>NC_137159.1:16873856-18098578 GCF_951394435.1 Stenella coeruleoalba | reverse complement strand
TTTTTTGGACTTCATGTCTGTTTCCTTTCCCAGGTTAAGGACATTTTCAGTTATTACATATTCAAGTAAACTCTCTCTTCCCCCTCTGGGACCCCTATAATGCAAATGTTATTATGCTTTATGTTGTCCCAGAATTTTCCCATTTTTTAAAGTTGTTTTTAACTTTTTCTCCTCTGCATGGGTAGATTTCCACTACTCTGTCTTACAGTTCACTGATCCATTTCTCTGTATCATCTAATCTACTGTTGATCCCTTCTAGTGTATTTTTATTTTAATTATCATGTTTTTTGGCTTTGTTTGGTTCTTCTTTATATTTTTAAACTCTCTATTAAACTTCTCATTGTGTTCTTCCACTCTTCTCCCAAGTTCCTTAGGCATCTTTATGATCATTACCTTGAATTCTTTATCAGGTAGATTGCTTATCTCCACTTTGCTTAGTTCTTCTCCTGGGGTTCTATCTTGTTTCTTCTTTTGTAACAAATTTCTATATTGTCTCATTTTGCCTATTTCTATGTCTTTATTTCTATGTATTAGGTAGGTCAGTTACATTTCCTGATTTTGGAGAAGTTGTCTTATGTAAGACTCTTTCTGTGGGGCTCAGAAGCACTTTCCTCTCTGGTCACCAGAGGTATTTGCTCTAGGGTTACTCCCAATGTGAGCTGCATTGCCATTGTGTTGTAGCAGTACTGACTACTGTTGGTGCACTTGCAGTCAGGGCTGGCCCCGACCCATCTGGCTGTCAAGTGCTGCCTTGTGTGGAGGCAGATGGCTGCTGGTGGGTGGGGCCAGGTCCCTGAGCAGCTGGCTGGAGGAGCAGGAGGACCTACAGCTAGTACCTGCTCACTGTTTGGTGGGACTGGGTCCTTGTGAAGACACCTATTTGGCCTGGGGGGTCCCAGGACTGATGCCAACCAGCTGTGGAGTGGGCAAGTCTTTAGCACTAAAAGCAAGAGGGAGGACTCCAAAATGCTTCTTGTCAGCACCAATGTCCTTGTGGTAGAATTAGCTCTCCAAAATGGCTGCCACTAGTGTCTCTATCTCCAGTGTCAGTTGCCTCCTGCCTCTCTGGAGGCTCTCCAAGATCATCAAGTTAGCCTGATCCAGGTTCCTTTCAAATTACTGACTCTGTCTTGTTCTCTATGCAAGCCCTCCTGGCCTTCCAAACAAAATGTTCTCAGGGCTTTTCTTCTTCTTTGTATAGGACTTGTGGTTTAGGGAGCTTAATGGGGTGATCAGACCCCTCACTCTTTGAGGAGAACTTGTACAATTGTGTTATCCTCTCCTTTATTGGTCATCTACCCAGGGGCATGGGTCTTGATTATACTGTGTCTCCAGTCCTTCTGCCCATTTTGTTGTGTTTCCTTCTTTATATCTTTAGTTGTGGAAATTATTTTCTGCTAGTCTTGAGATTGTTCTCATTGATAGTTGCTCAGTAAATGGTAATAATTTTGGTATGGCCATGGGAGGGGTGAGCTCCAGGTCTTCCTACTCTACTATTTTGAACATTTCTCCTACATTAACATTTCTTTTGTATGAGCCTAAGTACAAATAAGATATATTGTTATTTGTTAGTACTCCTGTGCTAAGAAAATTTGATAATCTTGTATATGAAGTAATTTATTTTCCTATAAACTATTATATGACAAACAGAATCAATTACCAAATCTATATTTGAAGGTTTAAAAGAACTGGATAAATATCCAACAGAAAAAAAGAAAACAATAAAAAAAAAAAAAGAAATACCTTCTTATTCTAGATCATGACCATAATTCTATAAGTCTATAAGTCAATTTCTAACATGGATGAAACTGTCAATCTCCATTGGTTAGGAGAGAATTCACAAATCCCTCCTTCTACCAAATTAATTGGTCAAGTTAAAGATATTTTAATAAGCTCCCATAGTAGAAGCTGGGCCTTTTTTCCATCTACAGCAAAGGGACTAAATTTTGAAGCCCACAGAGGAGATAGTGTATTTGGACCTGCTTCCTTCCATGTGGGTCACATGGTGGTGAGAGTGAGCTTCTGCTTCACCTTGGGGGAAGGATTACTTCTATTCTTGTTTTTGTTCTCTCTCATTCTTTGTTCTCTAGGATTTGTTCATTCTTTGTTTTTTGCCTCTCCTCTCTCAGCTTTACTAAAGATACCTGGGAGGAGCCTCTTCTCATTTAGGAGAAAATGTTTGTTTTTTTCCACTTCTCTATCAATCTTCTTGAAAACCTAGAAAGAGTGAGACATGAGAAAGTACACCAAGGGTGCTCTTTGTTTGCCATTCCCACACATTTTTGCAAAACTTACTTGGTCTAGAGTTCAAAAACACCAGCTGGTTTAGGATTTGAGTGAAAGCCTCAACTAGTAATTGAAATTATATTAATGTCATATATTTCATCAAAAATATCACATAATTATTAGTGGAAGCTACAAAACTGGATTAAATTTTTCCTACATCTTTCTTATCCAAATCCCTTCTTTCAATATCTTTGCTCCATAAATCAAAGTGTTCCCCTGAGCTTTCAGTCTCATAGTATTAAATTCAGAGAAAAAGTTTGCAGTTATCTAGAAATTATAACAATTTCAATTTAAGCCTTAGCTCTTCCATAATGGAAATATTAGAAAATCATTTTTATAGCAAGTTAACTCAATTTCTTGATAATTTTATTTATCCAGTCTCCAATTCTAACATATATCCTGACTCCCATTCTAAAATATCATTCTGAAGGCTCAGAGATCAGAGGTACAAGAGTTATTCCATGTTTTGCCCAAAGATGAAATAATGTTTCAGTATGTAAATAGCTATATTGGCTCAACTGCAATATGGATGCACTGCTTACTAAAGAAGATACAACTAAAATGACAGAAATGAAAGCTGTACCTCATTTTGACTAAAGATACATAAGTATGGCTTAAAATCATGTGTGCAAAGTTTCAAAGTTTTGACTAGTTTACATCATTTTGTATGCCTTTTTCAATAATATTTTGAAACTATTTTTCAAACCATGTTGTGATTGATGACTTTGTTGTTGAATACAGCTCATTTTAGAGTTGCTATTTTTTTCTTATTTCAAGCATTCTGCTATCTTTTAGATGAAACCACTCATGAAGGTTTACGTGTAAATGAGTCATGAAGTGAGAAAGAAAATTCCCCACTCAGTATTCAGGAATTCAAATATTCAAAAAAGAAAATGTCTGAAAATAAATACTTATATCTTTTGGCCTTGCAAAATTCCATGAAATTCAAGGATCTATGCACTAACCTATAATACTTCTAATATTTGAACCTAAATTTAAACAAAAATTAAGATAGTTATGCCTTTAAATGTGTACAGAAGTATATAGATATGTTTGAAATATTATACTATTTTAATAATTACGTGCATAAAAAGAATAAATGTTCCATATAATTATTTTACACAGAATAAGATATTTCAAAATTAATGGTGCCTCCTAACCACATTGGCTGGTGCATTCAGTGATCAATTTCAGGGCAAAGACTTTTCACCATTAGTCTAATTCTGTTTTACAAATCATTTATCACTTATGCAAAGCAATTAAAGTAGTCAAGTAGCTGAGAAAATGAAAAATAATCCTAGCTCAATTCCAGAAATCCCTACTCTTATCTTTATTTGATGAAGCGTTAAGAAGAATTTATTGAATCTCAGTGTATACAAATGGTTTGTTCTCTTTAAACAAGCAACATGTAATGCCATTGAAGCATGGGCCAAAAAGTATTTTCTTAACAGATATATGAATCAAATTCTTTCAAGTAGAAAAAACAGTCTTGGTTCTGAAATATGAATGCTGGTTTTGCAGAAAGAAAAATTATATGTTTAGACAGAAGATGATAAAAATACAGAAGTATACCCCAGAGGTATTTATTAGAATTTGTTAGTTTCTACACTTGACATCTTTGTGCGTGTAGGTTTTGTGCTCTTGTCCTGTCAACAGTAGCCCTCCTGCCATGCACTAATACAAAGCTGACTGACTTGCTACTCTCTGGCAGTTTAGATTCCATGTATTGAAAGCTAGAAAAATGTATTACTTTGTATATGTGATATCTTTATAGGGTTCTAAAAATCACCCTCTATCCATTCTTACCAAACCCCCCCACACACAAAAAAAACCCCCACCACTACAGTAAAAATAACCATAACAACGAAAAACACCACAAATTTACCAGCAGGCTATTCTCAGGCTATAATCTCAGGTACTGACTTTGAGTACAATAATGACTAATTTAGTTCAAAAAGTAGGCACTAAATTGGGTCAGAATATGTAACTTACACTAAATTTCTCTCCATCTCCAAATAACATGCTAAAATTTCCCATTCATAGGGTACACTATTCCACCAGGAAAATAGGAAAAAAATTTTTTTAATCTATAGGAGTATGATGATTTTACTTTAGGGAAAATAAGTATTACTTAGGAGAAATTTGAGCATGTTTAGTTTTAGAATATAAACTGTTGAATAAAGGAAGTAGAGATTTACATGTGTGACAACTGAAAGCAACATTTCTTCCTGTCTCTAAATTGAACAATTCTGGGACCAGAATATTTTTCTGTTTCTCTGTTAAATAGTACATAGAAAAAGCAAAAATAACTTAGACACCTGATCCAGGAAATATTTACTAATTGAAGATAAGACTGTGAACCAAATAATTGAGCTGATTATCAAAAATAGCAGTTTATCCATCAAGGTTTTTCTTAAGACCCTCACCTCACTACGCTCACCAATTCAAAATTATTATAACATAAAATTTGCCCAGTTTCAACCAGTTTCTCACTATGCAATAGCTGCCTTAAATTCATCTAGCCTAGGGTCTAAAAATACTGTAACTTCCCTGACTTTCTCCTTCTGTGATCTATTAGGATTCTCTAAAGCCTAATAAGATTATCTTTGCTTGACCAAATGGGATTTTCTGATAATCTTTTAGTGAGTTGATGTTTGACAATCTTCATCCTCAAGGTTCTACCAACATCCGGTAAAGACAATCTTGCTGCTGTAGCTCAGTACCATTGATTTAGAAGAGCTCATGTGTTCCTGAGCCTACTGCTCCAAAAGGTTGGAGTCCACATTAGATCGGAGATCTGATTTCTCTTCATCAAGCTCCCAAATGATTTATTTTCTCTTCTAGGAACAAGCAACAATTTTACCAGTCATTTGAATATCTTACCAGATTCAAAAATTCTTATCCTTCATGAAAAACTGCCTTGCTACTAACAGCATTATTGTTTATCTCTCTGTTGGTCTTTGTTACTTTTTGTTGTAAATATAAAAAAATAAATTTCATAACAAAAAAATTGAACACAGATCTGATGAGTCTATAAGAGTTGGCCCTGAAGGTTGACAAGGTTAGAAGTTCTCATCAAACTGGCATCTTTATAGGATAAACTTTGTCTTGGTTCATCTATCAAAATTTTATGAGAATTAGGATTTCCTCAGTTATTATCTCATTTTGTCCATAAGAGTCTTATTCATATAGAGATCTCTCCAAACTTTCCTTTGAATGAGGACTGCAGATCTTAAGGGTTTGCAAATAGAAATGGCTTACTGTTAGTTTAGGGGTCTAAGCAACACAAGAAATTTATTCAAAAGACTGTCATGCTCTTAGATTCATCTTGGTCTAGGTCTGTGCTCCAATCATGCCAGACTCCTGTGACTTAAAAGCTTTTGTGCTAAAATTATAATTCATATGCTTATTTTTCTTTATTCTATAATAAGATAATAATTTGAAATTAGAGTAGTTATTTGAGGAAATTGTGATATGAATGGAATTACTCATGTATGAAGCTCATTAGAATGAAAATAATAAAATTTCAAAAATTTCAAATCTTCAATATTCTACATTTTTATTGGAGTAAAGATGCTTCCAAAATAAATTCAGAATTTAGTATTTAAAAAAGTCCTTACCCAAGGCAAATAAACAATTTGGGTTGACTCCTTCTGAAAACTCTGAGGGAGAATTTTTTCTTTCTTAGATTTGTTTTATTCTGACAATCATTAGAGCTCCTTGGCTTGTGGCAACATTAAGTCCCATCTCTGCCTCTATCTTCACATGACCTTTCCCTCTGTGTACCTGTGTCCAAGTCCCCCTTTCCTTTCTCTTATACCTACAAGATCTTATTTGCAAATGAGGTCACACTCTAGGCTCTGGAGAGATTTAAACTTCTGGGACATATTATTCAACTCACTACAAGCTGGAAGGGCATTATAAATGCATTGTCCAGCACTAGATAAAAAATTGGAGAGGGAAAAAAAGTGGCAGGAGTTCAGTTTAGGTTTTCTCAGTGACAATATTATACTTATTTTCATTTTACTCTTTAACTCACAAGACAAAAATATCTCTAAATACTAAAAGACAACCTTACAAATCTTTGATATCAATACAGGCTTTATAATTACCAATTTATAAACCCCTCCATTATTGCACAATCTCTGCCACAGAATCAACAAAAATCTCCATAATGGCTATCTCTAATAATCTTGAGATTCCCCAGATCTTAGTATGTAACTGCACCTCACAAATTTTTAAGGAGCGTTCTTTCCTGCTATATGATGTCTGCTCAAGTTCTTACTAGGGGATGTACATGATCAATAGAATTGTTTAATTAAATGATTTCCTGATGCCCTTTTCCTGAAAATTCCTAAAATCTCCACTATTTAGAATCATCATAACTAATTTGAATAGTTACTTACTCATATTCTTTGCTTTAAACTAAGAGCAAGTTTAAGTCCAATATCATGTGTCAGCCTCATAAGACAAAAATTCTATTGCTGTGTGCAATTATTGTACCTGAACCTCCCAAGAATTAGATTGACTAAGTAAAATATTTAGTCAAACTTGCCCAATACTCTCTGAAACTGGAAGCTAAAACCTAATAGAAACAGAACACATCTTATCACCTTGTACTAGTCATTGTTCGTACTTTCACTCAATGGAAAAAGATATAGATACTTTATGATTTCAGGGCCATAAATAAGATAATTATGCCATTTTTCCCTGGGGAATCAAACCTGAAAAGTATCTATCCTCAGTATAACCTGAGGCTGCATATTTTACAGCGGAAGTCTGTGTTCTACCTTATTTGGATCCTTTTAGATAAAGATAGTTAATTCTATCTTTCCTTTCAAATTACAGCCATGTAGCTAGACAGTTTTTCCTCTGGGATTTATTAAGACAGCTACTTATTTTTATAAACCTTTAACGAGGACTTTAAGGACCTAAATTTTCCTGTGATTCTACTCATGTCCAATATATGGATGAATTATGGCTCTGTTCTAAAATTGAGATGATCTCTTCTTATTGATTAAATTGAACTATAGACTCATTTTTCTAACTCAGAAAAGACAAAGTTTTTAAAGAAATGTATTAATTTCATTAAGACTGATTTCATGATGTAGGCCATAATTTATCCCAAGGAGACAAACTCCTCGTGTCTTAAATGTTACAAGTAATCCAAAATCTTTCTATCTATTCATGTTCAAGAAATTCTATGCAAACCTTTGGTGTTCCCACTCAGCACACAGAAGTCATCAGAGACTAGTAGATTATCACCACTTTCTTTTGACCTAATTTCCTTTTTTTTTTTTTTTTTTTTTTTTTTTTTTGTGGTACGCGGGCCTCTCACTGTTGTGGCCTCTCCCGTTGCGGAGCACAGGCTCCGAACGCGCAGGCTCAGCGGCCATGGCTCACGGGTCCTGCTGCTCCGCGGCATGTAGGATCCTCCCGGACCGGGGCACGAACCCGTGTCCCCTGCATCGGTAGATGGACTCTCAACCACTGCACCACCAGGGAAGCCCTTGACCTAATTTCAAAACCCATCTTTTCTCAGGACAATAGCAGCTGAACCATTATACTACTAACCTTGGAAACCCTTGCCAACTTTGTTTGAGGGACTTAACTGTCTTTCATGTTGTTCAAACCTTATCACTCACTAAAAATATACAACATTTCTCAGCACACAAGATTTCATCCTATGGAATTCTGTTACCACCCGCATTTCAAATCATAGGTGTATTATTTGAAAATCTGGCACTTTTCTATTAACAGAAGGGACAACTCAGTTACCTAGTCTGTTTCCAAGAATGATTTATACACTAAACATATTTTTATAGAACCCCACTAAAAATTCATATTTAATTTTATTTGTTGATGTTTATGAAACAAGAAAGTATCAGAAAAGATTACGTAATAGATATCAGCTATCCCTAGTATATGAACATTTGCCAGAGGCAAATTCAGTCTAGATGGAAGAAATCATTGCAGTTAGCTGAATTTGTGATTAACTAGAGGGTCAATATATACACTGTTAGCCAATATGCTTTGGAGGTAGTCCATCGATTTTTGGAAACAATTTTTTGACCATAGCGGAACACACAATTAAGAATAATTAACAGATTAAAGAACTTTTAACTTCTAACTTCTAAAAAGTTAGAAGTTCTTTAATCTGTCCTTTATGTTCAATTGTTTCCTAAGGAGGTGATTATTACAAATACCAAGGCCCATACAAAATGATAACGTGAAGACTTAAGAATATGCTCTGGTTGATCATATGCCAGATATACAACTGCTAAGATACTAGCCCTATGATGACAACTCAAATGTACATTTCTTTGGTGAGGTTAAAAGAGGTTGTTATAAAATGCCAGCAGTTGACATAATAGTCAGAAAAGTGATAAAATTGGTCTGAAAATTACAGGAGGATAATCTTTGGTGTCTTCATGATAGCCGCGTTTTAGGTCCAAGGGACCTCAAATGGAAACTTGCAAAGATTTTACATAAAATCACCCACCACTGCAAGAAAAAAAATAGCCACTGTACTGAATCAACATTTAGAGTGGAAAAATTTACTAAAATTTCTGATATTTCTCTGGTGCCTGTCTCACCTATAACCAGTTTTATCCTGGGAACTCTAACAGTGAGACATGGACAAAAGCTCACACCTCAGAGTTCACTTTAACATCTCTAAATAAAATTGGCACATTTACCGCCTATGACGGGTTCTGTATATAGTCTTAACATTGTTTGCTTATTCTCAAGATGACTTGTAGTGTTTATTTTACAGGTGTTTATTTTACAGTAGCAAAAGTTAATTCTTCTCATTCTCAATTAGGGAATTCCCAACCTATCTCTTCAATGACAGGAACATTTTACTGAAAGTGCATTAAGGAGCTTTTCAAAATCTTCTCACTTACTCAAAATCTTTAATTTACATACCATAACCAACAACCAGGGAAGAAAAAAAAGGACTTCTAAAACTAAATTTAGCAAAGCTCTCAGAGACCCTTAAACTTTTATGATTTTGCTATTCACTTTAGTAAGAAAAAATTTATTTTCTCCTGAGATTCACCAACTTTCCACTTATGATTTAGTAACAGTCTGACCAATACCTATAGGAATTTCACCTTTGATTTTAGTCTCTGCCTTATTGCAAATAAACATGGCCAAATGCTGATGTACTACAGGCAGTCATGATTAACAACTTGAACTCAGCATCTTCCTGAACGACTCATACTTACGTGACCTAACATCTGGAAACCCAGAGTTTTGTAAAACACACCAGATTTGTTTAGGACATTTTTTTAAATTAAATAATTTTTATTTTCAGCTGCTTTGGGTCTTCGTTGCTGCATGTGGACTTTCTGTAGGTGTGGCAAGCAGGAGCTACTCTTTGCCGCGGTGCGCAGACTTCTCATTGTGGTGGCTTCTCTTGTTGTGGAGCATGGGCTCTAGGCACATGGGCTTCAGTAGTTGTGTCACACGAGCTCAGTAGTTGTGATTTGTGGGCTCTAGAGCACAGGTTCAGTAGGTGTGGTGCATGGAGTTATTTGCTCCACGGCATTTGGGATCTTCCTGGACCGGGAATCCAACCTGTGTCCCCTGCATTGGCAGGCAGATTCTTTAACCACTGCACTACCACCAGGGAACTCCTGTTTAGGACTTTTTAAAGAGCAGTTTTAGGTTCATAGAAAAATTGAGAGGAAGGTACAGAGATGTCACACATACACTCTACCACCACACATACATAGCCTCCGCATTATCAATATTCCCCACCAGAGAGGTATATTTGTTATAACTGATGAGACTATAATGATATATCAGAATAACTAAGTCCATAGTTTACAATAAGATTAACTCATGGTGTTTTATATTCTGTGGGTTTGGACAAATGTATAATGACATATATGCATCAATATAGTATCATACAGAGTATTTTTACTACCTTAGAATTTCTTAACACACCAAATTTTGCTGATAGATATGAAATATCAAAGAAAGATACAATTAGGCATTATTAACAACTATCATGGAAATTGGAGATTAAGAGCTGAGAAATCTTAGAATTTTTTTAGAGTGATAAGGTAGCTTTTACGCAAAACCTCTATATTAAGGAGATGAAAGCATGAAGTAGACAGCTTTCTACAAATATCATTGGAATAAGACCCAGGTAACCAAGCCACACAATGAATGTTTTATTCTACATGCTTTTGTTCTATATTAGCATATAAATAATATATTATTTGTATTTATCCCATGGATGCAAGGATTCTTTACACAAATCAATCAATGTGATATACCATACTAACAAAATGAAGAATAAAAACCATATGGTCATCTTAATAGATGCAGAAAAAACTTTTAACAAAATTCAAGACCAATTTATGATAAAAATTCTCCAGAAAATGGGCAAAGAGAGAACCTACCTCAATATAATAAAGGACATATATGACGAACCACAGAAAAAATCATTCTCAATGGTGAAAAGCTGAAAGTATTTCCTCTAAGATCAGGAACAAGACAAGGATGTCCACTCTTGTCACTATTATTCAACATAGTTTTGGAAGTCCTAGCCATGGCAATCAGAGAAGAAAAATAAATAAAAGGAATACAAATTGGAAAAGAAGAAGTGAAACTGTCACTGTTTGCAGATGCCATGATACTATATAGAGAGAATCCTAAAGATGCCACCAGAAAACTACTAGAACTAATCAATGAATTTGGTAAGGTTGCAGGATACAAAATTAATGTCCAGAAATCTCTTGCATTCCTATACACTAACAATGAAAAATCAGAAAGAGAAATTAAGGAAACAATCCCATTTATCATTGCAACAAGAAGAATAAAATACCTTGGAATAAACCTATATAAGGAGGCAAAAGAATTATACTCAGAAAACTATAAAACACCGATGAAAGAAATCAAAGTTGACATAAACAGATGGAGAAATATACCATGTTCTTGGTTTGGAAGAATCAATATTGTGAAAATGACTATACTACCCAAACTAATCTATAGATTCAATGCAAACCTTATCAAACTACCAATGGCATTCTTCACAGAATTAAAACAAAATTTTACAATTCATATGGAAACACAAAAGACCCCGAATAGCCAAAGCAATCTTGAGAAAATAAAATGGAGCCGGAGAAATCAGGCTGCCTGACTTCAAACTATACTACAAAGCTATAGTCAACAAGACAATATGGTACTGGCACAAAAACAGAAATATAGATCAGTGGAACAAGATAGAAAGCCCAGAGATAAACCCACACACATATGGTCACCTAATTTATGACAAAGGAGACAAGAACATACAATGGAGAAAACACAAGCTCGTCAATAAGTGATGCTGGGAAAACTGGACAGCTGCATGTAAAAGAATGAAATTAGAATACTACAAAACACGAAATATAAAAAAAAAACTCAAAATGGATTCAAGACCTAAATGTAAAACTGGACACTATAAAACTCTTAGACGAAAACATAGGAAAAACACTCTTTGACATAAATCACAGCAAGGTCTTTTTTGACTCACCTCCTAGAGTAATGAAAATAAAAACAAAAATAAACAAATGGGACCTAATGAAATTTAAAAGCTTTTGCACAGCAAAGGAAACCATAAACAAGATGAAAAGCCAACCCTTAAGATGGGAGAAAATATTTGCAAATGAAGTAGCAGACAAAGGATTAATCTCCAAAATATACAAACAGCTCATGGAGCTCAATATCAAAAAAAACAAACAACCCAATTAAAAAATGGGTAGAAGACCTAAATAGACATCTCCCCAAAGGAGACATACAGATGGCAAAGAGACACATGAAAAGATGCTCAACATCACTAATTATTAGAGAAATGCAAATCAAAACTACAATGATGTGTCACTTTACACCAGTCGGAATGGCCATATCAAAAAATCTACAAACAATAAATTCTGTAGATGGTGTGGAGAAAAGGGGACACTTTTGCACTCTTGATGGGAATGTAAACTGATACAGCCTCTATGGAGAATAGTATGGAGGTTCCTTAAAAAACAAAAAATAGAACTACCATATTACCCAGCAATCTCACTACTGGGCATATACCCTGAGGAAACCATAATTCAAAAAGACACATGTACTCCAACATTCATTGCAGCACTATTTACATTAGTCAGGACATGGAAACACCCTAAATGTCCAATTACAGATGAATGGATAAAGAATATGTGGTACATTTATACAATGGAATACTACTCAGCCATGAAAAGGAATGAAATTGGGTCATTTGTAGAGATGTGGATGGACCTAGTCTGTCATACAGAGTGAAGTAAGCCAGAAAGACAAAAATAAGTATCATATATTAATGCATATATGTGTAATCTAGAAAAATGGTACAGATGAACGATTTTCAGGGCAGGAATAGAGATGTAGATGTAGAGAACAGACATGTGGGCACAGTGGAGGAAGGGGAAAGTGGGATGAATTGGGAGATCAGGATTGACATAAATACACTACCATGTGTAAAATAGATAGCTACTGGAAACCTGCTGTTTAGCACAGGGAGCTCAGCTTGGTGCTCTGTGATGACTTAGGTGGGTGGAATGGGGGGATGATGGGAGGGAGGTCCCAGAGGGAAGGGATACATAAGTATACATAGAGTAGATTCACTTCATTGTACAGCAGAAACTAACACAACATTGTAAAACAATTATACTCCAATTAAAAAAATAAAAATAAGAGCTTCCCTTGCGGCACAGTGGTTGAGGGTCTGCCTGCCGATGCAGGGGACGCGGGTTTGTGCCCTGGTCCAGGAAGATCCCACATGCCGTGGAGCGGCTGGGCTCGTGAGCCATGGCCACTGAGCCTGCGTGTCCAGAGCCTGTGCTCCGCAACGAGAGAGGCCACAACAGTGAGAGGCCCGCGTATCGCAAAAATAAATAAATTAATTAAAAAAAATAAGAATATAATTTTTATATTATCACCCTGAAAATGATATATATAAATAAGTATAAATATAACTAATTATGTACAAGATCTATACTAGTGAAACTACAAAATCCTGATTAAAAAAACCAAAGATGAGTTAAGTAAATGGAGAAATATTCTATTTCATTATTAGGAAAACCGAATATCATCAAAGTGTCTGTTCTTTCCAACTTGATCTATAGATTCAATGCAATGTCAATCAAAATCCCAGCAATTTACTTTGTGGATATTAACAAACTGATACTAAAGTTTACATGAAGGCACAAAATACCCAGAATAACCACAACATTATTGAAGGAGAAGAACAAAGTTAGAGGTCTGACACTACCAGACTTCAAGATTTCCTATAAAGTTACAGTAATCAAGACAGTGTGGTATTAATGGAAGAACAGATAAATAGAGCAAATAGAGAACCAGAAAAAGACCCTAATAAAGTCAACTGGTCTTTGATAAAGGAGCAAAGGCAAGACAATGGAGCAAAGATAGACTTTTCAATAAAAGGAGCTGGAACAATTTGACGTCTTTACGCAAAAGAAAATAAATGGATTTATATACAGACTGACACCCTTCAGAAAAATTAACTTAAAATAGATCAGAGATTCCTTAAAACACTGAAAATAGAGCTACCATATGATCCAGCAATCCCACTCCTGGGCATATAGCCAGAGAAAAACATTGTTCAAAAGGATACATGCACCCCAATGTTCATTGCAGCACTGTTTACAATAGTCAAGACATGAAAACAGCCTAAATGGT
The DNA here is from genome assembly GCF_951394435.1 of Stenella coeruleoalba. NCBI lineage: Eukaryota > Metazoa > Chordata > Mammalia > Artiodactyla > Delphinidae > Stenella > Stenella coeruleoalba. The sequence continues at coordinate 18,084,580 of NC_137159.1, read as the reverse complement.
CCATCTACAGATGAATGGATAAAGAAGATGTGGTATATAACTACAATGCAATGTAACTCAGCCATTAAAGAGAATGAAATAATGCCATTTGCAGCAACATGGATGGACCTGGAGATTATCATACAAAATGAAATAAGACAGAGAAAGATAAATATCATATGATATCACTTATATGTGGAATCTAAAAAAAATGATACATATGAACTTATTTACAAAACAGAAACAGACTCACCGACTTAGAGAATGAATTTATAGTTACTGGGGGGAAAGGGTAGGGGGAGGGAGAGATTGGAAGTTTGGGATTGACATGTACACTCTGCTATATTTAAAATAGATAACAAACAAAGACCTATTGTAAAAAAATAAATACATAAAAAGATGATAATTTTTTAAAAAATAGAGAAGAATAAATGTAAAATCCTATATTTAAATTTTGGGATTATTTTAAAAATTACACAAATATAGCATAAGGAGATTTGCTTTAAAAAAATAGATCACAGACCTAAATGTAAAATGAAAAACTATAAACTCCTAGAAGATATCATAGAAGAAAACCAACATAACCAAAATATTGAGGGAAGCTATGTATGTGTGGGGCAAGGAGTATTTGTGAAACCTCTGACTTCCTCTCAATATTTCTGTGAACCTAAAACTCCTCTAAAAATAAAGTGTTAAAAATTTTATAATTTGGCTACTCCATATCTCATCTTTTGAGCTCTTCAAATTGGGGATAGTTTATTCTATTAGTTATCTTTGTTGTATTGCAAATTACCACAAACTTAATGACTTGATACACATTCATTAGTTTAATATATGGCAGCTTACTTTGTCAAAGTCAACAAGGGAGACAGTAGGTTAGCAAGATGAATTTCGTGTAATGAAATTATTACTTCCTGCAGTGTTGATAATTTTATTGCTTAGAAGCAAATTACTCAAGACTATGAATAATAATAGATAGGGTTTTGGGGTGCCTCTTTCAAAGATACTGACTTCAGGAATATTCATTTTTTGTTTTTTGGGTTTTTTTTGCTTATTGTCTTGGCAGTAGTCTATACATTTTTATCACAACTTTTTTTTATATTTAACTATGTGGCAGTCTTCAAATATGTAATCTCCAGGGTCTTAATTTTTGCACCACAGCTGGTATCCTAACAAGTAGCCATCCAAAGAAACATATCTCATATTTCCAGACATTGGAAAAACTACCATTACAAACTCTACTCCCAATCATGACACATCAACAGTGGTGAGGATTTAATATGATCTTAATCAATAACAATCTATCATTATCATTTTACGCTAGACCAAAACGGGAGAGAGGGTCTTGAGAACTAAAACTAAAATGATTTCCTCTTCCTGATATTAACAATAATGGGACCAAACTCCTTTTCCTGCCAGTGAAACATTACTGAGACCTGGTTATAAATGAGTAGTTTTGAGTGAAGGAAGAATGATTGACATACCTATGAGCTAAAACTAATTGTCCTTGTTTAACTATTCTGTGACCAGGCATATTTCCCTGCTCCTATGCTAAATAATACTGAGAATAAGTGAAAGTGAATTGGCAGTTGCCTAGGCAATTTTGATCCATGACGATAAGAGTGTAAACCAACTAAAACAATTTACGGGACTTCCCTGGTTGTGCAGCGGTTAAGAGTCCGCCTGCCAATGCAGGGGACACGGGTTTGATCCCTGGTCTAGGAAGATCCCACATGCCGTGGAGCAACTAAGCCTGTGCGTCACAAATACTGGCTCCGTGCATCGCAACTACTGAAACCCATGTGCCTGGAGCCCGTGCTCTGCAACAAAGGAAGCCACCGCAATGAGAAGCCTGTGCACCGCAACGAAGAGAGCCCCCACTGGCTGCAACAACAGAAAGCCCGTGCGCTCACAGCAACGAAAACCCAACACAGCCAAAAATAAATAAATAAAATAAATAAATTAAAAACAATTTATATTTCAACACAAACTTACCCGTCATGAAGGATTATTTCAAAATCATTGATTTACTGGGTTCACTAATCTAAAGTTATCATGTGTAAATTGTGTTTAATCCTAATCAGTTCCCCACTTTCACAGACTACCTTAACATCCCTGAGCCCAGGCCTTAAATCTCTATTAACAGGCTGACTTCATGATGCATATAACCTGTATGGTCACACATGGCCCTACACTTAGAAGCACCTCAACATGGTTTAACGTTCTGCTGCCACCATATTGAAATTTTCACTAATTGTTTTAAAATTTATTTTAAAATTTTGTAGTGGGCCATGTAATCTATGTTTTCAGTCCTGCCTGTTAATATTTTACCCTAACTTTAACATTTTGGAGAAATGACTAAGACTGTTGTGATGGAATTCTCTCCTTCTGAAGACTATCTGAGACACTTTGCTTGATTAACAGGTTTTTTTCTGGTGTTCTTTTGGAAAGTTTATGGTCAATATATCTGTTATCATATGCTGTTTTATTTTTCTTACTCTTACTAAACTTTGTTTCACATAACAAGATAAAACAGATAGTTTTTCCAATAATGAGGCATTCATGCTCACAGTTATCATATGAGTCTTAGGAATTGAAAAGCAAATAGTGAGCAATGTTGGGAATGTAACTAGATGAAAAGTAGAATCCTGGTTTTGCACAGAAAAATTATTCAGACCTTTTTAAAAAGACTTGAGTTTTGATCTCAGATTTGATGATATGAGTGCACATTCTATTTTCTCAGATAGCACTGGGAAACCTACTCAGAGGAGTTACAGAAGCCAACATATTTTCCCAGCTGGTTTTCCATAACAATTGTACAACCTCTGTTCTGAAGACAGTCATATATCTGAAAGGTTAAGTAAAGGCTGAAATTCAGGACATATTCTGCTAATCAATCCATCTGTGCTAGAGTGGAGCTTCATCTCCAACAGAAGTGAAACATACTTTTCTTAATTAAGCAAGGACATTTTATAGCATATCAATGGCATTGCTCACAAAGATAGATGTCCAGATGGTAAGATTATTTATTTGTGGGACCAAAGGTATGAACTGAGGAGCAATGGGTACTAGGTTCCTCTTCTTTTCTCTTGTATGCCTAATAAAAACAAGGTCTGGTTATAAGTGTTTTAATAAAGTATCCCGTTGGTATGGGTTGGAGAGAATTAGGAAAATCTGCTTTTCAGTGACTTTGTTCCCCAGGCTAATTTAAGTGTTAGACAGAAAAGAAGCTAATGCACACTGTACACAGGATGGTGATTTGTTAACACCATCCCTTCTTGGACATGTCAAATAGGCTCAAGTCATCTTTCTCTTGCAAGACAAACACACAAATGATTAAAACCTCTCAGTCCTGAATTTCAAACTTGTTATTGTCCTACTCTTTTTTCCTTTCTCATTATCAGAGTAATTAAACTTGCATTCTATGTTTATTTTCTATACTTCCTCTGTCTCACTGAATTCTCAGCTCACTGCAGTGGAACCTTTATTTGTATATATGCAGCTGTCTAGTAAGCAGTTAGAGAATGAACAACTAACTCCACAGTCTGGTGATATTCTGAAGGGACTGGAAGGAAAGGATGCTCAGAGTGGATTAACATTATTCAGTTGGGGCTGTACAAGAAGTTTGTGCTGCAAACAGACAGTCAGCAACTTAAGTGTAATATATTTAGATTGAATTGAAGTTATGTGCATATCTAGGAGAAAGGATGGCATTTTAAATAAAGCCCAGTAATTTGCTTCCCATTCACCTCAAATGAATGCAGAAATTGAATTTTCCAAAGATGTCTATGTAAATATTTTACTTAACCCAGATAAACCTCAGACCAGGTTTACTCTACTTTTGCTTGTAGTAATTATTTTAGAAAACTGTAGAGAACTTTTAAGACAGGACCAGGCAAAATCTCATCTGCTTTCCTTGCACTGGAAGTCATGTGAACACTGTTAATAAAAAGCATATCAGCTACTCACTTAAAAAGCCTGATACTCATTCAATTTTACCCTTATTTTGTTTATTATTTTGAGTTTTACAACTAATGAATTGGTGTAGAGTTAATTGAGAATGAAGCATAAAGCTGAGAATTAGAAGAAAAACTAGTGAAAATACAGAATGAAAGATAAGGATCAGATCAGAGGGAGGTACTAATACTTTTATATAAACTCCACAAAATCTGGGTGGGGGCAAACAGTCCTTCCCATCCTAAGGCACAAGAATAATAAGTGTTTACATTTTCCTGTCACTAGGAAGAAGAAATGATGCTAGACTAGGGCCTGGAAGGAGAAAAAAGTATCATTTGTACTTGGGTCCTTTCCCCTGGCTGTTTAACACACCTTCCCATGGCAGAGTTCCCTCTCTGAAAATATCTGTATGTGGGCCATCTCACCAGGTTTTTAGGTGTGGAGACCTTCCTTAGTATAACATCTCCCAGAAAGGTGATAAATACTGTCAACAATGGGGGTGAAAACAAAGGTGGTCAGAGATGTAAAAACAGGAATGGTCTATGTGGCTTTGATTAGAGGTAATGGACAGTTTATGACACTTGAGGTGGGAACTCTGTATGATATCAATGACTCCAGCTTCAGCAAGGAGATTTTTATGACCTTTTGTGGCTTGGAAGTATAAGGAAAAAGTGTCAGACTTAATTGGTATTTCAGAAATAAAGCTGGTGGTGGTTTAATTCACGACATATTACTGTCCTTGTTGTGTCTCTCACACACACATTTTTCTTCCCCAGCCTATTGTCCTTGGGGACAGCTTTACATGTGTAAAACTTTTGCTGATAACATATGCACACTACTATATACAAAATAGATAAACAACAAAGATGTACTGTATAGCATAGGGAACTGTATTTAATATCTTGTAATAACCTATAATGGAAAAGAATTTGAAAAAATATATATCACTTTGTTGTACACCTGAAACTAACAATATTGCCAATTAACTATACTTCAATTAAAAAAAAAACAAATCTTTCCCTGAGGAAACTGGCAATCTAGTTGAGAAGATAAAGAATTCAAATCTGGAGAATACATGTTCAATATTAATATGCTAATTGTTTGATTAAATGGTTAAAAAACATCTTAATAATGAACTAGAAAACTTAATCTGAATTCTCAACAAACAATAAATAGGACAGTAGAAAAAGATCACAGATTTGCAAAGAGAAGTAGTGTGGATGTGGTTAGGAGTGGTTATGAAAGGCTTCATGGAAGACTGAAGAACTATGAAAGGATAAGTGGGATTTATATACCTTGGGTACAGAGGCAGAGCTTTCAGGACAATTCAGGCAGCAAAATCTTCAAAATAGTATTTGTTTTGAAAATGCTGCTGTGTAAACTGTTGGAACAATTACTTAGTTACTCTTTCGTCTCACTGAAATATTAATGGCACTCATCTTTACAATATCTGTCAAGTGGAATCCTCACTTTTCTTAAGATAATAGGCAAGCTATGTCATTGACAGAGTGAGTTATGCTTCTTTAGTTAGAAGGGAAAAACAAACCCCAAAACTGGGCTGATTTCTCTAAATTGGATCACTAGTGTCTTTAAGTAATGACTGGATCACATGATTAGTCATGATCTTTTATATTTATCCCTTTGAAAGTTTTAGAATTATATCCATTTGACAAAAGCAGAAAAACATTCTGTAGTACTAAAAATAGATTTATTTTTTCTTAAAAACTATAGCTCAAAGATCAGTAAGAGAATTTATTTAACAAGTTGGAAATGTTAAAATAAAAAACAATATATACTTATGGGTCTATATTACTCTACATTTTAATAGTCCTTCATGTGAATAGAATCGAATGCTGTACTACAAAATAGCTAAACAATACTGAAAGCTTCTTTAGTACTCATTAACAAGAGATAGTATCATTCTGGTTAATTGCTTAGACACTAGGGCTTTGCCACTAACTAGGCATGAAAAACTAGCCAAGTTTTGCAACTTGGTGTTTTAATTTCATTTTCTTTTTTCTTTCTTTCTTTTTTTGGAGGGACTGTTTCTTTATTTCAAAAAGACACATCAGTTTTCAGTATCCAAAACAGTTACACTATTGTTTTTTCTTTCTCTCAATCAGACCCCAAAGAGACCATGCCAAAGCAAAGTACATTTTAAGCCAATTAAGCTGCAGGATGCACACTTAACAGACCTCCCTGAAACCTCACCAAAAAGTGGAGTTTACATAGGGAAAGAGACCTTAAAAGATCAGCACACTGACAGCCCACAGACTGTAGAGAGCTCTCACATCCAGATGGGGTGACCAATGTGCCCCAATCCCAAAGAAGCAAAGGTTTAAAATAATGTAAAATTTAAAGAGAGGGCAGACAGCAGAAGCAAGAAAAACTACAATCCTGCAGCCTGTGGAAAGAAAACCACATTCACAGAAAGATAGACAGAACTAAAATGCAGAGGACTACATACCAGATGAAGGAACAAGGTAAAACCTCAGAAAAAACAACTAAATGAAATGAAGATAGGCAACCTTCCAGAAAAAGAATTCAGAATAATGATAGTGAAGATGATACAATACTTTGGAAAAAGAATGGAGGCAAAGATTGAGAAGATGCAAGAAATGTTTAACAAAGACATAGAAGTATTAAAGAACAAGAAAACAAAGATGAACAATACAATAACTGAAATGAAAAATACAACAGAAGGAATCAAGAGTAGAATAACTGAGACAGAAGAATTGGATAAGTGACCTAGAAGACAGAATGGTAGGATTCACTGCCACAGAATAGAATAAAGAAAAAAGAATAAAAAGAAATGAAGACAGACTAAGAGACCTCTGAAAAAACATAAAAAACACCAATATTTGTATTATAGGGGTCCCAGAAAGAGAAGAGAGAGTAAAAGGACCAAGAAAATATTTGAAGAGATTATAATCGAAAACTTCCCTAACATGGGAAAGGAAATAGCCACCCAAGCCCAGGAAGCACAGAGAGGCCAGACAGGATAAACTCAAGAAGAAACATGCCAAGACACATAGAAATCAAATTGACAAAAATTAAAGACAAAGAAAAATTATTAAAAGCAACAAGGGAAAAACGAGAAATAAAATACAAGGGAAATCCCATAAGGGTAACAGCTGATTTCTCAGCAGAAATTCTACAAGACAGGAGGGAGTGTCACAATATATTTAAAGTGATGAAAGGGAAGAACCTACAGCCAAGATTACTCTACCTGGAAAGGATCTCATTCAGATTTGACAGAGAAATCAAAAGCTTTACAGAAAAGCAAAAGCTAAGAGAATTCAGCACCACCAAACCAGCTCTACAACAAATGCTAAAGGATCTTCTCTAAGCGGGAAACACAAGAGAAGAAAAGAACCTGCAAAAACAAACCCAAAACAATTAAGAAAATGGTAATAGGAACATACATATTGACAATTACCTTAAATGTGAATGGAGTACATGCTCCAACCAAAAGACACAGGCTCACTAAATGTATACAAAAACAAGATGCATAAATATGCTGTCTACAAGAGACCCATTTCAGATCTAGGAACACATACAGATTGAAAGTGAGGGGATGAAAAAAGATATTCCATGCAGATGGAAATCAAAAGAAAGCTGGAGTAGCAATACTCATATCAGATAAAATAGACTTTAAAATAAAGAATGTTACAAGAGAAAAAGAAGGACACTACATAATGATCAAGCGGTCAATCCAATAAGAAGACATAACAATTATAAATATATATGGACCCAACAAAAGAGTACCACAGTACATAAGGCAAATGCTAACAGCTATAAAAGAGGAAATTGACAGTAACACAATAATAGTGGGGGACTTTAACACATCACTCACACCAATGGACAGATCATCAAGAAAGAAAATTAATAAGGAAACACAAGCTTTAAGTGACACAAAAGACCAGATAGATTTAATTGATATTTATGGTACATTCCATCTGAAAGCTGCAGAATACACTTTCTTCTCAAGTGCACACGGAACATTCTCCAGGATAGATCATATCTTAGGTCACAAATCAAACCTCGGTAAATTTAGGAAAATTGAAATCATATCAAGCATCTTTTCCAACCACAACGTTATGAGACTAGAAGTAAATTACAGGGAAAAAAAACGTAAAAAATTCAAACACATGGAGACTAAACAATACTTTACTAAATAACCAAGAGATCTCTGCAGAAATCAAAGAGGAAATAAAAATATAACTAGAGACATATGACAATGAAAACACAACGATCCAAAATCTATGGGATGCAGCAAAAGCAGTTCTAAGAGGGAAGTTTATAGCAATTCAATCTTACCTCAAGAAACAATAAAAATCTTAAACAAACAATCTAACCTTACACCTAAAGGAGCTAGAAAAAGGAGAACAAACAATACGCAAATTTAGTAGAAAAGAAATCATAAAGATCAGAGCAGAAACAAATAAAATAGAAACAAAGAAAACAATAGCAAAGATCAACAAAACTAAAAGCTGATTCTCTGAGAATATAAACAGAATTGTTAAACCTTTAGCCAGACTCATCAAGAAAAAGAGGGAGAGGACTCAAATCAATAAAATTAGAAATGAAAAAGGAGAAGTTACAACAGACATCACAGAAATACAAAGCATCATAATTGACTACTACAAGCAAATCTATGCCAATAAAATGGAAAAACTGGTAGAAATGGACAAATTCTTAGAAAGGTATAACCTTCCAAGTCTTAACTAGGAAGAAATAGAAAATATGAGCAGGCTAATTACAAGTAATGAAATTGAAACTGTGATTAAAAATCTCCTAACAAACAAAAGTCCAGGACCAGATGCTTCACAGAGGAATTCTATCAAATATTTAGAGATGAGCTAACACCCATCCTTCTCAAACTCTTGCAAAAAATTGCAAAGGATGGAAGACTCCCAAACTCATTCTACAAGGCCACCATCACCCTGATACCAAAACCAGACAAAGGTACTACAAAAAAAGAAAATTACAGACCAATATCACTGATGAATATAGATGCAAAAATCCTCAACAAAATACTACCAAACAGAATCCAACAACATATTAAAAGGATCATACACCATGATCAAGTGGGGTTTAACCCCAGGATGCAAGAATTCTTCAATATACGCAAATCAATGTGTTACACTATATTGAAAAACTGAAGAATAAAAAACATACAATCATCTCAATAGATGCAGAAAAAGCTTTTGACAAAATTCAACACCCATTTATGATAAAAACTCTCTAGCTATGGAAATAGAGGTAACCTACCTCAACATAATATAGGCCATATATGACAAACCCACAGCAAACATCATTCTCAATGGTGAAAAACTGAAATCATTTCCTCTAAGATCAGGAATAAGACAAGGATGTCCACTCTCACCACTATTATTCAACATAGTTTTGGAAGACCTAGCCATGGCAATCAGAGAAGAAAAATAAATAAAAAGAATACAAATTGGAAAAGAAGAAGTAAAACTGTCATTGTTTGTAGAGGACATGATACTGTACGTAAAGAATCCTAAAGATGCTACCAGAAAACTACCAGAGCTAATCAATGAATTTAGCAAAGTTGCCAGATACAAAATTAATGCACAGAAATTTCTTGCATTCCTATACAATAACAATGAAAGATCAGAAAGAGAAATGAAGGAAACAATCCCATTCACCATTGCAACAAAAAGTATAAAATACCTAGGAATAAACCTACTTAAGTTGGTAAAAGACCTGTAGTCAGAAAACTTTAAGACACTGATGAAAGAAATCAAAGATGACACAAAAAGATGGGGAGATATACCATGTTCTTAGATTGGAAGAATCAATATTGTGAAAATGACTATAATACCCAAAGCAATCTACAGATTCAGTGCAATACCTATCAAATTACCACAGGCATTTTTTACATAACTAGAAAAAACAATCTTAAAATTTGTATGGAGACACAAAAGACCCTGAATAGCGAAAGCAATATTGACTGAAAAGAACGTAGCTGGAGGAATCAGGTGCCCTGATTTCAGACTATACTACAAAGTTACAGTAATGAAGACAATATGGTACTGGCACAAAAACAGAAATATAGATCAATGGAACAGGATAAAAAGCTCAGAGATAAACCCACACACAGATGGTCAACTAATCTATGACAAAGGAGGCAAGGATATACAATGGAGAAAAGACAGTCTCTTCAATAAGTGCTGCTGGGAAAACTGGACAGTTCCATGTAAATGAATGAAATTAGAACACTCCCTAACACCATACACAAAAATAAACTCAAAATAGATTAAAGCCCTAAAAGTGGAGCAGTGGTTGAGAGTCCACCTGCCGATGCAGGGGACATGGATTCATGCCCCAGTCCGGGAAGATCCCACATGCCATGAAGCAGCTAGGCCTGTGAGCCATGGCCGCTGAACCTGTGTGTCCAGAGCCTGTGCTCCACAATGGGAGAGGCCACAACAGTGAGAGGCCTGCATACCGCCAAAAAAAAAAAAAAAGCCCTAAAAGTAAGACCTGACACTATAAAACTCTTAGAGGAAAACATAGGAAGAATTCTCTTTGATATAAATTACAGCAAGATCTTTTTTGACCCACCTCCTAGAGAAATGGAAATAAAAACAAAAATAAACAAATGGAACCTAATGAAATTTAAAAGCTTTGCACAGCAAAGGAAACTATAAACAAGACAAAAAGAAACACTCAGAATGAAAGAAAATATTTACAAATGAACCAATGGACAAAGGATTAACCTTCAAAATATATAAACAGCTCATGCAGCTCAATATTAAAAAAAAAAATCAAAAAATGGGTAGAATACCTAAATAGACATTTCTCAAAAGAAGATATACAGATGGGCAAGAGGCACATGAAAAGCTGTTCAACATCAGTAATCATTAGAGAAATGCAAATCAAAGCTACAATGAGGTGTCATCTCACAACTGTCACAATGGCCATCATCAGAAAATCTACAAACAACAAATGCTTGAGAGGATGTGGAGAAAAGGGATCCCTCTTGCACTGTTGGTGGCAATGCAAATTGATACAGCCACTGTGGAGAACAGTATGGAGGTTCCTTTAAAAACTAAAAATAGGATTACCATATGACCCAGCAATCACACTAGTGGGCATATACATTCAGAAAACTATAATTCTGAAAGACACATGCACCCCAATGTTCATTGAAGCACTACTTACAATAGCCAGGTCATGGAAGTAACCTAAATGTCCATCAACAGATGAATAGGTAAAGAAGATGTGGTACATATATACAATGGAATATTACCCAACTCTAAAAAGGAATGAAATTGTGTCATTTGTAGAGATGAGGATGTACCTAAAGACTGTCATACAGAGTGAAGTAAGTCGGAAAGAGAAAATCAAATATCATATATTAACGTATATATGTGGAATCTGGAAAAAATGGTACAGATTAACCTGTTTGCAAGGCAGAAATAGAGACACAGATGTAGTGTACAAGCATAGGGACACCAAGAGGGGAAAGGTGGTGGTGGTGGTTGGATGAATTGGGATATTGGGATTGACATATATACATTAATATGTATAAAGTAGATAACTAATAGGAACCTGCTATATTACGAAAAATAAAAAAATATATAAAATTTTAAATGTTTTGTACATAAGTTATTCAAGATTTCTCCAGCACTAACTGATACAAAGCACAATTAGATCACAATTTTAAAGACAGCAGCTTCAGACCTAGAAAAGGGTGATGAATTTCATATGGCTAACTCAGTGGCAAAACAATTTTCTTTTCTTTCTTTGAGGGAGGCAGGAGAATAAGTAAGTGGTCACCTCAACATAAGGCGCACATGATCCATTCTGTGAGGGGTTGGGAATGGGGTAGTAATGGGATTTGGTCTCAGACAGACATCTCGCCATCGTAAATTGTTTGGTCCATTCTGATGAAAAAAATCAAAATAAGTTGCCCAAAGATACTGTAAAGCTGAAAACCTAAAGAGCACTTTTTTTTTTTTTTTTTTTTGGCTAGCTTCTCCTGGAATCACCTTTCTGGTTTGGCAGATACTTTATACAGAGCAATGAGGTTTCTCAAAAAGACAAATATGAGGAAGAGGTAAAGATTCTTACTACTAAACTCAAGGAGGCAGAGACCCGTGCTAGTTTGCTGAGAGATCAGTCGCCAAGCTGGAAGACAGTTGATGATTTGGAAGATAAACTGAAACGCACCAAAGAGGAACACCTCCGTACACAAAGGATGAATGGTCAGACTTGTGCTTGACCCGAATGAGATGTAGAGCGCCCCAGTCCTGCCCTGGTACTGCTCCTCCCTCTACCTGAGGCCAGCCTGCCCAAAGCTGATCTTTAAACTGAAGACTGATCTTTAAATGGAAGGCTGCTTTCTCCTTTCACCACCTCTCCCACCCCCACCGTGTGTCCTTTTTACCAAACTGTCTCTGCCTCTCCCCAGAGATTCCAGTTGGGCTAGAGGATGAGCACTTTTGGGAACAACGTTGAAGGGAATGTGAGCAAAATACAAAGTGTCTTTAAAATCATGTTGTGATGTTCAGTTTTCGTAATTACCTTTTTCGTTGTTCATGTAGCAGCCATTTGTAAAACATCCAGATAATTCCATAGTTCTGAAGCATCAGTTTAATCCCCTTCTCACTTTTGGAAGGTAACATTTTTATTTATTTTTTTATTGGAGTATAATTGCTTTACAATGTTGTGTTAGTTTCTGCTGTACAATGAAGTGAATCAGCTATATGTATACCTATATCCCCTCCCTCTTGGGCCTCTCTCCCACCTCCCCCCCATCCCACCCTACTAAGTCATCACAGAGCACCAAGCTGAGCTTCCTGTGCTTTATGGCATGTTCCCACTAGCTATCTATTTTACACATGGTAGTCTATATATGTCAATCCTTATCTCCCAGTTTGTCCCACACTCCCCTTCCTCCCGCTGCGTCCACATGTCTATTCTCTACGTCTACATCTCTATTCCTGCCCTGAAAATAGGTTCATCTGTACCATTTTTCTAGATTCCACATATATGTGTTAATATATAATATTTGTTTTTCTTTTTCTGGCTTACTTCACTTTGTATGACAGACTCTAGGTCCATCCACATCTCTGCAAATGACCCAGTTTCATTCCTTTTTATGGCTGAGTAATATTCCATTGTATATATGTACCACATCTTCTTTACCTATTCATCTGTTGATGGGCATTTGGGTTGCTTCCATGACCTGGCTATTGTAAGTAGTGCTGCAGTGAACATTGGGGTGCATGTGCCTTTCAGAATTATAGTTTTCTGAGGGTATATGCCTACTAGTGGGATTGCTGGGTCAAATGGTAATTCTATTTTTAGTTTTTTAAGGAACCTCCATACTGTTCTCCACAGTGGCTGTATCAATTTACATTGCCACCAACAGTGCAAGAGGGTTCCTTTTTCCCCACACCCTCTCAAGCATTTGTTGTTTGTAGATTTTCTGATGATGGCCATTCTGAGCGGTGTGAAGTGTTACCTCATTGTAGTTTTGATTTGTATTTTGCTAATAATTACTGATGTTGAGCAGCTTTTCATGTGCCTCTTGGCCATCTGTATGTCTTCTTTGGAGAAATGGTTATTTAGATCTTCTGGCCATTTTTTGATTGGGTTGTTTGTTTTTTTGATATTGAGCTGCAGGAGCTGTTTGTATATATTGCAGATTAATCCCTTGTCAGTTGTTTCATTTGCAAATATTTTCTCCCATTCTGAGGGTTGTCTTTTTGTCTTGTTTATAGTTTCCTTTGCTGTGCAAAAGCTTTTAATCTTCATTAGGTCCCATTTGTTTATTTTTGCTTTTATTTCCATTTCTCTAGGAGGTGGGTCAAAAAGGTTCTTGCTGTGCTTTATGTCATGGAGTGTTTTTTTCCTATGTTTTCCTCTAAGAGATTTTTAGTGCCTGTCCTTACATTTAGGTCTTTAATCCATTTGGAGTTTATGTTTGTGTATGGTGTTAGGGAGTGTTCTAATTTCATTCTTTTACATGTAGCTGTCCAGTTTTCCCAGCACCATTATTGAAGAGGCTGTTTTAGCTTAATGCATATTGCCCTCTCAATAGAGAAGGGAAAAAGGCATGGGCCTACCTTATTGAGAACCAAACAGCCCAAAGAAAGACTCCATTTGGGGGTTTTAATTTCTTGATATCTAAAATTAGGATAATGATTGTACTTACTTCATTGTGTTGTTTTTGACAATTAAGTAGCCCATGATGTACAAAACATTTAGAATAATGACCAGTGCATGAGATCTCAATAAAGGTTTGTTATTACTATTTTTACATTTTATCATTTATTCAGAGATTTGTACATACTAAGCATATGACTGGCTTTTTTTAAAAATTGAAGTATAGTTGATTTATACTGTTTTGTTAGTTTCAGGTGTGCAGCAAAGTGCTTCAGTTCATATATATATATATTATATATACATATATATATATATATTCTTTTTCAGATTCTTTTCCATTATAGGTTATTACAAGATATTTTTATGAGTATTATTATAATTATCTGTTATATGGAAGAAACTATTTTAGGCATTTTCAGTGACATAAACTCATTTGCCCAAGTAACTGAAATGTTACTTTGCAGAAAAAAAAAAAAACTATTGACTTGAGAAAATTTTTTAAAGTTATAGTAAAACAAAGATATTAAATTTTACAATTTTCATTATCACTACTGTCATGATCATGATGATCATAACGGCCACTTAATTGTCAGTATCTTTGTCATTATTATAATCATTATTACCATGGTAGCAGTGGTATCAACTGAATCTTTCCATTTTACTAGATTTAACATATATTAACTCATTTAGATTTTCCACAATCAGTATTGATGGTTAAAGACATTTATTTAATAAATGGAGAAGCCAGGATCTTAACTCAGAGATTTTGAGATTTTGTTCCAGATCTCATACTCTTAAAATTAAAAGAGGGCTATCCTGGTGGCGCAGTGGTTGAGAGTCCGTCTGCCGATGCAGGGGACGTGGGTTTGGGCCCCGGTCCGGGAAGGTCCCACATGTCGCAGAGCGGCTAGGCCCATGAGCCATGGCCACTGAGCCTGCGTGTCCGGAGCCTGTACTCTGCAATGGGAGAGGCCACAGCGGGGAGAGGCCCGCGTACTGCAAAAAAAAAATTAAAAGAATTATATATACATATGAATATATTTATGTATGTATAAATTTTACATCTTAAAAAAGAGAATGCCGTTCTGTTTAAATAATGTCACTTATAAGGGGAAATTTGTAATATATTTAATATATAAGTCAATTTGATAAATCTATAAAAATTCACAGCCTAAGATAAAATGGGTAATGGGTCTTAAGATAGAAGTGCCAAGAGAGAAATACACATTATTAATAAGCTAAAAGTTCAATATCATTCAAAAAGTAGAAGTCTTTTGCCTGTGTGGTAGAAACACAAAAGGTTTACTTCCTTCAGTATACAGTTTGTCTCAGTTTCTTGAGCTGTGAAAATAATCAAAATATTCCAGTTTACAAAGATATATACAGATTTTGGGATACAAGCTTTTATCTGGGCACTAGAAGTTTGTTAAGAGTAGTGATTGAATACTGATTATGTATCATAATTTTATTATAATGAAAATGAGGAGTTGTTAAAGGATCAGGTGACAATCAATATTTTAAGAAGTCTAATTTCTGGGCTTCCCCGGTGGCGCAGTGGTTGAGAGTCCACCTGCCGATGCAGGGGACACAGGTTCGTGCCCTGGTCCAGGAAGATCCCACATGCCGCGGAGCGGCTGGGCCAGTGAGCCATGGCCACTGAGCCTGCGCATCCGGAGCCTGTGCTCTGCAATGGGAGAGGCCACAGCAGTGAGAGGTCTGCGTAACACACACACACACACAAAAAAAAGTCTAATTTCAAAGTGGTGAGCTGAATGAAATAAAGGCTGATTTCAGGAGAGAAGAGATCTTATAATGCCCATGGTATTAATTATTGAGGATCTGAGTCACTAAAATGGCAATGGAAAATTGGAAGCAGGGGATATTTCTAAGGAAGAATAAGCAAGCTCAGTTCTAGTAGTTAGTAAATTAAATATGGTACTGTATGGAACCAAGTGAAATTTCTCACACTTTTAAGTAGGGCTCTTTGTGAAGTGCCTCTCATAAATCACCATGGTCAACCTCTGTCATTGGAATATCAAAGTCCAATTTGACAACACATGAAGAGTGAGAATTACATTAACCATCTGACATTACCATTATACTACACTAATGACAATTTGTTAATCTGTATTTATAGACAGAACTTTTGAGAGGATACATTTAATCTCTCTTAACATCACAGTCTCTTAGTGCTGAGAAATCTGAGTGGGAAAATACAGTGTAATTAAAACTTGCCAGATAAACACAGAATCTAAGCAAGGGGGTTAATTACATAATTTGAATATTTACTGACAAGAAGCTAAGTTAGAGTGACAATTCCATCTGTAAAGTTATCTTTACACTCAGACCAGTATATCTTTGTGCCAGGAGAATCCTCCTTTGGGGGGAAAATACTTTTAGGAGAGGCAATGCTAACAGGTCTCTGTAAGTACTCTTATTCTTTACTTCCATTTTTGTAAAAATCACACACACCACTTCTGCTGATTGACACGACTTTATATTTCCTAGTATATTGTTAACATTTTACAAATAAGGTCATTTGGCATGTGTGTTACTTGTGGATATTTAATGTGGTTTTCCACTTCTTGTGATCTGTTTTGAGCTGACTTATTTTCCTCCTCAGGAGACAGTAATGGAAGCTTACCTATTGAATTACCATGGGAATTAAATGAGTTAATATATGTAAAATGTGTAAAAGAAGGTCTGGCAAGTGGTAAGCACTGTATAAGTATTTGCTATTCTACTATTATTATCATTTTATTCTATTTTTCTTAAATCTTCATGGATGTTTTACTATGAAACAATAGTACTGGCAGATCCAAGGTTGCACTCCTTGTTGACAAAGAGAATGATTCCATCACTCAAAGAATGCATAGAAATTATGGTCAGATTGATATTTGACTTCCAGCTGTGCTTCTTACTAAATGTGAGTACCTGAACAAAGTATTTAACCTCTCTGAATCTTATGTACCTGAGAATGTGGTCATCACTTGCCAATGTTCTTTTGAGGATTTACTGCCTATATACTAGCTACTTGCCCATTTCTGGAAATAGTAATTATTTTTTTTTACTTTGATATTATTTATTAAATGTGAGACTTTCAAAATAAATAAAAGTGCTTACAAGTATGAACCACTGATTATGAACTGTGTATATTTCAATGGTACTAATTAACAAATTCAAGGTAAGTTGAGAATGATACCCATAATAAGTACTTTAAGCAACTTCTCTCTTTTACAAGGAAGACATAATATAGTAGACATGATAGTAAGTTTTCCTTAATTAAAGTTCCATATATAGAGAATTTTTCTAAGATTCAGCAAAAATGAGGCATAGGTGCCTTAGCCCAGCCAGTCCAAGCAGGTTATCCCTTTTGGATTCTTTGAATTGTGACCCAGAGTGACCTAGAAAGTTAATAGTATGTCTTGGTTGGGCATCTATGTAATTATAGACTCGGGAGCTGTCCACATCATGATGGGTCTTTTAAAATCAGAAAGAAAGGAGCAGAAAATAGAGTCAGTCTACAGGAAGGGGAAAAAAGGAGTGAGAAATAAGCTTTTTCATGGTATATTTTCTTTTGTTTTTTTTAATTGACTTATAGGTGATTAAGTATATTATATTAGTTTCAAGTATACAATAGTGATTCAATATTTTTATACATTATATTCCATTTAAAGTCATTACTCATTAATGGCTATATTTCCCTGTTCTGAACAATTATCTTTGTTGCTTATTTATTTCATACATAGCAGTTTGTATCTCTTAATACCTTACCCCTAGCTTGCCCCTCCCTCAGTTCCTCTCCCCACTGGTAACCACTAGTATGTTCTCCGAGTGTTTCATTGATTTTTTCTATTGTTTTTTTGATCTCTATTTTATTTATTTCCTCTCTGATCTCTATTATTGCCTTCCTTCTGCTGACTTTGGACTTAGTTTGTTCTTCTTTTTCTAATTCTTGTAGGTGGAAGGTTAGGTTGTTTATCTGAGGGTTGTTTTTGTTGTTTTTTTTTTTGTGAGGCAGGCCTGTATCACTATAAACTTCCCTCTTAGAACTGTTTTTGCTGCATCTGGTAGATTTTGGAAAGTTGTGTTTTCATTTTCATTTCTCTTGAGGCTGATTTCAACTTTGATTTCATTATTCTCACATTGGATTTTTAGTGGCACATTGTTTAGTATCCACGTGTTTGTGCTTTTGCCATTTTCCTCCCTGTAATTGATTTCTAGTTTCATACTACTGTGGTCAGAAAAAAATGTTTAATATAATTTCTATCCTCTTAAATTTGTTGAGACTTGTTTTGTGGCATGTGATCTATCCAGTAGAATGTTCTATTTACACTTGAAAATAATGTGTATTCTACTGTTTTGGGATTGAGTATCCTGTAGGTTATCTATTAACACCAACTGGTCTATTGTGTCATTTGAAACCACTGTTGCCTTATTGAATTTCTGTCTGGATGATCTGTTCATAGATGTAAGTGGGTTGTTAAAGTCCCCTATTATTATTGTATTATTGTCAGTTACTCCCTTTATCTCTGTTAATATTTGCTTTATATATTTAGGTGCTCCTGTATTGGATGCATATATGGTAATCAGTGTAATACCTTCTTCTTATATTCATACCTTTATTATTATGTAATGCCCTCATTTGTCTTTTGTTATAGACATTGTTTTAAAGTATATTTTGTCTCATATGAGTATTGCTATCCCTGTTTTCTTGTTGTTTCCATTTTCATGAAATATCTTTTTCCACTCTCTCACTTTCAGTCTTTATGTCCTTTAGCTCTGAAGTGAGTATCTTGTAAGCAGCATATAGATGGGTCTTATTTTTTATTGTCTGTCACACTATGTCTTTTAATTGGAACATTTAGTCCATTGACATTTAATTATTGATAGGTATGTATTTATTGCAATTTTATTGCTTCTTTCCTGTTTTTTTATGATTCTTCTCTGATCTTTTCTACTTCTTTTAGTTTCTTCCCTTGTGGTTTCATAATTTTCTTTAGTGATATGCTTGTGTTACTTTCTCTCTAGCTTTTGTGTATCTATTATAGGTTTTTGACTTGTGGTTACCATGGTGTTCATGTGTGTTGACCTATAGCTGTATCTACTTGTTTTAAAGTCTTTTAAGATCAAACACATTCTAAAAGATCTATATATTTTACTCCCCACTTGCACATTTTGTGTTTTCAATGTTATATTTTACATCTTCATATTTATCTCTTTACTGCTTACTGTACTTATATTTGATTTTACATTTTTTTGTCTTTTAATCTTTTTACTAGTTTATTTAAGAGGTTGGTCCTCCGCCTTTACTATACATTTGCCTTTACTATTGGAATTTGTTCTTTCCTATAGATACTTACTTACTTCTTGTTATAGCCTCTTCCACTTAGAGATGACTTGAACATTTCCTTTAGGGTAGCTTTAGTATTACTAAAACCTTTTAGTTTTTCTTGTCCAAGAAATTCTTTACCTCTCCCTCAATTCTGAATAATAACCTTGTTGGGTAGAGTATTTTAAGCTGAATGTTTATCCCTTTCAGCACTTTGAATATATCATGCCACTGCCTTCTGGCCTGCAAAGTTTCTGCAGAAAAATCAGCTGATAGCTTTAACAGGGGTTCCCTTATTTTATTTTATTTTTTTTCCATAAGTGGGCCTCTCACTGTGTGGCCTCTCCCATTGTGGAACACAGGCTCTGGATGTGCAGGCTCAGTGGCCATGGCTCACAGGCCAAGCTGCTCCATGGCATGTGGGACACGAACCCATGTTCCCTGCATCGGCAGGCAGACTCTCAACCACTGCGCCACCAGGGAAGCCCCAGGGGTTCCCTTTTATATGACTATTTGTTTTTCTCTTCCTGCCTTTAGAATTCTCTCTTTAAAATTTGCCATTTTAATTATGTTATGTCCTGGTCTGGGTCTGTGTGGGCTCATCTTGTTCAGGATCCTCTGTGTTTCCTGTATCTGGATATCTGTTTCCTTCTTTAGGTTTGGGAAATTTTCAGCCATAATTTCATCACATACATTTCCAAACCCACCTCTCTCTTTCTTCTCTTTCTGGGACCCAATGTTGAAAATATTGGTATGCCTCATGTTATCCCAGAGATTCCTTAAAATGTTTTTTAAAGTGGTTTTTTTTTTTTTTTGGATTTTCTTTTTGCTGTGGTGGTCTGGCTGGAACACAGACCCAAATCGCTTCTGATGCACAGCCTGGGTAAGAGCCAGTAATGTCTTCCCTGCTCTGCTCAGATGTCACTATAGGTCTGAGTATACTTTGTCCCTCACAGCTAAGCTCTCCCCTTGGCCTCTGCTTCTCTCACCCTGTAGAGTTTCAGTTCAGGGAAGGTGGAGCCTGTGCTGGCTCTCAGTGTGTGTAGGGGTATGGTCTGTGGTGGTCTGGTCTGGCCACTGTCAGTGGTTGGGACTGCTTCTGGTGTTCTGCCTGTGTAATCACCAGTAATGGCTGCCTCAGTAACTGTTCAAATGCTTCTTTGGGACTGGGTTACCTCATAGCCAAGCTCTTTCCTCAGTTGTGGCAGCCCTCACTTTAGTGTGGAGCTGAGTTGTGAAGTAATCAGGGATGGAACATTTGCTCAGCTCAGGCTATGGCATACACCAGGGCAGTTATGGGAAACTGGACCACCACCCATGTGTTCCCAATGCACCCTCTCCACCCTGCTTCTAGAGCAAGCAAGGATGTGTTCGCTCCTAATGAGCTGAGTCCAGGCTTCCCACAGCCCTCCTGTTAGCCCCACCAGCTCTCTAGCCAGCCAAGGTTGGTTCTCCTCGTATTGGACCCCAGGGTTGGGGCACCTAATATGTGGCTTGAATAGCTCATTTCCCAGGAAGAGTCTCCTCCTGTGTATTCTCCCATTTTCTCTGAATTCCCTCCTAGGGGCACAGGTCCCAACCTGATCACTTCTCTTCCCTTCATACCAATTCCATGTAGCTCTTTCTCAAAGCCTTAGTTGTACAAGACTCTTCCTGCCAGTCTTCAGTCAGTTTTCAGTGAGATTTGTGACACATATAGGTGTATTTTTTATGTGTTTTTAGGGGCAGGTGAGTTCTGCCCCCTCCTACTCCACCATCTTGATCTGACCTCAAGAAATAAGTTTTAATAAATTTCAGTTCAACTATAAGGTTTATGAAATACTACTCCATCCTGAATACAAATCACCCTTATCTGAGATCACCTTGAGTGAGTTTTTGTTTTGTTTGTTTATTTACAAAGGAATTATTTCTGACTAAGATAGAGTTTATTCTATATTATCATGTTTCAATGCTTGCACATATTTGGGTGTTGTAGGCAAAGGAAATGGCCTGAGATAAAGTACTGAGTCATGAAACACTTTGGTCATGTTATTAGGGCTTATAGTGCAAAGCAGGAAGCCACAGAGCTAAAGAACAGCTCAGGAACTGTCTTACTTGCTATCCAAGTTTGATGTTTTATTTTTTTTCCTCTGTATATGATAGGCAGGTATAGACATGGATAAATTTGCATTTTATATAGATCACTTTAGTGGCACTATAGTGGATAACGTGTAAGATTGGCAATGTGTAAGATTGGAATAATATGTAAGATTGGTAATTATAATTGCCAATTATTGGCAATTATAAAGAGAACAGGTTAGTTCAAGGTATATAATATAAAGTAAGAACTGTTGTTTACATATGCCAGAAAAATTATGAACATTATTTTATTTACTCCTCACAAAAACCTTGTGAGATAATTTTGATCAGCTTCTGTTTTATGCGTGATGAAAGCCTTTCACAGTGTAAGTGGCAGCCTAAATATGCATAGCTAGTCTGTGACCAAAACTTATTTTTAATCCAAAATTCTCACTCTTCAAGACCTGCAATATAGAGCTATAGAAGTTTTTAATAATATGTTTTTCCAATTTCCAACAAGATGTCCCAGAGGCCCTCACAGCAGTTGAAAAGTATGCTGAGTGAGTGAGGATTGTTTAATTTTTCAGTGCTTCTGTAGATTCTCTTCAGGGTTCCACTTCTATCTCATTGTTTTACATATTGGGTTTCCACTTAAAATTTCACTTGAGAAGTAAAGAATTAGGTTCAGGATAGGTTTTACAGCTGTTAAAGGAATGAACATATGAATAAGCCTAAAATAAATGGGGTGAGAAAAACACTTGAAATTTACTCACTAAACACTGTGATCTTTAAGCTGTTGCTGAAAAGGAATGCTTTAAAGTAGGCATGCCTTAAAGGATGCTGAGGAATGATCCTTCAGATACTAAATACCTCAAAAAGAAAGGTAGTTAAACTTCCATTCTGAGGGAGGAAACTAATATAGGAGGAAGAGATGAGGACCTGATGGTTAGCATCACTGTTTTTCCTCAGATTGAATCTGAACAATAATTAAAGCCTATCCTTAAAACATTCAGATTCTAAAATGACTAAAATTATACCCGAAGAGTCTGCTTTTGATTGTTTTAAGTAAATTCTGTAGTTCAGCCAATCATTGTGTATGACATAGTCTTTAATAGGAAAATAATTTGCACTGGAAAGTCAAGGATAATTTCAGCTCTAAGAGAAAAACAGTGGCAAGCATAAAAGGGAGAAACTGACACACCTTATTTGCAACTATATTGCATTGTGTTCAGGGCAGCTCTGTATAATAGTAATATTATGTGGGCCACATAGATAATTTGAAATTTTCTAATAGGCACATTTAAAAGCCAAAAAGAAACAGGTGAAATTGTTATAACATTTTATTTAATACAATATATTCAAATTATTATCATTGCAGCATATATCAAATGACAATTATTATTTTTTTTTTTCAAATGACAATTATTAATGAGATATTTCACTAATAGCACATCTTAATCTAGCCATTAAATTTTTATTGGAAATCCTTGATCCATATTGGATTCCATGCAATTTACAATTGCAAATATAGATTCACATACATGAGTCATTCCACACATGTTTAATTGTTTTCCAACAATTAAATTTAGCATCATATTTTACATTTAAATTAATTAAGATTAAGAATATTAAAAATCAGCTTTTCCTCAATCGCACTTGGCACATTCTAAGTGCTCAGGATCCACTTGTGGTCTGTGGCTGTATTTAAAGATCTATAGATGATTCTTGAGTAAAAATGATCAAGGAATGGGGAATGCTAGCAAATTAAACATTTTTGATACCATAGGACATCTGTAAGTTTCATGATTACTATTAAAAAAATATTTTACCTTTTCCAAGCTCATTTTTCTTCCTTGATCCAGCCAAATTATTGGGAGTTTCAAAACTACAATTTTTTTTCAATTATTCTCATTGCTTAATGTAGTATCTCAAGATGCAAGAGGTATAGAAGATTGGAAAGAATGCAGTTTGAAACCAGAAAATGATAGATGATTTTCTGCTAATTACTCCTATTTCTTTTAATAAACCTTGGAACTAAACTTGTTTCTTTATCTTCTCCTCCCTTTCTCCAAGAAGTAAATGATGGCTAGATCACTCTGCCCAATGGAACTATAAGATATTTGGGGGATTCTATTTTAAGAGACTTTCTCCATAAAAAGAATAATACTTTATATTCTTAATTCATATAGCCCTGTGATATTTTAAAATTGACTTTATTTTTTAGAGCAGTTTTAGGTTCATAGAAAAAAAAATGAGAGGAAGACACAGAAATATTCCACATATCCCCTGCCACCTCACTTGCATAGCCTCCCCGGTTATCAACATCCCCCCCAGAGTGGTATATTGATTACAATTAATTAACTTACAGTGATACTTTATAATCACCAAAAACTCATAGTTTACAAGAAAGTTTACTCTTAGCGTGTACACTCTATAGGTTTGGACAAGTGTTTAATGACATGTAACCATCATTATGGTATCATATACTATATTTTCACTGCCATAAAACTCCTCTGTGCTCTGTTTATTCATCACTGACTCCCACCAAACCCTGGCAATCATGGATCTTTTTACTTTCTCCATAGTTTTGCCTTTTCCAGAATGTCATATACTTGGAATCATACAGTGTGTAGCCTTTTAAGATTGGCTTCTTTCATTTATTGATAGATTATTTCTTTTTACCATTGAATAATATTCCTTTATTTGGATGTAGCAAACTTTGTTTAGTCATTCACCTACTGAAAGACATCTTAGTTTCTCCCAAGTTTTGGCAGTTTTGAATAAAGCTTGTATAAACATATATGTACAGGTTATTGTGTGAACATAATTTTTCAACCCCTTTGGGTAAATATCAAGGAGCACACTTGATATATTATGTGGTAAGAGTGTGTTTATTTTTGTGAGAAACTACCAAACTGTTTTCCTAAGTGGTTATCTCATTTTGCATTCCTAGCAGCAGTGAATGAAAGTTCCTATTGCTCTACATCCTCACCAGCATTTGGTATTGTCAGTGTTTTGAACTTTAGCCATTCTAATAGGTAGGTAGTGGCATCTCACTGTTCTTTTAATTTGCATTTCCCTGATGACATATGATGTAGAACATATTTTCATACGCTTATTTTCCATTTGTTTATCTTCTTTGGAAATGCATCTGGAAGATCTTTGGCCAAAGTTTTACACAGGTTGTTTATTTCTTTTATAATTGAGTCCTCCTTTTTTTTTTTTTTTTTTTTCGATAAGCGGGCCTCTCACTGTTGTGGCCTCTCCCGTTGCAGAGCACAGGATCCGGACGCACAGGCTCAGCGGTCATGGCTCACTGGTCCAGCCGCTCCGCGGCATGTGGGATCTTCCCGGACCGGGGAACGAACTCGTGTTCCCTGCATCGGCAGGCGGACTCTCAACCACTGTGCCACCAGGGAAGCCCGAGTCCTCCCATTTTTAATGCACTGCTAGCTAATGCTTTCTTCCTTTGTCCATGGTGGTGGGTGTTATCTGATAGACTATAATTGCAAAATTAAACATGAGGTTCAATTTGGTATAGATAGGAGTTATTATAGTATTCCATTTACTTCTGTATATATTTGAAATTGGCCTAGGTTACTTATCTGGACAAAAGTCATTAACAGAGATGATATCTCAACCCATTCTCTCTGGTCTCTGCTTTGACAATACAAACTTCCTTGTACTGTTAGGTACCACAAAAATTAAGGCACACATTCCTGGAATATAAACTCCCTTCTAGAATTCTTGATTCTTAAGTTTGTTCCTTCAGTTATATAGGTTCTTGTACAGCATATAATTTTCCTCTGTGTGCAATGGCAATGCTTACCTTATTTATAGGTAAAACAATATAGGCAAGAGCAGGAATAAGAATAGCTGACATTTAGACCTCTCCTACTGCATGCCAAGCACCATTTAAATATTTATCTGGAATAACTTGTGAAATATTTACAAAAGGATATGAAAGAGGTAACATTATCTTCACTGTGCTGGTGAGGTATAGAGAGAGGAACACCTTGTACAGTCTCACATATCTGTCAACTGATGGATCCAGGTTTAAACTCGGACAATCTAATTATAGGGCTTGCACTCTATCTGAAGCATTGAGTCCTGATTTACCATATGAACACTGTAACAGACAAAGCCATTCTCTAAATTAGCTGAAGATCTGATTAGAGAGAAACTGGCAACCTATTCGAAATGAACAATTCAAAGACCAGTGCAATTAAACTGAATATTGTGAAATGGTAATGAAAAAGAGTTGATGAACATAAGCAGGCAAAAACTGTAAAGGAAAGCTTTTTGTAAACTTCATACTGAAGTTGAACCTTGAAGGAGGAGTGAAATTTGATTGTAGGAAGGTGCAGAGGTGAGGTTCCAAAGAAAGGTAAAAGACTAATAAAAATATAGAAATGTATGCCTTTTGTGAGATAGTAGGGGAGAACATTTGATTATAGCAGAGCTACTACTTGGGAAAATAGTCAGTTTAAAATAATTAAAATCCAGGTTTCCACTGAACACTTCTTATGGGTACAAAGGCAGCATCCATAGTGTTATCTCTGGATTTTGTCTCTGCCTCAGAATACAGAAGCTCATCTCCCAGCAAATAGTCAGCAATTGCTTCTGGGGATTTACACAAATCTTGTGCTCACGAACAACTGTTGTCTGATCTTATAAGATGCTTGCCATCTTCTTCCTTTCTGAAGACAATTCTATTCCCTCCATCAAATATACAAATACATCACTGTAGTTGTTCCACCTCTCAAGCAAAAATCACAAAACAACAAAAATCCTATTACAGATCAGTAAACGCAAATAGCTCCTGATGAGCCTAGAAACACCTGATATCTGTAGATGGAACACTCGTTAGGCTAAAGCCTGAACTTCAACTGGACTTCTTTTTGTAAGGCCCCTCTTGGCCATTGCCTTGAACAATATAAGCTCTGAGGAACCATTGTTTAATAAAGGAGATCACTGATTCAGACCTAAAAAATGCAGGGCACTATATGGTTTAAATAGGACAAAAAAGGTCACAGAATGTTATAAGTATTCAGAGCAGGACTGGACTATTTGGTTTGAATTAAGATGAGTTAAGTTTATAAAGGTAAGTCACAAATAAATTTGGAAAAAAACTAACTCTAAAGGTTAGCTGGTGACTGTGTATTTGGAAAGCAAGTCATTCCCCAGAAATTTTGAACATGATCCAAGTTGTGCTTTAGCAAATTTCTTTTGGTGTCAGTTAAAAATAATATTAATTTTAATTTAATTTTATTATTATTATTATTGAATAGGTGGGGAAGAAACATTAGTTAAGCAAGATAACTTATACTATTAATGGTCGGAATTTACCATTCTATTATTTGCACAAGGAAATTGTTCCATTTAAGTGTTCAAAGTTAATAGTTCAGGTTTGACAAGTTCATTTTTGGAAATAGTAATTCTGTCATACCTTTGTGTAAGAGAACTTTTGAATAAATTATGTTAACTCTCATCTCTATTTTATTTATGGAGACATAGCCCAAGAAAGGTTTATTGGGTATTTTCCAGTTAGGTTGTGGATCAGACTCTCATAATTTCAATGGATTATATAATATTTCAACATTCACTAAAACTTATGACTATTATTTAACCAGTATATTAAGGTGATGTTTTAATTTGGGAGAATATAGTCCCTATGGCATAATTTAATTTTCCCAAGTCAGTCTGATGAAAAAAGCAATATGTGTTTGCAAAGCTGTCTCAGATATAGGAAAAGGCCCAAATACATGTGAGAATGAAACTAATGTAAGAGTGAGTACTCTTAATGATATTTATTGTGCAGCATAGGCTGATGGCATCATGGCATATTTTCAAAGTAAATACAAACAAAAATGATAAAAAATTACTGAATATTTTCAATATGCAACACATTTACCTTGACATAATAGGAGAATTATATAAAGAAATCTATGATAAGCCCATTTCAAACATTTTTCTGACTTTAGTGAGCATAAAAACTTGATGTGAGGAAAGAATTCACACATATGGAGCAACGAAGAAACTAAATCCAAGTTAAAATCAATAATTGAGCAGAGTACAAGTTCCAGAAAGCACTTTTCAGAAAGTAAATATTTTGGGTGATCAAGGTAGACTTCATAGATGGAGTGGGACTTTAGAAAATTCTCAAAAGTTGAAGAATTGGTAAAGAAGGAAAGGAAGAGTCAAATAAGAGAGGAAAGGAGAAAAGGTGGATAAGAAAGAATACAAAGAGAACTAACTTGTCATAAGCACAAGCAGCACCATAACCTCAAATCCCCAGTGAGGATATGATGATTTTTGAGCTTTGGCAGATTATGTAAATTGTCAAAAGTTATACTGCTAGTGAGTGACTGAGGTAGGATTTGAAATAAGGCTCTTTTTACTAATTACACTAATGTGCAAAGCAGGGAGTGAATTCAAGTGAATATTCATGAAGTATACTTTCAAGCTCACATAGCATTAGTATCATATAAATATATATGCATAAATACACCAACATATTATTAAGGGTTACAATAGGAATTTAATGTTTATGCTCACTTTATAACAAATATATAGAGACAGAGATAATAGATCAAGATATGTTATTAATATGCTAAAAAGCAAAATAATTGTGTATATCAACCTTATAAATATGGATACAGAGAAAGTGTTGAAGAACATAACAAAACAATTGTAAACATTTTTAGCATAAGAAAAGCAAGACACAAGACACTAATTATACTGGTGAAAGAATTTCATGAAAAAGAAAAGTTCTTTATGATTGGATGATGATCATAAGATTATAAAATTAACTTAGAGCAAAAAGCAAACTAACAAAAAGAAAGCAAATGCCTATTTGTAGAAGGTTGCTCTAATTTACTGTTACATGAAAATGCTGAACTTACTTTTCACATCCTTGGAGGACCTATTTAGGGGTTTTAAACAATGAATAAGACCCATTCTTTTAACTTACTATAGAAAAGACACACATCTTTATCCTTGGAGGTGACTTTGAATAGTGAGAATACTCAAAGCAAATAAACAGGATGTAGAGAAAAATAACATGATTAATATTTCACTTCTCAAAAATTAACAAACCTGTGAAGAGTAAAGAACAAGGGGTAAAATGCATATTATCAGTATTGCAAATAGACCACATGCTTCATAAATACTTGGATAACAAAGTTAAATAAAGGCTATTTATATTCATAACTAAGGTGCCATCAGCCTCCAGAGACTCATATAACTTATTTCCTGATGGAATTTTTTTTTTCAAAAAATGCTGACAGGACATTTTCAATGGAAAACATGAGATCCTAAGGCATGGTTTGGAATGAAGCAGTAAAACATAGAAACAACTTATAATTAACGTGAATACTGAGTTAGAGAGAGCTTCAAGGGAGAGAGAAGGGAATCAAGCAACATGTTTGAGCAGGGATGGGTTGAAGTTTGCTAGAGAACAAATTTTATCAAAGAGAAATTACCACCCTGGGAGTGATTAAAAGATTTTGAAGAACAAGTACATCTAATATTAAACTTTAAAAGTAGTGTTTAATTACAGCCTAATAGCAATGGAGTATACTCCACATACTCATACCTTGTTAAGTTGGGAATTTTTGAGGGATTATGGTCCAAATTTATGCTCAGGCTTTAGAAGTAAAATTCAAGTGTGAATGGGAGGTCAACAAGAAGAGGGAAATGTAAACCAGAGAATGTAAGCTTCTGCAGATTTGCAGAAATCTAGGAAAGGATTTGGACTTCTCCCTAGATATAAAAAGGAGGTTAAAGAAAATTGCATGTAAATCTCAAAGGTGGTCTTTAAGCTGTCATATAGGTTATATTTGAATAGAGAAAAAAATAAATATGTACATCCATCTCTTCATCCATATATCTACCTAAGGTCATTCAAGAGGAGGCTAATTCCAAATCTTTCAAAAAGTAATTATAGCTTCATTTGTTAACTTATTCAGGAAAATATAATTATAATGAACATTTGTACTTGTTATAACAAACTAGCATTTAATCCAGGGACCTTCTGTGTGCACTGTCCAACTTAATCTTCATTCTCATCTTGTAAATTATACTTTACTCTATTTTTCCTTTGAGGAAGTGAAGCTCAGAATGGCTAAGTGTCATGACTAATATAAATGGTAAATTTGGGGATCAAACTGAGGTCCCCTGATATTAAAATCTGTATTTTTACAGCCATCACACTTGCCTCTCCTGATGTTCTATTTGGCCTCTCTTTCCTTTATTTTTTATAGAACAAGATTTGATTAACCTTAGGGAGAACTACAGAGTAACCACTTACCCTCCACCTCCAGGTCTGTGTTATTTCTTGATTGTAGTTTGACTGTCATCTGGATGCCTAGGACATCCTGAACTATTCTCTAACTCAAGTCCACCTTTTTTTCAAAATTGCCAGTGTCTTTGACTTTCCTATCCAGGATATCTTGCTTCTGAAAACAAACCTTTCATCACCCTGAGGACTTATTATCTGCTTATTGAGTCGAGTATTAACCTCTAGCAGTTACCTTATGCATTAATGAGAGAAATAATAAATTAAGCAGAAGGTGCTTAAATCCCTCTTAGACCATTCCCTTTCATATAATATATATTTTATACATATTACCTAACATTGGCCTTCAGATTTTTTTTAAATACAAGGAGTTGACAGTTTAATGAGGCACGTTGAGTCTTCTTTCAAGTTCTGGAAACTATATAGATAGAGGCTTCCAACAAATGACCATCACCCTTAACCTTGGGCACTTCTGGGTGGCTAAGGGTTACATCTTTCTGTGGTTATTAGGGCAAACAAATCCAAAACAAATCAAACGATGCACTCTAATTGCAATGACATGTTCATTAAATATGACCTACTTTCTGGATGATCCACTCTTTTCCATTTTAACTTAAAAATTTCCAAAACTATTTGAAAAAATTACATGTATTATGGTTATCACAGGTGATGAAGTAAATGTAAGGTAGATTTTCATAAAGTTCTGAGGATATGACATTTAGAAGTTAACTTTTAATATATCTGAAATATAGTAAAATAGAGCCTAAATGTATGATTGTGAGAGCTATGCCACATGTCTGTTTTATGTAGAAATCATTCTAACACAGTTTTTACTAGTAGAAATACAAATTAGTAGAAGACATTCTAGAACACTTCATTTATATGAGCTTTAGTAAATATGTTCTATGGAATTTTAATTCCATAAATTAATTTGAAAGGGCTTAGTATGGAATATATTCTTGAAGGGAGGAAAATAACTTGCCATGCTATCGAAAAATACTAGAGGGCAATAGATAAATTAATCACCGTGATAAAATGTCAAAGAATATGAGGCAGAATCAGTGCTGCTAG
The DNA here is from genome assembly GCF_951394435.1 of Stenella coeruleoalba. Lineage (NCBI taxonomy): Eukaryota > Metazoa > Chordata > Mammalia > Artiodactyla > Delphinidae > Stenella > Stenella coeruleoalba. The sequence continues at coordinate 18,053,738 of NC_137159.1, read as the reverse complement.
GGTCGCTATGAAGTCAGGTGTTATTTAATATCTTCATTAAAGCCTTGGAAAAGAGAATTAATTGACATTGGGAATTGAAGTAGCTCCTTCTGCACAAAATTATTTAGATAACACAAATGCTAGTGTTGAATTATTATATACCCATTTATTTTCAAAAGTAGAAGAATGGCACACCTATTTCATAAGAAATTTTCCAGAGCTAAGTAGCTGGATTTAAATACCAGTTATTAAAATTTCCATTTGAAATCGTAAGGGAGGCAAAATTTTACCTCTACACTCTGGGTTTTTCAACTGGGTCTGAGAATTAAACTGACAATAAACAGATTAACAAGGGAAGCATACACACTTAAGTAAGTTTTTCATGACACCAGAGCCCTCAAAAGGAAACGAAGACTCCAAGAAATGGTGAAACCTGCAAAGACCGACAATTGTGGAAAAGTAACTAAATTATGAGGCAGCTAAAGGAAGATACAAATTATTTTACCAAGGCCTATTTGTACAGAATTCTCTCAGTTTAAATTTCTTATCCTTAATGATAAAAATGTTACTTTCCTTATGGTACAGGAAGGACAACTTTCATATGGGAATTTCATCTCTTGCTTTTTTTAAAAGAAGGAAGATCAGTGTTTTTCTTCTATTTGCTGTTTTTTAAGTAACTTTAACTCAAAATAGTCAACATGCCAGAGTGGCATATTTGGGGGTGGTATATTCTGCCACCCTTTAATATCAAGTTTCATTTGTTTAAATTTCCCAGAGGTATTAAAATGATTCTGTGTTAGTGGTCCACAATATACCAAGTATATCTTATTTGATGATGGAAAAGAGGACAGTGACATGCCTATGTGTTTCATTCAAATTTCCATACTCATTTCCTGTCACACAAGTTTGCTGTATATTATACCTACCTGATCCAAACCCAATGATGGCAAAATGATGAAATTTTACAAAATAATTGCAAACAGACACCAATGTATACTTTAAAACAACAGAACTCGCAGAAAGAAAGAATTGATTCATCTGAATAATTCCATATGATATATGTGTATTTAACGTCTACTAAACACCTGGCCCAATATCATGCACCAAAAACAGGAAGAGATACAACCATTCTTCCCTTAAGTGAAAATGACTTCTGACCAGTAAGAAAAGAAAAATGATGAAGGACTTAATTAGAGGGGTAGAAATTGCTGCCTTGACATTTTTTGCTTACTCATTCATTTTCCAACTAATCACTTCTTTGGTCTATAGGATCCTTCTGGAAAAATAGACTGGCTCTTCAGACTGCTCTTTGTGGTCTTGAAAAAAAGCATTTTCCTGAGTGCTGCAAGAAATCTGTTTACTATTCTCAGGAATTTATACGCCAGCCATGGACAGAGCTAACTTTCGAATGTGAATGAAGTAAATCATCTCCTTGGAATTTGACCAAATTCTTCAGTTGTTTTTTATCTTAATTAATGTACAAAGAAAAATGTACATAAACCTACAACAATTACAAAGAGCTACACAGGTATACATATTGCATTGAGTGACATTGAGATTCCTTACAGAGTTTTTCCCTCCTCTCAGACAATACTGCAGTCTATATTATTACTTCTTATTTCTATGGAATAAATTTGCAAAAGTGGAAACTATTTTAATAATTATGGTCATAAGGCAATCCAAGAATTTTAAAAATATACATAATGCACATTTTATTAGCATTGAATGAAAATGTCATGATTTTTTCCCCTGGAATCTCCAGAAGCAATGAGTTTATCACTCCTTTTATTATAGTCTTTTTGTGAATCAGAAGATGGGAAGTGGAACTTTTAATTCAGTTTTCATTTCTCTAGCTTTAGTGACTGTTTTCCTCTCCACTTTGGTGACAGCCTATTTATATGTTTTTCCCCTATTTTTCTACTGTCCTTCTTTTGTCTTTTTTCTAATTTTACAAACTTTTAATTAAACTTATAGTTATGCACTTGTTATATGCATTGCCAATATTTTATTACTATCTATTATTTACATTGTTATTTCCAAGAATGGTAGATTGTGTTACATCAAGTTTAAATGTTTGTAATCACATATTATTAGCTCCTTGAAGCAATGTTTCTCTCTTAGGGAAATAAAAGAGTCCTGGTAACAAATGATCCCTCCATACTAATAGAGAAATAAGAGAGAACATAATTCTAATATTGACAGGACATTATCAACGTTACATGCATATAAGGTAGCACTAAAACAACTACAAAGTTTGGACAGAATTTCACAAAAATTTACACAGAAAACTAGAAGAGAGAAGAATGAAAACTTCTTTGACATACTTTGAGATTGTCTTATGTATAGCTTGTGAGACACCTTTGAATTATTCTGGAGGGTTCCCAAGGTCAGATGGTCCATGGACTTGCATTGTAAGATCAAAAGGTCAAAATTTTGTATTGGATCTATTATGTTCTTAGGGAGACCCCCTAAACAGGGGAGAATGGGTAGGCAGCAGCCTCACTTCTCATCATTTTCCCCTAAGAGTTTCAAAGATGTATTCTAAATAACTGAATTTTGATGCCATAAATTATTCATTTCCTTTCTCATTCATTCATTCCTAAACTGTTGCCTATGTAGACATGACTCTATTTAAATAATGGTAATTGTTATACATTGGTCACATTTCTTAGGAAAAGAAAGATACTTTAACAAATATCATAACAATAAGTTGAAATAAGCAAATATTATTTGTGTAATGATTATTCCAAATTATTAAAAATCCTAATTTTTAATAGATAATAATGAGAGACAAGGAAAGTTGATGGCTTGAAAATTGTTGTGCTATGATAAAGAAACATGTGATTTTAACATAGTCACTGTCACAAATTACCCTTCTAAATGTAGGCAAGGGATTTGAGCATTTAAGGAATTATGAATTATTGAAAAGTGCTCAGTGCTAAATTGGCTAAGAGTGTCTGTTAAGTGAGCAATCAGGGACTCTGTCACACAAAATAGCTCAGCACCAAAAGTGAATTATTTTCAAAAGTGAAATTGAAGAGTCAGTTGAGTTGCAGACAATTGCACATCTTCTGCCAACACATTCTTTTCAATGACTAAGAAAATCATGCTGGGAAATGAATGAGTTGCTTCAAGACAATCTTAGAAACTGTTTCAACAAAATGAGCATGACAGGTTTCTTTTTCTGTGATTAAAATTTATCATAAAATAATTCATCTTATATGGTGTAAAGATATTACACAAAGTTTTAGTGTTTTTGATCATGAAAGATCACGGCTATAAATTGTCTTTCAAATTAATTGTAGCCTGTACAACTTAAAATCCTCAGCACTATTAACACTTATAGGGGTAAAGAAGTAACTAATAATGCAGTGACTTAATATTGTAAATACTTTCTTTAATAGCAGTTTAAAAGTGATATACATTCTTATTGAAGTAGATTGCCAGGAAATAGTGAGGTGGGAATATAACAATAAAATATACATATATACAAAGGCATAAAGAAAGCTGAAATGAAGCAATCACCAGAATAACTTTGTCCCTGAATAGCTTGGGGACCAGGCCAATCTTTGCCAGTGTTATCAGTGAAGACACTAAAAGGTGTGTGTGTGTGTGTGTGTGTGTGTGTGAGAGAGAGAGAGAGAGAGAGAGAGAGAGAGAGAGAGAGAGATAAGGCAAAAATGGGGGCACTTAGCTATCACTAAGGGAATTCATTATCGTATTGTCAAAGTAATCCTGGGCCAAGAGGGAAAATGATTTAATTAAAATAGAAAGGTTGAAAGTCAGGGAAGCAGATCAATCAGTGGGTCAAATTAGATAAATTACAGAGAAGAAAATTTATAAAACAAGCAAATGATGGTAAGAGTGATATACATTAAAGTTGGGGAAATAATTCTTCCAGTGTCATCTATCATCTGGAATCACTTTTGCACAGGTGAATCATAATTTCTTAAAGTGACTTCATGACCCTGGGAATGTTTCACCCATGTAATTACACAAACCTTTTCAAGGATAAGTACTTCATAAGGCTTATGGATGGCAAGTCTGCTGCTCTCCTACAGCTGTATACTTTTGAGGACTAAGTCTTCATTATTAAATTCTTATATTGAAATGGTAAACCCTGATTTCCTCATTAAATTTGATATGTGCACATCTTGATGCTATAGATATATAATTTTGTGCAATTTAATTTTTAAAATTCTTAATTTATACAATAAAACTCAATTTTATATAAAAGTTGCCATTTACTAAGAACCCTATATGTTTTAGGAACTTTATGTGCCTTTCTGCTTTCTTATAGAAGAACATATTACAATATGAGAGAACTAAAGTTCAGGTAGATGAAATCTCTTGTCTAGAATCATAAACTGTAAAAGGGCTGTCCCAGGTCTGTGTGTCTCCAAAGCTTAGGTTCTTGACTTGGTTTATTTTGTCATGCCATTATTGGTGTTATTGACATTACTGATAGACATGTAGATTAAAAGTATAAAGAGATTCAGAAAGTTTTGGTGTAAATTCTCAGAGAAAAATGCAGACCAGGCAATTAGGGATATAGAAAATCATTCCCAAACTTCTGAGATAAACTTTAGACTTTGTGGGGAACAAAATGGCTCAATAACAAGACCATCAAAGAATGTCCTTTGTTGGGCTCTGTGTCATGTCAGAGTCGAGCCTGGGATATAATTGCCTGCATTATTGTTCTCTCTTTTTCCTTTAAATCCTGTCTTTGTGAGGCCTTCACAGCTCATAGGCTAACCCTGTGTTCAGAAATATAATTCCAAGATCAAAATTAGGGTTACCAATTTGTCCTCTTTTACCTGGGTTGGTCCCTGTTTGCCTGAGACTTTTTCTGTTTTAGCAATAAAATTTCCACCTGAGATACAATATTAGGAGAGGTGAGTGAAGATCAACTTCCAAATGGAACACATCCTAAAGAGGATGTGTGAAGATTTCAAATTCACATGGTTCAAATTGGTGACCGCTCACAAATAAGATGTAATACTTTTGACTTACATTATTCTACAATGAAGTAAACAAATAGAATCATAGATAAAGAATAATTTAATTTCAAACCTATCAAAAACTATGTTTCTCACACTCTTGTTTATATTAAGAAACAAACTGCTCAGACCATGAACTTAGATTTGAAAGATAGAGCTTTGTCCGTAAATAACTGAAGTTTCAAGAATCCCTCCCCACTTCAGAGTTTTCTAACCATAACTTTTAAAAAATGTAAATATTTCTAAAACATAATATTACGATTGCAATATTTTAGTGTGTGTGTGAAGCTACAGTATCAATTTCTCCATGGCAAGAAAACAAAATAAAATCACAAGTGTTTTTAGAATGTTGGAAATCTATGGAAGAGACAGGGAAGGAAAAGAAAACATAATCAAGACAGTCAGCACATATCTTTGATAAAATTTGAAGGGATGTTTTAGAAGAAAAGTATTCCTATTTATTGGACATGGACACATTCATAAATTTAGATACTTACCCAGGATTTAAAGATCTAGAGATATCCAAAGAAATTTGGGAACTTAAAGTCATGAAGAGAGAATAAGAGTCCTTTCTCTGAAGGTGTCTCTTTTATCCTGCTTTTACATATTCCCTTTTGCATTTTGTGGATCAAAGCAACATTATTGGTTAACTCTATCAAAAACTCCTAATCCTAGTCAGCAGGAACATGTTTCATTGTAGAAGGTAGAGCAGAAATGTATGATGTTATTAACTGCAGTGTTTTCATGGTATCTCAGAGGCACCAGTTGATACTTAGTAAACACCCCCATGTAAAGTTTGTGTATCTTTTTAATAAATAAAGAATTTGTAATATTCTACTGAATTTTTTATTTCTCTCAAGCCATTCAATTTCTAAAAGCAGTAATATTTGCATAACTTTCTTTAGTTCTCTATTTTATCATCAGCAGTTTGAGATATCTGGGTACTTCTTATTAAATACACATATTTGCATATACACATTATCATCCAATCATTGTATGCATTTTAAACAAAATAAAACTGAAAAGCAAAAGACAAAATAATTTTATTTCTTATAAATAAAAATGGCACCCCATGAATTATGATTTGTTTTGTGGCATGCTTTCTCCATTTAACAGTGTATGTTGAACCTTTTCTCAAGCCAACAGCACATATATACATGCATACACAGATGGGAGACTGAATGGATTGGGTACCTAGAGTATGAATGCCTAGCAGCATTGAAGCACCATCTGTGACTTGTGGTCTTGAATTTAAAGTGAGACCAATCAATGTGGTTGTGTTTTGACACTAGTCACAGAATAACACATATATTAAGATGATGAATCCATTGTTAGATATGATAATGACAAGTGTAGTCTATGCCTTAAGTGGTGTGGAAGATATGATTACTGGAAGAGATGAGCTCAAGTATTTGAGGAGCATAAACACAGGAAGGATCATCTATGTGTGATTTGAAACTTAGAATTAACTAAGATGCTAGTCTTGGTGAACCAATGGACATCATTTTCAATAGATTAAGGGGACTTACTTACCTGCTTGTTTTCATTTGATAACTACATTCAGGGGTAGTGGGTGATGTAATATATTAACATAAGTTTCAGAACTAGTATTTCATGGATGAGAAGAGAGGAAATAAGAATGATCTATAAACAGAAATAGAATTTACCTACCCCACTTCTAGATTCAACAGTACTAAAGATGTAGGAAAAGAAAACAAAATAAAAGAAACAAACAAAATAAGCTCCCTTGAGGTGGTGGAAGGCAAAGCCACATCTTTTCTTGAGATATGATAAGATATTTTCTACCTCTCAGGCACTGATGATCTCATGACTTTCCTCCTTTCTGGAATTAATTAGTTCATCCATTTATTAATTTATTTAAAAATATTGAATATCTGGTAAGTGATAGAATCTGGGTATGCAACGGTGAACAAATGAAATGTTATTGATCCATGTGGAGTGGCACACCAATGTTGGAGAGAGTTAATAGAGAAGTTAACAGCTAAATATAACTCTGATGAGTAATAAGGGCTATGAAGAACAGTAGAGCAAAGCATTGGAAAAGAGTAAGAAAGAAAACAGCTATCTATACAATGTAGTCACAGAAAGCCTTTGAAAGTCTGACATATGAGAGAAATCAGAATGAGGTAAGAAAGCAAATCCCAGTAAAATCTGGAGTAATATGAATCGAGCACAAGGAACAAGTTTGAAGTACTATGGCCCTGTGGTGGAAATAAAGTGGAGTAGTTAGAAAATACATGGCTAATGTGTGATGGTAAAAGATTAAGTCAAAATGGTCATGAGATACCAGATCATGTACTCTTGTCAAAGAGAAATTGCACCAGATAATTGTTTTAAACAGCAAAGAAGTCTTTATTCAAAACTATTGCAGTGGTGGAGAGACATCCAACTCAACTCCACTGAAACATAAAATGGGATAGTTTGTAAGTACAAGGGTGAGCTAACAGCTTAGTACTGGAAGTGGTTGGGGGGCATTGGTCAATGTTATCAGGCTGTCTGTGTTTTCTCATTGACACTTATGGAAGTATGGCTTCTACCTTCATACAGAGACAGAGACTGGTTCTTCCTGATGATTGAATATTCAGTTCCTTGGAAAAGGTATTCCTAAGTAGTTAAATTGTCAGGAGGCTGGGAGAAGATTTATATGTCAAAGGGGCAGAGAAATAATTTACAGTAACACATTTTTAAACAAATAAATGCTCTAAAAAAAGGGAGGTTAGGGGCCTATTGTCAGGAAGAGGGATGCATAAAGTATGGTCAAGCTGAGGGGAGAGATAAAGTGTCTTGGTCAGCCTTACATGCTGTGTAAAGACTTTGATCATATTTGGAATGTGATGAAAAGGCACTGGAAGCTTTGCTATAAGGAAGAGATGTGTAATTTATATTTAAAAAATCTAACTGTGAGAACAATAGGAAAAACTAACTGTAGGGGAAATGGTGGAAATAGAGAAGTTGTTTTTGTACAGAAATTCAGATGAGAGAGGAAGGAGTCTTAAACTAAGGTTGTAGAAATGAACATTATTATGTAGAGATGACAAGATTTGCTAATGGACTATATACATATTATACACAAGTAAGAGGAGCTGATGACTCTTATGTCTTGACCTAAGGAACAGAGTTAATGTAGTGCCATTAAATAGTGAAAGATTCATGCAGAGTCAAAAAGTGTCTTATTTGAATTGAGTTTTTAAAAGATACATTGCAAATATGTGGAAATTCATAGGAAAAACTATAGTGAATGCCATTTTATTCACCATGTATCTTTTCCAAATCATGTTTCTTCCATATTTCCTTCAGATTTGCTTTTCATAATAATTTTTTCAGATAAGTTTAAAGCCTACTGTTTACCAAGTACATGATCCCATTTCCACCCTTTCTTTTTCAGACATATCTACTTTACTGAAATTGGTGGTTATTTCCATACAGACTTTAATATATTTGTGAATTATTTATGTCTGAACAAAGATGATATAGTTTATCAGGAATTTTATATATATATAGTTCCTACTCCATTTATTATTATAAAATTTGATTTTTCTGATTTAATATTATGGTCTAAGATGTTTACATTTTGACATGACACATATGGCTCTAGTTCATTCGACTGCTACATGCATTCTGTTTTATAATATACCATAGTTTTTTTTTTAATTTTTATTATTCTTTCTGGATTTCCAACTCCATTTCTGTCATTAACACAGGACAAGGAATACACATGATGATATGATGATATGTTCTTTGTAAATAAAAAGTAATTTTCTTTCAAATACACTGAGAAGAGCACCTGGTGGTCCAATATGGCCAACGTGTTCTTTAAAGTGTCTGCACCAGTCTATAAAGCTCCTTTAGCACCACATCTTTAACAATTCCATCACACATTTAAGAAAAAACTGTCCATTATAATAGATGTGAAATTGTATGCCACGGTTTTAAAACATATTTTTTGTGGTTGTGAAGTTAAGTATCGACTCATGTTTATTGGTCATCTCAGGAGCTGCAAATTTTGAGATGCCTTCCAAGTGGACATATTGAGTAGGCAGGTGCTATAAAGAGTCTAGAGGTCAGAGGAAAGGTTTCAGGTAAAATTACAAATTTGGGAATCATAAGCCAATAGAGGGCAGTTAATGACATTTGAAGAGATGACAAAATTTAGGAAATGAGTGTAGATAGAGGAGAATACCAAAGACCTATTTGTAGACACTCCAATATTTAGAAGTTGAGAAGAGGAGAAACCAGTAAAACAGATTAATAAACAGTGGCCAATGTGTTAGGAAGAAAACCAGGAGTGTGTGGTGTCCCAGAAGCCAATTTAAAAATTGATTTGTGAAGTAGGAGGTAAAAGATTGTGCCAAATGTTCTTTAGCAAGATGAAGACCAAAAGTGTTTTCCCTCCCACCACTTTGAACAGCTTGATCTTTCTCCTTCCTAAGGTTGGGGTTTAAATATGGCATCCTCAGGCATTTTTCTTGCTCATCCTGTCCAAACAGCAACAATCTTAATTTAGTACCCTGCTTTTGGACATCACAGTAGTAATGAAAATTTATCACTCTTTCATTGATTTACTTGTTTTAACTGTCTGCTTGCTCATTAGACTATAAGTTGCAAGAAAGAGATAAAAATCAATTTTGTTCAAAACAGTATCCCCCATATAGCTTATGCTGCCCATAAAAGGTAACAAATATTTGTTGATGAAATAAATTACTAAATATCATATTGGTTATACATTTTTCAGGTTCTTCCAAATATTCTTAATTTTGAATCATATTGATTTTTTCTGCTATGAAAATAGACATTTAAAAATGTCTTAATTGGAACAGAACCATATTTTGCTGTTTCAATTCCACATGGTTGTTTTTCTGTTTTTCTCTAACAATAATCCCCTAAATTCTCATTGTGAAGAGAAGAATGCCATCCAAATTCATAAACAAGCTACGCCTTGGATAATGCTCTTCTATTTCAATATCACAACCAAAAATTATGATGCTATCATCACTGCTAACAAGATCTCTGTTGAAGATTTTATTTCACATGCTGGAAGGAACCTGGAGTTGACAAACCCAGAAATGATAAAACCACATGCCAAACATTGTAAGAGAATTTCAGTTCACACACATAGTCTTTTATCTGGACTTTATAAATTGACAGGCCAAGGTTATAAGAATTTAGATTGAAGACCTAAGTGAAGAGCATACACTAAGTGGTAAGTTAAACATTTAAATTGAAAAATCTCTTATTTGCCCTCTCCTCCATACTCCAACAATATAGTTGGTCTACCTCCATACTAAAGAGGAAGTTCCTAAAACAAACTTAAGGTTACCAGAGGGGAAATGGGGAGAGGGATACGTTGAGAGATTGGAATTGACATATTCACACTACTATATATAAAACAGATAACTAATAAGGACATACTGTATAACACAGGACTCTACTCAGTACTCTGTAATGTCCTATATGGTCAAAGAATATAAAGAGTGGATATACGTATATGTATAACTGATTAACTTTGCTGTACAGCAGAAACTAACACAACATTGTAAATCATCTATATTCCAATAACAATTTTTTTTTAAACTAGGAAGTTTCCTTAGGTAGGCAGAAGACAATATCTATATGGATATTGTCCATATATGGTGGCAGGTAGCTGACAACATCCCAGGTGAACAATTAGAGAAATGTAGCACAGAAAGTCACAAATTTAGGTGTCCTGAAAATGCAGCTGAACAAAAGGGTATGCTTAGGCCCTGTATAGATGCAAAGACTTCATCAGTGACGTCTGATACCAGGAAGCAGGACCACAGACATAGCTAGAGACCTAGGATAAGATTTCATTCTCTCTGGAACACAGTAGAAAAGAGGAAAAAGAAGTGGAAAAAGCAGTGGAAAACTCCATTTCTAGAAGAGCATGTAAAAATAGGTCAGAAGATTCATATAAGGAACAAGGCAAGAGTAAAACTTTTTGAAAAAAATGGACCCTGCCATATGAGAACTGGTGCCAAAGATCAGAGTCAGGAAAGGGTCAAGTCTGTTTGGATAGTGATCCCCTTAATCTTCAATATAGACCTCTTAAAAATCAATAGAGCAGTTTAAGAGCATGAATTATGGGGGTAGACTCTCTGGGTTGGAATACTATTTTCCAGGTATGCAACCATGGGCAAGTTATTTGATTATTTAACTTTTCATCTCTTCTGTTTCCTTGTTTGTGAAATGTGAATCATAAAAGAAGCTGCATCATAAGTGTGTTAGGGAGATTAAATTAGTTAATTTGTACAGTCCCTAGATGAGAACCTGGCTTATGTGTTCTGCAAAAGTATTGCTAAATAAACTAACTAAATAAATAACCCCATCATGCTGACATGGGCAGAAATCGTTTCACAGCTTAGGTTTCAGTTTGAAGTTCAAAGCACTCTGAGTATGAGCTTTGATACAGGCTTAACTCTACATTATAACTTGGCATTTTAGTATCCCCAGAGCAAGTTCATTGGTTTAAACAGTTTGCAATAAAAAAATGGTTTGTAGGTATTTAATGATACTCCCCACAAAGAATTACATGATTATGAGCTCGACTTGACTATCAGGAAGCAGTAAAATGGCCTCTAAGGTTGTGAAATGTTTAATGAAGAGACTACCCAGAAGAAGAACTCAAGTGGTTAAAATGTCAGGGAAAAAAAACTCTTGCTTTCAGCTTAGGAGAGTGGAGGTGGTAAAGGCAGCTCAATTTACCTATGCTCATGCTGTTACCTTCATTTAAAGCTCTTGACAATTATGAATTTGACATCTATGGGGACTGTGCATTAAGCCAAAAGATAAATAGGTGCTGTGTTCATGCATAAAGAACTTCAGTTATTTGAATAAGAAGGGAGTAATGTAACGTCAGTTATATTAAGAAAGCAGCATTTTAGACTGAAACTATTAATTATTAGATGAAGGCATGCTGTGTAAGTGGGAAGTAAATGAACAGACTGCACATTTTTCAGTAAAGCAGGAGGAAGAGTAAGTGTCCATTTTAGAATGGGAATTTGTCTGATTTCAAGCCTAACCAACCATATCAGAGTAGCATTCATGCTTGTATGAAAGATAAATATGTCAAATTAAGCGCTACACAATAATCATAGAGAGGGCCTGAACTCCTCCCTTCAAATAGTCTGCATTTCCTGAATTTATATTCTCCTTGTTGCAAACCTACTTTTGACCTCATTATTCAGCTCCCAGGCTTGCTATCTGATTCAGAGCATAATTTTACTGTTTGGCTCAAACTAACTTTATGCACAAAGTTTAAATTTCTCCTGGAGAAAATATTACCCCAACTCAGATGCTGGAACATTTTCCTTCTATACTCCAGGCATAAGCAGGGAGGTGTCATTTTCCTAAGGTTCACATTTGCTACCCCTTGATATTTCAGAGAGTTTCATAAGTTTGATCCGTGCCGCACTATGATCAAGGCTAAAAAAAATGCAGTAGTAGAGCAGATTGATTCAGAGGAGAAAACAGATGGGATTCTAATACTAAATCCAGTAGAAATAGAGTCATTCTGAGAAATCATTCCCCTACTTCACAACATTTCCCAAAATCATTTGACCTATAGACTTAAAGGTAAAAGAGTATCAACTCTAGAAGAAAAAATAAGGGTGTAGATTTCATGGTCTTGGGAGTTGGAACACAATATGATACAAATTCAGTAGCCATAAGGAAAAGATGGATAAATTGGAATTAATTCATTCTTGTGTTCATCAGAATATGTCATTAAGAGGGAGAAAAGGAAAACCATATAATAGAAGATATTTGCAATACATATAGCTAGGAAAGACTCATACATAATACAAGTCCTACTCTTATTACTCAATAAGAAAAATTTAAATAAAATATAGGTAAGAACATGAACAGGCAATCCATGAAGCAGGATATCCAAACAGCCAATTAATATATGAAAAGAAACTTAACAGAAAATCACAGTGTGACTACTAAATACCCATCCAAATAACTAAAATAAAATAAAACAGAGAGACAATTCTAAGTGTTGGCAAGGACAAAGATCTGGAACAACTGGAACTCTCCTATACTATCTGAGGGGGTATCAATTGATACATGCCTTTTGGAAAGCTGTTGAGTGGTATCTGTTAAAGCTGAATAATATCTCATCTAATCTAGTCCTAGGTATAATTCTACCAGAAATGCATGAATAGGTTCACAAAAAGCATGTACAAGGATGTGCAGAGTAGTATTACTCATAACTTTCCAAGTACTCCTCAGCAGTAAAATAAACAAGTATATGGTGGTATAGTCACAAACAAATACTACACAATAATGAAAATGAATACGTTATTTCAATAAGTAACATGATTACATTTCACAAATATTGAGCAAAAGAAGGCAGATACAAAAGAGTTTGTTCCTTGACATCATTTATAGGATGTTCCAAGATAGGCAAAAGTAATTTCAATGATTGGGTCAGAGTAGTAGCTTCCTTTGGTGAGAGGGAGAAACTTGGGGCTTCTAGGGTGCTGACAGTGTTCTATTTTTTGATCTGTTCTTTGATTTGGGAGATGGTAACTTGTTTTTCACTTTATAAAAATTAAATGAGATTTAAATTTATGATTTTCCCACTTTTCTGTATGTATACTATAATTTAATAAAGAAAAACTCACTCTATAACGTATAAATCATGAATTAATAATTGTTCAAAAGTATGGAAGGTGTTTAACAATAATCTAGTCTCATATATGTAAGCCAATTTTCCATTGTAACTTCATCAGTTTGCCTTGGCCATTCAGATGGAATTGAATATCCTTGTCAACTTCAACTTCACGTGTACTGTTCTTTCCATCTATGCTCAGTTAATTAATTGATCAATCACAGCAGTAATCTAACCCAACAGTGAGCCATGTTTGTGAGTCAAGTCATTTCATATCTTTAAGACCTCATGTTTCCGGTTTGTACAATGAAAGTGTGGACCAGATAAACAGAAGTTTGATATAATGAATACAATCAGTATTTCTGCCTTTAAATAGCTGTAAAAATTATTTTGGTAAACTCCCCATGTCTCACCTTCTTCCTCTGTAACAAGAAGTGAGTAATGCTTGTTCAAAAGATTTTTTTTGGTGGGCTGGGGGTGGTGAAGAAAGTGCAATCACTACAGTTGACATATGTTAGATGCTCATTAAATGGTAACATTGAACATCCTTTTTCTCCATTCTGAGTTCTGTTCCTACAACTCAGTGCTTTTTTCTTTTAATTAATTATTTTTTAAAACTCAGCAAAGTAGTACATGTACATTTTCCAAAAAAATAAACATTTTCATGCTTTTCTTTCAGTTTTTAATTTTTAAAGATTTTTATTAAAATTAAGCTTACAGAAATGATGAAAGAATAAGAATAGTACAAAGAACACTGATATCTCTTACCTAGTTTTGCATATTATTAACATTTTGCCCCATTTGCTTTCACACTTCTCTCTCATTCTCCATCTCTCTCCTGTCTTTCTCATTCCTTACATGGTTTTTGTGTGTGTATGAGTGTGTGTGTATTTTTTTTTAACCATTTGAGACCAAGTTGCCTATATTATGTCCCTTGACCAATGAACACCTTCATATTTCTTATAAATAAGGATATTATTCTCTGACAGAATCACAGAGAGTTATTACTCAGTAAATTTAAAATTGATACAATATTTTCATCTAGTTTATCATCCTTATTCATTTAAAGAAATTAACCCTATAGTTTCCTGTATAATGTTGTTTAATCTCCAGTACAAGATCTGGTCAAAGGTAAAATATTGAATTTAATTGTCATGTCTCTTCAGTCTTTTTCATTTTTTTGTCCTTTATTACATTGACATTTTTGAAGGATATAATACTTTATTATTACCATTATTGTTATTATTATTACTACTATAACAGTGTTCTTCATTTTGATTTTATTTGATGTTTCCTCATGACCAGATTCAAGCTGTGAATTCTCAGGCAGAAGAGTACATAAATGACACTGCATCTTTCTCAGGGCTTTTCTTCTAAAAACACATGATGAATATCTGTCCCTCATTGGAGACATTAATTTTGATCACCTAGGCAAAATGTTATAGGCTTCTCTAATGTATAGTTATTATTTTTCCTTATAGCAAGTAAATAATCTGTGAGGAAACACTAGTAGCTCTTTCTTTATTTGAAACAGCAAAATGGCTAAGAAACTCTGTTGCTTTGCCACATTAAATAATGCATGTTCTTAAAATAATCCCATGCATTCTGAATCAATTTTAGCGCAGACAATCTAAGGGTATGGATTTGAAGACAGATCACAGGGTTTCTAACTTTACTGGTAGAGCTCTTGAACACTGAGGAAAGAGTATACATACCTTTGTGATTTAAGCTCAAACAATGTGTGCATAGGTGGGGTCAAGATATATAAAATCGGCTTATAAATTACAAGTGTATTTTAACATAAGAATTAAAACAGAGTGCTTCTGTTGTTATAGCAAAGTGAATAGGAATGGATATTTTTGCAGTGATGTTACCTAATCAAGAATTAATAACTATTTACAAGATATTTGCTTAACAGGTGGAAATTTTTGTCCATATATGAATCTCCACATCTCCCTTGTCATTCTAGTTCAACCTGAAGCTTTGTCTTAGTGTTTTCCCCTTATCTCACCGATGCTTAACAGTGAAGCACAAAAAGATAAATTGAATTAGTTAAAGATGATATTAGAAGCTACACTATTGTCTAATTGAACAGTCTTAGTTTATTACAGATCAAAATG
Source organism: Stenella coeruleoalba (assembly GCF_951394435.1). Taxonomy (NCBI): domain Eukaryota; kingdom Metazoa; phylum Chordata; class Mammalia; order Artiodactyla; family Delphinidae; genus Stenella; species Stenella coeruleoalba. Next base: position 18,037,989 of record NC_137159.1, on the reverse strand, counting down.
ATACACATGTATTAGGTCTCTGAATACTGATTGTAGCTCTATTGAAAGTAGATCAAAATATACTTGAATGTTACAATTTTGCTTAAAACCTGTCAGGTTAGAGAGTAGTTTTTCCCAGCCAAAAATGCAAGGATCATTCAACTTATTAATTCTGACTTTAGATGTGTAGTTGCAATAAATCCATACAAATGCAGGTTTCAAAAATATGAATTAGTGTTTATTATTGGGACATAGTGAGGGAGTGCACTGTTGAAGGTATCTGTTGAGCCATGTTTAAATATTTTAACATAACTGATGGCCACTTCTAAAGTATATGTAAGTGAGCTACCCAAAAGTCTGGAAATGATTTCTTCAGCTTTGGCTTAACTCACATGTCTATTTGCTCTTCCTTCCTTCCTTCTTTCTATCCTTCCTTCCTTATATAGGTCATTAAGTGGATTATGTAGGATGTTGATATATGGAATTTACTCTTTTCATCACTTTTATAAATTTAAAGAAACTATTTTGGGGGGCATAATTGCAACGAAATTCCATGACATGAAAATGTCATTGCAGTGCGTGGAAACAACAGTAGAGGACAAGGCCACTGAATAGAAACTTAGACTGTTTCTGTTGTCTTCACCAAGTAAGTTCAGTTTTAAAATAATTGTGTTTGACTTTTGGGCAATCAGATGACATTTACTCAAGTACATACTAGAAAATTGTTTAATCCATGTTTTCACATTATTTCATTTATATTGATTGCCTGGAATGATTAATAAAACATCAAAGATGCAGCCGTTATGATGAAAAGAAAAATATAAGATCTCTCTTATGTGGATTTAAAGTGAATTCACAAAATATTGAATTTCAAAGGAACCACTGTCATCATTCAAACAAATCTCATTTTTCAGATGAGGAAACTGAGACTTAGTGGGTGACATTAAAGTCCTGTGGTGGGAGTGGTGAATGAAATATAATATAGCAGAGAAGGATTCTATATAACAGCTTTCAAGAAATCTAAAGTGAAAGCCATTTTGTAGGGATCCTTCCAACTATTCTGTGTGGAGACTTCCACTAGAATGCACCCTTAGGGCTGTATTTTGTCTCATGTGTATAAACACTGAGAAACAGATATTATGCTTAATGTGAAAAGAAACTTTTAAATAACAGTTATAACTTGGGTGAAAGAAAGACGGTTTGTTTATAGTCTATATCTTTTGCCTCAAAAACTCTGTCTTTTCTGTGAAGAAAAGCAACTGCACATTCTTTAAGATTAATTTCTAGTACCAACCTTTCTGCTTTCCCACAACGCTTTCTTCCAGTCACCACTAAAATCTGTACACATCTCTATTGTAATTACTGTACTTTTTAGCTCTATTTTATTGTTTTTCTCCATTACTGGACAGTAAACTCCTTGTGCTGGTGACCGACAGGCTTGTGTCCCAAGCTTTTAGCACAAGTAGAGGCATGTAATAGGTGCTCAGCAAATATTTGCTTAAAAGATGGATGGTTAGGTGAATGATTCCATTATCTAAATATGGACTGTACTTTCTCTGCTATTGGTATTTTAAAGTACAGACAAGATGAAAATGATGCAAGTTTTATTTAGGCAAGCATCAAATGGTGGTATTTATGAAGACTATTTTTTAGAGTCCCTTATATTACACATATGATTAATTCTAAGTAACTTACCCAAGACTTTCTCACGGATTTAGTTGCAGACATTTATGGAAAGCACTATTTGAAAGGATTCTCTTCCACCTAGCAACTTGGAAATTCTTCCCTCCACCTCTCCCCCATCTTTTTTTTTTAAATTAATTTATTTTATTCATTTATTTTTGGCTGCATTGGGTCTCTGTTGTTGCACACTGGCTTTCTCTAGTTGTGGTGAGCGGGAGCTACTCTTCGTTGTGGTGGGCGGGCTTCTCAGTGCGGTGGCTTTTCTTGTTGTGGAGCACAGGCTCTAGGCATGCAGGCTTCAGTAGCTGTGGCATGTGGACTCAGTACTTGTGGCTCACAGGCTCTAGAGAGCAGGCTCTGTAGTTGTGGCGCACCAGCTTAGTTGCTCCATGGCATGTGGGATCTTCCCGGAGCAGGGCTTGAACCTGTGTCCCCTGCATTGGCAGGTGGATTCTTAACCCCTGCGCCACCAGAGAAGCCCCACTCTCCCCTATCTTAATAGTTCTTTTCAAGCAGATATCCACTAAGAGCACATTCTCTACAGAGTGACAAAACAGATACGTTTAGTTCACAAATATATGTGACAATGTGTTGCTATGTGGACAGTTATATTTCAAAAGAGAGTGAGAGGATAATAATTAATGGAAGAATTCCAGGCTTTAGTGATGGATGGTATAGGAGTTGCACTGAATCTCCCGGACTTGTTTTGCCAGAGTATGTGTAGTCCTTGCTGTGATGTGCTTTCCACATCCTCCTCAAGGGTGGAAGGACTTGTTCCTCCAGCTGCTGGACTGACTGCTAGTTGTCAGTCCTTAACTATTAGGCCTCTTCTGAATTGCCTCAGCTGAAGTGAGCTGCCCCTTTACAAGGTCATACCACCTTCCTGGGCAGCCTGCATCAAATATCTGGTTGACAAGGGGATGTAAAATCCAGGCCCCTTGCTCCAACTGCAGGGCATCCCAATTCAGAGACCACCATAAGGCCTTCAGAGACTACATTAGAACTCAACTTCTTCCTTATCTATTTCTGCTTCCTTTCCTTCCCTTCACCAATGTTGATCCTAAAGGTATTCCATAATGTCTCTCAGGTAGCCAGTCTCATCTCACAATCAGCTTCCTGGAGGATCCAACCTGTGAGGACATCCATTCACTAAAGCAGACAAACAGCTTCAAAGTCCCCAGAACAAGAAAGTAAAATCTCAAGGTGGTAAGAACTACATGTCAAATTTCCTCTAATAACAACCATACTGATTTTTTTGTTTGTGTCTCAAATAACAATCATCCTTTCAGGTACTTACCATACAAATATTAATACCTAAGAAAGCAATAATACAAACTCTATTATTTAGGTATTACAGTGATAAAGACTCACAGGGTGATTTCCTAGCATATTCTGAAACTTAGTTGCTAATTTTGCTATACTAAATTCAAGTCTACAAAAAGATAAAATCTTGCCCTGTTTGCTTAATTTATTTCTTTCCTACTTTATTTAAGAAAACTTGGTCATGGTTATGGACACAGTTGAGATATGCAAATCAAAGAGGAAGTTTGGTTTTGTCAAAGGGAAATTTGGCTGAGAATAGACCATGCACATTCTTTAAATGTATGCTGGCATACAGACTGAACCATTCAGCCAAGGGTTCTGATAGATCTGGGAAGGTCTCAAGGGACCAAACCAAGTAATGTAGGTTATATGACATACCTCAAAGAATTAAAGATGCACTCACTTAACATTAGGGACTTTAAATCGAGAGAAGGATAAAACTGAGACGTATATAACTTGTTTTCATCCATTTCAAATACGTTGTTGAAATAAACTTTCTTTTATAAACACATCAATAAATACATTTTTACCTCTTTAATATTTTATTTAAAGCCAGTTTCAATTTGGTTCTTGCTCTATCAACTAATAATCTATAGCATGAAATCACAGTAAAGAAATTAATTGGTGAACTTTGAGGCTAAATCATACTGGGTCACAGTACTAAGTCTGTTGGGGAAGTAATTGTGGGTGGGATAACACAAACCACAGGGATGAAGATTTATTGATGTAGATTTCAGTTCTGATGGCAGAGTACTCACATATAAAGCTTATAGTATCTACTGAAGATGATCTAGATTTAGCCTTAGGACAAAACTTTATATGAGCACATGTTATCTAATTAGCTGAGCAAAGGCATAGACAAAAAAAAAAATGTGCCATATAATGTCTAGTTTACAAGAATATCTGCTTCTACAGATGGTCAACTCTGCTGTGCTGTTTCCATCTTCTAGGGAGGCCAAATAGGAACTGGGACAGAAATAGTGGGCAAAAGCATTTATAATTACATCAGGAAATAGAGCTTTAAGAAAGAAATGGGGAGGAGATGGATGAGATTGGTAGGAAAACACATAGGAAATAGAGCTTTAAGAAAGAAATCCAGGAGAGATGGGTGAGATTGGTAGGAAAGCCGATAGGAATCAACAGTAAACATATTGACATTTTGAATCTAAATATACAAAAATTTACATTGTTTGTTTAGTTTCATTTGGTTAATTTTAGCCCATTATTGAGATTGTTAAGTTGGTTTGGAGTCCTTATATAAATTAGCCACATTTTTTCAAAAAAAATAAAAACTAAATATAGAAGTGAGGAAAGTATACAGTGGGAAAAAACAGGAGCCATGGGCCCTACTTGATTAGAACCTACATTCTAATGAAATCACAGGTTATTTACATTCAATAAATAAAGTTTTATTCATTGTGTCCTAAATAAAACACCAGTAGGAGCTCAAAATCTACTTTAAATTTAGTTGCACATATACTTGTCAGACTGTCTCCGCTCAAAAATACTCTCCATTGAAAGCTTTTATGTCTCCTTTGGTGTACATATAAGAGAGTGGGAATTTGTCATGCCTGACAATAAAGCTACAACATATCAGTGATATAGAAGAGACCACAGAGATGCCATAATCCAACCCAGTTCATATATATAAAGGACTCTCATGTCAAAAATGTTTAAATTCTCACCTAGTGTTACATGGTGAGAGGTAGTACTTGAGTTAACAGTCATACTAATTCCCAAACTAAGATTTATTTTCCCAAATCAACCGTCCATTTGTAACTTACCAGAAAATGATAGCTAATAGATTTGGAAAATTCCAAATGCACAAAATAAATCTGTTGTGTACTCTTTCCTCCTTATCTTATACCTTTTATGTTTGAGAAGATTAACATAACCAAAATGGCATTAGTATCAAAATTAGTTGACTGTGAATCAAATGCTTTCTCCATTCATACTTTTTCCTTTGTTTGATTCATAATATATACATCTAAAGGTAAACTAAACATTTTATAATAGGTCCTTAACCCCAGAAATTCATTTAACAAAATGCAAAAGTTTGTTGAAAAGATTAAAGTATTGATGCTTTTAGTAGTTTAATATAATAGTTTTTGGCATGTTACTGTAATTAGTCTGGGCTGACAAGGGAAATATAAAATTAAAAAGCTGTTTCTAATGACAGTAGAATGTTTTAAATGAAAAAAAACCCTGTATTTCAAAATCTTTGTTTTAGCTTCTAATTTAATAATGGAAGCACAATTATAATTCAAGGAGTACTCTCATTAAATTGCTTCTTTTTGTCTTAAAAAAAAGAACATATTCATGTTGGGTAAGATAATTTTTAATGACCTAAATCTGGAAGTAAAGGCAGTATTAATCTCATCTTAACTTATTAAAGAGATAGAACATTTACAAATTTTCTAAATTCAAATTTGATCTTATGGAATTTAATTTTGGTGCCGATATTTACAATTTATTAATGACTTTGACATTTTAATTTTAATGTCAAAAAAAAACTTACTTAGATGAGACAATCCAAATCCCCTAGAAGATTTCCCTATAGCGATCAAATCTAAGAGAATTATGCTTTTTAATGGTGGATTAAACTCATGAGTCTAAGTTAAAAGTAAATGTTGACAAAATATTGTAAACATCCAGTCTTAGAAAACTACTTTGCAACCATTTCAGACTTTAAAATCAGAAGTAGAAGTAGCACACATGAAGATACAACATTATATAACTATTAGAAACAAATGGTCTAAATTAATTACATCATATGATTGACCCATAACTGTCATTTCAGAGGATTAATCTATTCCCATCCTAAATGTTAGTCTATCCTCCTTATTTCATTCCACCCTATCCATGCTCCCCATAAGGAAGTTAGATGTCAGCTCTATTCTACTCTTATTTGCATGTGGCTCCCAATAAAGCCTAATATGACATTTGAGAACAGAGTGATTTACCACAATTGGGGTTGGTGACTGAGCAACCTGAAAACCAAGCAGCCTTCCGCTGTCACCCGTTCTCATCAGAGAATATGCTATGTGACACATATTTTCACACTATTTTTCATCTACTGTTGCAGTAATTCCCACTGCATGCTTTCTGAATTATTTTGGACTCCAAGGACCATTTAAAAAAGATGCTTATCTGGGAAGCAAGAAGAGAGTCAGTTTGGGAAAACATGATGCTGAGATTTAATCAGTTGGATAAGTTTGTTTAGGATTTAGCATGACAGAGTAATGGGTTCCCAAGTACACCCATGTCTTAATCCCTGGAACCTGTGAATGTAACTTTATACAGCAAGAGGGACTCTGCAGATGTGTTTAAGTTAAAGTTCTTGAGATGGGGGGGAGATTATCCTATACTATTTTAATGGTTCCAATGTCATAACAGGGTCCTCACAAAACAAATGCAGGAGGAGTCAGAGTCAGAGAAGGCAAAGTGATGATAGGAGCAGAGTTTGGAGAGATTCAGCGACAATCCAAGGAATGGGGGAAGCCTCTAGAAGCTGGAAAAGTCCAGAAACAAATTCCCCCTAGAATATCCAAAAGGAACCAGCCTTGAAAATGCCTTGATTTTAGCCCCATGAAATTCATTTCAGACTTCTGACCTACAGAAATATAAAAGAAAAAATTAGGTGTTTCTTAAGACTATATTTTTATAGCAGTTTTATGTACACAGCAAAAATGATAAAAAATACAGAGATTTCCCATATACTCTTTACTTACACACATGCATAACCTTCCCTATTATCAACATCCCCCACCAGAGTGATATATTTGTTACAATTGATAAACCTACATTGATGTATCGTAATCATGCAAAGTCCATAGTTAGTATTAAAATTCATTTTTGGTGTTGTACATTATATGGGTTTGGGCAAAAGTAAAATATTATGTATTGATCATTATAGTATCACACAGAATATTTTTCATTTCTCTAAAAATTTTCTGTGCTCCACCTATTCATCCCTTTCTCCAAAAACCCCTCATTTTTTTTACTGTCTCCATAGTTTTGCTTTTTCCAGAATGTCATATATTTGGAATCATACAGTATGTAGCCTTTTCAAATTGCCTTCTTTCACTTAGAAATATACAGTTAAATTTCCTCCATATCTTATCCTGGCTTGATAGCTCATTTGTTTTTAGCACTGAATAATATTCCACCATTTATTTATTTATTCACCTTCGAAGGATATCTTGGTTTCTTCTGAGTTTCAGTAATTATAAATAAAGCTGCTATAAACATCCATGTGCAGGTTTTTCTGTGGACATACATTTTCAACTCCTTTGGGTAAATGCCAAAGAGCATAATTGCTAGATCATATGGTAAGAGTATAGTTAGTTTTGTAAGAAATCTCTAAACTGTCTTCCAAAGTGGCTGTACCATTTTGCATTCCCACCAGCGATGAACGAGAGTTCTGGTAGCTTCACATTCTTGCCAGCATTTTGTTTTGTCAGTGTTCTGGATTTGACCATCCTAATAGATGTATAGTAGGATCTAATTACTGTTTAATTTGCATTTACCTGATAATATTTTATGTAGTGCCTATTTTCACATGTTTTTTTGCCACATGTGTATCTTCTTTGGTGAGACATCTGTTAAGGCTTTTGGACCATTTTTAATAGGGTTGTTTCTTTTCCTATTGTTGACATTTAAGATTTATTTGTATATTTTGGGTAACAGTTCTTTATCAGATGTATGTTTTACAAATATTTCCTCCCAGTGTGTGGTATGTTTTCTCATTCTCTCAACATGGTCTTTTCCAGAGCAAAAGTTTTTAATTTTAATAAAGTCCAACTTAGCAATTATTTGTTTCATGTATTGTACCTTTGGTTTGTATCATAAAAAGTCATTGCCATAACCAAGGTCATCTAGTTTTTCTCCTATGTGTTATCTTCTAGGAGTTTTTTAGTTTTGCATTTTACATTTATGTCTGTGGTCCACTGTGAATTAATTTTTCTGAGAAATGTAAGGTCCGTGTCTAGAATTTTTTTTCTTTTGCACACGGAGGTCCAGTTAAATTGGTGTGGTTTTAAAGTACAAATTTTGTAGTAATTTGTTACAGCAGCAAAAGAAAACTTAAAACATCAACAATCAAACTCTTGATTCCATTGAGCTTGTAGCTAAATATTGAGCCCCTTGATATGAGCTGGTAACACCTTATGGGATTCCAGTCTTCCATTAGCCAGGGACTTCTTTGGTTCATCCTGGCTTGTCAGTCTCCCTCCTCTGGCATAAATTTCCCCTCATATATATCCAATAACACTCATTTTCCTAAGTCATCACCTAGCTCGGGCATAAATAGATTGGAACTCCATAAACTGAAAGGCACAACTAACTCCAAGGTAAGGACCAATTTTCAAAACTTCTACCCTCTTCAGATAGCAAACAATTAACTGCTTCAAGATGACTTACACTTCCTCAGACAGACACACGCACAAACACACACACACACACACACCCCAACACATATGGAAACACTTCAGAGATTTTTGATGAAAAGTGTTTTTAAAATTTTTCCATACTTTACAAATGACTTGGTTTCAGAGGTATAAACTACTGAGGACTATAAACACGATTACCAAATAACTTCATCTTCCACACTCATCCAAACAATTCTGTCAGCTCCCTCCTCCCTCTTACCACACCCCCACACACACCATGGGTTGAGGATTAATGGTTCTAAATGTGGAGCATGCACCCTGAAAACTTATCACTGCTTAGACTCAAGTACAAAACACTTCTTAGCACATCATATAGTCTTTTCGTTATAGTAAACAGAATAATCTAAAGAATATTGAAATATGGAGAAATTTTGGAAAGAAATATTGGAAATAGTCTAAAGCCTTTTGTATTAAGAATGATGTTTGCACTATTCTCCAGCCCAATGTTTCCTAAAGACACATCTAGGTACCAGTTGTAATAGAATAACACAGAGATATATTTATATATGTTAATTCCTAGAATTCAGATCTTTTCACACTGTTATGTAAGCTGTTAGTATATCTCTGTGTTACATTTGTGGTGGGCAACAAAGAAGCTCAGACATGTTTGGAAAATTCAGTCTTCTGGAACATAACTTATACTGTGGGGCAATGTTCATAAGAATTTCTATCAATACCTTACATTTCTATTTGGTGTAAACATGATGAGATAAAAATAAACTCAAATTTTAAAATTTGCACTTCAAAAATTTTTCATTCAATTCACTGATGCAAATTTTTATAAGTGCATCTAAACAAATTCTCTACTGAGAATTGAAAATTCTTAATAATTATATTATATTGAAATAATCATAAAAAGTATTTTCTGCCAGAACTTCTAGAAATTTCTGATTATCTTAGGTAACTATAATTAATAAGAAGTTAGAGATTATACATGTATGAAGGTGGATGGGTATACATTTCTCATTGATTTTGAAGGGTAGTGAGTTTTGTCAGTATTTAAAATCTATTCACTCTTTCTACCGTTACTGGTATTCCCTCCCTTCCTTAGACCAGTGTGCAAAACACTGAGGCACTTTTGTTTCTCTTGAGGTCATACAAGCTCCCAGCTTTCTTGGCATTCCCACTGTTTGCACTGGTTCCCATCCCATCCCAAAAGACGTAGCATATATTTTTTTCCTAAATCTATTCCTTAGTCATAGAATGTATCGAGTCTTTGAAACAAAGAGGGAAATTATTAGGCAGAATTTCCATCTTCTTCTCGACCTGTCTTTTCAGGCAGATCCTTAAGACTTTTCTCCCAGTCAGTCCCTTATCCAAGACATGTAAAATTATTAAATTTGAAGACATTTATATTTATCTCTAATACTCCTTCCTATAGTGAGATATCACAATTAAAACTATTTTATAACCATGTGACAATCCAATACCTGTATCATATTTTTTCCCATAAAATATCCATCTAACCAACAGATTTCTTCTCTTAGTTCTTCATGGAGATCATTTAGTGCAACTTCCTAAGTTTGTAAGTAAGAAAAGAGAAATGGCTTGCCAAAAGTCACATAGTTGTTTTTTTCTTTGTTACAATTAGAGTCATAATTAAGCTGCAGGCCTCATAATTGTGGTTAATGCTATTTTGTTTCCTTTTGCTCCCAAATAACAATTGCATCTTCTCCCCATGTTATGCCTTAACTCCTTCCCTCTGAATTCAAGGAAATAAAATTCATCTTTTTTCTCAAAAAAGTTTTAGGTTCCCTGATTTAGATTCTGACCATTGTTCAGCAGCTTATCAAGGAGAAATCAGAGCTCTAACTCTTGCCTGTATGTCCATCAGTTGTAAATTTTTGAAAAGTTAAGAGAGAATTCATCCCATAAGGAACAATGGTTCAGCTCTCAAGCCAATGTATTCATTCTCCCCTTCCTTGTCTCTCTCTTTTCTGCTCATAACTATTGCTCATCTTGAATTCTGGCCTGAAGTCACCTCAGGATGTTTTAATATAATGAAATGCATATTCTAGTACACCTTTAATAGGTTAGAGGAAATAACACTTTCCAGCAATATTGATTCCATGTGAAGCTGAGTATTTGTTGCTGGGAAAATATATTCTATGATGTTAAGCCAGCTTTTGAAAGTTCAGGCTGCCAGATGATCCTTTACCTGCCTTTATTCAAACTTTTTTTTTTAATGAAATATACTTTGTCTCAACTAGGCATACTTATAAGACAGATTATTGAAAAATAAGATCTCAAAAATATTTAAAGTTTTGTATTTTGTTAACTCTCTTCTATCAAGTGATAAAAAGCAAACCATTCTTTTCCAAACGTCAACTTTTCTCTTCACGTCCTCAGACTATAGAGAAAATGTTTTAATAAACATGTCTATATGTTTTTCTTTAATCTCTTATTTCATCATTCAAAATCTGAGTGATAGGGGTTTCCAGAGATTTGGAGATAGGGGCTGTCCTTGGGCCATAACTAGAGAGAATTGTATCATCTCATGAGCTGAACCGTTTTCATCAGGAATATGATGAGTTTAGTTTCTGTCAGGTTTCTGTCAGGTTCCCCTCAGGGGAAGACTCTCTCAGCTTGAATACAAGAACAAGAGGGGCAGAGAAAATGTTCTGTGTTCATGATCCCCACTGTACAAGTTATATCCAGTTAAACATCAGTATTAGAGAGGAAGAACCCTGTGCAAAAGCACCTCGGATGCAAGCTTTGCCATCTTCAATTCCTATTAGATTCAAATAAATACCGTAAGTTATACAACATGGTCCTACAAAAGACCGTCTTCACCCTGCTTGACTTTTAGGTAAAAACAGTCACCTAGTGGGTTCAGAGATCTGAATTTTTAACCATTGCTCACAAGAGGTTCTGTTGCAGGTGGTCTGTCTTGCTTCTAAAGAATAAACATCCCAAGGCTTGCAGGGCACTACATAGTCAAATTTAGATTTATAAAGTGGCCCATAGAATTTTGATAATAATATCTAAACTTACATAACACTCATTATATTTTAAACATTGTTTAAGTGCATTGTATGTTAAATCATGTTTGTTAACATAGTATGTTAAATTGTATGTTAACATTGCATGTTAAATCTCACAAAAATATCATGGGGTAAGTACTATTATTACTATTCTTCCTATAGAGAAATGGTTACCTAGATATTAAGAATCTTAGTAATTTATCTGATGTCACATGATTAGATCCAGCTGAAATTTCATCCCAGGCAAGCTGGCTATAGAGACCATGCTCTTACTCATCACCTTATACTATCAATTGCATACTAATTACTGAACCTGCTTAGATGAACTTTGACTATCATCAACCTGGATATCCCGACCTATATATACCATATGGTTTCTTATCCTCCAGCATCTCTTCTGAAATATCCTCCAGGTCCTTGGAACTTTTAACTCTATGTGCTCCTGTGATTAATTATTTTAGAGACCCAGGGAACTCTGCCTTAGCTGGGATGTGACACCTGCAGTTATACCTGCCTATCCTATGGGGGTGGGTCAGGGCATTTTCCCAGTTTATAAGGGAAAACACTATGGTGAGAGGTTTAAGATGCACCATCTATGAATGACCCTGAAACTAAAATGTCATATTTTCCAGGCAAACTGTCAGTTGTAAGGGATAGACAGGAAGAATCTATCTAGGGTAGAAAGCAGTAAAACCCAGGTAAGAGTGATATGATTCCAGGCAGAAGGTGGAAGGTAAATTCAGGATCAATAAAAGTGACCAAGTGTTTCAGCAAGACATTAAGAATATTTATAATATAATCTCCAAAGCAGAGAAGATAAGCATTTGAGATTAAAGTAGAAGTATAAAAAACAAAGAGTTAAACTAAATATATGACAGTTTCTGAAATAAACTAAGTAATTTTTTTCATGCCCTTAAAAAGTAAAGTTAGAGAGGAAAAGGTCTAGAGTGTGCCAACATCAGTCAAAGGGTAAGTCAGAAAACCAAAGCAGTCACTTTCCCAATATTACTGCCTTCATATTTGTGCTAGCACAAGCCATTTATCATCCATTTCAGTGCTGTTCAAGACACTGGATCACATTTATTAAAAAAATTACTATCATATTGCCTATAGTAAATCTATGGTTCTTAAACAGAGAATATTCCCAAAGAAGGATAAAAATATGTGAACAGTGACTTAATTTATATCAAGGTTGTTTATCAAATCTTAATGAAATTGAGAGAAAATCACATTGCAATGAGCATATGGTCTCGTCCTTTAAGGAATTACATGAGTAATAATGACATTTACATGATCATCAATAAATCAGTGACTATGTAATTAAATTGAATATATTTAAACAGAAACTTTCAAGACCTTTTTACTTTTAATCAAAGTAGAACATTGTGGAACCTTAAATTGGGTGACCCTTTTGGCAGGCAAAATAGGCCGTTGATAGAGAAGTTTGAGGCTTGGTAAGCATGTGATCTGACCACGGAGGCCCATAAACAAAACAGTACCACTGTAAGATGGCTGGAAAGGACTCAGCAGCACATAATGGAAGGACATTTAGGCCTGATACCTGGAGACAATGACAACAGTTAACAGATGGCACCCAGCCAAGCAGTTGACATAAGGAAAAATCAGAGGGTAGAGTACATATGTGCAGAGTATAAGAGGAAGATCTATAATTAATATAAGTCAAACAGAATGAAAATAAGGATAAGGGAGACAATTAACATCAGGCATGCTTTCCTTTCAGATATTCTGGCTAGGTTCCCACAGAAAATGTAGTGACGGGTTAGAGTTAACAAACCTCCCCTGGCCTGTTATTATACCTCATGTGTCATTGGGTCCTTCATAATGTGGAGTGTGGACAAAAGATTTACTCTTGAGCCGCTTTGTTTTTCCTCACAAGTGAATGAATTTGGACAGTAAAAATGTCTAATTTGTTTCATTGATCAAGAAAAAATTGTTAAGAAACACAATGCCTACATGATAGAATGTTGTTTACTGTTTAGGCATTTTTTTCTATGACCCATGGTAGTAGCCTTTTTCTCATTCTTAACCAAAAAATTAGAAGTACAAAAAGTGAGGAAGAAGGCTTTGTCTCATAGGTTTACTATTTTTTGTCATTATTTTTGTTTTCTTTATCAGTGTTTTCGGAATGTCATCTCCTCAGTATCACACTGGCATAGTTGACAGATTTTCTATAGAACCAAACAACAACAAAACCAAAGCAAAGCAAAACAGTGATAGTCTATAAGCTGTTGATTCAGTTATATGACCATTTAACTAATTCTGCTTTTTCTTCTCATTTCATTAAGTAGAAATAAAATAAGTGTCTAAACTTAGCCAATTTAATAAGGGAAAACAGAAGCTGGTGTGAGGACCAACTCAAATTAAAGTCTGACCATTTCTACAAATTCTTTTACAGTCGTGTGTGGTAGGATTAACTGGCTGATAACGAGTCTACCCTTCAATTTTGAGAGCCCATTCTGATGTTGTTTTGTTTTTATACATCTTGACAAACAGCTCCCATGTGGTAACTTTTCCAGTGTCACTTGAGGATTCTATGATACCTGTGAACATGAATAGGTTATCCCCAGAAGAAGGAATATAAATGAACAAGAAGTGGAATAAAGTGTTTACAACAATTCTTTAAGATTGGAATGAATAAATAAATAATAAATAAATAAATAAATGATTTTTTTCCTCCAGTCATATTGATAGTGTGTATGTGTGAGTTAATTTTTACTTAAAATCCAGTAGCAAAGAAACTGAAGAAAATCTAAATGTTCATAAGTATGAATATGCTAAAATAATGTATAGTACAATTATATTGTGAAACTAGGCAAACTTTGAAAGGAATAATTTTCAGGTATATGGTTCTCAAAAAGATGTACATGATAGAATAATTTTGAAAAGCAATTTGTGGAGCATTGTGTATCATCTCCTTAAAGTTTGAAAAATGTAAAAAGAGGCAGATATACATTGTTAAGAGCACAACTGAGATAGCACTGACTATCTATGTGTGCTAATAAATGAGAGATTTAGGATAGAATTCTTTAAGGTGAGGTGTGTCTGCATGTGTGTATGTGTGTCTATGTGTGTGAGAATTATATTTTTTCTATATGTATCACAAAACTTTTACATAATAAATCTATGTAAATATACAAACACACGTAGGCACATATATGCATGCATATGATATGCATATACAATCCTCTGGTTTGGTGTCCATATTTTATCTGACTTGTATGATTTGCAGTGAGGTTTTGACTAAAATTAGGAGAAAAAAGTGGTAGTTTTTGTTTCTTAAGCTAGGAATAAACTAGTTTCGTGATGGATATAGGTCGTATCCTCAATGAATGCCGACTAAAATATTCTACAAATTGGATGGCATATACATGTCTCCTCTGTCAAATTTGTAATTATTTTCTAGTTATGATGTGGGTGCTTTATGTCAAGGAGACTTGGATCCTGTGACTTTTGCAGATGCTTCTTTTATGTTTGCAGTCTCTTGTGGGGCCTTAAGTCTTATCAGACACTGTTAATTTCTTCAGGTAAGTTACCTTTGTGGCTTTAGCAGATTGGAAAAGAAATCAAACACTTGCACCAAAATGATTGCTAGTTAAGAACTCTGTTATTAGGTCTTTCACTGTAAAAGACACCTGGACATATATTTTTCATGATGGGTGTTGCAATCTAAAGGTGCCCTCTTGCAGTTTGCCTGAGGTAAAGTTGTAATAATAGCTCTCACGTATTGAATATTGAGTATATGTCAAAAATTTTAGATTTGTTGTTCCTAATTTTCTTAATAATCCTGTGACTAAGATATTTTAAAATGTCTTTCCTTCCCTCCCTCCCTCTCTCCCTTCCTTCCTTCCTTCCTTCCATCTTTTCATCCTTCCTTCCTTCCAAATACTTCCTCTATAAGTTAGCTTTTCTTTACCATTTCAGACCATAGTGATTTCTTAAACTACAATCTCCAACTATCCTAGTGGTCTACATGATGCACTGGACAATTAAACATGAATTTGCTGTTTTATGATATTTCTTCACTGTTTTATTGAACCATTCTAGTATTTATGTCCTGTTAATTACTTCAAGTATTGTGGTCTTGTGTTTTCTTTCTAATTTCATACTTTAATTTATTGTTTATTTCATGAAATTCTACCTTGCATTTTAGGTGTTTTATACAATTAAAATTTTCTTATAATGTGCTAGTGTGTCTTACCTTCACAATAGGTGGCGCAGTGGTTGAGAGTCCGCCTGCCGATGCAGGGGACACGGGTTCGTGCCTCGGTCCGGGAAGATCCCACATGCTGCAAAGCGGCTAGGCCCGTGAGCCATGGCCGCGGAGCCTGCGCGTCGGGAGCCTGCGTGTCCGGAGCCTGTGCTCTGCAACGCGAGAGGCCACAACACTGAGAGGCCCGCGTACCGCAGAAAAATAAATAAATAAATAAATAAATAAATAATCCATGAAATAATATTAGATGTATGTTATTTTCTCCCTTTGAGAGGTATGGATAGTATATTAAATGGTTAACTCAGGTTCACCCAGAAGTGTTTGGAATAAGATCCATAATTCTTGCCCTATCATGACCTTTAAAACCATAGTGTTCAATTTTAGCTATGTGTTACTGTTAGTATTTTATGGAGTGAAATGTACGTTTTCACTTTTGTTCTGTCTTTGAACAAATACATGTGTACTGTACAAAGATTTGTAGCTCCCTTCTTGTTCTAATAGGACATACAGCATTAAAAGATCATGGATAATGATCAATAATAATAACCACCATTATCATTTAACTATCCATGTGATAATTCTCAACATGGATAGAAGTATTGTTAAATAAAATGGCTTTCCTTTGTAATCTTACATACTTTATTTCATTTAAAAATATTGTTCTGAGAAAGGGTCCTTTGCTTCACTATACTGCCAAGCAATCTATGAAGCAAAAAGTGGGAGCCAGAGGCTATGGTTCCCACTGCTTTATATTACCAGCAGCACTGGACCCAAGGTTCTGCAAATCTTCAAATAAATATATTTAAAATATGTGCATAAATGGATTTATCTATATTATGTTTTAAGGCAAATAACTTATTCTATTAAAATTTTGGTTTTATATAAAATAAATATTTACAATTATAGGGCCAATTTACACTTTAATGAATTATTTACACCTTTCTATTTCCAAATACAGTTTGAGCAAAGTGACCTGACTTTTAAAGGGAGATCATATTCATGGTGAAGAGAAAGGTTTAATATAAAGCTAAAGTCCTGGCTTCAGGATCTGTCACCTTGAGTGAAACAGTTAACTCTTTTAAGTTCACCTTTCTTATAACTGACACTGGAATCCATTCACTTATTCCAACAAAAAGTACCTTTCAACAATTGCCTATTATATGCTATGAGCTATACTAATGGGGCATAATAATGTTTTCCCTTTCATAAGGTTTGCATGAGAATCAAAAGACAATGGAAATGAGAGTACATTATAAAATTTAATGGGCTACAAATATAAGAAACATTTCTAATACCCTGTAATGTTTTAAATTGCTTTCTGAAATAGAGAAAACAAAAAGTATATTCAACAGAGCTTTAATGTTCAGAACATTTTATTGAATTACGATTCTCGGAAATTGATTTATATTGTAACTTTCTTTAAAACATTTTATCCATTTTATCAGGATACCAGATTCTGCACCACACTATATAATCAAAAATTCCTTATTAAAGAATTTTCATACCATGTGGGTATGTGCCTGTATGTGTGTGTGTGTATGTGTGTGCCTGTGTTTTGGGAGAGGGTGTTCTTGCTATCTCATTAGCATTTTCAGTTGAGAGAACTTATATTTTGAATCTTGCTGTTTCTGTCTCTAAATATACATAAGTTTTATGATGTTATTGTTATTTATATGTCTCTTTATATCCTCCAGTTCAAAATCATTGCCATTCATTTAGTTACTCTGGTCTTGATGGTCATGATTAACCTGTCTGTGGCTTCGCAGTTGTTTCAATAGAAGGCATTCATGAAACAGACATCTGCTTTATATTATCCATGTTGTACCTATTCTATTTAATTTGAAGACACAGTGGACTTATATCCAGGTCAAGCACTTACAGGTGTTTAAGAGATTTATGTTATGGCACTTAATTTTTTCAGGAAAACATTTAAAATATTTAATTAAATGCTGAAGGAGCATTTATAGAGCATGTATCTTATGTCCAGAATTATTTTAAGTATTGTTGGAACAACAAAATGTGAAGAAACTTATTAGATTAAAAATCCTTACTAGACTGAAAAATGGTCAACCATATTGTGGTTACACTGTCAAGTGTTGATGGGGTGATCCCAAAGTGAACTCTCTCCATTGTTCCTGGACAGGGCTGGAGCTGAACTGATAGTTAATGATGTTAGGGTTGGGGGTAAGAGTAATAGATTTTATGTGTGTGCACGCATGTGTCTCTGTTTTTCACAAATATTGGCTACATCTTCTTAGGAGATTATTATCATTCTTTGTTCCATTGGCTAAAGGTGTGGCCATAAGATTTGCTCCGAATAATGAAATGTGAGTCCAAGTAAATTGTGTTATCTTCAAGGAAAAGATTTTAGAGCTAGTGCATGGGTAATAATGATTATTTTCTTTGGGTCATGAGATGGGCAAGGCAGTAGGAGGAGGTTACTTCAATCAGCCTGGACTTTGCATAGGACTGTGTGTGGAGTACAGGCAGAGTTGACCCATGTTGCTCATGTAATATGGGCAAAAATCATGTGCTATGATAAGCCTCTGAGTTTGAGGTCACGTGTGACTACAGCATAACTTAGACTCTTCTGAGTGATATTAACAAGTACATATTTTAGGAGCTTTTAATTTCATTTCAATCTCTTGTTTTAGTACTGGCCCATAGGTGATGCTCATTTACAGTTAGATAAAGCAAAGTAAATCCTGCAGAGAACATTAATAGAAGGTTGCAAAACATAGGCCACCATGGACTTGGGCTGGATCTGAACCATGGCTGATGACTAGGGCCTGGAGAAGGTCATTGGTGCTCTGATGTTTCATCTGACTTCAGTCTCTCTGGGCCTATATTAGTGAGGAGAGAAGCATTTTGTGCAGATTATTCCCTCAGGCCCAAGTAAATCCCATGATTTAGACCATGGGAGAGAAACAGGAATCACAATGCAGTACTAAAATCTAACTTACATTTTTCAATTAGATGTCTATCAGAAAGCCCTGATTCAGATATGCGATGGAAGTTCAGTTAGTTATATGTGATAACTGTGTTCCATTCTTCAATTGTTTCTCAAAAATACATTCATTGGGAACTCTAGGATAATGGAACACTGACAGGGGGAGTTATATCAGGAAGAACAGAAGCTACATTTTTAAAATGTGCTACATTTTTTCCCTAGGAAGAATCCATTTGGAAGTTAGTTGATTTGAGTGCTGGGGCCAGGTGGGAGGGAACCCATTTCCAAATTTCTAGTGGGGGTCTAAACGGATACCATGACAGAGACTCAGTGGTTTTATAACCTCAAGTAGAACTAAGGTGAGGCCATGTTAGTCAGCAGATAGAGTCTCATAATTAGGAACAAACTAGTTATGGGCACTGTATTTACTCTGTACATAAGATTGGACTGAATAAATGTGCAGTTCTGTTACATTATATAGATTTTCAAATGCTGACTCTCTGAAACTTCACGAAATTACCCGTTGATAAGACAAATTTGAGTTTACTGCTTACTATTGTAGGAAAGAATATCATTTTGCTATGGTCTTAGCATAGTCTCAGAAAGGGAGGGCAAAGTCAGAATATTTACTGAGATTTTAATATCATTTTAAGGTAGTTCTTTCAGTGCGAGACCTTAGGAATGGAGAAAATGTGATACAATAGTACAGTATTGGTGAATAGAGTAAGACAAGAATTTTGAGACAATAGATTCAAAGTGTCTTTGTCATAAACTGTAGTTAGATATTTTCTTTAGAAGATTTGATGAGTATTTTAGGAAATTCCTGGAAGGAGAGAAGTAAAGATGTTTGCAGCTCTAAGTTTCTGGTCAAGAGTCTCCTGGGATAGTAAAGTAAAACTGAAGAAGGCAGCAGAATAAGAAATTTGTGTTCAATAGTAAGGTGTGTGAGCAATCTTGTTTCTCATAATAAGCAAAGAGATGTGTCAGAACCACAAATTTCAGCATGTTTGGACTCAGCCAATGAATAATTGAATCAGGAAAACATCTCAGCATTAATCAAGATACAAGATGATTTCCAATGACTTCCACGTCTTTGGTGTTTCATTCAATAACTAGAATGAAACAATGAATACAACAACCTTGAGTTGTATCCTAGATATAAGGAAATATTGTAGATCTAAGATATTAACT
Organism: Stenella coeruleoalba; assembly: GCF_951394435.1. Taxonomy (NCBI): domain Eukaryota; kingdom Metazoa; phylum Chordata; class Mammalia; order Artiodactyla; family Delphinidae; genus Stenella; species Stenella coeruleoalba. Next base: position 18,018,198 of record NC_137159.1, on the reverse strand, counting down.
GGGATGGACACATTGCAGTGAAATGAGTCTGTGATACATCCCACTCAAATATCCTCTAACTTGGTCAAAGGCAAATTTCTCCCATGTTTCTGGAAAATGGTGGCTACAAAAAATAGAATGATGTCATTCTTTGTGGATCTTAATGATGGTATATTACCCTTGGTGGAGAGATAATTTTCCATTCACTGGGAATAGTTTTGACCTTAAGTATAGCAAAGTAAATTTCCCATGATCAAATTAAGATCAGCAAACAGTGTAAAAACCTCTGGAAACTACTGCTGATTCGGCCCTTTAGGTATCAAAGTATATATTAGAGAAATGTTAATGTACAATGGAAAGTTGTTTACAAGGCACTTAAGATCCAGTTGAAGGTGAAAGTCCTTCAAGGAGTATAGGGATTCCAAACTTGGATGAATGTTGAATTGGACACTCTGGGATTGTGTGCCTAGCTCTTTCTTCTAGGAATTGATATTTTTCCCATCTCCCTCATAATCCACATGACTGTAGTGGAAAAAGGTGTAATATAATGTAAAACACTATTCTTTGACCACAGTTGAATACTTTAGGGATAGGAGCATGACCCAAATTTTGCCATTTAAGACTCGGCCCTGAGGATTTTGGATTTGAAACCAAGAAAATCAGGCAAAACTTCATCCATTTCCTGAGGTTACATTTTTAAATAATAGTACTTTTAAAGCTTAGGAAAGAAAAAGGTATTTCTTGAGGTTAAAGGAGGGTGTTGAAGAAGTAGATTCCAATGAAAGGATAAAGCAATGCTATATGCAGAGGAGTGATTATCAAACTTTTTAAAACACAGATTTTTGTTCCCCACCACCAGATTTTTTAACTTATTAGATACGTAACTGGACTTAAGATTTTCATTTCTAACAAGTTCTCAGGTGATACTGATGCAGTTGGTCCAGTGATCTAAAACCACTGGTCTAAAATAAAGGCTAAAAAAAGCAGATGCCACATGGAAAAAAAATGTCTTAGGAGTAGAGCAAAAATGTATTTGGTAGCAATAATCCACATTAGCACGATTCCATTCCTTGATTCAGGTGTTTAAATAGGCTCATGGTCTGCAATAGTAAGGAAGAGTAATTTGGAGATAAGGAGAAGATCTCAAGGTGAAGGCTAGCATTATCCTCAAAAAGAGGGTGGAAATGCAGTCACTTTTCCAGTCTGAGTAGTGGAAGTTCAGTATATCCAGCTGCCACTAATTAAACCCCTTAGCTAACTGCCAAATCTATCCTTGGCTTCTCACCCTGATTTAAAAGAAAATGCCAATATGCTGAATATGGCAAAAGGGACATGGTTGCCTAGATTCCCTAATAGCAGTGTATCTGACAGTTATGGAATAACTCAACTGACAGTTTCTAATAATAAAGCTCTGTATCTCTGAGAATTTGAGGCCAGGATAAACATAACACCTATATATCATGTTACATTTTTGAAAAAGAGTTGTAATTTAGTATATGTTTAAAAGAAATTACAATCTCCATTCCATGTCTTTACCAATCTAGGAATAAAAATCATCAAGATCAAGGACATTGGTGGGATATACAGTAATTTCCATAAAAATAATTGACCCTTATGGTTAAGATACTTAGAATCAAATCCCAGCAATGATTCCTCCTATTATGAAAAATTCATTTAAATAATGGGATTTGAGTAATTCTATTTGGATTGGTTGAAATAATTGCACAGCGCTAAAAATATGTTATATGCCTACACAGACGGTAGAGTTCTGAGGAGTCTGCAGTTTTCAGGAGAGAAGGCACTAAATTTCTTTAAAATGTTCTTAAAAAAAATCCTCATGGAAGGATCTTCTATAACTACATGCCATAGTCCCATGCAAAAGTTAATCTAGGATAAATTCTTTCATTCATATTATGTAAATCTTTACTAGTACATTTTGAGGTTTTCTTCCTTGGCTTTTACTGTACATAACGTGTATAATTTAGAGACAAGACAATAAATACATTAACTTAGACACCAGATAATCCTGGTTTCTATCTTAAGGGTAAAACAGATAAATTGGGAGTAATGATGAAACCATCAGTTAGACCAATCTAAATAGGTGTCTTTAAAAAAAGACACCACTGACATATTTTGGCAGTCTATACTGTCTACATGCACTTCTTTACTTGTTGACTGATTCTCCACCTTAAACTTAACATGTTATTATAGTAGCTAGAATGAATGATTTTCACCCACTAAAGAACATTTTATGAAACAAAATTGGAGAGAGATTCAAATAATTATCAACACAAAAGTAATACAATTAAGCTGTAAGTATATGAAAAAGTATAAAATATAACTTCAATATCCCTAATAGTTTGTTTATCAATCATTTTTTAAATTTAATTTAGACAAAAATATTGTATAGATCTTAGTTTACAATTCAATGAAACTTGAGAAATATTTGACACTCATTTGCTTTCCATCCCAGTCAATATATGGAGCATGCAGAACACTCAGAAAGTTTGTTAATTTTGTTAAAAACATCAATTATCCTTAATAGATATGTTAAAAATAATAAGACATTTTTATTTTGTTTTGTTTACCCACATAGTTACCATTTCTACTCTTCTTAATTATCTGTGTAGATCCAGATTTCCATTGGGTATTCTCTTTCTGGAGTGAAGTGATCAATTCTTCCAGGTGTTGTATTTCAGAGAGAGTATTTATTTTACCTTTACTTTTGAAAGATATTTTTGATAGGTATAAAATTCTAAGTTGACACTTGTATCTTTCTAATATTCTAAAGATGTTGTTCCACTGTCTTCTGACTTACATTTGTCTATGACAACAGTCTACTGTCATTATTTTTGTTCCTCTAGATGTAATATGTCTTTTTGGGCTACTTTTAAGATTGTCTATTTATCATGGGTTTTGAGTAATTTGATTTGATATTCCTTAGTGTAGTTTTTTCATGTTTCTTGTGTTTGAAGTTTGGTTTGTTGAATGTCTTGGATTTTTGAGTTAATATTTTTCATCAAAGTGGAAAAATTTGGGCCATTATTTCCCAAAGACTCCTCTCCCCACCCCTTCTCTCCTTTGACATCTTCAATTACATGTATACGAAGCCACTTGAAGATGTTCCATAGTTCACTGATACACAATTTATTTATTATTTTTTTCTATATGTTTTATTTTGAATTATTGTTATCACTACAAACTTGCTAATCTGTATTCAGCAATGTCTACTGTATTGTTAATTCTATGTAGGGTACTTTTCATCTCAGACTTTTTTTCATTTCTAGATATTCAGTTTGGGTCTTTTTTTATTTTTAATTTCTCTCTTCATCATGAGTCATATTTTCCTGCATTTTGTATGCCTAGCAACTTTTTTATTGGATGACAGATATTGTAAATTTTATCCTGTTTTGTGCTAGATATTTGTATATTTCTATAAATATCTCTGAGCTTTGTTTTGAGACACAGTTAAGTCACTGAAAATGGTTTGATATTTTTAAGTCTCACATTTAATCTTATTTTCAGAAGAAGCAGAGCAACTGATAGTCTAGGACCGATTTCTTGACACTTCTCAAGCAAAACCTTACTGAATATTCTATACACTCTTCAGTCTATTTTAAGGTTTTTGCATTTTGGCAGGTAGGAATACAAACTATTTGTAGGTCTTTTTGAGGTCTGAGAATTTTTTGGGCTTTTGTTTGCTTGTTTGTTTTTTTATTGGTCTTTCTCCAATCTCGAGTACTTTTTTCACATGCATGCATAATGTACTTGAGCTGATCAGTACTCAGCTCCAGACTTGAAGGGAAGCATTTCTTCAGACTTCTCTGCAAAACTCTCTTCTCTACATGCAGCTCTCTCCTCTCCTGCACTCTGCCTGAACTTTCTAGCTGGCTTCACAAATTTTCAATTATGTTTCCCCAATACAAGTCTGAATATGGGTGCCCCCTCCATACAATGTAGTAATAATAGCTGGGATAATTCTGGGCTATTTTGTTTGTTCCTTTTCTTTTCAGGTTACCTCTCCAGTGCTACCTGACCAATGTCTGAAAACTGCTGTTTCGTATATTTTTTCTGGTTCAGTAGTGGTTAATGGCAGGTATTCAAATTGAGCCAGTTATACTCCATCTTTGTCAGAAGTTGATGTTCCAATGGATCAATATAGAAAGTAAAAAAAAAATTAACTTAGCAACCCATAGTATTTGCTACATCATCAATGGAAAATGTAAGTGGAAACAAGATTATCAAACTCCTTTGTATGTGTTTTCTCTATAGTTGAGATAAAATTCAGCAATTTTATCTGTGCTTCTGCCTCAGTTACATAGGCAGTTCCCACAAAGAAGCCTTCTTGTCAATAGTCTCTGGATGACCAATTTTTACATAAAATATATTGATGTTGGAAAAAATAATAAACCTAAAATATACAAATATACACACAATATCAATTTCTATCTTAATCTTTATTTTGAAATATAGTCAAAGGAATGGAAAGCACAATGCTCTTAGTAAAACTTATTGAGGAAATGCACTCCAGTGTGAAATGAAAGGGGATATTTTCACTGCACCAAAAACAATCATATTATTTAGGAATATATTCCAAAAGAGTCATAAATGGAGACATCTATTTAAAGAGAATGTATCTTTGAAAATTCAATGTTCTATAATTATTTTATTTCATAAAATGACTACTTTAATCTATATCAGAAAAAATAATTTGCTTCAAAACTTCAAAGAAGCTAGATGGAGGACATTTCTGACCCTGTCGTTCATAAAAAATAGCATACATTTTATATGTATATTAGTGTGGAACTTGGATTCTATGCAGATTTCAAAGTTTTAGAAATATATAAATGAATCCTTCCTGAAAGACTAAGACAAAAGGATTTGTTTGATGTTAAATAGAAAAGATAGTATAGTATATTTCCCCATCTACATTTTTGATATCACCATGTTTAATTTATAAAGCCAATTAATTGTTTGAGGCTATTCACACTTTTTATTTTTAAAAAAGGATATACATTTTGAACATTAACAATGTGAAAATCTCTAACCTAGAATAGCTTTTGCTTTAAAAGTAGGCTGGCTTCCAAAGTCATACCCACCTGAGGTTAAAAATGGAGTCTGAATAATTTTATATTTTGCTCACATAGCACTGCTATTCTTTTTTCTTTCTATGTCACTTCCCTCACCACCTCCTCCCCTCCTTACACACACAATTATTTCTCAGAGTGCCCTGGAGCATCTCATGTGTACTCATGTACACAGTCCCCTCTGCTTTTAGAGGGCATCTACTATTTCTTCATTTTTTCTACTCCCTATAGTAATTCTACTACTAATACTTCTGGAGCCTATGTAAACTCTGTAGAGATATTGACAAAGCCAGTTACATTCTGTTTTTTTTTTTTTTTTTTTTGCGGTACGCAGGCCTCTCACTGTTGTGGCCTCTTCTGTTGCAGAGCACAGGCTCTGGATGCACAGGCTCAGCGGCCATGGCTCAGGGGCCCAGCTGGTCCGCGGCATGTGGGATCTTCCCGGACCGGGGCACGAACCCACGTCCCCTGCATTGGCAGGCGGACTCTCAACCACTGTGCCACGAGGGAAGTCCACCAGTTACATTCTGGAAGAAGTCATTAAAGCCATCCTGCACTGATGCTGCCTAAGAGAATATTTTCTCTCACTTCTCTATTCCCAATGGTTTTGTCCCTGTTCAAACTTAGAGATCTCCTCTGCACTCCTAACATTCTATAATAATACTTTAAAACAGGAAAAATATCCTTAACCATACTCTCTTCCAAAATAATTTAACACTCACTTACAGAGTCAATTCTTTTCTTCAAATAACATGCAGAAGTTTTAAATTTTATTCAGTGTCTCAACCATCATCAAACAGCTGGGCTTAATAAAACATTAAAATTAATTTCCTAAATGAGGACAATTCTTTAAGTCTCAGAGGATTGTTGCTTCTTTTATAAACTTATTTAGGCTTTGGAAAGCTTGGACAGTAATAGTAATTTTCTCTATTAAACATATATAATTTTTGCTCAGCAGCCCAACAATACAAATTTTAGTTAGAGGATGTCAAACTGAAGACATTTCGCCCTGAAAATTTATATGACATAAAAGAACGTTTAGGGCTTCCCTGGTGGTACAGTGGTTGAGAGTCTGCCTGCCGATGCAGGGGACACGGGTTCTTGCCCTGGTCCGGGAAGATCCCACATGCCGTGGAGCGGCTAGGCCTGTGAGCCGTGGCCGCTGAGCCTGCGCGTCCAGAGCCTGTGCTCTGCAATGGGAGAGGCCACAACAGTGAGAGGCCCACGTACCGCAAAAAAAAAAAAAAAAAAAAAAGAACCTTTAAATCAATTGGTTTTCCTACTTATTGCTATTGTTTTAGATACTACTACAAGGAATCACAGTGTGTGACTAGGATGATATTCCCAATCAAATTGATTTTCTATATTTTTTAAGATACTTAACTTTCCCTAGTTCTCCTTACATTTCTGGTATTTGACTGAGTTAGTATATTATATGATTGCTAGTATTACATTATATTTGATTTGGGCTGATAGTGGGATAATCAAAGGAAACACACTACTACTAAAATTTATTATACCATAACATCGGCAGTCTCATCCATGATTTACTTCTAGATGCATGTTACAGAAACTATCTAAATTAGCTAATGAAGTGGAAAGAAGGAAGGAAGAAAGGAAAGGAGGAAGGAAGAAAGGAAGGAAAGAAGCAAGGAAAGAAGGGAGGGGTGAGGGGAGGATAATATGGACTGCAAAGCATTCAATTTTGTAAGACTTCCCTTTCCACATTATATAACTATCTCAAAACTTCTGAATTTTAACTGTTTTTCATATTAACCAACATAGATAATTAGTTATCTTTGAATCCCAATTTCTAATTTTAGTAGCAAATCTGGATCCTGTGTCCACTCCTGGTCCAACTAAATGGACAGAGGTGAAGAAATAGTAGAAATCTAGTTTGTGAACTGAGAGAGCAGGCAACCCTAAGCAAGAGGACCAAAAATTCAGAGAAAAGATTTGTGATCAGCTGGTCAGAACTGCCAAAACGTGTCTATGACACAGGAATTTCAATAAGGGTCAGGAAAGCCAACCTTAGAACTTATACAAAATATCAATGCAGAATATTGATTGAGAAGCAAAAACATAACAACCAAAAAGTATCACGTTAGATCCTATTTATTTTATCTAGTCTCACTATATACCAGTGTGATCCCTCTCTTCAACCTGATTTCTTAACTATTTAATTCTGGCTGCTTTAATCTTTCTATTTCCCCTATATCTCTTTATACTCTTCTATACAAATTCTCCCTGTCATTTGATAGTAATCTAAAGCTACTAATTTCCCATTAAGCCTTCCACGAATTAAAATCCATACTGCACTTTGTTGATTATATATTGTGATATTGTTTGTTATTTTTTCTCCTGTAATAGTCTTGTTTCTCTAATTTTCTTAAGAGAAGAAATTATATTTTATACATTATTCTCTTTCCTAAAGACATTCAAGTGTAGTGGACACTTTATATAATTAATTTATCCTTAATTGAGACAATTTTTTTCAATACATATTTATTAAGCCTCCCTGTATGTAACAATATGTGATACATTTCATGAAAACCAGGTATAAAAAGATACTAGAAAGTTATTTTTTTCCTCCTCCTGGTGTTATTACTCCTCCTACATTAGATATCTAAGTGCATAAGGGGATAACAATGTAACATAAAATAAAACTCACTTTCCTAAAGTCAATTTCCTTAAAAGTTATGTTTAAACAATTTGATTTAGGTCATAATTTGCAAAGAGGAAATGGTGAATTTCAAATTCTACCTTGAAATTATTCTCTTTATCCGCAAAGTCAGGGATCAAAGTCTGTATTAGGCATAGTTATTTTTTTCTCTTTGTACAAAATTCAAATATAAAGTCATTCCTAATTTTAGTTAATAATTTATATATACACATATTTCAAGAATTTTAAAAGATTAATTCAATTTCAGGCCAATAAATGAAATTGGAGATTTAGTACTAAATTTCACAAGCTCAAACTTTTAAATGATATATTGATAATGTTTACCAAACTTGGTCTACATAAAGAAACGCAGTAGACTTTTTGATATTGTAAAGCAGGAACCAAGATTCATTGTTTGGTTCCCTCAGAATTCTGCCCTTACTACTGATTTCTGAAATTGTCAAGGGCTCAATGGTGCTATTGTGGGATTGATACAAGTTTACTGACATTTATAACATGCAAAATCTATGCAAATCTGTATAGTTATCACATAGGTAAGGTGGGTTTATGGAGGCTCAGTTCCATGTAACCCACTGGACAACTGCTGTGGACTGAATTGTGCCCCACCCCCAATTCGTATGTTGAAATCCTAAACACCAAAGTGCCTGCATTTGCAGACAGGTATTTTAGGAGGTATTTAAGGTTAAATGAGATCATAAGAGTAAGCAGGTAATCCTATGGGATTGGTGACCTTACAGGAAAAGGAAGAGAGAAAAATTATCTCTCTCTGCTGTGTCATGACACAGCAAGAAGGTGGCCATCTGCAAGTCAGGAAGAGAGCTCTCACCAGAACTCTACTGTGCTGGCATTCTGATCTTAGACTTTCAGCATCCAGAACTGAGACAAAATACAGTTCTGTTGTTTAAACTACCCAGACTATGATATTTTATTATGGCAGCCTGAGCTGACTGATACAACTGACCATAAGGATTTGAAACTTAAGGGTACTTTAATAAACTCATAATAATTTTAATGCTGTGTGTGTGTGTTATATGGGATAGCATAAGCACAGAAAAATGTTTTTTGTGGAAAAGTGAAGGTAAAAAAAGAATGAAATAATAATGTAGCAAGCCAAAAATATTTATAATATTAAATGAAAATTAGGTTGCATCATGTTATCTATGACATTGCTGCAAAAATATAGATGAATTGACTATGCTGGTGGGTTATTTTTGCAATAACTACAAAAGGAGAAATGAACCCTAACATAAGATTATGTTGTCCCTGATAAAGTTAGATGTTCCACTGTTAGGCCTAAATATTAGCATAAGAATATCTAGCTTTCCTTAAAATAGTGTTAAAGACCAAATTTAGAAACTCCAATGGCTGTCCTGAACTGGTTCAATTCTCAGCCTACAAAAGGTAACATGTACTTCTTCCTGAATTTTTTTAAAGCAGATACTATATGATTATTGCTAAAATAAACAAACAAAATGAAGGGGATTATCTTATAGATATCAAGGTGTGTCTTTTAATACCTTTAATTACAAAAAGGTCAAAGTCCAGAGATCAGTGGAAGATGGGGGTAATAATCTAAATGCCCTGGGGAAATTAAAAAGTAGATCCAGGAGACTTCCATTTAGAGGGTAGGATATATAAGTCTTAATAATAAGTCACTTTGACCAGAAAGTGTTTCTTTTTTTTTAACTTAATTGTTTTTTTGGCCACACCACGTGGCATGTAGTATCTTAGTTCCCCAACCAGGGATCAAACCTGTGCCCCCTGGAGTGGAAGTGCAGAGTCTTAACCACTGGACCACTGAGGAAGTCCTCAGAAAGTGTTTCAAATCATCAGGATAATGGGAGAAAAGTGAAGAGTAGAATTAACAGGGGACACTTATCAAGGAAAAGCTAGTGGAGGTGGAGACTAACTTGGGTTTTGAAGAATGATATAAATTCCAATACTGGTGATTTCCAATCCTTACACTCAATTAGCATCTCTTCAGGAGCTTTACAAAAAATACCAAAGCCTGAGACCCACCGCAGATTCTAATAGGTATTTTTAAAAGGTTTCCAGTTATTGCAAAAATAACTGGTTCATGTTATATTTGCTGGTTCAAGAACCACTGTGTAACAAACTTCAAGTTTCTGCTGTTGCTTTAGAATAGCATGAGAGTCTGTTAAAAATGCAGAATCTCAGGCCCAAATCAAGACTCAATGATTTAGAATCTGCCTATTAAAATTTTAGAAGTAATAGAAACAAAGACACAATGGAGAATAAAATCCTGCAGAAACGTGCAGCTGTACTTCAAACCCCTGCTAACATTGGACATCCCAATAGTACTCTCTTCTACATTCTAATACTTGAAGTCATTTCCTGATTAAAATTACATAGATTCAGAACTGAATAGTTGAATAATCAATAAAGTTTTTGAACTCTAAGAATGTACCCAAAAGACCCAGTTATGATCCAGAAAAGTTAGATTTCATAACCCAAAGACCCAGTTATGATCAAGAAAAGTTAGATTTCAAGTGCTAACTCCATGAAAATTTTCCTTTTTTTGGGGGGTGGGGGAAGGCAAAGGTCTTCTCATTTCTTTTTTTTTTTTAACCTCTTTATTGGATTATAGTTGCTTTACAATGGTGTGTTAGTTTCTGCTTTATAACAATGTGAATCAGCTATACATATACATATATCCCAATATCTACTCCCTCTTGCATCTCCCTCCCACCCTCCCTCTCCCACCCTCTAGGTGGTCACAAAGCACTGAGCTGATCTCCCTGTGCTATATGGCTTCTTCCCACTAGCTATCTATTTTACATTCGATAGTGTATATATGTCAATGCCACTCTCTCACTTCGTCCCAGCTTACCCTTCCCCTTCCCCATGTCCTCAAGTCCATTCTCTACATCTGTGTCTTTATTCCTGTCCTGTCCCTAGGTTCTTCAGAACCATTTGAATTTTCCATTTTAAACAACTGAGAGGATCACTTTCTTTACTTATATTCAAAGCTTTAATATAATAATTCTTTTTTTCTCGAAGGTTAAGGAACTCATAACATCTAGATAGATATCAGACTATCTCAGAATACAAACAATTTATAAACAATATCAAGTTTGGAATTTTGATGACAAAGGATTCAGAAGTTCGCATAAACAAGCAGTTGTGTTTTCTTTAAAAGACAGTGCTTTTTGTTGTTGAACATGGGGTAGTAATTCACAGTTCTAGTTTTCTTAGACAGGACTTAGTAGATGAGTCACCCCATGGCACTGGGCATACTAATCAACCTCTCAGTGCCATTAAGAAAAAATAGACTGAAGAAGCAGATATTGATTTCTGAGAAGCCAGATATCAAAATTTATTGATCAGGCAGGACTATATTGACCAATTTTTAAAAAATCAAGAATGGTATGTACTGAAATAAAAGATAAGTTTCTCTCTGTATCTCTTCATGACCTGATGCTTGAAGACAAGGCTGTTAAAACAGTAAAGAGAAGTCCTCTGAAGATTTATTTTATATCTCTTTGCAGTCCATATCTGTGAGCAAAGGGAAAATTTTCTTCTTATGAAATGCCAGAGGGCCCAATATTGTTTCCATTGGAGGGAAACAGGAAAGCTTACATCAAATGCTGATTAAAACACTGCATCAGTAAGCACAACATACGAGAAACTTCACATGCAAATCTGCACTAGTCTTCTGATTCCAGAACACAGCCTGTGCAGTCCACAATTTAAAATGAATGGAAGATTTCTTCATCAGGTCTCACTTAGGATTGTTATCATTTTTCTGCTTTCATGGGTCTTCTTCTTTCTCCTAAAAAGGGTGTGATAAAAATCAGACACTTAAGGTGAAAGCCTTTAATATGTAATGGGAACATTTGCATTTAAAAATTAGAAGTAAGGAGACCTCTGTCTAAACCCAAAGAATGACTTATGAGTGATAAAGTCAATTGTGGCCAGGAAGTCAGGGAGATATATTGGTGGATACAAAAGTCTTTTCTAATGCCATTCTTCTCAAACCACAAAAGAAACTGTTTAATTTGCATATATATAATATTGAGCCTGCTTCCTGAAGGATTTCTGCTCTCTGAATTTGAAACACATAAATTATATTTTATTTTATGTTATATTTCCTATTCATGGTCAGTGATGAAGTGATCTTCAAAGCTTTTTGGCAGCAGAGAAGATCCTAAATGATGGTAAAGGGCCTGGAGTCCACATCTCTTAATCCACTAATTTCCTATGTGGCACCGGACAAGTGGTTTTAAAGATCCCAAATCCAAGTTTGTTCATCTGCAAATAAAGACGCTGGGCCAAATTATCTGTAGTTACAGTCTGTATAGACTTTCCAACTTTTACTATCCATGATAACACTAAATCAGTGAATTATCACATACAGTGTTACAAGAGTTCTTGCATCATTTTCATCTATAAATATTATAAGGTAAATAAATTTCAGTGTAGCATGAATGTAGGTAATGGGTGCATTTTTTGATATTGCTCCCTTCCCACACATGTGTGTTTAACACAGTTTGGATCCTTTGCAACTTTTACAAAATGTGATTGTGTTAGGCCAAGGACAAAAAATTTCATTTCGGTGTGTCACAGTCTCTGGGCACACTACACAATGCTCAAATACATAACAAAACTACAAACAACAATTCTGAGAATTTAGAAATGGTAAATTAAAAAAAAACCTCCTTATAACTCCTGGGTCAGAAAATTACAAACTATAATTGAAAATTACTTAGAAATAATAACTATAAGATTATCGATTGAAAATATGAAATCTTATAGTAGTCATATTTAGAGGCAAATATATAGCAGTACATATCTTTATTTAAAATGAAATTAATTGCAGTTTTAACACAATCTTTAAGACTTTATTTTTTTTTTTTCAGTGAAGTTTGAGGCTCAGAGCACAATTGAGAGGAAGAGGTAGAGATTTCCTATATACTGCCTGCTTCCACACATGCTTAGACTCCTCTGTCAATGACACCAGCAAAAAGAGTGGTACATTTTTGTAATACTTGATAAACCTATACTGCCACATCATTATCACCAGAAGTCCATAATTTATGTTAGAGTTTACTCTTGCAGTTGCACATTCTATGGTTTTGGACAAATATATAATGACATGTATCCACCATTATAGTATCATACAGTATTTTCACTGCCCTAAAAATCCTCTGTGCTCTGCCTATTCATCTCTACCTCTCAACCCCTGGCAACCACTGATATTTCTACTGTCTCCATAGAAAACCCTTTCCAGAATGTCATATGTTCAGAATCATAGTGTATGTAGCCTTTTCAGAGTGGCTGCAACCTAATGTTTTCAAAAAGGAGAAAACAAATGCAAGTATATGTAAATGTACACTAATTTGAAACTATAAAGGAAAACAGAGTAGTTATAATGACTACATTCAAAAGCTAGCTGTGAAAATAAAGTAAAACACAGATAAGGAAGATAATAAAAAAACTAGGAAAAACTATATACTGTTCTATTCTAATAAGTTTGAAATTTCAATGGACACTTTAGGAAATTGTAACTCATCAAAATTTACTTTAGACATATATAATCAGAGGAGATTAATAAATCTTATGGCAAAGTTTCAATTAAAGTCACACATAAATCTATAAAAATATATGATTTCCATATAAAACTATTATAAAGAAACTCAATTTTACAGTAGCATCAGGCAGAACAGGTTTGAATTAGAAAATCTGACCAACCTTCCCATTTTCTCTGTCTCTCTCTCTCTATATAGGCTACTATATATATATATATATATATATATAGTAGTTTTCTAACACAACAAGAATGCTACAAAATTTAATATAGATTTTCATTTCTTGTGAATGCAAGAAGTATACTGAGGTGTACTTTACTTAACACCTTTAAAAATGCAAAAAATGGATCAATAAAAATATATACAGGTATATTTGTCTATAATCCTAACACAATAGTTAATGCTCAATCACGAAGATGTTTTACTAGAGTTATTTTAAAATGAGAACACTAATGTTTTTGTATTTATTTCACCATTTCTTAAATATAATCTCTAAATTGAAATCCTGCATTGATACATATTTCATCCCAGCCCCTCTGTGATACCATCTTCCATCTGAGTATGCTAATGATATTCAGGGAGATATCACATCACTCATTCAGAATTATAAAGTATTAGATTATTGATTAGGGATGTACCTTAAATATTATGTTGTCCAAACAGCTATCCTATAATTAAAAGATTTCATTTTACCTTTGATCAAACACAGTGACAGAAATATATACTGCCTTGAAAGATAAAATGCTCAGCAATGTAATGATCTGGGAAAAATTCACCTTTGCAACTTCTACTGAAGTCTTTAATACATTTTGAGTTCATTTTTTGTGTAGTGAAAGAGAAGGTACACTGTCATTCTTCTTCCAACACCATTTATTGAAGAGACTGTCCTTTTCACAGAGTGTATTAGTGCCACCTTTGTCAAAGGTTAGTTGACCTACACTTTATGTGTGTTATATCTGGGCTCTATAGTCTATTCCATTAGTTTAATGTGTCTGAAGTTTTGCTTTTTCCAGTGTCATACAGTTTTGATTACTATAGCTTTGTATAAATTGAAGTCAGGAAGTGTGATGCCTCAAGTTTTGTTCTTGCACAAGATAATAATTGTTTTAACTATGTTAATGGATATATATATTCTGTACAATTTAATGATTAAAAATTAGTCCAGAAGTTACAAATGAGCCTCATTTTATCTCCTTTCCAAAGCTATTATTCCCAGAGGTAGCAGAGGATTAGGGAATGTCTCAATCCATTAGTCTTCTTGCTGTGTTTTTACATGGTAGAAGGTGCAAGGGATCTCTGTGGAGTCTCTTTCATAAAGGCACTAATCCTATTCATGAGAGCAGATCTCTCACAAATAATCATCTTCCAAAAGCCTACCATCAACTTTGAGGCTTAGGAGTTTTGAGAAGACATAAATATTCAGATTATAACAGAGAGACAGATAGCCTCTAAGAGCTGAGGGTATCTGTCCTACAACCTCAAAGTTCTGAAATCTATCACAACCATGTGGGTATAAAAGAATATCAAGTGAAATTGATACAAAGCCAATGCATTTTTTTCCAGTCTTCTGAGACCATGAGTAGAAGACATTTAACCTGTGTCTAACTTTCTAACCTAGGGAATCTTTGAAATAATAAATGTGTGCTGTTTTAAGTCATTATGTTTTTGGTAATTTGTTTTGTAGCAAAGAAGACTAACAACAGCTCTCGTCATTGTGTCATTGAGGACTGTGGCTGAGATCCTCTCCCCTCTAAAGTGATTTCATTTCACAAGTGTTTGGTTCCATAACGGAGTTCAATTTTATTTTTTAAAATCTGTACATGTCACAGCCTATAATTGAACCTCAACATTTGAAGAGAACATTCAAAGAAAATTGGGGTATAAAATAAATGCCACCCCATACTCATGGATTAAATTGTTAAAATATTCATACTACGCAAAGTGATTTACACAGTCAGTGAAATTTCTATCGAAATCCCAATGGCATTTTTGCAGAAATAGAAAATACTTCCTAAAATTCATATGGAATCTCAAAGGATTCTGAACAGCAAAAAGAATCTTAAAATGTTAGAGGCCTTACACTTTCTGATTTCAAAACATACTACAGGGCTTCCCTGGTGGCGCAGTGGTTGAGAGTCTGCCTGCCGATGCAGGGGACACGGGTTCGTGCCCTGGTCCGGGAAGATCCCACATGCCGCAGAGCGCCTGGGCCCGTGAGCCATGGCCGCTGAGCCTGTGCGTCCGGAGCCTGTGCTCCGCAACGGGAGAGGCCTCAACAGCAAGAGGTCCGCGTACCTCAAAAAAAAGAAAAAAAAAAAAAAACACTACAAAGTAATAGTAATCAAGACAGTGCAGTACTGGCATAAAGACATATATAGACCAGTGGAACAGAAATAAACCCCTGTGTATATAAACACATGATTTTTGTCAAGGTGTCAAGACAACACAATGGTAAAAGGACAGTTTCTTCAACAAAAGGTACTGAGGAAAAGGAACATCCAAAACTGAAAAAATCAAAGTTGAAACCTTACTTTACAGCATACATGAAAATTAACTCAAAAGTATTAAACAAATACCTAAAAATAAAACCTAAAATAAAAAACTTCTGGAATTAAAAAATAGGGGGAAAATCTTCAGAACATTGGAGTTGACAATAATTTATTGAACATAACACCAAAACTTAGGCAGTAAAAACAAAAATAAATAAGTTAAAGAAAAAAATAGACAAATAGGACTACATATGGGAGAAAATATATGCAAATTATGTAGTTGGTAAGGGGTTAATATCCAAAATATATAAGGAACTTCTACAACTCAAAAATGAAAAAAACAAATAACCTGATTTAAAACCACCGTGAAAAAATTTGAATATACAATTCTCCCAAGAAGCTATACAAATGGCCTACAAGTGTATGAAAATATACTCAGCATCACTAATTGTAAGAGAAATGCAAATCAAAGCTACAGTGAGATATCACCTCATACCCATCAGTATGACTACTATCAAAAGAGCAGAAAATAACAAGCATTGGAGAGGAAACAAAGAAATTCGAACACTATTGATGGGAGTATAAAATGGTAGAGGTATTTTGGAAAACAGTATGGAGATTAATTTCAAAAAAAATTAAAATTGGAATTACAATATGATCCAGTAATCCTACCTCTGAGTATATATCCAAAAGAATGTAAAGCAGGGTCTTGAAGGGATATTTAAACACCCATGTTTGTAACAGCATTATGCACAAGTGGGAAGAGGTGGAAGTAACCCAAACGTTCAATGTTGAATGGATAAAGAAAATGTGTATTATATATTCAGCCTTAAAAATACAAGGAAACACTGTCACTTGTTACAACACAGATGAACCATGAGGACATTATACTAAGTACAATAAGCCACTTACAGAAAGACAAATACTATATAATTCTACTCATGTGACGTAGCTAAAGTACTCAAAATCATAGAAACAGAATTTAGAAAGGTGGTTGCTAAGGGCTGGGGTGGAAGTGAAATTCATTTTTTGGATATAGAGTTTCAATTTTGCAAGATGGTAAAAGTTCTAGAGGATTTTTTGCATAGCAATGTGAGTATACTTAACACTACTGAATTGTATACTTAAAATGATGATGCTAAACTTAATCTTATGTGTTTTTTAGCACAATAAAATAAATAGGTTAAAAAATCAAACTGAAACCTTTGGAAATAAATACAATGTACATAGCCCATTTAAAAAGTATATGCAGCAAATCTGTTTTGTGAATGATGTTTTAATTGAGGATAAGAAACTGCTGACTCAAAAACACTCAATACGTAAAAGATATGAAAGGATCAAAAGAGAAATACAATATACATTACAGAAAATTGACACAGCAGGATCATTTAGGAAAAAGAGTTTTTAGATGCTTTTTAATTGAAGTCTTCTGCATTTCTTTTGAACATGTTTCTTGAGGTTAGGAAAAATCAGCTCATTTCTGCCATTAAACTTTCAAAACATAATCATACAGTTGTCAGCTATTCTTTATATGATATACTCCAGGTCAAACACCCAAATGTAAAGATGCTTGCTGTCATTGATATGGTCTGTTTACTTGCTTAATATGCCAACATCTGTTTGCTGAACCTGCATATCCACAACTTTCTATATATGGTAATGTATGGGGCTAAATCAAAGATGGTGGAAGTAACCTACTAGTTGTATGGAAACCACTGGAGAAAAATGCTCTTCAGAGTGCAACATAAAATTTTTAATCTATTTAGACCATACCCAAGGATAGCTTTTCTCATGGGCTGGTCACTAATGATAAAATTGCCACTTTTAAGTCTAACCTGCCGATAAGTGTCCTTGTGAGAATTTAAAAAGATTGTATATAGGAAAAACGCATAGCAGACTATGTAAGTCCATAAAAACATAAAGCATCATTAGAATTTTAGAACAAACCCTACTGTTTTGCACTATCTTTGGGTCTCAGTTAGAGCCTGATGAATTATTTCCTCTAAAGTTTCACGATTTTCACTTCTGGTTCTAGTTCTGCATGTAAGGAGCTTGGAAATTGCCATTCAGTACTAACAAGTAAAAAGCTGAACAGACAAAAAATCAACAACTCTTCTTTGATTCATAATAGGTGGAAAAACATAAGGCAAACCACAGACTCCAAGATTGGAGAGACAGGAAAATACAGGGAGTTGCTGCTTAGTGGAACAGAGATTTGCAAGAGTGAAAACCACCCTGCAAACCAGTGCAGGGGCAGGAAAAGCTGAACTGTAATTGATGAATTGCTGGAGGCTCAATGTCATCAAGTCTGAGTGTTAAAAACTCCAGGGGACCCCAGCCATATGGGGTCCCCCTCGATGTTGTGAGATTTATCTCCAGGAACTTGCCCAGATTTCCACAGTAAATATCAGAGAAAAATCCCCACGCGTTTCTAGCAGGGGAAGTGGAAAAGGAACAATTTTGCAATATGCCAAAGCACTCTGTTCTTATTAACAAGGTCTGGCCACAGGAAAAACTAGTTAACCAGAGTCTAACCTGTGGGAGTATTATCAGAGCCTAAATAACCTGGGAGAATGGAGATACCAGCTAGTTCTAATCATCCTGTTCCACCTAAGAAGGAAGAAGAAGCCTGAGAAACTCTTGTGAAGTCAACAGTCCAGAGGTATAGCCTCACTAAAAGACTGAGACCCAGTCATAGGAGTACAAAAATTTTCCTTTCCCCCCCGCATCACCACTGCATCATTAAAAACCTATTTACAGCAATTCCTTTTGCCAAGTACTGCATGTCCAACTATCAAGCATTATGAGACATAACAAAAGACTAAAGGTACAATTTGAAGAGACACAGCAAACTTCAGAATGAGACATGCAGGGATGATGGAATTATCAAACCGGAATTGCAAATAACAGTGATGAATATGCTAAGGGCTCTAATGAATTAAGTAGAAAGGATGTTGATAATGGGGGAGGCTAAGCATGTGTGAAGATGGGAGTATATGGAAATTTTCTGTACTTTCTTCTCAATTTTGCTGTGATTCTAAAACTGCTTTTAAAAATAAAACCTTAAATAAAAATATATAAAGCAAAGAGATTATAGACAATATATACTTCAGGCGCTTAATGAGGAAAGAAGGATAAAGAATGGGGAAGAAGCACCAAGGTACAGGCAGAAGTGTTGTTAATGATCCAGCTGTGCTTATAGAAGTCTATTTCTTTTTGGTTCATACTTCCTATATAGATTATATACCTTTTTCATATGTGCTAAATATTATGTAATGCAACTTAAAATGACTGTAATTTAGGATAGACTTGATTCATAGTACCCATAGTTAATGAAATAGAAATATATTTTTCCCTTTCAGCAACAGAGTATACTGGTATTTATTATCTAACCAACTTTACACATAAGAAAATAAATATTTAAGCATATTTTAATATTTCATATTTCTTCTTCAAACTCTATATCTAAATTTTGTGTTAAGTAACTTTTCAAGACCCAGAATCTACATATTTGCCAAAGGATTAGACACATTGAAGGAAATGAAGTATACATTTTTGAAAAACATTTTCGAGATGATTAAAAAATAATTCCATTCAAGGATGTGTTGAATTTTCTCCACTGACCAAGAAGTACCCAGTCTGATACCATCAATCTTCAGCCATTCCTACTCTCATTAATTTTTGAACTATGATATTGAATATGATTCATCTACAGTTGTATATAATGTTTTAAAATATTTCCAATTTGTGAATTTTAGAATTATTCCAATTGTGTAAATTCCATTCATTTGAAAGTACCCATAACTTGGCTATTTATAGGCATATTTAAAGGAAAAGGTGAATTAACTTTAATGAGTGTGAAGTGCATCATAAGGCAGCACATCTTTTAGCGAATGTAATCTTAAGGAAGCTATGCTACTTTTCTTCTACAAAAATATGGAAGCTGGGATTTAAATCCTAGTCCACATAGTTCCAAAGCCTGTACCATTTCAACTAGATCTCATACCCACTGAATATTCTAATACTGCCTTTGATTATGAGAATATAGACTCAGATTCTTAATCCTAAAATAATTGGGCTGAGAGGAAACTCAGAGATTATTCCTAGACATGGACCTGAGGTGTGGAACATAGGAGGAAATTGACCAGGATCACCTAGTGAAACTTGTGTTAGAAATATGAATGCTTCATTAATTGGTAAAGATTCTCTACCTGGTGATTTAATGACATTTTCTTAACATTTAGGTTCCCATGCTTTCTGAATGATGAGCATGATTGCTGTAAAATTAGTAGTGGGTGAAAGGGGCTTCAAAAGAAAAACAAAATGTAAAATTCCAGAAGACAATTTTTGTTGTTCTCAATATTTTGTTAAGATTATCAATCATACTAAAAATTTAAAATAATTTAACAGAGAATACCTATAATCATATTTTGTAGATTAATATTTTATTATTCTTGCTCTATCATATATCTGACCCACTTCTCTACACAACCATTAATCCATGTTATTTTTAATAAATTTGGAAGTAAATTTTTCTGATTCTCTAAGTATGCATATCATTAATTTGAGTTTGATATCTGTAGGATTTTAATTTTAATGTAGAATTTACATACAATTAAATATACAATTCATAAGTATACATTCAAAAAGTCTAGAAAAAAGTATTTATCTGTGTAACCCAAAATACTAGCTAGTTACAGAGGTTTACCTTTGCTCAGAAATCTCCCTATGCAGTTCCCTAGTTATTTTTTTGCTCTTATCCCTGCGAGACAACCATTTTGTCCTTTTCTTTTCCCATATAATAGTTTTCCCTCTTCCAGAATTTCATGTTAATAAAATTATACATGACGTATTTTTAGAAAAGTTTTTTCATAATATGGAATAATATTTTTGAGAGCCATTCATGATGTTTAGGATGTTATTAATAGTAGTTAAAATTATATAATATTTTATTTAAGTTCAAAAAAGGTTATTATTTCTCTTGAGTGAATACATAGGGGTAGAATGGCTGGGTCATTCGGTAGGTATATATTTAGTTTTGTAAGGAACCACTAGTAAGTTTTCAAAATAGTTTTACCATTTTAACTTCCCATAAGCAATGAGTTTTCCATTTCAACAAACACCAGTGTTTGATGATGCCTCTCTCTTTTTATTTCTCTCTAATATTTATATGAGCCATTTTGGTCGACCTGTGGTATCTCATGTGGTTCTAATTTGTATTTCTCTAATTATTAATAATGTTGAGCAAAATGGGCCCTCATTAACTATTTGTAAATTGTCTTTATCTTTATTAGTTTATAGAAATTATATACAATAGTTATCATCTTTTTCAAATATATGATTTATAAATATGTCCCCCTTGTCTGTGGCTCAATTATTCACTGATTAATTCTGCCTTTTGATGAGCAGAAGTTTTAATTTTGATGAAGCCTATTTTTTAAAATTTTAAGTTATTTCTTTACATGGTCTAAGAAAATTTTGCCTACCATTAAATCATGAAGATTATTCTACAATTCCACTAAAATATTTCTGATTTTTTACTTTATATTTAGATACATTATAAGTCTGAATTAATATTGTATATGATGTGAGGTAGGAATACAGGTTTCATTTTAATATTCAGCTCTTCTTTGTAAAAAAAAAAATGAAGTAATCACAAAATTGTGGATCTATTTCTGGAATTTCTTTTATTTCCATTGATCTTTTTTTGATCCTATGTCAGTAACACACTGACTTGAAATCAGATAGACTAGTTCCCACAACTTCATTTATATTTCTCAAGATTACTTTGGATATTCTGTGTCCTTTGTGTTTCCATTTAAAATTTTAGATTCTATTTGTAATTTTCTACTAAAGAAAAGCTTACTTCAATTATAGGCATACCTCATTTTATTGCACTTTTATTTACTGTGCTTTTCAGTTACTTTGTTTTTACATACTGGAGGTTTCCGGCAACCCTGTGTCTAACAATTCTATAGGTGCCATTTTCACAACCGCATTTGCTCACTTTGTATCTCTGTGTCACATTCCAATAATTTTTGCAATATTTCAAACGTTTTCATTATTATTATATTTTTATTGTGATTTATAATATATAATCTTTGATGTTAATATTATCATCTTTTTGAGGTGCCAAAACCCATACCCATACATGAAGGTGAACTTAATTGATAAATGTTGTCAGACCACCTGTTCCCCTATCTCTCTCCCTCTCTTCAGGCTTCCCTATTTCCTGAGACACAAAAATATTGAAATTAGGCCAATATTTAGTAAGCTTAAAATGGTCTCTAAGTGTTCAAGTGAAAGAAAGAGTTACATATTTCTCATTTTAAAACAAAAGCTAGAAATAATTAAACACTGAGAAAGGTATGTCAAAAGTTGAGATAAGCTGAAATATAGGCCTCTTGCACCAGTTAGCCAAGTTGTCAGTGCAAAGGAAAAGTTCTTGAAGGAAATTAAAAGTGCTACTCTAGTGAACACAAAAATTATAAGAAAGTGGAACAGCCCTATCGTTGGTATGGAGAAAGTTCTAACTGTCTGGATAGAAGATCAAACTAGCCACAATGTTCCCTTAAGCCAAAGCCTAATCCAGAGAAATGTCTTAACTGTTTTCAGTTCCATGAAGGCTGGGAGAGGTGAGGAAGTTGAAAAATAAAAATTTGAAGTTAGCAGGTGATTCATAAGGTTTAAGGGAAGAAGCCATCTCCATAACATAAAAGTGCAAGGTGAAGCAGCAGGTGTTGATGTAGAAGCTGCAGCAAGTTATCTGGAAGATCTAGCTGAGATAATTAATGAAGGTGTCTACACTAAACTACAAATTGTCTATGTAGATGAAACAACCCTCTATTGGAAGAAGATGCCATCTAGGACTTTCATAGGTAGAGAGAAGTCAGTGCCTGGTTTCAAATCTTCAAAGGTCATGCCACCACTCTGGTTAGGGCTAAAGTAGCTGGTGACTTTAAGTTGAAGCCAGTGTTCATTTACCATTCTGAAAATCATAGAGTCCTGAACAAGTATGTTAAATCTACTTGATCTATGCTCTGTAATTGGAAAAACAAAGCCTAGATCACTGCACATCTGTTTACAACATGGTTTACTGAATATTTTGAGCTCGCTGTTGAGACCTACTACTCAGAAAAAAATGGTTTCTTTCAAAATATGACTGCTCACTGACAATGAAACTGTTCACTTAAGAACTTTGATGGAGATGTACAATGACATTAGTGATGTTTTCATGCCTGAAAACAAAACATCCATTCTGCAGCCCATGGGTCAAGGAGTAATTTCAACTTTCAAGTGTTTTTATTTTAAAAATATATTTTGTAAGGCTATGGCTGTCACTGATAATGATCCCTCCTATGGATCTGGGCAAAGTCAATTGAAAACCTCTGGAAAGGATTCATCATTCCAGATCCCTTGAAGAACACTTGTTTCATGAGAAGAGGTCAAAATATCAACACTAACAGGAGTTTAGGAGAAGTTGACTCCAACCCTCATGGATGACTTTGAGAAGTTCAAGACTTCAGTGGAGGAAGTCACTAATATGTTGTGGAAATGGCAAGAGAACTAAAATTAGAAGTGGAGTCTGAAGATCTAACTGAACTTCTGCAATCTCATGATAAATCTTTAAGGAATGAGGAGTTGCTTCTTATGGATGAGCAAAGAAAGTAGTTTCTTGAGATGGAAACTAATCCTGTTGAAGATGCTGTGAAGACTGTTAAAATGACAATGAAGTATTTAGAATATTACATAAACTGAGTTGATGTAGTAGTGGCAGGGTTTGAGCGGATTGACTCCAATTTTGAAAGAAGTTCTACTGTGGGTAACATGTTATCAACAAGCATTAAGTACTACAGAGAAATTGTTCATGAAAGGAAGTTTCCGTAGATGGGGAAATCTTGATTTTTGTCTCATTTAAGATATTGCCACAGGTACCTCAACCTTCAGCAACCACCACCCTGATCAGTCAGCAGCCATCAACAGTGAGGCAAGACCCTCCACCAGCAAAAAGATTTCAACTCACTGAAGGCTCAGATGGTGGTTGGTATTTTTAACAATAAAATATTTTTAAATTAAGGTATGTACTTTGTTCGGATATAATTCTATTGAATACTTAATATACTATAGTACAATATAATGTAAACATAACTTTTATATGCACTGGGAGCAAAAAAAAAAATTGTGACTCACTTAATTGCAATATTGGCTTTTCAGTGGTAGTCTGGAAACAAACCTGCTATATCTCCAAAGTATGCCTATATGATTGTGACTGTATTCAATCCATAAATCAATTGGAAAAATTAGTATCTTAACAGCATCAAGTATTCCATTCCATAATTATGTCATTTGTTCCAATTTTTTGCTTTTTCCTATTTTAGTCTTAGCAATATTTTAAATTTTTCAGTGTAGAATTCTTGGACAACTTTTGGTAAATTTATTCCTAGCTATTTTTATTTTTAATACTACTGATAACAGAATTGGTTTTTACTGTTTCCAATTGTTTGTTACTAGTATCTGAAATATGGTTTTCAATAATATTAACCTTGAATACTGTGACATTACAAAATTCAATTTTTAGTTCTAAAACTAGTTTTGCATATATCTTAGGATTTCTACAAGCCAATTATATAATATTAAAATAGAAACAATTTTAATTTTTCCTTTCTATATTTTATATGTTTTACAGTAGTTTTCTTATCTACTTGTACTGGCAAGTGCCTACATAAAATATTGATTATACATAATAAAAGTGGATATTTAGAAAGAAAGCCTTTTATATTTACTAAGATAAATATTAATTTTGATATTCTTCATTCTTTCCTGAAACTTGAGTATTACATTTCTGCTCTTGATAGAATTTTGTTTAGAATTTCTTGTAGAGCAGGTCTGTTTACTATAATTTTTTTTTAGCTTCCTTTTATGTAAAAATATATTTTGCCTTAATTCTCAAAGATATTGAAACTGGATTTCAAATTTTGATTTGTCCTTTTATTTCTCCTCACTGTTCTTAATGAATCTATTATCTTCTTGGTTCCAGTTTCAAATGAGAGGTCAATGGTTATCTAAAACATTGTTCCCCCATATGTTGTATTATTTTAGCTGCTTTCGAGGTTTTCTCTTCATCTTCGGTTTTCAGCAGTTTAAATATATGTGTAGATGTAATTTTCTCTGTATTTATCCTGTTTTTATTTGCTGAGGTGTTTATATCTATATTTCTTTTGTATTTCAACAAATTGAGAAATTTTTACCCATTTTTAAAAATTTTTTTAAAGATTTTTCATTTTATATTGGAGTACAGTTGATTAAAAATATTGTGTTGGGGCTTCCCTGGTGGCACAGTGGTTGAGAGTCCGCCTGCCAATGCAGGGGACACGGGTTCATGCCCTGGTCCAGGCAAATCTCACATGCCGCGGAGCAGCTAGGCCCGTGAGCCATGACCACTGAGCCTGTGCGTCCAGAGCCTGTGCTCTGCAGCAGGAGAGGACACAACAGTGAGAGACCAGCATACTGCAAAAATAAAAAATAAATAATAATAATAATAATAAAATATT
This sequence comes from Stenella coeruleoalba, assembly GCF_951394435.1. NCBI lineage: Eukaryota > Metazoa > Chordata > Mammalia > Artiodactyla > Delphinidae > Stenella > Stenella coeruleoalba. The sequence goes on along the minus strand of NC_137159.1, from coordinate 17,992,860 downwards.
GTGTTAGTTTCAGGTGTACAGCAAAATGATTCAGTTATATATATACATGTATCTATTCTTTTTCAAATTCTTCTCCCTTTTAGGTTATTACAGAATATTGATCAGAGTTCCCTGTGCTGTACAGTAGGTCCTTGTTGGTTATCTATTTTAAATATAGCAGTGTGAACATGTTAATCCCAAACTCCCAATCTGTCCCTCTCCCCTACCCTTCCCCTAGAGTAACCATAAGTTTGTTCTCTAAGTCTGTGAGTCTCTTTCTATTTTGTAAATAAGTTCATTGTTTTTTTTTGATTCTGCATATAAATGATATCATATAATTGTCTTTCTCTATCTGAGTTACTTCACTTAGTATGATCATCTCCAGGTCCATCCATGTTGCTGTAAAGGGCATTATTTCATTCTTTTTAATAGCTGAGTAATATTCCATTGTATATATGTACCACATCTTCTTTATCTATTTACCTGTCAATGGACATTTAGGTGGCCTCCATGTCCTGGTTATTGTAAATAGTGCTGCAATGAACATTGGGGTGCATGTATCCTTTTGAACCATATTTTTCTCTGGATGTATACCCAGGAATGGGATTCATGGATCATATAATTATTTTTTCAAATATTCCATTCTGCCATATTCTCACCCTCCTTTCCTGTTAGGACTACAATTGAACACTTGTTATACATTTGATATTTTTTCACCGGCTTTAAATATATATATATATATGTATATATTTATATATATATTTATACATATATTTATATATGTTTATATATATTATCAAAAATTTTTGTATGTATATTTATATCTATAAAATTTTTGATAATCTGAACTCTCATAAAATTGTTATTCTATTATTTAGCTGAGAGGAAACTAACAGACATGAAGCTAATGATAAATATAAGAGCTCTACAGCTGTACATATGGGAATAAATTATATGAATTTCATATATGAATCTATATACTATCCACAATGTTGTTTGCTTCTGCTTTTGTTTTTAGTATCTTATTTTTTTGTTGCATTATTATGCTGACATTTTTGCTACCTTTTAAGGAAAGTATACATAAACAATGTTTCATTGTCTGACAAAGACTATTTCAAGTCCAATGTTTTATTTTTTCCCTATTTTCAGGTGGTTTTTACCCACACCATGCAAAAAAATCTTTAAAATAAATTCATTTAAACCAATGATAAAGTACACGGTATCAAATTATAAGATGGAATTCTTTGAAATACTCTATTATTTTTATTTTAACCTGCCATACAAATCATGCCAGTAGACTTTCCATTCATTTGCTCAATGGTCATTCATATCTCATTTAATCAAACTTGTTTGTTTTTAATAACACTTAGGGCTTCATCAGGATATTAAATTATTCTAGAAACAGTATTTTCCTCATTGAATTTCAGCCTGTGCATGGGCTGAAAACAAGCCTTTCTCCTTTATAAATATTCTCTGGAGGAGCAAAGATATTTTTTAATCAGGATGATGTCATCATAAGTAGGCTGATAGTATGAAAAGGTATTTGCTGTTTTTGAGGGAAAATGCCATATGCAATTGGTAAAAGTGTACACAGCTGTGTTTGAGTTCATCAACTATCTCACAATAAAAGTCTGAGGTTTGCTAAATTTCCAAATGTGTGTTACCACATGTATTTCCCCTTATTTTTAAGCATGGAATGAATTTCAAAAGGCTCATGTGCTGCAAGTTGCTATTTCATCTATTTATCAAAATAGAAGCATAAATAAGCTTTGCTGTCAATAAATTATGTTGAATGGGTTTATGGCTGTTTTTCTTTCTTCCAGATAACAAGATAGCTCTGAAGTAAACATTCCAAAGCCAGAGGATTCAGGCATCATCGCTAGGATTTTCATATATCCTGGAATATGTGCTTCAACTTACTAAATGTTGGCAACTTTGCTTGGGCACCAAATCAAGTCAATCTTGTGGTTGTATCACATATCTGCAGCTCTAATCTTTTTAGATTAGTTAACTTTTTTTGTTTTAGAATCAGAATTTCCAGAGAGAAAAGACTGTTTCTCGAAGCCTATCTCATAAAACTCTATATTGAACTACTGTGAGTCATTGATAAACTATCCTGCTTAATCTTCAGTCATAATTGTATTAGGCCCCACTTAAAATTGATGTGTTTGTGACTTTAGATACATTGTTTAGTCTCTGGTTATTTTCCTTCATAATTTCCCTACTTTACTTTTATCCCTTGGTTAAAGCATGACATTCTACTAATTATTCACAAGTTTCTTCTTTTGCTGCATTGGCCTCTATTTAAATGTCTAGAGGGGTGGGATAGGGAGGGTGGGAGGGAGGGAAATGCAAGAGGGAAGAGATATGGGGATATATGTATATGTATAGCTAATTCACTTTGTTATAAAGCAGAAACTAACACACCATTGTAAAGCAATAATACTCCAATAAAGATGTTTAAAAAAAAGTCTACTGTGAGATGATACATATGAATGCTTAACTTTTAAAGTTACGTATTTGTGGATTCAAACTCTATTTTTTTTCTTGTCTCTTATAAGCCTAATTCCTCTTTTGTAAAATGGGGATAAAAATAGCTCTCCTTCCACAGTATTATGAGAACAGAATGAGAAAATTAATATAACACTCAGTACAGTTGTTATGAATTGAAAATGAGAATGTAGATATTAAATATTTTCTCTAAACTTTCTCTGGAAACTCAAAAGAAATTCAATAGGACAATAAAATTTAACCTTCAATTAGTATCATCATCATCCCCTTATTTGGACATTAAGAAAATAAAAAAGTAGGTGTGTAAATAAGAATGCTGAAGGGCTAATATTAAATATCAAGTCAGTATTACAGAGATACATGGGACAAAAAGAAAGATGATTAATAATATCAGTTGCACACCCCAAATGTGTGGGTCTTCCTAGAGCAAAATCACCACATCTTTTATTAATGAAAGGAAGAGATATGTCCAGAATTGCTTCTTATTTCATTACAAAATGTATCCCATTATTATTTCCACTTCTGTATTAATTTAGAAATAAAAGATGAGAGAATATAGCCAACTCTTGAGTCATAGGGAAATCACAGCACATGTTTTCCTAATTAAGAAAAATATATAAAACAAATATAAAAATCAACCAAATATAGGTAAATAAGTTATGCCATAAAAATATCAAAAGTCTAAAGGTAGAAATTATTAAATTTGAAGCAAAACTATATTAAATTAGATAAGATGGAAAATATTTACAAATATGTCCAAAAACACTTTCTTTGAAAAGATTAATAAAAGTAAGATGTCAGAAGTAAAGAGAATCAGAAAATCTATTAACCTATTTGACCCCTAAAGAGGATCTACATACTTATGTTTTTACAAATAATTTATCTCAAATATTGGAGAGGATGATAATTCCAAATCATTTAAACTGGTTTCACAACTTATTTTATTAGATGAACCAAAATCAGAGACCACAATGCACAATATATTCAGAACAACTTCAGTTTCAATTTAGAGTCCACAGTTTTAAGCAGAGTATTAGTAAAGCAGTGTGACAGTGTAACCATTCACTCAGAACAAGCAGGATACTAAAAATGAAGACCTGGTTTACTATTAGGAAATATATTACTATAATTTAAAACACAAACACGTTGAGGAAAAATACGAGTACACTAATGCTCACAGTGATTCTAATAGAAGTCTACATTTATTCCCAATTTTAAAATGCTCAGTAAAAATATAAAAGAAAATAGAGAAATTTCTATCAGTAGTAAGATAAAAACTGCAACAATCATTTAGTGTTAGCTTAGAATCTCTAGCCAGAGTTATAAGATTAAGAGATAAAATAAATAAATTTTAAAAGATGAATTTATTTATTAGTATTTTCCTAAAATGTATGTTACCTTAGATTAGAAAACCTAACACAATCAACAAACAATGCTAGAATCATAAAAGATATACACATGTTGACAAATGTTTAAAATGAATGTATAGAATACAATAGCTATTCTATATGCCAGTAAATAAATTGAGACCAAGAAAAGAAATCTCTAACACAATAAAAGTTAAAAACAAACTACTTAGAAATAAACACTAAAAAACATACAGCTATTATATTAAGAGATTACACAAATATAAACCCAAAATACCAAAAAATGTAAATTAATCTATTACTATGAAAAAAGCATGAACAACAAAACTATATCTAGTATTTTCAATTATGTTTAAAATTACTATAATTCTGATAAAAATTTTAATTATATTGGGGGAATAAAATATTATTCCAAAGTTTATTTAAGAGAGTGCTAAAAATTATAATTAAAGGAAACTAAAAAATGGGAAGGGGAACAATAGTCTTAACAAACTATTGTTTGTTTGAAACAATACTAAAACAATTTTGAATAACTATATCATTCCTGTGTTAAAATTCATATATAAATTACTTCATCAAATTTTATAGTTACAATAGTTTAATTTCTGACATTACAAATGTAAATATTTTACAATAAAATGGTGAAGTAACTGTATTAAACACAACTAAATGAATCTGAATTCCATAGAGATTTAAAATTTTCTCTATTAAAATTTTTAAAAGTGTAGAAATTTTTTATGTAGTGCATTTTTCCTTCTGGTACTTATATTTTTAAAATTTTTAATTTATTTTTATATTTATTTTTTGGCTGCATTGGGTCTTAATTGCTGCATACAGGCTTTTTCTATTTGCAGTAAGTAGGGGTTACCCTTCGTTGTGGTGCACAGGCTTCTCCTGTTGCAGAGCATGGGCTCTAGGTGCACAGCCTTCAGCAGCTGCAGCATGTGAGCTCAGTAGTTGCGGCACGTGGGCCCTAGAGCATGCGAGCTTCAATAGTTGTGGCTCATGAGTTCAGTAGTTGTGGTGTGCAGGCTCTAGGACACATGGGGTTCAGTAGTTGTGTCGCATGGGCTTAGTAGTTGTGGCTTGTGGGCTCTACAGTACAGGTTCAGTAGTTGTGGCACACAGGCTTAGTTGCTCTGCGGCGTGTGAGATCTTCCCGAGCCAGGGATTGAATCCATGTCCCCTGCGTTGGCAGGTGGATTCTTAACCAGTGCACCACCAGGGAAGTCCCTGGTTCTTATATATTTTTACTCCACTTATTCCACAAATATTATACTAATTTAATATATTTCTATGTTTGAAAGTTTTTTTAAATCACTGATATACTACTTGGCAACAAAAATATGTACATTGATATACCTATGGTTAAATGTACATATAATTTATGTGTATATGTGTACATATATTGTATAGAACATTATTGTGACATATAATATTGTAATATATATTTATATATATTATATAAATAATTTCCTACAATCATACAGTTCCATATCCCCCAAATATTTTTGCATTTAATTAGCATAGAGTACACATATTGAAAATAATATTAAATGTAAAATGTTAGATTTTATTTAGCATATCTTTAAGTGATATGTTCTTAGATGATTAGCTTATGGTAGAATGAGGCAAACCTTAACATAAATTTGATTCCTATTTTTTTAAAGCTACAGGAAATAGTGAGAAAAGGCAACCCTCCTACACTGCTGGTGGGAATGTAAATTGGTACAGCCACTATGGAGAACAGTATGGAGGTTCCTTAAAAAACTAAAAGTAGAACTACCATATGACCCACAATCCCACTCCTAGGCATACACCCAGAGAAAACCATAATTCGAAAAGATACATGCACCCCAATGTTCATTGCAGCACTATTTACAATAACGATGACATGGAAACAACCTAAATGTCTAATGACAGATGAATGGATAAAGAAGATGTGGTACATATATACAGTGGAAATTAGCCATAAAAAAGAACAGAATAATTCTATTTGCAGCAACATGGATGGACATAGAGATTGTCATATGGAGTGAAGTAAGTCAGATACAGAAAGACAAATATCATATGATAACACTTATATGTGGAACCTAAAAAAAGGGTACAAATGAACTTATTTACAAAACAGAAGTAGGGTCACAGATGTTGAAAACAAACTTATGGTTACCAGTGGATAAGTGCAGTGAGGAATAAATTGGGAGATTGGGATTGACATATACACACTACTATGCATAAAATAGATAACTAATAAGAACATACCGTATAGCACAGGGAACTCTACTCAATATTTTGTAACAGCCTATCTAAAAATCTAAAATCTAAAAAAAGAGTGGATATATGTATATATATAACTGATTCTCTTTGCTGTACACCTGAAACTAAGACAACGTTGTAAATCAAATATACTCCAAGAAATATTTAAAAAGAAAAGAACTTTGGTAACAGCGAAACACTCAATATTTGAACTTCTTCAAAAACAAGACATATCACATAGGTCATTAACTATAATTTTGCATGATGAATAGCTGAAAATTTGATTATGATGCTTGAATTTTATCAAAAGAAAAATTATATTTGCAATATGATTTGCCTTTCATTTCTTTGAATCTCACAAAGAAGAGTAAATTTTGGGAAGAGTAACAGTAATGCTTCAACAAGATTTATCCACTCTATTAATCTCAACTATTACTCTTTATTTGCAGTGCTTTTCTACCTTAGCTAAGCATTTGAAATAACCTAAGGAGCTTAAAAACACTGTGATCTGTGTCTCACCCCCAGAGCTTCCAATTCATTATTCTAGTAAACAACATAGGAGTTGACATTTGTAAACCTCTGCCATTGATTCTGACATGCAGCCAAGGCAGAGAACTATTGTTACAACACCTGTTTCTAACCAATACATACAGAAAGGTTAAGAAAACTGAAATATTGATTATTTCAATACATCTTTGCAAATACCATACTTGTTGAACAAAAATTTATTTTAATGTACTTGTAAATACTCATATAGAGAAATGTTACAGCATATCATTAATTCATACAGTAAATTATTGTAAGAAATCACAAATGAAAGGGTGTGAGCACAACTATAATAAATGTAAAGTACCTGTTAAAACATTAAAATATTGCCTTGGGTCATAGGAATTTAAATAACTTTGAGGGAGGATTTTACTACAAAAATATGTCCTACTCTTTTTATATCAACAAGAAAACATCATTTGCATTGTAAAATTAATTAATCTGAATTAAATAAAAAGATGTGTGTTGTTAAATAGAGTTTGAAGATTCACACTATGGGCACAGAATATCAGAAAAAAATATTGGAGTGAGCATGATTATGATTAAATAAACCTAAGGGAGTTTACCTATCACAGTAAACAGTTTTTAACTTGGCAAAGGATATTCCCTGATTAGCCTGCCACTTCCAAAATCCCGTAACCTAAGGAACCAATCTATTACCCAATTTTTATACCTTTCTTTTTTTTTTTTCTAAAACAATATAAAGGCTTCTACAGGAAAACAGCAGTGCTTGAAGTTGTCTTTAAAATTTTTTCATAGTATAAGACATAGATGAATATTTAAATAAATAAATGAATTATTGGGCATTTTATATGTAATTTTCCACTTAATTAGTTCCTAATTTGATAGAACAAAATCTCTATAGCTTAAAAGGTTGCAGTATGATTAGCTAGAACCTAATTAACCAAAACCTTCTATTTTGAATTTTATTTTTAGCTCTGGTTGACATATATAAACAAGAGACAAATGACAAGAAAATAAGCCTCATTATAAATTGATATTAAAAAATATAATTCAAGCGTTACCTCATATTCAGCCTATAATCTGTACCTGTATCCTCAATTCTAGTTTAGGACAGTGGTCTCTGAATGAAAGTCCTTCTATCATTAAGACCATGAATGTCCCTTCATGACTAACTTTTAAACTGTAAGTTATATAACAAATTAGCTATATAACAACAACTGTGTAGGCATAAGCATTATAAAAAAATAATTTAAATTAAAATATAGTAGAACATGTGTGTACCACATATAGCATTGCTAAGGAGACTCTGTTTTCCAGAGTTTATATGTGTATTCTAGGTTGTGATGTACAATGTGTATCTTACAGTATTTTTCAGCTAAACAATTTCACAAGCCATGATCAAGAAGAAATTCCCCAGTAATTCTTGTAGTCAGGCAGAATGTGCCATCACTAAAGAATTCTGCTACACTCAGTTTTGCCTTTGATTTTTATCTCATGACAAGCTATTAGGGAGAGACAGAAACAGACAAAGAAGGAGGATGAGGAGATGGAGGGAGAAGAAGAGGAAGGGGAGGAAATAGAGAGGAAGGGAGAGGGTGAGGGGAGGAAGAGAGGGAAGGAAAAGGGGAGAAGGGATCAGGAGAGAGGAAGGAGGAGAAAAAAGGAAAAGGTGGAATAGACAGCACTGAGAAATATGAACATGGAGAAGTCAGTCTGAATCACAAATTCCTAAACTGTTAACCCCATGTGTAGATATATTCTTTGTTCCTCTTTCATTTTTATCTCTCACATTTTATCTGTAAAAGTATTGAAAACAAACAAACAAAAAAAACACCTTGAGGGAGATCTTTCACAATGTTATCGGGATTATAAAATACAATGTAAGTAGTTTTCACCTCAGTAAAATCATTCACTTAATTAAAAACAAAGTGAAACAAAAACATAAATTGCTAAGTTGATCATGAACGCCTGTCATTTATTTGTATCTCCCCAAGAAAGGAAAAAGTAACATATTCCTGATTTCCAATTAAGGTATCAGTGACATTAGAGAGGTTACACAGCAAAAGAAATTTAAAAATAGAAACTAAATAGAGCTGGGAGACCAGAAAGTGAAGCTCTCAGGCCCTGCAATGATAGCAGAGCCCAACAAGAGGTATACGCCTCTTCTTTCCTAGTGAGTACTCAGTCAATGAAAAAACATGGAGTTTTTGTTTACTACAGCCCTCCCAATGTCCTTTTCCCAACTATAAAATAATTTTTCTTCCCTTGTCCTGCAGGGACTTGTCCAAGGCTTGCCGTGGTTGCAGACCCCAAATTTGCAATTCTCCAGTGATCTGCAATAAACTCATCTTTGCTGCAGAAATATCTGGCAGCCTATTTGTTTTAGGTCAACAATAGCTCCCTCTGTTTCTAGACTGAATATGTGGAAGAAGATGCATTTATTCACTGGAAGTACCCAATAGGTGACATAATTTCCTGGATTACTCTCCAGTTATTCACATAACAGGGATGTCTGCAATATAGAATTCCCACTACAATTTAACTATCAAATTAAGATGAATATGATTTTTATATATCTTTTCTGTGTATGTGCATGTGTGCACATGTGTGTATTTAAGTTTGTTGAAGAAAGAGAAACAAGTACATGCTTTGTTACTTGAGAATCCTCCATTGAAAGATTGAACCCAGGTTAAACCATCCTCCTGGTTGTGTCACACAATTCTAGGTAGATCAGGCTATAAGAAAGCAAGTCGTGTGTCTGCTTTTGCTAATCCTACATGGACAAACTCACTTCATGTGAGCTGCAAGACCCATGCCTTGCAAGACCCCATGTCCCTATCTTTTGAAGAAAAAGATTTTTGCTTTATTCTCCCAGGCCTCTCCTGAGTCTCAGAAGACTGGCTTGAGAGTTAATGATTAGGAAATCTAAAAATGCAGGAACAAAGGATACCTTTTGGGCCAGGAAACTGGTAACAATTTAGACTCTAAATCAGCCACATATCAGAGTCACTGAACTCCCCATTCTCTGAATGATATAGATAAGGACTGACGCACATTCCTAAGTTGTTTTTACAGAAACCAGAACCCCACCAGATGAAAACGGCTAACCAGAAACATGAACACCCCAGACCAGCTGGGACCAAAAGGTTGATGATGTTGACTTACAAAACATCACCCTGTTTACCTCATCACCAACCAATCAGAAAAATATCCACGAGCTGATCAGGTACCCTGCAATCCACAATCCTAATATTGCCTTTAAAAACCCTTCCCTGAAGCCATCAAGGAGTTCAGGTCTTTTGAGCACTAGCTGCCTATTCTCCTTTCTTGATGCCCTGCAACAAATATTGCACTTTCCTTCACTGCAACCCAGTGTCAGTAGATTGGCTTTGCTGCATGTCTGGCCAGTGGATCCAAATCCAGGTTAGGTAACACTGTTATCAGGTACTGTGGCTATGTGCACATCTGTGGAAATTGAGTGAAAATGCAGATATCCCCTTTGGTTACTTATATATGCAAATTATTACAAGTTTATTCTTAATCAACTTAATAAATGTTTCAATAAGTACCTGTGACTTACTGGTTTTGTCAAGGTACACAATCTATTTCCCTGTGGGTTCTGCTACAAAGATAATTCCAATCAACTAATTTTTTGAGATGAGCATACCTAGTTGTGAAGAGTTAAACCACTTCCTCAATGTCAAATAATCCAAGAAAGGATTAGGAACAGAATCAAGTTTTCTTAATTGTCTCTAATTTTTTAAACTTAAAAAAAAAATCTAACAAAGAACAAGTAGAGTACTACACCTAGGACAGTGTGTTCTCAGATCTCTAAATTAACGACATTTAAACCCATAATTTTTCCCACCTTAAAGAATGCTTTCACTTCTGGTTCTACAATTTCATTTACTTGAAATGCCCATAATATTTAAGATATACTATAGGTTAAAAAGAGAAATAGTAATCTCAAGTGGCTGTCTCACTTTATTTATCCACGCTCAGGGGCATAACTTTCAAACAGTTTATAGTTCCTATATTAAAATATCTATAGACAATAACATTTCTTAATACTTATCACCATGACAAAATGTCTTAATATACTAGAGGAGAAAAAGCATCAAAATTCTTCAAAGCCCTGTTTCAATATCACATAAATCACTTACATAGCTATTGGCCTGTTTCAATACTGGTTTCTATTGTCAATTCTATTTAGGAAAAATAATGAATTGTTAAAAATAATCACCAAATATTAACTTGTTATCATGGTCAGGACTACAAGGAATACATGGATACATAATAAGTGTTCTCTCTCCTCAAGCTACATAGATTCTAATAATTTTCTTTAAAAACATGATCGGGGGCTTCCCTGGTGGCACAGTGGTTGAGAGTCCGCCTGCCGATGAGGGGGACATGGGTTCGTGCCCCAGTCCAGGAAGATGCCACATGCCGCAGAGCGGCTAGGCCTGTGAGCCATGGCTGCTGAGCCTGTGTGTCCAGAGCCTGTGCTCTGCAACAGGAGAGGCCACAAGAGTGAGAAGCCCATGTACCGCAAAAAAAAAAAAAAAAAAAAAGATCAAATAACAATAGTGTTACATAGAAAGTGGTGAAGAAGACTTGCATTTCCACTAGTATTGTGGGCTATATACCTAAATTAATTATTTTTGCTGATTCCAGAAGGGTGTATCAAAGAAAATATTTGAAGATATAATTCTGAGACTATCTAGAACTGAGAAGACACAAGTGATAGAACTTATGAAAGATTTAAGAAACCCGAAGATTCACAAAATTTATAAGCAGGATAAAGGAAATGAAATTTGCATTGTGGTGATAATGACAAAAACCAAAGATGAGATATAGATTTTATAAGATGCCAGAACTAAAGGTTTACATTGAAACGGGTAACAGCTTGACAGATGACTTCTGTCACAATGGATGCCAGAAGACAGAAATATGACAAAGTCAATGTGCTGAGAGAGAATAACTGTCAGCCTAAATCATTATAACCAGTGAAGGTGTCTTTCAAAATGAAAGTGATATAAAGACATTTTCTAACAAAAATTGACATGCATGCCACCTACAGATACTCTCTAAAGAAAAATTTAAATGTTGTGCTGAAGGAGGATTTGAGTACCAAGAAAGAAAAAGATAACGTACAATGTGTTGTGGTATATATATGTAATACTAAATGTATGTTGATTGCATAAAACAATAATAGTCATTAAATAAAAAATTAACATGCATACATATTTGTATGTAATTTTTGATATACAAGAATGAAATTAAAGTGTTCTAAAATATTAGCATTGTGGGGGAAAACTTAAAATATATTGATTAAATTTAGACTGACATATCAAGTGTGCAATTTATAATGTTTAAAAAAAGCAATATAGCATAGAAACAGAAAGTGTAACTTCCAAACTAGTAGAGGAATAAAAACAGAAAGAACAAATAATAAGTTCAAATGGAAGCTAAAGTCTAAGAGAAAAGAAAAACATAAAATAGATAGAATGTAAAGTGAAAAACAGGTCCATATATGGCATTAATTTTTGTTACCAAAATCGATTAGATTCCTCAGGGGTAAAAATTGTCATCACGCTTTAGATATATGATCCAACCTCTTCTGTTTACAAGAGACACAGCTATATCATAAATTATCAAAATAGTTGGTTGTAAAAGACGAAAAAGAATTACTACACAAATTCAAACCAAAGGAGCTGGTATAGCTATATTAATAACAGAAAAACAGAGAAGTTAAGGCACAAATAATTAGTAGCCAAAAATTTTAGTCACTCCAATGATAAAAATCCAATAACCATGACTACATAAGTGTTCTGAAAGACCATTCACATGATAATTTACCCTCAAGACAGAGAAAGCAAAAGACAGAGTACTAGATATTTTACTTGACACTTTTTTGGTAATTAATAGAAAAAATTGGCTAACGTTAAATAAGAGTCATAGAAGATTTAACAAATTTTAAAACTTAACCTGATATCTATATAGAGAAGACTGAGCTCAGAAACTGGAGAATTTAATCTTTCCAAGCACAAGAACATTTATAAAATTGATTGTGTACAAGGACTTCAAGCATATATGACCCCTATATGCATTCTGATTGCAATGCACTAAGCTAGAAATGAAAGGATTTAACATAAAAATCCCCATGTTTTTGAAAATTAATGTCTTCCACTTAAATGACCTTTGGGTAGAAATATATATATATATATATATATATATATATATATATATATTATAGTGGAAATTAGAAAACATTTATAACACATCCAAACCTTTGGGATAGAACTAAAGTGATGCTAAGAAGGATATGCAAAGCCTTAAATGCATATATCTTAAAAGAAAAAAATGATGAAAATTAATGAGGCAATTTGGCCTAAAATAATTTTTTAAAACTCAAAGAGAAATAAAATGAGTCCAATTTAATTAAATAAAACATCAACATAAAATGAAGAGGAGTAGATCAATAAAATTAAAGTTGGACTTTGGAAAGACTAATGCATTGACAAATCTCTGGCAAGACTGAGGACAGAAAGAGGGAAGGGAAGAGAAGGTATGTTCCCACACTCATAAACACACCAAAATGAGAAAGAATTACTAATTACATAAGCTAAAGAAGATAAAGAATAGTGAGAAAAATTTAGGGACAACTCAGGTGAAAAAAGTTGAACTTGGTGCAAGGAAAAATTAGAAAATCTTAATTGTTTCATAATAAAGACTGAGTAAAGAGGCAAATTTTTCTAAAAAAAATTCAAACCTAGGTAGCTTTATGTAGCAAATGTTAACAAAAATTTAATACTACACATTCTATTCTAAAGCACAGATTGAGGAAATCTCCACACTTCACTTGAAGAAGATAGCATAGACCTAATGTTAAACTGGGAAAAGAAGGAGCCAAGAAAAAATAATTATGTTTTAGTATAAATAATTATACTATACACAGTGGAAATAATTATATTTTAGGTCAAATAAGATTGTAATAGTAGAAAACACTTGTTAGAAAAAATATATAAATGTAGGAAAATGAAAATTCATCATATGCCAACTTTGTGTGTGTGTATGAATTACTTATTTAAGTCTTTGGTTCATGTCTTCTGAACACCTGGGTGAAGACAACTCGAAAAATGTGTTTTTCTCACCCATAAGCATCCCCTCTGCCTTGGCCATGGTCTTCATGGGGGCAAAGGGAAACACTGTGGCCCAGATGTCCCAGGCACTTTCTCTAAGCAAAAGCAGCAGTGGAGGTGGAGACGTCCACCAGGGTTTCCAGAACCTTCTCACCGAAGTTAACAGGACCAGCATATAGTACTTGCTCCGAACCGTCAACAGGCTCTTTGGAGAGAAGACTTACGGTTTCCTCCCATCTTTCAAAGATTCCTGCCGCAAATTCTACCAAGCAGAGACGGAAGAGCTGGACTTTATCAGTGCTGCGGAGGAATCCAGGAAACACATAAACACCTGGGTAGCCCAAAGGACAGAAGGAAAAATTACAGACCTGCTGTCTCCAAATACAGTGGACCCCATGACCTGTCTGGTTCTCGTGAACGCCATCTACTTCAAAGGAAACTGGAAGAATCAGTTTAACAAACAGCACACCAAGGAAAGTCTGTTCAAAGTCAGCAAGAATGTGGAGAAGGCTGTGCAAATGATCTTCAAGAAATCCACCTTTAAAATGAACTACATTGGAGAGATATTCACGAAGATTCTGGTGCTTCCCTACATCGGCAGGGAGCTCAATATGATCATCATGCTTCCCAATGAAAACACCGATTTGAAAACAGTGGAAAAGGACCTTGCTTATGAGAAATTCATCTAGTGGACGAGGCTGGACCTGATAGAGGAGGAGGTGGAGGTGTCCCTGCCCAGGTTTAAGCTGGGGAAGAGCTACGGCATGGAGGGTGTCCTCCGCACCCTGGGTGTGACCGACGCCTTCGAGGACACCAGGGCGGATTTCTCAGCCATGTCTGCCCAGAGGGACCTGCGCCTGTCCCAGGTCATCCACAAGACCTTTGTGGAGGTCGACGAGGAGGGCACAGAGGCGGCCATGGCCTCCGCCGCAGTCCTGATGTTGCGCTGCACCAGAATCACCCCCAGGTTCCGAGCCGAACACCCTTTCCTCCTCTTTTTTTTTTTTTTTTTGCGGTATGTGGGCCTCTCACTGTTGTGGCCTCTCCCATTGCAGAGAACAGGTTCCGGACGTACAGGTTCAGCAGCCATGGCTCACGGGCCCAGCCGCTCCGTGGCATGTGGTATCTTCCCGGACCAGGGCACGAACCCATGTCCCTGCCTCAGCAGGCGGACTCTCAACCACGGCGCCACCCGGGAAGCCCAACCTTTTCTTCATCTTTATCCAGCACAGCAAGACCAGCGGACTTCTCTTCTGCGGCCGGCTCAGCTCCCCATAAGGAGGCGGCAGCTGCAGGCAGCCCCGCGGGCGGCCCACTTTCCCCGGTACTCCGTGACGTGCCTGTGACCCAAATTGGCCTTGGCGACAGTCCAGAAATAAAGGGTCTGATCGAGGAAAAAAAAAGAAAATTCACTATTCTCGTGAAATAGTGGTTATCTATTTCAGATATATTTTGCAGATATCTTCTCCACTCTTGGCTTTTCATAACCTTAATGGTGTTCTTAATTAAAGAGAAGTTCTTAATTTTGATGTAGTTTGACAAAGTAATTTGGTTTTCTCTAATGTGTAATTCCATAGTTTCTTTTATGATTGTCCTACTTAAGGAACCATCTCCTACTCTAAGTTTATTAAGATAATTCTCTAAAAGCTTCATAATTTTTATTTTATATTCAGAATAATTTTTACCTATTATATTTAGACCTACGACACATCTGGAACTTTTATGCTGTATGAAGTGAGGTATGGATGCTCAAGATCAATATGAAGTGAGGTATGGATGCTCAATATCAAGATCATGTTTCTATATGGACAAGCACCCATTCCCGAAAAGTGTACCCTTACCTTGCAGCAAAAGTTTCATATTCATTATAATTAGGTGAATGCTTCTGTGTCAGTCTGTTTTCTCTATTATTTTCACTCTTTTGTATTAATACATCATTTCTTAAACCAAAATACACAGATAATGTGTGATCCTATTCAACATTCTCTTGGTTATTTTGTTCCATTTCATTACCATATAAATACTGAAGCAGTTTTCTTTTTTCCAGCTTTATTGAGGTTTAATTGACAAAAATTATATGTAAGTTGTACAACTTGATGTTTTGATATATGTATACCTTGTGAAATAATCACCATAATCAAGCAAATTATATCCATCACTTCACATAGTTACCATTTTGTTTTTTCAAAAATTTTAATTGAGATATAATTAACATATAACTTACCAGTTTCAGATGTACAACATAATGATTTGATATTTGTATAAGTTGCAAAATGATTACTACAATATCTAACATCTGTCACCTCACATGGTTACATATTTTTACTCATGATGAAAACTTTTAAAATCTACTTTCTTAGCAAGTTTCAAATATGCAATACTTGAATAATAATACTTGCAATAATATAGTATTATTAATGATAGCCACCTTTCTATGCATTGCACCCCCATGACTTACAACTGGAAGTTTATACCTTTTTTAAAATTTTATTTTATTGAAGTATAGTTTAATTGCAATGTCATGTTAGTTTCAGGTGTATAGCACAGTGATTCAATTTTTCAGATTCTTTTCCTTTATAAGTTATTATAAAATATTGAGTATAGTTCCCTGTGATATACAATAGATCCTTGTTGGTTGTCTATTTTATATATAGTAGTGTGTGTGAGGAATTTTATACCTTTTGACCCCCTTTACCCATTTCATCCAACCATTCACTCCCCACCTCTGGCAATCAGCAATATGTTCCCTGTATCGATCACTCTAGATTATTTATAGTACCTAATAAAATGAAAATGCTATGTAAATAGTTTTAAATACAATGAAAATGCCATGTAAATAGTTGCTGGCATTCAACAAATTCAAGTTTTGCTCTTTGGAACTTCTGGAATTTTTTTTGGATAGTATCAATCCAAGCTTGGTTGAATCAGTGGATGTGGAATCCACAGATATGGAGAGCCAACTATGTCATGGTTAAGTGGAGTTTATTCCAGGAATGTAAGGTTGGTTTCACATTTGAAAATAGTTAAGGCAATTTGCCATATAAATTGTCTGAACAAGAAAAAATATATATTACTGCAATAGCTGCAAATAAACATTTGACAAATTCAAGGCACATTCATGGTAAGACTCTTGGCAAAATAGGAATAAAAAGGAACATCTTCAACGTGAGGTAAAACATCAACAGGAAAAAAAAATCCTGCATTTTACATTTTGCATATGGGTAAAATGTTGAATGTTTTACCCCAGTATATAAGAAGGCAAATGTGTTTGTTGTTACCACACCTATTCATTGTCACACTAGAAGTCTTAACCAGAGCAATAAGGCAAGAAAGCAAAATGAAAACATATAGATTGGAAAAGAAGAAAAACGTATATCTATTTGAAGATGGCATAATTGTCTTCAAAGTAAATCCCCCAAAATATCTAAAAATATATATATTGGAACTACCAAGGAGTACTGCAATACTGTAGAACACAATTTCAATATACAATTAAATATGAGATTTAATTGTATGTCTGTATATTTGCAATAAAAAGAAATTAATAGATTAATAACCATAATAGAACAATTATTGTTAATAGAACCATTATCATTAGAACCAAATACCCAAAAATACTTAATCATAAGTTTGGCAAAATACATGCAAGGTCAGCATTCTAATAACTACAAAATACTGTTGAACATAATCAAAGAAGACATAAATAAATGGAGAGGTAGATCAGGTTTATGAGTTGGATAATTTAACACTGTTAAGAAATCAATTCTCCCAAATATATCTGTTCATTTAAAGCAAGCTCAAAGTGCCAGAATATTTTAATTAATGGAAATAGACCACATGATTCTAAAATTTATATGAAATTGCAAAGTTAATATAATTACAATACAATTTTGGCAAAGAACAATTAGAAGGTTGTTGAAAGACTCACATTACCTAATTCCAAGACTCATTATAAAACTACAGTAGTGACTATGGATATCACACATTTTATGCTATAAGAAATAAACCAGACTCAAAGTTTAATATGATATAATTCTATTTATGTAAAAGTCTGTAAAAGTGTTAAACTACAGTGATGGTGAATATTCTGTGTTTGCAATGGGCTGAGTGTATGGAGAGGAGTGTACTCTAGAGGAGTTTGAGGAAACATGTTGGGGGTGGTAGAATTATTCTAAATCTTGATTGTGATCACTGTGATGTAACTTGATTTATTTATCTAAACTCAGAACCATATTTTAACATGGGTGAATTTTTTTTTTTTTTTTTTTTTTTTTTTTTTGCAGGATGCGGGCCTCTCACTGTTATGGCCTCTCCCGTCGCAGAGCACAGGCTCCGGATGTGCAGGCTCAGCGGCCATGGCTCACCGACCCAGCGGCTCCGCGGCATGTGGGATCTTCCCGGACCGGGGCACGAACCTGTGTCCCCTGCATCGGCAGGCGGACTCTCAACCAATGTGCCACCAGGGAAGCCCACATGGGTGAACTTTATTATATGTAAATTTTAACTCAAAAACTCTAGAAAGTTTATCTATAAATTATTCAATAAAAATAAATAATGTATTGTTTAGTGATAAAAACCTATTACTAAATTATAAATAATGTTTATTTGAGAAGAGGAATAAGACAGATACAGTAGAGAGGATTCTGCAAAGGAATTGGTGAGGTTCCAATTCTTAATCTCCATGTGGTTTCCATAGGAGCATGTTTATTATTAGATTTCAACTGTAGCTGTATGTATACATATATATTTTTCAAAATCTAAAATGAATTTCCCAAACAAATAATATTTATAAAGAGAAAGCAGTTTTTTATGAGATGAATAGAAGATGATAACTTCTGATAGTTTAGTGGGTGGAATGAATCACAAAGTAAAATCTTGGTTGCCAGTGGAGGAAATTTAATTGGCTAAGATAACAAACAGAATTTATTGGCCAATGTTATCTAGAACAATAAATAAATAAGACATTAAAATCACTTTATACACCTGTATCTAGGGGCTTAAAACATATTTCTAGGGAGTCCTTCTTATTCACGCTCTATTTCTGCTGTGCTGGCTTAATTCTCAGGCCTACTATTTGTTTTGGCAGATATAGGGTCGTTATCTCTTGGCTTATGTCCTACTGATTTAGGTACTCCATAGGTTCACTTCAAATTGTTCAAGAGAAAGTTTCACACCTGATTTTCATTGATCTAAACTGGGTTAGG
Organism: Stenella coeruleoalba; assembly: GCF_951394435.1. Lineage (NCBI taxonomy): Eukaryota > Metazoa > Chordata > Mammalia > Artiodactyla > Delphinidae > Stenella > Stenella coeruleoalba. Next base: position 17,973,891 of record NC_137159.1, on the reverse strand, counting down.
TTGCAATTAAAGAAAATTAGGACCTGGACTAGTGTAATGCAAATGAGAGTGCTAAGGCAAAAAACTTAAACACTCAAGCAGATCTTTCCCCACTGTACAGATAAAGAAGTTGAATCACAAAAGCTCAGATTACATAATTATTAAGATATTAATATTTAATTTTATTTCAGATGTCTGAGTTCAAAGCCTCAACCTGCTGCTTTACTTTGTCAAGTCTTTCAATAAGAGAAAGATAAGAGAGTTTGTTAATAACACGAATGGTATGTAGACTCCAGAAGGATCTGGACAAATTGGAATGGAACATCTAAGTATAAATTTAATGGGAAAAATAATTAGTCCTGTTGTTATTAAATAAAACAATTGCATAATATGGCTTTACTTAATGCAATTATAATATCTCAATGCTCTTATTGCAACGCTGTCTTTTTCTCCCTTTATTTCTGTTGATATTTACTTTATATATTTAGATGCTCCTATGTTGGATACATAAGTATGTTATATCCTCTTGTTGGATTGACCCCTTTATCATTATGTGACACCCTTCTTTGTGTTTTGTTACAATCTTTGTTTTAAAGTCTATTTTATCTGATATAAATATTAATACCCCAGCTTTCTATTTGCTTCCATTTGCATGAAATATCTTTTTTTGCATCCCTTTACATTCAGCCTGCATGTGTCTTTAGATATGAAGTGAGTCTCTTGTGGAAAGCATATAGATAGATCTTGTTTTTTGGGTTTTTTTAATCTTTTTTTTTATGCATTAAGTCACCCTATGTCTTTTGATTGGAGCATTAATCCATTTCATTTAAAGTGATTATTGATAGGGACATACTTATTGCATTTTGTTAATCTTTTTCTGGTTATTTTTGTGGTTCTTCTCTGTTCATTTATTTTTCTTTTAGTCTCTTCACTTTGGGTTTGATGATTTTCTTTACTGTTATCTTTGGATTTCTTTGTCATTACTTTTTGTGTACGTATTATAGGCTTTGGTTTTGTTGTTACTATGAGGTTCATATATAACAATCTATATATAAAGCAGAGTATTTTAAGTTGATCCTTACTTAAGTTCAAATGCATTCTAAAACACTAAATTTTTACTATCCCCCCACATTTAATTTTTTTACATCATAAGTTATAACTTTTTTTTATTTTGTGCATCCCTTAACTACTTATTGTAGTTTTAGTTATTTTACTACATTTTTTCTTTAACTCGTCATTCTAACTTTATGAGATGTTGTTCTACTTCCTTTAGTATATATTTGTTTTTACTAGTTAGAATTTTTTTCTTTCATATATTTTCTTATTTCTAGTTATGACATTTTCCCCCACTTAAAGCAGTTCCTTTAACATTTCTTGTCAGGCTGGTTTAGTGGTGATGAAGGCCTTTGGTTTTTGCTTGTCTGGGAAATGCTTTATCTCTCCTTCAATTCTGAATGATAACTTTGCCAGATAGTGTATTCTTGGTTGTAAGTGCTTTTTTCTTTTTCCTTCAGCACTTTGAATACATCATTCCACTCCCTTTTGGCCTGCACAGTTTCTGATAAGAAATTTGCTAATTATCTTATGGGGGGTTCACTTATATATGTAACATATTATTTTCTTCTTGCTGGTTTTAAATTATTTCTTTATACTTAACTTTTGATATTTTAATTATAACGTGTCTTGGTATAGATTTCTTTGGGATCCTCTTTTTTGAAAATCTCTTTGATTCCATGATCTGGATGTCTGTTTTCTTCCCCAGGTTAGGGAATTTTTCTGTCATTATTTCTTCAAATAGGTTTTCTGCTTCTTTCTCTGTTTCTTTGTCTGTGACTGCTACAATGTGAATATTAGTATGCTTGATGTTGTTAGAGAGGTTCCTTAAACAATTCTCATTAAAAATTTTATTTTTCCCTTTGGCTGCTCTGATTCAGCGATTTCTACTAACCTGTCTTCCAGATCCCTGATCTATTCCTCTGTATCATCTAAATTGCTGTTGATTCCCTCTAGCATATTTTTCTTTTCAGTTACTGTATTCTTCAGCTCTGAATGGTTCTCTCTTCTATTTTCTCTTTGTTGAAGCACTTATTATGTTCATCCATTCTTCTCTTGAGTTTTATGAGCATCTTTATGACCACTACTTTGAATTCTTTATCAGGTAGATTATTATCTCTATATCATTAACATCTGTTTTTGCATTTTGTCTTGTTCTTTCATTTTGAAATATTTCATTGTTTCCTCATTTTGTATGTCTCCCTGTGTATGTTTCTGTGTATTAGACCAAACTTAACTCTCTCAGTCTTGAAGGAGTGGCCATGTTTAGAGGATGATCTTTCTCCTTCAATCCTACCCTAGATCTTGGTTGTCTGTAGAATCTTTGTGGTTGTCTATACCACCTAATTCATTCTTGATATATGTTCCTGTTGTTGAGGGTGTGTTGAAATGCATCTCGATATGGTCCCTTTGTTGTGGAGCAGGTATTCACCTAGTTCTCAGGTCCCTTTCAGAGGGAATTGATCCATGTCACTGTATATTTGTTATGTTAATGATAGGAAGTAAGTTCAGGCTTTTCCAGGCACCACCATCATGAAATGCCTCCTTTTGACTGAATCTAGGCATCACAGTTTCAACTATGACATTGACAAACTGAAATGTGTCCTGGTAAAGTAATCATCTTGAAAAGTAAATCAGTACAACACATATGAAAAATAGGTTTCATTGACTAAAGAATATTCATGGGGAAATTTCTTTTATATCATCTAAATTCTATTACTTAGAAGAAAGATTACACCTTCATCTTCATGGCCACAGAGTTTTTGGACCAAGAGTTTAAATGTATAAGGAAAAAGATGTCAGTTTGCTATAAGAAAGGCAGTTCTAATAATCAAAATTTCCAAATAACTAGACCACACTTGGATATCAGGATTTTTCTTTCCTTGAAGATTTTAATTGGAGAACATAGATTTTCTCTTAGGGAGATTTGTTCAGGGATTTTTGCACTGGGAAGTCTTGCAAATCTGTTGTTAAATAATCTTTTATTTTCAGGATTTACCAATGAATCATAATTATATGATACAGAACACTTTAGAAAAATATATATATAACAAAGCCCCTTAATTTATAACTCCTCCACCATCCTTTTTTAAAACTCATAAATCCAAAACCATGTAATTTAGTATTTTATTATATATCCCATCTTCTAAAAGAATCTAAAGATAAGGTATTCAAAGCAGATAAAATTACTGGAATATTAGGGAAGTAGTTACACTGATTAAGATTATTTTGTGCTTCATTAGCCTCTTATCCAATATGTTCTTATTTTTGAGTGTTACTTATCTTCAGGTATCCTGAACATTTTCTGATCATTCTTGCAAACTACTGAAACCAGATCTTAGCTGTCTAGTGCCTATTCTCCTTAGGTTCCCTTTATATCTTATATAATCTAAATGACTTGTCAGCAAATATGATTAATTCAAGAATGTCAACATGTTAATGAATCATAATCAATTAATATCAATACACATATTTGTATCTTCTAAAGATAACTTTTAGTCATTTAATTTTTGCACTAAAAGAATAATTACAATGGACTTAGAGCCAGTGTCAGGTTTTGGTTGTTAGACAAAATCTTTTTGTTCCTAAAATCCCATATTGAACTTATCTCTTCTAACCTTCTCACAAGCCTGAATCAAGTGGATACCACCAGTCGATATTACCTTTTCTTAAGCAAAGAAAAGAGAAAACTATTCTTCTATTCAATATTCAATTACCCTTTTCCCATAATTGTTATGGCCATTTTGATAACCTCAGGCACAAAGCAGGAATTAGAGGCCAGAGTCTTTATCAAAGTTGTGAGCCCTGAGTGGAAAAACCTCTTCTCAGTCAGCAGTTCAGAACTCCCGCCCCATCTATTTATCTCATGAAATTATGTTTACAAAAGATGATCTGACCTTTTGAATTAGACTTTTTCCTGATTCATAGTTTGCCGCTCTCCCAACTTTATGGTGCTAAGTTGGACAGGGATAACAATGGGAAGTCACTGAGAGCAGAAATAGAGCAGAGGAGGAGAGATTTATCTCTGTTTCTTGTACACTCATGAAAGGTAATGTCTGCAGATTTTCAGGATCCCAGTCTTAAAATATTTATCTGGAAATGCCTGTCTTGCTTGAAACCAGTCTGTTTTAGCACTGTGATCCTGTCAATGTAAAAACTTTGCTTAGTATTAAATGTGGCCTGGCAGAATCCTAAGTACCTGTGTGGCTACATTAGTTCTATGATTCCTGTGCTCCAGTGACCATGACTTAAGGACAATATCAACTGCAAGGTTCTTCTTCTTACTTCTAACTTTTCAAGATAACCATTAGCTAGATTAATTTTTTTCTTAACTCATTTATCCTTTCCTCACCAAATCATGTCTTTCATGTCATGTCTTTCAGATGACAAGTCTTTTATCTTAGACTGAATAGGGAAACAGTGCTTCTTTTCCAAAAATGTTTATGATTTCTCTAAGCCTAATTTAATTTACTTTTAAAATGTAGTCCTACATGGTCTTTATTAGCACTGGGCTGTAACTCAGCTTCATTATTATGTTTGTGCTCCTTTAACAATGCTTTTAACTTAGCAAAAGATCTTTTTGCAATGCAGAGGATGGCACACCAAGCATTAACTAAATTTAATATTAATATTATGGGAGATCTCCTCTATGACCAAACAACATTTCACTCCCATTACAGTGTTTATGGGAATGATTTGCAATACTGAATAAGATATAATTCTTTAATGATAGTCCAATAAAAAGGATATCATTATATGGTTGCACAAATGTCTTTCCCCTCAATAAAATTTTTAGTTATGTGAACACTTTGCCTTTCAGAATGACTTACGAATAAAATTTCTACCTTGACTTGTGCATTAATCAAGCGAGGGGGAGCAAAATCTATTTTTCAAAACGACCCAACCACCTAATGACTTGTTTAACTGGCCATCAGTCTTTGTAGCTGCCAAATCTTTTCTCTTTCCTTCCAATGAACTGGCATAATGCTGATTTGGGTCATATGTAGACACAAAATGCCTTCTTTCCTAGGGGAATAATTATTAACACTTCCTCAGAGCTGTTTGAAGGGTATTTCTGGTCGTAGCTCTTTTCTCCCCCCAAGCAAAGCCATTCTGTTCTCTGCTTTTCCCTGCCCCCATTTGAGGAGTGATGAAAGAAAGCAAATTATTTTCAGGAAAGATGAGACATACAAAAGTGTTTCTATATGTTTCAGTGAAAAAGACAGCTTAGATTCTATCTAAGGAAGCAATTTAAGTAAATTTTTTCTTGGCTCTTTGCATCACATTTTCTGAATCCTAATCCTATATAATTCATGAGTTTGGCCCTAAATTATATGGTATTGAGCAACAAAACTCTCTTCAACTTCTCAGCTCAAACATTTACATATAAATACACAATATCACCACCAGTACCACCACAAATTTTATCTTTGTCAAGTGTCTTAGTCCATTTAGCCTGCTATAACAGAATGCCATAGACTGGGTGGCTTATGAACAACAGAAATTTATTTCTCATGATTCTGGAAGCTAGGAAGTCCAAGGTCAAAGTGCTGGCCAATTTGGTGTCTGGTGAGAGCTCCCTTCCTTGTTCATAGACGGCCATCTTTCTCTGTGTTCACATGGCTGCAGGGGTTGAGGAAGTTCTCTAGTGCCCTTTTTTAAGAGCACTAATCTCATTTGTGATGGGTACATCTTCATGACCTAATCACCTCCTAAAGGCCCCCATTTCCAAATACCATCACACTAAATGTTAGGATTTAACATATGTATTTGGGGAGGCACAAATATTTAGTCACTAGCACCATATTTCTTAATGACATACACTGCCAAGGAACCTGGTCATGGGAAGAGTTTCTTCAGGGCTTCCAGCATTTATAGACTAGATATGACTCAAACTGCTATGAACTTTATTTTTCTGAAACCACATGCTTTATTTCTAACTGTTTTGTTCCACTGGGCACTTTCCTCAGACATTATTGATTACCAGTTATTATTTTTAGAATTAGTAAATAGTTTTCCTTTAGCTCTTTCACACCAGACATGTCAGCTAAGTTTTCAGTTTTGTATTGTCTGCCTTGCCTAAAGATTTTCTTAGTTTGATAAAACTACTTCTAGTAAAAAGCAACAAAATAAAATCATCTGAGATCCCATTTTCTAATTCCATGTTCTATAAACCTCTTAAAAGTCTTTGGTTTAGGATGGTTAGTTCTTATTAACTTTCTTGGAGTTAAAACAAAAGAACATTTTTTTAATGAGTGAGATAATGAGTTTTATACCTTGCTTAATGAGATTATCTTTTTGACATGGGTTTCAAGTAAAAAGTATGTAGGTTGCAGGGGAAAGGGTTATACTTACTTGCATCATTGCTCAGACAGGTGTTTATTCACACCTGCTCAAGTAATTCAATGTAATTCATATAGCCAATTACCTTTATCCCCCTCCAAAAGAGACACTACTACTACAAAAAAAAATTCCTAGCAAAAGAATAAACTCATGTGCCAGAATTTATTGGATGTGTACATATGCATAAATGCTCACACATACAATGTGTGTTTGCAATACAATTAATTAAAATTTTTTTAAATTAGAACAGAAGGAGCTAGGGTCAGACTGTTTGGTTATAAACACCAGGGCTACCTTTTTCTAGCTGTGTTCCCTTCAGTAAATCCTATAACTTCTCTGGAATTTTTTTTTCCTTCATTTTTAAATGGCAATGAAATTCAAAAGTCCAGTCTTACTTTTCTGATGATGTTATTATCAGGATCAAATAATAAAATATATTTGTCAATTCTCCAAATACTGAAACTTACTATACACATGTTATTGAAAAATCGACATGAAAAATTTACCCCGCTGAGTTCTGATATTTAGAATGGCATTTTAAATATAAATCAATTGGGTCTTTCTTTTTCTTTTTTTCCTAGTACTTTTGTGAAAGGTTTGGCTGCTTTTGAGTTAGCCATGGGCTGTTAAGGAATATACTGATAGCTCAGTATTTTCAACCTTCTTTTACACAACCTTGTCAATTAATGCCACTATTTTAATACATGCAATAAGAAGTAAGTCCCTTATTACTTGAGGAGACATCCCAAACCTGGGTTATCACCACCATTTTCTCATGGTAAGGGGAACTTAGGTCTTTGTCTTTCACATTTGTTTTTCTATTTGCATCCATTTCTTATAGAGTTCTGACCATGTAACAGGAAGTGTTAAACCAGTTGCTGATGGAATGCAACTGCACATATCAAAATTACCATCCTGGGGTAACTGTCAGCTTAGTGCATTAGATAAGGATACAATTACATTGTGACATTTGGATAATTGTTAGGCCACAAAGACAAATTTGCTGACTCTAAGTTCCAAAGCTGACCTTTTCACAGTGAGCTAATTGGAAGGGTTCCCTTCCTTTTCAGGAACCTCCTATTTAGCATCTTTAAATTACTTACCTAAGCATTTACCAGCATTAGGATACATAATGCAGTCACTTCCACTTAATCTGATCCCTGGATCATGTTATATTTATCACTTGACTTGAAAGATTAAACCCTATCAACCTTGTTCTCTAGTCAGTGGTAAATATTTCAAGCAGATTTTAATAGATAATTCAATTCTAAGACTTTCAGAAACTTGCCACTTTTAGAGGCAATGAAAGCAAATGATTAAAAAAACACAAAATATAAAAGGAATTATGAAGGGCTGAGGCAAGACTATGAGGAGCCTAAGGCTAAATTTGAAAAAATTTTCATATCTTTTGAGATGAGAATTTGAATAAGACAAACACAAATGTTAACCAAATAGGTGAGTCATCTCATTTCCTTGTAGAACTCAAAATCTCAGTTGCTTTGTTGTATCAGTACAAGAGACATTTCATAGACATTTACATCTTCAAACTGAAAATTCACATTTAAATTTCTATTCACTAATATTTCAGGATTTGTGTGCAGTGAATGCATATATATATATATGTACATTATATGTATTATATGAAATATGAATATTCAAGCCTATTTATTCTCTGTACGCTCCAGTCTGAATTAACAGAACTGTAAAAAAAGTAAGAATGATCATAGAGTAACACACAAAAGATTAATATAGCTTTATCCACCAGAAGTCAATATTGCAGGAGGGATGTATTAATTATCTATTATTACTAGTAAAATCTGACAAAACTTAACTGCTCAAAACATGTGTTATCTCACAGTCTTTGTGGGCTAGGAATCTTGGTATAGTTTAACTGGGTATTTTGGATAAGGGTCTTTTATAAGACTGCATGCTCTCACAAGTCTGTTGGGACTGCAGTCTCAACTGAAAGCTAGATTGGGGAAGAATTCAGTTCCAAGTTCACTCACATTGTGTTTGGCTTGTTTCCATTACTCATGGGCTGTCAAATTAAGGCCACAATTCCTCAATAATTTTGACCAGAGACTGCTCTCAGTTCCTTGTCACATGGGTCTCTCCATTGGGTAACTCACAACATGCCAGTTTGCTTCATCAGAGCAAGCAAGCAAGATGATGACGATGATGATGACAGAGAAATGCAGAGAACCTAAGAAGGTAAAAGTTGGAGTATGAGAAAGAAGGAAGTCATGGTGTTTTTTGTCTAAATTTGAAAATGGTGGTCTATCACTTTTACAACTTTCTATTTATTAGAGGCAAATTACTAGGTTCATCTAACACTCAAGAAGAGAGGACTGCACAAGGATGTGGATCATTGAGATTATTTTAGAAGGCTGCCTAACATAAGAAAAAGAAGGGTTTTGTTTTCCTTATTCTCGAAGATGATGTGGGAGGCTTTTTATGCTTGAGTGAAGGCCCATACCACCAACTATATTTCTTACCAAATTCTCTACTTACCTAATATAAGAAGATAAATGGATAGATAGATAAATAGATAGATAGAGGTATAAGTATAGATATAGCTATGAAACAGGAATGTTCAGTCTTTCACTGGGTAAAGCAGCAAAATTCAATGTGACTGTTTGAAGTTGACTGACATATTAACTGCTAAGAAAAAATGTATTCCATATTACAAGTAGAGACACTGGAGACAATACATTTTACATATCTTATGAATTTGTGATATCATTTTTGAAAATTATTTCAAATGCTTTAATCATCTGAATACTTCTTCAGGTGAGCATGCATGTAATGAACTCAGCAGTGGTAGCTGTTACATTATTTAATAAGAAACACTGTCTAGTAATAAATGACTTTAATATTCAATTTAAAGTCATATTGAACATGATATGTTTAGGATATCAGATCTCTTAAGGTACCCTTCCAATATTTAGTCACCTGTGAAAACATTCATTCCACAATTCCTTGCTAGGATGGAAAGAAACACCTTTGATAATTTCAGTTATTATAGTACATATGGATTAGAGTGCAGGAATTTCATTTATTAATAAGTAAGAACTTTAGCAGTGTAATTTTAGGTCTCTCCATTCCTATATTTTGTGTTTGCTTCCATTTTCTTAAAATTTTTATTGGAGTATAGGTGCTTTACAATGTTGTGTTAGTTTCTACTGTACAGCAAAGTGAATCAGCTATACATATACATATATTACCCTTTTATGGATTTCCTTCACATTTAGGTCACCTCAGAGCACTGAGTAGAGTTCCTTATGCTATACAATAGGTTCTCATTAGTTATCTATTTTATACATAGTATCAATAGTGTATATATGTCAATCCACCTCTCCCAAATCATCCCACATCCCTTGCCCCTTGGTATCCATACGTTTGTTCTCTATGTCTGTGTCTCTAATTCTGCTTTGCAAAAATATCATCTATGCCATTTTTTTAGATTCTACATATATGTGTTAATATACGATATTTCTTTTTTTCTTTCTGACTTACTTCTACTTCTGTATGACAGTCTCTAGGTCCATCCACATCTCTACAAATGACCCAATTTCATTCCTTTTTATGGCTGAGTAATATTCCATTTTATATATATATATATATATATATATATATATATATATATATATATATATATATATATATATATATATACCACATCTTCTTTATCCATCCATCTGTTGATAGATATTTAGGTTGCTTACATGCCAGGCTATTGTAAATAGTGTCACAATGAATATTGGAGTGCATGTGTCTTTTTGAATTATTATTTTCTTAGGGTATAGGCCCAGTAGTGGGATTGCTGGGTCATATGGTAGTTCTATTTTTAGTTTTTTAAGGAAACTCCATACTGTTCTTCATAGTGGTTGTATCAATTTACATTCCCACCAACAGTGCAAGAGGGTTCCCTTTTCTCCACACCCTCTCCAGCATTTATTGTTTGTAGATATTTGGATGATGGCCATTTTGACTGGTGTGAGGTGATACCTCATTGTAGTTTTGATTAACATTTCTCTAATAATTAATGATGTTGAGCTTCTTTTCATGTGCCTCTTGGCCATCTGTATGTCTTCTTTGGAAAATGTCTATTTAGGTGTTCTGCCCATTTTTTTGATTGTGTTGTTTGTGTTTTTGATATTGAAATGAATGAGTTGTTTGTATATTTTGGAGATTAATCCTTTGTCAGTTGCTTCTTTTGCAAATATTTTCTCCCATTCTGAGGGTTGTCTTTCCATCTTGTTTATGGTTTCCATTGCTGTGCAAAAGTTTTTAAGTTTCATTAGGTCCCTTTTGTTTACTTTTGTTTTTATTTTCATTACTCTAGGAAGTTGGTCAAAAATGATCTTGCTGTGATTACATCAAGTGTTCTGCCTATGCTTTCCTCTAACAATTTTATACTGTCTGGCCTTACATTTTGATCTTTTATCCATTTTGAGTTTTTTTTTGTGTATGGTGTTAGGGAGTGCTCTAATTTCATTCTTTTACATGTAGCTGTCCATCAAAACCATACTGTTTTGATGACTGTAGCTTTGTAGTATAGTCTGAACTCAGTGAGTCTGATTTCTCCATCTCCGTTTTTTGTTCTCAAGATTGTTTTGGCTATTCAGGGTCTTTTGTGTTTCCATACAAATTGTAAAATTTTGTTCTAGTTCTGTGAAAAATGCCATTGGTATTTGACAGGGATTGCATTGAATCAGTAGATTGCTTTTGGTAGTATAGTCATTTTCACAATATTGATTCTTCCAATCCAAGAACATGGTCTACCTCTCCATCTGTTTGTGTTGTCTTTGATTTCTTTCATCAGTGTCTTATAGTTTTCTGTGTACAGGTTTTTGCCTCCTTATGTAGGTTCATTCCTAGGTATTTTCTTCTTTGTGTTGCAGTGGTGAATAGGATAGTTTCCTTAATTTCACTTTCTGATCTTTCATTGTTAGTGTATAGGAATGCAAAAGATTTCTGTGTATTAATTTTTTATCCTGCAACTTTATCAAATTCATTGATTAGCTCTAGTAATTTTCTGGTGATACTTTTAGGCTTTTCTATGTATAGTACCATGTCATCTGCAAACAGTGACAGTTTTAATTCTTTTTTTCCAATTTGTATTCTTTTTATTTCTGTTTCTTCTCTGGTTGCCATGGCTAGGACTTCCAAAATTATGTTGAATAAAAGTGGAGAGAGTAGATATCTTTGTCTTTTCCTGATCTTAGAGGACATGCTTTCAGTTTTTCACCATTGAGAATGATGTTTGCTGTGGGTTTGTCATACATGGCCTTTATTATGTTGAGGTAGTTTCCCTCTATGCTCAGTTTCTGGAGAGTTTTTATCATAACTGGCTGTTGAATTTTGTCAAAAGTTTTTCTTCACCTTTTGCGATGATCATATGGTTTTTATCCTTCAATTCGTCAATATGGTGTATCACATTTATTGATTTGTATATGTTAAAGAATCCTTGCATCCCTGGGATAAATCCCACTTGATCATGGTGTATGATCCTTTTAATGTGTTGCTGGATTCTGTTAGCTAGTACTTTATTTAGTATTTTGCATCTATGTTCATCAGTGATATAGGCCTGTAATTTTCTTTTTTGTGATATTTTTGTCTGGTTTTTGTATCAGGTTGATGGTGGACTCATAGAAGGAGTTCGGGAGTGTTCCTCCCTCTGCTAATTTTGGAAGAGTTTGAGAAGGATGGGTGTTAGCTCTTGTCTAAATGTTTGATGGAATTCACCTGTGAAGCCATCTGGTCCTGGACATTTGTTTGTTGGAAGATTTTTTTATCACAGTTTCAATTTCATTACTTGTGATTTGTCTATTCATATTTTCTATTTCTTCCTGGTTCAGTCTTTTGCTGTTGTACCTTGGCATATTTGCTTATAGTAGTCTCTTATGATCCTTTGTATTTCTGTGGTGTCAGTTGTAACTTCTCCTTTTTCCTGTATAACTTTATTGATTTGAGTCCTCTCCCTTTTTTTCTTGATTAATCTAGCTGAAGGTTTATCAATTTTGTTTACCTTCTCGAAGAGCCATCTTTTAGTTTTATTGTTCTTTGTTATAATTTTCTTCATTTCCATTTTATTTACTTCTGCTCTGATCTTTATGATTTCTTCCCTTCTACTCACTTTGGGTTTTATTTGTACTTCTTTCTGTAGTTGCTTTAGGTGTAAAGTTAGGTTGTTTACTTGAGATTTTTCTTGTTTCTTGAGGTAACATTGTGTTGCTATAAACTTCCCTCTTAGAATTGCTTTTGCCGCATTGCATAGGTTTTGGATTGTCATTTTTTTCATTATCATTTGTTTCTAGGTATTTTTTGATATCCTCTTTGATTTCTTCAGTGATCTTTTGGTTATTTAGTAACATATTGTTTAGTCTCCATGTGTTTGTGTTTTTTATGGGTTTTTTTCCCTGTAATTTATTTCTAATCTCATAGTGTCGTGGCTGGAAAAGAAGCTTGATACAATTTCATTTTTTAAAAATTTAGTAAGGCTTGCCTTGTGACGCAAAATGTGATCTGTCCTGGCCAATGTTCCATGTGCACTTGAGAAGAAAGTGCATTCTACTGCTTTTGGATGGAATGTCTTATAATTAAGTTTATCAGGTCTAAAGTGTCATTTAAATCTTGTGTTTCCTTATTACTTTTCTGCAGCATGATCTACCCATTGGTGTAAGTGTATTGTTAAAGTCCTCCACTATTATTGTGTCAGTGTTGATTTCCCCTTTTATGGCTGTAGCCAGTTTCCATATATATTGAGGTGCTCCTATGCTGGGGCCATAAATATTTACAGCTGTTATATCTTCTTCTTGGATTGATCCCTTGATCATTATGTAGTGTCCTGCCTTATCTCTTGTAACAGTCTTTATTTTAAAGTCTATTTTATCTGATAGGAGTATTGCTACTCCAGATTTCTTTTGATTTCCATTTGCATGGAATATCTTTTCCAACCCTTCACTTTCAGTCTGTATGTGTCCCTAGGTCTCAAGTGGGTCTCAAAGACAGCATATATATGTGTCTTATTTTTGTATCCATTCAGCTAGTCTGTACCTTTTTTGTTGGAGCATTTAATCCATTTACATTTAACATAATTATTGGTATATGTGTTCCTATTACCATTTTCTTAATTGTTCTGTGTTTCTTTCTGTAGGTCTTTTTCTTCCTTGTGTTTCCTGCCCAGATAAGTTCTTTTAGCATTTGTTGTAAAGCTGTTTTGGTGGTGTGAATTCTTTTAGCTTTTGCTTGTCTGTAAAGCTTTTGATTTCTTTGTCAAATTTGAATGAGATCCTTGCTGGATATAGTCATCTTGGTTGTAGGTGTTTCCCTTTCATCATTTTAAATATATTGTGCCACTCCCTTCTTCCTGCAGAGTTTATGCTGAAAAATCGCCTGTTAACCTTATGTGAATTCCTTTGTATGTTATTTATTGCTTTTCCCTTACTTCTTTCAATATATTTTCTGTGTTTAATTTTTGTTAGTTTGGTTAATAAGTGTTTAATCTTGTTTCTCCTTGGATTTATCTGGTATGGGACTCTCTGCACTTTCTGGACTTGATTGACTATTTCCTTTCCCATGTTAAGAAAGTTTTCAAGTATAATCTCTTCAAATATTTTCTCAGACACTTTCCCTTTCTCTTCCTCTGGGACCCCTATAATTTGAATGTTGGTGTGTTTAATGTTGTCCCAGAAGTCTCTGATATTGTCCTCATTTATTTTCATTCTCTTTTCTTTATTCTGTTCTGCAGCAATTATTTCCATCATTCTATCTGTCAGGTCACGTATCTGTCCATCTGCCTCTTATTCTGCTATTGATTTGTTCTAGTGTATTCTTCATTTCAGTTATTGTGTTGTCCATCACTATTTGTTCTTTAGTTCTTCTAGGTCCTTGTTAAACAGTTGTATTTCTTCTATCCATGCCTCCATTCTATTTCCAAGATTTTGCATCATCTTTACTATCATTACTTTGTATTCTTTTTCAGATAGGTTGCCTATTTCCTCCTCATTTATTTAGTCTTGTGCATTTTTACGTTGCTCCTTAGTCTGCAACATATTTCTCTGTCATCTCATTTTGTCTTACTGTGTTTAAGGTCTTATTTGCACAGGCTGCAGGGTCATAGTTTCTCTTGCTTCTGGTGTCTGCCCTTGGTGGATGAGGTTGGTCCAGTGACTTCTGTAAGCTTCCTGGTGGGAAGGACTGGTGCCTGCATTCTTGTGAGTGGAGCTGGATATTGTCCCTTTGATGGGCAGGGCTGTGTCATTTGGTGTGTTTTGTGGTATCTGTGAGCTAGTAGGACTTTAGGCAGCCTGCTTGATGATGGGTGAGTTTGTGTTCCTCTCTTGCCTGTTGTTTGGCGTAAGGCATCCAGCATTGGAGCCTGCAGGTGTATGGGTGGATCCAGGTCTTGGATTCTAGATGGAGAATTCCTGGAGAGCTCTTGCTGATTAATATTCCCTGGGCCTGGAATTCCCTGGCAGTCCAGCATCCTGAACTCACTGCTCCCACCACAGAGGCTCAGGCCTGACCCCCTGCTGGGGAACCAAGACCCCTCAAACCACAAGTCATGGAAATAAAGGAGGGAAAACAAAGGAAAAAATATGGGGGAAGAAAACAAATAAGAACAAACAGAGAAACAAAACCCAAGACAAATAACAAAGACAGAAACAAACAAACAGCAACAACAGCAATAAAAAAGACCAACAAAACCCCAGACAATTGGTAAAAGCAAAACCAAACAAACAAAACACACACACACAAGAAACCAAAGAAAAGCCTGTTTAACTGAACCCTTGAAGACTTCTCAGCCATGAGCTAACTGTCGCCACCTGGAGGCCACTGGGAGCAGCGCTGCCTCCCCAGGTGGGAAGTGGCCCGCCAAGCATGCATCCTGCGTTTGTAACTGGAGGTTTCTAATAGTGTACAGTCTCATGGTGAATTGTTGTTCTTGCCTTATTTTCTTAAGAAACGTTAATTTTATGTAGAGGGAGTGTATTCTGCATATTTTAAACTGTAAAATGGAACTAAAATTCCAATTCCGAGGAAAATTGAACTCGAAGCAATCTTGCAACAATCTTAATTGCTTAATCTCCCGCATCCTTGAAGTCAACCTGACAAGTGTCAGTGTCAGTGTCCTCATAATCAGATACCTTTAATATCTTTATGGAAAGGGTTAGGGTTTGGGCTGTTTGTTAATATGTCAAGATTGGCTATTTTCTTCATACAGAGAACTGAATAGTGAGATATTAAATTGAGCTGGTAAATTAATGGGGTTTATGTAAGTTATACAGTCTTAATTTGTTATTTGTAAATAGCACTAAGTAGGCCTTCTACCTATACTGTTTCCAAGAGTTTAGAAAGCAGAAAGATTTAGAAAGAACATTTATTTTTACAGTCAGTTAATTTACCATGTAAAATTGTTGTGAATGATAATGTGTACAGATTTTCTGTTCAAATATTCAATTCTAAACTTCTTGTTAAGACTGTTGTGTTTCTATTGCTTTTGTATGGAATGACATTGCAAAAATAAAAAGGACCTTCTTTAAAAAAAAAACAAACAAACAAACAAACAAAAAAAACACAAGAGAACAACCAGACAAACAAAAGTACCCCAAAATGAAATCAAACAATTAAAAACAAAACTAAAAAATACACAAAACAGAAAACAAAGCAGAATGCAAACTGAAAAGTAAAGCAAAGAAAACAAAACAAACACACAAAAATGATTTTTAAAAAGATAAAAACAAAACAGAATAAAGAAAAAAACAGGATAAAAACAAAATAGAACAAGGGGGAAAAGGGAAAAAACACAGAACAACAAAAAACAAAGTAAAAATAGAAATATAAAAAAATAAAAATATGTTTAAAAATTTATAAAGCAAGAAAAAAGAAAAATCCAAACAAACTAAACCCCCCCAAAAAACTAAATAAAAAAATAAGAATTAAAAAAAAACAAAATCAACAATGGAACAAATGAAAACATAATAAAAATAATAGTAATTATAATATTATCCTGGAGTCTCAGCTGTCAATGTCCTTGCCCTGGCTGTGAGCCACAGCTCACCTCCACCTCCCTGGGAGGCCCTCCAATGCCTCTAGATTTGTCTCTGCACCCGCTATGGGAACTGTAGAGAGAGCTCAGACTCTGATCTGGCCCAGCTCCCATGTGTGCTTGCTCCCAAAGTCCACAGCTGCCAGAGCCAGACCAGTTTCATTTGTGGGAACACTCATTGTCCATTCAGATATTCCATATACGTAGGGTCTACCAAGCCAATCATGGGGATTTAAGCTGCAGCTTGTTCAGCTGATGGAAAGATTTTCATTCCTCTTTCTTAGTTGCCTCACCCCTGGGGAACAGCTGTGGTTTTAGCCTCACCTCTGCCTGTGGGCCACCCAGAGGAATCTTCTCCTGAGGCTTCCCTGGAGCACTTGTGTCTGCCTCAGTGAGGACAGAACATGGAGGTGGCACAGCTGCCTGGGTAATGGGAGCCCCAGAGGTGACAGGTGCATGGGGAAGCCAGTGGCCATGATGCAAGAGATCCGGCCCTAGTGGGAGACTTTTCTAGTGCCCGGTGGCAGACACCTGAGGGCCAGCCCTGACGGGGCCCTTTCCTAGCTTCTAGGGGTCAGGGACTGGCACATGAGGAGAGAGAGGCTGCAATGGCAGCTCCATCCTCTGCATGTCACTCAAGAGTGGTGCTTCCATGGCAGTCTCAGTTTCCTCCACAGGCATTCCAGATTGTAGATTTCCTCCCTCCCATCCCCTCAGCCTGTCTTCTCACAGCCAACAGTAGTCCTCCTCCCCAGGTTTGCTCTCCAGTCCCCATGCTCCAGCTCCTAGCCCCTGTGCACACCAGCAGAAACACGTCCCAGTTCCAGGCGTGCAGGGTGGTGGTACGGACCATCTGTGTAGTTCTTACTCGGTCCTGTCTGCCACAAACTGGCCTTTTCACACTCCTCCCACAGCCTCAGATGGTTTGCTTCTGTCCCAACCAATTTCCTCATTGGTGAGAGGGTTTTCCCAGATGCAGGAACCTCTCCTCTGCTTCAGCTCTCCTCCAGGGGTGCAAGTCCCATCCCTCTTCCTCTCCTCTTCTTTCTCCCTTCTTTCTTTCATCCTACCTGGTTATGCAGGGGTCTTTATTGTCCTTTCTGGTGTCCAAGGTCTTCTGCTAGTGTTTAGCCGCTGTTCTGTGAGAATTGTTCCATCTGTACATGTATTCTTGATGCATTTGTGGACAGAGACAAACTCCACATCCTCCTGCTCTTCCATCATCTTGAAAATCTTTGCTTCCAATTTTTAACAAACAAAAATCAATAAAGCCTAGAAAGAATAACCAAATCTGCATGCTCAAGTCCTTCAACTAGTTAGTTATAGACCTCTGAATAGAATCCACTTATCTGACTCTAAGTTTAGTGTTTGTTTTAATACTGTATATTTACACTAAAATGCTG
Source organism: Stenella coeruleoalba (assembly GCF_951394435.1). Taxonomy (NCBI): domain Eukaryota; kingdom Metazoa; phylum Chordata; class Mammalia; order Artiodactyla; family Delphinidae; genus Stenella; species Stenella coeruleoalba. The sequence continues at coordinate 17,956,059 of NC_137159.1, read as the reverse complement.
TAAAACATAGTTTACAACAAAAAGACTACAGGGTGTAGGATATCTGATAATTTTTATTTTTATCCTCTCCCTTTATTAAGAGTATGAGTGATCAAGATAGATAAAGGTGGGTTTTAAAAAGTTAGACAAACAGTACATTTTAGGAACTCTCAAGCATTTTAGAAAATCATTCATTTAAAAGAAATATAAAATAACTACAAATATATTTAATTCAGCAAATAGGTCCCCAAGTGATAGAGGCCAAAGAAGTTTTGAAATAAACTAATTGAAAAATAAAATAGAACAAATTTTCTTATATTTTCTGAAAATCAAAGTATTGACTTTCTCAAATACATACTATAATGTAGATTAGAATCACTATTTACTCTAGACTATTCCATGAGTGCTGGATACTGAGCACTGAAACTTTGCACATTATTGCTTCCAAAACCAGAATGGACTGCTGAGACTGTGCCCATTACCCTCATGAATTCTCCATTGTCCCTGCTCCTTTACTCTTTTTTATGAAAAAAATTATTGAAATATAGTTGATTTACAATTTTGTGTTAGTTTCAGATATACAGCAAAGTTTTACATATTTATATTCTATTATACATATGTATATTCATATATATATATACTTTTTTACATCCTCTTCCATTGTAAGTTATTACAAGATATTGAGCATAGTTCCCTGTGATATATAGTAGGTCCTTGTTGGTTATCTAATTTATATATAGTAGTGTGTATATTTTACCTCAAACTCCTAATTTATCCCTCCCTCCAATCTCCCCTTTGGTAACCATAAGTTTATTTTCTATGTCTGTGAATCTATGTCTATTTTGTAAATAAGTTCATTTGTATCATTTTTTTTATTCCACATATAAGTGATATATGATATTTGTCCTTCTATTTCTAGCTTGCTTCACTTAACTTTATAATCTCTTGGTCCACCCATGTTGTTGCAATGGTATTATTTCATTCATTTTTTATGGCTGAGTGATATTCCATTGTATATATACACCACATCTTCTTTATCTGTTCATCAGTTGATGGCCACTTAGGTTGCATATGATCCCACAATCCCACTCCTGGGCATATATTTGGAGAAAACCATAATTCAAAAAGATACATGCACCCCAACGTTCATTGCAGCACTATTTAAAATAGGTGTGACATGGAAGAAACCTGCTCTTTCAACTGTTGATCACTGGGTTGACAAACTCATCTGCTCCTTAAGAAAGTAAGCCTGGGCTTCCCTGGTGGCGCAGTGGTTGACAGTCCGCCTGCTGATGCAGGGGACACGGGTTCATGCCCCCGTCCGGGAAGATCCCACATGCCGCAGAGCGGCTAGGCCCATGAGCCATGGCCGCTAAGCCTGCACGTCCGGAGCCTGTGCTCTGCAATGGGAGAGGCCACAACAGTGAGAAGCCTGCGTCCCACAAAAAAAGTAAGGCTGAGAAACTGAGTATCCAGTCTTATCAATTTTAACTTAGAATTTTCTCCTTAACTGCATTTATCTTGTAGGGAAATCCTTAAATATTCAGATGACACATTGTAATACATAAATTAGCAAATGAAGGAAGGGATCTTTATGCATAGTTGTCCCACTATATGACAAGAATAATGCTATAATATTAAAATGTTTTCTTATTAAGGATCATATCTGTCTTGAGAGATGTTATTAACCCCATTTACTTATAAACAAAGGTAGGATTCAAGAGTTTAAGCAACTTGCTAAAGTCCATCCATGAAAATAACACCAATTAATTCTAGATGTTAACCAAGTTCCTTTGGGCTCCAAAGGCAATGCTCTTTCCATTAGTCTGTGTATCATCAACAGCAGTTGATGGAAAAAAAAATTACTCGGAGGGATAAAAAGTCATTTTAATATAGAAGTATATTAGATTACTATTTGAAGCCACAGGACAGAAATGATAGCAAGCAGTACTTAAATAATGACAACTTTCAAGTAGAAAAGCTCAAAATTGTGTTTGTTTTGCTTTATTTTTTGTTTTTTATTATTTGGAGTACTCAGCTACAGTAATCCCATAGAAGGAGTAGTCTTTCATGCATTTAAGTGTACTTGGAATCTAACTTGAAGACTTTTAAGGTCATTTACAACTTGGAGCCTCCATGAAACCATAACAGAATAAAGTTCTGAGTTAATAGAAAAACAGAAGAGCAAATACCTTAATGCAGCATATAAATAGTGGAACAAGATGCACAAAAAGAAATATCCTGCTTTTCTTACATTGGTGATCCATATTGCTCTTACAAATAAACTAGATTTTAAACCAAATAAAGTACAAGGATTTAAAATTATCTTTAATAACAGTTAATTTTTCCCCATAATTCTACGGAAAGTATGAGCTCTTCATCAGATTTTACTTAGGTAACCAGCACTATTGATAAAATACTTTTGCAAGTCATTTGTTATTTTCTCCCTCACTGAATCTGAGGGAAGACAGTTGATTTGGTGTGAGTTGACCTATGGAGAGGTCTACATGATAAAGACCTGTGAGAAGCTCCAATGTGGAACAGAGAACTCAGTTCAACAGCTCACAATAAATTGAATCCTGCCGAAAATCATATGGATGAGCTCAGAAGTGGATTGCCCCAACTGACCCTTCAGATGAGAAACCATAGTCTCAGCTGACAATTTGATTGAAGTCTTTTCAGAGACCTGAATCAGATGACCCAGCTAAATGGTGTCTGGAATTCCTGACTCACAGAAGTTATGAGATAACAAACTATTTATCCTGGGATAATTTGTTATGCAGCAATAATTAACAACCACAAACCAGAATATTTAGTTACTTAAACCAGAACAGGCTTAGTGACCATGAAAAATGTAAGACTAATGATTTTGTCATTATCTAGTAAAAATAATGTCAGGATGCATTCTAAAAGTTTTAACAATTGACTCTTCTAATCAATATCAATATCACCTATGTTACTAATAAAACATTTGAATTTAATGGCTGAGCATAATATGATTTTAACATCTTAAATATGATTTTGGAATAGATGTAATAATTTTTTGTCTTCTAGTTCTTATCCTTTGGGTATTATGACTTTCATAAGTACACTTCTTTTTTATAACACTTGTTAAAACAAAATTTTCCATGTCCGCATATATTACACTTGCAACAAGTCCATTAGAATTGCATCTGTATTGTAGGTCACTAAATGTTTTCCACACGAAGTAATATTTTATAAATTTACATTGGATTTTAGGAAATTCAGTACTATTATTCTCTTATATATGATTAATATTTACTGAGAAAAATTTGAAAGTACTTCTGAATATTTTGACTGTTTTGGAGAAATAGCTTTACAGTGAAGCCCTCTGGATTTCACAATGCATATGCAGAAGGGCAGACACCAGAATTACAAAAATTATGCTTGTATATTTCTTAAAATATCCTGAATATTGATTCATAAATCTTAGATTTAAAGAGATAGAAATCATTTAGTTCCAGTACAGCAAATAGATTTTATATTGCATGCCAAATTTAATCCATTTTATTCACTACCCACAATGCTGTGTTAAGAAACATTCTTACTTCATCCAAGCTCAGCAGGAAAAAAAAAAAGCATAATAATCAATTAATTGTAACTATAATTGATAGAGCAGAAGAACAGGAGTGCCATATATATGCCACTGATATTTCAACTTCCTGTAGAAATTTGTCATGATAGAGTAACACTTCATTGAAAGAGGGCCATTTCAATATATCCTGAATTTTTTTCACACTGTACTGAAGTCTGCTTTCTTGATTCACCAATCCAAGTTTTGTTCATTGGTAAAATATAGATCAATTCTATTCCATCTTTTCACTCACTCCACTCCAGATATTTTGGAAGTACAATTTTTTAAGCTCTTACAAAGTATTTTAATTGCATACAACTTCCATAAACTTCCTCTACTATAGGACAAGTTGTAGAGCCCTTGATCTGAGAAATCAGGAACTGATTATTCTTTACAGCAGTGCTTCTCAAGTGAGGGTGATAAGTCAGGCTCCTTGGAAATTAAGTCCTTGAGAAAGGTGTCCTAGTGATTTTGCTCTGCACTTCTAATTAATAATCATGGGTTCCTTACACTGGTACGTGATAGTCATTACAAATAAGCAAGTTTCCTCTTCCCATATGCCCACTGGTGCCTTGTCAATCATGGTTTTGAATTACAGAAAATGTGTCTTCTAGATCAGGTAGGTGTAATTAGAGCAACTCGCAAGCATTAATCTTGGTCAAACATTCAACTCAGTCTATGCATGAGCTTTGGTCTTATTCTCTGCAAGTAATAAAGTACAACTTTATGTCCTATATACTCATCAGGTGAATTAATCATTTTTTAGTAACAGACCAGATATTGTCTCAATGGCTTATCATATATATATTAAATAATATATTCTAATTAATTATATACTATCCTGAGTCTTTTATTTGTTTAATCCCCTAAAATTTTTATTTCTTCAAAACACTGTAAGCTTCCCAAAACATCAGTTAATGGCATGCCTTTATTATATTGTCCACAAAACTTCACACATAGCTCTGTATTTTTATCTGTATCCATATATATTACAGAAAATGAGATCTAGCTGCTGCTTTAGAAGACCCTGAAATGTGATAAGGTTAGGAATTTTTTTTCACCATAGCTGTTATTTAGCTCCTGGGGTCTTTCTACTACCTTGTAGGCTAGAATGTAATGTCTAATGGTGTTTGATTTAGAAAAAAATACATATGTTTAGTTCTTAGCTATATGCATACATATTATATATATATAATATAGATATAAATATATATATATATATATACACATATAGTGTTTGCTTGAGTTTTCTGTGGTGGTCCAGTGGTTTCCATCTGAATAAATGGTACAGAGTATGACATTACTAACTACAGTAAAGTTTGTAGCACCTGTCATTTGTGGAAATCCAAAATCAGCTGGCTTGTCAAACATGCACTCAGCTTAATTTTACTTCCTTATATCATATAAATTATAGTACAATAGTGGATACTGATCAAAACAATTTAATTACCATTTATCAAAAGCTTCCTCTGTACCAGGAATTGTAGGAAACATGTTGCATAGTTTATCATCTCCTTTATTTCACCAACATAACCGTGAGAAAGATTTTGTTGCCATTTTGAAGATAAACAAACTAAGGTTTACAAGACCATACAACTAATCAGTATTGGAAATGACTCATTAACTCTATTAGTCATAGTGCAATGCTCCTATGTTTTCAGAGAACACATATAAAATTTTAGAAGTAGTTCAGTCTTTCTTTCCACCTTTCCATTAAAACATTTTTTGTCCTATTGAGAGATTTGTTTTTTACAGTCAAGTTCCTGGTTATGTACAATTCAGTAAAAATCATAATGATTGAGTTATCTATGAGGGAAATCTAATGAGAGAGAGAGAGAAGAGAGTGAGAGCAAGAAAGAGAGAGAAAGAGAAAGAAGGAAGGAAGAAAGAGCAAATTTTAAGATATTTATGCATGTAGCCTTAGCAACTGACATGAGAATGCAATTTATAATTTTGGTCTCTAAGACTCATTACTTTTCAGGATAATAATTTTCATAAATTTACTTTCAAGGTACAGTGGAATCTGTTTTATTTACCTTGAAATGATCTCTTTCAAGTTTTTAAGGAGAAAGTGCTCTAGTATGAATGCTCTGGGATGTGGGGAAACACTTCATGCTCCAAAGTCTCTGGTTCTTTTTATGATTTTATAGACTTGAATTACAACATTTTTAGTTTTCCTATTTCTATAGTGACTAAAATCATTGTTATATGTCTACTATATTTACCAAACTTAAAATTATTTTGGTGTCCAGGTATACTTTTACTGCAGTGATTAGGCTTTTTACAGGTTTAGGATGTGACCAGGGCCTCTAATGTACATCTTACAGCAGAGGATTGTGCTCATAATTAGAACCTGAACAGTAATGTTTATGTGATGCCTCCTGCAAAGGAGTGCCTTTTGGATAATCAGGGAAGTTCTCTTTCCTGTGGCAATGGCTCTACAACTACACGTCCAGGTCTCAGAACTTTACTTATCTGTCTTCTAGCTTTGCTCTTACACTATTACTCTAAATATCTCAAAGATAATCTCTCATGCTTGCCCTCTATTAAGTTTCTGATTTTTCTTATAATAAATAGGGTATTCAATTGCTCCTCCATTGCATACTTTGGTTGGATTTTTTACCACCCAATTCAATTACATGTATGTCAGAAAATTACTTCAGATGAGTTTTCTCAACAAACTAATAGGCGATAACATGCATTGGCAAAAATGGAAAGGAGCTGGATTAACCAAATGTTTCTCACTGATGGACAGAGTGAGAGAATGTAGTGAACTGAGGACAGCATTAATAGAAAGGCATTTCCAAGAGAAAGTATGAGGAGTAAAATTGTATATCTTAGACCTTTCCAAGCCTGAAGGGTATGTAGAAAATACAGAAACAAGGATAACTCTGATAAAAGAAGGTATTATAGATTATAGGTATTATAGAAAACTGGGAGTATAGTTACAGCTACCATATCTTTAATCTATACTTTTTACCTGGTATTACATTCAATTCATTGTATATTGATTTTACTTTAGCAACAAGCTGATGTATATATGTATGTGTATATATATATATATATATATATATATATATATATATATATATATATAATTTCCATTTTATCATTGAGGAATCTGAGATGTGGAGAGGTTAAGAAATTTACTAAAAAATAACACAGCTAATAAGTGGTAAATTTGAGATTGAATTCAATATATTATTTTTTATTCTAAAATATCTTGCTCTTAAACTTGGCATGATAAAACTAAGAGGTGTGGAGGCAGCAGATTTTTACTTCTATCCTCTTAGAGCTTTTTGGCTGGACCTGAGGATTAAACTGACATAAGGCAGATTAACAGGGGAAAAGGATACAGATTTATATAAGTTTTATGTGACACAGGAGCCCTCATAAGGAAAAGAAGATCCAAAGAAGTAACAAAACCTAAATGTATTTATACCAGGTTTAACAAAGAAAGGTAGATGTGAAAAAGTTGCTAAACTATGTGAGGAAGCTAAAGGAAGATAAGAATGATTTTACCAACGGCTGTTTGTGCAGAATTCTCTCGGCTATGACTCTTATTGAAGAATGTTTCTTTTTTCCTGGTACAGGGAGGACATCTTTCATAAGGGAGTTTTTACCTCCTATCTTCAGGAAGACAGGGAAGATTCAAATGATCTTCCTGTGTCTGCTGTTTTTTAAGTGATTTTAGCTCAAAATAAACCTTATGTCAAAGTGGCATATTTTGGGGTGGCATATTCTGCTACCCTTCAGACGCCAGTGCAGGTGAGGTACTTCACATGTGAGCTACATACAGTTATGAACAACATAATCAACAGTCATCAGATACCTGTGACTGACCATTATGACTGAGGAATTTATTTTAAATAAAGCCTGCTTAACTTTTTCCAGGATTAATCTATGTTCTACTCTTCAGCTCAAGAATTTAACTTAGCCCAAAGTTTGATAAACACATGCAGTTGGTAGATTACTCTCTAAAAAGCTTATGAATATTTGCTCCCACAAGCTGAATATTATGTTCATTAAAATTGATTTTGTTGTTTCCAAGCCTATTCATTCCAGCTATATCAGTTATTATATTTACATAATTTAATTAAATATTGCATCAATTGTCAGAAAAGAGGTGTTTCCATAAAAATTAGTTGAATGCTTTCAAGTACAACCAGGCAAGTCACTAAAAATTTGCTAATTAAGTGAGGGCACGAAAGCTGAAAAAGACTGGAGATATTATCCAAAAAAATAACAGAAGCGTTTTGCACTAAGATGACTTTGCAAACAGTTTTTATTTTGCTCTCTCTTTTAAAAAACTTGACTCTGAAATTGTCTAGAGTTCATTTTTGGATGTGATTTACCCGAGAAAGATGACGGAGATTTCAAATTAGTGGGAAGGTACTCAAACCAAAAACTTTGAGCCTGCATCCAAAAAACCACATGTATTACCCATTTGCACTTTCTTCGCTGATTTTCCACATGCATTGTATGTAAAAAAATAGCATTTTTAGATAAATAATTAAATATTCTATATTAATAAACATTAATATTGAAGTATTTAAGTCTTGTCTCTCAGCCAGCACCTGCAATACTTTCAACAGGTGCAGGGAACACATGAAATTGCCGCTGCCTGCCTCAATCAACCACCACTTCCCTCCTGGGTTTTCCAGCACAGACTGCATGCATTGGTGTTTAAGTTAATATTTAAGATAAATTTGCATCAATATTTAATTATTCTGAACTATAATTAAAAAATTTCAACCAAACAACTCTAAATTGAACCATGCCAGATAAGAAAACATTTGTAATAATATAGTTCTGAGTTGAGTTAGAATTATATATTCTCTGTATGGTATAGATTTATGCTTTATCATATATTTAGAAAATAGCTGCAAATCATGTTTATTCTTAGCCTTTCATGAATTCTGTGTTGATTCATGCATCAATAAATATTTTTGGGGCTTCCCTGGTGGTGCAGCGGTTGAGAGTCCGCTTGCCGATGCAGGGGACACGGGTTCGTGCCCCGGTCTGGGAAGATCCCACAGGCCGCAGAGCGGCTAGGCCCGTGAGCCATGGTCCCTGAGCCTGCACGTCCGGAGCCTGTGCTCCGCAATGGGAGAGGCCACAACAGTGAGAGGCCTGCGTACCACAAAAATTTTTTTTAAAAAATAAATAAATAAATAAACATTTTTGAGTGTCAGCTCAAGAAAAGTAGTTAGTATTTGAGACCACAGCCTCTGGGTCCTAAATGCCTTGATGATAGGTATGTGTGGAGAAAACTGACATAACTTCCCTGTGCCTCAGTTTCCTCATCTCTAGAAAGAGGAAAGTGGTTAAATAACTTAAGGTGTTGTTTTGAGTATCAAATGAGTTATGTGATAAGAACAGAGTCTAGAAACTAATAAGGATTGCTATGAGTTAGCTTTTATTAATACCACCATGCAAAAAGTAATACTGTACATTCTGAGGACAGGCAAGATCATAGTTAAAGAAGCTTCCATTCTTGCCTGGGTATCAAATAAACAAATATATATAATAAACAAATATAATATCCCAAGGTAATGGGATATTGCCTAGAAAGCCAAGATTAGAAAATGTGGTCAGGGAAGGCCTCTCTGGGGAGATGGCATGGAGGTTGTGCCACATTTATGAGAGGAAACTAAACGTATGTATGTCTTTAAATGAACATCCCAAACAGAGGAAACAGCAAGGGAAAGGGCCCTGTGGTTGATATAATCTCTGCTTGTTTACCAATGCAAACCCGGACAGTTTAGCACAAGTGGTGGGTGATGATGAAAGAAAAACAGGTTCTTCTGAGATAATGGAATGAGCCAGGGTCATTTGGGACAATAAAACCATCACAGTCTTCTTGCTATGTAACTCAGGAGATCCCATGCAACATGGGATAATAAACAAGAAAATGCATCCCAATTTGACTGCAAACTAGCCCAGAGTTGTATATTTCTTACTCTGGAGGGGGTCTTTACTTCTTGGAAGACCTACAGGGAAATTCTTAACAAAATTAAGAGTGTCAGTATCTAGGCATAGGATTTGCCTTTGTAGGGTCCACAGATAGTAAGAGGCTTCAATTCCTACACACACTCTCACATTGAATCCTTAAACCTAGATCACTTGTGCTTTTGAAAATGTGAGGCTCATCTCTAGGTAAACAAAGAAGACTTGAAATTTATTTTCCAATTACAGTCAGGGTGCAAACTTCAAAACATTCCAATTGTAACACTTGACAAATACAAAAGTTATTATAACTAACACAAATAATCAAAATACAGCTCACTCTGGACCTTTCTCTTCTAAAGAAAAAGAGTTTTGTTTCTCCTCTGTTCACAGAAGGGGGGAATTGTATTTCAGAAGTCCAAGCTATCACTACCTATCACCTGGGGTCTCATAAAGGGGATACACTTTATAGTTATGGAAAAGTTATCATTATAACTTTTCAGAAAACTATTGAAATCCCTGACAGAGTTAGTATGTAGAAATGTTATTTGCTTGCATGTAACAGAGGCTTTGTTGTATATAGGAGTTAATGAAAAATAAATGTGAGACCATAAATAATGACATAAATGAGAAAGCGTCATCAAGTGATAGTCATAGAAATGAGTTTGATCCATGCTTCTCAAAATAATGTCATGTTTTTCTAATTTGATTTTTAAAGGTCCTGAATGTTAAGTCAATTATTATATTGTTACCTGAATAACATACATCAAGTAATCTAACAACTACATCTCCTACATTGTGGGGAAAAAAAAAGACTCCAAGTAAGAAAACATACACAGTCACTAGCTTAAACTATTATTTATATGTTTCAATTCAACTAATATTCATAAGGCTTCTACCACAGGTGAAGCACTATGGGAGATAAAAGACATGAATGCAACATGGATTATGTCCTCTGAGCCTGTATAATCTTATGATGAAGATCATAAAACCTGTACCATATAAGCATCCTACAACAGAGACAGGTGAGTATGGAGACTCTACCTGTATCAGATAAGTGGAGCCATTTGAACCCTATTTAGGTTTTGTAGACCTGTATAATGCTGAGCAGGGAAATGGATTTCCAAAACACAAATATTTAAACCTAATGTAACCCACATATGCAGCATATATTTCCACTTTTAAAAATCATCCTGATGGTCTTTGGATGTTTTAACTTTTCCTCCACAGAATTCTGTATAATGAAGTTAGCTCCTACCCTAGACAAAGAGTAAATGTGAAACCCAAGTTAGACAACTGAATCTTCTTTTCCTGAAAAATGAATCATAAGGAAATGAATAAAGACACCTAAATTTTGGAGTTCACTCAGTCCTTGCAGCTAAATCTCCATGATGCTGCTCTTGTAATACAACTGTATCAGATCCAGGCACATCTGAATTGCATTGATAACTACCAATTTCCATGTCTGATTTCTAGTTTTTCCTTCAAATAAGTGCCCTTATGATTTTGTAACTAGAGTCAGACCATCTTAACTGCAGCTAAAGTGTTCTAATTGATAAAGAACAGCAAACTAGAGGATTGGATCTATTCAATAGAGCATCAAAGTAGTAAATTTATAATAGGATAGAAAACTATGCTCTAATCTGGCATGGGGCTTCACAGTCCATGGCACATAAAGGGAAAAAATTAAGTTTTTCTGTGGCAGAAGTTGCTCTTGACTACTACACAACTTCTGCCACAGATTATTGTAAAGAGCAGGAGTTCTAAGGCCACACAGTAGTGTAGCCATGAATGGATAGGTGGGGTAATTCAAAGTAAACTAATAGCCCAGCTCAAATATTTGAGTTCTCTCAAGTCACTGAAACTCAAGGACTTTTATGTGTGACTATACTGAAATAACAAATAACATCTATTTTCTTACAACTGACAATTGAAATGACCAGAAATCAAACTTAAAATTTCTCAGGTTGTTAAATTGCATTAAGAGCTGTATTCTCAGCTTTTTCTGTATTCTCAGCATTTGTGTAAAGAGATATTAATACAAATAAAGAAGGAAAATATATTATCTGAAATGTTGAAATAGTTTTATCCAGGAGGATCTGGAGGGTCCTAATGCCTGAATATCCTCTCTGCCACTCTCTTCTCTCTTATAAAAAGTTGACTCTCCCTTCTCTGATCATTTTCTGTTGAAGATGCTGTAGTCCCTTCACCTGAATGCCATAGTAGTTGGTACTTAAAGATACCCCTCATTTCCCTATGATTTTTACTATTATATCTATAATTGGTGCATCCTAATTTGTCCCAAACTTTCAAATGCAGAATATATCCCAAAGAGAAAAGTATTTCTGAAAAGAACTATAGCAATTCACTAAAATCTGGGATTGTGTACATGGAGTGAATTTTAGGGTGTTTTTTGAAGAAGGAGATAGTATATATTTTAGCTCAGTTTTAATGGAAAGTGTGTGTCTAAAAGAGTCCATGCTCACTCAAGCAGGTGAGGTTCTATTAATGCAAATCTAGATGAAATAATGGCCTATTAAAAGGAGATTACTAGAGGAATGAATCACAAGATAACAAACCTGGATGGATTATTACATCAGTATTCCTGCCTCACTTCACAAAATATCCATAAAGTTGTTACACTGACTAAGGTTTTGTTATATAAACTGGAGATATAAGCATTGTGATTCTTAAGGAAAGGTTTTTATAAGTTCTTAAAACTTGAAATCCTAGTGGCTTCACAGGGAATTTTCTATTACCAGTTGATGGAAGTAGAAGAAACAAAATGAGCCTGGTTTAGAGATGTATTGGCATCAGCATCAGGGTGAATAAAGCGGCATCAAATTTTCTTTCTCCACTGCCCATGAGTAAATTTCAGGATTGAAATTTACTTACAGGCAGCGGAGAAAGAAAATTTGTCCAATGCCCATTTTGCCTGGTAAAAGAGACATTCTGTAATGTGGATTTACTCTGACACAAAGGCAGTGTCAACTACTCTGTCTAAACGATCAAGGAATTGGAACAAAAAATGGACAATATAAGGAAATTTGAAGAAGAAATATATAAATGAACTTCTCAGTATGATGCAGAACATGAGTATATACATGACCCACGTGTAAGATGGATGGTTGAATTAGCTGAAGACAAAGTGGCCGTGATAGCAGGAATGAAGTCTATTCCTTGGCTCTCTAAAACTGACTAGGATTTGGGTGTTTTTAGTATTCTGGTAGCTGTGACTAACACTGGATCCCTCATATGTTATAGTACCATACTCTCCAAAACACAAAGAATTCCATGGGAGAAGATAATCACCTGATTTTTTCTTCCATTACAGAGGATAAAGAGAATTTTTCTGACTAGATTTATATCTTTATCCTGACAACTGTCTGAGACTCAGAGATAATAAGCTGTGTTTTTTAAGGTACCTGGCACATTGCTGTATATATGGAGGGACTCACCCAATGCTCAAATGTAATTATTTTTTGTCTGATGTTTAAGTAGGCATAATTACATAATTGTTGTACAAAGAAAGAAAGGATGAAGAAAAGATTAAATGAATGAGTATGAACCTCAGAAAAAGAAGTATTTCTAGAATTTATGAATCTATTCCTAGTAATTGTTGGAGAAGATCATAGAGAGGACCTGGCCGCCACTTGGCCCAAGAGTTAGACCTGGGCAATCAGAGGCAATCCTCATCCCCTACCCTTGGAATATACGTGCTGCCCACTGTCCCCACAGCTGGAGCTGTTTTCAAGGATGCACCATTGAGAGAGCAGTGTTTTGTTAAGGTCACCTGGATGGTATAAGTGGTTCTATATACACCCACTTAAGACCTCTATGTAGATGTTAAGATTCTGGTGGGTGCAGAGATCTACTCCTCTGTGGCTACCCAAGACAAACCTCCTATGTAAGTTCCCCTGCTTATAAAACCTGCCACAAACCAATCTGCAGTGGTCTGCCTCTTTCCTGGGTCTCTCCTTGCCTTTCGCGTATGAGGACCAGTTTGTGAATCAACAGTAAAGTGTATTAAATTCTTTCTAGATATAAAAGACAAAACCTTTCTATCCTTCCTACCATCTTTGTTTCTGAAAGTTTCCTAGTTTTTCAGTATTAAATAGATGACTGCTCCAGTTGACCCATTTCTTTGTTATCATGTTCTTAACCTTCAAGTGAGCATGACTTTGATGCAAAACAGAACTGATTGCAAGTCTGGCATTGCTCTTCCCATTCGGTGTGAACCTGGGTAACTCCTTTAAATGATCTCAGACCATTTCTCATTTGTAAACTTAATGGCAAGCATGCTACCATATCAGTCTGGTGGGAACTGAGATAAATTAAGGTATACAAACCACATAGCACAGACTATGTTTGAGGAACAGGAGTAAGTGCTATGTAAATGCTTATTCCCTTTTCCTTATCCTCCATTCTTGCCCTTTTCCACATTGTTCTAATTGAAATCAATACATTTTGATTATGATTGCCATTTCTGGTAGTGAGCACCTGCTCCAATTTTCTCTGTGTGATCGTTGACATATATTTCTCAGTATCCTTGCCTTCATTTAAAATTCACCTTACAAAAAAGTCACTCAGTATATGTATTGATTGAATTAACAATGGAATCTTAGTTGTTGGAAATGATAATTTATTGTAACAGTAGCATTGTGATGACACAGGAATCAGTGGAGTTTGGTTTCAACTCTGTCTTATCTACTAATTATCGATTTACCTTGATGAAATTACTTAAAATGTTTGAGGAATTGTGTATTCAGTACAAAATAATGGCTAACATGTAAGCCCCCTGACATTACTTTTAAATTGAATGAATTATATATGCTAATGTGCTTTAAAATATAAATAATAAGGAACATAAATTGTAAAGTATTTAGTATTTTGCTTATTAATTTCATTTTAATTTTCTTGTAACCAGGATAGTCCTGGTTATGACTATTAGCTATGTGTCTAAGACTTTCCATGTGTAACCTGCAGTTGCTGCCTAAATTTGGTCCAAAGGAGCATGGATTGAAAGCCACTGAAATAACATTTGATACTGCATACAAATTTGTGATGTCTTTGTACCATAATAAAAAATACAAATAAAGTTAAACTTCAATTCAGAGAATTTGGATATTCTACCTCATTCAAGTAAATTATATGTTGTGTTGCTTCACTTAAACTACTCTTAACTGAACTTTAAAAAAATTTTTTAAGTATTAACCTTGGTTCATAATTCAATGATTTAAGTGTTGATTTTTAATTTTGAATTACATGTTCAGTGAGCTTATTGTTTGACAGGTTAACCTGAGTCTCTTTTATATAGAGCAACTTAATCTTTTGGTTCTACGTTTAGTTTATTCCTAGAATAAATTTGTGATACCACCAGATATGAATCAACTGTTCTGGCAAAGAAATGCATTTGTGATTTGTTAATGCATTTAAAATATTAAAATAACATTCAAAATTTGATCACTTTTAAACTAATCATGCAACGAATTGCCTGGAATGAAAGACTATAATCACTTAAGGTCTGAAATGATCTGGAAGGTGGAGGTCGAAAGATTTTCTCCTCTCAGTTAAAATACAAAACTGCTGTGAGTTCCAAAGGCAGGGTTTTTTTGTTTTGTTTTTTATTTTTTCCTCAAAAATGCATTTTGTTGTTTGAGCTACACAGAAATAAACTTGCAAAAATAATAGAGGAGGTCAAAATTCACCATGGTGTCAGTGAAAAGGAGGAAAGGAACAATTAGGAAATTTTTGCTACATTGTTAAGATTTCCACATGTTGTTGGGCTAACAGATACAGAGAAAAGAGGGACTAAAATAAAGGGAAATAATAAGTGGTTTTCTGGGTTAGATAATGAGAAGCACTACTGTGTGGGGAATGGGAAACAGTGTGATAATTTTCATTTGCAAATTGCAGCTAATGACTTCACTATTGGTGAAAGAGAAGTTCTAAGAACTAATTAAAAATAATAGATACATTAATGCTAATAAATGCACTTGCCAACCAGCACAAATAGAATTGTAATTTGAGGGCATCTTCTGTGCTCACAGCAGTCTAAATGAATCTATAATTTAAAGATCACTATTCAAAAAAAGTGTCAAAGACCCACATGAAGTTTAAAGAAAGCAGATTAGGTCCCCTGCTAAAACGAAGGCCAAATCCAACTTTTGAGTTCACAGGTGAATTAACAGGGAATACAGGGTATGACTAAGGGTTTAATCTATTTGAAAACCCCCTTGTTATTAGCAGAGTAATATGGGTAGCATTGCTTTAGGAGTTGAGATTATGAATGTCATAAATTATGCTTATTGGAATATGTTGGAGGGATAGAAACTGTTGCTTGGTCATACATTTCAGTGATAATAGACACAGGATGATATTTCTTAAATGTGAATTGTGACTAAGGAAAGAGAACTCAGTGCCTGAGTTTCCACTTAGAAAATGGAATCCACAAAAGTACAATTATATATATATATATATATATATGTATATATATATATATATATATACATATATATATATATATATATATATATTTGTATACATATACTTACATGTTTGTGGAACAAATAATTTACCAGTAAGAGCAGAAGAATGAAAACACAGAAAGAAGATAATCACTACAACATTTATGTTTATATACACGTACATACACGTTGGGAAAACACACACAAGCAAAAACACTTAGGTAAGCGTAAGATTAAAAGGAATGAGATTGCCTTTGTTCCAGTCTTTGTTTTAATACTTAACTTAGAAAAGTTACTTGAAACTTCTGAGCCTTGATGTCCTCATCACAATAGTAGCATATACCAGTGCCTACCTCATAGGGATTTTGTAGGGAAAAAAATATTTCAATAAAAAATCTGAATAGTATGCTATCAATACACATTAATTGACTATCTTTAAAAAGTGTGTAATTTAAATAATTGTTCAGAATAATAAGGCAGAATTAATTATCCCCATCGACCTCCTAGTCTTAGACTCCTTGGATAGAGAAATGAAAATGATCAGGAAAAAATTACTTTAAAAAGTCAGTACTTTTTACTTCATATTTCATACAACAGTATCTAAATATTACGGTAGGGAAATATTAAACAATGTATGATATAGTGATTTCTTACTGGAAGAACTGGATTTAGATACTCCTCTTGAATTGCCTTACTAGCATGTATAGAAACTATATTTGAGAACAGTGTCACAGAGCAGGTGATTTTGAACAATTTCCTTAGTTCATATGCTTTATAATATAAATATATCATACAGGGAATATAATTTCATGGAAAAAAAGAAGTAGAGCTCTGAGTTTTAGTGGCTCTGTTGTGTGAATTTGGACACAACAATTAATGTGTCCTAATTAGTAAAAGAAAAGTGCTCAATGCAAAGGAGTTGTAAAAATCAAATGAGATTTCTTAGGCAAGTACTTGGAAAATTTATAATTGCCATGCAAAAATGAGGGATTAATTATAAATACAGGAAGAAATTTAATTAGTATTTGCAAATGTATACCTTATTATATAAACTAAATTTTCAGATTTTTTGGACAGTTTTGGAACATCTACAATGTGCCCAAAGCTATGATACGTGTCAGGGAGATAATAGTGAACAAATTGACAGTATCTCCATCCTCATATCATATATAGTCAAGAAGCTCCATACTTATCTGTATTCTCCATAGTACTCAACACATATTTTTAGACTTCAGTGTTCTACAGAATCTGTTTCTTTAGTAAGTGACTGAAGAAATGATTTAAGAAAGTTGTACCCATAGAATAGAAATAAGATCTTATTTTGTGTATTTGATATTTTGACAAGGGAATCACAACGATTTTTGAAAGTATATCCTGTGTGTGTGTATGTGTGTGTGTGTGTGTGTGTGTGTGTGTGTGTGTGTGATCCCAGTGGGTTCATTGAACTTTATCAGACATTGATACTCAAAATACTGTAGTATTTTCTGACATCTCTTTGTATTTTTTACTGACATCCCTTGGACAAGCCCTAGGAAACTTTCTTTCAAGTGAACATTGGACTTTTTAAATTAGGATGACTCTAAGGCAAAATAAAAGTGTTTGGCATTGTTTCTAATTAATATAATTTAAGAACCAGCTGATATTTTAAACATTTTAATGAGCGATGTTTTTCAAGCTTGCAAAAATTTAAGGTTTCCCCTTTTAATGAGGAAATTTATTTCATAGTAGTTTCAGCTTTCTAGTTAAATGGTTCTCTTTTGATTTAACTCTTAGTGAGGTTTAAGGTCCTTCTTAAAAATTCCAAATAATGGAATTTAAAGAATTTCTAGGCTAAAATCCAAAATTCTCATTGCTGTAAGTTTTGCAAAACGATCTTAGCTTTCTTTTTCCATTTAAACTTATCTACCATTTACCCTTTGCCTCTCTCCCCAAATGAATCTTACCCAACATTCATTTTGGCCGTTCACTTTTATCCAAAGAAGCCATGAAAATCTGTTTCCATTGCTTTACTAATACCTCTCCAAATTCTTTTAACCATTTGTTCATTTATTAATCCATTTATTCACAAATTATTTTTCAAGGAGTACTACATGTCAGGCACTGCTGTGGGCCCCTGAGTTATGCCATGAACAAAGCAAGTGAAGGTGATGAGAAATGGTCACATTTTAGATATTATGATGACATGTAGAATTTGAAAGAAAGAGAAGAGTCAAGAACAACTTTAAGGTGTTTAACCTAAGCAACTGGAAGAATGGATTTTCCATCAATTGGGCTAAGGTCGCTTGGTGAAATATATTTTGGAAATACATAGAAGTAGGGATATAGATAGATAGTAGATAGATAGATAGATAGATAGATAGATAGATACAGATAGATGGGAAAAGACTGTCTCTTCCATAAATGGTGCTGGGAAAAATGGACAGCTATATGCAAAATAATTATACTACTTTCTCACACCGTACAGGAAAATAAACTCATAACAGATTAAAGACTTAAATGTAAGGCTTGAAACCGTAAAACTCCTAGAAGAGAATATGGGCAGTACACTCTTTACCATCAGTCTTATCAATGTTATTCTGGATCTGTCAAGTCAGGCAAGGGCAACAAAAGCAAAAATAAACAAACATGACTACTTGAAACTAAAAGCTTCTTCACAGCAAAGGCAACCATCAACAAAACAAAAAGGCAGTATAATGAATGGGAAAAGATTTTAGCAAATGATATATCTGACAAGGTGTTAATATCCAAAATATACAAATAACTCACACAATTCAGCACCAACAAACAACTTGATTAAAAAATGGGGAGAGGACCTGAGTAGACATTTTTCCAAAGAAGACAAACAAGTGGCCAACAGACACATGAAAAGATGCTCAATATCTAATTATCTGGGAAATGCAAATCAAAACCATAATGAGATATTACCTCATGCCTTTCAGAATGGCTATTATCAAAAACCCAACAAATTACAAGTGTTGGCTAGGATGTGGTAAAAAAGAAGCTCTCGTGCACTGTTGTTGAGATTGTAAATTGGTTCAGCCACTATGGAAAACATTATGAAGGTTCCTAAAAAAATTAAAAATAAAACTTCTGTATGAACCAACATTTGTTTTTTGGCTACACCATGAGACATTCAGGATCCTAGTTCCCTGACCAGGGTTAAAACCCATGCCTTCTGCCGTAGAAACACAGAGTCTTAACCATTGGACAGCCAGGGAAGTCCCTGAACCAGCATTTTTACATCTGGTTATTTACCCAAAGAAAAGAAAAAAACATATTCAAAAAGATATATGCAGCATTATCTTCATTGCATCATTGTTTACAATTGCCAAGATATGGAAACAACCTAGATGTCTATCAGTCGATGAACAGATTAAAAATATGTAATATTTATATATGATAGAATAACTTAGTGATACCAAGCATGATCCTGTGGGGCTTCTGGGCACAAAAGCCTTCCTGTGTCCCCCATTTCTTTGATTACAGGAAGTGGGCTTCATTGAGCTCCCATGACATTCCCTGAGTTCCAATGGGCAGGTTCAAGCAGTTGTTAATTAGGGAAGGGAGGGGATGAGAGATAAGGGAGGAACAGTCAAGAGAAACAATAGTGCAGCCTTGGGGCAAGGTCCTGGTTCCCCATCAAGGATACACATAATATCTTTGAGCTGTTTTGCAGATACTAAAATCCCCATCAGGTGGCGGAAGTTAACTGTATGCTGCACACAAGCATGTAGTTCCAAGACCAGTTGGAATCAGAATGTTGATGATGCTGACTCCAACTTACCTGTCAGAAGAATGTCCACGAGCTGATCAAGCCTCTTTGAACAATTACTATAAAACTTCTCACTACCCCCTCCAGGTTGGGACACGCAGTTTTGAGGGCTTTAGCCCACTGTGGCCCATTTACCTGGCAAAGCAATAAAACTGCTCTTTTCTACTTCATTGAAAACTCTCTCTGAGATTTAATTCAGTGTTAGTGTACAGAGGCCAGATTCGGCTTCATTAGCAATAAAAAGAAATAGAAATCTTGCCATTGTGACAACATGGATGGATCTAGATCCATGGATGGATCTTGCTAAGGCAGACAGCAAAACAAATACCATATCATCTCACTGACTCGTGGACTCTAAAAACCCAAACAACAAAATGCAAATAGACTCATTGATACAAAGACCAAACCAGTGGTTGCCAGAGGGGATGGTGGTAGGGTATTTGGTGAAATAGGTGAAGGAGATTAAGAGGTACAAACTTTCAATTATACAATAAATAAACCATGGGAATGTAATCTACAGCATAAGGAATATCGTCAGTAATATTGTAATCACTTTGTATAGTGAGAGATATTTACTGCACTTATCATGTTGATCTTTTCATAAAATATGTAAATGTCAAATCACTGTGTGGTATACCTAAAACTAACATAATATTGTACAGCAACGTTATTTCAATAAAAAGATATCACACTGACATTATACTGAATTGATATATTAAACAATAAGTAGCAACTACTCTAAATGTATTGGTCACCCCTTTGTATTTCTTTTACTTTTTGTAGTGATATGTTTTGATCCCTTCTTTGTGTATCTTCTATAGGTATTTCCTTTGCGTTACAGTGAGGCCTTCATAAAATGTATTATAACAATCTATTTTAAACTGATAACAACTTAATTGCAATCATATATAAAACACTACCATTTATTCCTCCATCACAGTTTATGTGATATGACAATTTACATGTTTTAATTGTGTATCTATAATACTAACAAATTTTGTACTTATAATTATCTTTAATAGTTTTGTCTTTAACTTTTATACTAAAATCACATGTGACTTACATATTACCTTTGTAGCATTACAGACTTATTTATTTGTCTATATATCTGCATTTACCAGTATTGTATACTTTCATATACATTGATGTTGCTATTTAGTGCACAATAGCAACTCTTTAATATGCAAGAGATCATGAATTTTGGTGGTCAACTAGCTGTTCCTGCCATATTTTATGACATACGAGAGACAAAATGCAGGCAGTTGTGCTGTTCATTGAATTTGTATGGCAGTAGTACCTATTATGAAGGCATACACCAATGAAAAGAACTCGAGCCCATAAAAGGGTGTACCCTATAGAGTGGAAAATGGAAGCAAGTCTAAGTGGTAGGTATTCTTTGCATAGTGATATTTTAGCATCACATGCAACCCAGGCTTAATAAAAAGCACAAAACTTCTAGTTGCTGATCACTTTATTAAGGCAAAACTGGAATAATCTACAGAGAGGGGTTTTAGTAAAAGAATGATACAGATCTAAATAGTAATTTGGAGAAAATTGTAATTGTTTGGAAGAACATGTCTAGCTTCATTCAAGCAAAATGAAGATACATGTCATTTTTGTTTTCTATCCAGATCATTATATGCTTGAAAAATAATTTTTGGAAAGCACAAAAATTAGTTGATGCAAATTTTAAAAGTTTAGTTTGCTTGAACAATCTCACTTAAGCTTGTGTCCACACTCACAAAATAACTATTATCATATGGTAAAGAAGAGGAAAGAAAAAGGGAGTTAATTTCAAAGAATCCAGAAAAACTAGAGAAGCAGCCCTTAGAAAGAATTCTAAGAAAATGTATTAAAGAATGCTATGCTTGCTTTCCAATGAAAGTAAAAATATGCTGAGTTTTTTGTTTGTTTGTTTTTTGTTTTGGCTAGTGCCCTTTATCTCCATCAAACCTTAAGTTCATGTTTTATCACTGTTATGAAGCCAAGTTACCATTGCAGAACTCATCTCATAACCAGAATCCAGAGACAATTGAGTTTTGGAAACCACAGGGAGATCAGACAACCATGATTAGAGAAAATATAATTTTACCTAATAGTAATAGGGGAAATCACTATGTAGTCTACCTTTGCTCATTGATTATTAATATTGATCCCTCTGAAATACTGAATTGCAAATTGTTTATATAAATGTAACATCTCCATTACTCAGTCAAGCTACTTCTGTAAGATAGTAAATTCATGGATCCATTCAGTGAATCAGTCAGTCAGTTATTTATGTGTTTAATATATGTTTATTGTTTCCTGCTACATTCAACAGTTTTGTGATATGTTCCGGAGAGACCAAGAAGGAACAATTTTCCTTGTTCACATAAAATTTGAAGCCTTTTGTAGGAGTCAAATAAATGGTATATTGCCACTAAATATTGATGAATCATGGAAATTCTTGAGAAGGTTGGTGACCATGGGAAACTCAAAAACATTGTGAAGACAAAATGAAAAATCTTTGTCATTGGCCAGTTTGATTGATTTTATAATTAGCTGTTTGTTTAAGAAAGCTCTGCTACTCAACTCTGCAAAAAATGCTTAGGAAGTTGAAACCCAGGAACTCTACAACAGGTTGTCAGTCTTTAGGCGCCAGAGGAGGGGAACACACTGATCCTCTGTTTCTTCCCACCCATTTCTTGATTCCTTTTTTTTCATCAAGTAAGCCTATATATATATCTGAAGCCATCAAACACAGCTTAATTTGGGAGTGGGGGAGCTTTAGATCCAAACTATACTTTAAAACTTACAGAGGCTTAACAACTCTTCACCTTAAAATTAGTTATATCTCTTCCCCCAGATTATCTGGAATTAACTATAAAGTATTTTAATATGAATATGAAATGAAATATAGTGAAATCATAGGAAAAGAATGAATAAATATTCCTAACAATAAGAATATAAAAACCACTATTCAAAGGTGCATTGTTTTTAAAAAAAACTCTGATAAAACAAACCAAATATTGAATATATTTCAAATATATGTATTTTACTTCAAATTGTGTCACCTCAGGACTCAGCAGCACATCAGGGTATTAGTAAAAATAAATATTATCTTTGAACAGAAAAGGCTGGCCATATGGACTACCTGATCGAGTTCACATACATAGTGAGAGGAATTGCATAGGAAAATAACGGGATTGTGGTTTATCACTAAATTTTAGCAAAATATTTTCAGCATTTGGTTTTGAAACAATATAATAATTAACAGTTGTTTTAAAACCTGATCTCTCTTATGGCAATCTCACTATTTTATTGCCAACTTTTACAAAATGGGAATAATTAAAATATCTCTAAGAAATATTTACAAAAGCAAATAATTGCAACCTTTATACAAAGCATGCACATAAGTGGCACAATTCCATGTTTTCAAAGGATTAACAAAATATATGCTTTTCTTTTAGAAATATGTGTTGATACTTTCTTATTTAACAGAAAGCAGATTTTTATTTCTCATATCCTAGGAACAACTAGTCTTATAAGCAGATTGACTTCAATGAGATAATTTTTTTAAAAATATACTTTAAGGAAACATGGAAGGAAATCTTGTCATTTATTTTCAAATGCATAGATACAACACATTGGAATTTGCAGGCATAATCATTTCCCAAAAGCCTTAATAAAAGAGTTGTACAAAAATGTAGAAATACCAGTTAGAAATTTTTAATGCTAAGCTGAATAACCATTTTCATAATCCTACCTGCTCAGCAATCTATCTTCAGACAAGAAAAGAGAAAGCAGTTTCAATGCAGTTACTCTTTTCCAAGACCCAAGAGAAAAAAAAAAAGATATTCTAGTTTTCTAGCAAAATAATATTTTTTCTCTCAATTCGGTTGTAAGCCCCATGCTTTCTCTATCTCTTAATATGCATTAGCATTAGTTGATTGAATATTCAATGCAATAACACTTCCAAAAAACTCTCAAAATAAGATTTTGTGATTTAGAATTTGCATTATTTGGAAAGGGAATAGGTTATCTTCAGCCACTTATTTTCAGAACATAAGTAATGTTTATTATGTGATGTTTCAGTGTGTGTGTGTGTGTGTGTGTGTAAAAGAGAGAAACAGGGAGACAGAGAGAAAGAGAGGGACAGCAAGGGAAATATATGGCCTCAGGATGACCTTTCATCCACAGGAAACCATAAAAAAAAAAATACCTGACACAGTTGCTGAAATGTGTCATAATTGAAACATGCTCATAATTGAAATATTTTATTACTATTTTCTTGGGAGTATGAGTCATATTAAAGTTTTAGGCAATTTTTTTTTTATCATTTTGTTTCTATATATTTTCTTCAGCTGAATTATGTTTCTTTTGTTGGCCAGTTTCCTTTGGCTTGATTGACACACCCATTTCATAGCCAAAACCTTATGGCAATTATGAGAATTTTAAATTATCTTTTTTTCAGTATGGTGGCAAAAGTTTTTTGTTACATATCTGTTCACTGTTTCTTGATTTACTATAAGTTTAAAATGTTGCTGGTGCTTTTTTTACCTACCATGTAGTGTGTACAAAAAACTAAAATAAATATAATATTTTATTGGAATATATAAACTGAAAAGTCTTATATTTTCAGGAATTAGACTAAACAGGAATTGGACTAAATCTGTAAAATCTTTTTATGATTTTTCTGTACATATATTGACATTTTATTCATTGCAGTTTACTTTTTCACTAGATGTAAAATATTTTATTTTATTGATGATAGTTTTTTTAGGATTTTATATTCTATCTTTTTTGGTTGTTTGTTGTTCAGTGAATATTGGTTTAGAAAGGCACACCTCAGAGATGTTGTGAGTTTGGTTCCAGACCACCACAATAAAATGAATATTGGAATAAAAAAGTCACAAAAATTTTTTTGGTTTCCCAGCGCACATAAAATTTATGTTTACACTATAATGTAGTCTAGCAACGTACAATAGTATTATGTCTAAAAAAGCAACATACATACCTTAATTAAAAATACTTTATTGCTGAAAACAGCTATCATCTGAGCCTTCACCGAGTCATAATCATTTTGCTGGTGGAGGGTCTTGCCTTGATGTTGGTGACTGCTGACTGATCAGGGTTGTGGTTGCTGAAAGCTGGGGGTCACTGTAGACATTTAAAATAAGACAACAATGAAGTTTGCCCAGTCAATTGACTCTTCCTTTCATAAATAATTTCTCTGGATCATGCAATGCTGTTTGATAGCATTTTACCCATAGTAGAACTTCTTTCTACAATTGGAGTCAATCCTCTCTAACCCTGCCTCTACTTTATCAACTAAGTTTATGTCATTTGCTATCTTTTCAACAGTCTTCACAGCATCTTCACCAGGAATACATTCCATTTCAAGAAACCACTTTCTTTGCTCATTCATAAGAAGCAACTCCTCATCTGCTGAAGATTTATCCTGAGATTGCAGCAATTCAGTCATACATACAAAATGTATTTCTTAAATAATAACACTTGAAAGTTGAAATTACTCCTTGATCTATGGGGTGCAGAATGGCTGTTGTGCTATCAGGAATGAAGACAGCAATAATCTTACTGTACACCTCCATCAGAACTCTTGGGTAAACAGCTGCATTGTCAATGAGCAGTCAGATTTTGAAAGGCTTTTTTTTTTAATTTCTGAGTTGTGGGTCTCAACAGTAAGCATAAAATATTCAGTAAATCATGTTGTAAAGAGATGTGCTGTCATCCAGAGTTTGTTGTTCC
This sequence comes from Stenella coeruleoalba, assembly GCF_951394435.1. Taxonomy (NCBI): domain Eukaryota; kingdom Metazoa; phylum Chordata; class Mammalia; order Artiodactyla; family Delphinidae; genus Stenella; species Stenella coeruleoalba. The sequence continues at coordinate 17,930,549 of NC_137159.1, read as the reverse complement.
ATTTACAGAGCACAAGCAGAGTAGATTTCACATAATTCTTAAGGGCCCTCAAATGTTTGAAATGGTAAATAAACATTGGCTTCAACTTGAAGTCAACCAGTTTCATTAGCCCCTAATAGAAGAGTCAGTCTGTCCTATGAAGCTTTGAAGACAGGCATTTACTTCTCTCTAGTTATGAAATTCCTAGATGACATCTTCTAATAGAAAGCTGTTTTGTCTACATGAAAATCTGTTATTTAGTGTAGTCATCTTCGTTAATCACCTTAGCTAGATCTTCTGGATAACTTCTTTCAGCATCTATATCACCACTTGCTGCTACACTTTGCACTTTTATGTCATAAAGACGGTTTCTTTTTCCTCAAACCTCATGAAGCAACCACTGCTTACTTCAAACTTTTCTTCTGCAGGTTCCTCACCTCTCTTGCCTTCATAGAATTGAAGAGACTTAGAGCCTTGCTCTGTATTAGGTTTTGGCTTAATCGTACATTGTGTCTGGTTTGATCTTCTATCCAGACCACTAAAACTTTCTCCATATCAACAATAAGGCTCTTTCACTTTCGTACCATTTGTTTGTTCACTGAATTATCACTTTTTATTTCCTTCAAGAACTTTTCCTTTGCATTCACAACCTGGTTAACCTTTTGGCACAAGAGACTTAGCTTCCTGCTGATCCCAGCTTTCAACCTGCCTTCCTCACTAAGCTTCCTCATTTCCAGCTTTTGATTTAAAGTGAGAGTTGTGTGACTTCCTCTCACTTGAACACTTAGAGCTATTTTGTAGTGTTATTAATTGGCTTAATTTCAATATTATTGTGTCTCAGGGAATAGGGAAGCCCAAGGAGCAGGAGAGATTTGGGGGAAAGGCCAGTTGATGGAGCAGTTAGAACACACACATTTATCAAGTTTGCCATCATCTGTGAATGCTGTTCATCATGCTCCAAAACAGTTACAATAACAACATCAAAGATCACTGATCACAGATCACCATAACAGATATAATAATAATGAAAAAGTTTAAAATAGTACAAAAATTACCAAAACATGACACAGAGACCCAGATTGAGCAAATGCTGTTGGAAGAAAGGTGCCAATTGACTTGCTCTACACAGATTTTGCCACAAACCTTTAATTTGTAAAGAATGCAATATCTGCAAAATGCAATAAAGTGAAGCAAAATAACATGAGGTATGCCTGTACAATGTCAAACATTATGCTAGACATATAGGAGTTAAAATGTATATGATATCAGATGTTTTCCTTACTCTTGTGGAATGGAAGTGTTTTCAATTCAATATTTTCAAAAGAGATGGAGACACTGTGTCAATTTCAATAATTATTGCCTGACTATAGATGCATTGTTACAGATAAAGGTTTAAAGAATACATACTTCATTGCAATCAAATTAGTAATTTCATAATTAAAATCCAAATTTAGGACTTTCACAGTATATGCTAATTTTTAACTAGGAATATGTTATGAGGTGGTATAGTATTTTGATAAAATAAACAGACACAGACACAAAAGGAAAATATTCTTGTGGAAAACATTTTTGCTCCAGATTATCATTGACCACACTATAAATAAGTAAATGATCCCTTAACTATATATAAACAGCCTCCCCACTCATACCCATACACTAGCCTAATAACATTTTATTTCAATGAGTTTTTAGTTGAAAAATGTTGTTTTGGAATGGATGTTTTTCCCTGCTTCTGTGTAAGATTATCAGGTCTTTAAAATATAAAATGCAGAATTTTGACTTTAGCTCCCACTACAGTTCATTAAATACTTGAGTGTTTGTCCAAGACAACTTTGTACCAGAGGCTGAAATGTTTTCTCACAACATATGTGCATTTTTAATTATTACGGTGGTCCAGGGGTGATGTAATAATGGTCATTAAAAAAAAAAAGGGAGAGCAAAAGAGCTAGTTTTTGGGAAGGTAAATGTGCCCCCTCCCTGGGAGAAACGATATATAGGATACAAAGATAATGAGGCTGAAGGTATGATAAAAGTGCATCTGAAAACTAAATGCTGCTTGGTGGTAAAGTATTGAGACCTTGAATAATATTCCTCAATATCTAAGTGTTTCTTGATATCCCTCAGGAAGAACAAGGGGCTCTGAACAATGAATCACAAGAAGTACCCTTTTGGGCTTCCCTGGTGTCGCAGTGGTTGAGAGCCCGCCTGCCGATGCAGGGGACACGGGTTCGTGCCCCGGTCCGGGATGATCCCACATGGCGCAGAGCGGCTGGGCCCGTGAGCCATGGCCACTGAGCCTGCGGGTCCGGAGCCTGTGCTCCGCAACGGGAGAGGCCACAACAGTAAGAGGCCCGTGTACCGCAAAAAAAAAAAAAAAAAAAAAAAGTACCCTTTTGTAAAGGGCATGAATCAATGAACTTAACCCTTCACTTAAAAAAAAAAAAAAAGGAACAGAAACGTTGACTTGTCGTTTGTCAGATGGAATATAACTGACCTTGACCCAGATCATTTTCTTGAGAAAATGGCCAAGTAGACAAATCTAATGGAAATCTAATGTGCTATAATAATGGAGTCCTGGCATATTTTGATGTAGAATAACTTTTAGCTGAGTTTTCATTGTGTGGGTGGCAAGAAGCAAACATATCTATGTCTTTCTACATTAGAACATGCCTTGGCAGAGTATATTTAGAGGCTAGAGTAGCTCTAGAGAACAGATTTTGGACTCCCAGCAAATCAGAGTAGGAGGATACTTACACCTTGCTTGTGGAGAAACTACTAGATAATTATTTGCCATATGTGATACTACAAATCATGACAATCCTCTTACATACAAAGTGGTGGGTTTGTGCAGAATTTGCTTTAATAAAAAGAATTTGAATGAAGTTCTTAGGTACTCTTTATATAATATAAATCTTCTTATATTATACACTGTGTGTTACACTGTGTTATGCCCTTTCCATCCCCTTGGGCTATTACCACTCTTGTATTATTTTCCAGTTCTCAGAAGAAGATTGGATATTAATTATTTCCTTCATGCCAGAGTTAAATCTGTGTTTCCAGATGAACCTCCTATTTTGAACTGAAGGTCAGACCATTTCCTATTTTAAAATAAAATAAAAGAAAATGTACTTTTATAAAATATGTACATTTTAGGAGTTGTGTGAAATTTATTTATGCAGTTATTTTTTTAAATTTTTGTTATCTGTGTGCTAGGTAGTAAATTTTTATTCTTGAAAGATTTTGAGACTGTGTGGAGAAGACAAATATGTGGTAAAAAATCTAACAAAAATGGGGCTTCCCTGGTGGCGCAGTGGTTCGGGGTCCACCTGCTGATGCAGGTGACGCAGGTTCGTGCCCTGGTCTGGGAGGATCCCACATGCTGTGGAGCGGCTGGGCCCGTGGGCCGTGGCCGCTGAGCCTGCGCGTCTGGAGCCTGTGCTCCTCAACGGGAGAGGCCACAACAGTGAGAGGCCCACATACCGCAAAAAAAAAAAAAAAAAAAAAAAGAAACTAACAAAAATGTAGTTGGTGCTATTAATTAATTCAGATAGTATTTATTGAACTTCTATAATATTTTATTGCCTTAGTCAATGAGGAGATTAAATTAAAAGAAAAACATAAAACATTTAATGACAAGCATTTGTAAATTGATAGAGAGATGATAATACTTCATTTTAGAATGAATTCTTATACCCCAGAAACTACCTGCTTTAGGCAGTCAAACCTTCTTCGTGTTATATACTTATCACTTGTCATATATTTTGTAAAGCAGTTAAAAGTCTTTAAAGTATTGTTACAGGCAACTGAACAATATTAATGTTGTCTACTACAACTTCCCCTCCTTAAATGTATGAAGGACATTGATACCTCTATAACTTCACCATTTATTTTTTTCCTATGAAGACCCTATACTTATGGTAAAGTTGTATGTAACTTTGAAGGCCTGGTTTATCACATTATCACCTCCTTTCATCTATTATAGTATATTATTCACAGAAGAAAGGGAAATTGTTCTTATATATGTATACCTTCATGTCACTTCAAACAAAATTCTTGCATAAAATTCCAATATGGAATTAAAACTAGGGTAACATACAATTGTTTTGCATTCTGATATTTCCAGAACAATCTAAAAGTCTAGACCTATTGTCTGATATAATTATCAATAACACACATTTCACTTAAAAATTATACGAACATCCAATTATAGTCCTGTGTTCCTGTGAAAATTGAAGGTGCTTTTGTCTCCAAGACTTAACAATTTGTTGTTATTTTTAATTGAATTAAATTTAAAGTATTTCCAAGGAAATACAGATTGTAATGATGGAAAGGTAGCCATTTCAAATTAACTCTTCCACTGAAAATAAATAGAAAAGTAGAAAAAAGCATGGACAAAATCTCTTTAAAATTATTTTGCAACTCTCAATGAAGTAGAGAATTGCAGGAGCAAGAACTAAATAATACTAGAAGCTCACAGCTCTGAGCTCAGTATCTGGTTCCGTTTTTTTTATTTTTAGTACCCACATAATCCCCAAAACAGGAGAAATTGATGCATAAATTTCAGAAGTGAGGCAGAATTTATAATATACTCACAGAACGAAGGGGGCAAATTTGGAGTTTAGGGTTTACCTCAAATCAGCATGCCTGGTAAAAAAAAAACTATTAATTGAGGCTAGATTTAGAAGTCTACATCTTGGGAGTAATGATCCACTGATAATAGATCAGGACTCCACTGAACAGGACACTACAGATATTGAATCCTAGCTTTATTTAAATACCTAATTGGGTTAGGTAAATTAAACTTACTAGTGTTGCCAACCTAGACGCGTGACAAAAAAAAAAAAAAGATTCAACAGACAGACCTTCAAATTCTTTCTACAAATATTCATATTCATTTTCTGAAACTACCAAAAGATAACAGGTGCATAATCTGAAAATATATGGACAAAAGGAAAGAGAAACACAAGATAATACAAACAGAACAATGGTGGATCCAGATAGTGGGGCTTTTAGAAAAAGATTTTTAATTTATTTTATATACTTTTTTAAAACATCTTTATTGGAGTAAAATTGCTTTACAATGTGTGTTAGTTTCCGTTTTATAACAAAATGAATCAGCTATACATATACATATATCCCCATATCTCCTCCCTCTTGTGTCTCCTTCCCATCCTCCTTATCCCACTGCTCTAGATGGTCAAAAAGCACTGAGCTGATCTCCCTGTGCTATGCAGTTGCTTCCAACTAGCTATTTTACATTTGGTAGTGTCTATATGTACTTGACACTCTCTCACTTCATCCCAGCTTACCCTTCCCCCTCGCCATGTCCTCAAGTCCATTCTCTACGTCTTTGTCTTTATTCCTGTCCTGCCCCTAGGTTCTACAAAACCCTTTTGTTTTAGATTTCATATATATGTGTTAGCATATGGTATTTGTGTTTCTCTTTCTGACTTACCTCACTCTGTATGACAGACTCTAGGTCCATCCACCTCACGACAAATCACTCAATTTTGTTTCTTTTTTATGGCTGAGTAATATTCCATTGTATAGATATGCCACATCTTCTTTATCCATTCATCTGTCGATGGACACTTAGGTTGCTTCCATGTCCTGGCTATTATAAATAGAGCTGCAATAAACAATGTGGTACATGACACTTTTTGAATTATGGTTTTCTCAGGGTATATCCCCAGTAGTGGGATTGCTGGGTCATATGGTAGTTCTATTTTTATTTTTATAAAGAACCTCCATACTGTCTCCATAGTGGCTGTATCAATTTATATTCCCACCAACAGTGGAAGAGGGCTCCCTTTTCTCCACACCCTATATAGCATTCATTGTTTCTAGATATTTTGAGAATGACCATTCTGACTGGTGTGAGGTGATACCTCACTGTAGTTATGATTTGCATTTCTCTAATGGTTAGTGATGTTGAGCATCCTTTCATGTGTTTCTTGGAAATGTGTATATCTTCTCTGGAGAAATGTCTATTTAGGTCTTCTGCCCATTTTTGGATTGGGTTGTTTGTTTTTTGATATTGAGCTGCATGAATTGCTTGTAAATTTTGGAGATTAATCCTTTGTCAGTTTCTTCAGTTGCAAATATTTTCTCCCATTCTGAGGATTGTCTTTTCATCTTGTTTATGGTGTCCTTCGCTGTGCACAAGCTTTTAAATTTCATTAGGCCCCATTTTTTTATTTTTGTTTTTATTTCCATTTCTCTAGGAGGTGGGTCAAAATGGATCTCGCTGTGATTTATGTCATAGAGTGTTCTGCCTATGTTTTCCTCTGAGAGTTTTATAGTGTCTAGCCTTACATTTAGGTCTTTAATCCATTTGGAGTTTATTTTTGTGTATGGTGTTAGGGAGTGTTCTAATTTCATTTTTTTACATGTAGCTGTCCACTTTTCCCAGCACCACTTATTGAAGAGGCTGTCTTTTCTCCATTGGATATTCTTGCCTCCTTTATCAAAGATAAGGTGACCATATGTGTGTGGGGTTATCTCTGGGCTTTCCATCCTGTTTCATTGATCTATATTTCTGTTTTTCTGCCAGTAACATACTGCCTTGATTACTATAGCTTTGTAGTATAGTCTGAAGTCAGGGGACCTGATTCCTCCAGCTCCATTTTTCTTTCTCAAGATTGCTTTGGCTATGCGGGATCTTTTGTGTTTACATACAAATTGTGAAATATTTTGTTCTAGTTCTGTGAAAAATGCCATTGGTAGTTTGATAGGGATTGCACTGAATCTGTAGACTGCTTTGGGTAGCATAGGCATTTTCACAATGTTGATTCTTCCAATCCAAGAACATGGTGTATCTCTCCATCTGTTTGTATCATTAAAATTTCTTTCATTAGTGTCTTATAGTTTTCTGCATACAGGTCTTTGTCTCGTTAGGTAGATTTTTTTCCTAGGTATTTTATTCTTTTTGTTGCAATGGTAAATGGGAGTGTTTCCTTAATTTCTCTTTCAGATTTTTCATCATTAGTGTACAGGAATACAAGAGGTTTCTGTGCATTACTTTTGTATCCTGCTACTTTACCAAATTAATTGATTAGCTGTAGTAGTTTTCTGGTGGCATCTTTAGGATTTTCTATGTATAGAATCATGTCATCTGCAAACAGTGAAAGACTTACTTCTTCTTTTCAAATTTGGATTCCTTTTATTTCTATTTCTTCTCTGACTGCTGTGGCTAAAACTTCCAAAACTATGTTGAATAATACTGGTGAGAGTGGATAATCTTTTCTTATTCCTGATCTTAGCAAAAATGATTTTAATTTTTCACCACTGAGCATGATGTCGGCTGGCGGTTTGTCATACAAGGCCTTTATTATGTTGAGGTACATTTGCTCTATGCCTAATTTCTGGAGGTTGTTTTTTATCATAAATGGATGTTGAATTTTTTTGAAAGCTTTTTCTGCATCTATTGAGTTGATCATATGGTTTTTATCCTTCAATTTGTTAATACAGTTTATCACATTGATTGATTTGTGTATATTGAAGAATCCTTGCATTCCAGGGATAAACCTCACTTGATCATGGTGTATGATCCTTTTAATGTGCTGTTGGATTCTCTTTGCTAGTATTTTGTTGAGAATTTTTGCATCTATGTTCATCAATGATATTGGCCTGTAGTTTTCTTTATTTTTGACATATTTTTCTGGTTTTGGTATCAGGGTGATGTTGGCCTCATAGAATGAGTTTGGGAGAGTTCCTCCCTCTGCTATATTTGGGAAGACTTTGAGAAGGATTGATGTTAACTCTTCTCTAGATGTTTGATAGAATTCGCCCGTGAAGCCATCTGGTCCTGGTCTTTCGTTTGTTGGAAGAATTTTAGTCACAGTCTCAATTTCAGTGCTTGTGATTGGTCTGTTAATATTTTCTATTTCTTCATCGTTCAGTCTCAGAAGGTTGTGTTTTTCTAAGAATTTGTCCGTTTTTTCCAGGTTGTCCATTTTATTGGCATAGAGTTGCTTGTAGTAGTCTCATGATCCTTTGTATTTCTGCAGTGTCTGTTGTTACTTCTCCTTTTTCATTTCTAATTCTATTGATTTGAGTCTTCTCTCTTTTTCTCTTGATGTGTCTTGCTAATAGTTTATCAATTTTTTTTATCTCTCAAAAGAACAGCTTTTAGTTTTATTGATCTTTGCTCTTCTTTCCTTCATTTCTTTTTCATTTATTTCTGATCTGATCTGTATAATTTCTTTCCCTCTGCTAACTTTGGGGTGTTGTTGTTCTTCATTCTCTAACTGCTTTAGGTGTAAATTTAGGTTGTTTATTTGAGCTGTTTCTTGTTTCTTGAGGTACGATTGTATTGCTATTAACTGCCCTCTTAGAACTGTTTTTGCTGCATCCCATAAGTTTGGGGTCATCATGTTTTCATTGTCATTGTTCTTAGGTACTTTTTTTATCTGCTCTTCGATTTCTTCAGTGATCTCTTGGTTATGTAGTACTGTATTGTTTGTCATCCATGTGTTTGTATTTTTTACAGTATTTTTCCTGTAATTGATATGTAGGCTCATAGTGTTGTGGTTCGAAAAGATACTGGATATGATTTCAATTTTCTTAAATTTACCAAGGCTTGATTTGTGACCCAAGATATGATCTATCCTGGAGAATGTTCCATGTGCACTTGAGAAGAAAGTGTATTCTGTTGTTTTGGGGTGGGACATCCTATAAATATCAATTAAGTCCATCTTGTTTAATGTATCATTTAAAGCTTGTGTTTTCTTATTTATTTTCATTTTGGATGATCTGTCCATTGGTGAAAGTGGGGTGTTAAAGTCCCCTACTATGATTGTGTAACTGTCGATTTCCCCTCTTACGGCTGCTAACTTTTGCCTTATGTATTGTGGTGTTCCTATGTTGGGTGCATAAATATTCACAATTGTTATATCTTCTTCTTGGATCAATCCCTTGATCATTAGGTAGTGTCCTCCTTTGTCTCTTGTAATAGTCTTTATTTTAAAAGTCTATATTTTCTGATATGAGAATTGCTATTCCAGCTTTCTTTTGATTTCCATTTGCATGGAATACCTTTTTCCATCCCCTCACTTTCAGTCTGTATGTCCCTAGCCCTGAAGTGGGTCTCTTGTAGGTAGCATATATATGGGCTTTTTTTTGCATCCATTCAACCAGTCTATGTCTTTTGGTTGGAGCCTTTAATACATTTACATTTATGGTAGTTATTGATATGTATGTTCCTATTAACATTTTCTTAATTGTTTTGGATTTGTTATTGTAGCTCTTCTCTTTCTCTTGTGGTACCTGTCTAGAGAAGTTCCTTTAGCATTTTCTGTGAAGCTGGTTTGGTGGTGTTGAATTCTCTTAGCTTTTGCTTGTCTGTAAAGGTTTTAATTTCTCAATCGAATCTGAATGAGATCCTTGCTGGGTAGAGTTATCTTCATTGTAGGTTTTTCCCTTTCATCACTTTAAATATGTCCCACCACTCCCTTCTGGTTTGCAGTTTCCGCTGAAAGATCAGCTGTTAACCTTATGGGGATTCCCTTGTATGTTATTTGCTGTTTTTTCCTTGCTGCTTTTAATATATTTTCTTTTTATTTAATTTTTGATAGTTTGATTAATATGTGTCTTGGCATGTTTCTCATTAGATTTATCCTGTATGGGACTCTCTGCACTTCCTGGACATGACTTATTATTTCTTTCCCATATTAGGGAAGTTTTCAAGTATAATCTCTTCAAATATTTTCTCAGTCCCCTTCTTTTTCTCTTCTTCTTGTGGGACCCCTATAATTTTAATGGTAGTGCATTTAATGTTGTCCCAGAGTTCTCTGAGATTGTCCTTAATTCTTTTCATTCTTTTTTCTTTAATCTGCTCTGTGGTAGTTATTTCCACTATTTTATCTTCCAGGTCACATATCCGTCCCTCTGCCTCAGTTATTCTGCTATTCATTCCTTCTAGAGAATTTTTAATTTCATTTATTTTGTTCTTCATCATTGTTTGTTTGCTCTTTAGTTCTTCTAGGTCCTTGTTAAATGTTTCTTGCATTTTCTCCATTTTATTTCCAATGTTTTGGATCATCTTTACTCTCATTACTCTGAATCCTTTTTCAGGTAGACTGCCTATTTCCTCTTCATTTGTTTGGTCTGGTGGGTTTTTACCTTGCTCCTTCATCTGCTGTGTATTTCTCTGTCTTCCATTTTGCTTAACTTACTGTGTTTGGAGTTTTCTTTTCGCAGGCTGCAAGTTCATAGTTCCTGTTGTTTTGGGTGTCTGCCTCTAGTGGCTAAAATTGTTTCAGTGGGTTGTGTAGACTTCCTGGTGGAAGTGACTGGTGCCTGTGTTCTGGTGGATGAAGCTGCATCTTGTCTTTCTGGTGGGCAACACTGCATTCGGTGGTATGATTTGGGATGTCTGTGACCTTATTATGATTTTATGCACCCTGTCTGTTAATGGGTGGGGTTGTGTTCCTGTCTTTCTAGTTGTTTGGCTTAGGGTGTCCAGCACTGTAGCTTGCTGCTCATTGAGTGGAGCTGGGTCTTAGCATTGAGATGGAGCTCTCTGGGACAGCTTTCACTGTTTGATATTACATGGAGCTGGGAGGTCTCTGGTCGACCAATGTCCTGATCTTGACTCTCCCACTTCAGTGGCACAGGCCTGACATCCGGCTGGAGCACCAGACCCTGTCAGCCAGACGGTCAGGTACATTGGGAGTTTCTTGACTTTTGGGAAGTCTGAGTTCTTCTGCCAGCATTTGGTAGGTGTTCTGTAGGGGTTGTTCCACATGTAGATGTGTTTCTCATGTACTTGTGGGGAGGAAGTTGATCTCCACATTTTACTTCTCCGCCATCTTTAAGATCTTCCCACTGACAAAGATTTTTAAATAACTTGTCTTAGTATGTTTAAGAAATTAGAAAGCAAGATTGGCAATTTTGCCCATGTACAAAAAAAAAATGGAAAAATAAGAAATAAAAAAGATACAGTAACTTAAGAACAGATTGGACACATCAAAAGATAGAAGATGGTTCATACAAAAACAAAGCAGAATAATAGAAATTATTGAAAATGTTATAAAGAAAGGGATATAGTGAAATATTCTAATATGCATATAACTGAAGAGAGAGAGAATAGTATAGGGGAACTACTTAAAAGATAAGTACTAAATTTTCTGAAAGTAGGGAAATATCAGGCCACAAAAGGCACAACAAATTCCAAGAAGGATAAATGCAAAGGATAGGTACAAAAACCAAAATGTCAGGAATAAAACAATAAAAGAAAAGAAAAAAAAAGTATTAATATAAATAAAATGATATTACATTCAAAGGAGCTATATATGGCAGTTAAACTTTCAATAGTAATTATATATTTTAGAAGACAATGGAATTAAAATTTTAATGTGTGACAAAATGGAACTGCCCATGTAGAATTATAAACTAGCAAAAAATATTCTTCTAAAATAAAGTTTTACAGACAAATAAAAGGAAAAAAAATACTAGTGGAATCATATCAAAAATAGGAAAAAATAGTTTTACCAGAAGAAACAAAAAGTAATCCCATAAGGAAGCTTAGAGAAACCAAAAGGAAAAAAAAAAGTTAACAAAATGGGTAAATTTATGGGTTAATCTAAATGTATCTGCCTTCACAATACTAGCATGTTTTTGAAATTAAAATATATTTAGAACCCAAAACCATACTCAAATATGATAAAAGTTATAGTTTATATTAGAGAGAGAGAATTATTTTTTAATAAATTAATCACAAAGGAACAAGAAAGAACACAAAATGGCTTATGGAACTGGTAGAACAAATTAAAATTTATAATAAACTGGTAAACATAAATCAGTTAGACAATTACTATTTGTCGCATAAGAATCTACCCACAGTTTTGGTGAATTACTGAAACAAATGTTTTGTAATATTTCATGATTTGGGCCATCAAAATTCAAGCAGGGCTTGCCTGGCAGATTTCTCTGCTATTTTTGCTGACTGTTGATTGAAATCCTCTAGTGGTATTTAGTTTTGATCTGGAGAGTCAGAGATTATTTTATTCACATGCCTTTTGCTTTGGCTGAAAGATATGGAAGATTGAGTTCATCTGGGCCTTTCTCCTTCTATGAAATCTCAGGAACTCTATGTATTCTCTCCAGCAAGATAGTTAGGATTCTGAAAATTTCTCTGGGCTCATAGAATAATGGTTCCAAGAAACACAAAGTGCAAGTTGCCAGTGAGTAAATTTGTCCTTTTGTTCTCAAATTATTTTGTCTTTAGATTCTCCTTTAGCTTAAATGTTTCAAAAGAAAAATAGTATAGAGATATTTTATGTCATCTTATATCATTCAATATGCTATTATTTACTTCTTAAAGTAAACTTTAAAAGGAACTTCTAGATATGTCAAATTGAAGGTGAAATTGCTTATGTCTAAGTTAAGAACAAGGATAAAACATAGAGAGTACATGAATAAGTTAGCACTAGCAGGAGCAAAGTGATAGACAATATTGTATACTCCCAGGTGTATTATAAATACCATAATGATAGAGTGTCCCTAGATTTATACCCTTTTATATTTAAACTTCTGACTCCTATAAAAGTATAATTACTCTTAAGAGATATAAGAAGTTTAAATACTCTGTAATTTATAATTACTGAAAACCATATATATATATATATATATATATATATATTAGGAGGAGATATTGTTAAGTGACTTACATTAGAACATGAAACTTTGAGGCAGCATAGGAGAACATAATTTTCATAAGAATAATGTCTGAGTTCATGTAAATATACAGATTTGTGAAGTAGGGAGATATTAACAACTGTCTTCACCACCTTGGATGTTTTGCCCAGAAAGGAGATTGTGTACAATGTCCCTGTTAAAAAAGAAAAATAAAGTGAAAGATTCCCCAGCAAAGCAGCAAAGCAAATAATTTTCTTACTAACTGATGCTGCCAAGAATTAGAGTTGGAGTGTCTGTATTTTAAAGGTAAGCAAATTTAGCTGTAGGGATGCTACTTCAAAAGGACACAAAACTCATCACACAATTATGACACCATCCTGGTTCCCTATCCCATGCTGTCGCATTCTCATTCCTTCTCAGAATGTTAACAGTTTAGGATTATTGGACTGTGTGTGTGTGTGTGTGTTTGTGTGTGTGTTGTAGGTGATATGTTTCTTCTGAGCTATGGCTATAGGACTGGGAAATAATGCTGGCTGGGAAAGAAGGAAAGCTAACGATGATGGAAATTTCATAGCTCAGAACAATGACTATGTGTCTCTGAATAAACCATATCTGTCATGTGTAATAAGTAAAATCATTTCCAGGTCTCTCTAGTTTTTCTTCTGCATTGTATCTAAACTTGATAATTCCTTTTCATTTCCAAAGATTAGAAAGTATCTTACAGTCTCTAAGAGGTAATAAACTTATTCCTAGAATGAAAAACACAAATTTAAACAGTATCTTTTCTTGCCTCTCTTAGTTTTGTCATTTGCAACTGATGTAATTGAAAATGCAGAATTTGTATACCCAAGAATATTAATTATTAAATATTAATATTCCTGAGAAATAAAGGATATTGGAAGCAGAACACTCTCAATACCAAATTGAACCACATTATTTCTGTTAATATAAGGGCTGGGATGAAAACTTTGCATCTGTATACTTGATGAGATATAGCATTCCCTAAAGTCTTGTTCACAGTCAATAAATAAATATTTAATAAATATTTATTATCTATGCATTGCTGCATCATGTTCTTGGTAGAAGGGATACAGAGGTAAACAAAAACCTACCCTCATGGAGCTTATATTCTGATGTGGGAATATAATAAGCAAATAAAAAATATATAAGAATGTGACAGGTTTCATGAGTATAATAAAGTAGGCTAATAAGTGTAGAATGACCCTGGAGAAAGGAATGCGATTAATGAAGGGGACTAAAGAAAGCTTTTAATATGATGCATTTGGGAGATCTGAAGGAAGTAAGAGGATAAAACCATGTAGATACATGGGGGACTGGATTTATTACAAACCAATGGAGAAACAAGTGAGAAGACCTTAAAGTAGAGGGATATTTGTTCGCACAAATAATAGCAGGTCAGGAGTGAAATCAGAAATGGAGAGGTAGATTACTTGTAAACTTGGAGACACAGCCAACATAATTTACAAATGAACTGCATTTAGGATTTGAAAGGTATCAAGGATAAACTACAACAATTTTTTGTGTAAATGGAAAGATGGATATGTCGTTTACTTAGGTGGAGAAGTCTGCATATGAGCCAGTATTGGTTTTTTTCTGGTGGGGGGGGAGTGTTGGGGGTAGGAGAAAAGAAAGTGTGTCTTGGAATTACTGAATATGAGATCACAATAAGCATTCAAGTGGAGATATCAAGGAGGCAGGTAGATACATATGAGTCTGGAATTCAGAAGAGAGACACTGTTTAAAAAGATAATTTGGGGCAGCTTCCCTGGTGGTGCAGTGGTTAAGAATCTGCCTGCCAGTGCAGAGGACACAGGTTCAAGCCCTAGTCCAGGGAGATACCACATGTCACGGAGCAACTAAGCCCGTGTGCCACAACTACTGAGCCTGTGCTCTAGAGCCCATGAGACACAACTACTGAGCCCACGTGCCTAGAACCCATGCTCCACAACAAGTAAAGCCACTGCAATGAGCAGCCCATGCACCACAGCAAAGTGTAGCCCCTGCTTGCCGCAACTAGAGAAAGCCCATGTGCAGCAACAAAGACCCAATGCAGCCAAAAATAAATAAATTTTTCCAAAAAAAAAAAAAAACCTTTCAATAAATAAAACTGTGATTTACTTAAAAATATAAATAAATAATTTAGGGAGTCATCAGCCTTTAGACGGTTCCAAAGTCAATAGAATGTGTAAAATAAATAATGACCATAGACAGAGAAAATGAAGTCTAGGACCCACATGTAGCCATTCAGTTGCTGTTAAGGCACATGCAAAGGAACCTCTGAAGTATATGATGAGGCTTAAGGGAGAATGTTTCCTTACATTTTCTAGCTTCTAGAGGTTGTCTGCCTTCCTTGCTCATGGTTCTTTTCCATCTTCAGCAATGGTCAGTTAAATCTTCCTCACTTTGCATTATTCTGACACTGACTTTTCTTCTACCTCTTGTTTCCACTTTTAAGGACCCTTGTGATTACACTGGGCCCACTTAGATAATCTAGTGTAAACTATTTTTAGATCATTTGACTAACAACGTTAATTCCCCTTTTCTGTGTAACATGAAACCTTCAAAGATTCTGGGGATTAGGATGTGCAGGTCCTTAGATGGTTCCTTATTCTCCCTACCATGAAAGGGAATAAATGTAAAGTTGAGTATTGATGATAAGCAACATGAAGGTCATTAATAATCTTGACAAGCAATGTTTCTGTAGAGTAGTTTGTATAAAATAATTCTAATTGGAATGTATTTAGAAGAGAAGGGGAAGATGAGATTTAGATAAAAAAGCTAAAGATAGCTCTTTTGAAGAGTTTGATAAAGGGAACAGGAGATGAGTTCAGGATAAAGTGTTCTTGAGAAGAGAGGTGAACTGATAGGATATAAACTGATAAAATGAACCATTACATACAGAACCATGCAAGATGTAGGGAAAAGGGAAAAATTACAAGAATAAAAATCCCTGACTAGAAGAATGATAATGGAATTTAGTGAAAAATAATATGGTTGAATTGGATAGGACCTTCATCCATATCGAAAGAAAGGATGGTACAATACAGAGGTAAGATTTCAGGTTGGTCAATCTGGTGGGGATGATGTTAACAAAATCTGCTATAGTGTTTATTTTCCAGGGATGTAAGAAGTCAGGTAATCAGCATAGAGTGAGGAAGCGAGAGAAGCTTTTAACGTTTAAGAAGAAAGTTGTGAAATAGTCACTTTTTACAGTACCTCAAAATATTTTCACATCATGGTACACTTGGAAAATTATATTTGTGCAAAACGCTGGAAGACATGTAAGACTGCTCACAGCTGGAGGTGACTGGGAGTAATTCCAGGGTAACTAGGGTCTATAAGTCACTCCAGACATCTCCTAACTGCTCTGTGAGTACTGGAACATATATTTTGCAAACTTGTAATGTATTTGAGGCATATCAATGTATGGTAACAAAATGGTTGGGAAATGGGCATGGAATGGAAGAGTAAACAGACTAGGGAAAGTGTTAGAAATGATGAGCAACTCCCTTAACTTTATTTTTCTTTCACTTACTTGAGACTATGGCATAGCTGTGTGG
This sequence comes from Stenella coeruleoalba, assembly GCF_951394435.1. Classification (NCBI taxonomy): domain Eukaryota; kingdom Metazoa; phylum Chordata; class Mammalia; order Artiodactyla; family Delphinidae; genus Stenella; species Stenella coeruleoalba. The sequence goes on along the minus strand of NC_137159.1, from coordinate 17,914,350 downwards.
TTTTCAATAGCCACATCTAGATGCATGGGTGAGAATGAGAGCAGGCAGAGTCAATATGAACTAAAGTTGATTTTTCCCACAAGTTGAGAGAAAGGTAAGGAAATAAGCATGTAGGTGGAGGATTGAATGTAGTGATAGGCCATGGGAAGAAAAATAAAGGTGTGAGTGGGAATGAGGGATATGGCAAAGATGGTAGGATCAATATAATTTCCTTGACAGAGCTGTAGTTCTGTCAAAGGATGTGATTTTTAAGAGATAAAGGTCAGAATGCAAAACGATTACAGCCTAGATTCTTATATGATTGCAGTTACTGGCAGTGGCCAAATTTTAGGGTATGACTATCAAAATAGTGGCTGATGTAGGGAGGTGGAAAAGATATTTGAAGAAAGGAGAAGATGCCAAGGTATCAGAAGTAGCAATAGATTTATGACAAGATTAGTGTTGAGGTGAGAAGAAAGGGCCAGGGGTTAAAATTTTTAATCGTAAACTCCAAATGTGTTTTCTGGACCTCTCTTCTCATATGCTGGCTGAGTTGAGTACTCTGCTTTTAAGGACCAAGCAAAATCATGCAGTAGCCATTTTCTTGGATTTAAAATACATTTGCTGGAAAGTCCAGTTCTTCTGCCTCTACATACTTGTTTTGGATCCATAATTACAAACCTCAACTGGAGTCTTGATGTTGCCAGATATTGATCTTTATTTCCCTACCCTCCTGTCTGACTGCTTCTTTCTTTTTCCTCTTCTTTCAAGTACAAAACACTTCCTCCTTCTTCCACATTCCAGATAAAGGCCCCTCTTTCTAATTTTGTGAAAAATTTGAGGCAATCAGAAGAGAAATTCCATAGACTCTAGCTAGCAGATATACATACCTATCACTTTCTGCACCCACTCCACATTTCAGTTCATTTAGGTGAACTTTGCAGTTCTTGTTAAAGTCAATTCCACCAAAGGTGTTTTAGATCCTATCATTTTCTTTTCTACTTACGACATTGCTACAGCATCATCATTTTTCCATCGACAGTGGATCATCTCAGAGCTAACAAGGATATCATATATGTGCTTTTATATGTTTATAAATGTGTATATATGTATTCCATCTTATAAAAATTCAGTAAGAATGGACCCTGATAACACTCTTCCAACAGTTAGTGAGCTATATCATTGCTTGCTTCTGCAGCTAATGAGTTGAAAATAATTATCTATATGCACATTTTATCGATTCCTTTTCTCCTATCTCCTCTTCCTTCATTCTGTTTCATTATATTGAACTAAACGTAACATCGTATGCATAATTTATATGTAAAAATACAGATTCCAAGTTTATATTTTGATGAGTTTTAGCATGTATATGTATATTCAAGCAACCCAGAACTCTATGAATATATAATATTTCCATCACTCTAGAAATTTCCCTAACATCCATTTCCAGTCATTTCCCCCAATCCCCTCTGAGGCAACTAATATTGGATTGGCGACTGTATTATTATGGTAACAATGGGAGAGGAAGCTGGAGAATATTTGTTGGGACAAAATAATGGAGATATTTAAATGATATTAACATTATCTATATATTGTCTAGGTAGGGGTATATTTTATTCTGTTTTATCAAGTGAAGAACCTTTTTGAAGTTTCCTTCAATACACTAAATTAAATATTTTAATATGCTTACTTACTTAAGAATAACTGTTGCACAATGACGTGGGTCCTGATCTTTAAACCAGTCTAATATAAGTGGTATTTGGCTGCTTGGAAATCTTGATTCTGAAAATTGAGTATCATCTCCTGAAAATATGAATAAATAACCCATGATCTTACTGCAAGCCATTGATTTCACTTTTGGAATGTCATGGGGCCAAAGCCCAAAATACGTGCTCCCTTTATAGGCTCTGTTTACTTACACTTCTAACCTTTGAGTAACTATTCTAATTGGAGAGGCTTCTCCTTTCTTGTCTAAACCTTACACCAAAATTCCCAGCTTACTTTTTTTTTTTTTAACATCTTTATTGGAGTATAATTGTTTTACAATGGTGTGTTAGTTTCTGCTTTATAACAAAGTGAATCAGTTATACATATGTTCCCATAGCTCCTCCCTCTTGCGTCTCCCTCCCACCCTCCCTATCCCACCCCTCTAGGTGGTCACAAAGCAACAGGCTGATCTCCTTGTGCCATGCGGCTGCTTCCCACTAGCTATCTATTTTACGTTTGATAGTGTATATATATCCATGCCACTCTCTCACTTTGTCACAGCTTACCCTTCCCCCTCCCCATATCCTCAAGTCCATTCTCTAGTAGGTTTGTGTCTTTATTCCCATCTTACCCCTAGGTTCTTCATGACCTTTATTTTTTTCTTAGTTTCCATATATATGTTTCAATGTTTACTCTAATGCTTCTGAGATCAACCTTTATTTATTTATTTGTTTGTAGCAATTTCCTGCCCCACTCAGCATATATCCTCTAAATATATATATATATATATATATATATATATATATATTTCTTTTGCGGCACACGGGCCTCTCACTGTTGTGGCCTCTCCCGTTGCAGAGCACAGGCTCCGGACGCGCAGGCTCAGCGGCCATGGCTCACGGGCCTAGCCGCTCCACAGCATGTGGGACCTTCCCGGACCAGGGCATGAACCCGTGTCCCCTGCATCGGCAGGTGGACTCTCAACCACTGCGCCACCAGGGAAGCCCCCTCTAAATATTTTTAATCCAAATTCCATACCTTAGGTATATTTTTTCAAGATTGATTTATTTTGCATATGCATTTATATTTTAATCATTATTTTACTGCAATTATTTTCCTAATAGAAAACTTTCCTTATATTTTCTCTTTCATCTATATTAATATAAATTAATACAATAAAATTTTGAAATCTACCCACCTCTTAAATGTCTATTTAAGTGTATGCAAGGCTGACTGCAATCTTTGAACTCAATTGCTGAGTCAATTTCTGCCTCTACTCTCCTCAGCCAAGCAGCCCTGAGCTGCTTGATTTTTGTATCCAGGGATGGTCTGTTCCTGTTTCCTTATTGTCATAGGTGACTTGTAGTTTTATTACAGTGCTTTAGATTATCTCTAGGTTAGCTTCTATTCTACTTTTGTTGTTTTATTTTTTAAAATAGTCTTTGCTTAAGGATGATGATGAGCAAACAGTTATATCAAGCTCTCAATAAAATAGCTTTAAGCATTAAAATTTAATTAGAAGGAAAACTTGATTTTGCACTTTAATGTAGCATACCAAGTTTAACGGGATGTTGTTTCGGTGTTGGTGACTCCCTAGTCCACAGACATTAAACAATACAGGAAGTTGCCTGGTCCCACATCCTGAAACATTGTTAAACTCTTCTGGAGATAAGAGAGAGGAAAAAAGCACTATCATCACAACATTAGTTTTCATTATTTACCGTCTCCTAACTCCTCCCAAGCTGCTAAAGTTGAATTCTCTCACTTGTTTTTTACACACTCCATATGTCTACCTTTATGTGATTCTTCTCATCAAATCATGAATTTAAGTTTGATGCTATTTATTTTTACCTCCCACCCACACTGAGGTGTTCACTTAAGATGACTCTGAACTCAGCCCATCTGGGTTAATGTTCTGGGTTTTCCACTAGCTATGTGCTCTGTGGAAAATTGTTTAATATTGCCTTGCCCTGTTCTCCTCCTGACCTCATAAGATATTGAGGAATTTACATTAGAAAATACATGTACCTCACTTTCCACGGATCCTGCCATTGATAAGCAACTTAAAAAATGTTAGAGGTTATTATGATTAATTATGGGAAGGCAAAGAATACCTTCCACAGATTCTGTATTTATCAGTTCACTTTCTTCCCACCATGTACCCAGCATTATGAGAGCATTATTTATTCAGGTGTTTCCTGATGTACATTAGCATGCAAACATCCCTTTACCATACTAGTATTCCCTTGCTGTTGCCCAGATAGAGCCTCCCACATTTATTATTTTCCTGATACTAAGTTAGAAGTAGTCTCCTTCCCATTATGTTAGAAAAGATATAAAACATGTATATATAAAGAGAGAGAGGCCAGGAATCCAGATTATACATGGGGGACACTCCCAAAATATTTTCAGAGTATTTCAGAAACTAACCAGAAAATAAACAGGGTAAACTTGAAAGAAGAATCTTGTCAGAACTGTGAGGGCTCTCCAGTGTCCTTCAAATTCCTCATATATATATATATATATAAAATCTGAAAAGACATCTGCTTCACAGAGACAGCCCCACCTCCCAGATTTTGTTTGTCCATATCAGAAAGGCTACTTATCCTAGGATAAGGAAACAGAGAGCCCCTGTCATTAGTTCAGTGGCTATATCTTCATAATAATTTTAAGTAGTTTTTTTACCTCTTCATCACTAAGAGTCCTGAGGAGTTATGCTATCCTTTCAATTAATCAAAACATTTTTACTTCTGAATCCTTTGCCTTATATCCCAAACTCAGATAAATATCTAAACATCTTGATATGGCAGCTGTCACTACTAATTGCCAAATAGTTTCCCTCTCCACCTCCCAGATATATGGTGAGATTCCCTTCTCTTTTGTCTTTGTAGTCAGTTAGCTGGACCACGTACCTCATTTTGGACACTGAGCTGTGAGCAGACATGGCATGTTATACTTCTGGACTACAGTATGCTACTACTAGTGCAAACTCCTTCAAAGTTCTTTTCCTCTGGCATGGAGACTGGCCATGTCTTCAATAATGTTCTCTGTATCTGCCTGATTTTTGAATTATGATGTTGAGTTGGGTTTGGGTATACGATGTGAGTGAAGAATAAATTCATTTTTTGTTTCAAGCTCTTTAGATACTGGGGTGGTGTTTTACTGCAGCAAGCTTATCCTCTCTTGCCTGATGGTCTGGATTTAATTTGTCACTTTGCCCCCCACGTTGGACTTCAGAATTTCAAGCTGCACCTCACAATTATATATAACATCCAAGAGGTACTGTTCACCTATGTTATCCCAGGACTCTGTATGAGAAAAACAGCAAATATATTTTCCTCTTCTCGAGTGAGATTGTGGGGCTTAATCAATTACAAAGAAAGTGGAATCAAACTTAAATTTTTAGATTTCAGAGAGTGATCATTTTTACTTAGCATCTTCCAATTAACATTTTCAGCATCCTAAAACAATTGCTTTATTTGGATTCAATTCAATTCTTGTTTTTCCTTTCAAAATTCATAGCAGCTGTTTTGTTTCCTGGTTGAGTTACCTATCTTGGACCCTTTTAATCTAACCTGAAGGACCCTGAAGATCTCTGTTCTATTTCAGTAAGCAATCTAAAAGCCTTATCTAATTTATTGGATAGGTCAGGGTGTTCTTAAATGAATAAACAATAAGTATAATAATTTTTTCACAAAATAGATTTGTGGAAATTCTTTATTAATAATTTAGACAAAAATAGTGGCATTTCACATCAATTCAAGATTTTTTTGCAATTAATTTTCAATAATTTCTTTTTAGGTTTTGGAATGCTGAAGTTTACATATTGACTGATTTTTTTCCTTCAAGTCCTAGATATGCATATATTGTAGCATGTCTAAATGAACGAAGGACTTGAAACAATATTCTTGGTGATCAGGCTTAAAATGTGCTAAAAACAACAGGAAGTGTTAGGTGGCCTTTGACTCAGATCTTCACTGATCCAATTTATTGCAACAATTCTGCTCTCATCAGCTTGATTCAGACTGTCACTACCTTAACAATGTTTAGTGAAGTAAATGTGACACTTAAATCTTATAAAAAGGCAACTTGATTTCAGATTTTCACAAAGTGGAGACTGTGTCTGATTACTCTATGTAAAATTCAGCGTCCCAAGTTGAATTCAGTGGAAGAATTCAGACCTCAACCCTCTTGCCCACCATACCCCAAACCCCTTCACATTCACGCCAAGGAAGAATATATATGCTAGTTTTATCACAAGAAAGCATTTTTGTGAGAAAGAGAACCTATATATTACCAACGATATAACTGTGAATGTCAGTAATATAAGGAGATTGGGAGAAGTTTCAGATGGTTATTCAAAATGATTCAATCAAATAGAGTGATACTAATGGTCTTTGTATTTTTCAGGTCTAAATTTCAAAGCTACAAAACTTATAGCACCTGGTCCCTTTTTGTTCTTTCAGATAATGGAAATGGCACCTTTTATGCTTCCTCTGAACACCCTGCCATCTTTGCACTTTTCTCCCTCTTCAAGCAGGGCCATTGCTCTAGTATAAAAAGGCCAGGGACAGTGGTTTCCCAAATTGCATAGTTCTCAGTTAGGGAATGATTACATTTACTTCTTTTCTGGATCCCATTCCAATCTTACTGAATTCCTGGAAGAATGTGAGACAAAAAATGCATTTTTCTGTACATCTCTACAACATTGGTGCTACCAATCCATGGCACATGTATGGTCATCGGTTGAGGCACTGCCTTTAAGTTTTGACTGTAACTCTTTAGAAAATTCCACTTGTATAAAGCCTCCTGCATAGAATTATTCTGCCAAGTGATACCTTTATTAAAACATATGGTTTAAGAAATAATGCTTAAAAACTAATCAGTCTCTCCATATTTTCCATCACAACTTATTGTACAACACACTCAGTCTCTGAACATTGATGTTCTTTCTTTCTTTACCTTCTACTCTCCAAAAATTTCCAAAAAATAATATGTTCTTAGTATTCTACCTGGTAAAAATAAGCAGAGAATGTGAGTGAATGAGTTCATCCAGATCTTCATTAACATATGTGGCTTCTGTCTAAAAATCTGATGTTTAATAGCTGTGCCAGTTCTCCTAAACTCCATCTTATATTACTGATATTCACAATAATATTACCTGATGACATAGAGAATCTATTCTTCACAAAAATGTTTTCTTATGACAAGACAGCACACTTTCCTAATATCATGTGAGGTTCCAGGACCATCTGACAGTTTTTTGTTTGTTTGTTTGTTTTCTAATCAGTTACCTTATGTTTCCCATTTTGGAGCAAATGGTAAAAAACATGTGATAAAATTTAGGCTAATAGAAATTGCTAATGTGTTAGAAGTGGTCATAGTCATGCTAACCTGCAAATTTATCAGTTTCATTTTACAAACACATGTAAGTTGATTAATCGTCTTCTGCAGTGCTTTGAAATCAGTTCCACTGGTGTTAAGGAAAGCAGAAGTGAGGGTCAGCTTTACATCTGGGCAGGATCTGATACCTAGGGATTAAAGTCCCTCAGGCCTGACAGAAGCAAGTGACAGCTCTCCGTGCCCAGCTGTACTGCCATACCTGTGAATGACTCACCTTCATTTTTCCTCAGTCTTTTCTCATGCAATGCAAAGACATGACACTGTGTGTGTGTGTGTGTGTGTGTGTGTGTGTGTGTGTGTGAGAGAGAGAGAGATAAGATTGCCTTCAGATGCTAGGTAGCTGCTGGCTCACTTTGGAGAATACTAAAAAGGAATTTATACATCAGCACAGATTTCATAGATGAGTCTCTCTCTACTTTCTCTTTCCCTTTCCAATCTATGTTGCTAGATAATTTATTGAGAAAAGACCTCTAAGTAAGGTTTTTATAGCACATAGTTGGAAGCTTGCCACTAATCTCCTCTGGCATGATAAGCCTATGCCAGTCTCTTTGGTTTTCCATCTTCCCTCTCTCTATTTTTCCCTTCACTAAATTGATCCTTACCAAATAAAAGAACAAAAACACATTGATGAATCAAAAATGGGTTTAGTTTTAATAATTTACTATGTAATTTTATGGCAAGCCTCTTAATGATGCTTAATTTTCTTAATGCTCTTAATCCTCTGTAAGAAAAGTGTTGATAATGCAACACATTATAATATTTGAGGGAGGAATGTGTTCCTGAAAGTAATTGCTTAATTACTTTAGTGGATTGTGTAATGCCGACTTGATGTGCCTCTTCATCTGTTTTCTTTAATTTATTGAATTGATGCCATTTGACAAAAGAGCAAGTGGAAGTCACATGAGATGGGGAGGAGAATAGGTCATCATCTTCAAGGCTTTTGGGAACAAAGGCTGGTTCAGAAACTTAAGTCTGCCAGCTGACTTGTAAAATCCTGAACTTCAGTGCTGAACCCCTGTGTTTAAATTCTGCCTCCTGTTATTCATAATTAAGTGAACTCAGGTAAACCTTACTTTTCTCAACTGCAAAATGGGAATTCTCTCTATCCTCCACGAAATTTAGGCTTGCATTGCTGGATTATTTTAAATATACTAAATTTTAGTAATATAACCCTGCTTTACTTTTATTTTATTTTTGACTGCACTGGGTTTTCGTTGCTGCGTGCAGGCTTTCTCTAGTTGTGGCGAGTGGGGGCTATTCTTGGTTGCGGTGTGCAGGCTTCTCATTACGGTGGCTTCTCTTGTTGCTAAGCATAGGCTCTGGGTGCGTGGGCTTCAGTAGTTGTAGTACTCAGGCTCAGTAGTTGTGGCGCACAGGCTTAGTTGCTCTGCGGCATGTGGCATCTTCCCGGACCAGGGATCGAACCCACGTCGCCTGCATTGGCAGGCAGATTCTTAACCACTGCACCACTAGGGAAGCCCTAGCCCTGCTTTTAAAGTTAATATTCCAATGTCTCCTAAATAACCATAAAATGATTCCTAATCTTACACTCAAATAAATAAATAAAATGGAATAAATCCATGTAGTAGTTCAGAGGTTTTATGAAAAACTTATAACTTTGCTTCAAAATTTCAAGTGTATAAGAATAAATAAATTTGGTAATGAAAAAATTCAGCAGTGTGCAGATAAATGACTAACAACTGACTTTCCAAAAATAAGAATAAATAAAATTTAAAAGATTGAGAGGGGAAGAAGTACAGAGAGAGAAAGACAGAGAGAGAAAGAGTATGGAGGAAGAGGAGTAGGGGGAAAAGGGAGCTGGAGAGAGGGAGAAAATAGCAAAAAAAACCCCAAATTTTATTTTTGCCTATTTCCACAGCATTAATACTCACTCTCACTGCTACCTATTTCAAGTAGCTAACACCAGTTGGTTCAGGAAATTCCTAAAAATGTAAGAATTAACAACTACAAGTCAGCATAAGTCATCTGTAACATACAGTCAAAGAACAATAACTTTGATCAGATCCTCAAACAATATCTATGACTAAAGAAATGTTAAGAACCACTGGCTTTCAAAATAAAATCAAACAACCATCACTTCACATATAAGGTTCTCAAAAACATATCTCTACCTTAAAATCTTTGTTGTTGTTTTGTTTTTGTTTTTTGCCATCCTCTTTTTCTCTTCTGAAACCATATATGTTTACTTTATAAACTTTCACAATTATATCTTTACCTTATTCCAATTACTATGAATAGTTTTCCATCTCTATTTCTGTCACGTAACTAGTCTTCAAGTCTCATTTTAATTTTCATCTCCCTTTACCTGGAATGCTTCATTCTCTTTCCCTAATTTAAGTAAAAATATTTGTCATTACTTCATTGTTTCTTATTCTACTTTATAAATTATTTTTCATGTCACTATTTCTGTCATATTTCTTCAAGGAGAACTTCAGTGCTTTCAAGTCATGCCATTTAGTTCAATAACTAATTTACATATACAGCAATTTATTTACCAATTTATTTGCAAACTGTAAAAACTTAGATGTTTTCTGTGTGAAGATTTCTTTTTGTGGCAACCAATTGCCTTTTTTTCATTATTTTCGTCAATATTTTATGAAAATCCTATTCTTATTAGAATTAATATTTATATAGTAGTAATTAGAATTCATCTTTCTATGTCTTTGTATTCAGCTGTGTCCTATTTGATCACTGTTTGACACTATGTAGAAAGCTCGGTATTTTACCTTATGCCAAAATATATATTTTCATGCATGCTCAATGCAACTTACGATCTTCTTAAGATAAGATGTCTTCTTAAAGAGACATTTGTATGCTGACTCTAAAGTATACATAAAAGATGGGAGGTTTGTTTTCATTTTATGAACTTTAAAGTATGAGGAATTAATATTTCACTGTGTATATCATACATTTTACAATGACATTTATGTTATATTGATATAAAGCATATTTGAACAATGACAGTTGTAAGAAGTTTTGAGAATAAAGGTATAGTTTGAATAACAGGAAAAATTTTCAATGCCAATAATATCATGCTAAGGAAACAATAGGGGAACAATGCAAGTCTTCTTTGATTTTTGAAAACATTTAGTTTTATTTTTGTCTGAAGTCTTAGATTTCCTAAAGAGTTACACATTAAAAAATCATGAATAATTGGTTAAAATATATAATATAAATGGAAATACCATTTATGATACAAGCAATATACATTAAGTGTCTAGGAATAATGTTAACATGAAGAATGAATGACCTATATTACATAAGTTAGAAAATCTGAGAGAAAAAAAAAATGTGAACAAATGGGATGATATAGCAGATTTCTTGAGAAAATGCCTAAATGTTGCAATGTTGTCTATTCTCTAATTAATCTAAAATTCTTAAAGAATTTTTCTTATAATCTTATAAAAAATTATTTCACACACAAAAAATAAGTGGCTAAGTATATTAAGGAAGTATATCTAGGAATTTAATGGTAAGGAAAGCTAGACTTACCTGATGTTTATTTATGTTTATTATAAACCAAGGATAGTTACAGCAGTTGAAAATTAGGAAGAGTTGACAATTGCAAAAACGTTTTCATATTTAGCTCTTCAAAAGATACTACTGAAAAGATCAAATAATATAAAAACAAGGGAAAAGTCTGTGTGTAATGTAGAGGAGAGTGACACCCATATGCCACATACAAAGAATTAAACTTTGCAAAGTGTGTGAAAAGGCATTGTGGAATTTTCTCAAAAACCCCTTCAGACAAAACACCACTGAGTTCTAAAGAAACGAAAAGAAGATGAGTATATCTTATTTCAACATGAACTTCACTTCCTCAACTTCTAGGGGAAAAGGCTGGGACCTAAATGGATAATGAAACAGAAAAGAAAAATTATTGAAAGTATCCATTATCAAGAGACAACTAGGCTGAGAGATCTAAAGATAAACTAAGCCAAATTAGGTCAAACTCTTAATGATGAGAGTGTTTCCCATAATTCAGCATTTTCCTAATATGTTGAGTTTCTCACTGGTGGGAACTAGAGAAGCATCACCAAAAAGCCTGGCAAAGCCACATCTTATATGTGACATGGAGATTAAGGCAAAATAGTATAGCTGATTCACTTTGTTATAAAGCAGAAACTAACACACAACTGCAGAGCAATTATACTCCAATAAAGATGTTAAAAAAAAAAAAGACAAAATAGAAGCAAAATAAACATTGGCCCAGCTTCTTCATAATTAGAGAATAAACCATGTCATTATTTGGGCCTAATTTCAGAATGTTGGTGATAATGCTCAAATGCTGCTTAGAGTAAAATTCATAGCTTTAAAATTATTTTGTAATAAGAAAAACATGTATAATACATTATCTATACACTTAACTCAAGAAAATATAAAAATAATAAGAAAAAAGCTTAGTGAAACATGAATAAGGATGTAATAATGATCAGTGATAAAAACTGAAACAAAACCTGTCAAACTGATAAATATAGCCAAGGTCAATGGATATTATAAGAAAAACTTATTGTTATTCAAGAAATATTAAATATATAAAACAAGTATATTTAGAATTATGTAGGGTAATTAACTATAATCAAATTTAGCAAATAATGTAAAATTTTATAATAGATTTTACATAGAAATGAGTCAAAATTGTAGTAGGTTGATGCATTTGTATGGAAGTAATATCTAATGAAGGACAATACATACATTCTAGTTTGATTAAATGAAGAGCATATTTAAAATATACCACATAAAAGGAAAGGGAACTTTATTTTAAAATTCCATTTTAAAGTTGCAGAGAATAAGATTATAATATAAGCATAAATCTAGATAAATATTTCAATGGAATAGGATAGAAAGTCTGGTAAAAGACCCACACAGATACAGTCAATTGATTTTTAACTAAGTTACCAAGGCAATTTATGGAGAGGATTGTTTTTGTAACAAGTGGTGCTAGACCAATTAGATATTCATATGCAGAAATATGAATTTAGATCTGTACCTTTCACTGCATACAAAACTTAAATAAAGATAAATCATATACCTAAACATGAAACCTAAAACTATTAGAATTCTGGAAGAAAGAATAAAATTTTTGATCCTGAGTTAAGCAAATATTTTAAAATATGACACCAAAAGCCTGTCTACAACATTTTTTAAAAAGCTGGACTTCAACAAAATGTAAAACTCTTCTTCAAAAGATGATGTGAGGAAAACAAAGAGACAAGCCACAGAGTGGAATAAAATATTAAAAAATCATATATCTGAAAAAGGACTTTCATCCAGAATGTATTAATAACTCTAAAAACTTAGTAATAAGAAAGCAAACAAATCACTTTTATTCATTTATTTATTTATTTTTATAAATTTATTTATTTATTTTTATTTTTGGCTGTGTTGGGTCTTTGTTGCTGTGTGCAGGCTTTCTCTAGTTGTGGTGAGCGGGGGCTACTCTTCTTTGTGGTGTGAAGCCTTCTCATCATCATGGCTTCTCTTGTTGTGTAGCATGGGCTCTAGGTGCACAAGTTTCAGTAGTTGTGGCACACGGGCTCAGTAGTTGTGGCGCATGGGTTTAGTTGCTCCGCGGCATGTGGGATCTTCCTGGGCCAGGGATCAAACCTGTGTCCCCTGCATTAGCAGGCAGATTTTTAAGCACTGTGCCACCAGGTAATCCCATAAACAACTCACTTTTAAAATGGCACAATTACTTGAATATGTACTTTATCAAAGACTATATAGAGATGACAAATAAACAGTTGACAAATAAACATCATGAATTATTTGAAAATTCTAAATTAACACACCCATGAGTTATCACTACACACACATTGGAATGTCTTAAATTAAAAGTGTGACAGAATGAAGTATTAATGAGGTTGCATAGCAACTGGAACTTTGTCACTGCAAGTTGGGCTGACATAGCCACTTGAAAACAGTTTGGCAATTTCTTAAAAATTAAACATTTTATATATATATATATACACACATTCTAGTTTGATTAAATGGTATATATATATCAATAATATATGAACTACATTACATAAGAAAGTGCTATAATGAGAGAAAAGAATGAAAAGAAAATAATATCTGATGTAAGAGGAAATAAATGGAATGAAAAAATTTTTCAAAAAATCTCTAACAGCAAAATCAAAATACTTATTAGAGAACATGATTTATGTATAGACTATATAAGTTCTAGAGACTATCATTTAGGTGCAGTACAAACAAAAAAAGGTAAAAGGCTGGAGGATTAAAATCATGTGCAATTAAGTAATAGATATTTGGGCAAAAGTGATGGCAATACAATGCAGAAATATTGGTAGTTACTGAAGAAAATTATGAAACATTCTATATAAAAGCAGCTATTACAATAGAAAAAGAAAAAAATTCCCTGATTTCCTCATCACTTCTCTGTACCATGTAGTCAAACAATTACTCCTTTTCCATCCTGACTCAATAACTCCATATTCTGAGATTTGAAATCTTCCCCAGTGAAAGAGCCAAATCTGCCTTATTTCAGGAAATCACCTTACCAGACAAACCTATCCATATCCTCAGAGGTTTCAATCAGAGTTACAGTACCTCACTCAAAATAAAACAAAAAGCTGACACCTACAGATCTACAGTTTTGCTGGAAAGTGTAGGAATGTCTTAGTAATAGTAAAAGTAATCAGATAAAAAATAAGGCAACTATTGAATTCCAGAGAAATATAAATGGAAAATACTAAAAAGAAAATGTAAACAGTTTATGCATCTGTGATATTATTTACATAGTAATTATTGTATAAACATTAAATATTTAGTTAACATATTTGTGAAAAAATACATTAAAAGAGAAATTGCATATATGGCTTGGAGGGGTGGTATCAGAAAGATGAATATCTAGCTGCCATAAAAAAATTCAAAGGACAATGTCTAAAAAGGGGAAAAGATCAAGAAATAATAGTATAAACAAGCTGTTTTGATATATGGGCTAATTACCAATAAAAAGTTATGTTAAAAGTTTGAAAATTGTTTCTTCTAAAAGAAATTGAGACCGAGTGATAACAATTTATAATTACAAAACTTCTACAACCATTTAACATTTGAAAAAATGATGTGGATTTCCTAATTAATAGATGTAAGATTAAATTGAAAATAATGATATAATTAACAGCAAAATTTAATGTTTGTGAATATTCATGTCTGAGCAACACTGAATCCTACATGCAGAAAAATTAAAGCAGAAAAATAAATGTATTTATACAGGTAACCCATTGCTCTTAAATTTCATGGATAAAGCAGCCCAAATAAAATAAGAATGCAATTAATCTCCATAATAATGTTCTGTTGCATTGATAATACATATGCATGTATATGTGTGTGTTTCTAAGTGTATAAAATATATTAAATATGTAACAGAATATAACAAACCTGACTCTATATTGAATCTAATCCTTTAGCTCCAAGCTTTGTGCTCTATTGCCTGTGCTTAGTTATGCTGACTCTGCACTTTTTAAAAAGAATGTTGCCTATAGCCTGAGGCTCATAATAGCTCTAGGAGGCTCTGCCTCCTAGGCTTGACCTTCAGTAGTATAACACGTTTCTGTTCATATAGAGATAAAAATTTGCAGAACAGAAAATAGCAATTGTCTTGTTGGATGTTTATAGGAACATAATGACCAGACCTATGTGGACAGCTGAAAGAACAAAGGGTTATCACAGCCCCTCTGGGGGTCTGGAGAGCAAGAAGAAATTTGCAACACCCAGACACAGCCCTTCCATTTTTAGTATAAAAGAAGCCTGAATTCTAATTCAGGTAAGATGGTTCATTGGGAATCTCATCCATCATTTTGATCTGCTGGCTTTTTGAATAAAGACACTATTCCTTGCCCCAACACCTCATCTCTCTATTGGCCTGGCCTGCAGTGAGTGGTGCGAGCTTGGACTCCTTAACAAATATACTACATTTGTTTTCCACAGCTCATCGAAAATTAAAATCTCTCTTAAACTCCAAATAAGTATTGATCATATTATACAGCAGAATTTGTAGTGCCTATATCTTCTGACTGCAGTGAAATGGAAAGTTCAACGTATTACATCAACTAGATAAGACAAATAGCAATCTCTTTGCTAGTTTTCTGATTAAAAAAGAACACATATACAGCTTTAGGTTATATATAATAATGGATATATTTTGTTCTTAACTTATATTGATTACTTGAGTTAAAAATTCCAGGCTTACAATTACTTTAGTTCAGCAGTTTGGCAATATTATCACATTATATTGTCTCTGTACATGCAGATGAAGAATCTGCCATAAAGCATGATCTTTTTGGTTGTCTCTGACTTGGCTTAGTTAGGTAATTTCTTTTCTCTATGTTTACTTTTTATGATCCTCACCCCATACCCCTTTATTTTCATTTTTATTCTACATTTTTAGTATGATTTGTCGGTATAAATTTATTTTCATTATTATTGATACTACTCAAATTTGACTATGTTATTTTTAACCTGATGCATCACATCTTTCTTAAATTCTGGAAAGTTTTTAAACTTTCTATGTCTTACTGTTATCTCTCTCCAGTGATTTTCCATTCCTTAATTAAGTCAATATCACGTGGAATTTTAATATTCCTATTCCACCTTCCATATGTCTTGGACTTTTTTTTCCTTTTTAAAATTTATTTTAAATTTTACATGTTATATCTATGTGTAAGATTACTCTGATTTATTTCCTAAAATAGATCTTTTAGTTTCCTATTATTAACCCTCAGGGAGTTTTCATTTCCAAGACTATATTTCTTTTTGCTCTAAATTCTCTTTTATTATTTATTTATGACTACTATTTTTCAGGATTCCATTTTATTCAGTTTATTTAATTCACTTTTTACCCCTTTAATTATTTACAATGTACTTTCAGACTGTGCTATATTTCTCAAGTTTTTGTTGATCTTAATTCTGTCATGTATGTCTATTGGATCTCCTTCATGACCGTTCATTTGTGCATTGTTTGAATGTGCATAAGTTTTTACTATGAGTTTATCCTCGTTGAGTACTGTTCTCCTGTAACCAATCCCTGGGAACCCCCACTTCTACCCAAACCTATGATTGAGTTGTGTGTACCACATTCCGCAAACACTCTTCTGAGTGTTTCCACTGTTGCTTCTGCAAGTTTTCTAGGAATTCCACAAGTAAAGAACCCATGTTTACATTTGTAAACATGTATCCCAGACATAGCATATTTTCAAATTTCTAAATGTGTGATGGTCTTTGCATTTTGATTACTAATGGAAGGTAGGAACAAAGGTCAACCTACCTTGCTTGTCTGAGTTTCTGGGCATGTCTTTCTGTTCCTCTATTCCCCTCTCACTGAGGGGAGCAATCCCAACATTTTGTCTCTGCCTCCTGTAGGCCCAAAGCAATGTCAGCCTTCCTCTGAGACATTAAAAGAACAGCCACTACTTAGTAAGGGCTCTATATAATTGTCCTATAAATTTGGTCTCATGAAGCATTAGCTATGAACACAGTGCTTTAGATTTCAGTTCCCTCTTTGATTTCAGTACTTAAAAATAGCCATGCATTTCCTTTTTAGCTCAATAATTAGATTTTCTGTTTATGTTTAAGTAAATGGGCAAAACACCGTGTTTCATTCATAGAGTAAAATACTTTGCATCAGTTAAATGTATTTAAGTCTACGTGTATCAATAAAGACAAAAAATAACATTACAGAAATGTAATATTTAATTGAGAAAGAATAGATACAGTATGATTACATTAAAAAGGAAGACACACAACAGTGTGATTTACAGATGTATGAACATATAGGCAATTGTAAAACCTATTCAGTAAGTATAGGTATTACCTTCAGAGAGTAGACACAGAGAGAGATGAGAAGCCCTTTTGTGGGCATGACAGTGGACTTAGCTCTTTTGGTAACATATGGTTAAAACAAAGCAATAAAAGCAAATACAGCCAAAAATATCTATCAAATCTTGTACATGGTACTCCAGAGCATATTATGCTATTAAATTTATCTGGTGTAAAAATATTACATATATTTCTTTGTTATTTTACTGAACTTCTTCTTTGGTTCTGATTCCAATATATAAAATACAATGATAGACAAGAATTGAGAGTGGGATGGGTAGAGAAAATGCAGTTTAGTATTTTTTTATTGCATATAGTGGACATTTTATAAGAAAATGGGATTGTTTTATAAATGTGTTACATAAATAGCCTTTGTAAAAATAACAAAGAAGAAAATATATTCTGAAGTGCCAAAAAATCCTCTTCCAAAATTTTGGACCATAGAACATAAGCATATTTTTCATTTAAAAATAATTTTAGGCATAAAAATAATAATGACATGTTTTATATAGATTTATTTGGATAAATGGTTTGATTACAAAAGTGACCCCTATAGATTTAGTACATTTGAACAGGTCTATTACCATTGGGACAGTATAGAAAGATGTTTACCCTTGTTATCAATCATTTTTACATTTTTAAATTAATTTTTATTGGAGTATAGTTGCTTTAAATGTTGTGTTAGTTTCTGCTGTACAGCAAAGTGAATCAGCCATATGTATACATATATCCCCTCTTTTTTGGATTTCCTTCCCATTTAGGTCACCACAGAGCATTGAGTAGAGTTCCCTGTGCTATACAGTAGGTTCTCATTAGTTATGTATTTTGTACATAATATCAACAGTGTATATATATCAATACCAATCTCTCAGTTCATCCCACCCCCCCTTACCCCCTTGGTATCCATATGTTTGTTCTCTATGTCTGTATCTCTGTTTCTGCTTTGTAAATATTTATAAGATCGTCTATACCAATGTTTTCAGATTCCATATATATGAGTTAATATACGATATTTTTTTTCTCTTTCTGACTTACTTGACTCTGTATGACAGTCTCTACTTCCATCCATATCTCTGCAAATGACACTATATCTTTCTCTTTATGGCTGAGTAATATTACATTGTATATATGTACCATATCTTCTTTATCCATCCCTTTGTTGATGGACATTTAGATTGCTTCCATATCCTCACTACTGTAAATAGTGCTGCAATGAACATTGGGGTCAATGGATCTATTTGAATTATGGTTTTCTCTGGGTATATGCCCATTACTGGTATTGCTGGGACATATTGTAGTTCTATTTTTAGTTTACTAAGGAACCTCCATACTGTTCTCCATAGTGGCTATATCAATTTACATTCCCACAAACACTGCAAGAGGGTTCCCTTTTCTCTACACTCTCCCCATCATTTATTGTTTGTAGGTTCTTTGAAGATGGCTATTCTGACCAGTGTGAGGTGATACCTCATTGTAGTTTTGATTTACATTTCTCTAATTATTAGTCATGTTGAACATCTTTTAATGTGCCTCTTGGCCATCTGTATGTCTTTTTTAGAGAAATGTCTATTTAGGTCTTCAGCTATTTTTTGATCAGGTTGTTTGTTTTTTTGATATTGAGCTGCATAAACTGTTTATACATTTCAGAGATTAATCCTTTGTCAGTTGCTTCATTTTCAAATATTTTCTCCCATTCCAAAGGTTGCCTTTTTGTCTCATTTATGGTTTCCTTTGCTGTGCAAAATCTTTTAAGTTTAATTAGGTCCCTTTTATTTTTGTTTTTATTTTCATTATTCTAGGAGGTGAGTCAAGAAAGATCTTGCTGTGATTTATGTCAGAATGTTCTGCCTGTGTTTTCCTCTAAGAGTTTTGAAGTGTCTGGCCTTACATTTAGGTCTTTAATCCATTTTGAGTTTATTTCTCTGTAGGGTGCTTGGTAGTGTTCTAATTTCATTCTTTCACATGTAGCTGTCCAGTTTTCCCAGTACCACTTATTGAAAAGACTGTCTTTTCTCCATTGTATATTCTTGCCTCGTTTGTCACAGATTAGGTGACCATACGTGCATAGGTTTATCTCTGGGCTTTATATCCTGTTCCATTTATCTCTATTCCTGTTTTTGTGCCAGTACCATACTGGCTTGATTACTGTAGCTTTGTAGCATAGTCTGAAGTCAGGGCACCTGATTCCTCCAGCTCTGTTTATCTTTCTCAATATTGCTTTAACTATTTGGGGTCTTTTGTATTTCCATACAAATTGTAAAAAATTTGGTTCTAATTCTGTGAAAAATGACATTGGTAATTTGATAGGGATTGCATTGAATCTGTAGATTGCTTTGCATAGTATAGTCATTTTCACAATATTTATTCTTTCAATCCAAGGACATGGTGTATCTCTCCAACTGTTTGTGTCATCTTTGACTTCTTTCATTAGTTTCTTATAGTTTTCTCTGTATAGGTATTTTGCCTCCTTAGGTAGGTTTATTCCTAAGTGTTTTATTCTTTTTCACAATGGTAAATGAGATTGTTTCCTTAATTTTCCTTTTTGATGTTTCATTATTAGTGTATAAGAATGCAAGAGATTTCTCTGTATTAATTTTGTATCCTGCAACTTTACTGAATTCGTTGATGAGCTCTAGTAGCTTTCTGGTCGCATATTTAGGATTTTCTATGTATAGTATCATGTCATCTGCAAATAGTGACAACTTTACTTCTTCTTTTCTAACTTGGACTCATTTATTTCTTTTTCTTCTCTGATTGCTGTGGCTAAGACTTCCATAACTATGTTGAATAGTAGTTGTGAGAGTGGACATCCTTGTCTTGTTCCAGATCTTAGAGGAAATACTTTCACTCTTTCACAATTGAGAATGATGTTTGCTGTGGGTTTGTCATATATGGCCTTTATTATGTTGAGGTAGGTTCCCCTATGCCCACTATCTGGAGAGTTTTTGTCATAAATTGGTGTTGAATTTTGTCAAAAGCTTTTTCTGCATCTATTGAGATGATCATATGTTTTTTATTCTTCAAATTGTTTATGCGATGTATCGTAATGTTTGATTTGCCTATATTAAAGGATCCTTGAATTCCTGGGATAAATCCTCTTCATCATGGTGTATGATCCTTTTAACGTGTTGTTGGATTCAGTTTTCTAGTATTTTATTGAGGATTTTTGTGTTTCTGTTCATCAGTGATATTGGTCTGTAATTTTCATTTTTGTGATATCTTTGTCTGGTCTTGGTATCATGATGGAGGCCTACATCATGTAGAATGAGCTTGGGAGTGTTCCTCTCTTTGCAATTTTTTTGGAAGAGTTTGAGAGGGGTAAGTGTTAGCTCTTCTCTAAATTCTAAATAGAATTTGCCTGTGAAGCCAACTGGTCCTGGACTTCTATTTGTTGGAAAATTTTTAGTCACAGTTTCAATTTTGTTACTTGTGATTGGTCTATTCATATTTTCTATTTCTTCCTAGTTCACATTTTTACATTTTTGATCATTTTCATCTATTTGCAAATAAATCATACTAGTTTATTTTCAAATCCAATTCAGTCTACTCAATGAGGATTTTTTTTTTTTGCTCTTTCCAGCATACACTAATTTCATGAGTGCCTATGATTTATGACTCATTTCTTCTTTATAGAGTGCTCTCTCTGATCTCTGTTGTCTCTCAGATCTATTTCAGCTTTTAATTTCTTGCTTGAATTTATTATAAGAGGTGTTGATAGAGTTTGCAATAATGTTCCATTTTCTGCCTGTTTAAGGATGATTTTCAGGAGAAGAATGGGATTTATTTTTCTCTACTGTCTTAATTCCAGAAGGCAACTAAGTTGTTTACATTTTTCCAAAACTTTAAGTGTGGTAAAAAGATTCCAAGTTCACTTTATGATGTTATTATTATTCCTATATTTGTGTCTGAAGAAAACAGAATGAATAGATAAACAAATCCTGAGGAAACAACAAAGAATATTTTAAAATATTATCTTCGGTATATGAAAGTTGTCCTTTATAATGGTATTTATCATTTTAAATGATAAAATCAGAGAAAATTAGGAAAAGATAAATAATCTATAATTGCTTTCATCGAATTTATTATGTATTTTGGAAGTAAGAAATAAAAGGAGATAAAATTAGAATCACATTCATTCCATAAGCTGAAATACATCCCAGATGGTTTTTATTTATTTGTTTATTTCCAGATGGTTTTTAAATAATAAATCAGAAAATAGCTTTAAAAATATAAATGAATACTAGGTCTCCAAAAGGAAATACCTCTAAATCTAAAAGCAACAGAATAAAATTTATAATCAGAAAAGTTATATCTTTGTTTAAAATGACACCAAAATATAAAAATGTTGATCATATACGGAATTTGTGCAAATCTATGCAAAAACCATTGGTAATCTAATAGATATACAGAGAAAAAAAATAAGAAGTATTTAACAAGACTTTATTATGTGTAATAAAGAAAGTTTAAATATTAATCTGGTAAATATTCAAACAATAATTGTAGGTGATAAGAAGCATGCAGTTATTGATGGATTATCATATTGCAAATCATATAGTTTTATGGAATTGCTCTATGTCATGTATATTACTACCTGCCATTTTATAAATGAGGTAACAGTCTGGCAGCGAGATATTTAGCTTGAAGCAGAGGAGTTAATAAGCGATGAAGTCAGGATGGGACAAAAATATATTTGACCCAGTAACTGAAGCATCACAAGGCATCACTATTTTTTTTTCCCTTATATAAGTAATATTTAATTAACATGAGCTGCTAGTAATATAGTGTACAAAGTTAGAAAATAAATTAACAATATTAAAAAAAATTAATGTCCATGCCATTAGAGCCTCTCTTCGGTTCTGGAAATGTTATTTCTCTGAAAATATTTTAAGGATATGATTATAAAGACAAGAATTAGTTGACAAACATATGCTTGTTGAATTTTAATCAATCAATAGAGGAACTGCCAATATATATTCTTGTTATGATAGTAGTTATTTCAACATCATAATTTTAATTAAACAAAGAGAAGCTTAATAACATGTATACCTCCTGTATTCATAGGAGATACCCAAGAAAACTAAATACTCTGAAATGGCCCAAGCCACCACCTTAAATAACATCTCCACCTAAAGACAAAAGATGTTGTAAGGGGATGCCGTTTAAGGAAGGTTGCCAAGAAAAGCAAAGTAACAAAGACAGATTGCTATACACATTTAAGTTGTTGTCTTCTGAATTGATAAGAGTTGCTAGATTCATCTGTCTTTTTCTGGTGTAGAGAGGGAGACTCCTTTACAAGTAGAGATTTCCCTTATAAATGTAAATGGGTCTTGTAAAGTGGTAACTTGGTTTTCAGAGCTTCTCTTATGTTTGCAGTTTCTCAATAATAACTAGCTCAATATAATCCTTATGCCAATGAGACATACTTTGGGGTAGCAAAATTCTGTTCCCCTTTAGTCCTGCCTCTGAAACTTCAAATAAGAACTTTCAAGTCCAGAAGTTTAGTTGATAGATTGCTCCTTCATACTGAACCAGTCTTAGTCCTGAAAATTGGCCAATTCAGTTAAACAATTGTGTCTCATTCAGGAGGCAGTGATGCAGCCGTGCTCCCAAAGCTAGGCCTGTATTATTCCAGAAACCAGGTATTTAATAAGGTATTTCTATGGAAATGAGAAAAACAAAGGTTAGTAATTGAAGCAGGACATAAACCCAGTTTGAGTTCTGAAGGAAGCCAGCTGAGAAGATTTCTAGATGTCAGGGTCAAAGCATCTTTTGCACATTGAATGTTTCTGATGATGTAATTAAGTGTCCAGGTAAACTTTCTGAGTGACCCACACACAATATTACAAAGATTATCTAAAAAAGGAGCTGTTCTGAAAATTTCTCTGAAGTTCATATCCAGTTGTTCATGCATTTAGTTTGCAGGGCTTCAGGGAAAAAGGCAGCATAAGTTAGTGATTCCAAGTCAAAAGGGTGGGAGAGAATTGAAACATTAGTTTGGAGAGTTTCAGCTAGGTAATTGAGGAAATTAGAAGAATTCAGGATCCAGTCCAGCTAACAGGTAAATAACAAAACGGCAAATACAATTAACAGAACTAGAATCTAAATTCCACAAGTGTGTCTTGGTCTCTCTAAAATAACCCTTATTTCTTTTAAAGATAGCAAAATTAAGACTACTTTTTTTTTTTTTTTTTTTTTTTTTTTTGCAAAATAAGTCTAGTTTCAATAAACTTGGCCTGATTATTTACATAAGTAGAGCAAAAGTAATGACTGACCTATAAAGGTTCTCTTGAATCTGCTTTGCTTGAACTTTTCATAGGAATCTGATTGGATTTTAAAAAACCTCTCAATCCCAAGCAGACAAGTCAAGGACCTGTCATCTGTCTTAGCCTGTAATGTCTGTTTATTTAGGTTAATTACTCTCTTCTCAAGGTCCCCCAAATATCCTGAGGTACCTGTACCTGCCAGGAAGTGATCTTCCTTACTCACCTAGTTAGGCTGTCAGAAACTCTATAAAAAATATAAGGCTATATCTCCAAGAGGCTTTATTGACTTCATAAAGTAAACCTAAGTTCTTTAAAGCTGTTGGGTGTATCTGATTCTACGTACATTCTCAAATCTGACATTCCAGTCAAAGCTTTGATAATTAATATTTCTAATTGTTTCCTGTTATAAGGAGAACAGGTTCTAACTAACTTAAAGAAATAAATTTCATGAAAATAAGACTACTCACTAACAATTTGTGAATTCTGGAGGGATCAGGTAGGGAGAAAAAGTAATTGTTTCAATTCTACTTACAGAGATATAATTTTAAAAATTGCTGTAAATCATAGTTAGCTTAAGATAAAATAAAAAAAAAGGTTTTCTTAAATCTTAAAACAAAACATTAAAGAACCAGTAATGTTTCAAACAAAGTCATAAAAATTATCAGTTCATTCAGTCTCAGTTATTAATTATTGCTCTGCTTGGATCCAGTTTTTCCATTAGTTCTATATATTCTTACCTAGTTTATTTTTGTGATCTTAAAAGTTATCAGAAACCTGTGCTTGCCAGAGTCCTTTCTATGAATCTCCTTGAAGATGAAGAACTTTTGCAGAAATACTTTTTCAAAAGAATCAGAGTAAAACAATAACACTCTATAAACGACAAAAGACTTTAAAATGTCTGTAGTTAAAGATCTAATGAAAGTTCATTATAATGTAGTTGACAAGAAAATTATTTCTGTGACATACAACATTTTAATAGGCAGAATTATGACCGATAACATTATACCATGATGTATCAGAATTTTAAGAATTGTGTACAATTTATGGAACATATATTAAAAACATATATCCACACAAATATGTCTAAGGTTTAGCATCACTTATATGACAATGCTTCCCACATAATTTAACATATCAAATAAGCCTAATTAGTTTAATATCTCTCCTTTGATAGGGAGAGACAACAAATTTTTTGATATGTTCCAGGGACCCACTGGAAAAATCCCAAAGTTACTTCCAGATCAAAAACACTTTATTTAGAATTTGATTTGGGGAAGTTTGTCAAAAATATCAAAAGTTTTGGACACTTGACTAAGTAAAGTAAAGATCACTGATCATTATGAAACAATGCTCAGTTATCTATTTAACCAAAGTGACAATAAAAAATTTTAAAGGCAAATACAGAAGCCTACATAGTTGTGAGCAAAACTTGGCTCTATAAATATTAGAAGATTCAGTTTTCTTAAATAATCAAAGGCCTGATTAAGATAGCATGAAGCACATTGAAACTATGTTGATAAAATACAAAGTGTTTGCTTTCTAGGCAGATTACTTAAAAGGTAAAGAAAAACATTTAACAACTTCTTATCAGTATCAGACCAACAGTCCAAGAAAACTTTGTCCTTTTAACTGATGAAAGAAAATTAAATTCCAATTTTACATAAGGACACTATTGATATTAAAGCTTATTTTAAAACCCTTACAATATATTCATTTAATTTTAGTCAATTTGACCACCCGAGGTAAGATTTCCTCTCTCTCTTCTGAATGTTCTATACCATTTTGTCCTTTTCTCTCCTCTTTCCCATTCTGAAAAAAAATAAAAAAGTTTTGTGACAAAATTACTTTCATTTCCCTTAAAAAAATGCACCTCCATACCTCATATTGATAATTTTTATTTTGGTCTAAAACACATCTTATTTTCATTGCATATGGAGTTATTTCTCTTATTTTAGTAATGTTGATTACACATATTAATTAGAATTCTTAACCCTTAGAAGCATTAATTTGTAGTGAAAACTAAGAAGCAAGCAATTATGAACTTTCTGTTATACCAGCATTCTTTAGATTGGAAAATTTATGAAAATATTTCATAGTTTCTAGAAGCATATGCTTCATCATATAAAATTTTTCAATGTGGCACAGGTGTGTTTACTAACAGATCAAACTATCTTTGGTTCTCTACAACAAGGAAGTGTTAACTGAAAAAAAAAAAAAACACACAGCATGAGAGTTGTGAGTTAAGTTTTATTTGGGGTAAAATGTGGACTATAGCCTGGGAGACAGCCTCTCAGATAGCTCTGAGGAACTGCTCCAAAGAGGTCAGCGTACATGTGATTTTAGTGAAGTGGGTACATGCAGTCAAGCACACACTTTGGCAGAAGGTTGCTGCAAGTCACCAGGAGCAGATGTCTTTGTTAATAATTTTAGTGCTTTTCTAGATATTAGAAGATGCAAAAAATGGGGCTCATAAAATCTCCTGAAAATATCTAACCATCTGAAGACTTGTTCTGCCAGTTTTTCCCAGAGCAGAGTGCCTCATTCCTGACCTCCACCCTGAACTCCTTTTAGGGTGTTTTGAAGGTTAGCGACCACAGTAGCTACTGACTTCATCCTTGTAAAGGCAAATGGAAAGTGACGATTTTTGGTTGGCAAAAGCCCAAAACAGGCCAAACTATTTTCAATAATCAATGCTTCAGTATTTTATCTTATTTGAAAATAATATCAATATTGAGTAAATTTCCATCATTTAAACTCAGCAAAGCTCTAAGGTTTCAAGATACCAAAGAGATCCATTAAACTATTTAAGTACACATAACATAAAATATAGTTATTGCTGAAAAGTCTACCTAAAAACTCCTATCCCACTTACACCTGTCTAAATCACATGTTCACAACAATTTTGTTTATATTACCGAGCAAAATTTCATGAGGCATTAGACAAAGACAAACATCAGAAATCATCTCAAGGTTTTTCTTGTTTTTGCTGACAAATTTTGTAACAAAGACAACATAAATTTGACTAGTAAACTCAGGTAGAATAAAAATTGCATGTCTGCATTATATTTAATGTGGATAACTCTGAAGAGTTGCTTATTTTAATTAAACCAACACACTTCAACTAGGTTTTATTTACTGAAGATTATCACAGATCACATGTACTTGAAAAGCATTTGGGATAGTCTATATATCTGAGAGTTTTAGAATATCCAGTCTTTATTTACAAATTAATTTAGGCAATACCATCTGCAGGTAGAAAAATATCACACATATATAACATACATATATAGACACATGTAAACCTACAGACCAACACAGAGATGTTATAGCAATTGCTACCAATATTTAACGATGACAGGTTCAGTCATGCAAATCTAACTAGTTTAAAGGAGAGAGGAGTTTGACCCAAAGTGAGTTTTGGCAGTAGGAATAAATTAAATTTACCAGCCCAGATGGCTAAAGTTTTTACTTAATATTTGTAGAGAGGATATTTAAGATTTTTTTATTAGCCTAATTTACAAATAGTTCCTTTTATCTCCTTCTGATGAGAAATTCTCCATTAAGTTTGCATTTGAAAGAATAGCTCTTAGGTCCTAGAGAAGACAGGGTAGAAGATTTACATCTCAAAGGTACAGAGAAAGTATACAAATTTTCTCCTAGAAGTTTTGGGGAATATATACCTGTTATCAGAGGTGTATGGAAAAAATTATTATTTTTAAATTTCCTCTTTTTCTTAAGTGCAGGATAATTCTGTTTCCAGTGTCCCATTATATACAAGACTTTGAGACAAATAGGAGGGGTTTGGGGCTTGGTAAAAATGATAGTTGGGTTTTGAATTGCTTCTGGAGCCATATTTCTGGTTTTGCAGAGCTTTGCAAGACAAAGTTCCTTCTATTACCTCAAAGAATTAGGTTGTATCCTGAATATCAAGTGACTAACCTACCTATCCACCTAAACTTTGTTTCTTTATAGTAAGGCAGATTTCCAACTATGATGGAAATCAGAAGATCTTTACATCCTAGTGCTTTAGTGTGACTTTAAAAAGTTTATCAAAGCCTTTAAGGAAGGCTTTCTTTTTTTTTTTTCTGAGCACACAATTCAACCTTGGATCAATTTACATTCTGGAGGAAAACCTCTACTATTGTTTTTATTAGCCCCTGAACATTGACCTCCAGGTGATCCTTTA
The DNA here is from genome assembly GCF_951394435.1 of Stenella coeruleoalba. Lineage (NCBI taxonomy): Eukaryota > Metazoa > Chordata > Mammalia > Artiodactyla > Delphinidae > Stenella > Stenella coeruleoalba. The sequence continues at coordinate 17,886,954 of NC_137159.1, read as the reverse complement.
CCTGTGAAAACCTGAATGAAATTCCAGTCATCCATTTCCTCTGTGAGGGCTGTTTTGCCCTGGCGGGGTGGGTGGGGGTGGGGTGGGGGGGGTGGGCATATGGGTTGCCTGGTAACCACTATAATGTGGATGGGAAGAACACCCCTGTGAGTGTGGTTGTGAATGTCCATTGATCTAACTCTTCGCTAATTTTGGTGTGATCTTCTCAAAGTGGAGACAAAAGGTCTTTGTAATTTCATTTTATTAAAGGAATCCTTAAGGCTAGCTGCCAAACTCTTTTGTGTCCTCCTTTCTATTTGATCTGCCTTTAGGTACCAATAAGGCAATTGTTTAGAATGAGACCTCACTAATTTTTTTCAAATATAGAAGTTTATCTAATTCAAAGAATCCATCATCTTGGTATTGACAAGTGTAGAATCTTATATTAAATCCAATGGTAACTCAAACCAATAAGCCTTTTTATGGGTTAACCATGGATGCAAAGGCATCCCAAAAGAAATTCAGCCTTCACAAGATCCAGAAAATCCACCCCCAAAGTTATCCTAAGAAAGCAAAGAACACTGTTGTCACAGGTGGTAAGCACCGTGTAGTGCACTAGTTTCCCATGAGAACAGGAAACACCTCTAGTTACAGACCCACTAATCTGTGACACTGGGCAGGAATACTGGAATGGGACTTTTTAAGCATTAATGAGACAACAAGGGCCCCTTACAGATTAGGACACTTATAATAAACTCCCCTGAGAGCTGGCACAGTTGGGCAAAGAGAAATCTGCTTCTTGGATCCACAGCCTACTGGGCTGTCTGCCCAGTGGGTGCTGGTACATGCATACTCTATCTGGAGGATACCAGAGATAATATTCTCACTGGTCACAAAGCCAAGCTCCCAACACATAAAACAAGCCAAAAGGAAAACCTCATCACACATATGATTCTCTTCCTTATGATAAATGACACACAAGACAGAGACAAAAGGAAACAATTACCATCTCTAGGAGGAAAAGGATCAATTGAAAACAAGAGTACTCCAAGTTTTAACAAAGTTACTATACCTAAGAAAAAAGTTCACACAAATATTTTTTTCCTGCTAATCTATATTTGGAAAGGAAGGAGCAAGAAATTTTTACCTACCTCTCTTGACCAGGCGCTACGGAGTGAGATCTGGTAAAGCTAACTGTGCACAATTCTTAGCTTTCACTAGCTTCTGCTAGCTTTTTAGGATCATGTCTGTAGCCTCTAAAATGAGTATGGTGTCTCAGAAAGTCCTAAACTGGTTTCCAAACTGGAGGCAGGGGGCCAATAATTTTCCCTCTACCCCTCTAGGTTCTTGGCTGAGACATCCCTGTGATAAAAAGACAAGTTAAGAGGAGAAAAACAAATAAAATTTTAATAACATGTATCCCTACTTTATACCCAGAAACAGAGAGTAGCTCCTCATATCATGATCTTCTTTTAAAAAGGAGGATGAGAAAAAGTCACTTAAGTTAAAAACCGCCTGTGGGATTCCGCTTCCCGCGGGATTCCGCTTCTTCCCGCGGGATTCCGCTTCTTCCCGCGGGATTCCGCTTCTTCCCGCGGGATTTCGCTTCTTCCCGCGGGATTCCGCTTCCCGCCGGATTCCGTTTCTGGCGTCCTGCAGGATGAGGGTACTAGGATTCTTCTGGCGTCCCGCAGGATGAAGGTACTAAGTCATTTTATGTAAGGGACTTGGGCCTGCCCAGATTTTGGTATTGTGGAGAGGGGCCTGTGAGGGTGGTTCCTGGAGCCAGTCCCTTGGGACTTTAAATTTTTAATTAAGTATTTACACTTGGGGCATCCCTGGTGGCGCAGTGGTTGAGAGTCTGCCTGCCGATGCGGGGGACGCAGGTTCATGCCCCGGTCCGCGGGGATCTCACGTGCCGCGGAGTGGCTGGGCCTGTAGGCCATGGTCGCTGAGCCTGTGCGTCCGGAGCCTGTGCTCCGCAACGGGAGAGGCCACAGCAGTGAGAGGCCCGCGTACCGCAAAAAAAAAAAAAAAAGTATTTACAGTTGAGCAAAGGTCTGTTATTTCTTTAACTTTTTTAAAGAAAACACTTAATTTTCCTCAGCCTGCTGAGCTTATGGATGCACCACCTGAAATTTTCTACTACAAAACTTAAGGCAAACATGGTGTCAAGAATATCTGTATGTTAAACTGAGTCATAAAAATTGTAGACATTGAACGTTTTTGACTGACAAAAATAGTGCTTTCATGGGACACAACCTACTACGTAGACATTCTGAAGCAGTTAAATATGTAGCTGTGTAAAGCTCAGTCTGTTTTGCTATACGTCATTCTCGAAAGACCTTATGAGGAAATTTTAATGGAAATTCAGTTCTGTGCAGAAGAAAGATCCATGCCTTTGGAATCAACAAGTCTTGGGTTTGAATACAAGAGCTACTAAACAGTCATGTGACCTCATTAAAGTTAATCAAATCTCTGAAGTTCAGGTTCCCCCTTCAAATGGGACAGTGGTTTTTTTTTTTTTTTTTTTTTTTTTTTGCGGTACGCGGGCCTCTCACTGTTGTGGCCTCTCCCGTTGCGGAGCACAGGCTCCAGACGCGCAGGCTCAGTGGCCATGGCTGATGGGCCCAGCCTCTCCGCGGCATGTGGGATCTTCCTGGACCGGGGCACGAACCCATGTCCCCTGCATCGGCAGGCGGACTCTCAACCACTGCGCCACCAGGGAAGCCCGGTATTTTCTTATTGGGGTGTAATATGGATTAAATGGAAACATTATGCAAAATCTATAGGTCTTTTACATATTTAAACAAAAAAATTGAAGCTTTTCTAAGACAAACTGGTGTTTCAAGATAGTTTCTCTATGTAAGGTAAATTCCCAAATTATCAAAACAAAGGGAAGGTAGCATTAAGGTACAAGGAGGCATTTGAGAAAAAGGACAAAGTCATTATACACACACACATAACCACACTTAGCCTTATAAGTGCCAAGCTATTGTGTGACAGGAGAGAGGAAAGGATGAGTCTTGATGGAATTAGCTTTTTTCTGAAATAATGAGTTCCCTATCACTGAAAATGGTAAAGAAGCAACCAAAATTTTATCTGCCAAAGATTGGTAAGAAGTATTCTACTTTGGGATGGATGTTGGGATAGATTGCATTTAATATCTAAGATTCTATGATTGTATAAAAGCTTAAAAGCTCAGTTCAGAACATCAAGTATTTTCAGTTTTGCAAAACTTCAAGGGAAACAAGCAGACTTCTATAAAAGGCTCAAATGACTTCTTAGAAATCAAATAGCTCTTGCACAAGAACTGTTTGATGACTGAAGTATAAATGAATCAGAAACATATGGATTAAATTTATTATGAAATACAATAAGAGGAAAGTAGTGCTTGGCAAAATCTTTTTGGGCCTCTTGAACCAAAAATCTTTGGAAAATCGTTCAAGATGTTTTAATGACCTCAAAAAGCAGTTGGATTTACTCTGGCCTGCTATAAGCAATTTGAAGCCTTTAATTTCCTTTTTCTATTGTCTCTGGACAAAGTTCAATTCAATTTTCTACCAGCTGTTGACTGTCTCTGTTTAGTACAATAGCTTTTTACTGTCGTTGTTTAAAGTATGTTTGCTTGTTTTATACATTTAGGGAAAAAAAGACTAAAAAGTTTCGACTGTTGAATATTTCAAAATACTTGTCATTACTATTTAAATTTTACCCCGAAATGTCTTCCTCTGCCAAACCATTTGACTTAAGGGTGAAATTCATAGGATCTGTTTGGAATAGAGAGTTGATAAAAGTAGAAAGCCCTGCAAACAAATCTCCAGGGGCAGTGCAATATTTGATGCAAATAGCGTTGGCTTGAGTATTTAATAGAGAAAATGGGAATTTAGAAATAAAAATACCACTGGGAAATATCATCATGTTAAAGCAGAAGCTATGTGTCAGTTAAAATTTACCCTGAATAGTAGAATACAGTATAGAAGTTGAAGTTCTTGTAAACTGTCAAATCTTTAATTCATATTTATTTGATTTTACTTAACTTTTGAAAAATTTCATTACCTTAAAAATTCAGAATTTTTTGTACTGGCATAAAATATTGCTTTGGACTTTTTTTCCAAAATAATACCCAGCTCACTAGCAAATTCTCAAAAATGAAAATTTTGCATAGAAATTTCCCTTCTAGATTGGTACTTTACTCCTTTCTTCCATCCTTCAAACAGCAAACAAACATAAAACTACTGTCCCAAACTCAATAAATCTTGTAGGACCTCTTACCCATCTAATTAGACTCTTGTTGTTTTAAAAAAAGAATGTTCCACTCATTACCAAACATTAGGGTTTCATTTGTGAAATCCAAAAATATTGCGTTGGGGAAGTAATAAAGATTTCAAAATACTGAATTATCTATGCTATATTAGTATGAAGTAGCTCAGTTGACTCAGTGAAAATAAACAATGCAGTTTATGGGTTCAGTTTTAGGTCAGAGTAAAGTGCACATATATAAATTTTCTACCAACTTGTGGTCTGCTTATTGAATAGTAGTTTTAAGACAAAAAATAATGCATACTCAATTATATAGCTAAATATATTAATCTGGATACAGATTGTTTTAATACATACTAATGCTGACCCATGCAAAAAAATAGATTGGTGTGAGATCAGTCAAAATATTCAGCTAGATTAGCTCCTAATTCATTCATTAGCTCCTAAAGTAGTTTTTTATAGTCAAGTAAGAGTTCAATAAAGAGTCTGTGGAGGAAGGAAAGGATTTCTGTCCTCTTTGTGATTATTTAACTATTTTCATTAAAATCAGTATCGGGGGGTGAGGAGTTGGAATCATGGTGGAAATATTCAACTGTCAAGGCAGGTTGCCGTTCAATATTTATTAAGATCTACTGGAACTCCACCCACCATCCATCTAATCATTTACTCACTCATTAACTAATTATGCACAAAATTACAGGCCAGGCACTGTGATAGGTGCTGTGGACGTTTCAACAAAGAAAATAAAAGCTTTGCTCTCTTGAGCGTACCATGTAGTAGGAGAGAATAGACATGTTAACTATAATAATGAAGTGCTGTGGTCGACCTATAGAGAAAGCACAGTAGTGGCAGAAAGGGGTGTGCAATTTAAAACTACCAGGAGTAAGAATGGGTGGTCAGGAAAGGCCTCAGAGTGGCAAATCTCAAAAGATGAGTAGCTGTCCCTCAAGTGGATGGTGAGGAAAGGAGCACTGCAGGTGAGGAAGCAACTTGAGCCAAGGCAGGGAGGCAAGGTACAGCTTAGTTTGGAAAACTCCATGAACTTCAGCATAGCTGGAACTCAAGTTCATAGTGTCATAAATTTCATCTACATCACAATGATACTGAAGGAGTACGAGTGTGGAGCGTTTTTCTATTTGATCTCAGATGCATTGTGTCTTTCTCTTTCTCTGGTCTTTGCCTTTGGGAAAAATATTTCCAAGATCCCTTGATATTTCACTTCCCGTATACAGTTGGCCCTTGAATAATGCTGGGATTAGGGATCCCACCCTCCTCCCCAAAAATAAAAAAAATTTAAAAAAACTAGATTTCTAATTTCTTTCTAGACAATATAAAATTTTAAATTATAGATATTTTAATTACTTATGAATATCTTTGTGAATTTATTGTGCTAAGTTGAAATGATCTTTTTTTTTTTTTTAATCTGAGACTTTGTTTTTAATTCTCAAGCCTTATGATCAGATAATTTACAAATCTGTGCTAATGATAGAGCTCCTTGACCTTAACCCTTCTGAGTTGGCAAAAGCATCATTACCAATCACACATCTACAGTAGTTCTATAGTTGTGTTTCTGAATACCTGTTTAAAAGTCAATCCTGAATTATAACTTAGTCTGACTTTGTAAAGAATTCACAAGCAAGTTTCCCAACCTATCATGTCACGGTGAATTTTAAAAACACCTGATCTTAAAGATCATCTATTAAAAAAAAATTTAAAAAGATCATCTATAAAATGTGAGAAGTACTAAATATTCTTTATCTGATGCTATACAAAACCACACTAAAATGCCCTTCATTAAGTAAAACGCAATGTTTTAGATGGAGAATTTTAATTAAATTGGCATATTTAAGACCAAAAAGATAAAGTGGACATTGTCAATGTATCTTCAGCCCTAGCCTTAACAGGTGAATGAACACAACTTGAAACACAGGTGAATCTTGCTGGTCTATGAGACAGTGAAGGGAGCTTCTCAATATTTAAATATATTAATATAACCAGTTATAGAAATCTAAATATAAAACCAATCTCCTATAGGGTTTGAGAAGGCATTTACCATATCCCTGAAAAGATTAACATTCCTTATTCAAGTTTAATCATCTCTTTAGAAGGGGAAAACAGTGACAGTACTTGCTGAACCAGAATTACTATCAAAATTCCAAAAGCTGACCATATTCATTTAGCCACAAGCCAATCTTATTTAAATCCGGACAGAAATATTACATCAGCTATTCATGATCTGAATTCTAGTGTATGAGATCAATTTAAATATGGTACACATAAAAAGTCATGAGACATTTGTTTCATAATAAATAAGGCAGTGGCCAACTATTACTCATTAGTAGCTTTTTTGAGATAAGCTATCAAGTCTGTCCTTTCTCCCTTCTCCTTATTGCCAGCGAAGATCATTTTTGTTCCAGGGATGTACTTCTTGGGATTCTCCAAATACTCCATCAGTGTCTCCTCTCCCCAGGTGATGCCTTTGTTCTTGTTGGCATCTGTGTAAGAGAATCCGACTGCCTGACCTGTCTTTCACCCAAACAGACCATGGAGATTTGGCCCAGGCTTGTGCTTGCCTCCCTTTTCCACAGTATGGCACTGGGCACACTTCTGAACAAAAATCTTCTTGCCCTTCTCAACATCACCCATTTTTAAATCGTTCTTTCTCCGTGTACGACCTAAGCCATTCCCGCTTGCAAGCCAAAAGTCCCGCTCTCTAATCCCAAGGACACGCCGGTCCGCACCTATGTATGGGTGAAAATGCCAGAATGATCTTCTTAAATAAATCGTTCTAACATACACCTAAAATTTATGGTGTTATAGCTCTACACTAAAAAAAAATTAGAAGTCAATTTTTTCTTTATAATTTGAAGCATAAAAATAATTTAAAGTTTAATAAATCACATACATTTGTATTTATTACTTAGCTTTGGTAGTTTGATTTTAACATATTGTCAATATTTGCTTCAAATTTTTTAAGGAAAAAAATGACTACTCTTGTCTACTTTTGGAAATACATCCCACCATCTGTGTGGGGGGGGGGGGTCATAAGATTTATAATAAGCACTAACTATGTCAGCCTTTGCTATGGAAGTAGACATTGTCTCTATTTTCCAAAGCTATGAGTACACCTGCTCTTTGCTCCACAGGGAAACACTATCTTTGTCTTTCAAGGCCTATAAGAAAACCTGCCATTGTCTACCTTCCAAGGCTACTTGATATAGAGATATTGTTAACAGTCAAGAACAAAGGACAGTTAATATGTGCAGGAACATGAGACATCTATGAGAAATTATTTTCCAATATGCCTTGGCTGAAGTCAGCAGAAAAGGAATTTACTTAAATGATGTTGGGTAGTCCACAGAATCACATCCAAAACTTCTAATTGGGATGAGTCCTGATCATTCTTGCATCTTTGCATCAATGCCTTCCAAGGGCAGGTGCATCTAGATGGTGCATCCTAAGTCCTGGTACAACATTTTTGCTGCAAGGGAAATAATTATCCAAAACTTTTGAGTCTATAGACAAAGGATGACTTTACCACCAACTAATATTAGTTTTAGAAAGGAAATTTCTCAAATATAGAAAGGCATTAAAATACTCAGTTACAGGTGTCGACTACATTAGTTTGGGTTAATATAATGTCTGAATTTTAACTCTGTGATTGACAGAATTATGGCAAGCATGTTCTTTGTTCCCTAATGTTACACCAAAATTTGTTACATTATGTGGCAAAAGGAACTTTGCAGATGTAATCAACATTGCTATTCAACTAGCCTTAAAAAAGGGAGACTCTCCTGAATTATCCAGATGGTATCAAGTAATCATATGAGTCCTTAAAACAGAAGAAGAAAGCAGAAGAGTAATCAGAGATTCCAAGCATAAGAAGGACGCTATATCATTGCTGGCTAAGAGATGGAAAGAGCCATGTTGAAAGCATGAGAAGGAAACGAATTCTGCCAACAGCAAGTACACTTGGAAGAAGACCTCAAGCCTCAGATGAATTTGATATTTAAATGCTAGCATTTAATTATGGAAATCTTAGTTCATAAGAATTGTAGATTAGTTGGAATATGAAGGCACTGACATTTCCTTTCAGAGAGTTCCAAATATCAGCATTGCCGCTTACATCCATGGATTGCAAAGAGATTAAGGAAAAAAATAACAATTGTCAAACACATGTGAACAGCATCATATGAGCTCTCGATCTCCAACAGTGGTTCTCAAACTTCGACATGTGACAGAATAACCTGGAGGACTTGTTGAAACACAGATTGCTTGGTTCTTCTGCTCCCTTCCCCTGTCCCACTGGGAGCTTATGACTCAGTAGGACTGGAGGGGAACTTGAGAATTTATATTTCAAACACTTCCAAATAATGCTGTAGGTCCAGTGACCACCATAAAAGGACCACTAGCCTGTGATATTACCCATGTTTTAAAAAGTTTCTAGGAATAACTGCAGAGCCCAGAAATGGAAAGAAAGACTAAGCATCTTATTGTTTTGATAGCAGTTCTTTAATCAGAATCCATAGGGAATTTCCATTTAATCATTTGAAAATAAATTTAAACACTACTAGTCCTCTTAGGTTCCCAAAATTATATGAGGGATATATTTCTAATCTACTACATAAAGCAACATGTTGCAAATGGAAAAATAACAGAATCCATGATCCATTATACTTACTAACTGCTAAATTTGGCATAATTGTTTGATATACATGTGAGCTTTGTCATTGTCATTTTAAAGTAGGGATAAATCATATCACTTCACATGTGTAACAGTATAAGTTGATATAAATGTGAAAATACTAAATCAGTATCTCTAACTGGTATTTACAATCTACAGCTCTTAGAAATAATGGCAAACATAAAGTTAGCGTTGTATACATTTCATACAGAAACTCAGTTTCCTAGAGCTGAACACTTACATCATTTTTAAATGTTTATAAATGTTAAATACAAGAACATAAACTACAATGTACTGTTTAGTAATTAATTATAAAGTGAAATTGCTGTAACCAAAAAATGGGTCAAAACTTAGTGTACTATAGTACTCAAAAGCCCTCCACATACCCCTTTCTAATCACAACACTCTATTTTCCCAACATAACGCTATCCTTAGGTTTATGGTAATTTCCTTGACTTTTCTCTTTCACCTTACTACTCAAGTATGTATCTCTAAACACTAGAGCTCATCTTTATCTTTGGTATTTACATAAATTTAAATTACTTTCTCTATCATTTGTTATCTGGCTACCTTCACTCATTTTTATGTTTGCATTATTCATCCCTGCAGTACATGTAGCCACAGCTTATTTTTCTCTTTGAGCTCATCCACACACAAGCTCACAGTCAACACACACATATTTTTGTTAGGTACTTTCCTAGGAATAAAATTGTATGGTCAAGTAGTATGCTTCCTTATGTTCAATTTTGGTAGATGATGCTAAGCAATTTTCAAAGTTCTGTAACAATTTAGAATAAATGAGTGTTCCAATTTCTCCTCATTCTAACCTATATGTCTGTATGTATAATATTTAATTGTAACCATTTTTACACGGGGAACATATTTTTACGTTGTGGTCTTAATTTGCATTTCCTGATTATTAATACGGTTCAGCACATTTCAGTCTGTTTTTGTTTGTTTTCTGTATGGAGTGGAGATCGTTTGATTCACTATCAAAACATGAAATACCTGTTTGAGTTGCTTGCTTATGTTTTTCTATAACATGGTCAGTCTCATTTCTTATGGGTTTATGGAAATTACATGTATTTTGGATATGAGTTCTTTGTGGATGGATCATCTCCGTTGAGCACAGTGTCTTCTTTCCAAGTACTGTAATATTGCTCAATCATATTTTTATATTATTTTTTATAGTTCTCTAATGTTTCTGTCTTTTTCACTCTCTTGAATGTTTTTATTACTGATAAATAGAAATATAATTGAGTTCTAATTTATGAACGTGAGAAACGACAGTTTGACATGAGACCATTAAATTTTTTATGTATATTGCAGGTGAAGTCTTCTGTTCCCAAACTCTTCTTTGTAGGGTGATATGATAGCTATGGGAATATTTATATTTAATATTATTTTAGCTTGTCCAATTTTTGCAGTTCTGTCTTCTTAGTAATTTGTCAATTTGTTCTTTTTAAATTTATCAATATAAAATTGCTATAATACTATCTTTTCATTTTAATATCATATTAAACATCCAGGTTTTGTAATAATGACATCTTTTTTCTTTCTGTTATTGGTCAACTGTGTTTTTCTCTTGTTTATGTTCATCAGTTTTGCATGCTGGTTAGTTGAATTGTCAAACAATCAACATTTTGTTAGTTGACTCTCTATATTGCACGTTTTCTGTTTCATTAATTTGTACCCTTATATCTGTTATTTTCCTTTTTATGTCTTCTTTTGATTTATTTTGCTATATTTATACAATTTCTTGTGTTAGAGTCTTCAACCATTATTTTTCTGTCTTGTTTGTTAACATATATATATATATCAGGCTATATTGTGTCATCACTGCTTTAAATATGTCCAAAACACTTTATAACATTTTTATTATCATTCATTGCAAAATATTTACTTAATTTCATTGTGATTTCCTCTCTGAACAATAAGTTATTTAGATCTTATCTGGGTAATTATTCACTATAGTATTATGTTCTGTGTTTTCAAACTGATGGTTTATTTTTTCCCAATTTTTAGTCTTTTTTTGGCAATATGTTTGCTTTAAACTATCTAGTCTGCAAGCATCCAAAGTTATTTTGAAGTGTCTTAAATTTATAACATTTATTATAAAGTTCCACAAAAAGTTAAGAACAATTAGTACCTATTATATCAAAGAATCTCTGCCTTGATGTTGAGAATAATGTTATTGCTCATGATAAACGAGTGACAAAAAGAAAATTCTGTGAGATAAAAACAATGTTTTTATATGAAGATAACAGAAATCAAGAAGAAGCCTATTGTGACAGAGTTGTAGGAGCATATATTTCTTAGTGAAAATACCGACATAATCATATTTTAATAAATAATACTAAAGTATATTATAGGAGAAAACTAAGTCACTGTAAATTAATTATTAATCATCTAATACTTTGTGTTTAGCATTATGTTTATGTTAACTTCTGCCTAGGCTTTGCAAATACAGATTGCCTAGTGTAAATGTAGTAAATCCTGAGCTATTTCAATCTTGTGTCAACATACTTAATCAGTGAACATGCAATCTAAAAATGTGAAACTACCTCACATTTATGATTATTTTAATGTTCTGTCTCACCCATCTATCCTCTGACTTACAAGCATGTGCCATGGCATTTTGTTATGTTCATGTAAGGAAGGGAAATTATTACCAAGTCATTTATTTGTTACCAATAAAACAATTCATTTGTTTTCACAATTACAACAAATAGTCACATAAGGAAATGCATCAAAATCTGCATCTTGCTCTTAGGAAAAATAAAATTACCTCTCTAGCCAAATTCTAGACTAATGAAAATTGAATAGTTTTCCCGTATTCCAAACCAACAGCTACATTGCCTGCACTGTAGGGCCAATGTATTGAACTATGACTTTCACATTGTGAAAACATGGTCCTATCAGAATTTTGTTTAGAGTTTTCACAGAATTTTGCCTATGACATGACAACATAAGAGATATTGGACTTTTGGAGACCAAAAAACTGAGATTTAAGAATATGACTGAAGGATGAATTTAATGAAAAAAAAAAAGCTTAGCCATTCCTGAAATATCAAGAATAACTTAAACTCTTCAAGTACCTAGAACTTTTTTTTCACATAGAAAAAAACAAAAGAATATTAATTACATTGAAATATAGGGCTAGACTATTAGAGGGTTTATCTAAATATGAGAGTTGATAGCAGTGGAGAACAGAATATTGAAAAATTTAACAGGTTTCCCTTGTAGAAAGCTGTGATATGAGAGTTAAGAGTTTATCAAGTCTATATGTTTTAATACAATTTGAAGTACATGTACCAAAGTGTTCATAGGTTTTCACTTTGTTTCCCAATACCAATTTGGATTAATAGACTTTACTTTTTAGATTAGTTTTAGATTTTCAGAAAAATGAGAACATAGTACAGTGTTATATATACACCTGACATGCACAGAGTGTCTATTATTAATATTATACATTTATATGATATGGTATGTATATTTCATTATGATACATTGTTATTAACTAACGTGTATAAACTAATCAGATTTCCTTAATTTATGCCTAATGTCCTTTTTCTGTTCAATGGGTGTAGAAGTCTCCAACCATAAAATGGTTTTGTCTTTTTCTCTTTTCACTTCCATCAGTTTTTGCCTCATGTATTTTCATTCTCTAATATTAGCTACATACTGATTTTTTTTGGAAATTAATATAGCGACTCCATTTTTTTTAGTGTTAGCATGGTACATATTGCTCATTTTCTTTATTTTTAATCTATCTGTGTTTTTGTTTTTATAATTAAAGTTGTTTTCTTGTAGACAATACATGGTTAGATATTATTTTATTATTCTACTCTCACAGTCTCTTTTACTTGGTATATTTTCACATGTAATGTGATATTTTATATAGTTGGATTAATAGCCACAATGTCTCTGACTCTCTTATTGCGATTGTTTTTTTTCCATTTATATTGAGAATAATTGGTATACATCACTAAATAAATTTATATATACTGTGAAATAATTTCCACAATAGGTTCAGCTAACATTCAACCTTCTCATATAGATATAATAAAAAATAAAGAAGAAAAAAAGGAAAAAAAAATCCTTGTGATGAAAACTCTTAGTATTTATGCTCTTAACAACTCTCCTACATATCATATATCAGTGTCACCAATGGTCATCATGTTGTACATTACATCCCTAGTACTTGTTTATCATATAACTGGAAGTTTGTAACTTTTGACCACCTTTCTCCAATACCCTCTGCCCCAATTCTTTTTTCAGTTTCCAGTAATCACAAGTCTATTGTTTTTTTGTTTTTTTTTCTTAAGGTTCCCAAGACGCCCAATATAAATGAGATCATACAGCATTTGTCTTTCTCTGCCTGGTCAATTTCACTGAGCATGCCTTCCAGTTCCATCATGTTGTCACAAAAGATTGGATTTTCTATCTAATTTTTAAGGCAGAATAATATTTTATCTATCTATCATCTATTTATCTATCTATCTATCTACCACAGTTACTTATCCATTCAACAGTCAATGGGCATTTAGTTTGTTTCCATGTCTTGGCTATTTAAAATGATGCTGCTATGAATAGTAGGATGCAGATACCTTTGCCAGTTAGTGTTTTCATATCCTTTGGCTATATTCCCAGATATGGAATTGCTGAATCATATTGTAATTGTATTTTTAATTTTTTGAGACTCTTCAAAACTGTTTTAGGTAGTGGCTGTACCAATTTATATTCTGCCCAACAGTGCACAATTGTTCCCTTTTCTCAGCATCAACAATAGGATTTGTTATGTCTTGTCTTTTTGATGTTGACCATTCTAAAAGGAGTGAGATGATATCTCATTGTGATTTTAATCTGCATTTCCCTAATGACTACCAATGTTAAACATCTTTTCATGTACTTGTTGGCCTTTAGTGTATCTTCTTTGGAGAAATATCTATTCAAATATTTTGCCCATTTTTTAACTGGGTTATTTGTTATCTAGCTATCGTGTTGTATAACATCTTTATATATTTTGGATATTAACCCGGTATCAGATATATGGTTTGCAAATATATATATATATTTTTTTCCCATTCTGTAGGTTGTTTTTTTTTCCCTTTATTGATGGTTTCTTTTGCTGGGCAGAAGTTTTTAGTTTGATGTAGTCCCACTTGTTTATTTTTTATTTTGTTGTTGTGCTTTAGGTGTCATATCCAAAAAATCATTAGCAAGATCCATGTCAAAGAACTTTATTCTTATGCTTTTATTTAGAAGTTTCATGGATTCAGGTCTTACATTTAAATCTTTAACTCATTTTGAGATAATTTTTGTGAGTGGTGTAAGATATGAATACCATTTTACTCTTTTATATATGAATATCCTATTATTCCCAGCACTATTTGTTGAAAAGACTGTATTTTCTCCATTGAGTACTCTTGGCTCCCTTGTTAAATATTAGTTGACCAGGTGTGCTTGGGTTTATTTCTGGCCTCTGAAATCTGTTTCATTGGTCTATTTTTTTGCCAGTACCATACTTTTTTGAAGACTATAGCTTTATAGCGTAGCTCAGAATGAGAAAGTGTGATACTTCCTGCTTTGTTCTTCTTTCTCAGGATTTCTTTGGCTATTTTGGGTCTTTGGTGCTTCCACATAAATTTTAGGAGTGTTTTTTTTTCTACTTCTGTAAAAATTGCCACTGGAATCTTGATAAGAATTGAATCTATAGATGGCTTTTTAATCAATTTTTAACAATATTCTTCCAATTCATAAACATGGGATACATTTTCCATGTATTTGTGTCTTCAGGTTCTTTCATCAATGTCTCAGAGTTTTCAGAGCAGAGATCTTTCACCTCTTGGTTAATTAATTCCTAAATATTATATTGTTTTTGATGCTTTTTTTTGTTGGGAGATAGTTGATTACTGATTCTATCTCTTTACTAATAATCACTTTATTCAGATTTTCTAGTTGTGGTAAGTTGTATGTTTCTAAGAATTTTAAGAATTTTTCTATTTCTTGTAGGTTTTTCAGTTTCTTGCCATATATGTTTCCATGGTAGCCTCTTATGTTTCTTTGAATTTCTTTGGTATAAATTGTAATGTCTCCTTTTTCATTTATATTTTTTTAATTTGAGTCTTTCTCCTTGGTTATTCTAGCTAAGTTTTTTTTTTTTTCAATTTTGTTTATCTTTTCAAAGAAACCATGTTTAGTTTGGTTAATCTTTTCTATCATTTTCCTCTTTTCTATGTCATTTATTTCTGTGCTAATCTTTATTATTTTCTTTCTTACTCTAACTTTGGACTCAGATTGTTCTTCTTTTTCTAATTCTTTAAGGTGTAGAATTATGTTGTTTATTTGTTATTTTTCTGGCTCCTTAATGTAGGCATTTATTGCTATGAATTTTCTCTTAGAACCTCTTTTGCTACATCTCATAATTTCTGGTATGTTATATTTTTATTTTAATTTGTACCAAATACCTTTTTTTTAAATTTTCATCTATTATTTCTTCTTTTATCCATTGGTTTTCAGTAGAGTGTTGTTTAATTTCCATGTGTTTGTGAATTTTCCAGTTTTCCTATTATTGTTGATTTCTTGTTTTATGCTATGGTGGTCAAAGAAGATACTTGATATGATTTCAATCTCCTTGAATTTAGTAACACTTTTTTTGTGGCCTAACTTACATTCTATCCTAGAAAATGTTCTATATGTGCTTAAATAGATGTGTATTCTGTTGCTTTAGATAGAATATTCTGTACTTGTCTGTTAGGTTAATTTGGTCTATAGTGTTGTTCAAATGTGCTGGTTCCTTATTGATCTGCTGTCTGGATGATCTATCCATTGAGAATACTATATAAAAGCTCCCAACTACTGTTAAAGTAATTTATTTCTCTCTTTATCTCTGTTAGTTTTTACTTTATATACTTAGGTACTCTGATGTAAGACGCATCAGTAATTATCATTGTTATATGTTCTTGATGTACCGTTCCTTTTATAATTATATAATAATCTTGTTTGTCTCTTTTTACCATTTTTACCTTAAAGTCAATTTTGTTTAAGTATAATTACCCCTCTTTTTTTTGATTAGAATTTGCTTGAAATATCTCTATCATCCCTTCACTCTCAGTCTATATACATCTTAAAGGACAAAGTAAACCTCTAGTAGGCAGCATATTGTTGGGGTATTGTTTATTCATGTATTCATTCCATTTATCTTTTTTTTTTTTTTTTGTGGTATGCGGGCCTCTCACTGTTGTGGCCTCTCCTGTTGCAGAGCACAGGCTCCGGACGCGCAGGCTCAGGGGCTATGGCTCATGGGCCCAGCTGCTCCGCGGCATGTGGGATCTTCCCAGACCAGGGCACAAACTCATGTCCCCTGCATCGGCAGGTGGACTCTCAACCACTGCACCACCAGGAAAGCCCTCCATTTATCTTTAAAGTAATTAGTGAGTAATTTTTGATAAATAGCAAGGAATTGGCACTGCCACTTTGTAGATTGTTTTCTGGTTGCTTTGTAGAGCCAGTTTTCCTTGTTTCTTCTGCAGCTCATTTTTTTGTGTTTTGATGTCTTTGGGTATCAGTATGCTTTGACTTGTTTTTTTGCATTTTATTTATTTATTTTTATACAGCAGGTTCTTATTAGTCATCAATTTTATACACATCAGTGTATACATGTCAATCCCAATCACCTAATTCATCAAACCACCCCCCCATCCCCTGCCACGTTCCCCACTTAGTGTCCATATGTTTGTTCTCTACATCTGTGTCTCAATTTCTGTCCTGCAAATCAGTTCATCTGTATCATTTTTCTAGGTTGCACATACATGCGTTAATATACAATATTTATTTTTCTCTTTCTGACTTATTTCACTCTGTATGACAGTCTCTAGATTCATCCACGTCTCTACAAATGACCCAATTTCATTCCTTTTTATGACTGAGTAATATTCCATTATATATATGTACAACAACTTCTTTATCCAGTCATCGGTCAATGGGCATTTAGGTTGCTTCCATGACCTGGCTACTGTAAATAGCGCTGCAATGAATATTGGGGTTCATGTGTCTTTTTGAATTATGGTTTTCTCTGGGTATATGCCCAGTAGTGGGATTGATGGGTCGTATGGTAGTTCTCTTTTTAGTTTTGTAAGGAACCTCCATACTATTCTCCATAGTGGCTGTATCAATTTACATTCCCACCAGCAGTGCAAGAGGGTTCCCTTTTCTCCACACCCTCTCCAGCATTTGTTGTTTATAGATTTCCTGATGATGCCTATTCTAACTGGTGTGAGGTGATACCTCACTGTAGTTTTGATTTGCATTTCTCTAATAATTAGTGATGTAGAGCAGCTTTTCATGTGCTTCTTGGCGATCTGTAGGTCTTCTTTGGTAAAGTGTCCATTTAGGTCTTCTGCCCATTTTTGGATTGGGTTGTTTGCTTTTTTTAATATTGAGCTGCATGAGCTGTTTATATATTTTGGAGATCAATCCTTTGTCTGTTGAGGCATTTCAAATATTTTCTCCCATTCTGAGACTTGTCTTTCGGTTTTGTTTCTGGTTTCCTTTGCTGTGCAAAAGCTTTGAAGTTTCATTAGGTCCCATTTGTTTATTTTTTTTTTTAATTTCCATTACTCTAGGAGGTGGATCAAAAAAGATCTTGCTGTGATTTATGTCAAAGAGTGTTCTTCCTATGTTTTCCTCTAAGAGTTTTATAGTGTCCAGTCTTACATTTAGGTCTCTAATCCATTTTGAGTTTATTTTTATGTATGGTGTTAGGGAGTGTTCTAATTTCATTTTTTTACATGCAGCTGTCCAGTTTTCCCAGCACCACTTATTGAAGAGACTGTCTTTTCTCCATTGTATATCCTTGCCTCCTTTGTCATAGATGAGTTGACCATAGGTGTGTGGGTTTATCTCTGAGCTTTGTATCTTGTTCCATTGATCTATATTTCTGTTTTTGTGCTAGTACCATATTGTCTTGATGACCGTAGCTTTGTAGTGTAGTCTGAAGTCAAGGAGTCCGATTCCTTGAGCTCCGTTTTTTTTCCCTCAAGACTGCATTGGCTATTTGGGGTCTTTTTTGTCTCCATACAAATTTTAAGATGTTTTTTGTTCTAGTTCTGTAAAAAATGCCATTGGTAATTTGAGAGGGGTTCCATTGAATCTGTAGATTGCTTTGGGTAGTAGAGTCCTTTTCACAATATTGATTCTTCCAACCCAATAACTTGATATATCTCTCCATCTGTTGGTATCATCTTTAATTTATTTCATCAGTGTCTTATTGTTTTCTGCATACAGGTCTTATGTCTCTCTAGGTAGTTTTATTCCTATGTATTTTATTCTTTTTTTTGCAATGGTAAGTGGTAGTGTTTCCTTAATTTCTCTTTCAGATTTTTCATCACTAGTGTCCAGGAATGCAAGTGGTTTCTGTGCATTAATTTTGTATCCTGCAACTTTACCAAATTCATTGATTAGTTCTAGTAATTTTCTGGTGGCATTTTTAGGATTCTCTATGTATAGTATCATGTCATCTGCAAACAGTGACAGTTTTACTTCTTCTTTAACAATTTTTTTTATTTCTTTTTCTTCTCTGAATACCGTGGCTAGAACCTCCAAAGCTATGTTGAATAATATTCGTGAGAGTGGACATCCTTGTCTTGTTCCTGATCTTAAAGGAAATGCTTTCAGATTTTCACCATTGAGAATGATGTTTGCTATGGGTTTCTTATGTATGGCCTTTATTATGTTGAGGTAGGGTCCCTCTATGCCCACTTTCTGGAGAGTTTTTATCATAAATATGTGTTGAATTTTGTCAAAAGCTTTTTCTGTATCTATTGAGCTGATCATACGGTTTTTATTCTTCAGTTTGTTAATATGGTGTATCACATTGATTGATCTGCATATATTGAAGAACCCTTGCATCCTTGGGATAAATCCCACTTGATCATGGTGTATGATCCTTTTAATGTGTTGTTGGATTCTGTTTGCTGGTATTTTGTTGAGGATTTTGCATCTATATTCATCAGTGATATTGGTCTGTAATTTTTTTTTTTTTTGGTAATATCTTTGTCTGGTTTGGGTATCAGGGTGATGGTGTCCTCATAAATGAGTTTGGGAGTGTTCCTTCCTCTGCAATTTTTTGGAAGAGTTGGAGAAGGATGGGTGTTAATTCTTCTCTAAATGTTTGATAGAATTCACCTGTGAAGCTATCTGGTCCAGGACCTTTGTTTGTCGGAAGATTTTTAATCACAGTTTCAATTTCATTACTTGTGATTGGTCTGTTCATATTTTCTATTTCTTCCTGGTTCAGTCTTGGAAGATTATAACTTTCTAAAAATTTGTCCATTTCTTACAGGTTGTCCATTTTATTGGCATAGTATTGCTTGCAGTAGTCTCTTAGGATGCTTTGTATTTCTGTGGTGTCTGTTGTAACTTCTCCTTTTTCATTTCTAATTTTATTGATTTGATTCCTCTCCCTCTTTATCTTGATGAGTCTAGCTGAAAGTTTGTCAATTTTGTTTATCTTCTCAAAGAACCAGCTTTTACTTTTATTGATCTTTGCTATTGTATTCTTTGTTTCTATTTCATTTATTTCTGCTCTGATCTTTATGATTTCCTTTCTTCTGCTAATTTTGGGTTTTCCTTGCTCTTATTTCTCTAGTTCCTTTAGGTGTAAGGTTAGATTGTTTACTTGAGATTTTTCTTGTTTCTTCAGGTAGGCTTATATAGCTATAAACTTCCCTCTTAGAACTGCTTTTGCTACATCCCATAGGTTTTGGATCGTAATGTTTTCATTGTCATTTGTCTCTAGCTATTTTTTGATTTCTTCTTTGATTTCTTAATGATGTCTTGGTTATTTAGTAACTTATTGTTTAGCCTCCATGTGTTTATGTTTTTTATGTTTTTTTTCTGTAATTCATTTCTAATCTCATAGCTTTGTATTCAGAAAAGATGCTTGATATGATTTCAATTTTCTTAAATTTACTGAGGCTTGATTTGCAACCCAAGATATGATTTATCCTGGAGAACGTTCTGTGTGTACTTAAGCAGAAAGTGTAATCTGCTGTTTTTGGATGGAATGTCCTATAAATATCAATTTAATCTATCTGGTCTATTGTGTCATTTAAAGCTTGTGTTTTCTTATTAATTTTCTGTTTGGATGATCTGTCCACTGGTATAAGTGAGGTGTTCAAATCCCCCACTATTAATGTGTTACTGTTGATTTCCTCTTTTATAGCTGTTAGCAGTTGCCTTATGTGTTGAGTTGCTCCTATGTTGGTGCATATATATTTATAATTGTTATAACTTTTTCTTGGATTGATCCCTTGATCATTATATATTGTCCTTGTGTCTTGTAACATTCTTTATTTTAAAGTCTATTTTATCTGATATGAGTATTGCTACTCCAGCTTTCTTTTGATTTCCATTTGCATGGAATATCTTTTTCCATCCTCTCACTTTCAGTTTGTATGTCTCCATAGGTCTGAAGTGGGTCTCTTGTAGACAGCATATACATGGGTTTTGTTTTTGTATTCATTCAGCAAGCCTGTGTCTTTTGCTTGCAGCATTTAATCCATTCACATTTAAAGTAATTATCAATATGTATGCTCCTATGACCATTTTCTTAATTGTTTTGGGTTTGTTTTTGCAGGTCTTTTTCTTCTCTTGTGTTTCTCACTTAGCGAAGTTTCTTTAGCATTTGTTGTAGAGCTGGTTTGGTGGTGCTGAATTCTCTTAGCTTTTGCTTGTCTGTAAAGCTTTTGGTTTTTGTGTCAAATCTGAATGAGGTTCTTGCCAGGTAGAGTAATCTTGGTTGTAGGTTCTTCCGTTTCATCACTTTAAGTATATCATGCCACTCCCTTCTGGCTTGTAGAGTTTCTGCTGAGAAATTAGCTGTTAACCTTTTGGGAGTTCCCTTGTATTTATTTGTCATTTTTCCTTTGCTGCTTTCAGTAATTTTTCTTTGTCTTTAATGTTTGCAAATTTGATTACTATGTGTCTTGGCATGCTTCTCCTTGGGTTTATCCTGTATGGGACTCACTGCACTTCCTGGACTTGGGTGGCTATTTCCTTTCCCATTTTAGGGAAGTTTTCGACTGTAATTTCTTCAAATATTTGTTCAGGTCCTTTCTCTCTCTCTTCTCCTTCTGGGACCCGTATAATGTGAATGTTGTTGTGCTTAATGTTGTCCCAGAGGTCTCTTAGGCTGTGTTCATTTATTTTCATTCTTTTTTCTTTATTCTGTTCCTCAGCAGTGAATTCCACCATTCTATCTTCCAGGTCACTTATCCGTTCTTCTGCCTCAGTTATTCTGCTATTGATTCCTTCTAGTGTAGTTTTCATTTCATTTATTGTATTGTTCACCTCTGTTTGTTTGGTTCTTTAATTCTTCTAGGTCTTTGTTAAACATTTCTTGCATCTTCTCTATCTTTGCCTCCATTCTTTTTCCGAGGTCCTTAATCATCTTCACTAGCATTATTCTGAATTCTTTTTGTGGAAGGTTGCCTATCTCCATTTCATTTAGTTGTTTTTCTGGGGTTTTATCTTGTTCTTTCATCTGGTACATAGCCCTCTGCCTTTTCACCTTGTCTATCTTTGTGTGAATGTGGTTTTTGTTCCACAGGTTCCAGGATTGTAGTTCTTGTTTCTGCTGTCTGCCCTCTGGTGGATGAGGCTATCTACGAAGCTTGTGCTAGTTTCCTAATGGGGGGAACTGGTGGTGGGTAGAGCTGGCTGTTGCTCTGGTTGGCAGAGCTCAGTAAAACTTTAATCCACTTGACTGCTGATGGATGGGGCTGGTTTCCCTCCCTGTTGGTTGTTTGGCCTGAGGCGACCCAACACTGGAGCCTATGCAGGCTCTTTGGTGGGGCTAATGGCTTACTCTGGGAGGGCTCACACCAAGGAGTACTTTCCAGAACTTCTGCTGCCAGTGTCCTTGTCCTCATGGTGAGACAGAGCCACCCCCCACCTCTGCAGGAGACCCTCCAACACTAGCAGGCAGGTCTGGTTCAGTCTCCTATGAGGTCACTGCTCCTTCTCCTGGGTCCCGATGTGCACAGTACTTTGTGTGTGCCCTCCAACAGTGGAGTCTCTGTTTCCCCCAGTCCTGTCGAAGTCCTGCAATCAAATCCCACTAGCCTTCAAAGTCTGATTCTCTTGGAATTCCTCTTCCCATTGCCAGGTTGGGAAGCCTGACGTGGGGCTCAGAACCTTCACTCCAGTGGGTGGACTTCTGTGGTATAAATGTTCTCCAGTTTGTGAGCCACCCACCCAGCAGTTGTGAGATTTGATTTTATTGTGATTGTGCCCCTCCTACCGTCTCATTTTGGCTTCTCCTTTGTCTTTGGATGTGGGGTATCTTTTTCGGTGAGTTCCAGTGTCTTCCTGTTGATGATTGTTCAGAAATTTGTTGTGATTACGGTGTTCTCGCAAGAGGGAGTGAGAGCATGTCCTTCTACTCCGCCATCTTGAACCAGTCTCTCTGCTTTGACTTCTTTATTGTGCTCTTTTGTGTAGTCCCTATAGGATTTTCCCTTGTAGTTATGATGAGGCTAACATAAAATATCTTACATTTATAATACTGTATTTTAAACTGATAATACTGAAGTTCAATAGAATTTGTAAACTATGCTTTTACTTTTCTTCTTCCTCACACTTTAGGTTATTGCTGTGGTAATGTACATTTTTTTTTTATATTCTGTAACTAATAATAGCTTATTATATTATGTTTATTTTTCCTGATTTCTTATTTTTTTAACTTTTACCCTAGAGTTATAAGTGAATATGCACCACTATTACCATATTGCAGAACCTAACTATGACTACATATTTACCATACCAGTGAGATGAACACTTTCTTTTTACATTTTTATTATGTTAACTAGCAGCAATTTACTTTCATTTAATAAAGTTCCTTTAATATGTCATGTAAGTCTAGTGTGATGGTAGTGAACTCTCAGCTTTTGTTTGTTTGTTTGATAAAGTCATTATCCCTCCTTTATTTCTGAAGGACAGCTTCACGGAGTATAGAATTCTTGGTTGATAGTTTTCTTTCAGTATTTTAAATATGAGATCCCATTCTCTCCTCGTCTGAAAAGTTTTTTTGAGAAATATGTCCATAGTCTTCTGGGGGTTCCCTTGTAAGTAACTTCTCTCTTTTTACTTGCTGTTCTTAAAATTCTTTCTTTGTCTTTGATGATTTAATTACAATATGTCTTGGTATAGCCCTCTTATGGTTTGACATATTTGGGGTCCTTTGGGCCTCATTGATCTAGATATCCATTCTTTCTCCAGGGTTAGAAGCTCTTATTGCTTTAAATATACTTTCTTTTCCTGTCTTTTTCTCATCTCTTTCTGGAATTTCCATAACATGAATATTGCTTCTTTACATTGTGTCCCATAATTCCCATGGGCATTCCTCACTCTGTTGATTCTTTTTGTTGTTGTTGTTCCTCTGACGATGTAATTTCTAGTGTCCTATCTTCCAGGTTGCTAATTCTTTCTTCTGCATGACTGAGTCTACTTTTGACACTTTCTATTAAATTCTTCAGTTCATTTATTGTATTTCTCAACTCTAGACTTTCTGTTTGTTTGGGGTTTTTTATGGTTGCTATTTCCTTGTCAAACTTCTTGTTTTGTTCATGCATTCTTTTCTTCATTCCATTTAGCTGTCTATATTTTCTTATAGTTTACTAAACTTCCTTAAGAGGATTAGTCTGTAATATTTCTCTGAGAGTTCATAAATCTCCATTTCTTTAGTGTCAGTTATTGAAGCTTTATTAGTTTCCTTTTTTAGTGTCATATTTATCTGTATTTTTATGATATTTGATTCCTTAATTTGGTATTTGTACAGTTGAATAATCAGGCTCCTCTTCCAGACTTCACAGGTTTACACAGATTATTCATCACCAGTTAGCTCAGTTTGGGCTTCTGTTTGTATCTACCAGTAATGTCCTTGGGCAGATGGGACCTTCTATTATAGTCTATTTTTGGATGCACCTGTTCAGGCTTTGAGGATGGGAGGGCATGCCTCTGGCTCAGATCAGTTGGATAGAACTGCTATCTTGGTTTCCTAGTCAAGTGAAATTGCAGAATGGGCTTTATGGTTATCAGGATTCTCTGGTTGAGACTGTGTACTCTTTATATTTAGCGGTGGATGAATTAGCTTCCCTGCCCTGGTAGGACAGCAGGATAGTAATCAGAGCCTATACAATCCATTGTTTAGGGACATAAATCAGGCCAGACTGTGCACCAAATTCCAGGGTCTGATGAGGCCACTGGTTTTGCTCTGCAGATGGGGTATGCCAAGGCTGTGATCTCTGTTCAAGTGCCACTATACATAGTGCTTTTGAATGGGCAACACAGCTTCCCATGTGCTCTGGTTAGCGCCCCCTCTCCCCGTTCAGACAGGCTGAAGATTGTATTTAGCAATGAGCAGCACAACAAATTAGATCCCTGCTGCTGTGCAGTGGAAGAAGGAGCTCTAAAGCTGATAAAGCTCTTTCTTTGTTGTGTTAACTCAAGCTGACCTACACCCCAAATTCCCTGGCAAAACAGGGCCACTGTCTTTGATTTGCAAACTATTGACTCTGCCTGCACTTCTCTAGGCTTGAGCAGCACTGGGCTGCACAGTTTCTAGGAGTTGTCCCCAGCTCTTCTGGTTAGAGGGGTCTAGAAGACACTCTCCTTAGTGAATGGGGGTATGTCTCAGGAGGGGCTTTGCCTATGCAGGAAGGTGAGGGAACACTCTAGGTTACTCTCAATTTTCCAAAAATGCTGTCTCCTGTTGGGAGGACTGACAGCTAACCTCAGCCT
Organism: Stenella coeruleoalba; assembly: GCF_951394435.1. Lineage (NCBI taxonomy): Eukaryota > Metazoa > Chordata > Mammalia > Artiodactyla > Delphinidae > Stenella > Stenella coeruleoalba. The sequence continues at coordinate 17,862,224 of NC_137159.1, read as the reverse complement.
TGGCTATGAATTAATCCTCTTACTGGTGCATAGTAAGGGAACCCTCCTTTTCCACTACTGGCTTTGCTCTGGGCATGATCACCTCTGCCTGCCTGCCTCTCAGCCGGAGCACTGCTGGGCTGCACAGCTTGCAGGAACTGTTGCCAGCCCTTCTGATCAAATGGGACTGGAAGACATTCTCTGCAGTAGATGGAGCTAAGACTCTACTTAAAAAGGCTCGACATGGGCAAACCAGGTTCTTTGGCCAGCAATACTAATCAGGCAGATATGTACCCTGCCAAATTCCCTGGTCAGAGTGTATCCCTAACTTATTTCTTCAGATGAGCAAAGTCTATGGTTGGGATTACTACTTGGGCACTACAAGTATAAACTTGGTCTGTAAAGATGCTTGTGCTCTTTGCTGCAAGCCCTGTCCCCTCCTCTGCCATAGTCAGACTCCCAGTGGTTGAGCCCAGCAGATTTGCCTGCAATCCTTGTGATGGCAGATAAGAATAGGGGTTTCCACAATAGGACCCTGACTTTGTGGGTAGGGGTGGTTGTCCTCCTTAGGTTCTCTTTTCCCACTAGAGGAACCAGAGTAGTATGTGCCACCTCACTGCATTGCCTTGCATTGGGCCTGAGGGAGGGGCAATGTGGTGAAAATGTAGTGACTTCTCTTACCTTCTAATGCAATCTGTCTTGGTCTTTGTGGTGCAGGGTGGGGCTTCAGTCTCACCCTTGTGTTCTAGGCTTTTCTAAGTGGTGTCTTGTTCTTGAATAATTGTTAGTTGTTCTTGTGAGGGGAAGCACAGTCAGGAATGAACTGTATCAACATCTTTGTGACTCCCTCCAGTCCTGCAATTGTTCTTTGTTTCCTTTTCCTATCCTCACCTCTTTGCTTTCTCTGATTTAATTTTTTATTTTATACAATTCAAGTTTCTCTCTTTTTTTCTTATTATACTTCTTTAAAGAATATTTTTAGTCATTGCACTAGAGTTTGCCATATACGTTTAAAACTAATCTAAGTCCACTTTCAGATAACTTTATTTCCAGTTCTTGGGTAGCATTGGTATCATACAGCAGAATATTCTGAGTTTCTCCCTTCCAACCCCGTAACACTGCTGCCATTCATTTCATTTATCCTTATGCTATAATTGCCAAATACATTTTTACTGTTATTACTTTGAGATAACATCTGGTCAATTAATTAAGAATATAAAAAGTAAAATATTTATTTTACCTTCATTTGTTCCTTCCTTGGTACTTCCTTTCTTTATGTAGGTCCAAATTCTAACTTATATTGTTTTTCTTTTCTCTGAAGAAATTATTTTAACATTTCTTATCGGGTATTTCTACTGGTGAAAAGTTCCCTTCATTTTGCTTTTTGGATAAAGTCTTTGTTTCTCCTTACTTTTTTTTTTTTTTTTTTTGCGATACGCGGGCCTCCCACTGTGTGGCCTCTCCCGCTGCGGAGCAACAGGCTCCGGACGCGCAGGCTCAGCGGCCACGGCCCACGGGACCAGCCGCTCGGCGGCATGTGGGATCCTCCCGGACCGGGGCACGAACCCGTGTCCCCTGCATCAGCAGGCGAACTCCCAACCACTGCGCCACCAGAGAAGCCCTCTCCTTACTTTTTGAAGGATAATTTTACTAAATACAGAATTCTAGGAGGATTTTATTTTTGTCTATCAGTGATATATATTTCACTCCACACTCTTGCTTGTTTGGTTTCTGATGAGAAGTCCAATACAATTCTTATTATTCTTTCCATAGTCAATGTAATTTTTCTTCTGACTTCTTTTCAAGATTTACCCTTTGTCTTTGGTTTTCCATAGTTAGAATATTATATGCCTAGGTGTAATTTTATCAGCATTCATACTGCTTGGTGTTCTCTGAGTTTCTTGGATCAGTAGTTTGGTGTCTGGATATTTTTTTTTCCTTTTACCCCATTCATTGTCTCTTTGCTTTTCAGTTTGGGAAATTTCTATTGACATATCTTCAAACTCACTAATTTCTTCCTTGGTTGTGTCCAGTTTGCTGATGAGCCTAAAAATGGCATTCTTCATTTCATAGAGTGGTTTGATTTTAGTATTTCCTATTGATCATTTCTTAATAGTTCCACCTCTTTGCTTACATTACCCATCTGTTCCTACCTGTGTCTACATTTTTCCATTAGAAATTTTAACATATTAATCACAGTTATTGTAATTTTTTTATCTAATGATTTCCAAATATATATCATATCTGAGTCTGGTTCTGATTCTTACTTTGTTTTTTCAGAATGAGATTTTTTTTACCTTTTAGAATGACTTATAATCTTTTGTTAAAGTTTGGAGATAACATATATGTCTGTTGACTAAAAACAAATATGCACTATCTAAAAGTTGAAAGTTATGTTTTATTGGGCAGGCATACCGAGGACTTCAAGCTCGGGAGGCAGCATCTCAAGTAACCCTCAGAAAACTGCTCCAAGGAGGCAAGGGAGGAGGTAGGATATATAGGAGTTTTGCAACAAAAGGCAGGTAGTAGGAACAAAAGATTACTGTTAATAAAAGAAAACTAGATATCTCCAGTTAAGGAATTTAGCACTTTTCTATGTATAGGAATATGCAAGAGTCTAGACTTACTGAAATAATTCTTTTGATATGTACCTCAGCTATCTCGGGCCAGTATCCTGTGTTTTCATATCCTGAGTTTCCTCAGGGTTCACCATCAGGAGTGGCTGCAGTCTGATGGCTAATAGATGGCAGGTATTCTTTGTTTCCTTCCTGAGTTTCCTCAGGGCTTACCAGCTCACCATTGGAGGTGGCTGCAATCGCTGATGACTATGATATCCTTTGTTTACTGATATGGCAAGATGTATTTTTTTACTCAAGAAAAACTTGTTTCCTTTTTTTTTTTTTTTCCTTCTTACTCTCCCCAGTTGTTATTGTTTTCCCTTGAGAACTCTTTCTTACATAGAGTATGGGCCTTGCAGTGCTTTCAGTTGTAATCCATTGTTACTATACTGGAGCCCTGTTTTGGTATAAGGTATGGGGGAGGGGAGTGTTGTATAATGTTATGATTAAATCTTGGTCTTTTAGTCGTCTTCAGTGCTTGAGAGGACCTTAAATTTTTGGCTCCATAGATGATCCATTAAGACTAATGAGGGCTGGGATTGACTAATTGCCTTTCCCTGCATATATAAGGCTCTAGTAATGTTACTTCCCATGGAAAGAAGGTGCTTGTTACCTTCTGGGCATATTTCCAATTACTTTTCCCTTTCCTTTTCCTGGAACAATAGGGCATTTTCTTAGGCTCCTTACCTCAGTAATCTAATAGAGTTCCAGGTTATAATACCTACAGTAGTATGGAATCCCTCTAAGACTGTGGGCCCAAGGAGTTTCTCAATCTTAAATTAATCTACACTCATCCTGCATCAATTCGTTAGAATCCTTATAAAAGTGTTCCTATCAGTGAATGTACATTAGCTTTTGCTTCAGATAAGATGATCTCACTGGTTATTATCTGTATTTTCCTGTCTCTTTAGATTGCAGGGTAGGGATTTGCCCTATGACCTCAGTCCTCTGATGAGTATAACAAAAGTCATTGGTTTTCACTTTGTTCAGTTTATTTTCTTATTGTAAGAACAGGAGTGACATTTTTCAAATCTTTTGTATGTCATAGCAGTCCACCTTTTCCCCAATATTTTTATTTTAAAAGCTTGAACTTTGATTCTTTACCTGCAGGACAATAAAATTCATAAAATGTATACCTTCATGTGAAATTTATATAAACAGTGATGTCTATAAAATTCATTAAATGTAAAACTATATTGTCCCATTACATCCTTACAGAATATTATTTTTTAAAAAAGATGTTATTTATAAGAATCATTCTACCTATTCTAGCCAATTCATCATTTGAAATATTTTTTATGAATCATTTTCTCTCCATTCTATTGTCATCAGTCAAAATAAATCCACAACTTTCCTTGAACTTTCTTTGCCACTGTAACATAGGTTTTCCTGCTTTTCCAGTAACTTTCTCTTCCTTTTCTTATTTCAAAATCAAAATCCAAATAAATAAAATTAAGTGCAAACCAAGATCTTTTATCTGGTTTACTTCACATTTCCAAACTTTTATCTGTTTACCCTCAACATGAACCCTCAGTTCTGCCCTGTTTACTGTTTTACAAACATACTTTGTTTTTTCTTGCATGAAGGAGACATTATGTCTGTATTTATTACAATCCACTGTGATTTCTTCCTAGAACACTTTAGTTGCTTCCTAACTTGTTTATATATAACATCCAAAGTGACCAGCTAAACTTGATTTAAAAGTATACAATCAAGCCATTTTTATGTTCAATATTCTTCAGTGGTTTCTCGTCATACCTAAAACAGAAATTTAAATTTCTTACCTTGGGGCTTCCCTGGTGGCGCAGAGGTTGAGAGTCTGCCTGCCGATGCAGGGGACACGGGTTCATGCCCCGGTCCAGGAAGATCCCACATGCCGTGGAGCGGCTGGGCCCGTGAGCCATGGCCGTGGATCCTGTGCATCCAGAGCCTGTGCTCCGCAACGGGAGAGGCCACAACAGTGAGAGGCCCGTGTACCACACAAAAAAAAAAAAAAAAAAAAAAATTCTTACCTTGGCCTAGGAGGCCCTCCTTGGAGATGGTTCTGACTTTTTCTTCAGTGTGTCTCCTATTACGTCTTAAAATCATTTCACAGCAGCGTCAGTGGTCCTTTTATGGTTCCTGAGATGAAGCAAGATTGTCATCTCAGGGACATTGACACTATTCTTTATCTGGTTGGAATGCTTTTCTCCTAGAACATGCCTTTTATGACTTGCCTCCTCATTTTCCATTGGCTCCTCTGAAGTTAACTCCTCAAAGAACCCTTTCCTTACAACCCCTCTGTAATAGGTTCTATCATTTTCTATCTTCTTTCCCAAATCATCCATGATATTTTTCTGTCCTCTTACCTGGCATATTTTTCTTGATAGTCTTTTTTACCATATTAACTACTATTGTATTAGTTTTTTTTTAACTTGATATATGGTACCTGTATTATATTACATTTCTATGAGTACAGGATTTTGTCTGTCTTGTTTCTTCTTATATCCAAAATAAATTAATAATTACATTTTGAATAAAATAAACTAGATTTTATACATATCCAAATTTCAATCATTTATTATGCTCCAATCAAGTTTTGCTTGATGCATGAAGCCTTCCCTACCTAATCTGTATATGTTAAACTTACTCTTCTTAATTGAAATAAGAATTTTGATAATTATAATTTATTGAGGATTGATTTCATTAAGTTTTTTTCTATCAGTGTTCCAGCAAACTCCCATGTTGCCAGATCATACCTCAATACCTACACCCTAAACTCCATGCAGTTATATACATTCTCTCTTCTGTCCCCATCTCTCACTCCTCCACAACTGTTGTGACTCTCTCTCTGTGCTCTCTGCAGTTTATAATTCATGCCAGTGAAATGCTCTAGATCCCTAAACTCTTTGACTAATGTTGCATTATCATTCTTGATGTAATTGATACTCAGGTTTTTCCTGAGACCTGGGTAACCCTGTGGCTCTCTCACGTGGTACTTGTCTGATCCCAAAGTCTTTGTACCACTTGTTTTTTATTGCTTCTCCCTTCCTATCCCAATAATGTTGAATGTTTTGATAACAAGCTATATTATCCAATACACTTCATTATAGTCATTTACCAACTCACTATTTACTGGTCTTAAGTTCTGGTTCACTGTCATGTTTTCCAACACTATTCTATTTTAAACTTTAAGTAACTTGAATATATTGATATATATCAATAACCCTATCAACAAACTGGCCTCCTCTTTGAAATTGCCTTCTCATATTAATCTCCATCAACTGTAGACATTGTTTCCCATAGTCATAGCCTAGACCTGGTCCTTCTAGTAACTGCAATTTCCCAGTAATCTAAGTTTCAAACATTCTCTCCTCTATGTGTTTGCATTTCATTCCTTCATAGAAATTTAAAATAACATAGTTAGTTATTTTCTTCTCACAGATTCTATGTGTCAAGAGTCTGGTCATGACTTATCTGGGCCCTCTGCACAGTTGCATTCACAAAGTTAGTGAAGGATGGGTTCTTTTCTGTGGGCTCAAGTGGGGAATGGTCTGTGTCAAAGCTCAATCATGTGTTTGGCAGGATTTATTTTTTTGTGTCTATAAGACTCATGGATGCTCTGGCAAAAGCAGCAAGGAGAGCAACTCTAGAAGGATTCTAATATAAAGTAGTCATGGAAGTAACAATCATTACTTTTGCCACATACTATAAGTTTGAAGTAATTCACAGGTATTTCCCATACACAGTGGGAGGGTATTATAAAGAGCATGAACAACAAGAGGTGGGGATCACTGGGATCTCCTTAAATAATGAGATCCTTAAATCCATTAACACTTCCAACTCAAATACCATTTCTCTGTTTTGTTTACAGAAAAACTACTTGGAAGTTTTCTGGACTTGCTGCCTTGATTTTCCCTTGTTGTCAGTCTCCTTGCATGCATTCAATTCATGATTTTCTCCACCATTCTCCCCAAACTGCCTTAGTCTAGGTCACCAATCACCTATATATTACAAAATGCCATGGTCAGTTCTTAACTTTCATCTTACTTGACAACATCAGTAGCAGTAGTCATCTAATAACGTCTGTCTCCTTTAAAATCTCTTTTTTATTTGACTTCTAGAACATAGCATTCTCTTGGTTTTCCTGCTATTTTACTGGAGTCTTTTCTCCTGTTTATATTTCTGACTATGCTTTTTTTCCCTGAAAAACTTTCCCTTGAAGTACTCCAGGTCTTATTCTTTGAACTTCTTTTTATTTATTTATTTTTTTACTTTATCCACTATCTTGATGATCTCTTAAATTCTCATGTTTAAATATAACCTGTGAATCAATGATTCCAAAATTTATATATTCTGGAAGCCCCACTTGAACTTATTTTTATTAAACTGCATTCTCTATAATAGCCTCACACTGATGTTTAATAGGAATCTGCCTGAAACCGAAATTCCTCTCAGTTGTTGACAACACCCTCCACTTGATAAAGCCAACATATTTGTAGCCATTCTTATCTTCTTTCTTTCCTATATCTTGCTTGTTTTCCTCCCTTTCTCCTTCCTTCCCTCATTCTCTCATCGTCTTCTCCCTCTCTATCTCTCTCTTAGCCCCAATAATAAATTCATCACAAAACCTCTTTGGCACTCGTTTCCAAATATTTCCAGAATATGCCCATTACTGATCCTATTCTTGGCTACCATTCTGGTTCGTGACACTGCCATCTTTCTTCTGGATTATTGCAATAACCATCTATCTGTTCCTCTTTCTTCTCCCCTTGTTTTACATCCCCTTCCAACAATCCCCAATTTCAGGGTCAACTTTCCATATAGCAAATAAATCTATTTATTTAGTTAGTTTTTTAAAGACTTAATTTCTTAGAGAAGATTTTAGCTTTCAACAAATGCAGACCAGAGGGGGAGCTGAATTCAGGAGAGTGCACATCAACTTTTATATGACCTATCAGCAGTGTTTTTTTTTTGTCTACTTTAAACACTTCCTTTACATGATTTCCAGTGGAAGAAACAATAGATACGAAAATTAAAAGAATGAAAACCAAAAATACATTAGCTGCTTTTTATGTGTTTTGCAGCTTGATAGGATTTGATTGTATTTAACTTTATATATCACTAAAAAAATGTACAGCTATTATCCAAAAGTGAATACGACAGACTTGAAAGTTAATACCTTCTGGCTATTATGATTTGCCTGTCTTTTGATGTCAATCCACTATAATTTGATGTTTTGATTTGTGATATACTAGATATATGACTCCAGAAAATATTCTTAACAAAAAATGAATAACAACCTACCTCATAGGAAGCCTACTTAGAAGACACTTCAACAGAATGCTACGAATCAATATATAAATTATTATAAAGATTTTGTATTTTAAAGCACCCTCCCCCCAAAAAATCCTATGAATTTTGTCATCAGTTACAATTCAGTTGTGTATTTCACTTCCTTGAGTCTTAAATCTCTTATAAGTTGCAAATAAGTACCTTAGCTCTGACTTTGAGATTTGATCAAAAAGTGTAGAGCCATACTGTTTATCCCTTTGGGAAAAGATCTTTTTATAAATTTCTTGGGCATTTTAGAGATTGCTTTTTTTTTTTTACTGTTCTGGAAAATATTTTTAATAGACTATATTTTAGAGTAGTTTTAGGTTTATAGCAAAGTTGAGTGGAAGACATAGAGGTTTCACATATATCTCCTGGCCCTATTCATGCAGAGCCTCCCATTAACAACATCCCTCCAAAGTGGCACACTTGTCACAATTGATGAACCTGAATTGAGGCATCATTGTCACCTGAAGTTTACATTGGCTTCACTCTTGGTGTTGTAAAGATTGTTTTAAAAATGACTTCTTTTCTATTAATACCAGCTTAAAAGCATATGCCAAGGGGTTCTCATATCAAGGAAAATTAAGAGAAAATAAAGCAGGTTTCTTTTATATTCAGTATTTGTGTCATGATTTTAAGGACAGATAAAAAGCATTTCTTTCCATAACTCACTTAGCTTGCACACAATTTATTCCTTATAGGAAGAAACCTTATTGAAAATCACCACAGGCCCAGAAGAATGCTCAGATCTTGTTCCAATTCCCAATATAGCATCTCTAGAATTTTTTTTTTTTTTTTTTTTTTTGGTAAAAAGTAGCCACTGGCAAGTTATTTAAAAATGTAAACATTACATTTGATGTAATAAATCTATGCACTGGTCTCATCATTGAAGGATTAGCAAATTACTTCTCTTTATCCTGCTTTATTTAAACTTCCAAATAGAGCAATAAAGAAAGCAGAAATTAGAAGAGAAGCCACCAGAAGATTCTACATAGCAATGTTCACCTTAGTTATGTTTCTTAACTGTATGGCACATTAAAGTTCAGATAACTTTTTTCTGCATCTCATTTTATCCTCACATCAACCCCATAAATTGAACATAAATACCTACTTAATTTATTTAATTTTAGAGTGGAAAGAATAATCCAGTGGGAATAAGTGACATATCCAGGGTCCGACACCTAGTAAATGGTATAACAAGAACTAAATTCCAGGTCCTCTACTCTGTCCTGAACTTCTAGAGTGGGGGGCATTTATTAGCTAATATGGGCAAACTACCAAGGAAAGCAAAAGGAAGAGATAATGCATAGCAGGGAAAGGATTGTGGTCACAAGGCTGCCAGTACCAGAGTGTAGTGAAAGTGTTTGCATAATGTTGGCTAAAAGCATGTGAGAAAAGAGGTGGCAAGGGAAAGAACTGAGAAAACAATGTTGGCCAGAGCCGTATATCCTTGGTTAAACAGCTTGGACATTTCTATTTTTTAAGACAATAAGAAGCCATGAAGTTTCCATAAGGGGGATGAAATAATTAGATTTTAATATTTGTAAGATCATCCTTACTTCAGTGTAAAGTATGGTTAACACGAAATAAGAGTGAAACAGGAAAAATAATGAGAAAATTATTGCAATAATGCAGGTAAAAAATAAGTATGAGAGTGTTTAAAGTATGGGAATAAATTGACAGGTTAGAAAACTAGAATGATTTTTGAAATGTAGGACCTCATTGGTTACCTGTATGTTAGAGTTGAGGGGTCAGACTTTATCCATCAAGACTTAATGAATGTAAACTATATTGAGGACACATTGAATGAAGCTATAAAGAACACCAAGATACACAAACTTCTTATAGAGAAATTTTCATTATTAAAGTCCTGCTAGAAAATTTGAGTACATATTTAGGAATATTTCCAATAATGTGAAAGCTTTGAAAATATTTTTGAATAATAATTAATGAAAATAAATTTGCTTTATTGGTTTCTGTTTCCACATGTAAGGAGCTTGATCATCACCACACCATCCATCAACAAGTAAAAAGCTCAGCCAACTTAAAAATCAACAATTCTTCTAGAATGTGTAAGAGAGGTAAAGATACAGGGCAAACCACTATCTCCAAGGTTCAAAAGACAGAGAGGCAGAAACAGGTGATCATAGCTTACTAAAGATGAGGTTATGGGGTGGAAACCTCCATGGAAACCAGTGTCAGGGTAGGAAAACCTGAACTGTAATTGAGGAATTACTGGAAGTTCAGTGTGGAAAACTCTGAGAGTTAAATATTCCAAGGAGACCCAATCATCAGGGAGAAGATAGTATTGGCGAAAAATTCCCTCATGCTTATGGAAGGGAGGAGGGAAACAAAACCATTTTGAAATGTGCTACAGTATTATGATTATGATTATAATAAAGGCCTGCCCTCAAGAGAAACTCAGGAGAAACTAGTTAACCACAGTCTAACTTTCTGGGGTATTATTATGGCCTAAATGATCTGTGAAAGAGGAAATAACCAACACCAGTAAGCTCTAATCTCCTAAATGGGAGAAAGAAAATACTCAACTCCAGCCAACCCTAACCATACTCTCCTGCCCAAAGAGGAAGAAGAAATACTGAGAAACACTCGTTCGTTCACAATTCACATGCATAGGTACACTAAAAGCCTGAGACCTAATCATAGAACTATAGAATGCTTCCTGTGCCCCCACGCTTCACCTGCACACTGCTACATGCCTATTTACAACGGTTCCTTTTACATAGTACATTATGTCTCGCTATTAAGAAAACATCACAAGTAAAAAAGAAATCACAAGGCATATCAAAAGGCAAAATCACAATCTGAAGTGACAGAGCAAGTATCAGAACAAGGATGGCAGGGAAGTTGATATTATCAGATCAGAAATTTAAAACAACCATGATTAATATGCTAATGGGTAAACAGAATGCAAGATAGATGGGCACTGTAAGCAGAGAAAATGAAATCATAAGAAAGAACCAAAAAGAAATGCTAGAAATAAAAATATACTCAAAAAATGAAGGATGCCTTTTATGGGCTTATTAGTAGATTAGACATGGCTGAAGGAAGAAATTCTGACTTAGAGAGTATATCAATAGAATCATCAAAAACCAGTAAGCAAAGAGAACAAAGACTGGAAATCGTAATAACCAACAAGTGTGGGACAACTACAAAAGGAATAAGATAGAACGGACTTGAGGTTATGGGGAGGGGGAAGGGTGAGCTGTGACAGGGCGAGAGAGAGTCATGGGCATATACACACTAACAAACGTAGTAAGGTAGATAGCTAGTGGGAAGCAGCCGCATGGCACAGGGATATTGGCTCGGTGCTTTGTGACAGCCTGGAGGGGTGGGATAGGGAGGGTGGGAGGGAGGGAGACTCAAGAGGGAAGACATATGGGAACATATGTTTATGTATGACTGATTCACTTTGTTATAAAGCAGAAAAAAAGAAAAAAAAAAGGAATAAGATATGCAAAAATGGAATGCCAAAAGAAAAAAGAGAGAAAGGAATAGAAAAAAATATATGAAACGATAATGACTTAGAATTTCCCCAAATTAATGTCAGACACCAAACCATAGATCCTGGAATCTCAGAGAACACCAAGCAACATCAATGCCAAAAAGCTGTTACCTAGGATGATGATTTTTAAACTACAGAAAATCAAAGGTAAGAAAAAAAAAAAAAAAATCCTGGAACAAGCCAGTTGAAAAAAACACCTTACATATAGAATAGCAAAGATAAGAATTACATCTGATTCCTCCTCAGAAACCATGCAAGCCAGAAGAGACTGAAGTGAAATAAAGTGTTGAGATAAAAACCCAACCAACCTAAAATTCTGTGGCCTGTGAAATATTCCTCTAAAGGTGAAAAATAAATAAAAAGATCCTCAGCCAAACAAACATTGAGGGAATATGTTGCTAGTAGATGTGCCTTGCAGGAGATGTTAAAAAGAAATAATTTAGAAAGAAAGAAAATGCTATATAGGTCAGAAACTTGGATCTACATAAGGAAAGAATGAGCATCGAAGGAATAAGTGAAGGTAAAATAAAAACATTTATTTTCTTATTTTCATTGATCATACAGATTAGAGATTTTCAAAATAATGATAGCAACACTGTTTTATCTAAATTTATGTGTGTACTACGTGTGCCTGTATATAAGTGAATTGAATGACAGCAATGCTGTAAGAGGTGAGAGGGAGGAATTAGTATTAGTTTGTTACTATACCTTAATAAATACTCCTGAATCAGTGTGGGGTTATTTGAAAGCATATTTTGATGAGTTGTAATTATGTATTGTGAACTCTAGAGCAACAAATAAAAAAGTAAAAAATAAAACGTGCTATGTTAGGAAAGGAGAGAAAATGGAATCACAAATCAATTCAAATATCAAAAGACAGAAAAAATGAAGAAGACAAAAAGAGACATAGAGAACAAAGACACGACAAGAAAATAATAAGAAATATGGTAGGTATTTGTACAGCTACATCAATAGTTACTTTGAAAGTGAATGATCTAAATGCACCAATTAAAAGGCAGAGATTTTCAGAATGGATAAATAAACTGTGGTATATCCAAACAATGGATGATTTTTCAGCACTAATACAAAATGAGCTGTCAAGCCATGGACAAAACTTAAATGCATATTACTAGGCAAAAGAAGCCAATCTGAAAAGGCTACGCACTATATTATTCCAACTATATGACACTCTGAGAAAAGACAAAACTGTATGAAGGCACTAAATAAGTGTTTACCATGGGTAGGTGTGGTGGGGAAGGGATGAACAGCTGGAGCAGAGTACTTTTAGGGCAGTGAAATACTTTGTATAATACTATAATGATGAATAAATGGCACTTATTTGTCTAGAATAAGTCATAGAATGTACCACACCAAAAATGACCTCTAAGGTAAATTATGAACTTTGGATGGTTATGATGTGTTAACTTAGGTTCATCAGTTGTAACAGTGTACCACTCCATTGGGGGGGATACTGATATTGTGCAAACTTATGCATGTGTGCTGGCATGGGAGTACATGGGAAACCTATGTACTTTCCTCTCAATTTTACTGTGAACTAAAATTGCTCTAAAAACAGACTCTGAAGTTTTAAAAAGTGTTTTATCATAGTTGAAATATAGAAGAATGCAGGTTCTTTTAGCTATTTCAATAGCTGTTAGATTGAAGTGAGGTATTTTATATTTCCATTTGGACAAATGGGTAGACATTACAGATAAGGAATTTTGAGGTCAGCATAAGGATCCAGCTTTAACTCACAAATTAGTAAACACATCCATCCTAAGGTTGTCTAGAGGTACAGTTCTAAAGAGATAATACCTGCAGTGTATAAGAGACAACTATAAAGCTACCTCTCAACTCCATAATTCTAGCATTAATTATTATACACACGGATACTTGTAGTGGAGAAATTGGGCCAATTCAAACATTAAAAAAATGCAGACTGAGGTAAATTATTGGTAAATTTTTGTTTCCTCCGCTGCAGTCACACAGCTCTGCCCTTCTCCTCCAGGTTTATGAATTGGCAGAAAGGACATAAAACACTGAAAGGTGTGAAGCAGTTCCCAGCACAATTTTTGGTTTGTTTTGTTTTCTAGGTTCCACTTCCCTGGCCCACAAGTTGTAGACTTACAACTGTATTTTGCAGATATTTTGAAATGGAAAACTATGGGCAGCTCCTATATCTTATTCCCTAGCAACAAACTTGTTTTTATCCAGATTCCAATGTGTAATGACGATTTTCGCACAGTTCTTACTGTTGAATATCGTTAGGGAGTTTCTGGAAGTTTTGATTCAAAATTATGTTTCTTTGGGTAGGATTTCACTTTCTGCTTTAAGCTTATGATAGGCAGGGGAGTTTTAGATTAGATTGCAGTGTAATATTTCTCCTAAATTTCTCTCCAACCAAGTTAGCCAGTGCCTGATTGTTCTGTTTGGATTAGTCTGATTCTCTTTCATCATCTTGATATGCAGAAGCTTCAAGGAATTACTCAATCCTAATACTTAATGAGAGGTACAGCCTGCTTAGTCTTACCAAGACTAAGCAAAATTCTTATGTCTAAGAAGAGTGCTGGAGAGGAAAGGGCACTAGGGCTCAGTATGAGGAGGAAGAAAAGAAGTTAGCATTTCCAGCTTTACTTTGATTTTTCTGATTCCAAAACATTATAAACTGCCAATGGACACAAGAAACTCTTCTATTCTTTTTGTAAACTTCTTTTTTTTTAATAGGAAAAATAAGAAGGAATAGCAGCTTACTGGCATAAGCTCATAAACTTATGTGTCTCATAAGTTCAGCTTTGAGGTTTGTATAGACAGCTGGAAACCAGGACATTGTGTGGTCTATGCTGGAACCATCTGAAGTTTTAGCTGCAACAGCTCTTGGCTGGTGATGGAATGGTGAAAAGATTCACCAAAATGGCTTGGTGTGAAGTAGAAGGGCTTAACAACAGTACTGAAATGCTTTTGTCTTTTATTTTCTTCATTTCCCTCTCCTCATTTTTACAGTTTGAAATACAAAGAATCCTTGGAAAATGATTATATCGATGCATATGTTAGCAATTTTGAAGGAACAAGGCATAAAATTATCAGTTCTTTAAATGTCTACATAGCTAATCTCCACAATTTAAGTGTGCACCTTTCAAAGGCAAGAATCATTTCTAACACTACTTTTAGCTCAACTTTCTCAGGTGAGTAATCATAGAGGTCATTCAATGAATAAATATATAATACAATGCAAATACGTCCAACATGGACAAACTAAAACAAGGTTCAATTCTTCCACTCTGCCTAGTAATTTTTAGTAGACAAAAAATTCTTTAAACTTTGTTTCCATATGTCTCTCTGATTTACAAATTATTATGCCCAGAACAACTCTGAGTACAACTGTGTGATGAAACACGGTCACATCAATACATGAAATTCACATAGCACATGATTTCTGATGTAGAAAATTTAACTGGTAAAATGTTAATATCAATGTCTACATCACATAGTCATTGCATAATATTAATTATCATATATGGATGAAGATTTATAAAATATCTGGTACATAAATCAGTTGATTGATATAATATGGTTACTGCTATTACTAGTAACATATGGCATAACATTTCAGAGTGCAAATTCTGAAGTCAGCCTACATGAGTTAAATCTGAACACTGTCATTTGCAGGCTGGATGCATGGACAAGTGAGAAAATTCTCTCAATGCTTCTTTTTTCTCATCTCAGAGAAGTTCCCTCAAATTAATTCTTAAATGCATTACAAGTTTTTACTTTTTCTCATCAAGGGAAATGTTTTCCATTATTTTTCAAATGTAATACTTCTTCATTCCTTCATAAAATAATTTTCTTGACATTTTACCTGGCTGGATAATAGGATTAATTATATACTTATTTCAAAATTTTAGATATAAAGATACAGTTAAATAATTAACAGCTGGTCAAAAGTATAATATTAAATGTAGAGTAGTCAGTGATAATAGTAGGTGATACCAAGATGTAAGGAGAAAGAACCTGATTGCTCTTGTGGCCAGAAGATAGATACTACCACTTCAATACGTTCTGCTTATGAAGTAGAAAGGACCCATTTAAAAATAATCATAAAATACTTTTCCCTTAGTTTAGTTTTTTTAAACTGACCATAAGTTATATACCTATGAAATAAACTAAGTAAGAAATCTCCTGCATTGGCAGAAATATAATTCCTTTCCATTAAAAATTTTGAGATTTGTTTTAATAACCAGATCAGTTAAGTTGCATTTTTATTTGTCTTCCTTAAAGCTGACAAAATTTGTACATCCTTTCTAATGACATTCTTTGTGAATGATTGTTTTCCTTGGGACACATTATAATTTAAGACTCTGAGTTCAATATATCAAATGCACTTAACCAAGTAAAAGAAACTCATAGTATGACAACAATAGTGGTATAAAATTATTTGTTATGAAATTGTTATAAATATGAACTAAAACCATTTTGTAAATCTGGATCTCAGAGATGTAATTTGTATCCATTTATCACATCTGAGTTCTAAATAAATTAAAATAAGAAAAAAAGAATTTATGTTTCACTCCAGTCAACTGATCACAAAAAAAGACAGTAATGTAGCAAATGAAAACAAAATATCTGTAAGACATGGAAAACAAATAGCAAAATGACAACAGTAAGTAAGTTCTTTGTCAGTAATTACTTCATATGTAAATGGACTAAATTCTCCAATCAAAGGCACAGATTAGCAGGATGAATTAAGAAACACATGACCCAACTCTGTGCTGTCTACAAGGGACTCACTTTAGATCACAATACACAAATAGTTGGAAAGAAAAAGGAATGAATAAAGATATTTCATATAAATAAAAAAAAAAAAACAACAGAGAACAGGGGTGTTAGTACTAATATCAGACAGAAAGACTTTAAATCAAAAAAGTTTACAAGAGATAAAGTACATTTTATATTAATGAAAAGTTCAGTACAGCAAGAAGATGGAGCAATTATAAACATTTACACACCATTTAATAATATACCATTAAAACATATGAAGCAGAAATTTATAGAACTGAAGAGAGAAATAGAGAGTTCTACCATAATGGTTGGAGACTTTCAGACCTTATTCTCAATAATTGATTGACCAACCAGACAGTAGATAAGAAAGAAAATATAGGACTTGAAAACACAATAAACCAATTATATCTAACAAATGTTTACAGAATGCTTTGCCCAACAACAAAATAAACATTCTTCTAAAGTGCATATGGGTCGTTCCAGGATAAACCATATATTAGGCCACAAACTAAGTCCCAATAGATTTAAAAACACAGATATCACAAAAAGTATCTTTTCCAACCACACCAGGATGTATTATAATTAGAAATCAACAACATAAGGTAAACTGGAAAAATTACAAACTTGCGGAAATTAAACAACACACTCAAACCACCAATGGCTCTATAAAGAAAAGACCAGAGGGAAATAGGAATACTTAGAGGAATGAAATTGGAAACACAACATATGAAAACTTATGGGGCAGAGAAAGCAGCATTAAGGGGGAAATTAATAAATGCTTAAAAAACAAGAAAGAACTCAAATCAATAATCTAACATTACAACTTAAAGATAGCTAAAAGAACTAAGAAAAAGAGAATATTCAAATTACTAAAATCAGAAATGAAAATGGAGATATACTACCAATTCTACAAAAATTAAAAAAAAAAATGAGACTACTGTGACATTGGTAGGTCAACAAATTGGATAACCTAGATGAAAAATTCCTAGAAATATATAACCTAAGATCAAATCATGAAGAAATAGAAAATCTAAATCTAAATAGACCTATAACTGGTGAAGAGACTGAATCAGCAATTAACAATCTCCTAATGAAGGACAGCCCTGGACCTGATGTCTTTGAATTCTTCCAAACCTTTAAGGAATAATTAACAGCAATGCTGCTGAAACTTTTCTAAAAATTGAAAAGAAGGGAAAACTTCCTATCCCATTCTTTGAGTACAGAATTAATATGATTCTAAAATCAGCCAAAGCAACTATAAGAAACAAAAACTACAGATCAATGTCCCTTTTAAACCCTGATGCAAATGCCTTAACAAAATACTAACAAACCAAATTCAACAGCATAGTGAAAGGATTATGCAACAGGACCATGTGGGATTTATTCCTGGAATGCAAGGATGGTTCAACATATGAAAATTATTCAGTGTAATACACCACATTAACAGAGTGATGGCCAAAAAAAATGCTCATCTCAATGCAAAAAAGCAGTTGACAAAATGTACCACCCTTTTATTATAAAATTACTCAACAAACTAAGAGCAGAAGGAAACTGCTTCAACATAATAAAAGTCATATATGAAACACCCACAGTAAACATTATACTCAATGGTGAAAGACTGAAATCTTTTCTTCTGAGATCAGGAACAAGGCAAAGATGTCTGATTTTTCCATTTTTTATTCAATATATTATTGGAATTTCTAGCCACAACAATAGACAAGAAAAGGAAAAGAAAGACTTTCAAATTGGAAAGTAAGAATAAAATTGTTCACTGTTGACATGATCTTATATATAGAAAATCCTAAAGATAGCACACACACACATATACACACAAGTTGTTAACTGGTAAAACATTCAGTAATGTAGCAGGATAAAAATTTAACACACAAAAATTAGTTGCATTTCTATACACTAAAAATAAACAATCTGAAAAGGAAATTAAGAAAATGGTTCAATTTACAATAGCATCCAAAGAACAAAATACTTATGAATTAAGGAGGTAAATTATCTGTAGGATGAAAACTGCAAATTATTGCTGAAAGAAATTAAAGAAAGTATAAATAAGTCATAAAACATGCCATGTTCATGAATTGGAAGGCAGTATTGTTATGATGCCAGTATTTCCCAATGTGTTCTGCAGATTCAGTTAAATACCTATTAAAAATCCAACTACATATTTGTTTTTGAAAAAATAGAAAAAAATCCTAAAATTCATATGGAATCTCAAGGGACAACCTCAAATAGCCAAAATGATCTTGAAAAAGAAGTTGAAGTTGGAGGACTCTTAATTCCTGATTTCAAAACTCCTACAGAGCTACATTAATCAAAACTGTGTGGTACTGGCATAAAGAAAGACATAGAGACAAATGGAACAGAGTAGAGAACCCAGAAATAAACACGCAAATATATGGCCAAATGATTTTGAAGAGTGTGCAATTCAATGGGGTAAGGCCATCTTTTTAACAAAAGGATTGGGGAAAATAGAAGCTCCACTGCTAATGAAAGATGCTGTACCATTACCTAACACCATATACAAGAATTAACTCAAAATGGATCAAATACCTAAATGTAGGAGCTAAAACTATAAAACACATAGAAGAAAAGAGCAAAATTTTTCACAACATTGGATTTGGAAATGGTTTCTTGAAAATGGTACCAAAGGCACAGGCAGCAAAAGAAAAAAAAAAAAAAGACAAATTAGACTTCATAAAAATTTTAAAGTTGTGTGCATCAAAAGATACTATCAATGGACTAAGAAGACAACACACAGAGTGAGATAAAATATTTGAAAATTATACCTCTAATAAGGATTAATACATAGAGTATATGACAACTTCTAAACCTTAACAACAATAAAGCAAACAACTGGATACAAAAATAGGCAAAGACCTGGAATAACTAGTTCTCCAAAGAAGATATACAAATTGTCAATACACTCATGAAAAAAGGCTCAAGATCACTAATATTTAGTGAAATAAATATCAAAACTACAATGAGATACCACCTGACAGTCATTAGGATGGCTACTATGAAAAAAAAAAAAAAAGCAGAAAATAACAATTGTTGGCTAGGATGTGGACAAATTAGAATCCTGTGCACTGTTGGTTAGTGTCTTTAAGACTCTTAAAGAGAGAACTGTAGAATATCCAGTGTCAACCACATGTTGCTCATTGAAAACAGAGTATGTAAAATGGTAGAGCCATTGTGGAAAACAGTATGACAGTTCCTCCAAAAATCACAAATAGAATTACCATATGATTTAGCAATTCCACTTCTGGGTATATACCCAAAATAATTGAAAGCAAGTTTTCAAAGAAATATTTGTATACCCACGTTCATAGCAGCATTATTCACAATAGCTAAAACATGGAAGCAACACGTGTCCATTGATGGATGATGAGTGAATAAGCAAAATGTGGTATATACATAAAATGGCATATTATTCAGTCTTAAAAATAAGAAAATTATGACATAAGCTGTAACATGGATAAACCTTGAGGGTATTATGCTAAGTGAAATAAGTCATGCAGAAAAAGACAAATACTCTGATTCCACTTATATGAGATATTAGAATAGTCAAAATAATAGAGAAAGTAAAGGGAATTGTGGTTGCTAGGGGTTGGCTGGAGGGGAGGAATGGGGAATTACTGTTTAATGGATATAGAGTTTCAGTTTTACAAGGTGAAAAGCGTTCTGGAGATATATGGTGGTGATAGTAGCATGACATCATGAATGTATTTAATACCACTGAACTGTGCACTTAAAATGATTAAGGAGATAAATTTATGTTATGCATATTTTACCATAATAAAAAAAGTTGGAGACATATGATTTGGTAGAATTCAATTCTCAGTCTTCATGTACTTTTCTAAGGAAATAGACAAGTATGACTTCAGTTTAAAATGAGACACTATCTTGTAGTTGCTAATTGCAATTAGGAAAACCATACTTGATTTTACCTGTCCTCTTGAACTGTTTCAAATGGCATTCCACAGCATCAAAATGCAAACAGTAGGATATATTCTTTTGGCATTTGAATAGGCAGTGCAATGCGAATGTCAAAATCTTAGTGGTAGATGTCTTTTTAAGACTGGACAGTTGGCCCAGAAAAAGGAAGTTGAGAACATTTGAGTTGTACCCTGAAATTTTCCCCCAAAATAGGAAATATTTTTTTCTCAGAATTACATACTAAAAATGATTTCATAAAAATAAAATTAGTAAGGATAATTCTTTGTTCTGCAAGACTCCTAGATAGCTTGATTACCTGTCTTAGCATAACATGTGATAGATTTCATCAATCTAAGAGAAAAACAAGGAAACTTGTATTTTGTTTTGCTTTTTTTTTTTTGTGGTATGCGGGCCTCTCACTGTTGTGGCCTCTCCCGTTGCGGAGCACAGGCTCCGGACGTGCAGGCTCAGCGGCCATGGCTCACGGGCCCAGCCGCTCCGCGGCATGTGGGATCTTCCCGGACCGGGGCACGTACCCGTGTCCCCTGCATCGGCAGGCAGACTCTCAACCACCGCGCCACCAGGGAAGCCCAGGAAACCTGTTTTTAAAACAGTTAATTTAATATACATAATATTCTGAACTCCCTACTACATTAATGATTTTACCTCCACCTGGACTAACTCTCCTTGGCATAAAAATATTACCCATGGTGTTTAACCACAAAACACAATCCTGGTAACTTTCTCTCTCCGGGAGTTGGAATTCAGATTCATAAACTTCAGACCAGAAAGTACTTCAATTGCTACCAGGTAAATTTGTCACCAATATATGGCTGCTTCCAGAGACATTGTTCTAATTACCAGAAAGTACAGGCAGTAAGAAAGAGATTTGAAGAAACATTTTGTCTAACAATATCAAGGCATCTCAGTGTCTTTAAGAATTCTCAAAGAGAGAACAGTAGAATATCCTGTGTCAGCCACAGTGTTGCTTATTGAAAACAGAGTGTGACACATGTTAACTGTTGTGACGAAGCCTCTGCTAATCCTACTGCTTGTCTCAGTGCATGTCCTGTTGTATCAGATTTAGGGTGGGCGAGAGGCGGAAATCTTGTCTACTCCCTTGTTACACACAACTGTGATTTCTCCACAGCCTTGCAAACCCTAGAGTTCCTAATTTTAAATTATCCCACATTCTCTTTAATCCCCAAACAGATTCAAGATCAGAGTCTTTACCATGCTATTTGGCACTTTGGTTCGAATTAGACACAGGCACCCCTCTGGCAGGATGCAACTTCTTAGCAGTGTTTAAGTTAGGTGATTAAAGTGACTCAGATTTTTAGTTTCTACTTACCCCATCCCTAGCTGGGCATCTACGTGAAGTGCATCAACTTCATAATCATTTGTGGCTCTTAGAAATTCTAAATGTTAGATCAGGAGATGGTCTCTCTCTCTATTTCATGCTGGTCATGGAACCAAGCCTTCCAATAACCATCTAGGTACTGACTTGGACTTCATTTTATCACTGCATAAACTCTATGAAAAATGGAGCATCAGAAGTAGAAGCCTGAGAAAACCAATACTTTCTCTTTTAGGAGGCTCATAGATGTATATGCAAATTTAATCACACTTCTTACTAAACTTCAGAGTTTAAGATGAAAAGCGATACACAATAGAGTAGATATTTCCAAGTGTAAAACAGGTCTCTTTATACCAGCATTATTAAAGAGAGAATGTATTGGTTACAAGCAGTTTGATCATCCTTGACAGCCATGAAAGCGAGAGACATACGGTCAAACAGGAGCAATAACCGTTTTAGCAATGTCCAGATGAAGACAGCCTTAGCCAGTAATCTGAGAGTATTCATGATCCTCCAAGAAGTCAGCTCTAAGGTGGAGATGGATCACTAGGCTGATTTTACCTGATGTCATTAAATTTTAAATTCTGACCCTTCTTGTTTTGATTCCATACCTGCCAAATAAATATAGCTTACCATGTCTGGTTGCCAATAGTGAGAGAACTGATTAATTTAATTTCTGTTTTTAGTGACAGATTTATTTAATATTATACATTTCAAAATAGGCATTAAGTTTATAGATAATCCCTTAGACTTACTGAAAAAAAATTAAAAACTTCACTTGGTGTGCAGGCAAAATATAATCATAAATGATAAGGGTGCTTTTTCTGCCCAGCAACCCAAATTGCTTATCTTACAGAAATGCCTAAAGAGGAGGACATTTGATAACATGTGTCTTTCTACTGAGTGCAGTGGTATTCCCTCTGATAGTAATCCCATCTACAGTTGGTTCTCTGTTATCACTCAATCTATTGCTACATCTATTAAAGGTCTCCCCTGTGTGTACCATAAACATCACATCTCGCATATTTGGAAAGCATTTCACTGATGACCACAATGTTCACACATATCATCTCATTTAACCCTCACTGTACAATTGGTATTATAATTAGTATTCTACAGAGGCAGACACTTAAACTGAGTGAATAAGGGATTTTCTTGGTTTTGCAAGCCTACAAATACTGAGACCAGGATTGAAACATAAGAGTTAAATAATTACTCTTATAAAGGCTCCGGAGTTTGAAACCAGCTCTGTTCTAAATGATTATATAAAGATTATGTATGTAATCTTGTCTTTACTCACCACTTTTTACTCATGGCCAGGGAGAAAGGCTGAGCATTAGAATGGGTTTCTAGGTAACATCCAAATGAAATTAGTTTGCTTAAAGCATTGAAAAAACAAACCTGGGAATTTTTGATTCATACCTTCTTGCAGTGACCAAATATTTACTCACTCTGGAGCTCTACTTTATTGACCCAACTAAAGAGAGAATGAGTTTTAGATATGATTTCTTCAAATGCTGGTTAATTATTTAAACTCAGAAGAAAAATAAAGAAGAATACCGATACGAATTTTCATAGCAACTAAACAATTTTAGAAACTCGGCATTTATCATTGTTTCCCACAGAAAATGTCCAGGTTCTCAACTTAGTGATAAGGTTGTGTACTCATGACAATGTGGGACTGAAGCTCTTAAATTCCATGTGTTTAAATCCATGGAGAGTCATGAAAAGTTGACATTGAATTTTTTAATATAATATCAGGAATGAAAAGTATTTTCATCCAGCGTAAGAAGTTCTTTCCAACACTAGAGATCTGTTTATTGAATAGACTACATTCCTCTCAAATATGTATAATTGTCTTTGTCATCATGAGTCTGTTTCTGGCCTATTCATCCTTTCCATTATTGATTCAAATATTACAAAATTTTTAATTCCTAGAACTAATTACGCTGAGCTTCATAATAAACTTTGACAGGTAATAGGATAATTTTATTTACCTGCTAATTTTGGAAATGTTCCTGACTTGTTCTTGACCCTTTTAATTTTCTTTAAGAATGTTGGAAATGCTTGAAAAAAAACTATAGAAAAGCACTGGTGAGATATTTATTTGATTTGCCCTGTTTTAGAAATACATTTGAAAAGACTTGAGGTCTCCAGTTTTTGTGTTATGTTTGTTTGTTTTGTTTTTTAAGATCAATTTGTTTTATATTTTCTCATACTGCAGTAGTATCTCTTTCTTAAAATGAAAGGCTCATCAAATTCCAACCTTCCACAAATACTGTGCAGAATTCTATCTAGTGGGTGTCTGAACAGTCTGTGTTATTCCTTACCTCTTTCTGGGTCCTAGTGTGCTATGAGAGAACTTTGTTACGTATAAGCAAAGAAGAGATGATTCTACAACATGCTACAATAATGGCACTCATTTTTTTTTTTTTATCCAGCAACAGAGAAAGTGTAATTCCCCAGCAGGCCACAGGACCCATCCTCCCTATTCAAACTTGAAGGCCCTGCAATTTGGCCTATAAGTACTTGACTCACTCAAAAATTTGGCCCATACTCAACAATTCTTAAATCTAGTATCTCTTGTGACTTAAGATCAACACATCTTCTTGGTCCACACCCACGTTATCTTTCCAAACAGTTCCTTATCACTTGGAGGTTCGGTCTCTATCACAGAGATGTTTAATATGATGACCTACAAACTGATGTCAGCTGAGGGCAGCACCAAAACATGACACCAAGAGGTCTTTAGTGAATCATTAAGATTCTTCAAAAACTACATGTGAATACTACTATAATCCTCCTGGGTTTTGAAATGTTGTTCTCTATCAAATGTACCAAAAAGGAATCATTATCCAGACTCTAGAGGCAAGAAGAGCAACAAGAAGGCAAAGGATATCTGCACTCCAGTTTCAAAATTTGCTCCTTTGGGAAATATTCAGTGTTCTTATTACATCTTCTTCATGTTGGCATATTTTGTTATGCATTTCCCACTCTGAGCATTGAAAGCTTTGCAGCTAAATGAGCAAAATCCCCACAATTGGTATCATAATATTTCCTGAATTATCTTACAAGTCCAAAACCTGATAGTAATAAATGGGACATAAATAGACAAAGATGAATATAATTATCTTAAGATTCTAGAAAACATAAAATTTTTATAGGTAAGCACTTCATTCCTGTATCTGGAAGCACAATAAGCAAATTATGCTTGATTTCAAAATCTTGATTCTTTAGGAGGAATCCCATATTTTTTTCTCTTAATTGTGACTGATGCTCACCAAAAAACATAAGCATAATTAATAATATAAAATTAATGAGTTAAGTTTTATTGAAAATTTATTGAATTGAATATGGTGATATATATACACACACACATATATATAACATGGTTTTTGATTATGGAATATATATTTTATTCTATTATTTTTTTTTTAAAAATGTGAGTATGATGAAACCAGCATTAACCAATGTAACTTAGGTATTATCATATATCTTCCTGTCTTAAACTTGATATTTACCAACTGCTACTTGAATATGATTTAATTATTATATTTTGTATTTTCAGGTACCTTATAGCCTATGTTCTGTATTTTGCCTTTGTTTGATTTAGTAAAAAATTTACATTTCTTACTACATGACATAAAATTTTTTCATTAATGTTTTATCCTTGTTTCATTTCATAGTACACCCTTAATTAATATATCAATCTGTCACTTCTCTCTGAAAACATATAGCTCAATCTATTTCTTCTTTTTTTTTTTTTTTTCACAAAGACATAGGTATAATTACCTCTGCCCTTTTAATTCTCATTTATAATCTGGCTCAAAGATGCAAGAGCAAATTCAAATGGCCCTTTTCTGTGAAGATGTTAAAACAATAGAGAACCAGAATTATCTGCCCTCAGCTTGCTGTCTACATTAATATGCCTTTATTGTCCCATTGTTTTCTTTAGCATAATTTTACTAAAAACTCCAGAAGATTGTGGCCCAAGAAAATGACTTTAAACTTTATTACAGGAATTTCCTGAAAGACTCATTAACTCTTTTTTTTTTTCTCTTGAAGTGTCATTTTATTGATATCAAGCTAGACTTCTATTTCTCAGATTTCTTTGCTGACCTGACAGTGATCATTCCCCCCCCCCTTTTTTTTAACATCTTTATTGGGGTATAATTGCTTTACAATGGTGTGTTAGTTTCTGCTTTATAACAAAGTGAATCAGTTATACATATACATATGTTCCCATATCTCTTCCCTCTTGCATCTCCCTCCCTCCCACCCTCCCTATCCCACCCCTCCAGGCTGTCACAAAGCACCGAGCCGATATTCCTGTGCCATGCGGCTGCTTCCCACTAGCTATCTACCTTACGTTTGTTAGTTTGTATATGTACATGACTCTCTCTCGCCCTATCACAGCTCACCCTTCCCCCTCCCCATATCCTCAAGTCCGTTCTCCAGTAGATCTGTGTCTTTATCCCTGTCTTACCCCTAGGTTCTTCATGACATTTTTTTTTCTTAAATTCCATATATATGTGTTAGCATATGGTATTTGTCTTTTACTTTCTGACTTACTTCACTCTGTATGACAGACTATGTCTATCCACCTCATTACAAATAGCTCAATTTCGTTTCTTTTTATGGCTGAGTAATATTCCATTGTATATCTGTGCCACATCTTCTTTATCCATTCATCCGATGATGGGCACTTAGGTTGTTTCCATCTCCGGGCTATTGTAAATAGAGCTGCAATGAACATTTTGGTACATGACTCTTTTTGAATTTTGGTTTTCTCAGGGTATATGCCCAGTAGTGGGATTGCTGGGTCATATGGTAGTTCTATTTGTAGTTTTTTAAGGAACCTCCATACTTTTCTCCATAGTGGCTGTACCAATTCACATTCCCACCAACAGTGCAAGAGTGTTCCCTTTTCTCCACACCCTCTCCATCATTTATTGTTTCTAGATTTTTTGATGATGGCCATTCTGACTGGTGTGAGATGATATCTCATTGTAGTTTTGATTTGCATTTCTCTAATGATTAATGATGTTGAACATTCTTTCATGTGTTTGTTGGCAGTCTGTATATCTTCTTTGGAGAAATGTCTATTTAGGTCTTCTGCCCATTTTTGGATTGGGTTGTTTGTTTTTTTGTTATTGAGCTGCATGAGCTGCTTGTAAATTTTGGAGATTAATCCTTTGTCAGTTGCTTCATTTTCAAATATTTTCTCCCATTCTGAGGGTTGTCTTTTGGTCTTGTTTATGATTTCCTTTGCTGTGCAAAAGCTTTGAAGTTTCATTAGGTC
The DNA here is from genome assembly GCF_951394435.1 of Stenella coeruleoalba. Taxonomy (NCBI): domain Eukaryota; kingdom Metazoa; phylum Chordata; class Mammalia; order Artiodactyla; family Delphinidae; genus Stenella; species Stenella coeruleoalba. Next base: position 17,835,402 of record NC_137159.1, on the reverse strand, counting down.
CTACTTGTTTATTTTTGGTTTTATTTCCATTACTCTAGGAGGTGGGTCAGAAAAGATCTTGCTGTGATTTATGCCATAGAGTGTTCTACCTATGTTTTCCTCTAAGAGTTTGATAGTTTCTGGCCTTACATTTAGATCTTTAATCCATTTTGAGCTTATTTTCGTGTATGGTGTTAGGGAGTGATCTAATCTCATACTTTTACATGTATCTGTCCAGTTTCCCCAGCACCACTTATTGAAGAGGCTGTCCTTTCTCCACAGTACATTCCTGCCACCTATATCAAAGATAAGATGTCCATATGTGCGTGGGTTTATTTCTGGGCTTTCTATCCTGTTCCATGATCTATCTTTCTGTTTTTGTGCCAGTACCATACTGTATTGATTACTGTAGCTTTGTAGTATAGTCTGAAGTCAGGGAGCCTGATTCCTCCAGCTCCATTTTTCATTCTCAAGATTGCTTTGGCTATTCGGGGTCTTTTGTGTTTCCACACAAATTGTGAAATTTTTTGTTCTAGTTCTGTGAAAAATGCCAGTGGTAGTTTGATAGGGATTGCATTCAATCTATAGATTGCTTTGGGTAGTAGAGTCATTTTCACAATGTTGATTCTTCCAGTCCAAGAACATGGTATATCTCTCCATCTATTTGTATCATCTTTAATTTCTTTCATCAGTGTCTTATAATTTTCTGTATACAGGTCTTTTGTCTCCTTAGGTAGGTATATTCCTAGATATTTTATTCTTTTTGTTGCAATGGTAAATGGGAGTGTTTTATTGCTTTCACTTTCAGATTTTTCATCATTCTTATACAGGAATGCCAGAGATTTCTGTGCATTAATTTTGTATCCTGCTACTTTACCAAATTCATTGATTACCTCTAGCAGTTTTCTGGTAGCATCTTTAGGATTCTCTATGTATAGTATCATGTCATCTGCAAACAGTGACAGCTTGACTTCTTCTTTTCCGATTTGGATCCCTTTTATTTCCTTTTCTTCTCTGATTGCTGTGGATAAAACTTCCAAAACTATGTTGAATAAGAGTGGTGAGAGTGGGCAACCTTGTCTTTTTCCTGATCTTAGAGGAAAAGCTTTCAGTTTTTCACCATTGAGGACAATGTTGACTGTGGGCTTGTTTATATGGCCTTTATTATGTTGAGGAAAGTTCCCTCTCTGCCCACTTTCTGCAGGGCTTTTATCATAAATGGGTTTTGAATTTGTCAAAAGCTTTCCCTGCATCTATTGAGATGATCATATGGTTTTTCTCCTTCAATTTGTTAATATGGTTTATCACATTGATAGATTTGCGTATATTGAAGAATCCTTAAATTCCTGGAATAAACTCCACTTGATCATGGTGTATGATCCTTTTAATGTGCTGTTGGATTCTGCTTGCTAGTATTTTCTTGAGTATTTTTGCATCTGTATTCATCAGTGATATTGGCCTGTAGTTTTCCTTCTTTGTGACATCCTTGCCTGGTTTTGGTATCAAGGTGATGGTGGCCTCGTAGAAGGAATTTGGGAGTGTTCCTCCCTCTGCCATATTTTGAAAGAGTTTGAGAAGGATAGGTGTTAGCTCTTCTCTAAATGTTTGATAGAATTCGCCTGTGAATCCATCTGGTCCTGGGCTTTTGTTTGTGGGAAGATTTTTAATCACAGTTTCAATTTCAGTGCTTGTGATTGTTCTGTTCATATTTTCTATTTCTTCCTGATTCAGTCTTGGCAGGTTGTGCATTTCTAAGAATTTGTCCATTTTTCCAGATTGTCCATTTTATTCGCATAGAGTTGCTTGTAGTAATCTCTCATGATCTGTTTTATTACTGCAGTGTCAGTTGTTACTTCTCCTTTTTCATTTCTAATTCTATTGATTTGAGTCTTCTCCCTTTTTTGCTTGATGAGTCTGGCTAATGGTTTATCAATTTTGTTTATCTTCTCAAAGAACCAGCTTTTAGTTTTATTGATCTTTGCTATTGTTTCCTTCATTTCTTTTTCATTTATTTCTGATCTGATTTTTATGATTTCTTTCCTTCTGCTAGCTTTGGGGTTTTTTTTGTTCTTCTTTCTCTAATTGCTTGAGGTGCAAGGTTAGGTTGTTTATTCTAGATGTTTCCTGCTTCTTAAGGTGGGCTTGTATTGCTATAAACTTCCCCCTTAGAACTGCTTTTCTGCATCCCATATGTTTTGGGTTGTTGTGTCTCCATTGTCATTTGTTTCTAGGTATTTTTTGATTTCCTCTTTGATTTCTTCAGTGATCACTTCGTTATTAAGTAGTGTATTGTTTAGCCTCCATTTGTTTGTATTTTTTACAGATCTTTTCCTGTTATTGATATCTAGTCTCATGGCGTTGTGGTCAGAAAAGATACTTGATACAATTTCAATTTTCGTAAATTTACCAAGGCTTGATTTGTGACCCAAGATATGATCTATCCTGTAGAATGTTCCATGAGCACTTAAGAAAAATGTGTATTCTGTTGTTTTTGGATGGAGTGTCCTATAAATATTAAGTCCATCTTGTTTAATGTATCAAAGCTTGTGTTTCCTTATTTATTTTCATTTTGGATGATCTGTCCATGGGTGAAAGTGGGGTGTTAAAGTCCCCTACTATGAATGTGTTACTGTCGATTTCCCCTTTTATGGCTGTTAGTATTTGCCTTATGTATTGAGGTGCTCCTATGTTCGGTGCATAAATATTTACAATTGTTATATCTTCTTCTTGGATCGATCCCTTGATCATTATGTAGTGTCCTGCTTTGTCTCTTCTAATAGTCCTTATTTTAAAGTCTATTTTGTCTGATATGAGAAATGCTACTCCAGCTTTCTTTTGGTTTCCATTTGCATGGCATCTTTTTCCATCCCCTTACTTTCAGTCTGTATGTGTCTCTAGGTCTGAAGTGGGTCTCTTGTAGGCAGCATATATAAGGGTCTTGTTTTTGTATCCATTCAGCCAATCTGTGTCTTTTGGTGGGAGAATTTAGTCCACTTACATTTAAGGTAATTATTGATATGTATATTCCTATTCCCATTTTCTGCATTGTTTTGGGTTCGTTATTATAGGTCTTTTCCTTCTCTTGTGTTTCTTGTCTAGAGAAGTTCCTTTAGCATTTGTTGTAAAGCTGGTTTGGTGTTGCTGAACTCTCTCAGCTTTTGCTTGTCTGTAAAGGTTTTAATTTCTCCATCAAATCTGAATGAGATCATTGCTGGGTAGAGTACTCTTGGTTGCAGGTTTTTCTCCTTCATCACTTTCATTATGTCCTGCCACTCCCTTCTGGCTTGTAGGGTTTCTGCTGAAAGATCAGCTGTGAACCTTATGGGGATTCCCTTGTGCGTTATTTGTTGTTTGTCCCTTGCTGCTTTTAATATGCTTTCTTTGTATTTAATTTTTGACAGTTTGATTAATATGTGTCTTGGCATATTTCTCCTTGGATGTATCCTGTATGGGACTCTCTGTGCTTCCTGGACTTGATTAACTATTTCCTTTCCCATATTAGGGAAGTTTTCAACTATAATCTCTTCAAACATTTTCTCAGTCCATTTCTTTTTCTCTTCTTCTTCTGGAACCCCTATAATTCGAATGTTGGTGCATTTAATGTTGTCCCCGCAGTCTCTGAGACTGTCCTCAGTTCTTTTTCATTCTTTTTTCTTTATTCTGCTCTGCAGTAGTTATTTCCACTATTTTGTCTTCCAGGTCACTTATCCATTCTTCTGCCTCAGTTATTCTGCTATTGATCCCATCTAGAGTACTTTTAATTTCATTTATTTTGTTGTTCATCATTGCTTGTTTCATCTTTATTTCTTCTAGGTCCTTGTTAACTGTTTCTTGCATTTTGTCCATTCTATTTCCAAGATTTTGGATCATTCTTACTATCATTATTCTGAATTCTTTTTCAGGTAGACTGCCTATTTCCTCTTCATTTGTTAGGTCTGGTGCATTTTTACCTTGCTCCTTTATGTGCTGTGTGTTTTTCTGTCTTCTCATTTTGCTTATCTTACTGTGTTTGGGGTCTCCTTTTTGCAGGCTTCAGGTTCATAGTTCCCGCTCTTTTTGATGTCTGTCTCCAGTGGCTAAGGTTGGTTCAGTGGGTTGTGTAGGCTTCGTGGTGGAGGGGACTAGTGCCTGTGTTGTGGTGGATGAGGCTGGATCTTGTCTCTCTAGTGGGCAGGTTCACCTCTGGCGGTGTGTTTTGGGGTGTCTGTGGACTTATTATGATTTTAGGCAGCCTCTCTGCTAATGGGTGGGGTTGTGTTCCTGTTTTGCTAGTTGTTTGGCAAAGGTGTCCAGCACTGTAGCTTGCTGGTCGTTGAGTGAAGCTGGATGCTGGGGTTAAGATGGAGGTCTCTGGGAGATTTTCACCATTTGATGTTATGTGGAACTGGTAGATCTCTTTTTGACCAGTGTCCTGAAGTTGGCTCTCCCACCTCAGAGGCAGAGCCCTGACTCCTGGCTGGAGCACCAAGAGCCTTTCATCCACATGGCTCAAAATAAAAGGGAGAAAAAGGAGAGCGAATTAGTAGAAGTATGAAGAAAGAAAGAAAGAAAGAAAGAAAGAAAGAAAGGAGGGAAGGAAGGAAGGAAGGAAGGAAGGAAGAAAAGAAAGTAATAAAGAAAGAAAGAAAGCAGGCAAGAAGGCAAGAAGGAAGAAAGGAGGGAGGAAGGAAGGAAGGAAGGAGGGAAGGAAGGAAAAAAGACAGAAGGAAGATACAGTAAAATAAAATAAAGTATAATAAAATTATTGAATTAAAAAATAATTATTTAGAAAAAAAAAAGGGACGGATAGAACCTTAGGACAAATGTTGGAAGCAAAGCTATACAGACAAAATCTTACACAGAAGCATACACATACACCCTGACAAAAAGAGGTAAAGGGGAAAAAATCATAAATCTTGCTCTCAGAGACCACCTCCTCAATTTGGGATGATTCGTTGTCTAAAGGAGGGAAGGAAGGAAGGAAGGAAGGAAGGAAAGAAAGAAAGAAAGAAAGAAAGAAAGAAAGAAAGAAAGAAAGAAAGAAAGAAAGAAAGAAAGAAAGAAGGTAAAGTATAATAAAGTTATTAAAATTAAAATTAATTATTAAGAAAAAAATTAAAAAGAAAAACATGGACAGATAGAACCCTAGGACAAATGGTGGAAGCAAAACTATACAGACAAGATCTCACACAGAAGCATACACATACACATTCACAAAAAGAGGAAAAGGGGAAAAAATCATAGATCTTGCTCTCGAAGCCCATCTCCTCAATTTGGGGTGACTCGTCTATTCATGTATTCCACAGATGCAGGGTACATCAAGTTGATTGTGGAACTTTAATCTACTGTTTCTGAGGCTGCTGGGAGAGATTTCCCTTTCTCTTCTTTGTTTTCACAGCTCACATGGGCTCAGCTTTGGATTTGGCCCTGCCTCTGCGTGTAGGTCGCTGGAGGGTGTCTGTTTTTTGCTCAGACAGGATGTGGTTAAAGGAGCCGCTGATTCGGGGGCTCTGGCGCACTCAGGCCAGGGGGAGGGAGGGGCACTGCGTGTGGGGTGGGCCTGCAGCGGCAGAGGCCAGCGTGACATTGCACCAGCCTGAGGCCCGCCGTGCGTTCTCCTGGGGAAGTTGTCCCTGGATCCTGGGAACCTGGCAGTGGCAGGCTGCACAGGCTCCGCGGAAGAGGGGTGTGGATAGTGACCTGTGCTCGCACACAGGCCCCTTGGTGGCGGCAGCAGCAGCCTTAGCGTCTCCCGCCCGTCCCTGGGGTCTGTGCTTTTAGCCGTGGCTCGCGCCCATCTCTGGGGTCCTCGCTTTTAGCCGCGGCTCGTGCCCGTCTCTGGGGTTCGCGCTTTTAGCCACGGCTCGCGCCCGTCTCTGGAGTTCCTTTAAGCAGTGCTCTTAAACCCCTCTCCTCGCGCACCAGGAAACAAAGAGAGAAGAAAAAATCTCTTGCCTCTTCGGCAGGTGCAGACTTTTCCCCGGACTCCCTCCCGGCTAGCGGCTAGCCGTGGTGCACTAACCCCTTCAGGCTATGTTCAAGCTGCCAACACCAGCCCTCTCCCTGTGCTCCGACCAAAACCCGAGCCTCAGCACGCAGCCCCGCCCGCTCCAGCTGGTGAGCAGACAAGCCTCTTGGGCTGGTGAGTGCCGGTCGGCACCGATCCTCTTTGCGGCAATCTCCCTGCTTTGCCCTCCGCACCCCTTTGCTGTGCACTCCTCTGCGGCTCTGAAGCTCCCCCCTCCGCCTCCCGCAGTCTCCACCTGCGAAGGGGCTTCCTAGTGTGTGGAAACTTTTCCTCCTTCACAGCTCCCTCCCACTGGTGCAGGTGCCGTCCCTATTCTTTTGTCTCTGTTTTTTCTTTTTTTCTTTTGCCCTACCCAGGTACGTGGGGAGTTTCTTGCCTTTTGGGAGGTCTGAGGTCTTCTGCCAGCCTTCAGTAGGTGTTCTGTAGGAGTTGTTCCACGTGTAGATGCATTTCTTGTGTATCTGTGGGGAGGAAGGTGATCTCCGCGTGTTATTCTTCCGCCATCTTCAAGGTCCCTCTGACTCATTAACTCTTAATAGAATCACCAGACATCCCAATTACATTGAACTTTTGGCCTCAGAAGTTTGCTTTGTTTTTCTCCCAAATCATAAATTTTATTTTATTTTTTACCAATCTTAACTAAATCTCATAATAAGAGATTTGCCTTCAACTAAACTTCAAAATTTCAATAAATTTGACCTTGTCCTTGTTTTCCCTGGGAAATATTATAAAGGCCTTGCTGAGGTAGTATTTTCCTTTACTGAGGTAAGAAATAATTTAAACTTTGTCCTATCTACATGCAGTAGTAGTGATATTTGAAAAGCAAGCATTCCTAACAAATACCTAGTAGTCTTCAATTCTCAAGGATTAAGTTCTGGAAAGAAAATATATTAGAGATGTAACATAATTAATATGGAAACACACCTAGGTAAATTGAATAAATTTAAATAAGTGAAAATGAAACAGCTGAATTCACTCACAACATGCTATTAATTTTATTTATATATATTTTTTGTTTTCAAGTGTCATATTTTATTTTATTTATATTTTATTGAGGTATAGTTGGTGTACAACATTCTATGTTTCAGATGTAAAAAAGTGATTTGCAATTTTTAGAAGTTATATTCCATTTATAGTTACTGTAGAATATTGGCTATGTTCTCTATGTTATACAATATATCCTTGTGGCTTATTTATTTTATACATAGTAGCTTGTTTCTCTTAATGTCCCACCCCTGTCTTGCCACTTCCCACTCCACTCTCACCACTGGTAATCACTAGTTTGTTCTCTGTATCTGTGAGTCTGTTTCTTTTTTGGTATATTCACTAGTTTGTTTTATTTTTTAGATTCCATATAAATGATATCATACAGTATTTGCCTTTCTCTGTCTGATTTATTTCACTTAGCATAATACTCTCCAAGTCAATCCATGTTGTTACAAATGGCAAAATTCCATTCTTTTTGTATGGCTGAGTAGTATTCCATTGTACAGACATACCACCTCTTCTTTATCCATTCACCTGTTGATGGACTTAGGTTGCTTCCATACTTTGGCAATTGTAAATAATGCTTCTGTGAATATCAACGTGCATGTATCTTTTTGAACAGTTTTTTTTTTTTTCAGATATATACCCAAAAGTGGAATTGCTGGGTCATATGATAGTTCTATTTTTAGTATCTTGAGAAACATCCATACACAGTGGCTATGCAAATTTATACCCCATTAATGTTATACAAAGGTTCACTTTTTCCACATTCTTGCCAATATTTGCTATTTGTGTTTTTTCTTTTCATGACAGCCATTATGACAGGTGTAAGGTGATATCTCATTCTGGGTTTGATTTGCATTTCCATGATGACTAGTGACACTGAGCATCTTTCCATGTGCCAGTTGGCCATCTGTGTGTCTTCTCTGAAAAAAATATCTGTTCAGATCTTCTCATTTTTTAACTGGGGGTGTTCTTTAGTACTGAGTTGTACAAGTTTTTTATGTGTTTTGAATATTGACCACTTATGGGTCATGGCATTTGCAAATGGTTTTTCCCATTCAGTAGAATTTTTTTCACTTTGTCCATGGTTTCCTTTGACATGCAAAAGCTTTTAAGTTTAATTAGGTACCATTTGTTTCCTTTTGTTTTTATTTCCTTTGCTTTAGGAGATGGATGCAAAAAGTATTGCTATGATTGATGTTAAATAGTGTTATTCCTATATTTTCTTCTAAGGGTTTTATGTTTTCCCATCTTGCATTTAGGTCTTTAATCCATTTTGAGTTTATTTTTGTATATGATGTTAGAGTATGTTCTAATTACATGATTTTACTTGCAGCTGTCCAGTTTTCCCAACACTGCTTACTGAAAAAAATGTCATTTCTCCTCTGTATATTCTTGCCTCCTTTGTTGTAGATTAATTTACCAAAGTATGTGGGTTTATTTCTGAGTTCTCTATTCTGTTCCATGGTCTTATTGTATCTGTTTTGTGCCAGTGCAATACTGTTTTAATTACTGCAGTTTTGTAGTGTAGTCTGAAGCCAGGGAACATGATTCCTCCAGCTATGTTCTTCTTTCCCAAGATTGTATTGGCTATTTGGGGTATTTTTTTTTTTTTACATCTTTATTGGAGTGTAATTGCTTTACAATGGTGTGTTAGTTTCTGCTTTATAACAAAGTGAATCAGTTATACATATATATATGATCCCATATCTCTTCCCCCTTGCATCTCCCTCCCTCCCACCCTCCCAATCCCACCCATCTAGGTGGTCACAACTCACCGAGCTGATCTCCCTGAGCTATGGGGCTGCTTCCCACTAGCTATCTATTTTACATATGTCCATGCCACTCTCTCACTTTGTCCCAGCTTACCCTTCCCCATTGCCATATCCTCAAGTCCACTCTCTAGTAGGTCTGTGTCTTTATTCCTGTCTTACCCCTAGGTTTTTCATGATATATTTTTTTTCTTAAATTCCATATATACGTGTTAGCATATGGTTTTTGTCTTTCTCTTTCTGACTTACTTCACTCTGTATGACAGACTCTAGGTCCATTCACCTCATTACAAATAGCTCAATTTCATTTCTTTTTATGGCTGAGTAATATTCCATTGTATATCTGTGCCACATCTTCTTTATCCATTCATCCGATGATGGACACTTAGGTTGTTTCTATCTCCAGGCTATTGTAAATAGAGCTGCAGTGAACATTTTGGTACGTGACTCTTTTTGAATTTTGGTTTTCTCAAGGTATATGCCCAATAGTGGGATTGCTGGGTCATATGGTAGTTCTATTTGTAGTTTTTTAAGGAACCTCCATACTTTTCTCCATAGTGGCTGTACCAATTCACATTCCCACCAACAGTGCAAGAGTGTTCCCTTTTCTCCACACCCTCTCCAGCATTTATTGTTTCTAGATTTTTTGATGATGGCCATTCTGACTGGTGTGAGATGATATCTCATTGTAGTTTTGATTTACATTTCTCTAATGATTAATGATGTTGAACATTCTTTCATGTGTTTGTTGACAGTCTGTATATCTTCTTTGGAGAAATGTCTATTTAGGTCTTCTGCCCATTTTTGGATTGGGTTGTTTGTTTTTTTGTTATTGAGCTGCATGAGCTGCTTGTAAATTTTGGAGATTAATCCTTTGTCAGTTGCTTCATTTTCAAATATTTTCTCCCATTCTGAGGGTTGTCTTTTGGTCTTGTTTATGGTTTCCTTTGCTGTGCAAAACATTTTAAGTTTCATTAGGTCCCATTTGTTTATTTTTGGTTTTATTTCCATATCTTTAGGAGATGGGTCAGAAAGGATCTTGCTGTGATTTATGTCATAGAGTGTTCTACCTATGTTTTCCTCTAAGAATTTGATAGTTTCTGGCCTTACGTTTAGATATTTAATCCATTTTGAGCTTATTTTTGTTTATGGTGTTAGGGAGTGATCTAATCTCATACTTTTACATGTATCTGTCCAGTTTCCCCAGCACCACTTATTGAAGAGGCTGTCCTTTCTCCACAGTACATTCCTGCCACCTATATCAAAGATAAGATGTCCATATGTGCGTGGGTTTATTTCTGGGCTTTCTATCCTGTTCCATGATCTATCTTTCTGTTTTTGTGCCAGTACCATACTGTATTGATTACTGTAGCTTTGTAGTATAGTCTGAAGTCAGGGAGCCTGATTCCTCCAGCTCCATTTTTCATTCTCAAGATTGCTTTGGCTATTCGGGCTCTTTTGTGTTTCCATACAAATTGTGAAATTTTTTGTTCTAGTTCTGTGAAAAATGCCAGTGGTAGTTTGATAGGGATTGCATTCAATCTATAGATTGCTTTGGGTAGTAGAGTCATTTTCACAATGTTGATTCTTCCAATCCAAGAACATGGTATATCTCTCCATCTATTTGTATCATCTTTAATTTCTTTCATCAGTGTCTTATAATTTTCTGTAAACAGATCTTTTGTTTCCTTAGGTAGGTTTATTCCTAGATATTTTATTGTTTTTGTTGAAATGGTAAATGGGAATGTTTTCTTGATTTCACTTTCAGGTTTTTCATCATTAGTGTATAGGAATGCCAGAGATTTCTGTGCATTAATTTTGTATCCTGCAACTTTACCAAATTCATTGATTAGCTCTAGTAGTTCTCTGGTAGCATCCTTAGAATTCTCTATGTATAGTATCATGTCATGTGCAAACAGTGACAGCTTTACTTTTTCTTTTCCGATTTGGATTCCTTTTATTTCCTTTTCTTCTCTGATTGCTGTGGCTAAAACTTCCAGAACTATGTTGAAGAAGAGTGGTGAGAGTGGGCAACCTTGTCTTGTTCCTGATCTTAGTGGAAATGCTTTCAGTTTTTCACCATTGAGGACAATGTTGGCTGTGGGTTTGACATATATGGCCTTTATTATGTTGAGGAAAGTTCTCTCTATGCCTACTTTCTGCAGAGTTTTTATCATAAAGGGGTGTTGAAATTTGTCAAAAGCTTTCTCTGCATCTATTGAGATGACTGTATGGTTTTTCTCCTTCAATTAGTTAATAAGGTCTATCACATTGATTGATTTGCGTATATTGAAAAATCCTTGCATTCCTGGAATAAACCCCACTTGATCATGGTGTATGATCCTTTTAATGTGTTGTTGGATTCTGTTTGCTAGTATTTTGTTCAGGATTTTTTCATCTCTGTTCATCAGTGATATTGACCTCTAGTTTTCTTTCTTTGTGACATCCTTGTCTGGTTTTGGTATCAGGGTGATGGTGGCCTCGTAGAATGAGTTTAGGCATGTTCCTCCTTCTGCTATATTTTGGAGGAATTTAAGAAGATTGGTCTTAGCTCTTCTATAAATGTTTGATAGACCTCGCCTGTGAATCCATCTGGTCCTGGGCTTTTGTTTGATGGAAGATTTTTAATCACAGTTTCAATTTCAGTGCTTGTGATTGGTCTGTTCGTATTTTCTATTTCTTCCTGATTCAGTCTGGCACGTTGTGAATTTCTAAGAATTTGTCCCTTTCTTCCAGGTTGTCCATTTTATTGGCATAGAGTTGCTTGTAGTAATCTCTCATGATGTTTTGTATTTCTGCTGTGTCAGTGGTTACTTCTCCTTTCTCATTTCTAATTCTGTTGATTTGTCTTCTCCCTTTTTTTCCTGATGAGGCTGGCTACTGGTCTATCAATTTTCTTTATCTTCTCAGAGAACCACTTTTAGTTTATTGATCTTTGCTATCATTTCCTTCATTTCTTTTTCATTTATTTCTGATCAGATCTTTATGATTTATTTTCTTCTGCTAACTTTGGTTTTTTTTGTTCTTCTTTCTCTAATTTCTTTAGGTTCAATGTTAGGTTGTTCATTCAAGATGTTTCTTGTTTCTTAAGGTAGGATTGTATTGCTATAAACTTCCCTCTTAGAACTGCTTTTGCTATATCTCATAGGTTTTGGGTCATCGTGTCTCCATTGTCATTTTTTTCTAGGTATTTTTTGATTTCCTCTTTGGTTTCTTCAGTGATCACTTCGTTATTAATTAGTGTATTGTTTATCCTCCATGTGTTCGTATTTTTTACATATCTTTTCCTGTAATTGATATCTAGTTTCATAGTGTTGTGGTCGGAAAAGATACTTGATATGGGTTCAATTTTCTTAAATTTACCAAGGATTGATTTGTGACCCAAAATATGATCTATCCTGGAGAATGATCCATGAGCACTTGAGAAAAATGTGTATTCTGTTGTTTTTGGATGGAATGTCCTATAAATATCAATTAATACCATCTTCCTTAGCGTATCATTTAAAGGTTGTGTTTCCTTATTTATTTTCACTTTGGATGATCTATCCATTGGTGAAAGTGGGGTGTTAAAGTCCCCTACTATGAATGTGTTACTGTAGATTTCCCCTTTTATGGCTGTTAGTATTTGCCTTATGTATTGAGGTGCTCCTATATTGGGTGCATAAATATTTACAATTGTTATATCTTCTTCTTGGATCGATCCCTTGATCATTATGTAGTGTCCTGCTTTGTCCCTTCTAATAGTCTTTATTTTGAAGTCTATTTTGTCTGATACGAGAATTGCTACCCCAGCTTTCCTTTGGTTTCCATTTGCATGGAATATCTTTTTTCCATCCCCTAACGTTAAGTTTGTATGTGTCTCTATGTCTGAAGTGGGTCTCTTGTAGACAGCAGATATATGGGTCTTGTTTTTGCATTCATTCAGCCAGTCTGTGTCTTTTGCTGGGAGCATTTAATCCACTTACATTTATGGTAATTATCGATATGTAGGTTCCTATTCCCATTTTCTTAATTGTTTTTGGTTTATTATTGTAGATCTTTTCCTTCTCTTGTATTTCTTGCCAGGAGAAGATCCTTTAGCATTTGTTGTAAAGCTGGTTTTGTGGTCCTGAACTATCTCATCTTTTGCTTGTCTGTAAATGTTTTAATTTCTCCTTCAAATCTGAATGAGATCTTTGCTGGGTAGAATAATCTTGGTTGTAGGTTTTTCTCCTTCATCACTTTAAATATGTCCTTCCAGTCCCTTCTGGCTTGCAGAGTTTCTGCTGAAAGATCAGCTGTTAACCTTATGGGGAGTCCCTTGTGTGTTACTTGTTGTTTTTCTCTTGCTGCTTTTAATATGCTTTCTTTGTATTTAATTTTTGACAATTTGACTATGATGTGTCTTGGCATGTTTCACCTTGGATGTATCCTATATGGGACTCTGTGCTTCCTGGACTTGATTAACTATTTCCTTTCCCATATTAGGAAAGTTTTCAACTATAATCTCTTCCAATATTTTCCCAGTACGTTTCTTTTTCTTTTCTTCTTCTGGAACCCCTATAATTCGAATGTTGGTGCGTTTACTGTTGTCCCAGAGGTCTCTGAGACTGTCCTCATTTCTTTTCATTCTTTATTCTTTATTTTGCTCTGCAGAATTTACTTCCACTATTTTATCTTCCAGGTCACTTATCCATTGTTCTGCCTCAGTTATTCTGCTATTGATCCCATCTAGAGTATTTTTAATTTCATTTATTGTGTTGTTCATCATTGCTTGTTTCATCTTTAGTTCTTCTAGGTCCTTGTTAAATGTTTCTTGTATTTTCTCCATTCTATTTCCAAGATTTTGGATCATCTTTACTATCATTATTCTGAATACTTTTTCAGGTAGACTGTCTATTTCCTCTTCATTTGTTAGGTCTGGTGGGTTTTTATCTTGCTCCTTCATCCGCTGTGTGTTTTTCTATCTTCTCATTTTGCTTATCTTACTGTTTGGGGTCTCCTTTTTGCAGGCTGCAGGTTCGTAGTTCCCGTTGTTTTTGGGGTCTGTCCTCAGTGGCTAAAGTTTGTTCGGTGGGTTGTGTAGGCTTCCTGGTGGAGGGGACTAGTGCCTGTGTTCTTGTGGATGAGGCTGGATCTTGTCTTTCTGGTGGGCAGGTCCACGTCTGGTGGTGTGTTTTGGGGTGTCTGTGGACTTATTATGATTTTGGGCAGCCTCTCTGCTAATGTGTGGGGCTGTGTTCCTGTCTTGCAAGTTGTTTAGCATATGTTGTCCAGCACTGTTGCTTGCTGATCGTTGAGTGAAGCTGGGTGTTGATGTTGAGATGGAGTCTCTTGGAGATTTTCGCCATTTTCTATTACGTGGAGCTGGGAGGTCTCTTGTGGACCTGTGTCCTGAAGTTAGCTCTTGCACATCAGAGACACAGCACTGACTCCTGGCTGGAGCACCCAGAGCCTTTCATCCACACAGCTTAGAATAAAAGAGAGAAAAAGAAAGAAAGAAAGAAAGAAAGAAAGAGAGAGAGAGAGAGAGAGAGAGAGGGAGGGAGGGAGGGAGGGAGGGAGGGAGGGAGGGAGGGAGGAAGGAAGGAAGGAAGGGAGAAAGGAAGAAAGAGCATAAAATAATGTCCATTCAGATATCCCTCAGATGCAGGGTCCATCAAGTTGACTGTGGAGCTTTAATCCGCTGCTCCTGAGGCTCCTGGGAGAAATTTCCCTTTCTCTTCTTTGATTGCACAGCTCCTGGGGTTCAACTTTGGATTTGGCCCTGCCTCTGCGTGTAGGTCGCCGGAGGGCACCTGTTCTTTGCTCAGACAGGACGGGGTTAAAGGAGCCGCTGGTTCGGGGGCTCTTCCTCACTCAGGCTGGGGGGAGGGAAGGGTACAAAGTGCGGGGCGAGCCTGCAGCAGCAGAGGCCAGGGAAGCTACCCGCCTCCACCACCCTCAGTCTCCACCAGCAAAGGGGCTTCTGTTGTGTGGAAACCTTTCCTCCTTCATGGCTCCCTCCCACTGGTGCAGGTCCCGTCCCTATTCCTTTGTCTCTGTTTATTCTTTTTTCTTTTGCCCTACCCAGGTACGTGGGGAATTTCTTGCCTTTTGGGAGGTCTGAGGTCTTCTGCCAGCGTTCAGTAGGTGTTCTTTAGGAGTTGTTCCATGTGTAGATGTATTTCTGATGTATCTGTGGGGAGGAAGGTGATCTCCGCGTCTTACTCTTCCACCATCTTCCCCCCTCTGGGGTATTTTTTGTTTCCACAGAATATTTAGAATTATTTGTTCTAGTTCTGTGAAAAAATGCCCTTGGTATTTGATAAGGATTACATTGAATCTGTAGGTTGCCTTTGGTAGTATTGTCTTTTTAACAATATAAATTCTTCCAAATCGTAAACATGGTATACCTTTTCATCTTTTTGTGTTATCTTCAATTTCTTTCATCAATGTATTACTAGATTTTTCTGTGTACAGGTTTGTATCTTCTGTAGGTAGGTTTATTCATAGGTATTTTATTCTTTTTGATGAGATTATACATTATTTTTTTTCTTTAATTTCTCTTTCTGATAGTTCATTGTGAGTGTATAGAAATGCAGCATAGTTCTGCATATTAGTATAGTATATACTATACTAGTATAGTATATACTATGAATATACTATACTAGTATAGTATATAGTATAGTATATACATAGTATATATTACATAGTATATACTGTATAGTATATACATAGTGTATATTATACTATACATAGTAGTATATACATAGTTCTATATATTAATTGTGTATCCTGAAGTTTTACTAAATTCATTTATGAGCTCTAATAGTTTTCTGGTGTTGTCTTTAGAATTTTCTATGTATAGTATCATGTGTTCCACAAATAGTGACAGTTTTACTTCTTCCTTTACATTATGGATTTCTTTTATTTCTTTCCTTGTCTGGTTGCAGTGACTAGGCCTTCCAATATTATGTTGAATAAAAGTGGTTACATTGGTCCTCCTTATCTTGTTCCTGATCTCACAATAAATGCTTTCAACTTTTCATCACTGAGCATGATATTAGCTGTGTGCTTGTCATATGTGACCTTTATTATGTTGAATATTCCCTCTACACCCATTTTCTGGAGAGTTTTTATCATAAATGGATGTTGAACTTTGTTAAATATTTTTTTGCATCTTTTTAGGGGATCTTATGATTTTCATTCTTCAATTTGTTAAAGTGGAGTATCACGTTGATTTATTGATGAATATTGAAAAATCCTTGCATATCTGGGTTAAATCCCATTTGATCTTGATGTATGAACCTTTTCAAGTATTGGTGAATTTGGTTTGCTAATATTCTGTTGAGGATTTTTGCATCATGTTCGTCAGTGATATTGGCCTGTGATTTTCTTTCTTTCTTTCTTTCTTTTTTTTTGTGGTATCTTTGTCTGGTTTTGTTATCAGGGTGTTGCTGGTCTCATAGAATGAAATCAGCAGCATTCTTTCCTCTGAAAATTTTTAGATTAGTTTGAAAATAGGTGTTAATGCTTCTTTGAAGGATTGGAAGAATTTACATGTGAAGCCATCTGGTCCTGGAATTTTGTTTGTTGGAGTGGTTTTATTACTGATTCAGTTTCACTATTGGCAGTGGGTCTGTCCATATTTTTTACTTCTTCCTGATTCAGTCTTGGGAGATTGCAGATTTCTAGAAATTTGTCCATATATTCTAGGTTGTCCGTTTTATTGGTGTTTAGTTGCTTCTGGTAGTCTCTTATGATCTTTTGTATTTCTGTTGTGTCAGTTGTAACTTGTTTTTCATTTCTGCTTTTATGATTTGTGCTCTCTCTTTTCTTTCTTGATGATTCTGGCTAAAGTTTTATTAATTTTGTTTATATTTTCAAAGAACTAGCACTTAGTTTCATTGATCCTATTTTTTTAACTCTATATTTTATTTCTGATTTGACCTTTATGTTTTCTTTCCATAATTAACTTTGGATTTTGTGTGTTCTTCTTTTTCTACATCCTTTTGGTGTAAGGTTAGGTTGTTAACTTAAGATTTATTTTCCCTAAGGTAAACTTGTATTGCTATAAATTTCCCTCTTAGAACTATTTTTTTCTGCATCTTATAAAATTTGGATTTTTGTGTTTCCATTTTTATTTGTCTCCAGGTACTTTTTGATTCTTTTCTTTGATTTCTTCAGTGATCCATTGGTTGTTTAGTAATATTTTGTTTAGTCTTCATGTGTTTGCATTTTTTGCAGTTTTTCCTTGTAGTTGATTTCTAGTCTCATAGTACTGTAGTCAGAAAAGATGGTTGATATGATTTCAATTTTCTTAAATTTACTGAGGTTTGTTTTATGGCCTAGCATGTGATCTATCCTGGAAAAGGTTCCATATGCACTTGAAAATAATGTGTATTCTGCTGTTTTTGGATGAAATGCTCTGTATAAATCTATTAACTCAATCTGGTCTAGTGAGTCATTTAAGGCCAATGTTTCCTTATTTTTTTTTTCTGTCTGGATGATCTATCCATTGATGTAAGTGGGTTGTTAAAGTCCCTATTATTATTGCATTACTTCAGTTTCTCCCTTAATTTCTGTTAATATTTGCTTGATGTATTTAAGTACTTCTATGCTGGTACATATATATTATCTTCTTATTGGGTTGATCCCTTGATCATTATGTAATATCCTTCTTTGTCTCTAGTAACATTCTTATTTTAAAGTCTATTTTCTCTTATATAAATATTGCTACCCCAGGTTTCTTTTGAATCCCATTTGCATGGGATACCTTTTCCATTCTCTCACTTGCAGTGTGTGTCTTTAGATCTGAAGTGAGTTTCTTGTAGGCAGCTTATATATGGATATATGGGTCTTGTTTTAGTATCCATTGAGCTCTTCTATGTCTTTTGGTTAGAGTGTTTAGTCCATTTACACTTAAACAAATTGTTGATATGTATATTCTTATTGCCATTATGTTATTTATTTGGGGGTGGTTTTATAGGTCTTTTTTGTTCTTTTCTTCTTCTCTTTTCTGATGACTGTCTTTAGTGATATATTTGGATTCTTTTTTCTTTTTCATGTATGTATATTCTGTAGAATTTTTGTTTGTCATTACCATGAGGTTTATATATAAAAATCGGTATATATACATGATTGCTTTAAGTTGCTGATCTCTTCATTTCAAATGCATTTTAACAACCCCTCAGCATTTGTACTCCCCTCCCCTCATGATTACACTTTTGATATTATATTTTACTTCTAATAGTTTGTGTATCCCCTAACTGCTTAATGTGTATATGAATGATTTTCCTAATTTTTTCTTTTAATATTCTTACTAGATTTGTTCATGGATGGTTTCATAACTTTACCCTGTATTTGACTTTACAGATGAGTTTTTTTTTCTTCCCTAATTATTATGTTTCTAGTTGTGGTCTTTTCTTTTTCCTTAGAGTAGTCCCTTTAACATTTCTTGTAAATGTGGTTTGGTGGTGCTGAACTCTTAGCTTTTCCTTGTCTGTAAAGCTTTTGAGCCCACTATTAACTTTGAATGAGAGACTTGCCAGGTAGAGTATTTTTGTTGTAGATGTTTCCCTTCCATCACTTTAAATATATCATGCCTCTTCTTTCTGGCCTGCAGACTTTTTTTTTTTTTTAAAGAAAGAAACTCTTTAAAAACTTTATAAAAAAGTTTCCTTTTAAAGAAAGTCAGCTGACATCCTTATGGGAGTTCCCTTGTATATAAATTGTTGCTTTTCCCTTGCTGCTGTTAATATTCTCTCTTTATCTTTAATTTTGCCATTTTAATTATAATACGTCATGGTGTGTTCATTTTTGAGTTATTCTTATATGGGACTCTCTGTGCTTCTTGGATTTGGATTTCTGTTTCTTTTCATAGGTTAAGGAAGTTTTCAGCTATTATGTCTTCAAATATGTTCTCAACCCTTTACTCTCTTCTCCTTAGGGGACCCCTACAATGTGAATATTAGTGTGCTTAAACTTGTTCCAGAAGTCTCTTAAACTGTTCTCATTTCTTTTCATTCTTTTTTCTTTTTTTCTCTTTAGCATCACTGATTTCCACTACTGTGTTTTTCAGCTCACTGATCTCTGTATTATTTTGTCTACTGTTGATGACTTCTAGTGTATTTTTCATTTCAGTTGTTGTATTCTTTCTTTATCTATGTTTGATTGTTCTTTATGTTTTCTAACTCTTTGCTAAAAACTGCTAACTTCTCACTATGTGCATCCATTCCTCTCCTGAGTTCTTTGATTGTTTTTATGATCATTGCCCTCAACTCTTTCTCAGGTAGATTGCTTATCTCTACTTCACTTAGTTCTCTCCTGGGGTTTCATCTTGTCCTTTCATTTAGAACCTGTTCCTCTGCTGCCTCATTTTGCCTAAGTTGCTGTTTTTATTCTTATGTGTCTAGTAGGTTGATTGATTAAGTTTTCTGACCTTGGAGACATGGCCATTTGTAGTATTTCTGTGTATCCCAGCAATGAACTCCCCTCTCATCACCAGAGCTATATGCTCTAGAAGTTCCCCCATAAGACTTGTGTGTGTCTTTCTTGTGTTTGGCTGACACTGTGAGCAGTCTGATAGGTTTGGTTGGCCCCTAGTCTGTTTGGTTCCCAGGCCCCAACTTGTTTAGAGGCTGCCAGCCTCTGGTTGGTAGGACTGGATCATGAGGTGGCTGACTGGAACCCTGGAGGCGCCCTGAGTCTCTTGTTGGCTTACTGGTGGGTGAGGTCAGGATCCAGGAGACCCCAGGGCTGTTGCCTCCTCACTGGTGTGTGAAACTAGGTCCTGGGGCTAGTGCTAACTTACTGGTGGGCAGACCCAGTCCTGGGGTCTGATTGCATATCTCACGGATGCAGAAATGTTGTTGAATTGCTGGTGGGTGGGCCCAGCTTCTGATATAGTTAGTTTCTGACATAGTCAGTTTCTGACATAGTTGGGATCTAGGGTGTCCCAAAGCTTGTGTGGGCCTGGTATTGGGTGGAGCCAAGGCCCATTCAGTCCCAGGAAAGGATCTGGCCTGTTAGTGGATGGGTTTTGTCCACAGGCTACTTGGGTTGCAGTTTTCTTGCTGCTGGTGTCTGCCTGTTTGTGGGTAAAACTGGCCCTAGGGGTAGAGTAGACTTCTTGGAGGGTAGGTTTAGGGCCCAGGGGATTCTAAGGCTGGTGCCTGCCCCATGGTGTGTGGAGCAGGTCCCATGATCTTCGGAAGTAAGGCACTGGGTGTTCTCCCTCTAGTGCCTGTGCCCTGGTGTATCATGTTGGGTCCTGGGCCCTCTGTAGGCAGGGCCATGTCCAACAGTGGCTGTGCGCTCAGGGGCTCTTGATGCAGACTGTTTCCTAGTGGATGGGCTGTATCCATACCTAGTTAGTTGCTTAGACTGACACACCCCAGCACTGGTATTTAGATACAAGCTACCAGGCCAGGACAAGGCTGGGTCCTGGGCTAATAAGCTAGAGAGTGGATTTCAAAATAGTGTTTGCCAGCATCATTGTTCATGTGGTAGAACAATCCCCAAAATAGTTGCCACCAGTACCTATGTACTCTGGGTGAACTGCAAGTACCTCCTGCCTCTTCAGGACACTGTCCAATTTGAGAAGGTAGGTCTGACCCAAGCGCCTATGAAATTACTGCTTCTTTCCTGAGCCCTGGAGGATGTGAGATTTTGTGTGCACACTTTCCTTTAAGAATTAAGTTTCTATTTCCCCTAGCCCTCTGAGACTACTGAAATTAAGCCCCACTGACCTTCAAAACCAAATGTTCTGGGGACTCATCTTCCCACCCTAGGGCCCCAGAGCTGGGGAGCTCGACATGGGGCTTGAACCTCCTTTGGGAGAACGTCTGCAATTGTAAGTATTATCTCATTTGTGGGTCACTGACCCTCGGGTATGGGACTTGATTATATAGTGACTCCACTCCTCTTACCCATCTTTTTATATCTTTAGCTGTAGAAGAACTTTTCTGGTAGGCTTCAGGCTTTTTCACCGATGGTTGTTTTACAAATATTTTTTGTTTCCATGTGCCTGTGAGAAGGGATGAACTCAGGGTCTTTTTACTCACCATCTTGGTTGCCAGCCCAAGAGATGGTTATTCATTGATTTTAAAATGCTCTCCATAGTAATAAACAGAGTTTTTAATTTGGATGTGTATGTATCAGCTTCAAATCATTTTTGTATAGACAATTTTTCCTCTTTACTAAACTGTCTCAAATATCAATGCAAGTTATGTCTTGGACAAAGATTTTCTACTGTTATTTTAATAAGATGTGAACAAAAGCCAGATATCAGTTAATAGTCTCACTTCACTAAAGATAAGGGGGAAGAGGCAGAGTGGATAGGAAAATGCTGCGAATATTTTGAACAAAAGAATAGTTAATTATATTCATGTTCTGTTATAGAGATTACTAAAATTGTGAAGGGAGTGAGAACAACTAACCACTGCTCATAATTTTGTGAATTAGTTGCATCAAGAGTTTGTGAAATTAGCAGTATTCCCCATATTGTGGAAGGCTTAAAGTAGTTACACATCAAGAATTAAACAATGCACAGCAAACACAAAGAGAATTGAAAGAAACTCCTAAAACAAGGCAGCAAATATTACAGAAAATTCTCTTAAGCAGTCAAAACTAAGACAGCCTTAAACCAGTACTTTAATGATCTCTTTAAATACATTTTTTTTCATAAAAGCAGCTAATTATAATCAGAAAAATACATTCCATAAAAGAATGTTTTAAAGATTGCAGTTTTACATTTCTGACAAATATGAAATTATTTTTCAGAAGCAGAGGGAAGAAGGCAAAAACTAGCTGCTTACATAGTTTTTTGTTGTTGGTAATGGATTTACTGAGATATAACTTACAAATTTAACATTGCACAATTTTCTGATTTTTGTATATTCACATAATTGTACAACCACCACCACAATCAATTTTAGAATACTTGTGTCACTCCAAAAAGAAATCCTTTACCCATTAGTCATCACCCCATAGTTCCCCAGTGATCCCAACCCTAGTCAATTACTAACTTATTTTCTGTCTCCATAAATTTGCCTATTCTGGAAATTTCATATGATGCCAAACTGATATCATAGTGGACTAAGCACAGTGCAGGAATGCAAAAATAGAGTCAGACAGCCATTGAGGATCTGGTCTTGCCATCCCCACACCACTGAGAGCTTGAAATTTCTTAACTGTACCAGATCCAAGGACACCACCAGCCATATTCAGAACAGCATCTGCCAGCTGCAACCTTATGGTCTCAAAGACCCCCTTGTAACTATGAAACAGAGAGTCCCATACAGAATAAATCAAAGGAGAAACATGCCAAGACACATATTAATCAAACTATTAAAAATTAAATACAAATAAAAAGTATTAAAACCAGCAAGGGAAAAGCAACAAATAACATACAAGGGAATCCACATAAAGTTAACAGCTGATCTTTCAGCAGAAACTCTGCAAGTCAGAAAGGAGTGGTAGGACATATTTAAAGTGATGAAAGGGAAAAACCAACAACCAAGATTACCCAGCAAGAATCTCATTCAGATTTGATGGAGAAATTAAAATATTTACAGACAAGCAAAAGTTAACAGAAATCACCACCACCAAACCAGCTTTCCAACAAATGCTAAAGGAACTTCTCTAGGCAGGAAACACAAGGGGAAGGTAAAGACCTACAAAAACAAACCCAAAACAATTAAGAAAATGGTAATAGGAACATGCATATCAATAAGTACCTTAAATTTAAATGGACTAAATGCTCTAGCCAAAAGATATAGACTGGCTGAATGGATACTAAACAAGACCTGTATATATGCTGTCTACAAGAGACCCACATCAGAACTAGGGACACATACAGAATGAAAGATAGAGGATGGAAAAAGATATACCATGCAAATGGAAATCAAAAGAAAGCGAAGGAGCAATTCTCATATCAGAGAAAACAGACTTTAAAATAAAGACTATTACAAGAGACAAAGAAGGACATTACATAAAGATCAAGGGATCAATCCAAATAGAAGATATAACAATTGTAAATATTTATGCACCCAACATAGAAGCACCTCAATAAACAAGGCAAAAGCTAACAACTATAAAAGGAGAAATCGACAGTAACACAATCACAGAAGGGGACTTTAACACCCCATTTTCACCAATGGGCAGATCATTCAAAATGAGAATAAATAAGGAAACATGAGCTTTATTTATTTTATGTATTGATTTTTGGCTGAATTAGGTCTTCAGGCAAGCAGGGCCTCCTCTTCCCTGTGGTGCCCATGGGATTCTCATGTGGCTTCTCTTGTTGTGGAGCACAGGCTTTAGAGCACAGTCTCAGTAGTTGTTGCCTGTGGGCTTTTTTGCTCTGAGGTATGTGGGATCTTCCTGGACCAGGGCGTGAACCTGTGTCCCTTGCATTGGCAGGAAGATTCTTAACCACTGCACTTCCCCAACCACTTCAGGGAAGCCTGAAACACAAGCTTTAAATGATACATTAAACAAGATGAACAACTGATATTTATAGGACATTCCATCCAAAACCAACAGAATACACTTTCTTCTCAAGTGCTCATGGAACATACTCTAGGATAGATCACATCTTGGGTCACAAATCAAGACTTGGTAAATTTAAGAAAACTAAAATTGCATCAAGTTTCTTCTCCAAACACAATGCTATGAGACTAGATCTTGATTACAGGAAAAAAAAATCTGTAAAAAATACAAATACATGGAGGCTAAACAATACACTACTAAATAAGAGATCACTGAAGAAATCAAAGAGGAAATCAAAAAACTACTTAGAAACAAATGACAATGAAAACACAATGACCCAAAACCTATGGGATGCAGCAAAAGCAGTTCTAAGAGGGAAGCTTATGGCAATAAAATTGTACCTCAAGAAACATCTCAAATAAACAACCTAACCTTACACCTAAAGCAATTAGAGAAAGAAGAAGAAAAAAACCCCAAAGTTAGTAGAAGGAAAGAAATCATAAAGATGAGATCAGAAATAAATGAAAAAGAAATGAAGGAAACAGTAGCAAACAGGAATAAAACTAAAAGCTGGTACTTTGAGAAGATAAACAAAATTGATAAACCATTAGCCAGACTCATGAAGAAAAAAAGGGAGAAGACTCAAATCAATAGAATTAGAAATGAAAAGGGAGAAGTAACAAGTGACACTGCAGAAATACAAAGGACAATAAGAGATTACTACAAGCAACTCTATGCCAATAAAATGGACAACGTAGAAGAAATGGGCAAATTCTTAGAAAAGCACAACCTTCCAAGACTGAACCAGGAAGAAACAAAATATAAACAGAAATCACAAACACTTAAATTGAGACTGTGATTAAAAATGTTCCTACAAACAAATGCCCAGGACCAGATGGCTTCACTGGTGAATTCTATCAAACATTTAGAGAAGAGCTAAAACCTATCCCTCTCAAACTCTTCCAAAATATAACAGAGGAAGGAACATGCCTAAACTCACTCTATGAGGTCACCCTCACCCTGATACCAAAACCAGACTAAGAGATCACAAAGAAAGAAAACTACAAGCCAATATCACTAATGAACATAGATGCAAAAATCCTCAACAAAATACTAGCAAATGGAATCCAAAAACATATTAAGAGCATCATACACCATGATCAAGTGAGGTTTATCCCAGGAATGCAAGGATTCTTCAATAGATGCATATTAGTCAATGTGATACACCATATTCAGAATTTGAAGGAGAAAAATCATATGATCATCTCAATAGATGCAGAAAAGGATTTCAACAAAATTCAACACCCATTTATGATAAAAACACTCCAGAAAGTAGGTGTAGCGGGAACTTACCTCATTATAATAAAGGCCTTGTATGACAAACCCACAGCCAACATCTTCTCAACATTGAAGAACTGAAACCATTTCCTCTAAGATCAGGAACAAGACAAGGTTGTCAAGTCTGGCTATTATTATTCAACATAGTTTTGGTAGTTTTAGCCACAGCAATCAGAGAAGAAAAAGAAATAAAAAGAATCCAAATGGGAAAAGAAGAAGTAAAACTCTCATTGTATGCAGATGACATGATACTATACATAGAGAATCCTAAAGATGCTATGAGAAAACTACTAGAGCTAATCAATGAATCTGGTTAAGTAGCAGGATACAAAATTAATGCACAGAGATCCCTGGCTTTCCAATACACTAATGTTGAAAAATCTGAAAGACAAATTAAGGAAACACTGCCATTTACCATTGCAACAAAAATAATAAATTACTTGGAATAAACCTATCTAAGGAGACAAAAGACCTATATGCAGAAAACTATAAGACACTGATGAAAGAAATTAAAGATGATACTAACAGATGGAGAAGATATACCATGTTCTTGGTTTGGAAGAATCAACATTGTGAAAATGACTATATTACCCAGAGCAATCTACAGATTCAATGCAATCCCTATCAAACTACCAATGGCATTTTTCACAGAACTAGAACAAAAAATTTCACAATCTGTATGGAAACACAAAAAACCCGAATAGCCAAATCAATCTTGAGAAAGAAAACCAGAGCTGGAGGAATCAGGCTCCCGGACTTCAGACTATACTACAAAGCTACAGTAATCAAGACAATATGGTACTGGCACAAAAACAGAAATATAGATCAATGGAACAAGATAGAAAGCCCAGAGATAGTCCCATACACTTACGGTCACCTTATTTTTGATAAAGGAGGCAAGAATATACCATGGTGAAAACACAGTCTCTTCAGTAAGTGGTGCTGGGAAAACTGGACAGCTACATGTAAAAGAATGAAATTAGAACACTTATTAACACCCTACACAAAAATAAACTCCAAATGGATTAAAGACCTAAGTGTAAGGCCAGACACTATAAATCTCTTAGAGGAAAACATAGGGAGAACACTCTATGACATAAATCGTAGCAAGATCCTTTTTGACCCACCTCCTATAGAAATGGAAATAAAAAAAATAAACAAATGGGAACTAATGAAACTTAAAAGGTTTTGCACAGCAAAGGAAACCATAAACAAGATGAAAAGACAACGTTCAGAATGGGAGAAAATATTGCTAATGAAGCAACTGACAAAGGATTAATCTTCAAAATTTACAAGTAGCTCATGCAGCTCAATATCAAAAAACAAACAACCCAATCTAATAATGGGCTGAAGATATACAGATTGCCAACAAACACATGAAAGGATGCTCAACATCACTAATCATTAGAGAAATGCAAATCATAACTACAATGAGGTATCACCTCCCACCAGTCAGAATGTCCTTCCTCAAAAAATATACAAGCAGTAAATTCTGGAGAGGGTATGGAGAAAGGGGAACCCTCTTGCACTTTTTGTGGGAATGTAAATTGATACAACCACTATGGAGAACAGTATGGAGGTTCTTTTAGAAACTAAAAAATAGAATTACCATATGACCCAGCAATCGCACAACTGGGCATATACCCTGAGAAAACCATAATTCAAAAAGAGTCATGTACCACAATGTTCATTGCAGCTCTGTTCACAATAGACAGGATATGGAAGCAACCTAAGTGTCCATTGATAGATGAATGGGTAAAGAAGATATGACACATATATCCAATGGAATATTACTCAGCCATTAAAAGAAATGAAATTTAGTTTTTTGTAGTGAGGTGGATGGACCTAGAGTCTCTCATACAGAGTGAAGTAAGTCAGAGGAGAAAAACAAATATTGTGTATTAAGGCATATATATATTATCTAGAAAAATGGTACAGATGAACCTGCAGGGCAGGAATAGAGATGTAGATGTAGAGAGTGGACTTGAGGACATGGGGAGTGGGAGGGTAGGTTGGGATGAAGTGAGAGAGTGGCATGGACATATATACACTACCAAATATAAGATAGATAGCTAGTGAGAAGCAGCCACATAGCACAGGTAGATCAGCTTGGTGCTTTGTGACGACCTAGAGGGGTGGGATCGGGAGGGTGGGAGGGATACGCAAGAAGGAGCGTATATGAGGATATATGTATATGTATAGCTGATTCACTTTGTTATACAGCAGAAGCTAACACACCATTGTAAAGCAATTATACTCCAATAAAGATGTTAAAAGAAAACTCATGAAATAGTCAATTTCAAAATGTCTTGGTTCAGTCTAAATGCATGATATCTCTTTCACCAGAGATATCAATTCTTTCCACAGTTCACACCATTTGCATTAGACAGAGCTTCTATCTTTATGTGATAGTCTTTGCCCTTAAGTTAGCTGACTTATACAATGTCATTTCTCTCTTTATATTTCATCTTCTATCTTATATTGAATTGCATTATATTTTGAGAATTATATGCTCGTTGAGGAAACAATATTAAGACTACCTCTGGCCCCTTTTTGTTTTTTTACTGGTAGGATTTTGATTATATCATCAAGATCAAGTTGACCTGTTTCCATTTTTACTCTTTGAACATGAATTTTGTCTCTTTATTTGAAGTCCTTTAATTCATTCATTCAGTAAGCATTTTCTTATTTCCTAGTATTCTCAAAGCATTACGTTATACATTCTAAGTGATACACAGGTAAATATGATATTCTTTCTACATAAGAGACACAATGAGGTGTATAAATATGCATAATTTCTGTTTTAATTTTGGCTCTGCCACATACTGCTAGAGTAGTATTTCACAAATTCTTTTACTTAGTTTTTAATTTCTTTATTTATAAATTGAAAATAATACTTATTATTAGGAAGAACAAGAGAGTAAATACAAATATTTAATTAAATCAGTGCCTTGCACGTGATGAGTAGCAAAATACATTAAGCTATGCTTATTCATAATGATTATAGTTTATCTGGGAGAGTAGTGATATATATAGCTATAATATTTCACAGAAAATATGGAGTATAATGGGATTGTTTTCAATTGAGTACTTAAGGGAAGACTGTCAAGAAAATGGTATTGTTCTGATCTTTGAAAACTGATTATGACAAATCAGTTAATTTTTTATACTCATAAAAGTGGATAATTATTTTTGTCTTACCTCCTTCTCATTTTTACTGGTGATTTGAATATGATAATGTGCTCAGGCAAGCTTTGTAAATCATAAAATCTTAAGTAAATTAAGCGATTCTACTAAACGATGTTAATTCTTATTCCATTCCTAGTCTAGGAAATCCACTTTAATTTGCTTTCCCAAACTAAGGGTGAGTGTGCTATCTCTATAATGGTTAACTTTTAAAATATGGGTATAAATAAGCTAATGAATTATGTGAGTCACAGTTCTCATCTTATTGAACCAGCATTAAACAGTGCCAGGAACAGTAACTATCACTGTTGCCGGAACATTCTTTTGTCACAGGAGCTCTTTCTTTCTCACGTGCGTTAGCATAGGTTACCTTTCATTAGAGAAAATGAGACAAATCTTTCATTTACAAGTCATCTTATCCTGAGGCCCTGTTTTTGAGTAAATACACACACATACACATGGCTTCAGAAAACTAATTGCTTCCTGTGAGAGAACCTACCTTTCCTTAGCCCAGACCACTTGAGAACATGAGAGAATTCTTCAGAAGTAAACCATGGCTTGCTTGATGGATACCTGGCTGGTTGTCATGGAAATTTGTGCTTGGGTATTTCTAGCTGAATTCCAAATTGGCATTCTGAACAAGTCTCATGAAGAAAGAGAGAGAAAGAAAGAGAGCAAAGCTAAACCAAAAGTTTAACTTTTCTTGTCCTTCTAGGATCCCCTTTTCTTTTCTTTCTTTTCCCTAACACCAACTACAAACGTCTTAATACAGAGATGAAAGAAAAATTATTAGCAGCAGTGACAGTTTCAGTATGCTAGTGCAAGCTTCATATTTAATTCAATTTAAGAAGTCCCTTCCTGATTTATTTGACTAATTTCTTATAAATATGTAATGCCTTGGCCATTAGCTAAAGAAGTGTGGGTTTAATAGATATAGGGTCAACAGTGACAAAAGTCTGGCAAAATAAAATCAGGAATATACAAAAATCTCATGTATCCTGTATTTGAACAGCAGAACATGTGAAAAATATCCTAATAGACATTATCTTTGTTTAATAAGTAAGGAAACCTAGTCGTCTGGAGGAATAATATGGAAGCCATCTGATATACTTTAAGTAAATATCTCTAGATGTTAACCAGTGATT
The DNA here is from genome assembly GCF_951394435.1 of Stenella coeruleoalba. Taxonomy (NCBI): domain Eukaryota; kingdom Metazoa; phylum Chordata; class Mammalia; order Artiodactyla; family Delphinidae; genus Stenella; species Stenella coeruleoalba. Next base: position 17,806,531 of record NC_137159.1, on the reverse strand, counting down.
CCTAAATAACCTTCAAGTACAAAATTAAAGTACCTTCAATCACTACAACTGCTTTCCAATATTTTATTCAACAAATTCATATATATATATATATATATATATAAAATTATTATTATGTACCTAGAAATGTGAAAAGACTGATGATCTGATAGGGAATAACAACTGAACCATAATAATACAAACAACAAAACAATGTCTACAACATAAGTTACTTAGGCCATTAGAAAATACTGTAAAGTAAGTGTTTTGAACTTTATTTTACATTTGAGAATTTAATTGCTAGTAACTAGACCTAGAATCTGGGTCTCTAGATATTTAGTGTAAGATTCCCTTTATCTGGAATTTCTCAAATACTAATGCTGTGTTCCATACAATTGTCCTTCTTGTCTCATTTGAGTGGATGATACTTCAAGAAATTATGAAGCATTCATCCTTCCTCTGGTTATTTTACCTCCAGACTTTAAGGTAGTGCTTAGATTTTAGAAGCCACTTAATAAATATTTGATGGCATGCATCATTATACAAAAGGTTTTCAAGTCCCTCTCCAATCTTTCACTTTCCTGAGATAGAATCTTTTATTGGGACCATCCTGTACTGATGCTTTACATAGCATTAAGCCCAGGGACTTGATGTCTTGATCATGAAAGACCATATATAGATGGCAAGTCTTTTCTGAAAGGAGAAGGAAGTACATGTATTTCCATTCATTTGTGCTGTCTGCTGTGGCCAATAACATCCTGCAGATAAAAGAATCAATATTTTTGAGCTGCAGACTTAGCCTCAAATGTAAAAGCATTACTGGAGTGCAGTGTTTTGAAGCAAAAAGTAAAAGGAAGGGAAAAAAAACTTCTGTAAAACTTCAACATAATATTTTTTTCTTTTCTAAAAATATTTTTCACTTTGTGTTAACAGTGTTATTGGAAATGGACAGCATCATAACTAGAGTATTAAGAGAATAAGATTAATGTGAAAAATGCAGTAGAAATAAAATAGAATGTAGTATATAATTACACAGAAATGAGTGATTACTTTTATACCAAAAAAGGAAATAAAAATCCCTTTGAGATTAGCATTTCCAAAGGGACTGAATCTTTAAAAGTATTTAAGTTTCAAACTCACAAATGGATTAAACCATGGGAAGAGAAAAAAAGTCAAATATATTGCCTGCTCGTGAAATGTGTTTTACAAGATATTCCCTGGATGAATATGGTAAAGAACACAAGGTGTTCACAATGAATTTAGAAAAATATAACTTTGAAATTTTCATGTTATTTGTCCAATTCTTCCTCTTTCCTTTCTTCCTCTCTCACCCTTGCTCCTCCTATGTCCTTTCTCTTTCTCTCTCTCTCTAACACACATACTGTATATATATATATATATATATATATATATATATATATATATACATCTTGATACAAAATATTCAGGATATATTCTCTTGTTGGATTTATCCACCACTCTACACTTTGATCATGCTACTTATTTATGCTCCTCTGAGCTTTTAGCTTTCTTTTGATTACTACTTTTGTTTGTTTTCTAACATTATAATATTATATTATCATATAATATAATAATATTGATCCTTGAACTCAGGATAGGGAAACAATTTTATGTATTTCTCAGTCATTCTCCCACCCACCATTGTCAAGAAATTCTCAAAGAATCAAGATTTCAAATACTGTTAAAATTAAGAATTATCCAGATATTCCACACTGCTCCAATATTTGAAGTGAGAAAAGATACATAGAAGTTAGGGTTAACAACATTAACAACACTGAAAGACAGACTACACTCACAGTTTAAAAATCAGTTAGTTTTGTCCTGGGCACTTCAGGACACCATATTTCCTATTGCTTCAGGTCCCCCTGAAACTTCCTTTTCCCTCTCGACAACTTTTTTCAAGAAAGAAATTAAATAACTTATTCTCACCGAGGTATACATAGTTTCAAATATGTGAACTGTAAAGGTTTTCAGCAACTTAAGTGATAGGAATGATGAGATTCAAGGAGTTGCAGGTGTTACCAGCTTGATGAAGACATCAGAGAAGCCACAAGATGATGTGAACCTCTGGTGAGTAGCTAAGCCTTGGTTATGCCCATGCAATGGTATGATAGAGAAATATATCTAAACACTCTTCTCAGGTATCCCACCAGCAACTGTGCTCCAAAGGCCTCTCAACTTGTTTTCCCTGAAAGAAAATCACACCTTAATATGCTTTCTTAATCAACATTTACTTCTCCCAATAGGTTGTAGGGCTCCCTACTTTGTATAAGGAAGTGGAAGGAGAGCACTCTGCTCATGGATCTATTAACTCTTATCATGGTCAACATTCTATTTCATTTCCTTACTGTTTGCTTTAGGTTTAGTTTCCAAATGTCCTAGTGACATCAAAGAATCTAGTGAACTTACAACAAAATCATGACATCTTGGTAAAATAAACTGATCTTTGTGAAGGTACATCAAAAGCTTAGCTGACATTGATGGTTGAAGCTGGTTATGTTTCTTACAGTGATACTCTTGGAGAGGCACAGTATTTTTAACTGTTCCGGTCATTTCTACACATCTCATGTTGCTTAATCCTCAAAATAGCCTTGTTAAGAGAATAGTTATCTGCCTTTTATAGAACCAGAACATGTGCTTCTGACAAACAAAGTGATCCAGCACCCTCATATTGCTAGCTGTTACACAGTGGGAACTGGAGAGGAGTCCTGACCAGAACCAGGAAAGCATGATGTGTTCTCTTCCTATATCTCCAGCCACATCTTAGACTATTCTCACCCTTGGCTATCAAGATCCAGTTGCTCACAAGTACTTTGCTCCTGTTCAGTTTCTTAAATTTTTTTCTTTCCTTTGTCAATAAATTTGCACTATTTTCCTAAAATGTTCTTGTGATATATTCATTCCTTTGCTCTCTTAGCTGATTCTTTGTATTTTTCAAGTGTCTGCCCAATAGATAATTTTCTTGGTGACACCTTTCCTTCCTACTGCTCCCTAACCCCTGGCCAAGTATTTTATCTCAGAGTATCTTACTATTTATTTTTAATCCTCACAAATATTTGAAAGTATTTAGTTTATTTACATAGTTAATTTGTCAATGCTTATCACTTCCACCATCCTGAAAGCTCCACAAATTCTAATACAGTATTTTTCTTAACATTTCATGAAAACAGTGTGAAGCACAATTCTTAAGATAGAGTAAATGCAAACAATACATGAATGAGTGAATGAATGAAGCAATAAATCTAGATCTCATTGTATTCCCATGTTTGTTTTCTTATGCTATTTTATCTCTTCTGTATATAAAAAATTTTGAAATAATACCTCCTTTTGGTGGCAAGATACATATTTTTCTCTTTTACTCAAAGAAATGTTACTTTATATGAGTGAGTCCTCTTATTTCTTTAGGTCTTCGTTTCTTTGTTCCTAAAATTAAAATGTGGTTAGGTAGCCTCATCCACCAGAGGGCAGACAGCAGAAGCAAGAAGAAATACAATCTGGCCTCCTGTGGAACAAAAACCACATTCACAGAAGATACATAAGATGAAAAGGCAGAGGGCTATATACCAGATGAAGGAAAAAGATAGAACTCAAGAAAAACAACTAAATGAAGTGGAAATAAGCAATCTTCCAGGAAAATAATTCAGAATAATGATAGTGAAGTTGATCCAGGACCTCGGAAAAAGAATGGAAGCAAAGTTCGAGAAAAAGCAAGAAATGTTTAACAAAGACCTAGAACAATTAAATATCAAACAAACAGAGATGAACAATATGATAACTGAAATTAAAACTACACTAGAAGGAATCAGTAGCAGAATAGCTGAGGCAGAAGAACGGATAAGTGACCTGGAAGACAGAGTGGTGGAATTCACTGCTGCAGAACAGAATAAAGAAAAAAGAATGAAAAGAAATGAAGACAGCCTAAGAGATCTCTGGGACAACATTAAACACAACAACATTTACATTATAGGGGTCCCAGAAAGAGAAGAGAGAGAGAAAGAACCAGAGAAAATATATGAAGAGATTATAGTCAAAAACTTCCCTAACATGGGAAAGGAAATAGCCACCCAAGGCCAGGAAGCGCAGCAAGTTCCACACAGGATAAACCCAAGGAGAAACACGCCAAGACACATAGTAATCAAATTTGCAAAAATTAAAGACAAAGAAAAATTATTGAAAGCAGCAAGGGAAAAATGACAAATAGCATACAAGGGAATTCTGATAAGGTTAAAAAATGATTGCTCAGCAGAAACTCTACAAGAAAGAAGGGAGTGGCATGATATACTTAAAGTGAGGAAAGGGAAGTACCTACAACCTAGATTACTCTACCAGGCAAGAATATCGTTCAGATTCGATGGAGAAATCAAAAGCTTTACAGAAAAGCAAAGGCTAAGAGAATTCAGCAGCACCAAACCAGCTTTACAACAAATGGTAAAGGAATTTCTCTAAGTGGGAAACACAAGAGAAGAAAAGGACATACAAAACCAAATGCAAAACAATTAAGAAAATGGTCATAAGAACATACCTATTGATAATTACCTTAAACGTGAATAGATTAAATGCTCCAACCAAAAGATACAGGCTTGCTGAATGGATACAAATATGAGACCCATATATATGGTGTCTACAAGAGACCCACTTCAGACCTAAGGACAAATACAGATTGAAAGTGTGGGAATGGAAAAATATATTTCATGCAAATGGAAATCAAAAGAAAGCTGCAGTAGCAGTACTCATCAGATAAAATAGACGTTAAAATAAAGAATGTTACAAGAGACAAGGAAGGACACTACAAAATGATCAAGGGATCAATCCAAAAAGATATAACAATTATAAATATATATACACTCAACATAGGAGAACCTCAATACATAAGGCAACTGCTAACAGTTGTAAAAGAGGAAATCAACAGTAACACAATAATAGTGGGGGAATTTAACACCTCACTTACACTAATTGACAAATCACACAAATTGAAAATAAATAAGGAAACAGAGGATTTAAATGACATAAGAGACCAGATAGATTTAACTGAGATTTATAGGACATTCCATCCAAAAACAGCAGTTACACTTCTCCAGTGTGCACAGAACATTCTCCAGGATAGATCACATCTTGTGTCACAAATCAAGCCTCAGTAAATTTAAGAAAATTGAAATCATATCAAGCATCTTTTCTGACCACAATGCTATGAGATTAGAAATGAATTACAGGGGAAAAAAATGTAATAAAACACAAACACATGGAGGCTAAACAATACATAAGTAAATAATGAAGAGATCACGGAAGAAATCAAAGAGGTAATCAAAAAATACCTAGAGACAAAAGACTATGAAAACACAATGATCCAAAACCTATGGGATGCAGCAAAAGCTCGTCTAAGAGGGAAGTTTATAGCAAAGAAGCCTACCTGAAGAAACAAGAAAAATCGTAAATAAACAATCTAACCTTACACCTGGAAGAACAAAGAACACCCAAAGTTAGCAGAAGGAAAGAAATCAAAAAGATAACAGCAGAAATAAATGAAATAGAAATAAAGAAAACAATAGCAAAGATGAATAAAACTAAAACTTGGTTCTTTGAGAAGATAAACAAAATTGATAAACCATTAGCCAGACTCATCAAGAAAAGGAGGGAGAGGAATCAAATCAATAAAATTCAAAATGAAAATGGAGGAGTTACAACAGACACCACAGAAATACAAAACATCCTAAGACACTACTACAAGCAACTCTTTGCCAATAAAATAAACAACCTGGAAGAAATGGACAATTTCATAGAAAGGTATAACCTTCCAAGACTGAAACAGGAAGAAATAGAAAATATGAACAGACCAATCACAAGTAATGAAATTGCAACTGTGATTAAAAATCTTCCAACAAACAAAAGTCCAGGACCAGACGGCTTCACAGGTGAATTCTATCAAACATTTGGAGAAGAGCTAACACCCATCCTTCTCCAATTCTTCCAAAAAATTTCAGAGGAAGGAACACTCCCAAACACCTTCTATGAGGCCACCATCACTCTGATACCAAAATCAGACAAAGATACTACAAAAAAAGAAAATTACAGACCAATATCACTGATGAATATGGATGCAAATATCCTCAATAAATACTAACAAACAGAATCCAACAACACATTAAAAGGATCATACACCATGATCAAGTGGGATTTATCCCAGGGATGCAATGATTCTTCAATACACACAAATCAATCAATGTGATATACCATATTAACAAATTGAAGAATAAAAAACATATGATCATCTCAATACATGCTGAAAAAGCTTTTGACAAAATTCAACACCATTTATGATAAAAACTCGCCAGAAAGTGGGCATAGAGGGACCCTACCTCAACATAATAAAGGCCATATATGACAAACCCACAGCAAACATCAATCTCAATGGTGAAAAACTTATAGCATTTCCTCTAAGATCAGGAACAAGGCAAGTATGTCCACTCTCACTACTATTATTCAACATAGCTTTGGAAGTCCTAGCCACAGCAATCAGGGAAGAAAAAGAAATAAAAAAAATACAAATTGTTAAAGAAGAAGTAAAACTGTCCCTGTTTGTAGATGACATGATACTATACATAGAGAGTCCTAAAGATGCCACCAGAAAACTACTAGAGCTAATCAATGAATTTGGTAAAGTTGCAGGATGCAAAATTAATGCACAGAGATCTCTTGCATTCCTCTACACTAATGATGAAAAATCTGAAAGATAAATTAAGGAAACACTCCCATTTACCATTGCAACAAAAAGAATAAAATGCCTAGGAATAAACCTACCTAGGGAGACAAAAGACCTGTATGCAGAAAACTATAAGACACTGATTAAAGAAATTAAAGATTTTACCAACAGATGGAGAGATATACTATGTTATTGGATTGGAATAATCAATATTTTGAAAATAACTATACTACCCAAAGCAATCTACAGATTTAATGCAACCCCTCTCAAATTACCAATGGCATTTTTTACAGAACTAGAACAAAAAATCTAAAAATTTGTATGGAGACACAAAAGACCCCAAATAGCCAATGCAGTCTTGAGGGAAAGAAAACGGAGCTGGAGGAATCAGACTTCCTGACTTCAGACTATACTACAAAGCTACAGTAATCAAGACAATATGGTACTGGCACAAAAACAGAAACATAGATCAATGTAACAAGATACAAAGCCCAGAGATAAACCCATGCACCTATGGTCAACTAATCTTTGACAAAGGAGGCAAGGATATACAATGGAAAAAAAGACAGTCTCTTTAATAAATGGTGCTGGGAAAACTGGACAGCTACATGTAAAAGAATGAAATTAGAACACTCCCTAACACCATACACAAAAATAAACTCAAAATGGATTAGAGACCTAAATGTAAGACTGAACACTACCAAGCTCTTAGAGGGAAACATAAGAAGAACACTCTTTGACATAAATCACAGAAAGATCTTTATTGATCCACCTCCTAGAGTAATGGAAATAAAAACCAAAATAAACAAATGGGACCTAATGGAACTTCAAACTTTTGCACAACAAAGGAACCTATAAAGACAAAAAGACAACACTCAGAATTGGAGAAAATATTTGCAAATGAATCAATGGACAAAGGATTAATCTTCCAAATATATAAACAGCTCATGCAGCTCAACATGAAAAAAACCAAACAATCCAATCCAAATATGTGCAGAAGACCTAAATAGACATTTCTCTAAAGAAGACATACAGATCACCAATAAGCACATGAAAAGTTGCTCAACATCACTAATTATTAGAGAAATGCACATCAAAACTACAATAAGGTATCACCTCACACCAGTTAGAATGGGCATCATCAGAAAATCTACAAACAACAAACTCTGGAGAGGGTGTGGAGAAAAGGGAGCCCTCTTGCACTTTTGGTGGGAATGTAAATTGATACAGTCACTATGGAGAACAGTATGGAGGTTCCTTAAAAATCTAAAAATAGAATTACCATATGATCCCCCAATTCCACTACTGGGCATATACCCAGAGAAAACCATAATTCAAAAAGACACATGCACCCCTATGTTCAATGCAACACTATTTACAATAGCCAGGTCATGGAAGCAACCTAAATGCCCATTGACAGACAAATGGAGAAAGAAGATGTGGTACATATATACAATGGAATATTACTCAGCCATAAAAAGGAAAGAAATTGGGTCATTTGTTGAGATGTGTATGGATCTAGAGACTGTCATACAGAGTGAAGTAAGTCAGAAAGAGAAAAACAAATATCATATATTAACACATGTATGTGGAGCCTAGAAAAGTGGTACAGATGAAGTGGTTTGCAGGGCAGAAGTTGAGATACAGATGTAGGGAACAAATGTATGGACACCAAGGGAGGAAAGTCACAGGGGGTTGCGGATGGTCATGTGATGAATTGGGCAAGTGGGATTGACATGTGTACACTGATGTGTTTAAAATTGATGACTAATAAGAACCTGCTGTATAAAAAAGTAAATAATACAAAATTAAAAGAATAAAAAATAGAAATAAAATAAAATTAAAGTGTTAAATTGGATTAGTTCTAGAGGGATGTAATCCACTCTTCTTTCTTTTTGCCACTGGTGTCTAGAAGATAGCTTTATCTGAATATCTAGAAAGCTTAGTACTCCATGGTCATTTTTCACTGTGACTAAAACCAGGGCAGGCTGAAAGAAACCCAGTTAGTTTTTACTCACTGGCTAAATAAATGAGCAGTGCAAGGGATGTATGTCAGTAAAATCTTTATGCATCTGGATTCAAGTCTCTTCTTTGAACTTTATGATACCACCAAAAAGATAAGCATATAGAGCTCCTTCTGCCTTCTAGATCTTACACATGTGGCAGAAAAGCAGAAAATGAAAATAAATTCATAAATAATATAATTTCAGATAGTAAATCAGATATTACTTTCTTGAACTGTGTACTTCATAGATTTTACATCATCTCATGTTTTTCTACTCGATATTTCCTGTGCAAAAACAGTGTTCTTGGTTTCAAGGATATTATATATCTCTAGGCAATTAGTAAATATTTGTTGATATATATATCCTGCAAACCTTTATTTAAAATATTTTATAAAATGATTTCCCCAAATGTGAAGTATTATTTTCCCAAAACTGAGGTGTAAAGGTTCATCTTACTTTAGATGACAGATGGTCACAAAAGAATGATGGAAGTGCTGGTACTCCCCAGTAGACATTAAACAAAAGAGCCATCAAAAAGATAGAATAAAATTCTCAGAGAAACATGTAAAATTCTCAGAGAGAAGAATAGAACAGGAAGTTAAATTGAAGTGCATTGTCATATTCAATAATTTTTCAAAGACTCATTTAGATAGCATTCTTTTTCTGTACTTCCTTCTATTAGTATAAGTGCATGTTGTGTTTAAATAAAGCAAATAATTAAACAGGAATAATAATTTTTAAAAAAACAGGAATAATTACATTAACCCCAAACATCTATTCAAATGCCTTCAATTAATATTAACTTAATATTGTTGTGGTAGAGTAAAAAATTATCTTCTTTATTGTCTTAGTCCATTTGGGCTGCCATAACAAAATATAAGCTGGGTGGCTTATAAACAGAAATTTATTTTTCACAGTTCTGGAAGCTGAGAAGTCCAAGATTATGGCACTGACAGATTCAATACTGAGGATTTGCTTCCTTGTTGATGGCTATCTTCTCATTGTAACCTCACATGGTGGAAGAGGTGGTCAAGCTCTCTGGGGTCACTTTTATAATGGCACTAATCCTAATCATGAGGGCTCTGTACTCATGACCTAATCACCTCCCAAAGATCCATCACCTAATACCATCACCTGAAGGATTAGTATCTCAACATAAGAAATTTGTGGGGACACATTCAGACCATAACAGTTAATGCACATTGTCAAGCACTAAATCAGTAATCGTGGTTTCAAACCTACCCTGTGTGAATATGCATTCATGGATGTGATTCATATCAAAGTTAAGCTAAATTGCCAGTTAAAAAATCTGCATTACTAAGTTGATAATTGTTTTTAGAGATTAGAGAGAGAGAAAAAGATGTCAGAATTAGAGCAAAATGTAGACTTGTCAGAGAAATAAAAAGCTAGAGAAAGAAGATGTGTATTCCAGAAAGAGATTATTTTTAAACATCTGTAAGTAGATGTATATACAATACATACACACTTTAAGTCAACCTAGGCCTAAGAAACATCTCTGATATTTGAAGGATTAATAAGTATTCATTCAGAAGGAAAATGAGGTCCTTATATTTCTTTATTCTCTGAGAAAAGCAAGAAAGAACATATATCTAAAGACAGAAGTATTATTTTCAATGATTTTTCCTAGGTGAATAATACTTTAGGCATGAAATGAAAGTATGAATTTTATGCTTTCTTCCAGAAATTATGAATTACTTTGAATCTAAGTGTTTGAAGAGAGTGATCTTCCACTTCTCAGGGATGACTTGGGAGGTATTCTATTTGGTGCTGTTTCCAAACTTCACGTGCCCAAGGATCTAAAAATGTCCAATATTTCCCAGTATTCAGACTATGCTTTCAGAACCAGAGACACTGGCACCACCTGGGAGCTTTTTGAAATGCAGACTTTCAGGCCCTTTCCCGAGATCTAATGAATCAGACTATAGTTAAACAAGATTCCCAGGTGATTTGCATGCACATTAAAATTTGGGGAGCACTGAAGCATAGTGAAGCACATATATTTTTGGCAGAAAAACCTGAAATTAAAATCCAGTTTTTGAAAGAAAGACAAGCATTTAAAATCTGGTTAGACTGTTTACAACACAGTGATTTTTGTAGAAAATCTATTACTATCTGTCAGAGTAATAATAATATTAAAATTGTCAATAGAATGGTAGCAACAATAAATAATGATATAAAAGTAAAAAGCATAGTAATAAAAACACTTTTAGTCATTGCTCTGTGTCAAGCATTGTGTTAAGACATTTCAAAGATCAAGGGTTTTTTTTTAAGAACCTTTTGAGAAAGGGTAAGTGACTTGCTTGGAAGTCACTAGGGCTTAGAAAGGGTAAGTGACTTGCTCCAGGTTACTCAAATTGTAAATTAGAGGGTTTGAATTTAAACCAAAATTATCTGATTCTAAAGCCTAAGCTGTATGCTATTGTCCCTCTAAGCCAACTTTTTCATATATAAAATTAGAATTATGATTTACAGGATTTTTGCAGTGACAATATGGTAAAATCCAACAGGTGTTACTAAATATTTGTTTCCTTGATATATAATAACATTCGCATTACATGATGACTACTTGTTCTAAATAAATGTCTGAATATTGCAAATCTAAGCCTAAACTTTAAAGACTTTAAAAAAATCTAAAAGCAGAAGTAGAATAAGCTGAATTCAGTCAAAGTAATATTTAGCAGCTTCTTAATGAAATTGTTTATTTTAAAAGTAACTAGTTGTAAGAGAAAATTTAGAATTTGATTTTAAATATATATATTTATGAATGTACATATATAGTAAAAATATAGATATAGTGAAGAAAGTTGTTGTAGGAAAAGGAAATGTAAACTTTACATTATATAAACCTAATTACCATTTTTATATCTGAACAGATTTGCAATTCACTTTTTAAAGCTCACACACAGACAAACAGAGCTCTGTACATTTGAAATTTTGTAAAAATGGGACTTGATCGTTTCAGTTGAGACACTCTAGTGTAATTTCTCAATAATGAACTTTAAAGTTTATAAAAATGTATAAATTAATGGAGAATGTGTTATGTCCTATCTCTGAAAATATTGTTCATATTCCATGAACATAAATTAATTCCAAAAAACCCTAATGCTTCCATCCCACTCAAAGGCAACCCTCTCAGAAAATATGTTCTCTCTCCAGCACAAATGATTGCTTACCTATGCCACTTTGATGGAAATTCTCTTTTTACCTTCAAATCCATGCATAAATTCTGTTTGAAAAAAATTAATAGGACAGATTCAACTACCCTTTGGTTCAGTAGAAGATTAAATATGTAAATAGTCTTTTAATCTCTAACTAGCATTCAACTAAAAGCATCTTTCTTGTGCCTGGACCAAACTAGGCATTAGCACATTAATTGCTGTTATCACCCAAAGTAACTTTAACTGATATTAATTTTCATATTAGATCTTTGTGTCTATGGACAATAACGGCCAAAAAAGTTATGGGTGTTGCAGGTATATTATTGTGTACGTCATACCATGTTTCCTGTATCCAGTCTTCTAAAAGAAAAGTTCTACATTTCTCCTGAGCACCTAATCTGTTTTGAATTATAAGCATTGAGAATCTCATAACTGTCATCCTTCTCTCTTTGGTTTCTAAGATACTTGAACCAAATATGGAACTCAGGTTAACAATTTGTGAAAGTTTTGTGTTGTATAAAGCACTAATTTTACTGCTTATTTGTTTTAGAAATGTACAGACCATTTCATACATTAAGGAAAAGGACTCACCAGATTCCACTTCATAATCCAAGTTTCTAGCAGTTGATGAAAGACTAGTTCTTGAGGAGTCCCAAGAATTTTTGAGATCAAGTGGTATAGCATCATGATATACTTAAAACACTAAAACATTTATTGCGTATATAGAAACTCATTTGCAACTAAGTAATTGCCTTTCAAAAACGCGTTGCCATCTGGCTACCCAGTAATTATGTGGACCCGATTTAACTTTTTTTTTTTGTAAATCATATTTTTATTTCAACTATTACTCCAATCTTGTAAGAGGTAAGGGCAGAAAAATGACGTGAGGACACTCCATGGAATTTTTGGTTTTGTTTCTTGTTTTCTATCGCATTCCTTTTTTTATTAACATCTTTATTGGAGTATAATTGCTTTACAATTGTGTATTAGTTTCTGCTTTATAACAAAGTGAATCAGCTATACATACACATATATCCACATATCTCCTCCCTCTTCCGTCTCCCTCCCACCCTCCCTATCCCACCCCTCTAGGTTTTCACAAAGCACCAAGCTGATCTCCCTGATCTCTCCAGTTTAACTATTTGGAACGTTATTGGTTTATTTGAATATGGCTTGCACGGCTATACTTTGCTTCAGTAACATGGAGTGTGTGTGATATATATATATACACACACACACACATACACACACAGAGTATTGTTATATACAGCAACATGAATTGGATAGATAGATAGATATGGATACATAGATCTATAATCGCTATACAGTAGAATGATGTTAATCAAATGGGAATTATTAGTTCATATAAGATTTTTACCTCCAGCCTGTTAATGTGTTGTGCCATGCTGGTACATGTAGCAACATCTGAAGGAAAATACAAGGGCAGAATACAGTGAGCTCTGGAGGAATCCACAGTAAATGAACTAAGTCCATCCACACTTCCATCTGCCTCCTGGCTCAGTTGGTCATCTGCTTTACAGTGAAAGTGTAATTATGAAGATCTCCCCATTGTATTTTTAAAAGTTGTGTCCAAATATTTATTACTTAGGAAATTCAACTCTTCCTTACAACCCATTCTCCTTTTATTTTTTTAAAAAAGGTAAATACCTATATTCAATGTAGCATTTATTTATTAGAAATACCATTTTGTAACTGTGATATCATATTATATTATCTTTTGAATGTTATTGTGTTGGTTAGCACCTCAGTTATAAAGTTGCTTAGGTTTTGATTATTATGATTCTAGCCTTATTTTTTCTCACAAGCCCTGATTGTTTTAGTGTGAAACATTAGATTTTTCAGAAACACATTCATGGTATTTTAGTCAAAACACCTGTACTTTTGTTGTTGTTGTTGTCGGCAACCTATTCACAATTAAAAAATTGTTCCTTTTCATGATAAAATACCCAATTTTTTTATTTGATAAAGTTTTGGATGAAATACAGATGTAAATGTGGAAATAGCTCTAAATATATGCCTGTAATACCAATTAGTACTACAACACATTGCTAACTGAGCAAGTTGGGCACATTTGAAAACTGACATTAACATGCTCTTTTGGAAATTTAATTTTTCTGTATTAGTAAGAAAAAAATATCAGGAATATAAAAACTAATGTGTAAGAATTCTTAAATAAAATAATGTAACATAATTTTCGGTTGCTCATTTATTCCTTGTTACAGAAACACACTTCTGTTTTGGTACCATCTCTGAGGCAAGGTGACCCTAGTATCAGCTCAGGGCTAAATCTTTATTTTCACACAGGTACCACACAGGTCATGGGCATGTGATGAAGTTCTCTTCATAGGTGTAAGAGGAAAATTGTTGCAGCAATTTGGGAAAATTTCTCACATTCTAAAAGTGAAACAAAGAGCACTTTTAAATATCTTATTCCCCTGACAACTGACGTATCAGTATATGACACTGGGTTAGTATCTCAAGAATATGAGGAGAACTAAACTGAAGATAATCTACAGACAGTGAGAAAAAAATGACAAAACTCTGATTCTTCCACAAAGACTCAATTATCAAACCTAGAGGTATGTACATTAAGCAGTTTGTTCTTCAGCTAAACACACTTCATTATTTTAAGCCATTTAAAATTTTCTGTTATATGTAGTCAGTGTATGCTAATTCTCTCTCTCTCTCTCTCTCTCTCTCTCTCACACACACACACACACACACACACACACACACACACACACACACACACAAATGCAAGCACACATGGTCCTTCATGAAAATTTTATTTCCCCAAATTCTTAGTCATTCCTATCACCTCCTATATCTGTTGTATTTTTTTCTTACTTTAAATTAAGGGCATTTATGAAGACATGAGAGTCAACTTCTTTCTCTTTTTTCTAGTCTTTCCTGTCAATAGTTGCATTACTCAGTGTTTCAACTGTCTTCTTTAAGAAGAGTAAATGAAAATTACTAGACATTCCATCTCTGCTAACTTCACATTCTAGTGTAGTGTTTTCAGTATCATTATCCATTAGTCTAATTACCCAGCAGCCTCTGAACATAAACTGGTTTTGTCCCATAAGATTCCAATACTAGCCATCACTATATTTCAATGTGAACCACCTCTCATCGGATCTCTATCATGAAAAATTGGATATTGTCCTTCAGAGGGAAACTCTTGCTACCATTTTAGATCATTAATATTCTCAACAAGATGTATTTGCCTTTAGCAGACTAGACTTCTCAAATAGCAATGATAGTTATGTATTGTTTCTATAAATATTATTAAGCATCTACTATGTGCCAGGCACTCTTCAAAGTCCTGGTGATTATTCAGTAATAAAACATCCTTATCCTCATAGAACTTACATTTTATTAAAACATTATTTCTTAATTTATTTTATTTAAACTAATAAAAGAAGTTCACCCATTTCTCCCACTCCTCATCCCTCTGCTTCTGGCAACTACCAATCTGTTCTTTGTATCTATGAACTTGTTTTTATTTTGTATTTTATTGTATTTTTAAAACTCTACTAGTAAGACAGATTGTAGGATATTTGCTTTTGTCTGTCTGACTTATTTCACTTAGCAATCTGCCTCCTCAATAATATTCCTTTGCATATATATATATATATATATATATACACACACACACACACACACACACACACACATACCACAATTTGTGTATCTGTTAATCTATAGATGGGCACTTAAGTGGTTTCCATATCCTGGCTATTGTAAATAGTGCTATAATGGATGTGGAGGTCCATGTATCTTTACCAGTTAGTGTTTTCATTTCATAAGTCAGACAGAAAGACGTATATCATATGATATGGCTTACATGTGGAACCTAAAGAAAAAAAATACACATAAACTTATATACAAAATACAAATATACCTCCTACAGACATAGAAAACAAACTTATGGTTACCAAAGGGGAATGGGGGGAGGGATAAATTAGGAGTTTGGGATTAACATATACACACTACTATATATAAAATAGAAACTAACAAGGACCTATTGTATAGCACAGGGAGCTATACTCAATATTCTGTAATAACCTACATGGGAAAATTATCTGAATAAGAATTGATATATGTATATGTATAACTGAATCACTTTACTATACACTTTTAACTAACACAACATTGTAAATTAACCATACTTCAATAAAAATAAATTAATTAATTTAAAAAATTATGTTAAGCATATTTTCATGTACATGTTGGATCATAAGAGACTAGCATGAACAGTTATATACCAACAAATTGGACAACCCACAAGAAATGGATAAATTTCTAGAAACAGACAACCTACCAAGACTGTATAATGACAAAATAAAAAATCTGAACAAACTGATTACTAGTAAGTGGATAGAATCAGTAATCAAAAACATCCCAACACAAAAAGTCCAGGATCAAATAGATGGCTTCACTCATGAATTTTACCTTCTACCAAACATTCAAAGAAGAATTAATATCAATCTTTCTCACTCTTTTAAAACATTTTTATTAGGGGCACAGTATTTTTCAATTATTTTTCTGTTTATTCTATCTATCTATCTATCTACCTATCTATCTATGGTTCATGATTTATTCATGTCTTATTTTTCTAGGAGGCCAATATGACTTAGAATACATCAAGTATTATGTATCTGTTATAAGTGAGGCAAAAGCTTACTATTTTCCTAGATCTTAAAATACAGGAAGGAGGGAGAGATACATAAGTCAATTGTAGTTTACTGAAAAAATACTAGAAATTGGTAGGAGAAAGATGCTCTATCAGCCAACAAAGTGATTATTTAATCATTGAGAGAGTAAAGGGAAGGGGTATTTAACTGGTGCATAATTGTGTATGGGAATTGTTCATACCAGGGGTAGAGAATGAGCAAAGAAGTATGCAGTCTGTTAGAGGAAAATGCAGTTTCAAGTTGGAAATAACCTAGGACATCAGAAGGTCTTCACTACTTGTCTAAGCAGTGTAGACTTTATTCCTTAGGCAATGAGTCAATAGAGAATGTAAAAGGAGTGATGTGATATGATCATGTATCTCTTAAGGGGTTAGCTCTGGTTGCCATGTGAAAACTACTTTTTAGTGGGGTAAGAGTGAAGGCCCAAAACCAATGGTCAGTTGTAATGCATGGGCCAGAAAAAGATGAAGACCTAAAATACAGTAGTAGCAGCAGGCACAAATGGCAGATAAATATGAAGAAACATTGACCCAGGACTTTCTAAGACAAAAAGCTTTTAGACACTAGCTTGTGACTGAAGAGTAGATGAACTGCCTTTAAGAATCTAATGGTTCCTTTGATCTCCCTGTTTTAAGCACAAATCAAAGAATTTTGTGTGTACCTCTGTGTTTGTGTGTGTGTATTTTACTGGTGAAGTGGAAAAGTACATAATTAAAATGTGTTTTGAAATACAAATGCATTTTGGAGAGAGCATAATTGTTTTTGCAGCATTTCATGATGATATTCAAATAAGACAGATAAAAAATATGTTGTGAATGGACTTGAGGACACAGGGAGGGGGAAGGGTAAGCTGGGATGAAGTGAGAGAGTGGAATTGTCATATATACACTACCAAATGTAAAATAAATAGCTAGTGGGAAGCAGCCACATAGCACAGGGAGATCAGCTCTGTGCTTTGTGTCCACTTAGAGGGGTGGGATAGGGAGGGTGGGAGGGAGATGCAAGAGGGTGGAGATATGGGGATGTATGTATATGTATAGCTGATCCACTTTGTTATAGAACAGAAACTAACACACCATTGTAAAGCAATTATACTCCAAAAAAGATGTTAAAAAAATAAAAAAATAAAGCCAATAGCAAGAGGCGAGGAAAAAAAAATGTTGTGATTAATATTAAAATGAAAACCATAGACAAAAAACCATTCTAATAAGTGACTCTTAAGGTTGATGAGTATTTTATGGGTGCTCTGGTACTTTTGCAATCAAATTATGAAGAAAATGTAAACTGCTATCAGTAATGGGTACAATAAGTATTCTGCCTTCATACCTGTCTAGCAGAGCACTTAAAACATGTGCAGGGTGAAGAAAATGCACTTTCAATTTGATTGTCTACTCACTTTAAGCAAGGCCTAAGTTGCTCTGTTTGTATAGTTATTTATTTATTTCAATTACAAATTGCACAAAAGGTTTTCCTGTAGCAATCAAAAAGTACAAGGGCTTTCTTTACTGCCTGTGACCAGTCATGTACACCATTTTATAGATGAATACTACTATAAGATATTAAGTTGTCACCCAAACCAGAGAACAAACAACAATAAAAATTACTACATGATTTACAGTTTTGTTCAGTGTTAAGGGCACAATATATTGTCTGTGCTGTGTGACATTCAGGCTTGAGGACTCTAATCCAATTCCAGAGGCTGTTCAGATGCACTGCAATTTTCCTTGTTCATTTGGGGATGTGTGTTACATGATTGGGCTTTTTGATATTATTTACTTTCCCAGAGGTCATGCAAAAAAGAAGAAATAACATCTACTGAGTTAGTTCCAGAAGAACACCAAATTTTGATTATGTTATGTTCATGCATTTGCGCAAAAATTAGACCACAATACATTAGCATTTATACTGCTTTCACAGAGCTTACTGGGGAAGGCTGTTGATCAAAGGACACATAACATATAGATTGCCTTTATGGAAAAGAGCATGAAAAAGGCTCATATAATAAACTGGGTTTATTTTTAATTTCTTTTGTGATCCATATTTCTAATAATTAAATTGTGAATAGACCAAAATTTTTTTTTTACTTAATAAAAGGATTAAGAAAAACAAATTGGCATATAGAAATGACTGGTAGGGATATTAAACATTAAAAAGATAATCTAATTTCAGAATAAAGCCAAATATACATTTTTCTTAATCATATAATTCACACTACACTATATGACCTTTATTTAATTTTTTTTTTTTTTTTTTTTTTTTGGCGGTACGTGGGCCTCTCACTGTTGTGGCCTCTCCCGTTGCGGAGCACAGGCTCTGTACACCCAGGCTCAGCGGCCATGGCTCACGGTCCCAGGTGCTCCACGGCATGTGGGATGCTCCCAGACCGGGGCACGAACCTGCATCCCCTGCATCGGCAGGTGGATTCCCAACCACTGTGCCAGCAGGGAAGCCCTAATTTTTTATATTAGTTAGATAGCTGTATAAATATATATATATATGTGTGTGTGTGTGTGTGTGTGTGTGTATATGATGAAACAAGCAGAGAGTGCTATTGGGAGGAAGTCAAGGGACCAGTATAAGTTCTGTCACTCCCTGGGAAGGAAGTTGATTCATTTAATCTCCAAAGGACTCAGTTTTCCCTCAGATTTGGTATTTCATCCAATACTATATGTATTTATAAAATATTTACATATGTATATAGTATAATATTTACAAAAACCATTTAAACAAAGCCTAACACAATGTCACATTGATTTCTTAAGTCAAAATCAAATTTATGTAGATTAAGTATATATTTCTTTGTAAAAGTAATAAATCTTTCAAAACCTTGTGGTAAGAAAAATAATGCCTCCTCAGCCACTCCTAGATGCCCATGTCTTAATCCTCAAACATGTATATGTTCCATTACATGGCAAAAATAATTAAGGTTAAAGATTAATTAAAGGATGTTAATCAATTGACTTTTAATAAGGAGTTTATTCTGGATTATTTGGATTGGCCCAATTTAAACACATATTAAATTAAAAGCAGAAGAGGGAGCCAAGAAGAGCTCGTCACAGAGATGTGGCAATGGGAGAAGAGACAGGAGAGATCTGAAGCATGAGAGGAACTTCATCGACAATGGCTGTCTTTGAAGATGAAGGAAGGGAGCCATGAGGTAATGGATGCAGGTGGTTTTTAGAAGCTGAGAATGGTTCTCAGTTGATAGCCAGTAAAGAAATGGGGACCTTAGTCCTATAACTACAATGAATTGAATTGTGACAACAATCTCTTAGATCCTCCAGATAGGAATACAGCCCTGCAAACAACTTACTTTAGCCTGGTGAGACCCATGTCAGACTTCTGACTTCTGTCTGTGTAATAACACATCTGTGTGTGTGTTTAACTATGAAGTTTGTATAGTTTGTTAATAGGCATGATAGAAAGCTAATACAAATATCTCATTTATATACCCTATTTTATGTGTAAGAAAACAAAGTCCTATGAGGAGTCAGTCAACCATCTCTTGCCCAGGTAGTGATAAGATTTATACTAGCCTCTTGCCTTCCTCCCAATAGTATTCTCCACCTACTTCATCCAATTCATTGTTATCAAAGTAGTCTGAATACAGTTAAACCAGATAGATCATGTGCATTCTGTGCTAATAGCCTGTGGATGGCTCATTTCATGTCTTGAAATTGTCATTGTTGTCTGGAGTCTGCCGCTTGTCTGACCTCATACAGGATTCAGCTCACTGAGTTCCTACCTGCATTGCTCTGCTCTACATGGAGGACATGCCTGCCACTTGCCTGATGGCAACTCTTTGTTCTTGCTTGTCCCCAGGCTTGAAGACCTCGCCTTCTCTCTAAGTTTTCAATTTAGCTGGTGAATTCTCATAATTCAGGTGTCAGTTTAAATATCGTTTCCTTACAAAAAATTCCTAGGTCTAGAGTCTATAAGTTACTGTGTTCATTTCTGTCATTGCAATCTTCTCAATTTCTATTTATCTGTTTCTTTACTCATTTATTTTCGGATTCTTCCTCTAGATTTTAAAAACCATGGATTAGAGATTTTGTCTCTTACAGGAACTGGCATAGCTACATAATTGCCTAATAATAAAAGTTCTAGTATGAAACATCTGTTAAATAATTTCTGGCTCCTTGTACAAGGCTTTTATGCACTGAACTCTGCTGTAGCAGAGTAGCAGTGACTGGTATTCAGACCCCCATATTAAAATGCCTGTTTTCATTGAAGGAATTTACCTGTGTTGATCCACTGACTTTATATTAATTAAAGGTTATAAATATAAACTTATAAAATGTACTTACATAAATAAATTACTATGTTTATCTGTTTCATACATTAGGAATTGGTATAATTACTTATTTTTCTTTTTTTATTACTGCTGCTAGATTGAAATGTTTTACCTGTGGTTATGAATATAGGATAAATTACTAAAAGTAGTAAAATAAGAACATTAATCTGGCACAAAAAATATTCAGTGGATAAGTAAAAGCTCAGATAAAAACTGATTAGACACTACTGAAATTTTTTTAAGACAGAAAGAGAAGAGAACACAGGCCTGGAGAGAGTCAGCAGGAAGGAACAGAAGGGCAGGCAATACCTATAACCAGAAGGTAGATGAGCTACAGGCATAGATTACAATTGGATTTATCATAGGCTAGAATATCAGTGAATAAGGGCAATTACATAGTTACTCAAGTAAAAATAAAGTCAGAGATTAGTTGATCTATTCACACTTGTATGGAACTTACTTACATGGAGTGCCTGTGGTCTAGAAAACTTCTCATTATCCAAATATCCAAGTGAATAAAACAAAATAAAATACCCTTAAAATAATTATGGGGAAGTCAGTAGACAATTATCTAATTTCCTTGAGAAAGAATAGTTGAACATGTTTGGGATATTGCAGTTTAAATTTGAAATTGTTCACTTATCTTTGACGTTTTAATTTCAGTTATTGAGATGTAACTTTGAACAATAGATTTTTCTTTTTGAAAAGGAAGTATCATCTTGTTTCATTGGTTGAATTGTAAAGGAATATATTTTTACCATCCTCTGTTTTAAAAGATTTCTCTCTTTAATAATTTTTGTTTATAATTATATAAATATTTTGTTTAGCTTAATATTTCTAATATTGGTAAAATCATTGCACAGATTATTCAGATTTATTTTTATATCACCATTCAATCTTTCATCCTATTAACTGAGCCAGGAAAGTGGAAATTAATAATTCCTTAATTTGTCTTCAAGGAGCTTACAATGAATAGGGAAGTGAAACATATGTCCAAGGGGTCCTGGCGCACCATTCAGGAAAGGTCTGTCTGGATCTGATCACTGCTATCACTCCATGTTCCATTAAATGTAGAGAATTAATTCAGGATATATTCAGTTTGGATGATTACCTGTATTATACAAAAAAAGACACAATCCACTATTTTACAGTGGGGTATTGTGGAATTCTCTCTGAGAAGGTGATATTTAACCTAAGAAGTGAAGAATGAAAGGTACGTGGTCCTGTGAAGAACTGGGGAAGGATGGCACTAGAAAAGAAAGCAGCATGCTATATTTCACTGCTATCTCTGTACTTAGAGTGGATGGGTTTACAACATCAAGTTCTAGTCAGGACACACAGAACTTGCTGGGAAATACTCATTCATTAATTCAACAAAATATCTCTTTCTATTTTCTTTTAGGCCACTGTGATAGACTGTACTGCTGTTCACTTATAGTCATTGGTTCCCTGAGGGAGGCTATACATCTTTCCTCAATGGAACACAGAGTTGTTTTGTGATTGACTAGGGGAAAACATAGTTATGTGTGATGTATTGATATATCACACATACCTATAGGTCTATCTATCTATCAGTCATCTATCTATATCATCATCATCATCATCATCATCAATCAACAGAAGTAGAGTGTGCTAGTAAAAATCACAAGTCTTAAGTTTTAATGCATTGATTTACAAGCTCTCCTTTTACTTTACAAGGACAACCAACCATGTTACAGAGTTTACTTTGTGGCCTGAGTCCCAGAATGAAACTGATGTGGAAAATTCAGTGTGAACAAGAGCTATAAATCTTTATTATAAACTTGTGAAATTCTGGATTTTTTATATTATTATTATTACTTTAACATTACCTGGCCTATCCTGACTGATATAGCCAGCTGTGTGAAATTTCCAAAGTGTTGCTCCTTTTTGTTAAGCAAAATGTTCCAACTTGTGCTATCTAAAATGATAGCCACTAGCAATGAGAATATTTAAATTTAAATCAATTCAAGCTGCATAAAATGTAAAACTTAGCTCCTCAGTTACACTAACTATATTTCAAATACTTAACATCCATCTATATGGCTAGTGGACACCACAAAGAACAGCACATATATAGATCATTGCCATCATTTCAGAAAGTTCCATTGAGAAGCACTGGCTCATACTATGAAAGATTTGGACCTATTCTAGTTTCCATCATGTTTCCAACATATATGGATTCATTAATGTCCTTTCTCCAATCACCTAATTAAGGGAAGAGCTTCAGTTCTCTCAAGCATCTTAAGTAACATTGGCTTTCTGTGAGTTTTTATTTTTATCTAAAACCAGTTGAAGTTGTCGCTGGATCATTTTATACTTCAGTAATGGCCAGACTCTGGAATTCACTAATGCTGTTACACACCAATCAATAACAATTAACTGCCATTACTTCAACTTGATATTTGCATGGTTCCAGAATTAGCAGAATGACATCCTTGGTTTAATCGAGAAATGCAGTGATTTCTGAAGCTTCTCTAACCAAATTGATGTCGACTTTTAGAAATGAAATCCAGACACACATCCATGGATCCTAGCCAGCAGGAAGCCAGCTTGCATTAAAAGGATTGAAAAGAATAAACAAGCTGGTTGGCACCAGCATGTGATCTGTCCATTCCAAAGTTTTCAGAATCTCCTGATCACCCAAGATGGAAGGATACACTCCTTTCTAAAGGGTCTTTTTGTTTCACCTCAACTTATGTTTAAAACTCAATTTCTCCTTACTCTTCTAAAGAATACTTCGCTTCATAAATATGATTTAGTCACATTCATCAAATTTTCTATACACTTTGCTTCAACCATTAACTCTGAATCTCCTTCTCCCCATTTATCTACCATTTAAGATCCAATTCAAAGCTCATTTTTCCATGGTTCTTTTCCAGATCTCTTGAGCCCATTTTGATTAGTTTCCTCAGGAACATTATGGTAGTTCCACAAATCAAACTGTCTTTTCCTGTATATCTTATTCAAAAATATTTATTGAGGGCCTGATGAGTACCAGGCACTGATCTAGGTACACAGAAAACATCTACTAACAAATTAGATATAAATCATTTTCTTTGTGGTACTTACATTTTAGTGGGATTTGATATGTTTCAGCCAATTCAATATAAGGTCCTTAAATGCAAGTGCTATACTTTGCATCTTTTTAAATCCACCCCCCCCCCCCACCGCCCCGGCTTCTGGTTCCTCAGAACATTGTTTTGTGCCCAGTAAGGTACTGATTACTTAAAAAAAAAAAAAAAAACTTTTATGTAGCATACCTCAATATATACTGGTATTCTACATTTTCAAACAATCATTGATTCTCTCCTTTAATTAGGCACAAAACACATTCTAAATGCTTGGACCCGTACAGACTTGTAATGGGTAGTTTGGGGTTCTAAACTTTTCTCTGTCTAAACTGTCTCTCTGTCATTTGTCTTCTATGTCTCAGAAGAAATAATAAAAAGCCATCAATCAAGGGCAGGTACTCACGTCTGTTTTACTTTCTGGCTCTTGAAGAATTATCCCATTCTAAAATATCTAACTCTCCAAGCAAAAGCAGTAGGACCATTTTTTTTAACAGGAAAAAATAGTGTTCTAACTAGCTGGCTAATATTTTTACTTGAAGGAAGTTATGCTGACATTTTTCAGAGAGCATTTACTTGTTGAGTTTGTCTTACCACACATGACAGATGGGTAAACACATCCTCCTGAGGTCTCTAAAGTGTGATTCAGATTCATACTATGTTTAAATATTACTTGCAAATAAGTTTATAATCTACAATATATGAGAAAGCTTCCTTTAACTCAAAGATTTTTTTTAAAAATAGCTGTGTGGAGTACAAAAGAGCATATATAACAAAAATTTGTTTTTATGCGTTCAAATAAGGGGGTTTATAGATTAAATGACCCACAAAAAGCTTTCAAATAATTTGAAATTTTATAACCTCCCATTGACTAGCTGTCACCCAAAACTCACCACTGATTTCATAGCTGTGCATCAGATATAATTAAAAATGTAAAATAAAATTATCATTTTTATTGGGTCTTAAGTATAATTTGACCCTAGATTTGACAATGCTGTTTCTAGATGGAAAGTGATTGAGGAAGCCTGGTCACTTTCCAAAAAGTTACTGGAGATTTCTTCCTTAAGGAAACTCAACATTTCTCCCCTTATGAAAAATATGACTTATGTAGCAAACTGTAAAACTAACTCAGTACCAGAATTTATACATATATAAAAATTATATAAAGCATATTGGTCTAAGGAGTTTACTTATTATATTGTGTCACCCTTTGGAATACACAGTTACTTATTTTCCCTTTTACTCTTTTACTCATAAATAATTTTGAATATTTTTAAACTTCTCAAAATATAAAATTTTCAATTAAGCCTAGACAAAAGCATTGCAGATTTTTCTTCTCTGTATCAGGGTACCTTCTATTCTCAGGTTACTGACAGACATATAGAGAATGTGCTCTGGGATCTTGTAGTCATTGCCATCCTGGGATTGCAATAGCGCTTGCCTTTGAGGAGCTCCAACAGCATGAAAGCAAATAACTGGCTTAAATGTGAAAAGTTCAGTCTGAACATAGTATGCTATATGAAGTGCAATGATTATCCCACAGAGAAGGCTGGTGGAGTCTCAAAGCTTTATTTTTAGGGCATATACCCAGTGATCAACTCTTTGTTGATTTATACTTTCAAAGAACAGATTACCACAATAATTAAGAGGTTTGTGAGAAGTCAGGGATGCATAGAGATCTTTAATGTCACTCTTACAGTTATCTTTGACAGATATTTTCATCTCTAAAATATCAAATTCACAGATTATCTGCTTACTTGTAAGTTAGAAATAAAAGTGGATAAAAGACCCACAGACACCTTGGACATCAGAAGTCAGAGAGCTGTCCTTTAAAGTACATTTTATAATTAATTTTGAAGAAAAATATGGTTTCTAAAATGTGTTGGACAAAAACAGCATATCATCCATCTCCAGGGATTTTTTTTTTTTTACCTCATTTTAGGTTTCCAGAAATCATGCCTAAAAGATAAATAAGAGCTATGGAAGGAGGCAACTAGAAGCATACTGAAATTACCCAGAAAACCAGTTGGCAGGTAGGCAGGGAATGTTTATATTGTTAACTAGATAATTTAATTTTCCTTTGTAGAAAGACCATCACTAAATTCTAACATATATTTAGAGTAAATCACATAGCTTTGCATTTGCATTTTATGTAATTTATCTCATTTAATTCTACCGCCCTGGGAGATAGTCAATACTGCTATCACAATGTTGTGAATGAGAAAGCTGAGAAGTAGAAAATAGCAAAATCTGTTCCAGGTGACCCAGAGGATAAGACTTAGAGTCAAGATTATTTATTATCCTTTCTGATTTTAGAGCCTAAACATGATCTATCACCTCTCAAAGAACACAACACTATTTTTAGTTGAAAAGCAAGTTAAATGCAAATAATCAGTTTATCCTTTGGGACTTTTCTTTTTCTCTTCCACACAGTTTTTCGCACTTAGTTTAGCTGTCATAATCTTTTATCTGAAAACTTAGGAACAATGAGCAAAACTGAGGTCTAATGAACAAGTCCATATCTACAGAGCTCACTGTGTTAACTGTGGGAAATAAGAGGTGAGAATTATCCAGGGTACAACTACCATCTCTGACCATTTTGCAAGATGGATAAAGACATCAATGGGGATTTCTGTTGTAAGATAATGCCCGATGCTACAAAAAGAACTGTACCTCTATAAAAAGTAAACCAGCCATATAGTTATAAATAAATATATGGATCCTTTTTTATCAGAATTATACTCCAAAGATGGATAGAGCATCACTTTAGCATTGTACAAGTCAAGCACAGTTGATACTCTTACTTTTGATACATATTTTAAAGAGTTATATTTATATACATAACAATACTGTATGATTATTTCTAAAAATATTTTTAAATGCTGATAATACTTTTTCCCACTAATAATAGTCTATTTAAAACACCAAAGGCAAGAGCCCCTGAAAATTATTAGGTCTTACATGATACATTTCTCAAGAATTCAGAACTCTATCTTCTTCAATTGTCACTACAGATCCCAAATAGATTTAACCATTTGAGAACTGTGACAAATTATATGACTTTGTTAATTATGAAAACTATAATAATTCATAATTCAATGTTACTTAATTTTATTAATTATTATTTGTAAATATATTTTATAACAACTAATTTTAATGGTCTCTCTAATTCAGCCAAAATAATATTTTTAAAGTACATTCTATTTCAGTATTTGCTCTTAATTCCATCATTTTTCTCTAACAGTTATCACAAAACATTTAATCTTCATATGTTTTATCATTCACCAATAATTACATTTTACCACATCTTTGTCTCCCTCTCTTCATACACACACACACATACACATATTTTGACCATTTCAAAGCAAGTTTTAGATATTCATGATATTTTATTCCTATAAAAAATGACTTTCTCTTATAAAACCAAAATTATCACACTTAATAAGTGTCACATTGAAACAATATTATCTAATACTAAGCTCAAGTTAAAATTCCCCAGATGTACAAGTAATGCCCTTTAGAGCTATTTGTTTATGTTCAGTTCAGGATTTGGTCAAGGGATGTGCATTGCATTTAGTTTTCAGATATAGTTAATCTCACTTAATCTGCAACAACCAGTTCATCTTTATTTTGTTTACTTTATGGCACTGACATTTTACATAGTTCCTTTCACTTGTCTGGTAAAATATACCACATTCTGTATTTATCTGTGGCTTCCTCACAAACAGATTTAGATTAAACATTGCTGTCAATAGCACTTCAGAGATGACGCTGTGTGTGTCCCATTGCATTACATCAGGAACCCCTCAAGTCCCATCATTCCATTATTGATGATGTTGAGCTGGAGCACTTGGTTGGTGGTGTCCTCCAGATCTCTCCATTCGAAAGGTAATTTTGTAAAGGTATTTAATAAGTGATTTGGAAGCTAATGTTTCAGACTTACATCTATCCTCTTTTCCAGCAATAATCTATAATACTTTTTGCATCCACTAATATTATTTGCCTGAATAAAGTATTGCATCAGTAGTTGAATTTTATCTAATTTTATCATTCCTTTCACAAACATTAACTGACATTCTTCTCTAATTAAGTGCCCGTCTTTTATTAACATATTGTTATGAATCAATGGATTTATTTTCATTAAATATATTAAAATCTATTGCCATAGTTATTCTTTTCAATGTTCAAATTTTCCAAATTTTGCCAGTGAAAACCCTTTTGAGCTGGCTGCTGTGTTCTTTTAGCATGTCACCTACAGTCTTTGGGCTCCTTCTCACTTTCTGACACAAAAACTGTATTAGAATCCCATTGTACTTTCTCTGACATGTTGTTACCCTAGCTCTTTTTACTGGGCAATAGTATTTAGAAATGAAGATATGAAAACTAAACATGGTAATTGAAAATGTGAGAGAGACCTTTGTTTCTAAGACTAGTGAGTGAACAGAGCTGTGAAATAACTTTGTAAATATATTATAAACTTATACTGATACTTCTAATTTAAAACTAACAACATTCTCAACCACCCTTATTCCAAATCCATATATCATTTCTCCCAGAGAGAAGCCTAGAAACATTTGTGTATTTACATCTTTTCTATCTTTTAATATGTACATATTGTTACAGAATTATTGCATACAAATATCACTGCTAAAAACAAGTCAATCAATAAAAGTTCAGCTTTCTTTGTATCTTTCCGTTTGCCCTTAGAAGATATCTCATTGAGGATGTCAAGTTAAATATCATGCATTGAAAAATTTTCTGAATTTATTGTATTTTTCTATTTGGTTATTTTAATTTAGTTTTAGTGTTTTATCATCCTATTATGTTTAATATTTTTTGAAGATGTATAAAACTTGCAAGGTTCAAAAATCAAACTTATATTAGAAAATTATACTTAGAGAAGTATAATTTACTCATTTCCAACTCTTCTACCTTTCTTAACCCATCCAATAAAGGTGGCACTTTTCATTGATTTCTAGAAGGTTTAATACTATGTTTTTCTTTCAGAAAAGATAATGTACATACATCTTCTTTACACAAAAGATAATATGAACTATTTTATCTATCTATTTATCTATCTCTATCTTCTTTGCATCTCAATTTTTTATTTACAAGAAAGTATTTCCTGAAAATCACTGCATTATTGTTAACAAGTAGGAGATCTTCATTCTTTTGTTTGGGTGCATAATACTTCATTGATAGGATGTGCGATACTTTACCCAACCAGTGGTCTTCGAATGGACATGCATTTTGCTTGTAAAACTTACATTTTAAATAACCAATGTATATGTAGCCCCTGCCAAAATCCTAATATTATTATTTTTTACATCTTTATTGGAGTATAATTGTTCTACAATAGTGTGTTAGTTTCTGCTTTACAAAAAAATGAATCAGTTATACATATACATATGTTCCCATATCTCTTCCCTCTTGCATCTCCCTCCCTCCAACCCTCCCTATCCCACCCCTCTAGGTGGTCACAAATGATGGAGCTGATCTCATTGTGCTATGCGGCTGCTTCCCACTGGCTATCTATTTTACATTTGGTAGTGTATATATGTCCATGCCACTCTCTCACTTCGTCACAGCTTACCCTTTCCCCTCCCCATATCCTCAAGTCCATTCTCTAGTAGGTCTGTGTCTTTATTTCTGTCTTACCCCTAGGTTCTTCATGACATTTTTTTTTCTTAGATTCCATATATATGTGTTAGCATACGGTATTTGTCTTTCTCTTTCTGACTTACTTCACTCTGTATGACAGACTCTAGGTCCATCCACCTCACTACAAAAAACTCAATTTCGTTTCTTTTTATGGCTGAGTAATATTCCATTGTATATATGTGCCACATCTTCTTTACCCATTCATCCAATGATGGACATGTAGGTTGATTCCATCTCCTGGCTATTGTAAATAGAACTGCAATGAACATTTTGATACATGACTATTTTTGAATTACAGTTTTCTCAGGGTATATGCCCAGTAGTGGGATTGCTGGGTCATATGGTAGTTTTATTTGTAGATTTTTAAGGAACCTCCATACTGTTCTCTATAGTGGCTGAACCAATTCACATTCCCATCAGCAGTGCAAGAATGTTCCCATTGCTCCACAACCTCTCCAACATTTATTGTTTCTAGATTTTTTGATGATAGCCATTCTGACTGGTGTGAGATGATATCTCATTGTAGTTTTGATTTACATTTCTCTAATGATTAATGATGAGCATTCTTTCGTGTATTTTTTGGCAATCTGTATATCTTCTTTGGAGAAATGTCTATTTACGTCTTCTGCCCATTTTTAGATTAAGTTGTTTGTTTTTTTGTTATTGAGTTGCATGAGCTGCTTGTAAATTTTGAAGATTAATCCTTTGTCAGTAGCTTCATTTGCAAATATTTTCTCCATTCTGAGGGTTGTCCTTTGGTCTTGTTTATGGTTTCCTTTCCTGTGTAAAAGCTTTTAAGTTTCATAAGGTCCCATTTGTTAATTTTTTATTTATCTTTATTTTTGTGTTTATTTTCTTTTCTCTAGGAGGTGGTTCAAAAAGGATCTTGCTGTGATATATGTCATAGAGTGTTCTGCCTATGTTTTCCTCTAAGAATTTCATAGTTTCTGGCCTTACATTTAGGTCTTTAATTCATTTTGAGCTTATTTTTCTGTAAGGTGTTAGGGAGTGTTCTAATGTTCTACTTTTACATGTACCTGTCCAGTTTTCCCAGCACCACTTTTTGAAGAGGCTGTCCTTTCTCCACTGTACATTCCTGTCTCCATTATCAAAGATAAGGTGACCATATGTGCATGGGTTTATCTCTGGGCTTTCTATCCTGTTCCATTGATCTACCTTTCTGTTTTTGTGTCAGTACAATACTGTCTTGATTACTGTAGCTTTGTAGTATGGTCTGAAGTCTGGGAGCCTGATTCCTCCAGCTCCATTTTTCGTTCTCAAGATTGCTTTGGCTATTCAGGGTCTTTGTGTTTCCACACAAACTGTGAAAGTTTTTGTTCTAGTTCTGTGAAAAATGCCAGTGGTAGTTTGATAAGGATTGCATTGAATCTGTAGATTGCTTTGGGTAGTAGAGTCATTTTCACAATGTTGATTCTTCCAATCCAAGAACATGATATATCTCTCCATCTATTTGTATCATCTATAATTTATTTCATCAGTGTCTTATAATCTTCTGCATACAGGTCTTTTGTCTCCTTAGGTAGGTTTATTTCTGAATATTTTATTCTTTTTGTTGCAATGGTAAATGGGAGTATTTTCTTAATTTCTCTTTCAGATTTTTCATCATTAGTGTATAGGAATGCCAGAGATTTCTGTGCATTAATTTTGTATCCTGCAACTTTACCAAATTCATTGATCAGCTCTATTAGTTTTTGGTACCATCTTTAGTATTCTCTATGTATAGTATCATATCATCTGCAAACAGTGACAGCTTTACTTCCTCTTTTCCGATTTGGATTCCATTTATTTCCTTTTCTTCTCTGATTGCTGTGGCTAAAACTCCCAAAACTATGTTGAATAATAATTGTAAGAGTGGGCAAACATGTCTTTTTCCTGATCTTAGTGGAAATGCTTTCAGTTTTTCACCATTGAGGACAATGTTTGCTGTGGGTTTGTCATATATGGCCTTTATTATGTTGAGGAAAATTCCCTCTATGCCTACTTTCTGCAGGGTTTTTATCATAAATGCGTGTTGAATTTTGTTGAAAGCTTTCTTCTTTGCATCTATTGAGATGATCATATGGTTTTTCTCCTTCAATTTCTTAATATGGTGTATCACATTGATTGATTTGCGTATATTGAAGAATCCTTGCATTCCTGGAATAAACTCCACTTGATCATGGTGTATGATCCTTTTAATATGCTGTTGGATTCTGTTTGTGAGTATTTTTTGAGGATTTTTGCATCTATGTTCATTAGTGATATTGGCCTTTAGTTTTCTTTCTTTGTGACATCCTTGTCTGGTTTTGGTATCAGGGTGTTGGTGGCCTTGTAGAATTAGTTTGTGAGTGTTCCTCCCTCTGTTATATTTTGGAAGAGTTTGAGAAGGATAAGTGTTAGCTCTTCTCTAAATGTTTGATAGAATTCGCCTGTGTAGCCATCTGGTCCTGGACTTTTGTTTGTTGGAAGACTTTTAATCACATTTTCAATTTCAGTGCTTGTGATTGGTCTGTTTATATTTTCTAGTTCTTCCTGATTCAGTCTTGGCAGGTTGTGCATTTCTAAGAATTTGTCCATTTCTTCCAGGTTGTCCATTTTATTGGCATAGAGTTGCTTGTAGTAATCTCTCATGATCTTTTGTATTTCTGTAGTGTCAGTTGTTATGTCTTTTTCATTTCTAATTCTATTGATTTGAGTCTTCTCCCTTTTTCCTTGATGATCTGTCTAATGGTTTATCAATTTTGTTCATCTTCTGAAAGAACCAGCTTTTAGTTTTCTTGAACTTTGCTATCTTTTCCTTCATTTCTTTTTCATTTATTTCTGATCTGATCTTTATGATTTCTT
This sequence comes from Stenella coeruleoalba, assembly GCF_951394435.1. Classification (NCBI taxonomy): domain Eukaryota; kingdom Metazoa; phylum Chordata; class Mammalia; order Artiodactyla; family Delphinidae; genus Stenella; species Stenella coeruleoalba. Next base: position 17,774,043 of record NC_137159.1, on the reverse strand, counting down.
TCCATCTGCTAACTTTGGGATATTTTTGTTCTTCTTTCTCTAATTGCTTTAGGTGCAAGGTTAGGTTGCTTATTTGAGATGTTTCCTGTTTCTTAAGGTAGGATTGTATTGCTATAAACTTCCCTCTTAGAACTGCTTTTGCTATATCTCATAGTTTTGGGGGCATCATGTCTCCATTGTCATTTGTTTCTAGGTGTTTTTTGATTTCCCCTTTGATTTCTTCAGTGATCACTTCGTTATTAAGTAGTGTTTTACGTAGCCTCTATGTGTTTGTATTTTTTACAGATCTTTTCCTGTAATTGATACCTAGTCTCATAGTGTTGTGTTCGGAAAAGAGACTTGATACAATTTCAATTTTCGTAAATTTTCCAAGGTTTGATTTGTGACCCAAGATATGATCTATCCTGGAGAATGTTCCATGAGCACTTGAGAAAAATGTGTATTCTGTTGTTTGTGGATGGAATGTCCTATATATATCAATTAATTCCGTCTTGTTTAATGTATCATTTAAAGTTTGTGGTTCCTTACTTATTTTCATTTTGGATGATCTGTCCATTGGTGAAAGTGGGGTGTTAATGCCCCCTACTATGAATGTGTTACTGTCGATTTCCCCTTTTATGACTGTTAGTATTTTTCTTATGTATTGAGGTGCTCCTATGTTCGGTGCATAAATATTTACAATTGTTATATGTTCTTCTTGGATCGATCCCTTGATCATTATGTAGTGTCCTTCTTTGTCTCTTCTAATAGCCTTTATTTTAAAGTCCATTTTGTCTGATATAAGAATTGCTACTCCAGTTTTTTTTTTATTTCAATTTGTATGGAATAACTTTTTTCCATCCCTTCACTTTCAGTCTGTATGTGTCCCTAGGTCTGAAGTGGATCTCTTGTAGACTCATCTATATGGGTCTTGTGTTTGTATCCATTCAGCCAGTCTGTGTCTTTTGGTGGGAGCATTTAATCCATTTACATTTAAGGTAATTATTGATATGTATGTTCCTATTCCCATTTTCTTAATTGTTTTAGTTTAGTCATTGTAGGTCTTTTGCTTCTCTTGTGTTTCTTGCCTAGAGAAGTTCCTTTAGCATTTGTTGTAAAGCTCGTTTGGTGGTGCTGGACTTTCTCAGCTTTTGCTTGTCTGTAAAGATTTTAATTTCTCCATCAATTCTGAATAAGTTCCTTGCTGGGTAGAGTAATCTTAGTTGTAGGTTTTTCTCTTTCATCACTTTTAATATGTCCTGTCACTCCCTTCTGGCTTTCAGAGTTTCTGCTGAGAGATCAGCTGTTAACCTTATGGGGATTCCCTTGTGTGTTATTTGTTTTTTCCCTTACTGCTTTTAATGTGTTTTCTTTGTATTTAATTTTTGATAGTTTGATTAATGAATCACTAAGGCTTAGAAGGGTTTATTGACTTAACCAAATAACTCAGTTAATACCTGGTGAATCTTTGATTTGCACTTGTATCTGTGTGACTTAAAATATCATGTAATTAATCACTATGCTATAGTCACAGGAATACATTATCTTTCAAGGAGGCTTGGATTCTAAGTGTATGAATGTGTCAACATAATTAAGTCATCATTTTCTGTTCAATTTTAAAAGAAGAAGGTTTCAAAAAGAGAGATTATATTATAGAAAAGAAAACAGATAGAGGTAAAGGAGTGTTATCACCTTACTTTCAGAAATGGCCTGAAATATGAATTATCTTTTTCGCCCTAATTCTTGAAAGCCTTTTTTGTCTCTTGATTGCATGTCTGAATTATACTTAATTATACACCTTAAAGGTAGCAGAAAACATCAAAAAGGCATCTGAAGAAGACCTGGCCTACAGAAATAACTTCCTAATTTGCTTGCTTCCTCACTTGACACCCCCCGTCCTATTAACCACACATCCTATTAACCACACAACACTAAGGGAGTTCTTTTAAAATACATAAATAAGATTTCAAAACACCAAGCTAAAAACTGTCTAACTGTCCTTATTATATTTAGAATAAAAGCCAGGCACCTGCCTTGCCCTATCTGGACCTCCATAATGAAGTCTATTTCCACCTTAACATTGTCCCAATCTGTATCCTTCAAATGCCCTTCAATTCTTCTTCTCCATACTCATGGCTTGTTTCCCAAATATATCAGGATCATTCTTGTCTCCCTGCCTTTAGTCTTGCTGATCCCTCCCCTTGGAATTATCTTACTCCAAATTTTAATGCAGATCTCATCTTTCATAAGTGTTTATGCTCCAATATCATCTTTGCTGAAAAGATTTCCATGATTACCCTCTCTAAATTTGCTCTCTTTTTTTTTCCCCTTCTCCAGAACATACTGTCACCCTCTTCACCTTATTTTTTTTTCCCTGTGGCATTTCTAAGTCTCTGAAATTATATGACTTTTTATTATCATTTTATTTATTTATTATCTATCCTTTCTGTCTCTCCAAAAAGGAGCTTGTTTCTGTTGTCATTTATCACTGCCTTATCAGCATCTACAACAGTATCTGGAATAGGTAAATTAATACTTATTGAATTAAAAACTGAAAAAAAATCCCAAATTTGTAGAAAAAGATAAATTTAAAGACTTACTTCCTTTTCAACCCAAATGAAGAATTTACATTTGGGAGAGTTTTTCATTTATTATACTCTGTTGATTACTAGGGGTACATTTTGAGTGCTCTTTTGGTATTCTATCAGTCTCACTTTCCTGAAGTTCACACATCAGTTTCTAGATACTCTGAGAATTATGATTATCTTCACAATCCAGAGTAAATGAACAAGTCACTCTTTAGTCCTAGAAATTTCACTGCTGCCTTATGGCTTGTAGGAAAGAATTCACTCTTCATTAATAATAAATAAAATTATTCTGAATGAACTTCTTTCTAAACCTCCAAACAAGCAAGATTTTGTTTTATAATCATACCCAAACTGATGACAGAAATTAAGAACCTAAGTATTCTTCTCCTTTAAAATCATTTTTCCTCTCACCACACCCACCCAAAACTGTGAAAATAGCTGACTCAAGCTGTGACAAAGTGAGAGAGTGGCATGACATATATATACTACCAAACATAAAATAGATAGCTAGTGGGAAGCAGCCGCATAGCACAGGGAGATCAGCTTGGTAGTTTTTGACCACCTAGAGGGGTGGGATAGGGAGGGTGGAGGGAGGGAGATGCAAGAGGGAACAGATATGGGAACATATGTATATGTATAACTGATTCACTTTGTTATAAAGCAGAGACTAACACACCACTGTAAAGCAATTATACTCCAATAAAGATGTTAAAAAAACAGCATTGGAAAGAGTTAATTATATAAAATTAGTATTCAAATAGAAACCTATCACATTTTTAAGGCTTAAAAGTTCTGCCAGAATAAGTCGTACTTTCAAGTCTTAACAGATACTTGTATTTCATTTGAAATTCTTGATCCACAGCTATCTCGTGCTTCATCAGTGAAATTTATCACTAGTAAAACTGAATAAATGAAGAATCATAGAAACATTTTTCTAAATTAAACTCCCTCTCAGTAAATTCTATCCACTGTTATCCTGTAACCACCTTAATAATCCAGATCATCATTCAATACTCAATTATTTAACTGACTGTAAACTGGTCAATTCTCTTTCCCAACGATCTCTACTCTAATTTATCCTTTACACTTGAATTACATTAGTTACCCACCCCCCAAAATTGGTTACATGATTTTTCAGATCAAAAATGCAAAATGGTGGTATTGACTTATAATTAAATGGATTCTACTCTATTAGTGAAGGTAATTGTGACTTCAGTAAGAGACAAATCACAAAATTTGAATGGCCTAATGCAATAAAAATATTTTTCTCATGCAGCTGTTCAATATGAATAATTCTTATTGGTTGATGTTTTTCTGAGTTATGATTTAGGTATTCATACTCTTTCCATATTGTGGCTCTACCCTCTTTAATCTGGGGCTCCAAGGTTTACTCTGGGAGGGTTTCTACATTTCATTTAATCAGAGGGAAAATAAATGGGTTGATGTGTGGAAGTTTTTAAGACTCTAGGCCTGGAAATGTTGACCATTATTAATGTCATATCCTTTTAATCAAAACTTGATTACATACCATGTGTAACTGCCATGGAGGCTTCAGATTGCAATGTAGCTCCTTGGCAAGGAAGATTAAAAGAGATATTGATCACTATCTTAGTCATACTTTCCTCCATTTCTAACTGTAGAGACCCTCCAATGTGCCTTAAAATAGACCTGGTACCTAGATGGACTTTCACATGGTTATTGCCAGTGTCCAAATCAGATTCATAAACTAGTGTTTAATTCTATGCTCTGGTGGCATAATGGTTAAGAATCCACCTGCCAATGCAGGGGTCATGGGTTCAAGCCCTTGTCCGGGAAGATTCAGCATGTGCTGTGGAGTAACTAAACCCGTGTACCACAACTACTGAGCCCACACACCACAACTACTGAAGCCCGTGCACACATGCTCCACAACAGAGAAGCCACTGCAATGAGAAGCCTGCACACTGCAACAAAGAGTAGCCCCCGCCCACCAGAAATAGAGGAAACCCATGCACAGCAGTAAAGACCCAACACAGCCAAAAATTAATTAATTAATTAATTTAAAAAAATTCTATGAACCATTCCATATACTTCCCATTTATGCTTAGGTAAGCCAAAATCAGCACTAATTCTATCATTTTTACCAAAAATCTTAACCTACATGCTCTTTCTGTCACATTTAACTCAGTTTTTCCCCACTAAAAATTAAAAGAAAATCTAACTATTCAGTTAGACAAGTCTTCTCTAAAACAAATATTACTTATTCTCTTCTTCATCAAACATGTGCCTTTGAGATCATTCCTGAATCCTGCAGAACCTTCAAATACCAATACCTATTAGTTTTCCCTAATATACCATGAGGGTCTCACCTCCAAACATCTTTCTGTGAATATATGCCACTCCCATATTTAAATTTAGAATCAGTATTTACTGAGTTTCAATTAATTTCAAATCATTGTTCTAGTGGCTGTATATTTTCCAGAGCAATTAGATGGACTTTCACTTTTTAATTTAGTTCCATTTACCTGTCAAATATAAACGCCTAATTTTTTTCCTTCAAGTACTTTATCAGATGATTGATGGGTATTTTTTCTATATCTTCTTCGCTGTATTGGGGATTGGTGTTTGAAGAGTAAAAAGGAAGAAAACAAGTGCAAGGAGATGTTGAAAAGCCAGACACAAATGTCTATAAACTGTATAATTCCATTTATAAGACATTTTCTAAAGCGCAAACTATAAAGATAAAAAGCAGAATAGTTGTTGCTAGTGCTGGGGGTCAGGGCATGAAATTGACAAGAAAAGGACACAAAGGAACATCTAAAGATGATGAAACTCTTCTATATTTGGATGGTGGTTACATAACTGTACACATTTGTCGTAATTAATCAAACTATCTACTGAAATGGGGTGAATTTTCCTCTATGTATTTATATCTAAATAAACTTGACAAAAATCCAAAATAATAATGCCCAAAATGCATTGTTTCATATTGAAGTCATTTTTTAAAATTTTATTTGATTTATTTATTTTTGGCTGCGTTGGGCCTTCATTGCTGTGCACGGGCTTTCTCTAGTTGCGGTGAGTGGGGGCTACTCTGTTGCAGTGTGTGGGCTTCTAATTGTGGTGGCTTCTCTTGTGGAACACGGGCTCTAGGCACGTGAGCTTCAGTAGTTGTGGCTCACGGGCTGTAGAGCACAGGCTCAGTAGTTGTGGTGCAAGGATTTAGTTGCTCTGTGGCATGTGGGATCTTCCCCGACCAGAACTTGAACCTGTGTCCCCTGCATTGGCAGGAGGATTCTTAACCACTGTACCACCAGGGAAGCCTTGAAGTCATTTTTTACCATGACTCAACTAAACTTTTCCATCTTGAGCCCACACCTCTGTTCATAAAACCTATAGATCAACTATTGTAGGCTGCATTAATATTTCCCAAATATATGAAATATATTGCTTAATTCTTCTCTTTTTAAAATAATACATTTAAATATGTTTCACCTACTGGAGAGCTACTTATTTTTATAGAATCAAGTGAATATTACTCCTCTAGATATCTGTATTTATATCTATATATCTATCATCTAATCTATCTACCTACCTACCTACACATTTTAATCTCCCCATTTCAATGTAATTCCATTTATCTCTGTGACTGTTATGGAATTGCTTCTCTAATCCCATAACAACACACAACACACACATGGATCAACACAATTCAAAGTGCTAGACTGAATGTTTTAGGATGTGCATATTATGAATCCTGATACTCCCTCTTCCTTTGTCACTGGAAATGTCATTGTTCTTATCCATTGATTCCCGCAAGGAGAAGAGTTTCCTTCTTTAAAAATTTAATTTAATTGATTTTATCTAATATTTCTACAGATTGCCATCTCCACCTCTGAACCAATTATGTCTATAGATTCATAATGCTAAGCAGTTTCCCTCAACTGACACAAAGTCTAATTAGCAGAGCCATTCAATACCAGCCCTTCTCAAAGGAGCTGTGACTTTGAAGGATGATATTAGTGAAACATGCCTGTGTCTGGGGCTTAATTCTTAAAATTGCAGAGCAATTTGGGAAATCAAACTGCCTCCTAATCATACTGTTTCCTTAACATAAGTGTTCAGATAGCCAGCATGGCTTTTATTCAGGATTCTGTAATAGAAATAATGTTCTGAAGTTCATGCAGAGATAATCACTCTTCTTCTAATGAAGAGTTAGTCAGTTTTATTTTAGCTCACTGTTGGAAAAATTTTCTTGAGTCAAAATATCTTATGTAATATATATATATATATATATATATATAATTTGTTAAATGAGTAAGGAAATGAAGGAATAAATATGATAATTTTGGAAATGTGTAAGGGGCAGGGTTCTGTTTTCTTGTGATATTTTTCCTTTCTATCTTTTCAATTTCCTCTAATGAGGGTGGATTGCTCTAGAGATACTGAATAAAATGAACTAGATAAAAATATGGAAATCACAGATATTTAAACTTATTTTTCTTCTTGGCCAAATCATTGGATTTAGTAGACATCTCAGATATTTGAAGTCATGGAATGTTTCAAATCATCACAGAGAATATGATTGTGTGTGTGTGCATGTGTGCACATTATTTAGTCTGCAGATTAAGTTCAATTACTGCAGATTTGCATTATCTTTTAGTTTAGACAACCCACAGAAACTAGGTACAGTATCCAATTCCAGGTTCTAATATCAGAGTATTTTAAGGACACTGACATATTGGTCTGAGAACATGTGATTTATTAACTCCTAGCATATGGATTTGTAAGATGGACACATGATTTTGAAAGATGTGTATTTTCTATTTCTACAAAATACATTTTAAGGAGATGCTATCCTCATGTTTATTTGTTTTTGTTTGAATAATAAACTAGTTGCATATAGGCATATGCAATTAGACAAATTGATTATGTGACCCAACTGTTTATTTATTCAATTATATAGCTTAAAGGTCAAATGTGTATATCATGGGCACTCTAATTAATGCTCTGTGGCTACAAAAGAAATTTTATGTTAATTGCAAACAATACTGGTTAACAGATTGTAAGGTGATAGAAAATGCTTTAGCTTTTAGAATCTAAACTCTATTATATCAATTATAAAATTATACATAGACGTGTATGTAAGTATGATATATTTTTCACTCAAGAACAAAAACAAAATTTATTTGCCCTGTATGTGGCTGTGTGGTAATTTTCTCTACATTGTTATTCTTACAAATACAATAGTAAAGGAAACAATTATATTCACTTAATTATACTAACTAAAACATTTCAGTCTAAATAACTGTATTGTAAAAAAAAACAAAGACAAAAAAGGATCATCATTATGTGGCCCAATAGATCAAGAAGTTAGTATTTATTACTATGCTCTATTTTTTCAACAAACAAAAATAAGTTGTATAGGAGAAATCTTTATATAAATTAAAATGTATTTTGGATTTGTAGTTAATTATGGTTTGTTTGTTGTAACGAATTCTCAGTGAATATGCATAAACCTACATTTCCCATAATGGTTTAATTATACAATCATTAGAAGAAGGAAATTACTAAAGAAATCAGCTATGAAAATGGTAGATTATCTGCAAAACCACTCAAATTAAACTATAATATTTAAAAATTCTTCTAGGCTTTGAGGATTTTAATATATATTTTAGCTTAGCTATAGTCTAATTATAAATATATATATATATATATATAAAATATCTGACTGTGAAACCATTTGCATATAGTTTGAAATTGAATTTTGTGTGAAATATAAGATTGAAAGTTTGAAATTTTAATATTCAATTTGTTTTCCAGTGTTGGCATTTTCTAATACTGAACTTCTGCATTGCCCTATAAACAGCTCTTTATCATAAAATATTTAGCTATTCAAATTCTATAATACTTACATTTAATAACAGATTATAAGATTACTATCAAATGCATATTCTTTCATCCATATTGGGGAAAATAACTTCTTATCATCTGAGTGTGTTTTCCCAGGTGAACACTTGGGGTGTGTGTATATGCGTGTGTGTGTGTGTGTGTGTGTGTGTGTGTGTGTGTGTCTGTGTGTGTGTTGAATTACATAAAGAAAACACAGTGTTTCTAGGGAATCCAGCAAATCCAGAAATTAAATCAATCAATTAAAGTCAATACAACAACTACTATGTGCATGCCTCTGTTATATGATGACACACTGCTTGTCTTTAAGGAGATGATACTCCTTAAAGGTGATACTCCTTAAATTAGATGATACTCCTTAAAAGGAAGCATAAAACAAACATAGCAATGTCTGTAACATGTATCAGAATTTATCACAGAAGAGTTTCATAAAATCAATTAGTCTAGGTGAGCTAAATATCATTAGTCTATGTCACAAAAATAGAGTCAAATGATCTTGTTCATCTCTGAAATGAAGGAACTAGAACAGTGCCTGACACATAGAAGACAATCAAAAATATTTGTTGAGGAGAAAAAAATAATAATTAAATGAATAAAACATAAATAAAAAAACGAAGGAGTGAAATTTAAACTTAGTCAATTGCATGATTTTCGTAGACAAGGTCATAGGAGTACTGGTTGAATCATCTTCTGGGGGAAAGCAAAGTCAGTTTAGGATTGTCATGAGAAATACCTATTATAGAAAATTTTAGTTTATTTCATCTGAGAGTAAAACAACCACTGTTACTTATCCTCAAAATAGAAGTATGATGGATATTACCCTCAGAAAGTCCAAGTATGTATTCCAAAAATATCCTCCCCCACCAGATTATTACACTGAGTAATAGTCAGGGGTTTCTATTTCTGGTAAAGATAGAGAAAGAATAACGGGATTTACTACTCCACTTGAAATGACCAAAAAATGAAAATGTGGTATCCAGGACACTGGACATCAGATAATGAAGGGAAGTAATTTCTGAGAAATGGGAAACAAATGAGGTATGACCTAGGGATTTGCCACACTGCCTTGAAACAATTTCTAGGCTGCTATGCAGGAAACATAGAGTCAGACAGAGTCCTTGTGTTGAGGAAAAGGAACTGATTGTCTGGTGAAATCAAGATGACTATTGTTAAAAAAAAAAAAAAAAACACCAGAGGAGAGAGTAGTACAAAAACAGACATCTGGAGTTTTAATTAAGCAAAAAATAAGTAAGTGTATAGGAGATTTAAATAATGATATTAATCAACAATTTTTTTCAGAACACTCCACTAAAAAAAGAATACAGATTATTTTAATTCCAAAAAATTCCAAAAAAATATTCCATCAAATATAGATCATATATTGGATACTAAACTAGTCTCAAAATATTTAAAAGATTCAAGAGACAAGAGAGAGCTACCCCAGGTTCTGCTCTTCCTCAAACCTATGTTTATTTTTTTTCCTGGGTATAAGCTTTTGATTCCAGCCACCAACAGATCCTTGAGTAGGAAAAAAACACGTCGAAGTTATCAAGTCATACATACAGTAATTAGAAGTCAATAACAAAAACAAAATGCACTTGAAAATATACAACTATTTGCAAGCTAAATAGAATACTTCTAAAAAAAGGTCAAAATAGAAAATAAAAAATAAATTAAAGCACATTTTTAAATGAAAGAAAGCAAAAAGACAAAAATCTCAAAATCTGTGGGATGCCCCTTAACCTGTAGTTAAAGGGAAATTCACAGAACTGAAAGTCTAGACATATTAGAAAAGAAAAAAAAAAAGGTCTCAAATCAATGACCACAGCTTCTACCTTAAGATTCTAGAAAAAAGAAGAGTAAATTAAATACAAATAAATGAAGGAAAATAAATTACATAGGTTAGAATGGAAATCAATTAAATAAAAACCAAAAGAACAAAAGAGAAGAGCAAGAAAGACAATAGTTCTTTATTTGACCTTTATAAGATCAATAAAACTGATAAGTTAGGCTGACTGATCAGAAAAGAGATAAGACACAAGAGAACAGTAGCAAGAAAGAGAGCGGTGACATCACTACAAGACCTCCTAAATATTAAATGTGTAATAAGATAATATTATGAATAATTTCATGCTAATAAATTAAATAATTTATGATGGACAAAAATTTTAAAAGACACAAACTATCAAACTGACCTAATAAGAAATATATAACAAAATAGCCTATATCTTTTCCAAAAATTTAGTTAAAATATTTTCACAAAATATATTCTATTCCCAAATAGCTATATGGGTGAATTTTACCAAATATTTAAGGAATGGCTTTCTGGAGGACCACGTGCTCTAGATCATGAGCTCAGCCTCTCCATTCTTTGATCAAAGAATAAGACTTTCCTTTGCTTTTAAACTGGACTTGGCCTCCTCCTTTTGACATGAGCAACACCAAGCAGGAGGACATTTGCTGGGGCCTGACTCGAAAAGTTTCTTGACTTTACTAAGTCCAGATGATGGAACAGAGGACACAGAACTCATTCCTCTTCACAGGTACATCAGGAATTCATCTACAAAAGAAACAGTTCTCTGAACTGTTAGGGAACATTAGTGCTGAACATTAGTGAAAGATTTTAGACACCTAAAAGGACAAGAAAAATCCCCTCACAACAGGGTAGGACAAAAGAAAGAAAAAGAAAAAAGAGGAATCATAAAAGGGACCAGCAACCCAGGAGGGACATTGAAGGTATCCATCTTGACACCAAAACCTGGCTCCACCCAACTGCCTGGAAGCTCTAGTGCTGGACACCTCACACCACACAATGAGCAAGATTGGAACACAGCCCCACCCATCAGCAGACAGGCTGCCTAAGCTCATACTAAGCTCACAGACACCCCAAAGTCATATTAAGCTCACAAACACTCCAAAACACACCACAAGACAGAGCCCTGCTCATCAGAAGGAAAAGACTCGGCTCCACCCACCAGAGTGCAGGCACCAGTCCCTCCCACCAGGAAGTCTTCACAAGACACTGGACCAAACTCACCCATCAGGGGGCAGAAAACAGAAGCAAGAGGAACTATGACCCTGCAGCCTGCAGAAAGGATACCCCAAACACAGTAAGTTTGACAAAATGAGATCACAGAGAAATATGTTGCAGACAAAGGAGCAAGGCAAAAACTCACAAGACCAAATAAATGAAGAGGAAACAGGCAATCTACCTGAAAAAGAATTCAGAGTAATGATAGTAAAGATGATCCAAGATCTCGGAAATAGAATGGAGGTACGGGTTGAGACGATACAAGAAATGTTTAACAAAGAACCTGAAGAACTAAAGAACAAACAAACAGTGATGAACAACACAATAACTGAAATTTAAAACACACTAGAAGGAATCAATAGCAGAATAACTGAGGCAGAAGAACAGATAAGTGAGCTGGAAGATACAATGGTGGAAATAGCTGCTGAGGAGCAGAATAAAGAAAAAAGAATGAAAATAAACAAGGATAGACTCAGAGACTTCTGGGACAACATTATACACACCAACATTCAAATTATAGAGGTTCCAGAAGAAGAAGAGAAAGGGAAAGGGTCTGGGTAAATATTTGAAGAGATTATAGTTGAAAACCTCTTAACATGGGTAAGGAAATAATCAAGTCCAGGAAACACAGAGAGTACCATACAGGATAAACCCTAGGAGAAACACACCAAGACACATATTAATCAAACTAACAAAAATTAAATTCAAAGAAAAAATATTAAAAGTGGCAAGAGAAAAACAACAAATAACATTCAAAGGAGTCCCCATAAGGCTATCAGCTGATTTTTCACCAGAAACTCTGCAGGCCAGAAGGGAGTGCCAGGATATATTTAAAGTGGTGAAAGAGAAAAACCTACAACCACGATTACTCTACCCAGCAAGGATCTCATTCAGGTTCAATGGAGAAATAAAAAGCTTTTCAGACTAGCAAATCTAAGAGAATTAAGCACCACCAAATCAGCTTTAAAACAAATGCTAAAGGAACTTCTCTAGGCAGGAAACACAAGAGAAGAAAAAGACCTACAAAAACAAACCCAAAACAAATTAGAAAAGGGTAATAGGAACACACATATTGATAATCACCTTAAATGTAAATGGATTAAGTGCACCAACCAAAAGACATAGACTGTCTGAATGGATAAAAAACAAGACCCATATATATGATGTCTGCAAGAGACCCACTTCAGACCTAGGAACACCTATACACTGAAAGTGAGGGGAAGTAAAAAGGTACTCCATGCAAATGGAAATCAAAAGAAAGCTGGAGTAGCCATACTCATATCAGAAAAAACATACTTCAAAATAAAGACTATTATAAGGAATAAATCTCAATTCTGTATTAACTCTTCCAGAAAAATTTTCATTTGGATCCAGAACTCCCTAGTTATTCTTTGAGTTTAATATTTACTTTATACCAAAACCAGACAAAGATGCTATAGAGAAAGAAATCTCTAGAATGATATCTCTCATTATCACAGATGCAAGAATTCTTTATAAAATTTTAGCAAATCAAATCTGACAGTATATAAAATGAATATGACATCATGACTAGGTGGACTTTTCCCTAGGAATGTAAGCTTGAATTAACAAGCAAAAATCAAAGTAATGTGGGACTCGAGGGACATTGTTCCAGCTAATGATTAAGAACTCTCCAGACAATAGTGGCTTCTTAGACAATGGGTGAATTTCCAGGATGTCCGGCCCCCTTCCGAGAAGGAGGGAGATAACAAAATGTAAAAAAGGTGTCTGTCAAAGACCAATCAGGCAGCTGGGGACAAGTTCCCTCTCTGGTCCGAGCCTAAGCCGGGACCAATCAGCAGGAGAACACAACCAAATCTATAATTTACATACGGGGAAGTGGGAACCTATAAAACTGACATATTCGCACCCAAAAGGGTTCCTTCTTCGACCTCCTGCGTGAGGACCAAGGAACCCCGGTGCACCGGCCTTCAATAAACCTCTTGCGTTTTGCATCGACTTCCGACTCTTGTTGTTTCCTGGGCGAGTCGAAACTCCTAGGAGACTGCGCAGGTCTAACATTTGGGGGCTCGTCCGGGATTCCACTCGCCCCGGACCACAAGAACATCGGGAGTTGGAGGTACCAGGTAAGCTTGAGCTTGATTGTCTGTTTGTCCCTTGTTCTTTGTGGGCCATTATCGGACGAAAGCCGTAAGAATCGGCTTATTATGGAATCTGTATCGGACCTCTGGCTAGGCAGACGTGCTAATAGCCGGCGTCCATGAGCCCTAGGGGATGCCCTGGTGGCTCATCTGGAAGGAGAGGCAAACTCTGTCTCCCCTTCACTCGGTTTCGGCAGTTCCCTTGGTGGTAACTGCCATCTGAAGAAGTTTCGGTTTTGAAGCGAGCTCGCTGTGGCCCATACGTATATGTGTTTCGTGGAGTTTTAACTGTTTCTGTATTGTGGTCTATTCTTCTTCTCTGACGGACGACAATGGGACAAACTATGACGACTCCTCTTTCCCTTACCCTAAGCTATTGGACCGAAGTTCGGGCCAGAGCCCATAATTTTTCGGTAGAGGTAAAGAAAGGAAAGTGGCAGACTTTGTGTGCCTCTGAATGGCCAACATTTCAGATAGGATGGCCCCCCGAAGGATCCTTTTTATTAGACAAGATTAAGCTGCTGAAGTCTAAGATACTTAATATAGATCCCCACGGACATCCAGACCAAGTACCATATGTCTTGGTCTGGGAAGATTTAATTCTCTCCCCACCTCCGTGGGTCCGGCCCTTTGTTTCCTCAACAGGTACGTCCGCGCATACATCAGCAGCGTCGGAGATATTAGCCTTAAAGAAAAACCCCAACACGGAGAAGCTACCCGACGCCCCGGATCTACCGAAGGCGATTTATCCTGACCCGCAGTCCGATTTGCTTCTTTTGGATTCCCCACCCCCTTATCCTCCGGCCCTGAATCCCCTACCACCTAGAGGACCCCCAGCTCCACTGCCCTCGGCACCAAGGGAACCATCCATGATGGAAGAAGAAAGGGGTCTCTCAGTGGGCACTAGGAGCCGGAGGGCTATCTCCCCGGACTCCACTGCCCTACCTCTTAGAGAATATGGCCCCCCCGATGGCCAAGGGAATAGACCTCTCCAATATTGGCCCTTTTCCTCTGCAGATCTTTATAATTGGAAAATGCATAACCCAACTTTTTCCGAAAATCCACAGGCCCTTACCGCTTTAATAGAATCTCTTGTTTTCTCCCACCAGCCCACATGGGATGATTGTCAGCAGCTGCTCCAGACTCTCCTAACGACTGAGGAGAGGCAACGGGTTCTTTTGGAAGCCAGAAAAAAATGTATTAGGCGCCAATGGGCAACCTACCCAGCTGCCTAACGAGATTGATGCTGGTTTCCCACTCGTCAGGCCTAACTGGGATTTCCATGCCCCGGAAGGTAGGGAGCGCCTGAAAATGTATCGCCAGGCTCTGGTGGCGGGTCTCCATGGAGCGGCCAGACGGCCCACTAATTTGGCTAAGGTAAGGGAAGTAACTCAGGGGCCCCAGGAATCGCCAACTGTGTTCCTGGAACGTTTAATGGAAGCCTTTAGACGCTTTACCCCTTATGATCCAACTTCGGAGGGACACAGGGCTACTATAGCAATGGCTTTCATAGATCAAGCGGCCCCTGATATTAGGAAGAAATTACAGAGGCTAGATGGCTTGCAGGGATTTTCGCTTCAGGAGTTAGTAAAAGAGGCAGATAAAGTATATAACAAAAGAGAAACAGAGGAAGAGAAGGAAGAAAGAAAGCAGAAAGAGCAGGAAGCCCGTGAAATAAGACGGGATAAGAGACAGGAGAGGAATTTAAGTAAGATACTGGCCACTGTGGTTGGAGGAAGAAATATAGGGGATAGAAATAGGCAGGAAGGGCGAACGGCAGACAGAAGGCAGCCATTAGACAAGGACCAATGTGCCTACTGTAAAGAAAAAGGACATTGGGCGAGAGAATGCCCTAAGAAAAAGAATGGAGGAAGGCCAACCAAAAACAAAATCTTAACATTGAAAGAAGACGACTAGGAAAGTCAGGGCTCGAACCCTCTCCCCGAGCCCCGGGTAACTCTTAAAGTGGAGGGGTAACCTGTTCAATTTTTGGTAGATACCGGAGCCCAGCACTCCGTCCTTCTCCACTCAAAAGGTCCTATCTCAGCTAAGAGGTCATGGGTACAAGGAGCCACTGGGAATAAACAATATTCATGGACCACACGAAGGACAGTAGATCTTGGGATTGGACGAGTAACCCATTCATTTTTGATTATTCCGGAATGCCCCTATCCTTTGCTGGGAAGAGATTTACTCTCCAAAGTAGGGGCTCAAATCCACTTTCAGCCAGAAGGTCCCACCATAACTGATAATAAGGGAAGGTTACTTCAAATATTGACTATGAAATTAGAAGATGAATATAAATTATACGAGCAGCCTTCATCCTCACGAGTTAATGTTACTAATTGGGTAACTCGGTTCCCTCAAGCCTGGGCAGAAACTGCCGGAATGGGGATGGCCAAAAATCGGCCCCCGGTGCTAGTGGAACTCAAGGCAACTGCCACCCCAATAACAGTCCGTCAATACCCCATGAGTAGAGAAGCCAAAGACGGTATCCGTCCCCATATACAGAGGCTACTAGACTTGGGCATCTTAATAAGATGTCAATCAGCATGGAACACCCCTCTCCTGCCGGTAAAGAAACCAGGAACAAATGATTATCGGCCGGTGCAGGATCTACGAGAGGTAAACAAACGGGTGGCAGACCTCCACCCCACAGTTCCAAACCCTTACAACCTCCTGAGCACTCTTCCACCTCAACATACGTGGTATACTGTTTTGGACCTTAAAGATGTTTTTTTCTGTTTAAGACTCTCTCCCCTGAGCCAACCCTACTTTGCCTTCGAATGGAAAGATCCAACATCGGGAATGTCTGGTCAGCTGACATGGACACGGCTACCTCAGGGATTTAAGAACTCCCCGACCATCTTTGATGAAGCCCTCCATCAGGATTTGGCATTATATAGAGAATCAAATCCCCAGGTAACATTACTCCAATACGTTGATGATATTTTATTAGCTGCTGAGACCCAAGAAGATTGTATCAAGGGTACTGAAAAACTGTTAACGGAACTTGGAACCCTGGGATATAGAGCCTCAGCCAAGAAAGCACAAATATGCCAACAACAGGTCAGTTACCTGGGGTATCTATTAAAAGGGGGGCAAAGATGGCTCACGGAGAGCAGAAAGGATACGGTGGCCCAAATTCCGGCTCCCAAAAACGCCAGGCAGGTTAGAGAATTTTTGGGGACGGCCGGATTCTGTAGACTATGGATTCCAGGGTTTGCTGAGCTGGCAGCCCCATTGTACCCCCTAACCAAAAACAGCACTCCTTTCGTTTGGGGCGATAAGGAACAACGGGCTTTTGACCAAATCAAACGAGCTTTACTTTCAGCTCCAGCCCTAGGACTGCCAGATGTAACCAAACCTTTTCATTTATATGTGGCCGAAAATAAGGGCATTGCAAAAGGAGTATTGACTCAGAAATTGGGTCCCTGGAATCGCCCAGTTGCTTATTTGTCAAAAAAATTGGACCCTGTGGCATCAGGATGGCCGACCTGTTTAAAGATAATCGCTGCAGTGGCCGTTCTAGTCAAAGATGCTGACAAACTAACTTTAGGACAAAATCTAACGATAACAGCTCCTCATGCCCTGGAAAATGTAGTCCGTCAACCACCGGATAGGTGGCTAACTAATGCCAGGATGACCCATTACCAAACCCTGTTGCTAAACTCAGATCGCATCAAGTTTGCTCCAGCCACAGGACTCAATCCAGCCACCTTGCTACCTGATCCTGACTTGGAAGGCTCCACCATCATACATGATTGTCAGGAAGTACTGGCCGCAGCACACAGCAGTAGGCCAGATCTGATGGACCTGCCCCTCCCTGATGCTGATTTCACCCGGTTCACGGATGGGAGCAGTTTCCTGGAGGAAGGTAAGCGTCGAACTGGGGCAGCCGTGGTAGACGGAAATCAAGTCATATGGGCAGCGGCGCTACCACAAGGGACCTCAGCCCAACGAGCTGAATTAATTGCCCTGACGAGGGCATTAGAGATGGCAGAGAATAAAAAAGTAAACATCTACACAGACAGTAGATATGCGTTTGCTACCGCTCATATCCACGGTGCCATTTACCAACAGAGAGGGCTACTAACTTCAGGTGGCAAAGAAATTAAAAACAAAGACGAAATCGTGGCTTTGTTGACTGCACTCATGCTTCCTACTAAAGTCAGTATCATCCACTGCCCTGGACATCAAAAAGGAAATACCCCAATAATTAGGGGAAATAATATGGCTGACCAAGTGGCCCGAGAAATAGCATCGGGAGAAGTCATTTTAGGACTGTCAGATAAAGTTCCTGAAAAACGAGGCCACGATGAAGAAATCATCCCGGCCACAACAAAAGGAACTTTGTCCCCTCAGCAAGCAGAATCCATGTTACAACAGATGCACAGATGGACACATTTGGGGACTAAAAAGATGGTAGCCTTGTTACAAAAAGCCGGGTACGAAACCCCTGGAATGACAAAATTAGCTGAACAAATTGTGCAGGAATGCGTCCCATGTCAACAGGTAAATGCTCACAAAGGGAAACTTGAAACTGGAAAGAGACTCAGGGGGGACCGCCCAGGAACTTACTGGGAAGTGGACTTTACCGAAGTGCGTCCTGGAAGGTACGGTAATAAATACCTTTTAGTTTTTGTAGACACTTTTTCAGGATGGATAGAGGCTTTCCCAACAAAGAAAGAAACAGCTGCTGTAGTAGCCAAGAAGATTTTAGAAGAAATTTTTCCTCGATTTGGAGCATCAAAGGTAATAGGGTCTGATAATGGTCCAGCCTTCGTCGCCCAGGTAAGTCAGGATGTGGCCAGATATTTGGGGACTGATTGGAAATTACATTGTGCCTATAGACCCCAAAGTTTAGGTCAGGTAGAAAGAATGAATAGGACTCTAAAAGAGACCCTAACTAAATTGTCCTTGGAGACTGGCGGTACCGATTGGACGGTGCTCCTTCCTTCGGCCCTATTCCGGGTTAGAAATACACCTTCCCGATACCATCTTACTCCTTTTGAAATATTATATGGTGCCCCGCCTCCCCTCCTCACTTTAGGAAAAGAAATAAAACCTGATTGTCAAAATAACACTGACTTATATGCTAGGCTACTGGGACGCCAATTGGTCCAGAAAGAAATATGGTCCCAACTCGCCAAGGCCTACCAACCGGGAACACCGGGAGAAACTCATCCTTTCCAAGTCGGAGACTCCATATACGTCCGTCGGCATCGAACCCAGATGTTGGAACCTCGATGGAAAGGACCATACACCGTCCTCCTCACCACCCCAACGGCCATAAAAGTGGACGGCATCGCTGCCTGGATCCATGCTTCACATGTGAAGGCTGCACCAGCGACGGCATCATCAGGATGGCGGGCCCAAAGAACCGACAACCCGCTCAAACTCAAGCTTCTACGAACCTAAGACTTATAATTTTGGTTTTACTGCCTTTACTGACTGACTAGGAATATCTGCCGGGATAGGAACAGGAACCACAGCCCTCATACAACAACCCCAGTATTATGCAAGTTTAAGACAGGCTGTAGACATCGACCTTCGAGCATTAGAAAGTTCCATAACTCAACTAAAGGAATCACTCACCTCACTTTCAGAAATGGTGTTGCAACCTAGATTTGCTGTTTCTTAAGGAAGGGGGATTATGCGCCGCTCTAAAAGAAGAATGTTGCTTTTATATTGATCATTCAGGAAGCATTACCAAAACCATGGATAAACTAAGGGAACGCTTAGATAAAAGGCAAAGGGAGAGAGAGAACGAAAAAGGATGGTTTCAATCATGGTTTGATAAGTCCCCCTGGTTTACCACCTTAATCTCTACTCTGTTGGGACCTCTTATTGTTTTATTGTTGATTTTAACTTTTGGACCATGTGTTCTAAATCGCTTGATAGCATTTATTAGAGAACGTATCAGTACTGTACAAGTTCTAATGTTAAGACAACAGTACCAAAGTTTACGAACAGAAGGTTGAGATTCCATGATTGGAATCAATAGTCACAAGAAAAAGGGGGGAATGTGGGACTCGAGGGACATTGTTCCAGCTAATGATTAAGAACTCTCCAGACAATAGCGGCTTCTTAGACAATGGGTGAATTTCCAGGATGTCCGGCCCCCTTCCGAGAAGGAGGGAGATAACAAAATGTAAAAAAGGTGTCTGTCAAAGACCAATCAGGCAGCTGGGGACAAGTTCCCTCTCTGGTCCGAGCCTAAGCCGGGACCAATCAGCAGGAGAACACAACCAAATCTATAATTTACATACGGGGAAGTGGGAACCTATAAAACTGACATATTCGCGCCCAAAAGGGTTCCTTCTTCGACCTCCTGCGTGAGGACCAAGGAACCCCGGTGCACCGGCCTTCAATAAACCTCTTGCGTTTTGCATCGACTTCCGACTCTTGTTGTTTCCTGGGCGAGTCGAAACTCCTAGGAGACCGCACAGGTCTAACAGTAATTCACCATATTTACAAACTAAAAATAAGAGAAATAGAAGATCATCTAAGTAGGCATAGAGAATAAAGAAACACATGCTATTTTTTTTTTAAAAGTGGATTTTATAAATTTTTATAAGGTATTACAAATGTTGGAGTTGTAACAGTCTTGTTATCTCTCTTTTAGTTTGTTTTTTTCTTTTCTCTAAATTAATTAATTTGGTATATTACAAAGATATTTTCTTGGTGTAGTATCTTCCTACATTTTAAATTACTTTAAAAATAGAATTTTAAGAGCTTTTATGATTGAACATAGGCTGATTTCTAGATCAACAACCCTAACATGCATGTATAGGATTGTGCTGAGGCTTTCATCAGTCATGGTTAAATATAAACATAAAACAACCAAAAAGACAACTCCTGTAAAAGATTCAAAGATATAAATGCATTCAAATTTTTAAAAAATGTACTTCATTCTGAGGTTATTTCCTATCTCATGTTGTCAGTGCAATTCATTTTGTGAAAACCTAATAATGATAGAGAAAATATTTTTATTTCCTTACTTAAAAAATTAAACATTTATAACCATATGTCTGTTTTCAGGATCATTTTGGATAATTTATTGGTCCATAAAACTCAAAATGTGCTAGTTCTGATAATGTACATACTTTCCACAAACTAGGCCAGAGCAATTGGGAAACTGTGCCAAATGGAACTAAGAGGTTTTTTGTGTTACATAGGACTAACTTTCACCAACTTGTGGTTAATCTTTGCTTTAGGATATACAGAGGGATATAATTTTCTACTTTGGAGTTAGATGTGGCCAAATAAGTAGTACTGTTTAACTGTCAGTAAAGGTGTCATGTGCCTTTTGGGGACACACACACACACACACACACACACACACACACACACACACAAATAATAATGATTGTCAAGTCTCAACTCCCTAGTTCTCTCTGTCCAGGTTCTGGTGAAGCCTGAAGAAGATTTTGATGTTGTCTGACATTATAGCATAACCTGGCCACTTAGTACAGATGTACTTTATGCAAATCAGTATCAGTCCCTGGGGTTATTTTTACTACTTTACTATTCCATGAATCTCAATTCCTGACAACCACAGCTTTCAATTAATTCAGCCTTGTTGTATAGATGGCTTATTATTATTTCAATTGACTATTGTGGCTTTCAAATGGCCCTCATTCAATTTACTTAAAGAATTAAATGACTTTAAAATCACAACTACTACTTACAAGCGAAAAACATATGGCAATATTATTCTTATTCCAGGACATATTTAGTGCTCTCTTTCTTCCAAACATGTCTTGATAAAACTGTTCATTTCTAGCATAACAAAAGCTCAAAACTTTCTAATTTTCACTTATTTAGTTATATAAGAATGATTCAGACTTACCAGATTGACTTGACATTTCAGTGGTTATAAATAAAGTAAATGGGATCAGCAATGATTCCTTGGGTAATATAATAATAGTAAAAACACCCCTCCAGAGAACTACTTTTTAGAGTATTAATTTAAACTGTAGATAATTACAATGTGTGCCCTTGGAAAAATCTTCTCTTGCCAAAAGATAATTCAAAGGTAAAACATTTCCACATTCTTCTCAGGTCATAAAAGGGGTAATGTACATGTTCCTCCAAGTAAAACAAGCTTAGTATGAACAGGGCATCTAGCATCATTATGTTTACTTCATTTGTTCAAGTTTCCAAATTGAGACACAACCTTGTGAATTCTACTCCTCCACATGACTAATGACTAGTTTATGAACTTTTTCTGGGTTGCTGGAACTGGAGTAAGGGTTTAGGATATAGTTCAGTTTTTCTCTCTGCTCTAACTAGGCTTGTAACTATGGTCAATTACTTTGACTTCTTTAGATTTCAATTTCCCCATATATAAATTAGAGAAGACAATATTATTTTTCTTAACATGAGTTTTGAGCCTCAAAGGATAGTGATAGAAATCATTCTGTAAAATAGAAAATATTTAATTATTATTATTAGCATCTTATATTGTCATTTGAAAAGCTTCAGTGTAAACTTAAATAATTCATCTTCTTCACTTACAGACAAAAGAAAGACACAAATTCACCCAAGGCAAGACACCAATTCACCCAAGGCTGCATATTTATTGAATGCCATAAATTAGATGGAGGCTTAGTTTTCTTGATTAGATCATGGTAACATCTCCAACAATTCTGCTGCAGTATTTTTTTCCTTACTCTCTCTTCCCCTCCTTCCCTCCCTCCCTTCCTTCCTTCCTTTTTACTTTATGAGCAATTCTAGGTTTACAAAAAAATTGAGAGACAGGTAAAGCGATTTCTCAAATATCCCCTGTCCCCATACATGCATAGCCTCCCCCATCATCAACAGCAACATCAACAGAATGGTACATTTTTTTTTACCAAGGATGAATCTATGTTGACATATAATCAGCCAAAATCCATACATTGCCTTAGGGTTCATTCTTGGTATTGTACATTCTGTGACATTTGACAATGGATAATGACATACATACATCATTATAATGTCATTCAGGTATTTTCACTACTCTAAAAATCCCCTGTGCTCTGCCTACTCATCTCTCCCCTCCCCCACCATAGAAATCACTGATCTTCTTATTTTCTCCATATTTTCACCTTTTCCAGAATCTCCTATAGTTGGAATCAGTATGTAGGCTTTTCAGATTGGTTTCTTTCACTTAGTAATATACATTTAAGGTTTCTCCCTATATTTTTATGGCTTGGTAGTTCATTTCTTTTTTAGCCATAAATACTATTCTGTTGTCTGGGTATATTACAGTATTTGTATTCACTCCCTTACTAAAAGACACCTTGGTTACTTCTAAGTTCTAGAAAATGTTTTGGGAATTATCAGAAGATAGTTGTCTGAAACATGGAAAATAACTTATGCAATACAGGTTTCGTGACTATCAATAAAAGGTGGGGAGGGGGCTGGTGTTTGAAGTGTCCTATTTAATCCAACAAACAAGAGTTCGTTCTAGACATGTCAAATAATTTCATTTAATTGTTTTATATACAGTAAGAATCAGAAAGTAAAACAAAATATTTATTTACTGAAAAATTTTCTGTGGGTGTGTTGAAGCTGTATGTTTATAAGTGGCATCTAGTTTTGGAGTTCTGCTATTAGGTATTTTCTCTTACCTGACCTAAAGAATTTTGAATGCTTTTTCATACTTTCATATTCCTGGTAGCACAAGGATCTAACTCACCTGTTTTTATCATGTCCTCTTTTAGAGTTCTGCTATACAATGTAGACTAATCTGAAAATCTGCAAATACAGTGCCAAAAAACGATGACTCATATTCCCTCAATATCAGGCTTCTTGATTAGTACAATTGTACTTTTCCCCCACAACAAAGTTTACATTCATATAGTCAATGGACGAAATGCAGAAACTAGAAGGAAAGGAAAAAAATGTCGCTTTTCTACTGATAGTTATAAGCAACATTAACATTTATGTCTAGACCTTTCTAGGTCAATATTTTCATAGTGAGCAGTGGTGAGGAACATATGATTGGGAATGAAACTGACTGGAGTTTGAATGTAGGTTGAGACAAACAATTACTCTAAATTTTAGTTAATGTACTCATATTAAAAATAGAACCAATCTCATTCATTTATAGTAAAAATTATGTAATATGAAATATACAGAAAGATTAGCAAATTTTACTGCAGAAAACAATGTTTGTAATACGTTATACATCATTATTACTATAGCTTTAGTAATTCTCGTATCAGTATCTGTGTACACAATGGTTTATTTTTCTACTTGGCACTATAACAACACCATTTATAATATATCTTTATAAAATCAAAATTTATAAGGGATTTTCCACCTGTGGCTTCCTTCCTGTTCTTTACTTAACACCCCACCTTACTTGTACAACACTTGGGATCAAACATTGGCCTCCAACTCACCAGTATTGCTGCATATATTTCTTATGCCTCATTATTTCAGTGTTCTGCTAATGGAGTGTTCATATTCATTAATGTTTGTGTATTCCAGGTGACATACTTACACATAAATTCTGACACTTTACAGATCATTTACCATTGTCCATGAATTTTTCTCACCATTAATTTTAACCCGTGGGTCAGAAGAAACAACAATTGACAGTTACTAGACAGTCGACTTGCATATATTATATAACAATTCAGTAACCACAATTACTATGTTTTAATTGATAAAAGCATAATAAAGTATTTTAAAAATATGTAGATACTTCCATTAAGAAAATCAGAAAACTCCACTGAAGGAAGTATCAGAAGACTTGATATGAATGGCAAATCATACTTTTTTCTGAGATAAGAAGCTATGATAGAATTAATGGTATTAAACCTTCCTAAATTAATCTACAAAATAAATTCCAAACAGTATCTCAACTGATCATTATTATGTCAAATTTTTTCAAATGTTACTCCTGAGCAACAGAGCTAACATCAAAGTATACCAAAAAAGAGGAAAAAGTAGTATATTTCCTTACAGCTTTAAATCTATAATATAAAGCTTTATTCATTTATATGCTATTATAAAAATGAAGATTAGTATAATATTTGAGTAGTCAAATCAAACATACATGTGAATTTAATATACAGCAGATACAGAAATTTCAGTCAGTGGAAAAGTTTCAAATTTGGAAAAATATCTTAATTGTTGGTAGAGTTCGGAAAGTAGAAACTATACATTGTTACATATTAATTGATAGTATATAATTTTAACATAATACAATATAATATATATATAACACACTATATATAATACCATATGAATCTACCTTATTCTTTAATAAAAATTGATGTCCTTCTATATTTATAATTAAATTTTTCAAATTTCTGACCATTTTAGAAAAAGCAGAAGTAAATTTTAAAAAATGACATAGGTGAAGTCTTTATATGCTATAAAATTGAAATCTTTGAAGAAAGTGATTAATAAAACAGACAATGTGTTTATTTAAATTTTCAGTTTGGAAAAGATGCCTTAAAAAATGTAGAACAGCAAATAAAAACATTGATACAACTTATTTTTTTAATATTAAAATAATGTAGTAGTGTCTTTAATATAAGAAGAGCATTTATAAATTAATAAGAAAGTAGATAAAATCAAAAGTAAATTGGGCAAAGGACATTGATCCAAGTATTAAATATGTCAACATTTAAAAAAAATATTTAACTTCACAAATTATCAGGGGAATTTAAATAAAAACAAATATTTCTAAGCTTAGAATATTTATTCTTTTTCTACAATAAGAAATATTCGAAAAAAATGGGGTAAATCACAGAGAAGAGAGTAATATCCGTGTAAGTAACACATTGTATAAAAAATATTAACATCTTAATAAAAATCATTCAAAGATGTATCTTGTGTGTGCATGCGTGCGTGTGTGTTTTTCTGTGTGAATTTACAGAAAGAAGGTAATATATGATAATCTCTAAACTGCTTTTGTTTTTAATCTGTTCATGTCAATATATTTAGTTAAAAAGGAATTATAACTGCAGAGAATTCCTTTAAACACACATTTAATAATGATACATCCAAACCCTTATTTACTTTGTTCTACTGCAATGAACCTCCTCATATACATATCTCTTCATTTGCTTAAGAATCAGCACAATATACATCCCTGGAAGTGGAATGGTTTAGTCAAAATATATGAATGTCTACAATTATGGTACAAGCTGGTTTTCAGAAAGGTTCTCTGACTTATGATCCACCAAGTTTATACATAAATTTCTATCTCCTTTCAAAATACTGACAATAGATGGTGGTAATCTTATAATCACTGATATGAGATAAAACGGCTTGAACAAGTTCTATAGGAGTCAGAGGAAGAAGCATATCCAGAGGAGGATGACATCCAGGAAATAATTACTAATATCTAGTAATATTTCTTTTCTTTTTTCTTTTTTTTTTTTTTTTTTTTACTTAGTGTTCATCTTGCTGAACTTTTCCTGTTACCTATAAAAACTGGTAATAATAAATAGACCATACCTAGATACAGTCTGTCCCTTCTTTCAGCTACATTCTTTATCCTACTCCAAAAGAATCTCCCATGGATTGTTATAAACTTCCCTCTTAGAACTGCTTTTGCTGCGCCCCATAGGTTTTGGGTCATTGTGTTTTTGTTGCCATTTGTTTCTATGTATTTTTAAGTTCCTTCTTTGATTTCTTCAATGATATCAGTTATTTAGTAGCACATTGTTTAACCTCCATGTATTTGTGTTTTTTACAGTTTTTTACTTGTAACTGATTTCCAGTCTCATAGTGTCATAGTCAGAAAAGAGGTTTGATACAATTTCAATTTTCTTAAATTTTCCAAGGCTTGATTTATGACCCAAGATGTGATCTATCCTGGAGAATGTTCCATGTGCACTTGAGAAGAAAGTGTATTCTGCCACTTTCAGGTGGAATGTTCCTTAAATATCAATTAAATCCTTCGGGTCTATTGTGTCATTTAAAGCTTGTGTTTCCTTATTCATTTTCTGTTTGAATGATCTGTCCGTTGGTGTAAGTGAGGTGTTAAAGTCCCCTACTATTATTGTGTTACTGTCGATTTCCCCTTTTTTGGCTGTTAGTGTTTGCTTTATGTATTGAGATGCTCCTGTGTTGGGTGCATAAATATTTATGATTGTTATATCTTCTTCTTGGATTGATCCCTTGATCATTATGTAGTGTCCTTCTTTGTCTCTTGTAATAGTCTTTATTTTAAAGTCTATTTTGTTTGATATGAGTATTGCTACTCCAGCTTGCTTGTGACTTCCATTTGCATGGAATATCTTTTTCCATCCCTTCACTTTCAGTCCCTAGGTCTAAAGTGGGTCTCTTCTAGACAATATATATATGGGTCTTGTTTTTGTATCCATTCGGTCAGTCTGTGTTTTCCGGTTGGAGCATTTAATCCATTTACATTTAAGGTTATTGTTGATATGTATGTTCCTATTACCATTTTCTAATTTGTTTTGAATTTGTTTTTGTGGGTCTTTTTTTCTTCCCTTGTGTTTCCTGCCTAGAGAAGTTCCTTTAGCATTTGCTGTGAAGCTGTTTTGGTGGTGCTGAATTCTCTTAGATTTGCTTACCTGAAAAGCTTTTGATTTCTCTGTTGAATCTGAATTAGACCCTTGCTGAGTAGAGTAATCTTGGTTATAGGTTTTTCTCTTTCATCACTTTAAATATATCCTGCCACTCCTTTCTGGCCTGCAGAGTTTCTGGTGAAAAATCAGCTGATAACCTTATGGGGACTCCTTTGAATGTTATTTGTTGTTTTTCCCTTGCTGCTTTTAATATTTTTCTTTGAATTTAATATTTATTAGTTTGATTAATATGTGTCTTGGTGTGTTTCTCCTAGGGTTTATCCTGTATGGGACTCTCTGTGCTTCCTGGACTTGGGTGACTATTTCCTTTCCCATGTTAGGGAAGTTTTCCACCATAATCTCTTCAAATATTTTCTCAGACATTTTATTTTTCTCTTCTTCTTTGGGGAACACTATAATTTGAATGTTGGTGCATTTAGTGTTGTCCCAGAGGTCTATGAGATTGTCTTCAATTCTTTTCATTCTTTTTTTTTTTTTTTATTCTGCTCCTTGGCAGTGATTTCCACCATTGTTTCTTACAGTTCACTTATTCATTCTTCTGCCTCGGTTATTCTGTTATTGATTTCTTCTAGTGTACTTTTCATTTCAGTTATTGTGTTGTTCATCACTGTTTGTTCTTTAGATCTTCTAGATCTTTGTTAAACATTTCTTGTATTTTCTCAATCTGTGCCTCCATTCTACTTCAGAGATTCTGGATCATGTTTACTATCACTACTCTGAATTTTTTCAAAACCATAATTCAAAAAGAGACATGTACCTCAATGTTCATTGCAGCACTATTTGTAATAGCCAGACATGGAACCACCGAAATGTCCTTTGACAGATGAATGGGTAAAGAAGATATGGCACAAATATACAATGGAATATTACTCAGCCATAAAAAGAAATGAAATTGAGTTATTTGTAGTGAGTTGGATGGACCTAGAGTCTGTCATACAGAGTGAAGTAAGTCAGAAAGTGAAAAGTGAATACTGTATGCTTACTCATATATATGTAATCTAAAAAAAAAATGGTGCTGATGAACCTAGTGTCAGGGCAGAAATAAAGATGCAGGCATAGAGAATGGACCTGGGGACACAGGGTGGGTGAAAGGGGAAACTGGGGAATAGTAAGAATAACATAGACATGTATACTACCAAATGTAAAATAGATAGGTAGTGGGGAGAAGCAGCATAGCACAGGGAGATCAGCTTTGTGCTTTGTGATGACCTAGAGGGGTGGGATAGGGAGGGTAGCTCAAGAGGGAGGGGTTATGGGCATATATGTATGCATATGGATGATTCACTTTGTTGTGCAACAGAAACTAGCACAGCATTGTGAAGCAATTATACTCTAATAAAGATGTATATAAAAAAAAATCTCCCATTGAGAAAAGTCACTTTAATGTTTCAAAGCAAATTGGATAGTTTCATAAAATAAAACTCTATAGTTTGCCTTTTGTAGTTTATTATTTATAGGATTGGCTAAACAACACCAAGGACAATGGTAACTGGTAATGATAAATGATATAGAGAATAACTTTCAGTTGTTATTCATTGTAATTACCTTGATTAAATTTCAACTTTAGCAATTGAATTTCAAGGCTTCATTTGTCTACTATATCCTGTTGGTTTATTCCTGTGGTCACTGAGATAAACATGTAACCCTCATTGGTGTTCATCTCTAAGTGTATTAGTAAGGAAGCAACATTTCTTTTGACTACCTTTACTGGTACAGAGCACAGTTGATGTAGATGTTACCACCAATTTATTAGGTTTTACTTTGCATCTACTAGCAATGAGCAAAGGTAATTACCCCATTTTCAGCACTGTGAAAAATTGTCTTTCTAAAGGATGCTTAAAAAGTGTGTTGCTTTCAAGTTTTATCAGGAAAAGCAAAATGTTTTTGGTATTTCACTAGAAGTTGTCTTGGGCAATTTCTTCTTTTCTTCATATTTGTTAATATGCTTAATCATACCTAGGTTGAAGAGGTTGTTAACAACTTCTTGTGGTTTCTTCCTTCTTATTAATACTTGAAGTGGCCAGTTGACAATCTACATTCAATTTAACCTCAGAAGATATGAAGTATCTTCAAATAAGGTTTTTTCTACAAAGATTTATTATCTACATGAAACTAAACAACCAAAACCTAAGAAAACATTATATTATTCAATATTTTAAATTTAATACTCCAAATAATTTCACAAAGATTATAATTATACTATAACACAGTCTACATTATTCTATGTTGCAATATTATTTATAATATGAAAAGATTTGGTTCAAATATTTTGTTCAATAGGAATGTACATAGCAATTGCAGTCTATTGACATTCATGTTTACTGTTATTTATTCATTATTTATTATGATAGTATTAATAATTCACTTTATATTAAATTATTCTATTTAATTTAAGAATTATTAATTACTGTAGCACTTTCTTGTGTAATCAAATATATATCTTTTTAATTTAACTTTTTTTATATTGGAGTATAAATGGGCTAAAGCTGAAGCTGAAACCATAGAAAAGAATTTGACCGAATAGGGAAGCCAATATCTAAAGTTGGTTCAAACATAAACTTGCATCAAAAATAGTCTTGCCCAAACAAACTTTATGAGATTCAGAAGTTCATCAATAAATGCAGAAATTTCATAATGAAAGATACATTTCCCAACAGGACTATATTACCATATTTCTTCAAGCATATTTGATAATAGACTTGCATCAACATCTATGAGAAATAATTGGAATTAAAAAAAAATCAGGATATATTGATTACAATTTTCCCGGTTAAATATGTGTTTTATCATTAAATAAAAGGTTTAAAACATATAAATAAGTCCTATATAATTATCCCATAATTTAGTAATTCTTAATGAATTTTAATAATTTTAATAAAACAATTTTATTTTCTTAATAAATTTGAATACCTAATCACCTTCAAGAACTGAATAGGATGGAATACCAAATTATAGTTGCAATAATGATTTTAATTTCCATAGTGTAAATCCTGGATGTGTCAGAACACTGAGAATCCTGCTGTGGGGACTATTTGTGAGCAATTCTTGTTTAACACCTACTCTTGTACTTGTACTTGTACTTCTCTTCCTTTTAGTAGCAGAGTTAAAAGATGTGGACAAATGATGGAACACATTTGGATCATTTGTGAACAAATGCAAGGTAGAAATCATTTTTGTGCCACAGTTTTGCCTCTACCAGAAAGGAGTTAACTACTGTTTAAACTCTCACCTTGTATGTTCTTTAGAAAAGTCTAGTACATTAGACAATATGACTATTTATGTGATAACTCAGTGTGATCTTGGCAAATTATTTAGCCACTTCATGTTACTGTTGGCTCATTTGTGAAGTGTAGGCAATAAGGATATCTTCCTATTTCATAGGGTTGTTGTGAGAATTATACTTGTTATCATGATAAGATCTGAGAAAAGTTTTTACTTTTTAAGATCTCATTAAACATAGATAATAATATTTATTATAATTCATAAAATATTCTGACATTGAAAGAGCTGTTTTTAGCTGTCAGTTTATCAATTTGATTTAAAATTTCACCAGATTACAAGATAAGGATATTACAAGTGCTGTAAGGAGAATAGTGGCCCTCTAATGATGTCCACATTCTAACCCCAGGAATCTGAGCATGTGTTACATGGCAAAATGTACTTTGTAGATGTGATTAAGGTTATGGGCCTTGAGATGAGAAAAGTATCTTGGATCATCCTGGTGAGCCCAATCTAATCACACAATTCCTTAAAAGCAAAGAAACTTTCCAGGCCATAGTCAGAGAAAGAAATGTGATGACAGAAGCAGGATCATAGAGATGGCATTGTTAGAAGAGCTCATCTTGTTGTCATTGGCTTTAAAGGCAGAGAGGAAGGCCACAAACCAAGGAATTCAGGCACCTCTAGAATCTAGAAAAATCCAGAGAATGGATCTTCTTCTAGAGCCTCCAGAATAGAACATAACCTTGATAATACCTTGATTTTAGGCCAGTGAGACTTGTGTCACACTTCTGACCTACATAACTATAAGATAATCTATCTATATTAAGTCACTAAGTTTGTGATCATTTTTTTATGGCATCAATAGGAAATAATTACAAAGAAAAAGAGTAGAGTGGCTGCTGCTTGAGATCTGTTCCTGGGTATACAGGATTTGGTCATGGATTATATGGTTTATGTAATTAGGATTTTTTGTTGGAATGCTGATAATGAACTATTGTATTAGGGTTTTCTATAAAAACGTAACGAACTATATATATATGTCTATAGTTGATCCTTGAACAATGGTTTTGAAGAGAGCATATCCACTTATATATGTATTTTTTTCTATAAATATACACTCAGCCCTCCTTATTTGTGGGTTTCTCATCCACAGATTCAACCAAATTCAGATCAAATTTCCATCTGTGATCTACTGAATCTGTGGATGTGAAACCCACAAATAAGGATGGCTGACTGTACTTCCCCATTTTATATTAGGGACTTGAGCATCCACAGATTTTGGTATCCACCTTGGCTCTTGGAACCAACCCCCATGAACACCAAGAGACAGACTGTTTGTGTATATACAATATCAGTATAAAAACATTGTAGTAAGACTGGAAACAAAGGTGAGGCAGGTGAATATTTTGGATGATATTTTATCAAAACAAAATACAAGCGCTGGTGAATTGGCTTGCTAAACTAACTGAATCCAGTCAGAGACAATATTAACTCTATTAACTGGATTATTCCATTTCCTCACTAACTGCTTCTTCCTTTTTTAATAGGGGTGGTGCATAAACACTGGAACTAATAGTTCTGGCCTGCCCTGCTATTTTCAGAATTGCCATTTTGCTATGTTACTCACAGATCAAGTAGGTGAACAGAGACCCACAGAGAAGACCCATCGTAATCAGTGAATATGTTCTCCTTGATATTCCCAACACACACAAACACAGTATGTTGAAGTTCTGGGTAATTCATCATAAACAATAATCTGTGTTTCTGGCTAAAGGCAAGGTTAAGAGACAGGTAACAAGGTCCATCATCAAACAGTGCTTTTCATAAAAGAAATAAAAAGATGGTTGTTGAAATATACACTTGCTAACAGGCTGGGAATGTTCATAGACTGGGTAAACACACCTAGAGTGGTTGTACATCAACTACAGGTCAGCCTCTCTTGCAGGCAACAAAAACCAGAACTAGTTTAGGACTACTGTTTCCATAGAAACTTTAGATTACTGCAGTTGTCAGCCTTAATTTAGACTGCCTTGAGAACTCTGTTAGAAAGAAGGTTTCATATAAAGTTAATATTTTGAAAGAAAGTAAGTTTGGGGATTTTTCTTTTTCTTTTTCTTTTTTTTGGCAGCACCGGGTCTTAGTTGCAACACACGGGACCTTCATTGCAGTATGTGGGATCTTTTTTTTGTAATGGTGCGCAGTCTCTTCATTGTGGCACTTGGGCTTCTCTCTAGTTGTGGTGCGTGGGTTTTCTCTCTCTCTAGTTGTGGGGCACAGGCTCTAGAGTGTGTGGGCTCTGTAGTTTGTGGCACGTGGGCTCTCTCATTGAGGCACGCAAGCTCAATAGTTGTGGTGCACAGGCTTAGTTGCCCCGCAGCATATGGGATCTTAGTTCCCTGAACAGGGATCGAACCCACATCCCCTGCATTGGAAGGCAGATTCTTTACCACTGGACCACCAGGGAAGTCTCAAGTTTTAGGATTTTGGCATATAAAAAGCTCTTCCATTTCTTGGCAATTTTATACCCTAAATATCTCTCTTATCTCTCCCATCTCTACTCCTCTTTTGTCCAAGACATAATTGAATTCAAAATGATCTCACTTATGATCATCATGTAACCAAACTCCATGTACCTACAATTATTTCTCCCTAATTAATAATGGATTTTTTTAAAGAGTAATCTTAAACAAGCAAAGAGACAAAAAAATCTCCTGCTTTAAACTATCTAATGCTTTCCCATTTTGATAAGAAATGATATATTTTGATAAACCCAAAACCCTTATGGGCTCATAGTATGACCTATGTATTCTACGTTTGTCCTCTGGTATGTTTCTTTTCTGCCTTCTGTTTAGTTTTTTTCAGTTTCCTAACTATAATTCTTTCAGTTTCCCATTTTGACATACTCTCTTCCAAATGAAAGCATTTGCATATAAGTTGCCCCTGACTGAAAGGCCCTGATCCCCTCCCAAACAATTCTCTCTTTCACCTTTTCCTTTCCATATCCTAGTCATTCTTTTTTTTTTTAACATCTTTATTGGAGTATAATTACTTTACAATGGTGTGTTAGTTTCTGCTCTTTAACAACGTGAATCAGCTATACATATATATCCCCATATCTCCTCCTTCTTGTGTCTCCCTCCCACCCTCCCCATCCCACTCCTCTAGGTGGACATAAAGCACCGAACAAATACCATATGCTAACATGTATATATGGAATCTAAAAAACAAAAAAATGGTTCTGAAGAACATAGGGGCAGGACAGGAATAAAGACGCAAATGTAGAAAATGTACTTGAGGACATGGGGAGGGGGAAGGGTAAGCTGGTACAAAGTGAGAGACTGGCATGGACATATATACACTACTTAGTCTTTTTTGAAACACAGTTTGTATGTCATTTCCTAAGGAAAAGCTACCCTGACTCCTAAAACTACTTAGAAATATTTTAAAATTTTCTTCAACAAGTATGGTGTTATAATTGCTTATATATGTTTGGCAGTTAATGGTGTACTAAATTTCTTACAAAGTTAGCTTTCTAAATATAATTAACTTCTGTATATATTTAATTTTTTTAACTTTTTCTACATGCAATTTTATTCAGAAATATTAGAAAATAAACTGTAGAATTCACTGCTACACATTTTAATTAGAAGACTTTGCCTCCTTTAATAAAGACATTAAGAAACCAAGATATAATGTATAACATAAAATATGTACTATATTTAATATGTATTAATAATAAATATACCATGGAATTAACTTGGCACTAACAAAGTTGTTATAGAAATATATAATTCTGGGTTCCCAGAGTTAGAAAAAAATATAATGATCCTGTCAAACCATCATACTAGTTACCACAGACATCTCAATTATATCCATGACAAGTAATCAACCTGGCCTAGAGAATTCAATCTCACAAGATTTTTCTGGTGGTTCTAAATTCTAATGAGATAAATTAATTTTAAATACTAAATCAAATCTGTCCCTCTATAAGTTCTAATTAATAGTCTTAATATGATTATCTTGGTGCAGGCCATAACTTAAATAATTCTGTGAGTACTTAAAATAACTGAAAGCACATGTTTCTTTCTCCCATTCAATCTTTTCTTCTCCAGTCTCAAAAAACTATATTTTCCTAAATGACACAGTTCTGGTCTAAGGTAGGCTCATAAGAGAGTGTCTTGAATTGAATTTAAAGTTCTTTGTAGGGTCATATCAATTCAATGTCTAGTTGATTTTTTTTTTATGCTCTATATCAGTTTGGTCACCCCTGCCTCATAGCTTAGTTGATTGTAATCACAACACATTGTAGATGTTGCCAATAGATGTCAACTGAAATGTTATACATTACAGTATTTAAAATCTCATTTCTTCTCCTTTGCTTATTTTTATTTTTTGCAGTACACGGACCTCTCACTGTTGTGGCCTCTCCCGTTGCAGAGCACAGGCTCTGGACGCACAGGCTCAGTGGCCATGGCTCACGGGCCTAGCCGCTCCATGGCATGTGGGATCTTCCCAGACCGGGGCACGAACCCGTGTCCCCTGCATTGGCAGGTGGACTCTCAAACACTGTGCCACCAGGGAAGCTCATTTTTTGCTTATTTTTAAGTTCTACCTTCAGGGCATTTTTTCTTTCTTCAATTTTTTATTGTTCTCTGGAAATTTTAGAGTTGCACATTTTAGTCATTCAATATATTTGTTATGTCACCTTTGAATAACATGTATATAACAACAATAATAATTCCATATCAGCTCTAGAGACTCAGATATTTAACCTACTGACTATTCAAAGAAAATGGTGATGGGTGAGATTGACCAAGATGTTTATTGACCAATACACTTTTTTTTTAATTAAACAGTTTTAAATACTTTTTTTTTCATTTTACATATAGTGACTGAATAAGTCTAATATCCCATTTCCTCGATATAGATAACATATTATATGCGCATGTGCATTACTGATTGTTATCTATTTATTTATTCATCTATACTAGGTGCTCATATGCTACATGGATTTAAATATGTCTAAAGGTCCATGCTTATTAGAAAATTTTTTGTTGCCATTTTGCTATTAGGTAATGAACTGATTCACAAATGCAAATTAAAACAATCTTGACACTTTATTCTCATATTTTTTTTCTTCCAAATCTATCTGTTCTAAAAGGTCTAATGATACAAATACTCATAAAACAGGATAATTGAGTTCACGTGGAGACTCATGTCGTCAATTAAGCAGGAAGTTATTGTTTATCAAAGCTTTCAGATATCCTTAAGCCAATAATGTTTTATTAAAAGCGTTATTTTACTTCTAGTGGCTGAAATAGTTCTGGGCTTCGAAGGCATATTCAGTCCTTAAGGGTTCGTTGGAGAGAATGACTGACCTTTATCATCAAAACACTAAATGAGAACACCATTGGCATAGCTGTATTATCATAAAGCAAATTTAGAAACCAGATTTCTAAAAGGGCATGGAATTGGAATAATGGAAAAGGCCAAGTATGAGTCCTTGTGGAATTTTTCCATGTATTGAAGAGAATGCAGATAACTGGAGTGGGACCAATTTCCTCTTTTAGAAATCTGCAGCAAATTGAGTATGAGATTATGAAAATAGGATATAGTTGCAGAGGCCACACACCAGCCATACATATAGGTTATTCTGGTTTAAATCTTCTACAGATAATAACAGGTCAAGAGTGCTTGATTCAGTTCTAAACACTCCTTAGCCACCACTCACTAAAAAGTCAATGAGATAAAAAGCAGCTGATTGTAGAAGATAAAGTTTTTGTCACTTCCATGTGAATACCAAAAACTAAGTTATAGCAAAAGAGTATACTTTTTATGCGAAAAATCATGAACTCACTGGCAATAATTTTATATTACTTGAAATACACAAAGTGTAACAGTACAGAATATAAAGGGTTGCTATACTATAGATAAGAATGTTAATTCTTTATTCTTTCCAAGCAATCCAAACTGCATGTGCACGCATGCACACAGACACACAGACACACACACACACACGGTCAGAAATATTGGACCCAAAATGGCAGTCTAATTTCTATTTTGCCTACAATTATCAAGATTGTGGAATTTAAACTAAAACTGCAGGTGTTGTTACCTGTGAGATCTGCCCTATTAAGTAGCTTACAAATAAAAGTCTGTAACATTACCAGTTTCAGAATATCAGTCCTCTGAGTCTTCTTACAGTGAATAATCAAGACTTAATATGCATAATATTACATATTTAGAATGAACTTTAAAAATAATAATTATGGATTAAGGATATAAGAAGTAAAATTTTGAACAAATGATATCTAAATGGCTGTAGATACATAGCTATAACAAAATTATTCAGAATTAATGAGACTTAAGAAAAAAACTTCATATAGATGAAAGCAGGCACAATAAAATGAAGAGTATGATTCTGTTAAGCATGATGCATGATGCTCTTGCTTTGTGTGAGTACTTAATGATTCCTGAATACATAATTGAAAGGCCAAGGAATAAAACTTCAAATCAGTTAGATCTTAATACTTTTAAACGTCAATTGATTGACTTGAGAAAAATCCTAAAATACCACTTAATATGTGAATATATGCATGAAGGAGTTTAACACCAATGAAGGATGACATCACTATTAACTCAGGGAAAGTAGAAGATTGAATCTGGACACTGAAAAACATTTTAATAATACAGAGTATTTGTTTGGCATTCTCAACCACTTCCTCTTATTTTACACTATCACAAAGAGAGCTGTTACGAAATCTTCATGCTTGTGGCCTCAAGACTTATATGAGAGTTTGAATTTGCAACACTAAAAGATTATAAGAGGTTACTACAAACAACTATAGGCCAATAAAATGGACAACCACGAAGAAATGGACAAATTCTTGGAAAGGGACAACTGTAAAAGACTGAACCAGAAAGAATTAGAAAATATGAGCAGACCTATCAAAAGTAATGAAATTGAAACCATAATTAAAAATCTGCAAACAAACAAAAGTCCTGGAACAGATGGCTTCACAGGCGAATTCTATCAAACATTTAGTGAGGAGTTAACACCAATCCTTCTCAAACGCTCCCAAAAATTGTGATGGAGAAACACTCCCAAATTCATTCTACAAAGCCACCAACACCTATACCAAAACCAGAAAACAATATCACAAAAAAAGAAAACTATAGAACAATATCACTGATGAGCATAGATGCAAAAATCCAGAGCAAAATACTAGCAAACAGAAACCAACAGCACATTAAAAGGAACATACACCATGATCAAGTGGAGTTTATCCCAGGGGTGCAAGGATTCTTCAATATACACAAATCAATCAATGTGATACACCACATAAACAAACTAAGGAATAAAAAGCATAGGATCATCTCAATAGATGCAGAAAAAGTTTTTGACAAAATTAAACACCAATTTATGATAAAAACTCTCCAGAAAATGGATATAGTGGGAACCTACCTCAACATAATAAAGGTCATATATAACAAACACACAGCAAACATCATACTCAATGGTGAAAACTTTAAAGCATTTCCACTAAGACCAGGACCAAGACAAGGATGTCCACTCTTGCCACTCTTAGTCAACATTGTTTTGGAAGTCCTAGCCACAGCAATCAGAGAAGAAAAAAAATAAAAGGAATACAAATTGGAAAAGAAGTAAAACTGTCACTGTTTGCCGATGACATGATACTATACATAGAAAATCATAAAGATGTCACCAGAAAACTACTAGAGCTAATCAATGAATTTGGTAAAGTTGCAGGATACAAAATTAATACACAGAAATCTCTGGAATTCCTATACATGAACAATGAAAAAACATAAAGAGAAATTAAGGAAACAATCCCATTCACTATTGCCACAAAAAGAATAAAATACATAGGAATAAACCTGCATAAGGAAGTGAAAAACTTGTACTCAGAAAACTGCAAGACACTGATGAAAGAAATCAAAGATGACATAAACAGATGGAAAGATATACCATGTTCTTGGATTGGAAGAATCGATATTGTGAAAATGACTATACTACCCAAAGCAATCTACAGATTCAATGCAATCCCTAACAAATTACCAATGGCATTCTTCACAGAATTAGAACAAAAATTTTTACAATTCATTAGGAAACAAAACATCCTGAATAGCCAGATCAATCTTGAGAAAGAAAAATGGAGTTGGAGGAATCAGGCTCCCCAACTTCAAACTCTACCATAAAGCTACAGTAATCAAGACAGTATGGTACTGGCACAAAAACAGAAATATAGATCAATGGTACAGGATAGAATGCCCAGAGATAAACCCACATAAATATGGGCACCTAATTTATGACAAAGGCAAGAACATACAATGGAGAAAATAGAGCCTCTTCAATAAGTGGTGCTGGGAAAACTGGACAGCTACATGTAAAAGAATGAAATTAGAACACTACCTAACACCATACACAAAAATAAGCTCAGAATGGATTAAAGACTTAAATATAAGACCAGACACTATAAAACTATTAGAGGAAAACATAGGAAAACCACTCTTTGACATACCACAGCAAGATCTTTTTTGACCCACCTCCTAAAGTAATGGAAATAAAAACAAAATAAACAAATGGGACTTAATTAAACTTAACAGCTTTTGCACAGCAAAGGAAACCATAAACAAGACAAAAAGACAACTCTCAGAATGGCAGAAAATATTTGCAAATGAAGCAACTGACAAAGGATTAATCTCCAAAGTATGTGAACAGCTCATGGAACTCAATATCAAAAAAGAAAAGAAAACAACAACAACAACAAAAAAAAACAATCCAGTTAAAAAATGGGTGGAAGACCTAAATGGACATTTCACCAAGGAAGACATACAGATGGCCAAGAGACATGTGAAAAAGTTCTCAACATCACTATTTATTAGAGAAATGAAAATCAAAACTACAATGAGGTATCATCTCACACTGGTCAGAATGGCCATTATCAAAAAAATCTACAAACAATAAATGCTGGAGAGGGTG
Organism: Stenella coeruleoalba; assembly: GCF_951394435.1. NCBI lineage: Eukaryota > Metazoa > Chordata > Mammalia > Artiodactyla > Delphinidae > Stenella > Stenella coeruleoalba. The sequence continues at coordinate 17,734,642 of NC_137159.1, read as the reverse complement.
TGGAGAAAAGGGAACCCTCTTGCACTGTTGGTGGGAATGTAAATTGATACAACGACTATGGAAAACAATATGGAGGTTCCTTAAAAAGCTAAAAATAGAACTACCATATGACCCAGCAATCCCACTACTGGGCATATACCCTGAGAAAACCATAATTCAAAAAAGACATGTACCACAATATTCATTACAACACTATTTACAATAGCCAGGACATGGAAGCAACCTAATTGTCCATCAACAGATGAATGGATAAAGAAGATGTGGCACATATATACAATGGAATATTACTTAGCCATAAAAAGAAACAAAATTGAGTTATTTGTAGTGAGGTGGATAGAACTAGAGTCTGTCAGACAGAGTGAAGTAAGTCAGAAAGAGAAAAACAAATACCATATGCTAACATACATATATATATATATATATATATATATATATATATATAATGGAAAAAAAATGCTACTGATGAACCTAGTTGCAGGACAGGAATAAAGAGGTAGACATAGAGAATGGACTTGAGAACCTGGGGTGGGAGCATGAAGCTGGGGTGAAGTGAGAGTAGTGTCAACATATATACACTACTGAATGTAAAATAGTTGGCTGGTGGGAAGCAGCAGCATAGCACAGGGAGATCAGCTCAGTGCTTTGCGATGACCTAGAGGGGTAGGATAGGAGGATGTAAGGGAAGCTCAAGAGGGAGAGGATATGGGGACATGTGTATGCATATTGGAAGTTTTGCTATGGCAATCAGAGAAGAATAAGAAATAAAAGGGATCCAAATCAGAAAAGAAGTAAAACTGTCACTGTTTGCAGATGACATGATACTCTACATAGAAAATCCTAAAGATGCTACCAGAAAATGACTAGAGCCAATCAATGAATTTAGTAAAGTAACAGGATATAAAATTAATGCTCAGAAGTCTCTTGCATTCCTGTACACTAACAATGAAAAATCAGAGAGAGAAATTAAAGAAACATTCGCATTTACCATTGCAACGAAAAGAATAAAGCACCCAGGAGTAAACCTACATAAGGAGACAAAAGACCTGTATGCAGAAAACTATTAGACACTGATGAAAGAAATCAAAGATGATATAAACAGATGGAAAGATATACCATGTTCTTGGATTGGAAGAATCAACATTGTGAAAATGACAATACTACCCAAAGCAATCTACAGATTCAATGCAATCCCTAGCAAACTACCAATGGCGTTTTTCCAGAATTAGAACAAGAAAGTTTACAATTTGTATGGAAACAAAAAACACTCTGAATAGCCAAAGCAATCTTGAGAGAAATAAACAGAGCTGGAGGAATCAGGCTCCCTGACTTCAGATAATACTACAAAGCTACAGTAATCAAGATAACATGGTACAGACACATAAACAGAAATGTAGATCAATGGAACAGGATAGAAAGCCTGGAGATAAACCCACATACATATGGTCATCTTATCTTTGACATAGGAGGCAAGAATACACAATGGAGAAAGGACAGCCTCTTCAAAAGTGGTGCTGGGAAAACTTGACAGCTACATGTAAAAGAATGAAATTAGAACAATTCCTAACACTATACACAAAAATAAACTCAAAATGGATTAAAAACCTAAATGTAAGGCCAAACACTATAAAACTCATAGAAGAAAACATAAGCAGAACACTGTATGACGTAAATCACAGCAAGATCTTTTTTGACCCACCTCATAGAGTAATGGATATAAAAATAAAAATCAACAAATGGGACCTAATGAAACTTAAAAGCTTTTGCACAGCAAAGGAAACGATAAACAATGCAGAAAAACAACCCTCAGAATGGGAGAAACTATTTGCCAATGAAACAACTGACAAATGGTTAATCTCCAAAATATACAAGCAGCTCATGCAGCTCAATATCAAAAAAACAACCCAATCCAAAAATGGGCAGAAGACCTAAATAGACATTTCTCCATAGAAGACATACAGGTTGCCAGCAAACACACGGAAGGATGCTCAACATCGCTAATCATTAAAGAAATGCAAATGAAAACCACAATGAGGTATCACCTCGCACCAATCAGAATGGCCATCATCAAAAAATCTGCAAACAATAAATGCTTGAGAGGGTGTGGAGAAAATGGAACCCTCTTGCACTGTTGGTGGGAATGTAAATTGATACAGCCACTATGGAGAACATTATGGATGTTCCTTTAAAAACTAAAAATAGAACTACTATACGACACAACAATCCCACTCCTGGGCGTATACCCTGAGAATACTATAATTCAAAAAGAGTCATGTACCACAATGTTCATTGTAAGCACAATTTACAATAGCCAGGAAATGGAAACAACTTAAGTGTCCATTGACAGATGAATGGATAAAGAAGATGTGGCACATATATACAATGGAATATTACTCATCCATAAAAAGAAATGAGATTGAGTTTTTTGTAGTGAGGTGGATGGACCTAGAGTCTGTCATACAGATTGGAGTAAGTCAGAAAGAGGAAAACATATACCGTATGCTAACACATATATATGGAATCTAAAAAAAGAATGGTTCTGATGAACCTAGGGGCAGGACAGGAATAAAGACACAGATGTGGAGAATGGACTTGAGGACATGAGTGAGGGGGAAGGGGAAGTTGGGACGAAATGAGAGAATAGCAATGACATATATACACTACCAAATGTAAAATTGCTAGTGGGAAGCAGCATAGCACAGGGAGATGAACTTGGTGTTTCCTGACCACTTAGGTGTGATAGGGCAGGTGGGAGGAAGGCTCAAGAGGGGGGACATATGGGGATATATGTATACATATAGCTGATTCACTTTGTTATACAGCAGAAACTAACACAACATTGTAAAACATTTATACTCCAATAAATATTTTTTAAAAATGTGTTTTCAAAAATAAATTGTGATAAAATATATGTTAAAATAATGCATACTTAAGACTTTTAAATTTCTATTTTGTTCTGGAATTTACTATTTCATAGCATGTATGTCAAATCTAGTTAATATTTCCAAAGAAATGCAGAATATTTGTACATGTACATTTTTTAATGTATAAATCATATATAAGTGTGTGTATGGTGTTTATATATTATATTCATATGTATGTATATTATATATAAAATGCATATGTTCAAAAATATAAATAATATGTATTCATACTTATTCTAAATTATTATTTTTGGCAAGATCAAATCAAAAGGCTGCTCTGGGACCAATATGCCATTACATTAAATAAAATCAATTATTTATTGACCACATAATATATATACTTTTCCAAAGTGAGGCTGCATGTTCCATAATAATCATATTTAGTCTTACCCTTTGAAACCATAATCTGTAATGATGATAAGGCCTGAGGACTATGTAATTACATCAATGATTTGAGGCATACGTTAATCAAACCCTTAATTATATTGCTTTAACACAATACTATAGTCAATGGTATCCATTATAAATAGTAAGGACATCATGAATGATTGAGCAGATGGTAAGATGACTTTCACATTTCAGTTATGCCATCTGCCAACCTTAGCAAATCACCAGAAAGAGCCACAACTATCACTTTTAAAAACTCTTAAATATGGTTTAAATGAGAAGCCACTGAATTTTGTAGGTTCATTCTTCATATTAAAATACTGCACATTGATATGCATTTATTATTGTGTTTTCACAGATGTGTTGTCCAATACTAAACATGAACAATATAATGTTTTCAAAATAAATATGTATCAGGTTGTTTGAAAATACTTTAAGTCATATTATTTTAAAATTTGACTTTTTCATTACAAGAATCTTTGTTTTCTAATTATGTATTCATTCATCATTCATTTAGCACTTATATTATCATAACAAATCACAGAAGCAAACTCACTTTGTTGACTTCTTTTCACAAAGTAAAATTGAATGATGTTAAAAAGTTAAGAATTGTTATTTGATTTAGAAAATAGGAAAATCAAAATGTCTATCTGTTTACATCCAAGTTCTGGCAGAGAGGAACAGAAAGATGATGAAAGAGGTTTTTTTTGGATCACAGAGATCACAGAACTCTAAAAATGTTATGTAGTGCTGGAGTTGAGAGAAACATCAAGGACTTCCTTTAATGATAAACTAGTGGTTTGGGAATATCTAAGTCAAAATACATGGAGCTCAAAGTAGTGGTGTAGTTATTTTCCTTTCATAAATTCTCAGTCTTGAAAGTTTTTATCCCTACTTTTCATATATTATTTATACTGAAAGTTACATCCACATATATATTAATAAAAGTTTTTTTTTCCATTGGTGGAGAAATAAACAACTTTATATGCAATAAAAGATCAACACTTGCAGAGTAACTTGAATGCACATGATGTTTTCTTGACTTGACCAGGCAATAGTGCTACCACTGGAAACAATGGAAATTATGTGGGGAAGACAAAGTTGAGCTTTGTTTGACACACATCAATATAGGAAAATGTGAAGTTATTATTGTTTAATTTCATATTATGTTGTGTTAATAATTAAGGAGGTTTGTCATTTTATCACCTTTATTAAATTAAAATGGATGACAAATCAATTGAGCTACAAAGGGTATAAAATATGTAAAAATTACATTAAAGATAAGCAGGTTTCAATTATTTTCTTCTTCCATGATTATCATCTTCGTATTCTGCTTTATTCGGAATATGCTCATCCTAGTTGCCAGAGGAAGGAGGATATATTCCAGTTAGAAAAGTCAAAATTCTAAAGCAATTCAGAAATTCTTTATATGATGAAAAACTGAAGAAATCCGGAGAGTTTAGATGAGAGAAGATTGTGAAGTATTATAAAGATCTCACTGGAAAAAAAAAAGGGACAGAAAGATGTTAATCATGTAGAACCTTCTCTTACTTGAGAATTTTCCACATTTCTATCATCATTTAAAGCTTTGCTGATATCATCTCCTCTACATTGCTTTACTTGATCATTTCTTCTTGGTGGGAGAGGGATGTCCATTAATGTGTGTATTATGTTTATAAATATAACTATAAAACACTTTTTATCTTTATGATTTGATGTTACTATAATAAATGAATCAGTGAGTTTTTCAGAGACAAAAGCTGTGTTTTTTCATTAACTTATTGCAGGTAGAGAATGAATTGTTAATAAATACACATATAGGGAGTAATTGAGTTGATAAATGAATGACAAGATTAATTTCTATTTGAGACATAAAATAGATTGCCAAGAATCACAAAGACCTAACATTTTAAGTGAATTTTCTATTGTTCTCTTGTTGGATGCTAGTTTTTTGTGCATCACTCTTCACTATATAGAAAAATATGTGGAGGAAATTCAAATATTTGCAGATGCAGATGCAGCAGTGTGTGAAAAGAGGCAGCAATAACAATATATGCTTCCTACACTGGGGTGAGAGTCGGCAAATTGAAAGTAGAACTGAAGGGAGATCATTGTGACTATAGGGTTTGGAGCAAATCAGTCCAGCAGATGTTATCAGATCTGAATCAAATATCAACTTCATTTGCATATGTCTATAGAATACTTCCTCTGGGGGCTTCCCTGGTGGAACAGTGGTTAAGAATCTGCCTGCCAATGCAGGGGACATTGGTTCGAGCCCTGGTCCGGGAAGATCCCACATGCCACGGAGTAACTAAGCCCACGTGCCATAACTACTGAAACTCATGCACCTAGAGCCCATGCTCCACAATAAGAGAAGCCACCTTAATGAGAGGCCTGTGCACTGCAACAAAGAGTAGCCCCCACTTGCTGCAACTAAAAAGAAAATCTGTGCACAGCAACCAAGACCCAACACAGCCAAAAAAGAAGAAGAAAAAAAAAAAACAAACTTCCTTTGGAAGATGTCACCAACAAGGATACTTCACTTAGGGAGAAAAAAATGTGAAAACACCCAGAAGTCATGCCTGAAATCATTAAGAAGCATGCAAAATTGGGTGACAGAGGAAACACATACAAAACTCTACAAAACGTTTAAAAGATGGAATATCACAGAAACAAAGTTAGATTGGAATAATTGTAGGAAGATATTGGACTCTGAACTTATGCATGTTACCCATAAAAATTATGAAAGAACTAGGTGCACTCTTTCCATGCTTTTCTTATCCTTCTGGGAGCTCTGTCAATCTGAAGCAAGCCAAGGCCAAGTCTGACTGTACTATGTCTTAATGGCACCAGACCTCATGTTGTTATCAGCAAAGAAACTGAGAATTTACTCAGATGAAGTAATTCACAACCTTATATATACAGATATTCTCCTTTCCCTAAATGTACAGATCACTTCCCACCTCTGCCAGCACCTCAGCAAATGTCAGCCATTTATATTTTATTTTTTATACATTCAAATGACTTCTCTGATGTTTCTTTCTGTCCATTATGACAGGAATGGACATTGATAAAAACACATTTAAATGGAAGTTTTGAGATATTCATGGCCAGGGGACAGTTAGCTCTAAGACATTTTAAAATGGTCTTAAATAAAGATATTAAACTTTTAGAATATTTTATAAATAGGAATACTTACGATAACTTCTCCATATCTTAGATGTTTATGTTTTTTTTGTTGTTGTTGTTATATCTGATGCCATAACAATTCTCCAGTCTATATAATTACTAGTGATTTTAACTCTTAAAACACTAAGGTAGGGCTTCCCTGGTGACGCAGTGGTTGAGAGTCTGCATGCCGATGCAGGGGTTCGTGTCCCGGTCCGGGAAGATCCCACATGCTGCAGAGCGGCTGGGCCTGTGAGCCATGGCCGCTGGGCCTGCGCGTCCGGAGCCTGTGCTCCAGAACGGGAGAGGCCACATCAGTGAGAGGTCCGCGTACCGCAAACAAACAAACAAACAAACAAAAAACCAAGAAGGTATCTAAGAATGATAAAGACTAGTTTCTCTCCTAATAGGAGGCACATTAATTGGTTCAAAGAGAACTCAAGTATGCCAATTCAACTGACATAAATATGAGTAAAAACTAACAAAATCCTCTACTGTAATATTTCACTATCCTCTTTAGTTCAGATCTTCCAGTTCTATATAAATACATCCACTATGTAAAGACAAACGAGGAGAGATGAGAAGACAAAACATGATAATTAGATATTTGTTCCCCATTAGAAATGATGATTCTTGGAAGAGTCATATGACACTTCTGTCATTCTGTACAACAAATGTAGAACTTATTTTGTTCATTTGATTACACCTCCCCTGAAAAATGAATATTACTTGGTTGTTCCCCTCTCTAATGCAAGCCAGTGTTACCTAAGTTCTATGCATCACATTCAGAAGACGTGAACGTCTCCTGAAAATATTCTAAGACAGGATGGTAAAATGTTTACTACCATGTAATTTTGTCATATCCATGCTAAAATAAATATATTATAAGGCCTAATTCTAGAAAAAAAGACAAAAGTTTATGAAAGCATATTTAATGTTAGGCCATCACTACTTAACAATCAGAGAATTTTAACAAAGGGACTAAAGATATATCCAAGACCTTCTCTTTTAACTCAAAAATCTTTCTGTCCTTTCCTGTATAACTAGGTGTTTTTTATATTGACACAATGAAATCAATCCATGCCTGTCATTGCACTAGTGAAATTTGGGAAGCAAGGAAGACATATCTGGTGACAATATGAGTTATGTAAAACACAGGATATACTTCAAACTTGGATACACTGTGTTTACTGAAAAAACAAAAAAACACAACCTAAAAGTTGAGGGTTATGTTTTATTATGTGGACAAATCTGAGATCTTAAGCCTGGGACACAACATCTCGGATAATTTGGAGAATCTGTTCTGAAGAGGAAAGGGGGAAAGCAGGATATATAGGAGTTTTCGCAACAAAACCAGGTAGTCAGAACATCAAAATATTACTATTAATAAAAGAAAACCAGATACCACAAGTTAAGGAATTTAGCTCTTTTCTACATATGGGAAGATGCAAGTGTCTGGGTGCAGTGAAATCATTCCTTCGATATGCTCCTCAACTATCTGGGGCGAGTGGCCTGTGTTGTCTCATCCTGAGTTTCCTCAGACTGCACTGTTGAGGGTGGTTGCAGTCTGAGGACTGCTAGATGGTGGGCATTCTTTGTTTCCTTCCTGAGTTCCCTCAGGGCTCACCATCAGGGTGACTGTTATGTGGTGGCTTGATGGCTGCAATATGCTTTGTTTACTGATATGGCAGGCAGCATTCTTACTTCACAACTGTAGCATAAGCATTCTGGAAACATAGATATTTTTCTTTTCAAGAAGGAACATGAAAAGGATTCAATATATCTGGTTTCATGAAGAAATTACCAATAATATTAACATATTAGAGAAAAAAGATATGAAAACTTGTTTATGTTCTTTCTTCTCTTCTTTCTCTGCATACAGGATCCTCTACTATCCCATCTGAAGACACTTCCATGTAGTGGCATGTAGTAGCAACAAGATATTCCAAGCCATGGCTCTCTACTCTGCCATACAATGCAGCACAGCTTTTACTTTCAGTTAAATTTCCAAAGTGATAAATAGTTTAAGTGTTTGTGTCCAGGGCACAAAGTACAAAATAAATTGCTTGCTACTTAGAGATTTTCAGATTCAAAAAACAGGTCTCAGATGATGTGGGCCAAAGAGTACCTTCTTAAAAATTGCTTTTGAAGAAAAATTACAACTAAGAACACTGCTGTGAAAAAGCAAACCCCTATAGGATTTTGAAGATCCACTAATTAAAATTTCTAAAATTATTTTAATTTCTAAGAGCTTCTGGCTATTTATAGACTACTTGAGTTCAGTACTTTCCAAATTTTCAAAATATAAAATCAAAGATATCAGAGGGAAAAAACAGCTTTCTTAAAAACAAAAATAATTCGTTAAATATGTGAAATATCTTTATTAAACAATTTTCATAGAAATCATTTTGATCAGTAGAAAAATCCTAACTGTCAAGGTATCGTGAAATATTAACTGGTTTCTGTAAATCTATCAGAACAGTCAGCTAATGAAGACATTTTATACTGCTTATTAATCTTTACCATAACTTTACCTTATCTTTACTTGTAGACTTTTCTATTATCATTGTAAACAATTCTCAAAAGGGGGAAATCTATTTATTATATACTTGAATCACTTTTTAATAAAAAACTGAAAGTAAACATAAAGGATAGCAATCATTAGTTGTTTTCAAGAAATGCAGTTTGACTGAAAATAGATGAATATTTGCATGAAGCTGCAATTTTCCATTTTTTTGAGATTGTACATCACTGCATGAAGGGGTAGAGAAAACGGTGGCCACCAAAGTTTATAATCTCACTAAAATAATCACTAAGAATCACTAAATCTCTCTGTTTTCAAAGAAAAATAAAACATTTCCATTGTCCCACTGAGTTATTTGTATTAAATAAGGCATAAAAAGATAAATTTTTTGGAGATTTCATTCCTCCAGACCATTTTACCTAGAGGAAACATTTTGCAGCAGCGTTTATCTTTGAATTCCTTTTTGATAAAGAAGGAAAATGTTAGATCTACACACTTTCAGTGACTTATATCTGAAATCTTAGGTATTCTTTTACCCTGAGTTACTACATTGCAGCATGAATTTGTGGTTTGAATTTCCTCCAATGTGAAAAGATCAATTTATTTAACTTTTTCCATATTTCTCAATGCAGATGGTCCCATTAAGCCATGCTTAGACTCCAAAAGCAAAGAAAGAGAAAAATAATACATTGTCATTTTGACTCACTAACTTGATCACAATTTGTTACATAACAATAGATAAGGAATACATTCACAATCATGGCATTCCACACAGCATTTCTTCTGCCCAAATAACACATTTTACTGCAAATGAAGTGAAACAATGAGATCAAGGTCCTCAAACTCACTGGTCTCATCATACTATCCATCACCTTAAATCAGTGATCTGATGAAGAGAAATGACCATTTACAGATTTAGTTATGACACCTTGTAGGGTTGTAGTTGATCTAATTTAACCATTATTAAGAAGTCATATCTCCTATAGATAGGATTCATGGATCCAGGAATCAAGAAAAAGAAATGGGAAAATGTTATTTCACTGTTACCCTTAGAAAAAAATTCCTCCTCCCCTCTACTTGGGCTATACTGGTTTAGAAATCTTAGTTCCCAAGGGAGGAATGTTTTCACCATGGGGAACCACAATGGTTGCACTGGAAGTTAAGGATGAAAGTCAAAATGATCCCTTGGCCACTTTGGACCACTTCATCCCAGTGGAGCAAGAGACAAAGATGAAGTTTATTCCTGTAGTATAGGTGATTGATTCTGATTACCAAGAGGAAATCAGGTATAGCAACACATTTCGAGTAAAGAGAAGCACTTCTGGAATGTAGAAGAGTTCCTGGAATGTTTCTTAGTATGTCCCTGTACTGTGATTAAAGTCAATGGAAAACTAGAATAAAGAAATACAAGCAAGGTTACTAATAGCCCATATCTATAAAGAAATAAAAAAATTAGATCACCTCACTGGGTAAGAAAATTCCTTTTATAGAGGGCAAAAGGAATATAGAATGAATAGTTGAATAAGATATTTATGTAAATTACCACTACAACAACATAAACAGCTGTAGAAATAAGGACTAAAATCTTTAAGAATTTTTCATATTTCAAGTGAATACATTTGTGCATATATTTATCTTTTATTTCCTTCCCTTTTCCCATCCCTCTTCAATCTGATATAAGATGTGTTATTAGTAGTTGATCTTGTTATATCAGTATTTCAGTTACAAAGAGCAGGTTAGGGAGAAGAAAAATTGTTAGCACTCATATACGGATACAGAGATACTTTGTCCTTTTTTGTGAGAAGGGTTAGTATAGGTTTAATTATACAAAGTGTTAATGATATAGTGTTAGGTGATAGTATGATTTTCCTATTGACTATATTTGGAAGTAACATGGGTAAAAGAGGTGTACGTGCCAAGTTAACCAGTTACAAACTGTGATGGATTTATACTTATCAACCTCCCTAACCTGAAACTATGTTTCCATACAGTTCTTCTCATTTTGTTTCTAGGCTAGATTTGGCCAAAAGGGAAATTATTACAAGATTTTTTTACGCTGAAGCAGCAGCCATGGTTCTCTTTGGAAGGTCAGTGTAAGGTCAGACGTTGTTGCAACACCTGGTTGCTATTAGGCAGAAGCCAAGCATGCAGTTTTTCCAGAAAAGGTTGAAACTCGTTTGTCATTTTTTTCCTATCACATGGAGCATGTACGTGTTTAACTCAGAAAAAGTCACATACTTCTCCTGTAAATGAACTGTGTCATCAAAGTTGGAGGCTTGGAAATAGAGACAGACCTAAAGAGTTCCGTTCATCGTGGATTCTAGTTTTCTAATTCTCTCACTCATTTCACATCCATTTTTCCTTTCCCACTGCCTGTTCGGCAGACTTCAGGTTCAGGATGAAATACAGTAGGAATCTCTGGACATAAACTGTTTAATCATTTTCCACAATTGTATGATGTAAAATCTCTATAAGTCCCTTATTCTATTAACTTCTATTATTTCTGCTACCTCGATGGAACCCTAATCATTATGATCTACTACAAACTTATTCCTGATTCTAATTATTCATGAATTGAGTTAAAACTGTTATTGGTTATGCCTCTGTTATCTGCAGGAGCCTAGGCTACATATTATGGGAGAAAATCAGTAATTACATTTTAGATGTTTATGGTTTTTCTTGAGCAAATATAACATTTATACACATTATATGACTTAAAAATATCTGACCACATGTGTTAGTGGAGTCAAACAGATAGTAAAATCAAAAAAAGCAAGAGGGATGAAAACTAACTGGAGGGTGGAATAATCAACAAATAATATGGAGACATGATTCTTTTGAAGAAGTAACAGGATTCATCAGGGCTAACAGTTCGCATGGATATTACCTCCTATAGGCTGTTTGCTATCCATTTACTTGCTATGAATTTCCATGATTTGCAAGAATTTTTGACCTTTAAATTATTATTTTCATTATGTTTTCCTTATTTAAAAGGATACAAACCTATAATTCTATTCATGATTTTACAGTATCTATCTCTACTTGAAAATTTCTTTCTGTTTTTTTTTTTGACATTGTGGACTTTTTAATTGTACAAAAGGTTAGTTTAGTTCTTTCTTATTTATTTATTTATTTATTTGAAGTATAGTTGATTTACAATGTTTTGTTAGTTTCAGGTGTACAGCCTAGTGATTCAGCTATATATATATATTCTTTTTCAGATTATTTTCCCTTATAAGTTATTATAAAATATTTGAGTATAGTTCTCTGTGCTATACAGTAGATCCTTGTTGGTTATCTGTTTCATACATAGTAGTATGTATATGTTAATCCCAAACTCCTAATTTATTCCTCTCCAACTCCTTTCCCTTTGGTAACCATAAGTTTATTTTCTACATCTGTGGTTCTATTTCTGTTTTGTAAATAAGTCCATTTGTATCTCTTTTTTTTTTTAAATTTATTTCTTGATAAATGAGTATAAGATCCAGGGGGACTATGACTTCGTTCATTATATTCATTAACATATCTCCATTCTAAGGTTAGGGAGAGGATAGGCTATAAAGGCACAGATGGAGGTGTGTGTGATGCTGGGAGTTATGGCTGTTTGCATCTGATTGTGTCAATCTTCCCACCAAAAAAGCAAGGCCAGAAGATGGGAGATGTGGTGTTAGAGGTTTGAGGAAAGAGGGAAAAGTTTGAAATATTCTTCTAGGAAAATAAATGAAAGTAAAGTATGGGTAAAAGTAATTTTATAATTGTTGCATAGTACACAGGGCCCCCTGACAACACTAGCAATCATTAATTTATAGCTATTGGTGAGAGTATTGAGTGGTGCTTTTCTCACGCTATGATAAACCGTGCAGGTTCATGTGGAGAGGAGATGAAAAGGTGGAATCCAGCATTGCCCTCCTCATGTAATGACAACAAAATTAGAAAAAAGAAAGAAAGCATAAGGTGTGTGTCAGAGTGGGATTATAATAACAGGTCATGGAATTTGCAGTGAGTAAGGAAGGAGGTAAGAACATGAAGGAGAAACAAATCTGAAAAAGTGAAAGACTGAGGGACTATAGGTTTGTGGAATCTTAATATTATTTAAGCTAGGGTACTAGAGGGATTCAGCTGAAAAATAGATGATGGTAGAGGTAGTAATGGCATGCGTTGCTTAAAATTGAGATTTGGAGGGTTTTAATTAGTGATAATGACCAGAATCTAGAGTATAATCATGGTATTGAATAATTGGAGGAAAATTGACAATGAATCGTTGAAAGAAAGGGAGTCAAGACATTGAAGGGTCAGGGAAGTGAAAGGATCATCTAGGTGTATATGAACACAAGGAGCAATGGTAAAAATAGCATTGAAGAGAGTGACAGCAAACCAAGAGTAAAGCAATGAATGAAGATACTTTATGACTCTGGGATCATTGATATATTAGTAACTAACATATGTGAATGTACGTATTCATCATTTTCATAGACCACTCCCTTCTGATGGATACTCTCTGTAAAAAAAAAAAATCAGAGCCTTCTTTAATTTTGCAGGCAGTATCATGAAAAGGAGACTATATGTGTTAAAATGTAGATCCTATTGTACTTGCATGTTATTGGTTGGTTGTCCATGTCTGGTTCACCGAGGTATTTGTAGTGTCAAACAGAAAAGAAGACAAGAGCAGTACCTCTGAAAGCTTTGAATCCAAAACTATGGATTTAGGGCTTTTTTTTTTTACCTCTAGTTATTGTTTTTAAAATATATTTGCCTAGCATTATATATGCATTCATTCTATATTTGTGAAAATTTAGTTTTCACCAAAAAAAAAACCCTAATTGCAGTAGAAAATGTTTTAATTTTAGAGATGTTTAAACTGAGAATCAGATAGACAGATGCAAATTAACACATCAGCAACAAAACTAGCCTTTGCTGAAGAAAGGATTCAGAGCCCTACATTATCTAAAGGGCAGTTTCCATCTTTTCCACATATTGAAACCCTCTGAATCCTTGAAGTCTCATTGTTAACAATATCTTCTCCAGACCACTGCCTGTAAAGATTTTTTTTTTGCCTTTTCAAATACCTGTTGGATTTACTCTCTTTACCACACATTTAGAAGTGATATGAGAGACAAATAATGAGTTTATGCATTTTCTCTATGGCATTTCTTGGTTGGAATAAGCTTCCAAATTTCTGGTATAGTATTCACAGTTCAATTACTCAATTAGATAAATAATGACTCTATAGCAGGCTTTTCTCTGAAAGTACCAATTATATACCAGTAAATTGACACTTTATCAGGGATATGATTTGACTCTTTGGTTAATGCCTCACACAGGTGAGTGGATCACTGATCCCTAGGAGGGCTACCAAAATGTTGACTCCATGCAACTCATATTCATCTAATTTGTACAGTGGCTCATTAATGTCATTAATATAAAAAGAAGTGTAACGTTAAAGTCATTTTCAGATTCCCTTTCTTAGCTCAGATGATAAAATGTTAAATGTTACAGAATAACACATTAATTAACAACTCCTCTCTATGCAAATCATCTACCCTAGTTATGACCATCCTGTTTTGGCTAAAGAGTTTATAGACCTACCAGAATCTCACAGATTGTTCCAGTGCAAGATTGACCCTCTTAGAAATAAGAAAGGAACGAGAGATTTATTGTAATATACATACTATTCTTATAATTGGCAAAAGAATAAATATTTTTATTTTGTCAAAACAGTATTATTTCAAGAAACTTTAGTGTCTGCTTAAACAAGTCTCAGTAGTTGCCTACCTTTTATCCCGCCACTAAGTCTACAATTTCAAATTTTCCTAAAGATCTGAGGATGCTCATTAAACAGAAGTTGAGGAGGTAATATAGAAGCTTCTAATTAGTAACAAATGAATTATTTATGGATGTCTAAAGCTATTATTTAAATAACCCTTAAGTTAACAATGTTGTAGAATTAAATTTTAATTGGATATGGTCTCATTGTTTCTGAGATGCAGTGGCTTTTGTTGTTTTTTTAACATCTTTATTGGAGTATAATTGCTTTACAATGGTGTGTTAGTTTCTGCTTTATAACAATGTGAATCAGTTATACATATACATATGTTACCATATCTGTGCGTCTTAACAGGAAAATACAGAAATATCACTCTGTCCCAAATTTCTTTGTTTAAAAACACTATCCATTAGAGATCTTATTACATTTGCATGAAAGAGCTCTATGTGTGTGTGCACATGCAAACACTGCATTAATTTATCAAGAAAGTACATGTTCAAAAGTACATGTTATATTAACTAGATTTCTTATTTATATTAAGTACACATAGTGCCAGATGTCAAAAAGTTCAAGGACACTTACTGCATGTATTCACTGAATTGTAGAGGCTGTCCTAGTATATATATATATATATATATATATATATATATATATATATTCATCATACTTTCTTCCATCTTTCCCAATCCAGCTATAATTTGTAAAATTAAAATTGATCTTACATACTACAAACAATGAAAAGAATACAGAATCTATTTGGCTTTCCTGAAAAGAAAATGATGGTAAAACATAATTAACCAAGGGAACAACCAAAGTAAAGATGAAAGAAACAAAACCATGCTAAAATGAGCAAAGGACTCATTAATGCTTTGAACTAAGATTGTGACTCTGTGAACAATGTGATATAAGTTGACCCTTGTTCCAGTATTCCATTTTTCTCTTGGCAAGAAGATGTTGCCATATATATTCATTGTCTTAATCTCAAGCTTCCACTAAGCATTGTGCATTTTCTTTCATAGCATAGGATAAACACAATCCTAGATATCTTCAATAATAATATAGAGATATTCTAACATACAATGAGATATTAGATGATGCCAAAGCAGATGTTTTAATAAGTATATATCAGATTACCTTTTCCAATTTGTTTTGTGTAAGAAACTGAGACTGGTCTGTTTTCAGTGCACTGAATCCAGTTCCAGTGTAGCATTTTTTTCCTTATGCTCAATTAGTAGTTTTGAGAATTTAAATAATATATGGACATATTTCCATGGTTATTAATAAAAGAGATAAATCTTTGAAGTAATATGTTTAAGCCTCAAATAAAATAATCACCAGTTAAAGGTAAGTGTGTATCTATTACAGATTCTATTCAGGGAAGTTGTTTGCATGTTAACTAAACTGTTTATCCACCTTGTTCTGTATTATCCATAGTACGTTCTTTTTGTGCTGACTTTTATTCCATTGTACAGATATACCTAAAGAAGATCAACAGGCACATGAAAAGATGCTCAAAATCACTAATCATCAGGGAAATAATCAGGGAAATACAAATCAAAACCACAATGAAATATTACTTCACACCTTTCAGAATGGCTGTTATCAAAATGATAGCAAATAACAAGTACTGTCTAGGATGTGGAGAAAAGGGAACCCTCTTGCACTGCTGGTGGAAATGTAAATTGATGCAGCCACAGTGGAAAATAATATAGGCGTTTCTCAAAAAACTAAAAGTAGAACAACCTTTTGATCCAGTAATTCTACTCCTGGGTATGTATGTAGCCCAAGAAAATCAAAACACTAATTAGAAAACATATATTCACCCCTATATTCACTGTAGGAATATTTACAACAGCTAAAATATGGGAGCAACCTAAGTGTCCATCTATAGATGGATGGTTAAAGAAGTGGTTAAAGAAGTGGTATCTATCTATCTATCTATATCTATATCTATATATACACACAGATGCATATTTATACCACCATTATATATATATATATATATATTCATAAATGGAATTTTATTCAATCATAAAATGAATGAAATATTTCCATTTCCATTGAGGACAATATCAGATGGACCTAGAGGGTGTTATACTAATTGAAATAAGTCAGGCACACAAAGAAAAGTATGATTTCTCTTATAATTAGAATCCAAAAAACAAAACAAATGAACAAGCAAAACAAGACAGAAACAGAGTCATATTTACAGAAAGAAAACAGGTGGTTGCCAGAGGGAGTTGGGTAAGTATATCAGAGAAATTGGTGAGGGAGATTGAGAGGTACAAACTTCCAGTTACAGAACAAAATGAGTCATTGGTAAGAAAGGTACTGAGTAGGAAATATAGTAAATAATAATGTAATATTTTTGTACAGTTGTAAATTGTAACTAGATTGGTGTTGTGGTCATTTTGTAATGTACAGAAATATCAAATCACTATATTTTGCATCAGGAACTAATATAGTGTTGTAGGTCAAATATATTTCAAAAACAAACAAACAAATAAGCTCATAAAAAAAGGTATCACATTTGTGATTACTAGTGATGGGGGTAGGGGAAGTAAGAATTGGATGAAGGTAGTCAAAAAGTACAAACTTCCGGTTGTAAGATAAGTAAGTACTAGGGATGTAATGTACAACATGATAATATAATTAACACTGCTGTACATTATATATAAAATCTGTTAAGAGAATAAATCCTAAGAGTTTTCACAAGGAAAATAGTTTTCTATCTCTTTAATTTTATATCTATATGAGATGATGATGTTCACTAAACTTATTGTGGTAATCAATTTCATGATGTCTGTAAATCAGATTATTAGGGTGTACATCTTAAACTTATGCAGTGCTGTTTTTGTCAATTATATCTCATTAAAACTGGAAAAAACATACATGGGAGTATCATGTAGGTTATATGCAAACATTAAACCTTTTTATATAAGGGACTTGAGTGCCTGAGGATTTTGGTATCTGTGGGGAGTCCTGGAACCAATGTCTCATGGATACTGAGGGACAACTGTTTATAAATATATACAATTTTATAATTGAAATATATATGTCCCAGATTCATGGTGAAAGGGAGAAGGAGGAGATGCCTGTTCCCACTGTCCTGCTTGTGAGTGGGATGGAGGAAACTATATATATTTACTACACTGGCCCACTGTATTAATACATATTTTCTAGCTAATAGTGTAATGTAAATATTTCCATGCTATTAAATATTATACTTTATCATGTTAAAACATAAGGCTGATATGAACAATAACTTGAAAATAAGTTTTTATTTGGATATATGCTTTCCTTTCTCTCACATAAATTCTTTGGAGTAGAGTGGATGAGTCAGATAGTAGTTATATTTTAGCTTTTGAAGAAACTGTAAATAAAATATTACTCAATTACTCCATAATAATAGAGAACAAACCACTCATATATTATTATAACATGGATCAAGGAAAAAAATAAAGAAAACAAAGAGAATATAGTTTATAGTTCCAATTATGTCAAACTCTAGAAAATATAAATATTATCCTTTTTGTTAGAAAAAGTAGCAATTTGGTTGCCTGGGCTACTGAAAAGCAAGGATGGACTGGGAAGAGACCAAACAGAACTTTTGGGGAGACAGTAATATTTTATATTTTTGTTATGTTTATAGTTATAATATTATATGTAGTTGTCAAAATGTATATATAAAGTATGTATATATAAAACTGTATAGGTAAAATGGATGAAATTTGTTTCATTTAAGTTATACCTCAAAATGGTAATTTTTTAAATGTTGCTTTAAGCTGTGCCTTTATTTATTTATTTCACTTTAGAACTTAGAACTACTTTAGTGAACTTTGTCTCAATGAGATCTAACCACCTAAGTCCTAAGTTTACTTGGTGATCTTCTGTATATTCTGTAAAATAAGAATATTATAAATATTCCATAAAATGATTTGGAATATTATTTTAAACTATGCCTGCATAAAGGATATTATAAGTATCCCAAATATCATTATATTTTATAAAATAATAATAAGTGCCTCTAATGTAGATTGTTTAAGATATAGTGTGAGGTAAAAAACTGAGGAAATAGTTTAATAAGTTTCAAGAAACATCTTACATCTGACCATCTAAAAATATGTTCAGATGTGTTACTTGGATGGAATTTAGGTAAGGCTGTGTATGCAAACGTGAACATCCCTACTAAGAAGATATAAGTATTTCTCTTATTTATAGGTTTTAATTTTAATGCATCAATTCATTGGTGCACAGTCACATAGAGATAAGTGACTACCAAATATCTTTAAACTGTATGAATCATCTTCTACAACATCAGAGTAATTCTATAAGATGTTACAAGACAATTGCGAGAGGAAGACACATACATTGAGATTAAATACATCTGTCTATGATCTGTGTACAAATTAAACATGTTAGATGTGGCTATAACCATCCTGTGGAGTGACTTGGGAATATGTTAAACTCATATTTTTGTGCCATTGTCATCCACACTATTAATTTTGTAGTTTTTTTAGTTCTGTTAATTGGATTTGCACTTTATTAAATCACAATATTTTAAATTAGTTTGACCCCTAAATAAGCATATGACTTTGCCTACTCTTTCACCTTGCTTCAACCCTAGTTTAAACTTCAGTGGCACTGTTACAGTTTCCAAATTTAATTCAACAGATTTGTGACTTGGGGAAGCCATCGGCTTTGGATGTGAGTTTGGGTTTCAGGCATATCACATGTTAATATTTTGACTGTCCGTTTTTCATGAGTTCTATGACACTCAGTTCTTCATTTGCATGATACACAATAGTATACCTAACTTACAGGATGATTTTGCAGAATAAGTAATGTAAGACAGATAAAATACAAAGCAGAGTGCCTGAGATAGAGTTAGTACCAGTTGTTATCACCACCATGACCTCCATTGCTCTTAACTGTAGCTGAGAGGAATATCTATATATTATAATATATATCATACATTTATAATACATAAGATTATAAATATGTAATATATATTAGAAATATATATTATATTATAATATATTATATATGTATAGTATTATATATATATATATGATTATAAAAGAATATGTGAGAGTGGGCACATTTGCTAGCAAAAATACATATATGTACATGGTTTAAAGATGGGTGTTGTCAAAGAGAAGTTTAACTTTCAAGAGAAGGCACTGGAGATCTTTTAGTGTGTTTTGCTATGTCTTTTCTTTTCTTTTCTTGATTAGTAAGGAGACGAAAGACCAACTAGAAATAAAACAAAATTTGGGTTTGCACCAGAGCATGAGGTAGCCATCATCCAGGCAATGAAACTGTTGGATTAAAGAAGGTTTGGTTAGTGTTTTTTCATTCAGTATTTTGCCTAGAAGTAAGTTTGATGTGGCATTTCAAATATTCATCTTTTGTGTATTCTTGCTGCTATATAAATTCATCTAAATTAAATTATTTTTTAAAGAAAAAACCCTTAAGATTTAGAAACACCAGTCACATTAGTATTAAAAATAAATGTTATTTAGTCAGTTTAACAACCAAATAACTTTTGACAGATTATTCCCTGTATCCACAGTATACTTCCCAAAGATGTACTAACTCTCACATGAAATGTCCTGCAATGTAAATCTTGAAACAAGAAAATAAATTATGCTGCTAAATAAACATTGCTTTTTAGAAAACAAAAAGATAAACTCAGTTGTGTTACAGTTAATCAAGCCTGTGTAGACAGCACTATCTTCTGTAAAATCTTTGAAATTAGGATTTTGTTTTGCTTTTTGATACATAGGTGCTCTGAGCTAAGTTGTAATAAATGTGAACTCCCTGAATAAATGCACTGTGTGCATTCTGGTCTGGTTAGTTAAGTTAATGGAAGTGTGGGGTACAGGAGGCAAGTCAATGATTTTCTCCCTACATTGTCTGAGCCTCACATAGTTACAAATTAAATATTAATCTTATGAACCCGAGTAATCCATCTTATAAATGCATGTAATTGGTGATAAAGATGGTAATATAGATAGTTTTTTACTCATCCTAATATCTAGGGGAGAAAAGAATAGTCATTCAGTCAAAACATTTCCTGATTTTCCATTGTAGGGAAGACTGTTTCTTACATATCATGTGGAAAATTGTGAGGAAACACTATAATATGGTGCACTCTTAGTGCTCTGTAGTGTGTGTGCATGTGTATATACACAATCTTACATATGTACTCATAAGCATATATATTTCTTACAAAATTTTGTGGGCACATATTAATACCCAATTTTTTAAATCAGGAAATGAAATATCAGTGCCAGAAAATACTTATTTTTCAAGGTAATTTTTTTTGCAAATTTTGGGAAAAAAGTATTTTTGTTGAAATGTCTGTATGATCAAAACAATCAGAAAAAATAATGCCACAAAGTTGAAAGTGGTAACTAGTTTTCTCATTTAAAGATATTTCTGGATTTTTGCTTTCTAGGACTTGTAGTTAAGTCCAAAACAAGTGTATAGATTAGCTTTTCCTATTTTATCTGTTTTGAGTATCTTTGAATAGAAAACTGTTGAAAAATAATTCCAAAGTCTTATAACTACATAGCTTTGGAGGCAGATTTTTTTCCAGATTTATTTAATGACATTATCTGTGTGTTTTACTTTTATTACAAAGTCATGGTCCCCATGCTAACTGTCATGTAGGTAGCAAAATCTATATAACATTAATTAATTATAACACAAGATCAATAAAAACAGCAATAAAAACTATATAAATATAGTGGTATATGTGCTGTATATGTGTGTATTTTAGGGTGCAAGCCAGATTACTTCTATTTGAAGGAGAATTGTGGAAATCTTCATAAACTAGTAAAGGAGGTAGAAGATGAATTTGGTTTTGATGGATACATATGAATTAAGCATGTGGAAAATAAGGGGATACATTTCCTGGTAGGAAAAACATGTGAGCACATCTATTGTGTAACCTGTGATTACAAGTAAGAAAAAACACCATGCCATTTTGATTCCAGATGTTAGTAAATAGGAATATTTGAAGCTTGTTTAGGATGTTTCTGAAAAATGACTCTATATCAAAAATGTCATTCATCCAGAAAGGGGTTAAGTCCTGGGGCAGAGAATAAGGACTAAGGAGATGGATCTTGAAACACTTTGAGGAAAGAGCTTTCTTTTCTCTGTTGGTCTGGAAATTAACTGACTTCAGTTCAGGGTTTCCCAGTTTTCCAGTAGTGGAGACAGAGCCTTATGCAGACATAGTTTACCTAGGTGAGATACAGTCTTCTTAAGAGCAACAGCCCTATCTGAGTTTTCTGAGGATAATTAAGAAGAGAGAGAACTATTCCTTCTTTGTGAGGGAGTTGAAGAAGCAGCAGCAGGAGCTAGGCACTGATTGTAGTGTGTGACGTACAATCTGCCTCACAATGGTTATTAGCAGGAGCAGGAGTCATGAGCGGGCAAGTCAAGGAGGCAAAGCAACAAGAATCTGCAGAATCATTTTTTTTCTAAAACTGTGTTTCAGAAACAGTGAGTGTATAACTTAATTTCTGTCAATAAAGGTGATGGGGCTTCATGTCATCCAAGTTTGAGTTAGACAAAGAGACTAAATCTGGAAAATCATACTCAATAAAGGATGAGCACTTAGGTCTTTTTCTAGATGCACTTCCTTCCCACTTCACTTGCTGTTGTCAGATACACCATTGCCCCCTTTCTTATCAACTAATTTTACAATAAATTAAAAATATGCCTAGAAAAATGTGTATAAAGATTCTTTATTACAAAATTATCCAAACCATTTCTATACAAAGAGGAACTATGAATTTCAAAGAAGGGAGTATGGCATGGAGTGGGGGTGGTGTCTCACCAACTTAATTGAACACAGAACCTATCTGTAGAAATTGTATTTGTCCAGAACATATTTTGGGCAGCACAACTAATTCAGGAATAAGTTTCTTTGGATGATGAATAGGATTTTACAGTTTCTGATCTAAGGTTCTATCTCTGGCTCTAACAAAACAATTATGTGATTTCAAAAAATTCCTCCTACTCCCAATATTTCTGGGTTTTCCTTCCCTTATAAAATAGAGCTCTTATTGCATACCTATAATATTACTTCGAGATTTAAGTCTGAAATTCAGTGTGTGTAGACTTGATGTGTATATATCTACTTTATCAATTTAAAAACATTATAGAGTATCTATGCAACACCATGAATCAAACTTTTCTGTCAAAATATTAAGATTTTCCCATTATTGCTGAATGCTGCTCTCTAATTCTCACCACAGTTTTATAGCCCTATACATATTGATAAGAAAGCATCAAAGTTCAATAACCCAGGAGTCACAATTCAGTCAGTTCAATAAAACCAAGAAGAAATTAAACTATGGAAACTAGACCGTAAATGTCAGATTAATTCACTCTCTCTAATATCTTAGGCATTAAGTATTTTAACAAGTGATTTTTTCTTATAGACTCAATGGAAGAACTAGATAATGAAAATTGGTTTATTGAAAAAGGTAACATTTATTCTTATGCATGCACTGATTCTAGTCTTACATACTATGGAGGTTTTATGAACTTTTCTGAAATCCTCATTACTGTCTGGAAATTACTTTATGTGTTGGAACATAGGAGCATAGGAACATCAGCTCTCTTTTTGTAAGAAAACTGAAGATAAAAAAAAAAAGAACACCTATATTCTTGACAAAAGTTTTCTTTTTTTTTTTTCTTGAGTAGTTGTTAAATAGTTCTGGCAAGTTAGCTCATTAATTTAGACCTAATACTCATGAACCAGGGTCATCGGTTCATCCTGTTAGTTGTTCTGCTTCTCTGGCCACAAACCTCGCTGATAACCTTGATCTGACATCCTGAATATTTGCAACTTTGTTAGAAGAGGCATTTAAGTACTTGAGCCTTAAAAGCTGGGCCCAAGGCTTCTCTGATGGTGCAGGGGTTGGGAACCTGCCTGACAATGCAGGGGACATAGGTTTGAGTCCTGGCCCAGGAAGACCCCACATGCCACAGAGCAACTAAGCCCATGAACCACAACTACTGAGCCAGCGCTCTAGAGCCCGAGAGCCACAGCTACTGGAGCCCATGCCCTGCAAACAAGAGAAGCCACCACAATGAGAAGCCTGCACATTGCAACAAAGACTAGCCCCCACTCATTGCAGATAGAGAAAAGCCCACATGCAACAAAGACCCAACACAGACAAAAATAAATAAATAAATAAAATTAAAAAGAAAAAAAAAAAAGCTGAGCCCAAACTATGATGTTATTGATATACAAGTGAAAGTGCATGCACTGCTCACTGTGAGGAAAGAATATCACTCTCACATGGGAAAGGCAGTATATTTGAAAGCTGAATCAGGGCACTGGTGATTTAGAAAACAACACAACTTGTAATTTCTTGTCCTAAATGGAAGTAGCATACAAGTTTTAGCTTAGGTGACACATAAAATGCTAGAAGATTAGAAGAAAATAATCTATAAACATAGAACTATTGGCCAGCCAGTAGAGAAACTAGGAATAATGTCTTACGAGAAAGGTTTGGTATCACTTCCTGGTGTGGAACAAAAGTACTTGTTTCCTCACACATGTTCTTATAATAATATTAATAACTGCACTATGGCATTCCCTCTTGTGAGAGCACCAAAATCATAACTAACTGCTGAACAATCATCGACAGGAAGACACTGGAACTCACCAAAAATTTACCCCACATCCAAAGATAAAGGAGAAGCTGCAATGAGATGGTAGGAGGGTCGCAATCACAAAAAACTCAAATCCCAACCACTGGGTGGGTGATGCACAAACTGGAGAACAATTATATCACAAAAGTCCACCCACTGGAGTGAAAGTTATGAGCCCCACGTCAGGCTTCCCAAACTGGGGATCTGACAATGGGAGGAGGAATTCCCAGAGAATCAGACTTTGAAGGTTAGTGGGATTTGGTTGCAGGACTTCAACAGGACTGGGGGAAACAGAGACTCCACTCTTGGAGAGCACACACAAAGTAGTGTGCACATCAGGACCCAGGGGAGGAGCAGTGACCCTATAGGAGACTGAGCCAGACCTACTTGTTAGTGTTGAGAGTCTCCTGCAGAGGTTGGGGGTGGCTGTGGCTCACTGCAGGTACAAAGACACTGGCAGCCAGAGTTGTGGGAAGTATTCCTAGGCATGAGCCCTCCCAGAGTCAGCCATTAGTCCCACTAAAGAGTTGGTAAGCTCCAGTGCTGGGTTGCCCAAGGCCAAACTACCAACAGGGAAGGAACTCAGCCCCAACAATCAGCAGACAAGCAGATTAAAGTTTTACTGCTCTCTGCCCACCAGAGCAACACCCAGTTTTACCCACCACCAGTCCCTCCCATTAGGAAGCTTGCAAAAACCTATTAGATAACCTCATCCACCAGAAGGCAGACAGCAGAAGCAAGAAGAACTACAGTCCTGCAGATTGTGGAATGAAAACCACATTCACAGAAAGACAGACAAAATGAAAAGGCAGAGGACTATGTATCAGATGAAGGAACAAGATAAAACCCCAGAAAAACAACTAAATGAAGTGGAGATAGGAGCCTTCCAGAAAAAGAATTCAGAATAATGATGGTGAAGATGATCCAGGTCCTCGGAAAAAGAGTGGAAGCAAAGATAAAGAAGAAGCAAGAAATGTTTAACAAAGATGTAGAAGAATTAAAGAACAAACACCTAGAAGGATTAAAGAACAAACAAACAGAGATGAACAATATAATAACTGAAATGAAAAGTACACTAGAAGGAAGCAATAGCAGAATAACAGGCAGAAGAATGGATAAGTGACCTGAAAGACAGAATGGTGGAATTCACAGCCACGGAACAGAGTAAAGAAAAAACAATGAGAAGAAATGAAGACAGCCTAAGATACCTCTGGATAAACATTAAAAGCACCAACATTCACATTATAGGGGTCCCAGAGGAGAAGAGAGAGAGAAATGACCCAAGAAAATATTTAAAGAGATTATAGTTGAAAACTTCCCTTACATGGGAAAGGAAATGGCCACCCAAGTCCAAGAAGTGTAGAGAGGCTCAGGCAGGATGAACCAAAGGAGAAACACACCAAGACACATAGTAATCAAATTGACAAAAATTAAAGACAAAGAAAAAATATTAAAAGCAACAAGGGAAAAACAACAAATAACATACAAGGGAACTCCCATAAGGTTACAGCTGATTTCTTAGCAGAAACTCTACAAGCCAGAAGGTAGTGGACCAATATATTTAAAATGATGAAAGAGAAAAAACTACAACTAAGATTACACTATCCAGCAAGGATCCCATTCAGATTCAACAGAGAAATCAAAAGCTATACGGATAAACAAAAGCTAAGAGAATTCAGCACCACCAAACCAGCTCTACAACAAATGCTAAAGGAACTTCTCTAAGTGGGAAACACAAGAGAAGAAAAGGACCTACAAAATCAAATATAAAACAATTCAGAAAATGGTAATAGGAACATAAATATTGATAATTACCTTATATGTGAATGGATTAAATGCTCCAATGAAAAGACACGGGCTTACAGTATGGATACAAAAAAAAAAGACCCATATATATTCTGTCTACAAAAGACCCACTTCAGACCTAGGGACACATACAGATTGAAAGTGAGAGGATGGAAAAAGATATTCCATGCAAATGGAAATAAAAAGAAAGCTGGAGTAGCAATACTCACATCAGATAAAATAGACTTTAAAATAAAGAATGTTACAAGAGATAAGGAAGGACACCACATAATGATCAAGGGATCAATCCAAGAATAAGATAAAACAGTTATAAATATTTATGCACCCAACATAGGAGCACCTCAATACATAAGGCAGTTGTGAACAGATATAAAAGAGGAAATTGACATAACACAAAAATAGTAGGGATTTTAACACCTCAGTTCCACCAATGGACAGATCTTCCAGACAGAAAATTAATAAGGAAACACAAGCTTTAAAATGACACAACAGACAAGATAGATTTAACTAATATTTATAGGATATTCCATCTGAAAACTGCAAATTACACGTTCTTCTCAATTGCACATGGATCATTATCCAGGATAGATCACATCGTGGGTCACAAATCAAGCCTCAGTAATTTTAAGAAAATTGAAGTCATATCAATCATCTTTTCCGACCACAATGGTGTGAGATTAGAAATAAATTACAGGGAAAAAATCGTAAAAAACACAAACACATGGAGGCTAGACAATGCATTACTAAATAACCAAGAGATCACTGGAGAAATCAAAGAGGAAATCAAAAAATACCTAGAGAAAAATGACAATGAAAACATGATGTTCCAAAACCTATGGGATACAGCAAAAGCAGTTCTAAGAGGGAAGTTTATAGCAATACAATCCTATTTCAAGAAACAAGAAAAATCTTAAATAAACTATCTAACCTTATGCCTAAAGGAATTAGAGAAAGAAGAACGAAGAAAACCCAAAATTAGCAGAAGGAAAGAAATATTAAAGACCACAGCAGAAATAAATGAAATAGAAACAAAGAAAACAACAGCAAAGATCAGTAAAACTAAAAGCTGGTTCTTTGAGAAGATAAACAAAATTGACATTTTTAGCCAGACTCATCAAGAATAAGATGGAGAGGACTCAAGTCAATAAAATTAGAAATGAAAAAGGAGAAGTTAAAATGGACACCACAGAAATACAAAGCATCATAAGAGACTGCTAAAAGCAACTCTATGCCAATAAAATGGACCACCTGGACGAAATGGACAAATGCTTAGACAAGTATAGCTTTCCAAGACTGAACCAGAAAGAAATAGAAAATATGAACAGACAAATCAGAAGTAATGAAGTTGAAACTGTGATTAAAAATATTCCACCACACAAAAGTCCAGGACCAGATGGCTTCACAGATGAATTCTATCAAACATTTAGAGAAGAGCTAACACCCATCCTTCTCAAACTCTTCCAAAATATAGCAGAGGGAGCAGCACTGTCAAACTCATTCTACGAGGCCATCATCACCCTGATACCAAAACCAGACAAAGATGTCACAAAGAAAGAAATCAACAGGCCAATATCACTGATGAACATAGATGCAAAAATCCTCAACAAAATACTAGCAAACAGAATCCAACAGCACATTAAAAGGATCATATACCATGATCAAGTGGAGTTTATCCCAGGAATACAAGAATTCTTCAATATACACAAATCAATCAATGTGTTACACCATATTAACAAATTGAATAATAAAAACCATATGATCATCTCAATAGATGCAGAAAAAGCTTTTGACAAAGTTCAACACCAATTTATGATAAAAACTCTCCAGAAAGTGGGCATAGAGGGAACCTACCTCAACATAATAAAGGCCATATATGACAAACCCACAGAAAACATCATTCTCAATGGTGAACAACTGAAAGCATTTCCTCTAAGATCAGGAACAAGACAAGGATGTCCACTCTTGCCACTCCTATTCAACATGGTTTTGGAAGTCCTAGTGATGGCAATCAGAGAAGAAAAAGAAATTAAAAGAATACACATTGGCAAAGAAATAAAGCTGTCACTGTTTGCAGATGACATGATACTATTCATAGATAATCCTACAGATGCCACCAGAAATCTACTAGAGCCAATCAGTAAATGTGGTAAAGTTGCAAGATACAAAATTAATGCACAGAAATCTCTGGCATTCCTATATACTAACAACAAAAAATCACAAAGAGAAATTAAAGAAACAATCCTACTCATCATTGTAACTGAAAGAATAAAATACCTAGGAATAAACCTACCTAAGGAGATAAAAGACATGTACTCAGGAAACTATAAGGCACTAATGAAAGAAATCAAAGATGACACAAACAGATGGAGAGATATACCATGTTCTTGGATTGGAAGAAGCTATATTGTGAAAATGATTATTCTACCCAAAGCAATCTACAGATTCAATGAAATCCCTATCAAGTTATCAATGGCATTTTTTACAGACCTAGAACAAAAAATCTTAAAATTTGCATGGAGATAAAAAAGACCCCGAATAGCCAAAGTAATCTGGAGGGGAAAAATGGAGCTGGAAGAATCAGGCTCCCTGACTTCAGACTATTCTACAAAGCTACAGTAATCAAGACAATAGTGTACTGGCACAAAAATAGAAATGTAGATCAATAGAACAGCATAGAATGCCCAGAGATAAACCCACACACATATGGTCGCCTTATCTTTGACAAAGGAGGCAAGAGTATACATTGGAGAAAAGACAGTCTCTTCAATAAGTGGTGCTGGTAAAACTGGACAGCTACATGTAAAAGAATGAAATTAGAACACTCCCTAACACCATACACAAAAATAAACTCAAAATGTATTAAAGACCTAACTGTAAGACTGGACATTATAAAACTCTTAGAGGAAAACATAAGCAGAACTCTCTTTACATAAATCACAGCAAGAGTTTTTTTGACCCACCTCTGAGAGTAATGGTAATAAAAACAAAAATAAACAAATGGGACCTAATGAAACTTAAAAGCTTTTGCACAGCAAAGGAAACTATAAACAAGATGAAAAGACAACCCTCAAAATAGAAGAAAATGTTTGCAAATGAATCAACAAAGGATTAATATCCAAAATATATAAATAGCTCATGCAGTTCAATATTAAAAAAAAAAAATGGGCTGAAGACCTAAATAGACATTTCTCCAAAGAAAACATACAGATGGCCAAGAGGCACATGGAAAGCTGTTCAACATTATTAATTATTAGAGAAATGCAAATCAAAACTACAATGAGGTTTCACCTCACATCGGTTAGAATGGGCATCAGAAAATCTACAAACAACAAATGCTGCAAAGGGTGTGGAGAAAAGGGAGCCCTCTTGCACTGTTGGTGAGACTGTAAACTGATACAGCCACTATGGAGAACAGTATGGAGGTTCCTTAAAAAACTAAAAATAGAATTACTGTATGACCCAGCAATCCCACTACTGGGCATATACCCAGACAAAATCATAATTTAAAAAGACACATGCACACCAATATTTGTTGCAGCACTATTTACAGTAGCCAGGTCATGGAAGCAACCTAAATGCCCATGGAGAGACTAATGGATAAAGAAGATGTGGTACGTATATTTAATTGAATATTACTCAGCCATAAAAAGAACAAAATTGGGTCATTTGTAGAGACCTAGAGACTGTCATACAGAGTGGAGTAAGTCAGAAAAAGAAAAACAAATATTGTATGCTTATGCATATATGTGGAATCTAGAAAAATGGTACAGATGAACACGTTTGCCAAGAAGAAATAGAGACACAGATGTAAAGAGTAAACATGTGGAAACCAAGGGCAGGTAGCGTGGGATATAGTGGTGGTAGGATGAAATGAGAGTTTGGGACTGACATATACACACTAATATGTATGAAATAGATAACTAATAAGACCCTGCTGTATAAAAAAATGAATAAAATAAAATTAAAAAATAAATAACTGCACTATATTCTTTAAAAGCTAACATAAATTTATTTTAACAGAATTTTACATATAAACATAAAACATTATTTGATGATATGCAAGACAAAATTTTTTAATATGTATCTATGTTTTATAAATTCAGCATAGTTTTTTCATCAGAGTTTGGCATTAGATCAGGAATTACAGGATAGGGAACTGGTAGTGGGTAGCCTACCCCAAGTTACTTTATTCACTAAAGAGAAAAATGCTTAGATGCTTTTATTAGGCCCCTCTTCTTGCCTCTTTTTGCCTTACATGAGTACCAGGATTCTTTGAGCTCTCTTTAGGTACAGGCTAATGTCCACCTAGAAGATACTGTTAGGATGAAGAGAAAGGCATCTCTCAATTCTAACCTCATAAGGCTCCTCTCTGCACCTTCAGAGCTGTGAAAATCAGTGAGAACTCTTGTTTGAGTGTGCTGTTCAAGTCCAACATCCAGCACACCTCAAGCAGCTTGCAATAAACCAGATTTAGTATCATTTTAAGAAAAGGCAACAAACAATTAAAAACAATTGAACTAAAGCTTTAATTTAGTTTCTCCTCTAAGTCCAGGCTGAGAAACTAGGTTATTACAGCTCTGTCCTCTCATCCCCATGACACTCCTAGGGAGCATGGACCATGTTCATTGTTCTAAATTCTATGCTCACGACATTGCCTGGCAGAGCAGGCAGTGTTTGATAGATGCTTTTTAAGTGTGATAGAAAGAAATGATTAATGAATAATTAAATTATTGATGTTATAGTAATTATACATGTAGAACTATAAAATTGATTCTCACTTAATATGATCAAGAAAACAATTTTCATGTACATAAAGATACAAATGTGAATTTAAAAATCTATGAATGTAGAAGAAAATATAGAACATACTTTTAACTGGATGGATTTAAAGATTAAAAACACAAACCGAGTAATGGAACTTGCTTGCCAAAACTTTTAAATAATTTTAGAACAGAGATATTATTTAGCAAAATGAAAACCTGAGATATAGACTAGAATAAAGTACCTACAAGATATTTAAACAAAAATACAGTATCCAGTATATATATATGGGGGATGAATCATATTTGCTTTTATATCTTATGCATGGCAAGATTTCAACCTCATAAAAACAGCTGAACTGTAAATTAAAATAGCTTCACATTTGAATAGCAGCTGGTTATGTACAAAATATACAAAATTAAAAAGTAACTTGTATCAATAAAAGCTGGTGAATAAATCACTAATAATTCATTTACTTATGCTACCATATTATTCTTCAGATATAATCATAAAAGCAATAGCATTCACAAGGTGGCACAAAGAAAATATGGTTCAAATTTCTTTTTCTGAATATTCAGTTTCCTACTGACAAAGAGAAGCTTTGGCATCTTCTTATTCTATTCTGTCATCAAGGTTTTTCCACAGACGTGTTCGAAAATATACTTTCCACTGCAGCAAGTGGGAAATTAAGTGTATGTAAGAACTGAATAATTGAGTTTGTGATCTCTGATTACCAGAGCCAGGGCTAGAGATGCTCCTTCAAGTGAGGCCATATCTATAATGAAATCACTAATTGAATCTTCTACATATACCTCTCTGCTTCAAATATAAAGCATGTATTAATAGACATCTAATAATACTTATACAGCCAGTAAGAAATCAAATATGACAAAGATATTAATATTTTAAACAATTTAATACTGTTGTTCCCACATTGGATAATAAGGGAAATTTCTTTCATTTGTTGAAGTCCTTTATTTATTTTGTACTAATTAATATTATTTCCTTTAAAGTTTTCCTCCTTTTTTTTGTACCAAGATTTCTAACAGTTCTTTTCTCAGGCAGTCATACTTACCATACAAAATTCTCAAAAACAGACCATGAGACCAATTTCTTAATTGAATGAAGATGGTTTTTATGGGATGTGACCTTAGGAAGAACCAGTGAAGATCAGGAAGAGTGTGACAGGGAGGGAGGATATACAGTCATTGGTTACTACTTAGCAGGTTACCACTGTGGGGCCCTGGGACTGAATTCTGTAGGTGACCCCAAGGAGCCAAGTAAAACCATCTCAAGATCAGCCTACCAAAGGATGTTAAAGTAGGAGTATATATTTGGGATTCCAGTACTTATTGCTTGCTCCTATGCCATTCATTTTTCATCAAATCAGGGAGTCTTGCATGCACTGAGCAAATTCCCATGGCACCAGAGGAAGACCTTGGGTCAAGAAACAGCAAAGAGACTTGAGTGCTTGAGAAGGGAAACTATGAGCAAGCAAAGCAAATGTCCACCAGCTTTGTACATGAGGGTGAACTCCGGTGTATAGAAGCAAGTGGAGTTAGGCATCAGCTGTACCCACTGTAGCCAGCCTCCCAATCTTCCTCAAATCTATTCCTTAATTTTCCTATTTTTCAGACTTATCCAATTTCTACACTTCCAACATTTTTTACCTTTCTTCCATTTTTGAAAAAATAGGATTTCCTGAATGGCCACAGTAAATTACAAGATAAAAGAACATTCAAAAATTTAGAGAAAACTGTATATTTCTCTGCAGTAAATGCTCTACATTGTTTTAACACCACTGAAGTTTGGAGTCACATTATGTTTTTGGTCTAGAGAATCTTCATTGAGCAAATGATATTCAGTAATTGAAAGGACGTGAAGAACTATGGATTCAGAGGTGTTCATCCTACAGGGTCACAGCCAAGAGGCTTATGTATGCCAAATATTGAGGTACATAGCCAGTGTGCTGTAAATTCAAAATCTTTTCTATGGCTTAAAAGGTGCTCATTTACCTGTTTCACAGATGACTCTCTAATTTTCTTCCTAATATCCTTTCTCTCTGGTTTACTATACTCAAGCCAACCAAATTCCTTGTTGTTTCTTTAACATATAAAAAATGCTTCTGCCTCTGTGATTGCCTTTTTCCCTATACATGGAACTCTCCTTCCAAGAACTTTGCAAAAATCCTTCCAGTTCATATATGTTATTCAGAACATTGCTCAAAATCATCACCTCTTCAGGGAAGTCTTCCTTGATTCTACCATTAAAAAATAGCACTACCAGATGACTCTATATTCCCTTTACCCTGATTAATTTTTGTCTACAAATAGATATCAAAAATATTAATTTTTAATTTCTTATTAGCTATGTCACCCATCTTGAAAACAAGCTACTTCATAGGAAAGATATTATCTCTATTTACTGCTGTATTCCCAATACCTAGTAGAATATCTTGAATGTGGTTACTCAATAAATGTTTATTAAATAAATAAACATAAACTTATAAAAATAAAAATAAGCTTTCTAATTAGTCCCTTAATTGTTTTAACTTATACCACCAGTATATTTAATCTTCCTCTAAGGAGGGTCATTATTTAATTTGTTTTTAGCCCCAAGACATAATATAGACTCAATTTACTTAATGTTGAACACATTAATCAAGACCCTATAAAGGTAATAGATCTAAGCTGCCCATATAATTGAGGTCAATATATTGCAAACTATCATTAGGAGCAAGTTTCAGGTGATTCTACTGGGTGAGCTGTCACTTCTTTCATTAAATGCACCCTGCTCTTGGGCATAATAAAATTAAGTTAGAATAATAAAACAGAATTGTTTGATTGTTTATACAGGAAATATTATCCTCCAAATTCATGAAGACATTGATTTATTTTCTGAGGTTCTAAGGTTTTGTTTCATTTTGTTTGGTATTGCATTGAGTTCTAAAAATACTAAACGACAGCTATCTGCAGTCACAATAAAAATAAGAAGGTATTCTATGTATCAACTAACTGATTATAAAGTTTATATGGAGAGGAAAAACAATCTGAATAGCTAACACAAAATTGGAGGAGAAAAACAAAGTTGAAGAACTGACTTACTTCAAGACTTATGTAAAGTGGCAATGGTCAAGACAGTGTAGTATTGGTGAAAGTGTAGAAAACACATCAGTGAAACAGGGCAGAGGGCCCAGAAATACACCAACATGTAGTAAAAAAAAAAATACACTGGTCTTTGACAAAGTAACAAAAGCAATACAATAAAGCAAAGAGAGTATTTTCAATATATGGTGCTGGAAAATTGGGCATCCACATGAAAAAAAAAGGCACCTTGTACTCTTCACAAAAATTAACTTAAAGTGGATGGTAGATATAAATATAAAATGCAAAACTCTAAACTCCTTAAAGGCGACATTGGAGAAAAACTGAATGACCTTGTGTATAGCAATTACTTTTTAGATATAATACTGAAGGCATGATCCATGAAAGAAATAATTGATTAGCTGGACTTCATTAAAATTAAAAACTTCTGCACAGTGAAAGAAAATATAAAGAGAATGAGAAAACAAGCCACACGCTGGGAGAAAATTGTTTGCAAAAGACACATTTGATGAAGTTCTCTTATCCAAAATATAAAAAGAAGACAAAATTTAACAGTAAGGAAATAAACATCCCAATTAACAATAGACCAAATATCTTAACAGACATGTCACAAAAGAAGATATACAGATGGAAAATAAGCATATGAAAAGATGCTTCATATAGTATGTCATCAGGGAAATGCAAGTTAAAAAAATGAGATACCGGGCTTCCCTGGTGGCGCGGTGGTTGAGAGTCCGCCTGCCGATGCAGGGGACACAGGTTTGTTCCCCGGTCCGGGAAGATCCCACATGCCGCGGAGCGCGTCAGGAGCCTGTGCTTCGCAACGGGAGAGGCCACAACAGTGAGAGGCCCGCATACAGCAAAAAAAAAAAAAAAAAAAAAAAAAAATGAGATACCACTACACATGTATCAGAATGGCCAAATTCCAGGACACTGACAACAGAAAATGCTAGTGAGGATGTGAAGCAACAGGAAATCTCATTCGTTGCTGGTGGGAATGCAAAATGGTACAGCCACTTTGGAAGACATTTTTAGAAAAGTGAACTTATTATAAAATCCAGCAATTGTACTCCCTAGTATTTGCCCAAACGAGTTGAAAATTTATGTTCACACAAAATCTGTACACAAGTGTTTATAGCAACTTTATTAATAATTTGTCAAAACTTGGAAGCAACCAAGATGTATTTCAGTAGGGGGATGGCTAAACAGTGGTACATTCACACAATGGAATATTTTCAGTACTCAGAAGAAATGAGCTATCAAGCCATGAAAATACATGGGAGAACCTTAAATGCATTTTACTTAGTGAAAGAAGATAATGTACACTGTATGATTCTAACTACAAGACATTCTGGAAAAATATGAAACTATAGAGACAGTAAAGATATCAGTGGTAGCCAGTTGTGGATAAAGTGGACTTTGAGATAAACAGGTAAAGCACAGAAGATTTTTAGGGTAGTGAACGTATTCTGTATTATACTATAATGGTGGATACACATCACTATACATTTTCCAAACCCATAGTATGTATAGCAATGAGTGAACAATAATGTAAACTATGATCTTTGAGTTGTTATGATGTGTCAACGTAAGTTCAACAATTGTGAGAAATGTACCACTCTTGCAAGAGATGTTCATAATGGTGGAGGTGATGCATGTATGGGGAAAGGAGATATATGGGAAATCTCTGTACTTCTACTTAATTTTTCTGTGAACCTAAAACTACTTTAAGAAAATGAAGTCTTACCAAAAAAATAATTTTAAAACACTATCAACTTGTCATAGGAGTGGGATTTAGAATTTGTCAAAATATCTTGAGCCAGTGAATTCCCAATTGATATACAAACTGCAGGAAAGTTTTGGAAATCTGAATGAAATCATTGGTAAGGATGAACAGATGCTTAAGGGGCAGTGATAAAAGGCACATATCTCTCCAAATGTAAGTAATGGGGTTTAAAAATGTGTCCTCACAATTGCTGAAGCTAATATGAAAATTTTTATTGAATTTTTAAAATTTGAAATCCAAGAAAGATTTGGCATCTCACTGGATCAGGAAGTTAACAAATTTAGGGTCTATGGCCAAACCACCCTAGACGGGCCCGATCTCGTCTCGATCTCAGAAACAAATTTAGGGCATTCAGACAGCATTTACAAAAGGGTCACCCTCTGCCCAAGTGTGTTTCCTGATAGGCTGTGTGTCAAAATCAGTATGTTGTTGTTGTTCTTCCATCTAAATTGCCGTGAGAATTTCTTTTGCTTCTAACAGGGTCACTTTATAAATGCTATGCTCTCTTAGCTCTAATTACTATCTGAGTTCTTGGATGTCTGGAAGGGTAAATTAACAAAAACAAAACCTGGAGGAGATTTGTGTAAATTTAGAAAGGCTAGGGATAGATCTTTGGTTTGGGGGACAAAAATTTAAATTAGTCCAAAAGAAGAACTAAAGCTTTATTTAGTAGCTGTGGCATGTAACTTAGTCTGAGGGTTGGGAATATAACCACGAAGCAAATACCTTTTCCATAACTCAGTGAAATCAACATTGAAGAAAGTGTGACTGTATCTAGTGGAACTCAGCTAAAGGGAAAGGGAGGCATACATCAAAGCCTAGAAGTCCACATAGTAGAATATTTTTTAAAATTACTTTTAAATGAATGAAGTTAGAACTGTATGAATGGTAAATATGATTGTTTACAATATTATAAAAAGTCAGAATCTTGTTCATACAGAATACTCTGTGTTTAGCAAATAGGAGCATGACTAGGACTGATACATGCCATTTGGCAATGAGCAGCTTTCCCTATTTCATGGGAAGAGAATGAGAGGTTGGGAGCCTACAATCAAGCCACATATTTGTTAATTATAGTGTGAGCTCAGGAAAAATCACTTCACCTTTCTGGTCCTGTTTAGTTTTCTGCAAAATGACAAGATATAATGAAGTTCCCTCTGTCCTCACATGCCCATCATGCCCACTCCTGTCAATGAGGAGAAAATAAAAGAAAAAAAAATGAGTAGCAAGGTCAGTGGTTTAGTCTCTACAATGATTGCCCATTAAATTGCTACAAGATTTAGTGGGATGGACAACATTAACACATAAACCCTCTAATCTAGACTTTAGAAAATCAGTCTACTTGCTGGCTTTGAAATACTGTTTCTTTTAATTCATCTTTTTCACCCCCTTATCCATCCTTCTCATTCAGCTCTCTTCTGTTTCCATTGCCCAAAATGACCTGAGTGTAGTGCTTCCAGTCACAGTGTGTCAGAGATTATTGTTTACCCTGGAAAATTATGGGTAAAATTGCAAGCGTGAGGTGGATAAACCATAGTTATTAAAAAAAAAAAAAAAACAGGAAAGAGAGGAACAGAAACAAAAATTACAGACAGAAGGAATAGTTTTCTCTCTTTTTCAAAAGTATATTTCTAAGCATTAGATGTACTACTTCAAGTTTTGCTAAAGGAATATAAAGTTCAGTGGATTTATTGAAAAGTTCTATGTAGAATTTTTAAAGTTTGTTTTTCAGTATTTTATTTTTATCTTTGAAAATTAGTATGCTCATAATTCAACTTGCTACACATTTTTCACAACTTCTTACATTCAATTATATCACATGCACACTTTTCTGCCCCTTAATTGCAAAAGCATTTTTTCCTTCTCAAGTTCATTTACTAATGTAGTTTGATATTTTTTCCTCCTCCCTATGTCCTCTTTTAAGATACTGAAATTGGATCTCTTAAAATAGATTTGGCTAAACACTTTCATTAACAACTTAAAATATATATTTCATTAACAATTTAAAATATAATGTATTCTTGCCCACTTTGTTTTATTGAAAACTTCTTAGTTTTAAAAAATCTCGATAAACTTGATAAGTATAAAAATGACATAAATAATATTTGTTGTTTTACGATTGTAACATTTTTTTCATTTGTTCATTTCTCTCTACTTAGCATACCCATATTTAGATTAGCTTTTCATCAAAGTCATCTTTTATAAAGGCATTCTTGTTATCCAATTATAAGATGTAATCTGATATGATCAAGGAAAATATTATTGTTTAAGAAAGTTTTTCCTAACAGGTTTATTTAAAACATCCATGAGAATAAATAATGTGAGCACAAATGTTTAAATCCAACACTCATGAGTAGGACTGAAATTAGCAGGAAAATATGAATACAGGGAAACACCTCTTTTAGCATTGTAAATAAGGAAGAGTGAAATTCTGTGCAACAATCTATGAAGGATTTTATTTATGAATTACAGAATTGTTAAGACTTTAGGAAGTTATCAAATATCAAATGATGAATTACCACTCTGAATAATAATAATACCAAAATGAAAATGTGTTAGAACTTCCCTAATGTATGCTTGTAGGATCAAAGTGTAAAAGAAAAGGTGGGCTATGGTCAAATCATAACCACTCCATTTTGGACAACTTTCCTTTTCAACTGGCTCAGTATTTCAATAGAGTAGAAACAGTGAAACCAAAAAACAAACATCATTATACCAACCAGGATGAGGTAGGTAACAGCCTTCCCTCTGTAAGTTATTTCCATTATTTTGCATGTAAGCATTAGAGCAAAGGCCAACCTACAAATTATATGATACCATTGCCATACTTAAAGGCTTTCAATTGTTATCCATTACACCTAGAAAAATATCAGTTTTACCATATGCTATAACCTCATATAATGTGCCCCTTCCTTTTACTTCAAAATTATTAACTAATACCACTTTTTAGCCATCCTCAAACACATCAAGCCATTCTTACCTCTAAGAATTATGAATTATGTTTCCCTTTTCTAGAATGCTTTTCCCTGATATTTTTTCTTTCCTCAAGTCATTCAGGTATCTACTCAGACTGTAATAGCAAATAATTGGGAACAACCCAAACAAGGGGAATGACTGAGTAAACATACTTTATTCACACAATGGAGTAACATGAAGCCATTATGAAGAGAGATTCAATAGCTATAGTTTAAGTGAAAAAAAAAAGATGAAAAGGTAACTATATGGTGCGAAATTTTTGTGATAGAAAAGTGGGGATAAATTATACACAATTGTTTATATTTACAAAAGGAAATACTGGAAGTATAAAAATAATTAGGAGGACAGGTTGATGGAGTATGGAATCAAAAATTCTTGATGTATACTTTATGTATTAATTGTTTTAATTTTGGAATAATATAAATGTATCACATGTAAAAAGAAACCTAAATTAGAAAAATTGAATTGAATATAGCAATCAAAATACTGGAGTTCATCTTTCAACTCAGATGCAAAATGCTAAAAAAAAAGTGTCAGTTCCAATGTAATTATGAGAAAAACTCACTTAAACTTCAAAATTAAAACTTTCTTGAATTCAACAAAGATAATAGGGAAATCAAGAAGTGTAAATTCCAATGGCGAGCAGAACCATCCATGAAAGATGGAACACATGCAATTTCCCACCCAAAGCAGAGCACAGGACAAAAATGTTACCAAATACAAGTTGGTAAGTACAACTCAACTAGAATTTTAAAATGCTGCTAAAAATGTACAATGGACTATCGTGAAGTATAGATTCTTGGGGAGCCTTATTCAAAGGAAGAATTTACAATCCTTATAAGATCTTTTTTAGAGCCTTCACAGGTGCTTCTGAGAAATATTGGATGCAATGTAGAAAAAAAGATAGAATTTTTCTTGTTGGTGAAGACATGGAGAAGAAGATGGCTCCAGTTCCAGAAAAGGTAAATAAGCTCTGCCACCCTCCTTGGAATCATGCATTATAGGAGACAAAAGTTTTAAGCTGCTGGAACTGGGGCACCAAAAGCCATTGTTGCTGAGGTAGGGGTAGAAGAAAAACACACTATAAACCCAAAGAAGGACAAGAAATATGTCAATATTACTAGAGTACTGTCTTTAACACAAAGATACAAGGCAAATTTTGGCTGCCTTGAGAGTAGTAGGACCACACAGAAATAAATAAGATGAGTCTCTATAATTTCATAGTGCCAAAAACTAAGGAAGTACTTAACAAACTACACAATGTTGGGAGATATGTCCAAGGGATCAAGAACCAACTGAAAGTACCCAATGAATAAAGCTGGAACAATATGAGCAATAGAATATATAAAGTATCAGTAGATTATAAGTGAAAGCACAAAATAAATAACCATTACTCCATAATCCTGGATATATGCATATGTTTAAATGATTGTATAAGTAAATAAATGGTAAAAAATAGACAAATCTCTTGGGCAGAATTCCAAATCATTTATGTAGACACTCTGTTGTTAAGGAGGTGGAGCATAATCCCCACTTCTAAATTAAGTGTGGGATGCACAAAAAGACTTCCTTCTAAAAAAGTACAGTATAGAAAAAGAGAAAAAGAGTAAGTTTATAGTGCAGAAACCTGACAAACACTACAACAGACAGATGATCAATGGCTATAACCAATGGAGTTTGTATGTTTATGAAACAAGTAAATAAATTCACAAGTATATACAAATACAGACAGACAGCAATGTGTTTGCACCTACTAGAATTGCAATCATTAAGAGGAATAACAACTTTGAGCATTGTCAGGAATGTGGACGTTAAAGTGAAATAGCCCAGAATATTAATGTTTATTAATTATTCTGTGCATATATCCTTTTTTCTCTGCAACTAGTTTGAGTATCAGGGATATAGGACGAGCAGTTTTGTCAAAATACTAAATTAGGGAGAAGGGTCAAGATGGTGGAGTAGGAAGATCCTGATCTCACCTCCTCCCACACCAAAACTACAACTACATATAGAACAATTCTCTCTGAAAATAACACGAAGAATAGCAGAACAGGTATTCTACAATTAACAATACAGTGAAAAAACACATCAAGGTGGATATGAGGGCAGAGATGCAACCTAATCAAGACTCACACTTCTGGTGAAGCAACCCACAAAGTTGAGGGGATCTCACAAATGTGGAGGTCCTACCTAAGGAGCAAGGGGTGTTAGGCTCATACTGGGCACCCCATCCCTGGAGACTAGAACCAGGAAGATGGGTTCCTATAACTGGATTTGAAAGCCAGTGGAGTTTATATCCAGGAGAGTTGGAAAGCTGTAGGTACCCAAGACTCCACTTTTAAAGGGTTTTTGCACAAACTCACTAGCTCCAAGTTCTAGTGTAAAGGTAACAATCTAAAAAATTCTTGTTACTCTAGTTGGCCTGCCAAGGCCACCCCAGCATACCCCTGGCCTGAACCTACTCTAGCTCCAGCTGGCCTGCCAAAGCTGTTCAGCACACATGGTCTACACAGGGGATGCTCCTACATAAGACCATACCTTCAAGACTGGGAGAGGTCACTGTTTCACCTAATTCATAGAAACAAACAGAGAAAGTCAAACAAAATGAGGAGACAGAGGAATTTTTTCTGATTGAAAGAACAACATAAACTCCCATGGGAAAAAAATAAAAGAATGAACTGGAAGTAAGTAATTTACCTAATAAAGAGTCCAAAGTCATAAAGGTGCTCACTAAACTCTGGAGAAGAATGAAGGAACATAGTGAGAATTTCAACAGAGTTAGAAAAAAATAATCAGAACTGGAGAACACAATAACTGAAATGAAAAATACACTAGAGGGAATCAACAGCAGATTAGATGATAACAGAAGAACATATAAGCAACCTGGAAGACAGAATCGTGGAAAACAGCCAACCAGAACAGCAAAAGAAAAAAAATAATAAAATGGGGTATTTTAAAGAACTTCTGGGACAACATCAATCTTACTAACATTTTCATTACAGGGGTCCCAAAAGGAGAAGAGAGAGAGAAAGAATATAAAACTTACGTAAAGAAATAATGGCTGAAACCTTCCCTAACCTGGGGAATGAAACAAGTATCCAGGCCCAGGAAGCATCAAAAAGAATAAAATACCTAGAAATAAATTTAACCAAGGAAGTAAAACACTTGTACACTGAAAACTATAAGACATTGATAAAAGAAACTGAAGATGACACAAATAAATGGAAAGATATACAGTGCTCATAGATTGAAATAATTAATATTGTTAAAATTCCCATACTGCCCAAAGCAATCTACAGGTTTAATGGAATAATACTCAGCCATAAAAATGAATGAAATCTTGTCATTTATGACAACACGGATGGACATATAGAGTATTATGCTAAGTGAAGTAACTAAGACAAAGAAAGATAAATACCATGCAATTTCACTTATGTGTGAAATCTAAAACAAAAAAGAGTAAACATAACAAAACAGAAACAGATTCATAGATACAGAGAACAAACTAGTGGTTGCCAGAGGGGAGGGCAGTGGGAGAATGGGTGAAATAGATGAAAGTTATTAAGAAGTACAAACTTCCAGTTTTAAAATAAATAAGTATTGAGGATGCATTGTGAATCATAGGGAATATAGTCAATAATATTGTAATAACTTTGGTGACAGATGGTAATTAGGCTTATCATGGTGATCATTTCATAACATATAAAAATATCAAATCACTATGTTGTACACCTGAAACTAATATAATAAGGCAACTATACTTCAATTTAAAAAGTAATCATTTTTAATGAGTGTACAATAACCTAGGAATAATAGTCAATAACTACAGTTCCTGCTTTTAAACACTTGGAAATGTGAGTGAACACTGTGATTTTAACCATTTCACCTCTTGATGTCATTAACCTATTTTATTCATTCTCAATTAGACATCAGATCCCAATGTAAGAACCATGCCAGTTCTGTTTAGATTTCCAAACATGCCCAGCTCTGTAGTGGAATCAAATTAGTCCAAGCCAACCTGCTCAAGCTATTTTCTTGCTAACTATTATGGGTCCAAAAGTAGTCATATAACCTAAAATGTGGTCATATAACCTAAAATGGTCATATAACCTGAAAGTGGTCATATAACCTAAAATGATCCAGTACTATCGAGAGGAAGAACTTACATTTGATGTTTCTGACAAGGTTTTTCTTTCCTTTTTTTAACCAGTGTTCACAAAGAATTATGCTCTATTTGTACTGTCCATCTCCAGACCACTAGATTGACCAGGATTAGGATGAAGTCAGGGGTGGCATAGTAAAGAAACAATAATAATGTAGTTAACAATGAATGACATCATTAGGAAACAAGATTTATGAAAATAAGTATCAGAGTTTGGGAGAATTTAAAGAGAATAATGGTAAATTATTAGGAGGATATATATTGCTAATTTCATTTTTCTGAAAAATTGAAGCAAAAGAGACCAAAGTCTTAGTCTTAAGAACAATTCCTTGTTTACCCAGTCTATATATAACAGTTTGCATCTGCTAGTCCCACTGTACAGCACACGGAACTATATTCAATATCCTGTGATAAACCATAATGGAAAAGAATATGAAAAATAATGTGTATATATATATATATGTATAT
Organism: Stenella coeruleoalba; assembly: GCF_951394435.1. Classification (NCBI taxonomy): domain Eukaryota; kingdom Metazoa; phylum Chordata; class Mammalia; order Artiodactyla; family Delphinidae; genus Stenella; species Stenella coeruleoalba. The sequence continues at coordinate 17,691,134 of NC_137159.1, read as the reverse complement.
ATATACATATATATATATAACTGAATCACTTTGCTATACAGCAGAAATTAACACAACATTGTAAATCAACTATACTTCAATAAAATAAATTTTAAAAAGGAATCAATTTTTACATTTATTAGATAAAGGAATTGAGAAATATGTAGGGGTAATTATTGAGATGTGTCAAACTGTTAATGGTACATTCTATCCTGCCACAACTCATGAGATCATTAAACAAACACATCTGGGTACAAATAGAGCATTTTCCTTTAATTATGTTGAATAATGCAGCTTAAGTAAATATTATTCAGAACTTTACATATCTGGAGACTACAAGTTGATTTTCATTTTTTGAGTCAAAGAGATAGTTTAGTTAATCTCTCCCTTTGAGTCAACAGGAACACAAACTCTGTTAGATTATAATATTTTAGAAGTATCTATTAAAGAATGGAATAGTAGATTCCCTTATTTTCTGTCTCTGTGCTCCATCATACTGAAAGCCAATATAAGATAATATCTCTATGCAATTGCCTACGGAGCATCTGTTATTAGCTTTGATTTTTGTAGTTTAGAAATGTGATTTATATTTGTCTTTGAAGTTCATATCTCATTGGGCTATATTGCCATATGTTTCTTTCTGCCTTCCCAAATCAATTTCAAATTCTTATCATAAACTATGCCTCTGACTTTGGTAACAGCTGAGCACATGGTGCAAGACTTCCCATAAAAGAGATTCTTAATAACAATGCAACATGACAACTAGGCACAAGCTAGGTTGAAAGATCTGAACTTATCATGACAATCACCATTCACTTATGAACCACAAAAGGAGAGAATAAAATCAAATATTTTTTTTTCTAACATTATTATGTTTTTCAACATCTTTATTGGAGTATAATTGTTTTACAATGGTGTGTTAGTTTCGGCTTTATAACAAAGTGAGTCAGCTACACATATACATATGTTCCCATATCTCTTCCCTCTTGCATCTCCCTCCCTCCCACCCTCCCTATCCCACCACTCTAGTTGGTCACAAAGCACCAGGCTGATCTCCCTGTGCCGTGCGGCTGTTTCACACTAGCTATCTATTTCACTTTTGGTAATGTATATGTGTCCATGCCACTCTCTCACTTTGTCACAGCTTACCCTTCCCCCTCCCCATATCCTCAAGTCAATTCTCTAGTAGGTCTGTGTCTTTATTCCTGTCTTGCCCCTAGGTTCTTCATGACCTTTTCTTTTTTTTTCTCTCAGATTCCATATATATGTGTTAGCATACAGTATTTCTTTTTCTCTTTCTGACATACTTCACTCTGTATGACAGACTCTAGGTCCATCTACCTCAGTACAAATAATTCAATTTCGTTTTTTTTTATGGCTGAGTATTATTCCATTATATATATGTGCCACATCTTCTTTATCCATTCATCTGTTGATGGACACTTAAATTGCTTCCATGTCCTGGCTATTGTAAATAGAGCTGCAATGAACATTTTGGTACATGACTCTTTTTGAATTATGGTTTTCTCAGGGTATATGCCCAGTAGTGGGATTTCTGGGTCGTATGGTAGTTCTATTTTTAGTTTCCTAAGGAACATCCATACTGTTCTCCATAGTGGCTGTATCAATTTACATTCCCACCAACAGTGCAAGAGAGTTCTCTTTTCTCCACACCCTCTCCAGGATTTATTGTTTCTAGAATTTTTGATGATGGCCATTCTGACTGGTGTGAGATGATATCTCATGGCAGTTTTGATTTACATTTCTCTAATGATTAATGACATTCAGCATTCTTTCATGTGTTTCTTGGCAATCTGTATATCTTCTTTGGGGAAATGTCTATTTAGGTCTTCTGCCCATTTTTGGATTGGGTTGTTTGTTCTTTTCATATTGAGCTGCATGAGCTGCTTGTAAATTTTGGAGATTAATCCTTTGTCAGTTGCTACATTTGCAAATATTTTCTCCCATTCTGAGGGTTGTCTTTGGTCTTGTTTATGGTTTCCTTTGCTGTGTGAAAGCTTCTAAGTTTCATTAGGTCCCATTTGTCTATTTTTGGTTTTATTTCCATTTCTCTAGGAGGTGGGTCAAAAAGGATCTTGCTGTGATTCATGTTATACAGTGTTCTGCCTATATTTTCCTCTAAGAGTTTGATAGTGTCTGTCCTTACATTTAGGTCTTTAATCCATTTTGAGTTTATTTTTGTGAATGGTGTTAGGGAGTGTTCTAATTTTATACTTTTACATGTACCTGTCCAGTTTTCCCAGCACCACTTATTGAAGAGGCTGTCTTTTCTGAACTGTATATTCTTGCCTCCTTTATAAGGTGAGCATATGTGCATGGGTTTATCTCTGGGCTTTCTAACCTGTTCCATTGATCTATATTTCTATTTTTGTGCCAATACCATACTGTCATGATTACTGTAGCTTTGTATTATAATCTGAAGTCAGGGAGACTGATTCATCCAGCTCCACTTTTTGTTCTCAAGACTGTTTTGGCTTTTCAGCACCTTTTGTGTTTCCATACAAATTCTGACATTTTTTGTTCTAGTTCTGTTAAAAATGCCAGTGGTAGTTTGATAGGGATTGCATTTAATCTGTAGATTGCTTTGGGTAGTAGAGTCATTATCACAATGTGGATTCTTCCAATCCAAGAACATGGTATATGTCTCAAACTATATGTATCATCTTTAATTTCTTTCATCAGTGTCTTATAATTTTCTGCATACAGGTCTTTTTTCTCCTTAGGTAAGTTTATTCCTAGATATTTTATTCTTTTTGTTGCAATGGTAAATGGGAGTGTTATCTTAATTTCACTTTCAGATTTTTCATCATTAGTGTATAGGAATGCCAGAGATTTCTGTGCATTAATTTTGTATCCTGTTATTTTACCAAATTCATTGATTACCTCTAGTAGTTTTCTTGTAACATCTTTAGGATTATCTATGTATAGTATCATGTCATCTGCAAACAGTGACAACTTTAATTCTTCTTTTCCAAATTGGATTCCTTTTATTTCTGTTTCTTCTGTGATTGTTCTAGCTAAAACTTCCAAAACTATGTTGAATAAGTGTGGTGAGAGTGGGCAACCTTGTCTTGTTCCTGATCTTAGTGGAAATGGTTTCAGTTTTTCACCACTGAGGATGATGTTGGTTGTGAGTTTGTCATATATGGCCTTTATTATATTGAGGTAAGTTCCCTCTATGCCTACTTTCTGCAGGGTTTTTATCATAAATTGGTGTTCAATTTTGTCGAAAGCTTTCTCTGCATCGGTTGAGATGATCGTATGATTTTTCTCCTTCAATTTGTTAATATGGTGTATCACATTGATTGATTTGCATATATTGAAGAATCCTTGCATTCCTGGAATAAACCCCACTTGATCATGGTGTATGATCCTTTTAATATGCTTTTCAATTCTGTTTGCTAGTATTTTGTTGAGGATTTTTACAACTATGTTCATCAGTGTTATTGTCCTGTAGTTTTCTTTCTTTGTGACATCTTTGTCTGGTTCTGGTATCAGGGTGATGGTGGCCTTGTAGAATGAGTTTGGGAGTGCTCCTCCCTTTGCTATATTTTGGAAGAGTTTGAGAAGGATGGGTATTAGCTCTTCTCTAAATGTTTGATAGAATTCGGCCATGAAGCCATCTGGTCCTGGGCTTTTGTTTGTTGGAATATTTTAATCACAGTTTCAATTTCAGTGCTTGTGATTGGTCTGTTCATATTTTCTATTTCTTCCTTGTTCAGTCTCAGCAGGTGGTGCTTTTCTAAGGATTTTCCATTTCTTCCAGGTTGGCCAGTTTATGGGCATAAAATTGCTTGTAGTAATCTCTCATGATCCTTTGTATTTCTGCAGTGTCAGTTGTTACTTCTCCTTTTTCATTTCTAATTCTATTGATTTGAGTCCTCTCCCTTTTTTTCTTGATGAGTCTGGTTAATGGTTTATCAATTTTCTTTTTTTATCTTCTCAAAGAATCAGCTTTTAATTTTATTGATCTTTGCTATTGTTTCCTTCATTTCTTTTTCATTTATTTTTGAGCTGATCTTTATGATTTCTTTCCTTCTGCTAACTCTGGGGGGGGGGGGTTTATTCTTCTTTCTCTAATTGCCTTAGGTGCAATGTTAGCTTGTTTATTTGAGATGTTTCCTGTTTCTTAAGGTAGGCTTGTATAGCTGTAAACTTCCCCCTTACAACTGCTTTTGCTGCATCTCATAGGACTTGAGTCATTGTGTCTCCATTGTCATTTGTTTCTAGGTATATTTTGTTTGCCTCTTTGATTTCTTCAGTGATCACTTGGTTATTAAGTAGTGTATTGTTAGGCCTCCATGTGTTTCTATTTGTTAGAGATGTTTTCCTGTAATTGATATCTAGTCTCGTAGTGTTGTGGTCAGAAAAGATACTTGATGTGATTTCAATTTTCTTAAATTTACCAAGGCTTGATTTGTGACCCAAGATATGATCTATCCTGGAGAATGTTCCATGAGCACTTGAGAGAATGTGTATTCTGTTCTTTTTGGATAGAATGTACTATAATTATTAATTAATTTCTTCTTGTTTAATGAATCATTTAAAGCTGTGTTTCCTTATTTATTCTCATTTTGGATGATCTGTCCATTGGTGAAAGTGGGGTGTTAAAGTCCCCTATTATGATTTTGTTACTGTCGATTTCCCCTTTTATGGCTGTTAGTATTTGCCTTATGTAATGAGGTGCTCCTATGTTTGTTGCATAAATATTTGCAATTGTTATACCTTCTTGTTGGATCAATTCCTTGATCATTATGTAGTGTCCTTCTTTGTCTGTTGTAATAGTCTTTGTTTTAAAGTCTATTTTGTCTGATATGGGAATTGCTACTCCACCTTTCTTTTGATTTCCATTTGCATGGAATATCCTTTTCCATTCCCTCACTTTCAGTCTGTGTGTGTCCATAAGTCTGAAGTGGGTCTCTTGTAGACAGCATATATATGGGTCTTGTTTTGCTATCTATTCAGTGAGTCTGTGTCTTTTGGTTGAAGCCTTTATTCCATTTACACTTAACATTATTATCGATATGTATGTTCCTATTCCCATTTTCTTAATTTTTTGGGGTTTGTTATTGTAGGTCTTTTCCTTCTCTTCTGTTTCCAGCCTAGAGAAGTTCCTTTAGCATTTGTTGTAAAACTGGTTGAGTGGTGCTGAACTCTCTCAGCTTTTACTTGTCTGTAAAGGTTTTATTTTCTACATCAAATCTGAATGAGATTCTTGCTGGGTAGAGTAATCTTGGTTTTAGGCTTTTCTTCATCACTTTAAATATGTCCTGCCACTCCCTTCTGGCTTGCAGAGTTTCTGCTGAAAGATCAGCTGTTAACCTTATGGGGATTCCCTTGTGTGTTATTTTTCCCTTGCTGCTTTTAATATGTTTTCTTTGTATTTAATTTTAATAGTTTGATTAATATGTGTCTTGGTGTGTTTCTCCTTAGACTTACCCTGTATGGGAATCTCTATGCTTTCTGTACTCGATTAACTATTTCTTTTCCCATATTAGGGAAGTTTTCAACTATAATGTCTTCAAATATTTTCTCATTCCCTTTCTTTTTCTCTTCTTATTCTGGGACCCCTATAATTCGAATGTGGTGTGTTTAATGTTGTCCCAGAGGTCTCTGAGACTGTCCTCAGTTCTTTTCATTCTTTTTTTCTTTATTCTGCTCTGCAGTAGTTATTTCCCCTATTTTATCTTCCAGGTCACTTATCCGTTCTTCTGCCTCAGTTATTCTGCTATTGTTCCTTTCTAGAGAATTTTAAATTTCATTTATTGTGTTGTTTATCTTTGTTTGTTTGCTGTTTAGTTCTTCTAGGTCCTTGTAAAACGTTTCTTGTATTTTCTCTATTCTGTTTCCAAGATTTTGGGTCCTCTTTACTGTCATTATTATGAATTCTTTTTCAGGTAGACTGCCTATTTCCTCTTCATTTATTAGGTCTGGTGGGTTTTTACCTTGCTGCTTCATCTGCTGTGTGTTTTTCTGTCTTCTCATTTTGCTTAACTTACTGTGTTTGGTGTCTGTTTTTCACAGGGTGCAGGTTTGTAGTTCATGTTGTTTATGGTGTCTGTCCCCAGTGGCTAAAGTTGGTTTGGTGGTTTGTGTAGGCTTCCTGGTAGAGGGGACTAGTGCCTGTGTTCTGGTCAATGAGGCTGGATATTGTCTTTCTGGTGGGCAGGTCCATGTCTCGTGATGTGTTTTGGTGTGTCTGTGGCCTTATTATGATTTCAGGCAGCCTCTTTGCTAATGAATGGGACTGTGTTCCTGTCTTGCTAGTTGTTTGGCATAGGGTGTCCAACACTGTAGCTTGATGGTCGTTGAGTGAAGCTGGGTCTTGTTGTTGAGGTGGAGATTCTGGGAGATTTTTGCTGGTTGATATTATATGGAGCTTGGAGGTCCTTTGTGGACCAGTGTCCTGAAGTTGCCTTTCCCACCTCAGAGCCACAGCACTGACTCCTGGCTGGAGAACCAAGATCCTTTCATCCACACGGCTCAGAATAAAAGTGAGAAAAAATAGAAAGAAAGAAAGAAAGAAAGAAAGAAAGAGCATAAAATTAAATTAAATTAAATTAAAAAGTAAAGTAAAATAAAATAATTAAAATAAAAAAATTATTAAGAAAAAAACTTTTTAAGTAAAAACAAACAAACAAAAAACTGACAGAACCGTAGGACAAATGGTGAAAGCAAACCTATACAGACAAAATCACACACAGAAGAATACACATACACAGTCACAAAAAGAGAAAAAGGGGAAAAAATAAAAATAATATATCTTTGCCCCCAAAGTTCACCTCCTCAATTTGGGATGATTTGTTGTCTATTCAGTTATTCCACAGATGCAAGGTACGTCAAGTTGATTGTGGAGCTTTAATCCGCTGCTCCTGAGGCTCCTGGGAGAAATTTCCCTTTCTCTTCTTTGTTCGCACAGCTCCTGGGGTTCAGCTTTGGCTTTGGACCTGTCTCTGTATGTAAATCACCTGAAGGCATCTGTTCTTCACTCAGACAGGACAGGGTTAAAGAAGCAGCTGATTCGGGGGCTCTGGCTCACTCAGGCAGGGGGGAGGGAGGGGTGCAGATGTGGGGTGAGCCTCTGGCAGCAGAGGCTGGTGAGACATTGCACCAGCCTGAGGCATGCCATGCATTCTCCTGGGGAAGTTGTCCCTGGATCACGGGACCCTGGCGGTGGTGGGCTGCACAGGCTCCCAAGAAAGGAGGTGTGGATAGTGACCTGTGCTCGCACACAGGCTTCTTGGTGGCAGCAGCAGAAGCCTTAGCGTCTCATGCCCGTCTCTGGGGTCTGCGCTGTTAGCCGTGGCTTGTGCCTATCTCTGGATCTCCTTTAAGCAATGCTCTTAATCCCCTCTACTCACGCACCAGGAAACAAAGAGGGAATAAAAAGTCTCTTGCCTCTTCGGCAGGTCCAGATTTTTCCCAGGACCCTCTCCCAGCTAGCCATGGTGCACTAACCCACTTCAGGCTGTGTTCACGCCGCCAACTCAAGTCCTCTCCCTGCGACTCAACCAAAGCCCGAGCCTCAGTTCCCAGCCCCCACCCATCCCGGTAGGTGAGCAAACAAGCTTCTCGGGCTGGTGAGTGTTGGTCGGCAGCAATCCTCTGTGTGGGAGTCTCTCCGCTTTGCCCTCTGCACCCCTGTTCCTGCACTCTACTCCATGGCTCCGAAGCTTCCCCCCTCTGCCACCCACAGTCTCCGCCTGCGACGGGGCTTCCTGGTGTGTGGAAACCTTTCCTCATTCACGGCTCCCTCCCACTGGTGCAGGTCCCGTCCCTATTCTTTGTCTCTGTTTTTTCTTTTGTCTTTTGCCCTACCCAGGTACGTGGGGAGTTTCTTGACTTTTGGGAGGTCTGAGGTCTTCTGCCAGCATTCAGTAGGTGTTCTGTAGGAGTTGTTCCACATGTAGATGTATTTCTGATGTAACCGTGGGGAGGAAGGTGATCTCCGTGTCTTACTCTTCTGTCATCCTGAAGCTGCCCTCTCTAACATTATTTGTATCAATTAATTGAATCTGAAATAGACTCAAATTCCTTCCATTTCCAATATGGGCTGCTTTTCCTAATGTTTCTAAATCTTTCAGGTAAACAACCTAATCTCATAGTAAGAACGTTATGTGGTTGATGGTAAATTCAATAGACCCTTCATGATTAGCACCGTCTGTTTCTATAAAGAAGGTAAACATAAATCTAATCATTTGAAGTTAAACATCAATAAAATGATATTCAAATATGAATAGCCAAAGTACACAATTTGTCTGTAAAAGATGACTAAATTACTAAAGGATACAGGTATAATATGAAATAATTAGGCTGAATCTTGCCAGTATAGACTTCATTAATTAAATACACAGAGAAGATATTAATCCATTAATTCAATCATATATCTAAATTTATTAACATGAAATATATAAGGCTATGAAAAATTATTTATGAAATATTTGAACAGGAGGCAAGTCTGTGCAACTGTATGTTTTATCTTTGAGCAACTGAGGGAAGAAAACATTTAATGACAGCGAGAGAATATTTTTTCAAATAGAACATGTGTATCTCCTCCCAGCCTTACATTCAGTTCAGAAGCATCTTCTGACAGCCCTCCAATATTAGGCTATTAATTCAAATGCCACAGCAAAAAATGTATAAATTTAAAATTAAATCTCCAAGTCAAATTTATTCCCTAGCTACCCACTGCACTGTTCTTCATGCATTTGTTTGTGTTTGGTACTTAAATTGTGATTGGTCTCTCTTTTCCCATCCCACACAGCAGTTACATTGTCATTAAAGAAGATATCTTAGAATGAAATAATGTCATTTGTAGCAACATAGATGGAACTAGAGATTATCATACTAAGTGAAGTAAGTCAGACAGAGAAAGACAAATATATGATATAGCTCATTTGTGGAATCTAAAAAAATGATACAAATGAACTTATTTACAAAACAGAAACAGACTCATAGACATAGAAAACAATCTTATGGTTACCAAAGGGAAAGACAGAGAGAGATAACTTGGGGATTTGGGATTAACAGATAACACACTGCTATATATAAAATAAAGAACAAGGACCTACTGTGTAGCACAGGGGACTATAGTCAACATCTTTTAATAACCTATAATGGAAAATCATCTGAGAAAGAATATATATATATATATATATATATATATATATGTAAGTATACATGCATATATATATATATCTGAATCACTTTGCTGTACATCAGAAACTAACACAGCATTGTAAACCAACTATATTTCAATAAAAAAAGAAGTTATTCAGATGAATAAAGTAAAAGAAAAATAGTTTAGAAATCCTGTTTACAGTATATGGATTACATCTAAATGCAAAAATAAGGGTGGGGGTGATCTTGGGTTGCCTCGGCCTGCAGTGGCTTGAAGCAGGTTTTCGGTTCCTGGCCAGTGATTGAGGTTGGGTCATAGCAGTGAGTGAGAGCACCGAATCCTAGCCACTAGACCAGTGGTCAGTGACAAGGCCCTGGCACTATGGCTTTGCAGAAAAATAATTCCCGCAAAGATGGAAAGTAGTGAAAAAAGTAAAGTATTTATTAAGAAAAAAAAAAAGAGTACGTGTGGATAGACACACGGGTGGGCTCAGAGAGAGAGTTGTACCATCCTGGCAGTTTAAATCACTTTTATGGGGCATTTCTTCCTTGTTTCCTTTGACCGATCATTTTGACTTACCTGGTTCAAAGTCCATATTTGGTACAGCTCAGGATTTTCCCATGTGTGCACACAAATCTCTTAGCCAAGATGGATTCTACTGAAGAGGCCTATGGGTAAGTGAGCATCAGTTGTCCTCACTCCCCTTTTGACCTCCAAGGAGCCTTTCTGCACATGTGTATCTGGGGAGGTCTCCTGACTTCAAGAATGAGGAATATGTGGTCGCTTGTCTTCTATCTGGGCAGGGCCCAGCCTCCTCTCTCAATTGTCCTCTTATTCCCATCTTGGAGTATCAGTCCACAAGGAACAAACTCAAACCATTTTCCCTGGGGGCACATCGGTCTCCTGCCTTGGGGGGACAAGAAGAGAGACAAGATGCAGTTAACAATTCAGTAAATATAAACGGTATACAGATGTACAATACACATAACAGTTAAGACATTTTCACAAAGGTTTTAACCAATCAGACTCCTGTCACCTCTATGTGCCATTGTCAGTGGAGTGTGGCCTTTGTCCTCATGATCAGAGGTGGGCTTTTTATAACAGTAATATTTACCATACTGGATAGTGGTTTCAATCTTAAGCAAGATTATAAAACAGTTAATCAAAGGGATGATTTGCAGGTCACCTTTAGCATTGCAATCACCATGCGAGATGCAAAATGGAAAAAGTGGTAAAAATCAAAGATATTAAAAATGACGTGTTTGTAGATCAAGATCTAGAAAAATATTTGTTGTATTCCAGGAACTAAAAAAATTGTCAATCTAGCCCAGAAAATAAGTGAATTATTGATATCAGATGTGTGAGAGAGAAGGGACTGACTTACAGGATAAAGTAATGATTCTGTATATTATCTTAAGTACAAAGAAAAGCTGAAAAAAACTTTTCAGAAAAGAAATGGTAAAGTTAGTTCTGAGTTTTTACAAAAACCTTACTTACCATAGTATGATGAAACTATTAAAACAAATACATTTGTAAAGCAGGAGATCCATTAGAAAGATATTATAGTAGTCCATCTTGTCTACCAAAAAATTAAATATGCACAACCTAAACATTGAGAGTTATGTTCTATTTGGCGGAAATTTTTAGGACTCCAAGCCCAGGAGGCAGCACCTCTAGTAAGGAGGCAAAGTGGGGAGCCAGGATATATAGGAGTTTTGCAACAAAGTGCAGGTAGTCTGAAAGTCAAAAGATTATTGTTAATGAAAGAAAATCAGATATCAGTTAAGGAATTTAGTGCTTTTCTATGTATAGGGAGATGCAAGAGTCTGGGCTCACTGAACTCGTTCCTTTGTTATGTACCTCAGCTATCTGGAGCCAGTATCCTTTGTTTTCCTATCCTGAGTTTCCTCAGTGCTCACTGTGAGGAGTGGCTGCAGTCTGGTGGCTGCTAGATGGAAGGTATTCTATTCTTTTCTGAGTTCCCTCAGGGCTCACCAGCTCTTCTTTGTGGTGGCTGCAATTGCTGACTGTGACATCCTTTGTTTACTGACATAGCAGTCAATATTCCATTTATCAATCTAAATAATGCAAGTAGTAATGGCAATGTTGGCATTAAGTTGTCAGATTCAAAAGAGATTCCAGCAGTACAATCACAGGTCTTAGTAACTGGATGCATTTCAATGTGAGGGAAGGGATGTCAATCACTTTTCTCAGCTTTAGCAATGGTCTCTCTCCACTGAGAAACATATTCAAACACCTAAATCCTGAATAGCTTGATCTTGTTTCCAATGAACTTCTCTTGATTTTAGCAAATAATTCTCAGCTGCACCTAATACTTTGACATTCACATCATACTAATCAAAATGTAGTTACTTAGTTCCAGAATCCTACTTTATGAAGGCCACCTTTCATAGTTATCCTCCTGATAAAGAGTTCTGGTTTATTTACATGCATAGTTATCCTTTATACATTAACTTCTTCTGTCTTCCATTTTTCATATTTTGTCCATCTGGTTCACCATCTCAATAATTCTTTAATCAATATTAAAAACTCACATGGCATTCTGTTAATTCCTTGCCCTCTCCTGGCATTCTGGATGCACTCAACTATTGCTTTATCCATATTGTGCTTGAGCTTTGATGTTTCCCTGGGTCTCTATGAGTTTGTTACCACTTCAGACTTGGTTTCCTATGTTAAGTAGGTGTTAACATTGTCCAGGAAACATTTCATCTTTTAAAGTTATCTTTTTCATTACCTCCAACGTTTATTTCAGAATGTCTCCACCTTCTTAAAGTCTCCTACCCATATGTCCTTCAAACATATTAGCAGAAAACTTCACAAAAGAAATAGAAGGTGTGAAATTGAAACTGGTGACTTCCAGTTTCCAATCCATCATGCAAAGAGATAATGTACTAAAAAGCTGAGAAATAAAGACAACAAATAAAAAGCTGAACAAACTAACAAATCTAAATTTCCTCTTAGATCCATAAAGGAAGTGAGATTATAAGGTAAACTGCTGCACCCAAATTAGAAACACACACAGGGAGTTACAGATAATCACAACTTATGGCAGAAACCCAAGAGAAGAAGCCTCTGAAGGAACTAGTTCCGGGGTAGAAAAATACAAACCATAATAGTCAAATTGCTAGAAGGTCAATGTGGACAAATCTGATAGTTAAAAATTCCCAGGTGGTGGAGGGGAGTCATACAGGACCCTCAGATCTTTGTGAGCTTTACTTTCGGGGTCTTTACTAGGTTGTCATGGTGAAAAGCAGAGAAAAATTCCCTAGTGCTTCTGGCAGGCAAAGGGGAAAAGAAACCATTTTGAAATACGCCAGAGTGTTCTATTCTTCATAACATGCTTGCCCACAAAAGAAATTATTTTAATGGAGTCTAACCTACTGGTTCTTTCTTAGAGTCTAATAAACCTGGGGCGAGATAAATACCCAACTCTGTCCTCACCACAGACAATTATTCCACTGATAATAGAAGGGAAATTGAAAAGTATTCTTGAAGTTCACAACCCAGGGCACAGGCTCAAAGAAACCCCAAAATTGAGACCTAATCATAGGACTGTAGACTGCTTCTTGTTCCCCCACACCTAACCAAGTTACCACAATACCAATACAAATAAAATGTCTATATACTAGATTTCCTTTGAACCAGTACTTCATGTTTGGTTTTCAACAACAAAAAAAGATGTACTAAAAAACACTGATGAGACAGATCAAGCATCAGAAACAGAGTCAGAAATGGCAGAAACATTGGAACCATCAGAAAAGGAGTTTAAAACAACCATAATTAATATGCTAAGGGCTGTAATGGATAAAACAAACCAGAAAAATCAAATTGGCAATGTAAGGAGAGAGATGGAAATCCTAAGAAAACTCAAAAACAAATGCTAGCTAATCAAACACACTAAAATATAAATGAAGAATGACTTCATTAATGTACTGGACTTGGCTAGGGAAAGACTCTCTGATTATATATATATATATATACATACACACACACATAATAAATGGAAAATCAAAGAAGAAAGAATAGAGAAAAAAAGAGCAGAATATTCATGAAATATGGGACAACTATCAAAAAGTGTTACATATATGTAATGGGACTACCAGAAGGAGAAGAGAGAGAGAGAAAGAAACAGAAAAAAATGTACATAATGATAATGTCTGAGATTTTCCCCAAATTAATGTCAAACACAAAACCACAGATTCAGGAATCTCATAAAATACCAAGAGGATAAATGCCAAAAACAAACACACAAACAAAACCTCCAAAACCCTTCACCTGGGCATATCACTTTTTAACTACAGAAAATCAAAGATTTTAAAAAATCTTGAAGCTAGGAAAAACAAAAAAGAAAACGGACAAAATCTTTACTTCTACAAGAGTAAGATAAGAATTACGTCTGACTTTTGAGAAACCAAGTAAGAAAGAAGAGAATGGAACGAAATATCTACAGTATTGAGAGAAAAAACACCAACCTAGAATTCTTTACTCTATGAAATTATCCTTCAGAGGTGAAGGAGAAATAAAGGCTTTATCACAAAAACAAAATTTGAGGAAATTTGTTTCCAGTTGGTCTGCCTTGCAAGAAATGTTAAAAGAAGTTCTTCAGAAAGAGGGAAAATGATGTGTAAGACACCCAGATATCCATAAGAAACAAGAAAAGCACTGGAGAAGAAATAAGTGAAGGTAAAATAAAAACATTATTTTTCTTATTCTTAATTAATCTAACAGATAAATTTTGTTCATAATAACAACAAATATTTATGCATACTTACATATACGTGTGTATACTTATATACGCTTATGTATAATTGAAAGGAGTGACAGCAATAGTACAAGGGACAGGAGGAGGGAATTCTTTTTTTTTATTATCAGGTACTTGCACTAACTGTGAAGCAGTGTAGTGTTTTTTGAAAGTGGACTTGAATTAGTTGTAAATGTGTATTTCTCATTCTAGGGCAACAATTCAAAAAAAAAAAAGGAAGAATAATTGATATACTAAGAAAGAAGAGAAAAACAGAATCATAAAAAGACTCAATTAAAAACATAAAAGACAGGAAAAGAGTGGAGGACAAAAAGAGGAACAAAAAACAAGGGTGAGGAATAGCAAACAGTAACAAATATGGTATCTATTAATCTAATTACATCAGTAATCAATTTAGATGTCAATGGTCTTAATGCACTAATTTAACACAAAGATTGTTAGAGTAAGAACAAAAAACAACACCCATCTAAATGTCGTCTAAACAAAACCAATTTAAATATAAAACCACATATAAATTGAAAGTAAATGAATGGATAACTATATACCATGCCAGTAATAATAAAAAAAAAAAAAGAAAGAAAAACCAGAATAGGAATATTGATTTCAAATAAAGCAAAATTCAGAGTTAAAATGTTATCAGAGATAAAGAGGGGATATTGCATAATGAAAAAGAGATTTATTATCCAAGAAGATATAACAATCTTTATACACCTAACAATACAGCATCAAAATACATGAGAAAAAAAACTAATAGAACTGCAGAGAAAGGGATGAATCCACTATCTAAGTTGGAGATGTAAATATCTTTCTATCACAAGTCGACAGATCTAGGAAGCAGAAAGCCAGTAAGGACATAGTTGAACTCAATAACATCATCTACGAACTGGATATAATTGACATCTATAAAGTACTTCATTCAACAACAGAAAAATAATAACTCTTCTCAAGCTCACATGGAACATTCACCAAATTTGGCCAAATTCTGGGTCATCAAAAACACCTCAGTAAATTTAAAAGAAAAGAAATCATATGATGTCTTCTGCTATCAGTCCAAAAATAAATTAAACTAGAAATCATTAATAGAAATATAGCTGAAAAATCTCAAAATACCTGGAGATTAAATAATACATTTCAAAACAACACATGGGATAAAGAAGAAATAGTAAAACAAATTGAAATATTTTGAACAAAACAAAAACTAAAATACAATTGATCAAAACTTGGGGATGCAGCAAAAATGTCTTAGAGGGAAATTTACATAATTGAATGCATATATTAAAAAGAAGAAAAAATCTAAAACCAATAATCTAAGATTCCACTTTAGGAAACAAGAAAAAGAA
Organism: Stenella coeruleoalba; assembly: GCF_951394435.1. Classification (NCBI taxonomy): domain Eukaryota; kingdom Metazoa; phylum Chordata; class Mammalia; order Artiodactyla; family Delphinidae; genus Stenella; species Stenella coeruleoalba. Next base: position 17,675,890 of record NC_137159.1, on the reverse strand, counting down.
GAGCAAATTAAATTCCAAAGTAAGAAGAAAAAAGGAAACAATAAATATATGAGCCAAAATCAGTTAAAGATAAAAAAAATCAACAAAACAAAGTGTATTCTTAGAAATGATCCATAAAATTGATAATACTTTAGCCATGCTAACTAAGAAAATAACGGAGAAGCTACAAATTACTAATGTGAGAAATTAAGAGGGGACATCATTATAGATCCCATGGACACTAAAATGAAAATAAAGGAATAATATGAAATATTCTATGTCCACAAATTTGATAACTTAAAGTGAACGGACGCCTTGAAAACCACAATCAAAAATTCACAAAAGAAGGAATAGGCAATTTGAATAGAGATATAGCTACTAACATATAAAATCAGTAATCAATAACCTTCTAAAACAGAAAGCACCAGGTGCCGAAGAAATTATACCAGTTCTCCACAATCACTTTCAGAATACAGAAACAGAGGGAATAATTACTCATTCATTCTAGGAAGCCAGCATTACCTTAATTATAAACCTGACAAAACACTACAAGAAAAAAATATATATCTCACATGAACATAGGTGAAATGAATCCTCAAAAAATATTAGCAAATCAAATCCAACAATGTATAAATCCAACAATGTATAAAAAGAAATATACACCATGACCAAGTAGGATTTCTCCCATGTATGCAAGGTAATTTTGACATAGAATGTCAATGAATTTAATCCATCACATAAGGAGGCTAAAGAAGAACAATTACATGATTATATGAATACATGCATAAACATTGATAAAATTCAACACACATTCATGATAAAAAAAATCCCAGCAAACTAGGAATACAGTTGGAATTTCTTCAACTTGAAGAAAACGTCCGGCAAAAACATCTATTGATCTAAAAAAATCTATAGCTGACATCATACTTAAATCATGAGAAAATCAAAGCATTCCCACTAAGGCCAGAAACAAGGAAAAATATCCCCTTTCACCACTTCTTTTCAACGTCATACTGGAAGTCCTATCTAATGCAATAAGACATGATAAGAAAATATATACAGACTAGGAGGAAATAAAACTGTTTTGTTCTTAGATTACATAATTGTCTATGTCGGAAATCCAAAAGAATAAATGACAACAAGAACAAAAAAAGCTTCAGGAACTAATACGTAATTACTGCAACGTTGCAGGATACAACAGTAACATACAAAATTCAATTATCGTTCAACACCAAGGCACAATTCATGAAAGAAATAATTAATAAGCTGGACTTTATTAAAATGAACATTTCTGTTGTGTAAGTGACAGTCAAGAGAATGAGAAGAAACCACACACCAGGAGAAAATATTTTTAAAACACATGTATGATAAAGGAGTGTTACACAAAATTAAAAATAAACTCAAAATTTAACAATAAGAAAACAAATAGCCCAAATAAAAAGTGTGCTTCATCCTGCATCAGGACCTGCTTCCATTTTCTCTCTTCCATTCCCATTAACATGCTGGGTGAGACTTCCCAGATATGAAATGAGACTTTATTAGAAAAGGCATCATATACTGATTGGTACCTGTATGGATTTTAGTACTTCCTGTTAAAACCTACACACTAGTGTTACTTGTATTTATTTTTATTACTTGTATTTATTATTTATTACTTGTATTTATTATAATGGTTCTCATTATAAAATAAATACTTGAATTGTTTTAAACTTTAAGCTCCATAAGCACAATATCCAAAAATGTTTTAAACTGTACCCCCGATCATATTTTATTATTCATAAATATTTCTGAAATAAATGAGGGACAGTCAATTACTGTTTCAGCTATAAACATCAAAAGAAATGGTGGTGTTACATTTGATGGGAAGTAAATTTGGGGGGAGTAAAAAATCATAACAAGATTTTTTTAATAGCATTATATGTAATTTAGAAAAACAAGTAGGAGGTGGCTAGTGTTTTGGAAAATATTGATCAGAAAATAAATCTATACTGGAAGGAGGAAATATATATTTAAAGAATGGATATAAAGTCAGTCAGTAAACTCAGAAAGAAAATTAAGTGGAAAGATATAGAAAAAAAGTCCATAACTGGCTAACAAAATTGATATGAATGATAACAGTTAATTTATTGTTTTATACTGAATAACCTGAAAGCAAGACAGGTAAGAACCAGTAGGAAATCTGCCATGTAGCAAAACAGTCTGGCTTAGCAAGTGCTGCTCCAACGTGTCTTGCTTACAGAGATTTCTTATTTAATAACATTATATTAAGAAAAAGCAAAGACAAAATTTGTAGTAAGTAAAAGTGAAGTTAGTATTTCCATCTTTGAGGAAGATATCAAGTTTGGGTCCAATATAATGGAAAATAAATGACTTTGAAAGGATATAGTCTTGGGTTAGAAATTAAGATGAATAAAGATAAGCCTGCAATCTAGGGACATCTTAGGGATACCCACTTGCTAGTGACTACTATATTGGACAACAGAGATTGTATAACGTTCTATTACCTCAAAGTATTCTATGGCATATCGGTTTTGTAGACCAGGTGTTCTCAAAGTGTGGCTTTGGTCAGCAATATCAGCATTTCCTGCAAACTCATTTAAAAGCAAATTCCCAGGCCCTATCCCAAATCAGAAATTTAGGGTTGGAAGAAGAGGCAATCTGTTATAACAAGCCCTCAAGGTAATTGTCATGCATACTAAAGTTTTAGAACCACTGTATTAGATCTTTTCTCTCTTTTTCTTTCCCTCCCGCTCTCCTCTCTCTCTCTCTCACACACACCACACACCATACCCCCCACATAACCCATGGCTCTTGTAAATTACCCAAATATATGTGTCTCCATATCGCCACATCTCTTCTACTGAGAAGGCACTATTGCACCAAAGCAGAACCCAGGACTGGAAAATTATGGAGTCCATCCTGTTAATCTGGTAGTTTTTGTGATTTGATTTAGTGTCAAATTTCACGTTGCTGCCCTGATGTGTCTTTTTATATGTTGTTGCCACACAAAAGGGGCAAGTGAGCTCATAGTGCTAGCTATGCATAAGCTGAAGCCTGCCCCACTGGGTAAGATATATGTCTTAAGTCACATTTCTTAGAAGCATAAGATGAGACAGTGGTTCTTTTGTGGGTGGTTTGTTGAGGAAGAACTTTTTGACGAAGCCTGTTTGAGAGTAAAGGAATCGAAACAGGACAAGGGAGAAAGCAAGCAAAGAACTGTGTTCAGGTGAAATTGAGGCTCAAGTCTGATCCCACAGGAAGCTCTGAATCATTAATGGCGATCGTGAACCACCAGCTTGAAGCAGGAGGGCCAGAATACTGTAAGCCCCCCACGTACAAACCTTCAAGTTGCAAACTTTCAAAGATGCGAGCACGTGATCCATCAACGTCAGGAGTGAGTGAAATTTCAGCTTGCCCTCTGTCTCCTGTTGCTGACGATCCTTCAGCTCTACCATCTCCCACCTCCTTTCCCTCCTCCAGTCAGTAACCCTTCTTGCCTGTTCACTCGATATCAGCCCCTGTATGCAAGCTGTTGTACTGTAGTACTATACTTTTCAAGGTACTGTACTGTGAGATTAAAAGTGTTTTCTGTATTTTTTGTGTTTGTTTTATTAATATATTAATTTGTGTGAAAAAGTATTATAAACCTATTACAGTAGAGTACTGTATAGCCGATTGTGTTAGTTGGGTTACCTAGGCTAACTTTGTTGGACTTAGATGAACGTGCTCTCAGACCTCAATGATATGTAGAGACTTACTGTATTATACATTTTATGAGTCTGTCATTGGCTGTGGGTTACCCCCAAAGATGAGGACATTACCTTCCAAGCATTTGCGGATAATTTGGCTTGTGCAGGCTGCGGCCAATTCTCAAAAGAACAGTTAAGGAATGTGTGCTCCTGGGTAGTAGACTGGTTCTGGACAGAGCACCAGCAGTATCTACTACAGATTCCAACATTGCAGAAAGGTGGTTGGAGAGAAAGGTCAGAGTTCAATGCTATTAATGTTGATTCCATTGGAAATCCCCCCATGCTAGGTTTTATCCCCATGCTAGATTTTATCTTCTTTGTGCCTTGCAAGGTGGCAGTTAGAAGTAATAATGTACTGTAACAGATTTGCAATGAATATTTGGGGAGAATTAAGCCATTCTTCTGAATAAGCCATTGGAAACAATTGGTCAACCTTCCTTATTTTGTACTTGATGAAAATGAGGCTTAGAAAGGAAAGTGACAAATATATATATAAGATTAGGGATTTAGAGAGGCACTATATATGTACCAAGATCAAAGTGGTGTCATTTTCCGGTATTAAACTACTCAATCAAACTAAAATAAGGAGCTACTGAAGATGAAAGAAAAAAAAAAAAAAGGACCTCTTTCAGTTAAAGTATGTGATCTTGATAGCAGCATTCTGGAAGCAGTCTTTCTTACTTGTTCCATTAGTGAGTCTAAAGAAAAGAATCTAATTTGACTATGAGTGCAGACTCTTGCTACTTCTCAGTTCTTACTAAAACTGCAACAGCTAAATCCATCTATTTATGAGGCTGGTCCTAAGGAACAATGTGGGGAATAGTGAGGGGAGTAATTTGTCACCTACTACATCAAGTCACCATGGAATATTGACTCCCTCATTATCACTCCACGCAAGTCATCCTGGTGCCTAAATGAACACATTTGTCATAGAGCCCTGTAAGGAAAGCAACATTTTTGCTGTGGAATTTTGAAATTTCTTAGATCCTTAATTACACTTAAAACCATCTACAGATATTAATGTATTCCCCAATTTCCTAAAGGTTCAAACTGCTGTGAAATAGTGCTTTCTCTGGGAAGTATGCATTTTTGTGAACAAAAATAAAACATTATGTTTGATAAGCCAAACAGAGAATCTCAGTGAAGTTGTAAGAGCAGGTAAGCAAAAGAGCCTAGAAACTTAATCTTGTTCATTCTCTCCCCTCCATTTGCTCTGATTATTTTATTTAATTTTGTATACCATTTTAATTATTTTTTAACAGTAAGGAAAAACATAAGTTAATATAGTTATTGGTGAAGAGATTTATTTGTTCTCCTTATCTGATGATTGCTGTTGTAGATAATGATAAAATATAGAAGAAATTTTTCAATTATTCAGAAGGTGGTAAAATGAGCTGTTATTCTGTTTGCCTGAATAAAGTGGATATTGGCTTTCTTCGGTTTATAACTTCTTTGAGGGGACAGATAGATGAATTTATAAGACAGAAGAACTGGAAACATGAAGTTTTTGATAGACTTGAAGCCATTCAGGACTATCCACTGCCTCTGAAAATTTACAATTTTCAAGCCCACTTATGAAAGTTTCCAAATATGTAAGGGTTGAGTCCAGTTACAGAGTAAACTCAGATATTGATAAACATGATAATGTGGCAGTTGGGAAAAGAGGCTTAGGTCCAGTATAAACCCTTTGAAGCTAGTTGTGAAACACAGGCAAATATTCCTGTTTCCAAGGACATGATTTGTTTCCTTATATAACAGATAACCAGATACTGCTCACTCCTTTAACTTACCACCAGTTTAAACTCATTTTGGTTAGTATAACTTTGATTACTTATTTATTTAGTCATAAAAAGACAGCAGAATAACCTATATTCTGTCATCAACAGTGAGCTGACAACAGTGAAATAGTCCAAGTGCTCTGTGAAACATGGTAAAAAGTTGAAATTCAGGGGTGTGTTCCCAGGCAGGTGAATTTCTGTGACAGGATGTTTTTTGACTGTGTATAGATAATTCAGCAAGCATATAAACGTTTCTGTGATTGATAGTTTAGGAGTAGAGGAATGGAAAAGGGACTGAAGAAGTTACAGAAATTCATTTTCTCTCCTAACCTTCTTCTCTTCCTCCCTCTAGCAGTCCTTATGGGAGACTATGGAGAAATGCATTCAATCTAAAGGCTTCACATGTTATATTTGTATGTATTATAATGTATGCATTACAATGAGCACACTAGGCAAGAGCATTGCTATTGCTCTCTACTTGTTTGAAGTCTATCTAGAGCAGTAAGAGGATACATAAATAAATAGAGGAAACAGGTGGAGGACTGTGTAAATGGTGGAAATAAGTAGCACATAGATTTAACTGGTAGAAAAAGGCTCTACCCTTACAGGTTTACACTAGACATATCAATCCTACCCCTTTGCATTACAGAGAGATACTAGCTGTGAAAAATGCTCACCTGGTCTTCTGATCTATTCTAGACTAGATTAAAAAATATGTGTCAGATATCATGCTAGACTTGAACAGCTGAATTGTCAATCAGTGGTAAAAGACAGGCCTTTTAAAAGACTATAATGGTGTTATGGACTGAATATTTGTGTCCTTCTCCCCTCTTCCCAATTCATTATGTTCAAGCCCTAATGTCCAATGTAATAATATTTAGAGGTGGAGCCTTTGGGAGGTAATTAGAGTTAAATTAGTTCATTAGGGTGGGGTCCTCACGATGAGACTAATACCCTTGTAAGAAGAGAAAGAGACAGGAGAGAGCACTTTGTCTACAGGAACAGGCAAAAAGGAAAGGCCATATGAGCACACAGCAAGAAGGCCACAATCTACGAGCCAGGAAACTGGCTCTCACCAAACACTGAATCTGCCTGCAACTTGAGGGTAACGTCTCAGCCTCCAGAACCGTAAGAAAAAGTGTTTGTTGTTTAAACATCCCAGTCTATGGTATTTTGTTTTAGCCACCCAAACTGACTGAAAACAAATAGATTTTGGGAAACAGAAATAATTGGCATGGAGCTTTGGATTTGTTCCACTACCTCCACATCATCCTAGACTTTAACACTTCATTCCTCCTTGATGTTTAATATGGACCCATATAAAGAAAATTTTGTGCCAGTGATATTGTATAAGGAAACGGTGAGGTAGCATTAAGGCAAACTTTGAAGCATGTGTGGAATTACAATTAAAGCAGAAAGATAGGACTTCCCTGGTGGTGCAGTGGTTAAGAATCTGTCTGCCAATGAGGGGACACGGGTTCGAGCCCTGGTCTGGGGAGATCCCACATGCCACGGAGCAACTAAGCCTGTGTGCCACAACTACTAAGCCTGCAGTCTAGAGCCCACATGCCACAACTACTGAAGCCTGCATGCCTAGAGCCCATGCTCCACAACAAGAGAAGCCACTGCTATAAGTCCACACACCGCAATGAAGGGTAACCCTTGCTCGCGACAACTAGAGAAAGCCCGTGCACAACGAAGACCCAACACAGCCAAAAATAAATAATAAATAAATAAATAAGTAAATAAATAAGTAAATAAAAAGGAGAAAGATAGAAAGGTAATTAAAATAATGTACATTAAAAAATTGGGTTCTGAATATTTATACATAGGAATTAATGTATTCATTGTGAATATTGAGTACATTTAAAATATAAAGAAATAATTAGGAATAATAAAAACCCTCATTCTGGATGGTGATTACCATTTTCTTTTTGAGTGGAAAGAAGATAGAATTTGATTACCATTTTTTATCTAAACTCTTTCTTTATAATTGTTTTAAAGGTAAAACAATTCACAGAAATAAAAATAGTTGTTATTAGGTAATAAAATACGAGGTGTATTTTAGTCTTCTATTTATATTCTTCCATGTTAAAAAAAATCTAAAATGTGTCTATATCTCTTCTCATATTTCTATAATTAGAAATGAACAAATCCCTTAATCAGGGTTTTAGGCTGCTCACATATTTGGATTTTCTGCTTTCAAGATCACTTATCCTATTCCTCAAAGTAATATTAGGTTTGAATAGTTCTTAGATATCTGCAACTTGTCTCATTGGTTCCTTGGAGATAGAGACTGTGACCATACCTTACTTAACCTTGCTTGTATTTTCAGTGGTTAATTTTCAATAATTGATGAATAAAGGAATGAATAATTACAAACACTTATGTTTTTATTTTTCCAGTCTAAAACCCAGCATTTGTTTCTTGTTGCCCACAGGCTGTAAAGTCCATCTTTTCCAAACAGCCTGGACTTCCTTGCTAGATTTCCACTCCATGGTTAAAACTAAATTTTACTCAGATTGTGGTGATTAGTTAATGCTCTGGTACGTTTGTATTTTACTGCTTTTGGGAACATCCTATGTGAGAGTAATGCTAGTGTGTCTCAATAGAGTATTATGGAATGCTCTCAAAATACCGATTAGTAGAAACAAAAATCTCATCTCAATACAGAGACTCTAAATATAGTCTCCCAAAGAAAATTTCTTTCCAGGTGAAGAAAATTGTTACATATATATTTCCAACTGTTCCTAGTCAGTACGACTTAAGAGGAAGTATAGAAATTTTTAGCTAAAGCATGTATCCTGAAGATGCAGAGAAGTTAAAATCTAACAATAGTGCAGGGATTTATATGTGGTCTTTCTGTCTTTCACCGTGAACAAAACTGGCTGTTTTCCTTCCAAAAGTGTTCAAGACACTGGTCAGGAAATCTCAACAGGAAACCTCTAATCTCTTAGTGGAAACTCAATATTCACATCCAGTCCTGTCTGAGACAGATATCCTCAACCACAGTGTAAGTAGCAGCCCAAATCTGACAGCCGCATATTTCCATAATTTGTTCAAAAAAGGCAATTTAAAGTTGATTTCCAGCTTTGTAAGAATATTAAACCCCACTGAATATCATTTTTTCTTTCTTTTACTTCTTCATATGTCTGTCTGTAAAAGAGGTAAACAGCAGGATTCAATCGCTCAATACTGAAACAATAGGTGTGTACAAGTTGGTATGGGCCAGGAAAAGTAGTTAAGATTACTTACCATACATATTCATTTCCTTCTTTTATGCTTTTCTCAACCTCAGGCTTCCTTGTTTTTTCCTAAAAATTATCCACTGTTTTTCAGTGTCTGCCTAATGAAACCAACTAACTCTGTGTCCTACCCTTCCTAAAATTAGTCTTCTTTCCAAAATTATCATGTTTTAAATTAAGGCTTTAGCCGTTTATTTAGAGAACAGTATTGATATAATCAATACTAAACTGCTAACATCTCTACAATTAATCTGTGACCTGTTTGAAGAACATCAAAATTTCTAAAGAAAAAAACTTTGCATTATATACAAAGATCCATTAAAAAGTTTGGCATTTTCACACAGCAATACCATTCTACAAACCTGTTAAAAGAAACAATATTTATATAGTTAAAAACTCATGCAAATACATATAAATATGTAATTCAGTACTGTTTATAATGTTTATATAAGAAATATAATTGTCCAGGAATAGCTAAATAGGTTTCAGGACAATGGGACTGTGTGCAATTATGAAAACTTATGTAGAATTATGCAGCTATTAACAATTATGTTTATTAATATTTCATGCATACATTAAAATTCACATTTCATCCTTAGGATGTTAAAATTTATTAATTTATAAATATAAACCTTCATATATATGATTATATAGAATTTAGAAAACTTATAATTTCCTAAGTAGTAATGTATTCTGTGAGAGTATGGATTTTTTGTACTGATACCAAACTCACTTTTCAACTTTTCTATGAGGAAAATGTATATTTTCATTATATCTTAGGATAGAACTTCATTTTGCAAAACAGGAGTATACATTATAATAGAAAGTGAGTACAGTGTAGAAAATGATACACATACATATAAATATCCATAAGATTTTAGCAGATATGCTTCTGTATATTTTATACATAGATGCAAATGTAACTAACAAAATTAGAACATACTGAATGCTATTTTATATTCAGCTTTATTAGCCTAGGTTTATTAAAATTTCCCACATATCATTAAAAATTATACTCCAAAGACTTAAGTACTTTACATAGTAAAGTTTGAACACCAATGGACTAGTAGGTTTCCAATAAACATTTGTTGATTAAAAAAAAATGTTTCTCAAGTTCCCAAGTGGTATTGATGAAATAAAGGACATGTTAACTTTCAGGGCTCTTGTTTTCTGTTATGCTCTTAACACTAGGAAATATTAAATAATTTGGGGTTTAACTAGTCACACCTGAAATTTCCTGCTTGTCTGGCCAAGTGTCAACACAGATAATATCATAAAAACAGCTACACTAACAAAAGGAACACATAGTAACAGTTTGTTTTTAATTTGACAGATAAAAGCCTAGTTACTTATGGTTTTAAGTTATATTTATTTCATTAGATGTAAATTTGGATATTTTTTCACTTGTGTATTAGCCCTCTATTTTTTATTTGGTGAATTTCCTTCTCATATCTCTTACTAATTTTATATTAGAGTTTACAATTTTTATATTAATTTTAAAGATTCTTTAGTGTGTGGAAACTAGTTTGGAGATTATATATATATCCCTATAGTCATGCCTTTTACAGAATGTCCTAAATTTGGGATCATACAGTATGTGTCCTTTTTCAGATTGGCTATTTTTTTCACTTAGTAATATGCTTTTTAAGTTTCCTCCATATTGTCTCATGGGTTTGATAACTCATTTCTTTTAAGTGCTGAAAATGTTCCATTGTCTGGATGAGCCACATTTTATTTACCCATTCCTCTACTGAAGAACTTCTTGGCTTCTTTCAAGTTTTGACAGTTATGAAGAAAATAGCTTAAACATCCATGTTTAGGTTTTGTGTGGACATAATTTTACCACTCTTTTGGCCAAATACCTAGGAATGCTATTGCTGGATCATATGGTAAAAGTATGTTTAGTTTTGTAACAAACTGCCAGACTGTCTTCCAAAGTGGCTGTACAATTTTCTATTCCCCCCCAAGCAACAAATGAGATTTCCAATTGTTCCATATCCTTGCAGAATTTGCAGTTGTCAGTGTTATGGATTTTTGCTACTCTGGTAAGTATGCAGTGGCATCTCATTGTTATTTAAATTTGCATTTCCCTGATAACAGTATGTTGTAGAACATCTTCTCAATTGCTTTTTTGCCCTGCATATATCTTTCTTGGTGGGATGTCTGTTAAGGTCTTTGGTCCATTTTTTAATTGCTTTTTGTTGTTTTTTGTTTCCTTACTGTTGAGTTTTAAGAGTTCTTTGTACATATTTGGTAACAGTCCTTTACTAGATATGCCTTTAACAAATATTTTCTCCCTATCTGAGGCTTGTCTTATTCTCTTTCACAGAATGTAAGTTTTAAATTTTAATGAATTCCAGTTTATCAATTATTTATTTCATGGATCATGCCTTTGTTGTTTTATCTAAAAAGTGATCATCATACCAAAGCTTATTTAGGTTTTCTCTTATGTTACCTTCAAAGAGTTTTATAGATTTGTGTCTTATATGTCAGTCTGTGATCCATTTTGAGTTAAGTTTTGTGAAGGGTGTAAGATTTGGGTCTAGATTCTTTTTTATTTATTTTTTAATGTGGATGTCCAGTTGTTCCAGCACCATTTGTTTAAAAGACTATCTTTGCTCCATTTTATTACCTTTGCTCATTTGTCAAAGACCAGTTGACTTACATATTTACTGGGTTTATTTCTGGGCCTCCTATTCTATTCCATTCATCTGTCTATTCATTCACCAATACCACGCTGTCTTGATTACTGCAGCACTATAGAATTCTTGAAGTAGGGTAGTGTCAGTTCTCAAACTTCGTTCTTCTCCTTCATCATTGTCAGGCTCTTTTGCCTCTCCATATAAACTCTATCAGTTTGTTGATATCAACAATATAACTTGCAGAATTTTGATTAGAATTATGTCAAATCTATAGATCAGGTTAGGAAGAACTGACATCTTGACAATATTGATTTTTCTTATCCATGAACATGGACTATCTATCCATTTATTTAATTTTTCTCTGATTTCATTTATCAGAGTTTTTCAGTTTTCATCACGCAGATCTTGTACGTTTTGCTGACTTATACCTAGGTATTACATATTTTTGTGTGCTAATATAAATGGTGTTGCATATTTAATTTCAAATTTCACTTGTTTATTAATTGGATATAGGAGAGCCATTGACTTGTATATATTAACCTGGTATAAATATATTTTTAAAATTTGTCTTGAAATTTCTACTTTGATCCATGTCTTATTTAGAAGTATGATGTTTAATCTCTATGTGTTTTAGTTGGGATTTTCCAGTTATCTTTCTCTTATTTGATCTCTAGTTTAATTCCTTTGTAGTCTGAGAGCAGTTGTATGATATCTACCTTTTTATATTTGTTAGAGTGTTTTATGGTCCAGTATGTGGTCTGTCGTGGTGAATGTCCCATGTGAGCTTGAAAAGAGTTGTGTATTTCACTGTTGTTGAGTGAAATACTTTACAAACATCAGTTATGTACAGTTGATAGTGTTATTTAGTTCAACTAGGTCTTTACTGACTTTCTGCCTCCTACATATGCTCATTGGTGAAAGAGGGGTGTTGAAAGCTCTAACTTAAATAGTGAATTTATTTATTTCTCTTTGCTGTTCTAATAGTTTTTCTTCATGTATTTTGATGCTGTATTGTTAGATGCATAAGAATTGTTATATCTTCTTGGAGAATAAACCCCTTTTTCAGTATGTAATACCACCTCTTTTCCCTGATATCATTTTGAGCTTTGAATTCTACTTTATTCTGAAATTAAGATAGCTACTCTAGTTTTTCTCTTTTTCTGATTAGTGTTAACATGGTATATCTTTATTCATGCATTTACTTGTAATTAATATGTGCCTTTATATTTAAATTGGGTGTGTTGTAGACAACATATAGATGGGTCTTGTTTTTTGATACAAGCTAACAATTTTCATCATTTAATTGGTCCATTTAGACCACTGACATTCTGAGTGATTTTGATGAAATTAGCATTGATTATATCTGTTCCTGTTCTCTATTTTTGCCCTTATTTTTGCTACTATTTTTGATTTCCATTCTTTTTCTGCCTTTTGTGGGTTTAAAAGAGCATTAAATATGATTACATTTTTTCTCCTTAATATATCAGTTATACTTGTTGTTATTGTTGTTGTTTTTCATTTTTCTTTTTGGACAGGAAGTAGGATTTATTGGTGAGTAAACACAGGGCAGTGCTGAAGTTCTTATGAGTGCAAGTCTCACCATTTGTCCAGGGGTTATTGTTAGAAATGTATTTTACCCCACAGCCATCTAGGATGAGCTGCTTTTCAGCTACCATGTCTTCAAAATCATCTGCATTAAACTTGGTAAAGTCCTACTTCTTGGAGATGTAGAATTCTAGCAGCCAGCTAACTTGAACTTGTCCCTGAATAGGGCCTCAATCACATGCTTCTTGTTCTTCAGTTTGGTGCAGATGGACATTATGATTTGGCCAATGTGGACCTTGGCCTGTCTAGCTCAGGCTTTTAGAAGCCACCACTCCATACCTGTCTGGAGCCTATGCTGGGGACAATATGAGGTCATACATGAATGTCTACTAGAATGGGCTGTCTCCATGTCACTTTGGGCAACCCATATGAGCAACAGTTTACATACATTACCAAATAGGCTACTATTTGCAGCCATTAGACACCAGGACCCCCATGAGGAAAAAAGCATGGTCTGCTTAACTGGCTGCAGTTTTTTGTTGTTGTTGTTTTTGTTTTTTTGTTTTTAAACTTTTTTTTAGTGTTTGCCCTAGAGTTTGCAATATACATATTCAGCTAATCTAAGTCCACTTTCAAATAATACTATACACATCTCAGGCAGTGTGAGTACCATATGATAACAAAATAATCCCAGTTTCTCCATCCTGTCCCTTGCCTCATTGCTGTCATTCATTTCACATATATTTACATAAGCATACATATATGTAATATATGTATAAAATATAAACATGTATAATCAAATACATTCTTGATATTATTATACTTAACAAAGTCTTGTATAATCAATTAATAATATGAAAAATAACTGTTTTTATTTTAACTTTTCTTATTCAATCTTTGGTGCTATTCCTTTCTTTACACTGATCCAAGTTTCTGACCCATGTTATTTTCTTTCTCTCTAAAACACCTTTTATAATATTTCTTGCAGCTTAAGTCTACTGGCAATAAATTCCCTCAATTTTGTTTGTCTGCAAAAGTTTTTATTTCTCCTGCACTTTTGAAGGAAAATTTCACAGGGTACAACATTGTACATTGGTGGGTTTTTTTTCTTCTAGTACTTTATTTCAGTTCACAGTTTCTGAGGAAATGTCAAATGCAATTCTTGTATTTGCTCCTTTGTAGATAAGGTGTTTATTTTTCCCATCTGGTGTCTTTTAGTAAGTTTTTTTTTTTTTTGGCATTTATCATGCTTGATGTTCTATAAGATTCCTGGATCTGTGGTTTTGTGTTTGATCTTAATTTGGGAAAATTCTTGGTCATTATCATTTCTCATATTTCTTCTGTTCTTTTCTTTCTTCTCCTTCTGATAGTCCCATTATGCATTTTGTACCTGTTCCACAGTCCTTGGATAGTCTGCTCTGTTTTTATCAGTCTCTGTTCTCTTTGCTTTCTGGTTTTCATGGTTTTGTCATATAACCTCTAGCTCAGAAATTCTTTCCTCAGCCATGTCCTGTGTACTAAGAAGCCCATCAAAGGCTTTCTCATAGTTGTTTTAAATTATCAGTCTGAAAATTCCAATATTCCTGCTGTGTCTGTTCTGATGTTTGCTCTATCCCTTCAAGTGTGTGTTTGTTTTTTTTTTTTTTTTGATTTGTTTGTTTGTTTTGTTATTTTACCTTTTGATATACCTTGTAATTTTTTTTTCCCTTGGAAGCAGGACATAATGTACTAGGTAAAGGGACTGCTGTAAATAGGTTTATAGTAATGTGGTGGTGAGGTGTGGTGGGAGGGAAGTGTTCTATAATCTTATAATTAGGTCTCAGTCTTTTAGTAAGAGTATGCCTCTGGACTGTGAACTTCATAAGTATTTCTCAGTTCTTCTGTTTTTGTTTTTTGTTTCAGCTGAATTGGGATATTTCCTTTCTGCTAAGTTAACTAGGCTGTGCTAATATCCCAGCATGTTAGGCTCTAGTTAATTAGTTTACCTGAGGGCAGGGCTTGCTAAAAAGAACCCAGAGCTTTGTGGTATTTCAAAATGGTTCCTTTCCCCTTTTCCCTACCAGAAGCCAATGGGGATTTTTCTCAGATATTTATTCTGAGAACTTGGTTGAGCTTCTGGAGGTAGATCTCACAAAATTGTGGGGATCCCCTTATGACTGGGGTCCCTGAATGATGTAACTATCAGAGTTGCCCACACTGAGCCTTCAGCAATTCCTCAATTTCAGGTTTTCTAACCCTGGCACTGGTATCTGCAAAGGTTTCTGGTTTTTTTGGTCAAACTATTCCAGCTTTGTCCAGTGGGAGCTCTTTTAGTTGACACCTAAGTGTCCACTTATATATCCTACACCTCCATTTATGTATGAGCATGTGTGTGTGTGTGTGTGTGTGTGTGTGTGTGTGTGTGTGTCATACATTCTTATTTTCTGACATTATGACACTCATCTTATATATTTCTGCCCTGGTCCTAGAATCTGGGATTCATCCAAGGAACTCTAGTTCCTTTTAATGAAGAATGGTATTAGAAACTAAGATCTGGGCATTAGGTGTGTTCTTATTTCATTTTCCTTTCTTTTCTCTCTTCCTTCCTTCCTTTCTTCCTTCATTCCTCCCTCCTTTCCTCCCTTCTTTTCTTCATTTGTTCTTTCCTTCCTTCTTCCTCTTTCTTGAATCTCAGACTTTATTCTTGGATCATTTTCTTCATTTTCAAATACATTTTTCAGAAGTACCTTGAGTTTGTTGGTGTTGCATTTTAACATACGTAGCTTTTTAAATTTTTAAAATTATTTTATTTTTTTCATCAGTCTTGAAAACTTATTTACAGATTTTTCTTATCTCATTGCACAGTATTATATATAAAGTTTCCCTCATTTTTTACAGTTATGTATTTCTAAATTGAACAACAAATTAAGTAATTTTATAGCTCACATTATTTTGCAGTGTATCTGAAAGATTTGATTTGAAGTTTTTTTCATATCATAGTATAAATCACATTGTGAAAGAAATAATTTCTCCATCATCCTGGGACTAAAAATCAACGTACGTAGAAAGGAATAAACTTAGGAGAGCATCATATTCCTCCTCCTTCACAATTTAATGCCATAGACATAGATAATAATGACCATGATAATTTGAGAGGAACATATGTTGACTTATGAATTCTCTACCCAACCGTAAAGCCAGCTCAATGAGTTAGGATCCATGCTCTCTCCCTTCCTCTTCTCATCCCCTATTTACTCCAACACTCCAATTGCTCTAGACTATATCTTTGTTAAAATGTTTTAAAATATTTAAGGACTTTGAAAAGACAAATCTCTGTATTTGTTGGGCAGAGTTTTCTGTATGACTGTGATTTAAATTGACTGACTTATTAACAGATAATGTTTTAAATTAAGAATGATATTTAGATTTATATATTATGTAATTCTGCTTCTTGGGTTAAAAAAAAAAGTAGAATTGAGGTGATTATAGAGGCAAGAAATCAGTTCAGATAAAATATGATGAACCCCTGAAAAGGGAAACTGAAGATTATTGTACCATATTCTAAATTTATATTCAAAAAGAATAATTAGAACTTATACCAGTGCAGGTAACTTGAGGGATATGATAAAGAAGGGAAAGCAGAGAAAAAGTCTAAACTAATCATTTGGCTGAATGTGTTGGATATAGTGCCATGTAGTGAGACAACTGAGAGGGACTACATACTACATATTGGAATAATGTTATCGGGGTCTTTTTAAGCATATAGGTTTGCAATGTGTTTCTCTTCAGCAGGTATCCAAAGATATTAATCTGCCCCCCTGTAGGACATATGAGCTGAAGATAGATTTAGGAGTAATCAACATAGTGTTTGTTCTTGATGAGATTGCCCAGGAATAGTAGGTATGAATCTTCTACTTTATCAGAAATGACAACTTGATAGGCTCCCCAGTTAGACTAATTTTTGATATGCATTTGACTATCTGAAACATTTCTCTATTTATTTATCAACTACCAATTTATTTATCTATAAGTTCTTCCTATGTAGAACTTATGGATAGAAGTAATCATCAAAATAAAATCTAAAAGAGAAGAGCTTCATTTTTTTCTTGAACAGTGTCAGGCTGTTTTGTCAGTAATCTGTTGACATGAAAAACTTATCTGACATGATAAACTTATCTGACATCTTCATGATTTAGAAAACTATTGGAGGAGATTATTAAAGTTTTCAATACAAATCAGTTGTAAACAGATTTTGCTTTTTAGAAAACCTTATCACACTGTCAGTGAATGCATATTTTAAAAGAATCTGAATTTCATTGGAATATGTACATGCCTGATGTTTGAGTCTACCTCTCTCAGTTGAAGTGGATTATCATTAGAATACTTGGCCCAGATCAGTCTGGCAAGAAAGTCTCTTGTTCAGTAAATCTCCTTTCTCCACTGAAATCTATAAATATTCTCTTCATTAAAATTTATGAGAAGACTCATCTGTCTTAAATATTTGCTAATATTAGTCATGGTTAAATCTTTACATTTCAAAATTTCCTCCCTCTCTCTCCGTCTTATCCTCTCTCTCATAAAAGGAAAAAAATCAAAAGCTTGAGTTCTACTTAAGTTCTGTGGTACTGCAAAAATATTGAAATACAATAGAAATGGACAGAATAGTATTATCATCGAATAATAAAGATGGAGCTGGAATTTCCTCTGCTTTTAACCTAATAACCCAAGGGTCTATTTCTGATGAAACAGACCACAGAGTTACTCCTGGTGTTAAACATGATCTCATAGTCATACAAATCAGAGTAAGAATGTTTTTAGAGGAAAATTAGATTTGTGGACTCATAAGATTAACATTGTATATTGAGACAATCAAATATATATCTATCAAATCTTATTTCATAGTTATATGAAGACATGTAGCCCAGGAAATTAACTCATTTCACTAGTTAGGGGATACATGTTGATATTAGAGTTAAGAGAAATTATTTAACCTCACATAATATTATGTGGTATCTGGGAACATGACCAGATGAAAATAACTTTCTTGTTGTTTATATAGCTTTATGCATCATAAACATGAAAAACCAAACCCTCAAAATAGTCCAATAGGTTGCTTTCTGCTTTATCATTATCATTAGTTTGCTTGTTTTTTCTTTTTAGGAAACTGAAAGAAGTATAGCTGTCATTTATCCTACTGGTTACCTAAACCTTTAAATTGAAAAGATATAACATTAAAAAAATATTTCATTAAGTTCTAATGCTTTATAAGGCATACAACCTAGATACTCTATTTGAGGTTGCAATCCGGGATAAGACTCTTGTCCAGTTATCCACTCATTCTACCTCTGTTGTCCCTTTATCACTAGAACTTCATGCAACAATGTTTGAAAACCTTAACATATCACAGTTTTCTTATTTACTATATAAAGAAAGTGAGAATCAGCATGAGTGATGAAACTAGAGTGTATCTCAGGTACATTTACAAATACCTTTGCTTATGCTGCTCTTATAGAAAGAACACTTTCATTCTGTCTATTCGCATCAATTTTCAACTATCAACAGACCTTCTGATAATGAAAGTAGGATATCTTGCTATTTCTCTTACATGGTATAAAGAACAGTTCTACCACTCACAAAAGTGTTTTAAATATAGATTTTGTGCAATACCATCTTATTTAAACACAAGCTGATTCAATAAATGGTTGCTGTATCAGAAGTAACACTGAAATACTCACAGGATCATGCCGGTTTGTCTTTCAGAGGTAAAGCCTAAAGAGTGATAGGCTTTTCACCTTTTAAAGAGATATGTCCCTACCCATTTTTCGAAACATTCAACTCTCTCTTTGTTCATTAGTTGTTTCTTCCAATTTTGATAGCCATACCCTAAATACAATAATAAATGACTGGTTAACCTCAGAGTAAGCAGACAGGAACAAGTTGTTGGAAAGTTTGTGTCCCATCAAAAGACAGTGGCAGCTATGTATTTCACCTGGTTGTTATCAAGTTGGAATTGAGACCAAATTTTGGCCAGCTCCTCATATATTTTCAAATCATACCAGAAATTTAGATTTTAATAAGAAATCTAAAATTTTTTGATAGTAGCCAATGTATATGTGTTTAACATTTTACAGTCTAACACTACATATGTCATATATTATATCTCAATGAACCAAATATAGCCTGTGAAGCACTACTTCGGAACATCTTCAAATTGTATTTACTTAACCACAGGCACTAAAACAATTAATCCATTCAACAAATAGTGAACATACTGTCAGCATTTGTTATAATTGATTTACATATATTTTTTTAATCAGTTGTTTCCAAAATTCTGTGATTTAGTGTTTTCCTTATTCCTATAAGAAATGGGAGAAACTGAAATCACAGAGAGGTTAAGAGTTGTTCTGTTAGTACAAGAATAAGTGCTACAAGAAACAAACCAAACATGTATAATGAGTACTATATATTGTACCCAGTAGAAGTTAATATCTCACATAAGTAAACTCCAAATGACTGCTTCAGTTAGATGAGTAGCTCCCTCAAACAATGATTCAGGGACACAGGTTTCTTCTTTCTTGTAGCTTATCTTCAAATCCTGAGTTCCAAGTTCATTTCAGTTATCATAAGCAAACTGGTGGACAAAGAAAGGCCATAGAAGACCATAAGCAATAGGTTTCTATGATTCAGCCAAGAACTGGGACTAGTGTCAAGCAAGGAGAGAAAATGAACTAGATGAAAATAAAGTCATTCTCTATCACAGTCAGTCAATATCAGAATCAAGAGATGGATCCAAACAAGCTATGTTCAAGTCCTGCATTCTTACTGTATGCTGGTTATTAAAATAGGTTATATAATACAAAACACAGGGCTTTCATTCTTGTAGAGAAGGCAGTTAGGAACATGTGGACATGGTGGGTGTGTATATATGTTTATATGTCTGTAGATATAGATATGGATATAGATATAGATATTCCCATCTGTATCTCATGAATCAGGGACCCTGATCCTGAAACTGAAGCATAAGGTAAATCCTGGGAAGAATGCAGTTTCCTTCATAAAAAAGGAAAAATTACAGGCACAAGAAACAACATTTGTGAAAAATAAAATAGTACATAAAAGACATTTAAGTTTAAAAGGTTAATATAACTGGATTAGAAAGCAAAACACAAACAAACAAACAAAAAAAACAAGGTGAGAGCAATGAGAAACAAGGCTGTATAGAAAATCAAATGATATGGAGCTCAAAATATCTTATACTAAGGAAGTCAATTTTCACCCTAAGATCAATTAAACCCATTAAATAATTTAAAAAGAGAAATAAAGTAACAGATTTGGTTATGAAAATATTTATTCTGACAATCGGAGCCTCCTCATTCCTCTATTCAGTGTAGGATAAATTTTCTTCTGGAGAAGAAACAAAATTGTCCTACAGCCCCAATTTCAACAAGAAATTTTATCATTGCTTCAAACCTTCTCTTTTCTTAAGAACTTTAATTGTCAAAAAATGTTTTTTCAGGTGATAATAGTATTTATGCTGCCAATCTACAATGAGATACAGAGATGACTAATTTTTTAAATAGAATGGGAGAGTAAACATTTAATAAATGTAGTTGATGTATAGAAAATGCCAAATGATTCTTAGATATTATAATTATTTCACTCAATTGAAAATGTAAAGTAACAACTGGATAATTTTGCTGAGAGATCTGAAGAGAGTCCCGGGCTAAATACACAAACATAGATATTCTGAACATATAGATGTCTCCCTGGACTTTATAAGTTGTCTAACCATCATCAGCCCCCTATTCAGACCGTACCATAGCAACAATCTAGTTCAAGGATCCATCTTTCCCCAAAGAACCCATGGAACTCAGTGAAAGTTGACCCATCTCTAGTTCCTGGGAAAGGTATCAGTTAATCCAAACTTCTAAAGTAATCATGATAATCACAGCCACTTTACCCCAGATAGATGTCAGAGCTCAGAATTAAGGAAATCAGCTAATAGTATTACCTTGGAAAGATAATTGGTGCTAGGATACAGAGAAATCTAAATTGACTCAGTTACATTGATTAGAAGAGGTTTTATTCCTTAGTTAATGGAGATACCCTGTCTCTTACCCCTCTGCACATGAACAGGGTAGCAAATTTTCACAACTGTTATTTGTCATCTTTGTAATCATGAGGAAATCTAGTCTGAAAGACAAGAGATGAGAGAATAACAGAAACAGGGATGCAGCCTTGGTCATGGACCTGGAAATATCACCCCATTTGAAGGCTTTTGAGTCTGGATTTCTCTTAAAATAGGTAATAAATGAAGACATCAATGTATATGGCACTACATAGGAAGAACATGAAGAATAAAACAATAAAATACAGAAAAATCTAGGGTGTTAGGTGCACAGAATTATCCTCACTTTTGATCCAACTCTGAGGATATATGACTCATTATAGAAGCATATGTACAATTGAAATTATAAAAGTATTGGTGAGATGTAAACCAAAACATCTATATCTGAAAATCTACTCATTTCTCTCTAAACATTAGCTAACATGACAATGACCCTGGAATTTTGGTAGCATCTATGTTTATTACAGCAGTAATGCCTAAGTGCTCTGGTACAGAAAACAAAAATAACTTTGGGGTAACTGCATAGTGTTTCACTTCCCCTACTTGTGCTGTCAAATGTTACGACAGCAGTGTAATATTATTCTCAGAAAGGCAAAACAAAATAAAACATGACACTAATAATGTTATGTTTAATTCATGGTAATTTGATGTTCTTACTTTTTATGATCAGAATAAAATAGCTTGTGTAAGATAATACATTTGATTCATTTTGTACCAAGTCTTCTTTATTATGAGGCCTATAAAAGCATCAAATAATTACAACAAACAATTTAGTTGGAACTTATTACTACAAATAACTTCTAAATTGAAATGTTAGCTTCAATAATTTCAGAAAATAGCAACAACAAAGAATGTATAGTACTTTAAACATCCTGTGGGAAGAGTTACCATGCTGTTATGTCAACATTTTAAAAAAATCCCTTCAAGATGTTCATTTAGGACTGAAAGGGTAGAGATCCATTTCATCACTATAGTTATTTTTCTCCCCTTTGACAATTGCCTGTTCAGTTGTCATCATATTGCCTACTCCAAAATATGTAGTATATTTTACTAAAATATATAAACATTGAGTTTTCTTTTAGGTGTTCTGGGAGCAGAACCTTTATATAAGTCCTAGATAGAGGTTTTTGCCTTGAGGGGTCAAAGGGGTAAGATAATTCATGAGATGCGAGAGGTTCAGTAATGCAAATTTTAAGTACCCAGGAAGACATGAGGAAAACCTTCCTAAAACATGGAATATGCTCTGCCATTATTGAGACACGGTTATTATTTAATCATGATCACATTGCAATGGTGCCTGGAAAACTATTTTGAAGTGGTGAAAATTGTTGGTCAGGAAACAGTTTGTATGATTAGAATAATTTACTAAATCAAATGGATTTCGGTAGAAACTGAGTTCTATTTATCTTAGAATCACAAAATGAGGCCAAATATATGAAATTCTATGAATTGCTTGTATTCTTTAAACATGTCTTCAAGTAAATTAAAAAAAAACAACTTTATTTTCCTCTGCCTCAATGATTAAATCTGTGCATAGTTAATCTTGGTAGAATCAATAAATAAAGTATATCTCTGTAAAGAATTACTACTCACCAACTTCTATATTCCGGGTTTCTATATTGTGGGCTCAGTGAAACTTTTAGTGGAAGGAAAACAACATGAAGGGATTGTTTGGCTATTATTGAAAAATAAAATGATAAGTGTTGGTGAGAATGTACAGAAAAGGGAACCCTGTGTACTGTTCATGGATGTAAAATGATACAGCAACTATGGAAAACAATATGGAGGTTCCTCAAAAACTTAAAAATAGAACTACTGTGTGATCCAGGAATCCTTCTCTGGGTACATATACAAAAAAATAAGTCAGTACTTTGAAGAGATACCTGAATTCCTGTGTTCATTGCAACATTATTCACAACAGCCAAGATATGGAAACAACCAAGGTGTCCACCTATGCATGAATGGATGAAGAAAATGTGATGTGATATATATATATATATATACATATATATATATATATATGTATATATATGTATAAAATTCTACCTTTAAAAAAAAGGAGATCCTGTCATTTACAACAACATCGATGAACTTGGAAGACATCATGCTAAGTGAAATAAGCCAGACACCGAAAGAAAAATACTTAATTATCACACTTATGTGTGTAATCTAAGAAAGCTGACTACATAGGAGCCAAGTAGAATGGTGGTTACCAGAGGCAGGAAGGTGGGCGAAATAGGGAGATGTTGGTCAAAGAGTACAAAGTTGCAGTTATGTAAAATGAATAAGTTCTAGAGTATAGCATGGTGACTATATTTAATAATGCTGTATTGTATACTGGAAATTTGCTGAGAGTAGATCTGAGGTGTCTTTACCAATAAATGAATGAATGAGTGAATGAATGAATAATAAAGATACTATGTGAGCACATGGATATGTTAATTAGCTAGACTAGTAATAATTTCACTGTGTGTATGTGCATCAAAACATAATGTTGGGGGCTTCCCTGGTGGTGCAGTGGTTGAGAGTCCGCCTGCCGATGCAGGGGACACGGGTTCGTGCCCCTGTCCGGTAAGATCCCACATGCCACGGAGTGGCTGGGCCCATGAGCCATGGCCGCTTAGCCTGCGCATCTGGAGCCTGTGCTTCGCAAAAGGAGAGGCCACAACAGTGAGAGGCCTGCATACCACAAAAACAAAACAAAACAAAACAAAACAAAAATATAATGTTGTACACTTAAAATATAATTTTTATTAAAAAATAACAGAACAGAATAAAATGGAATGGCAAGTATTAATACTTAACACAGCGATTCCTAATTTAAACTGAGGTAGCTCTAGGTATTATTATTATTTCTTTTCTTTTAATGATTAATATGATATAGGCTAATTCTAGTGTATACATTGTAAGAACATTCTTATTAAAATTCCTTTCTTTTCTGTGACCTCCAATGACTTCTTTTTAACCTGGCATAGCAAATTGCTTCTGAAGTTCTTAAGATAAATAGGATAGACATTTAAAATTAAAATACCATCATTTGTAATTACCTAGTCACATATTATGTTCTTTCAGAATCACTTATTATAATACAATTGAGATGATGAGCCTCCAACACTTACCCAGCATTACTATTTGACCTTTGTCTTACTCTAATTAATGTATATGAGATTGTAATGAACAGTTTTGATTATTCAAATTATATTTTCAAATCTTA
This sequence comes from Stenella coeruleoalba, assembly GCF_951394435.1. Classification (NCBI taxonomy): domain Eukaryota; kingdom Metazoa; phylum Chordata; class Mammalia; order Artiodactyla; family Delphinidae; genus Stenella; species Stenella coeruleoalba. Next base: position 17,651,631 of record NC_137159.1, on the reverse strand, counting down.
TACACATTACTAGTTCTAGTCTCTATAATTGGGAGGCTATAAGCCTGAACTCTTCTAGACACATTAGAGGAAAACAGTCAATTTTCAATACTGCCTTTCTTTGTTGTTGTAATCATTACCCCCGTGACACGCACTTATATTTAGCCTCAAATGTAATTTTAAAAATCACCTACAATTGATTTACTTAAGTAAAAATTGAAGGAGAAAAGGACAATGGGAATTGGGCTCCTTCAAGTCGTTTACATATATTATCTCCTCTCCTTCATAGCACTATGGAATACGGTACTATTATAAGGGTACTGTTATCTTCTTCGTTATAAATAATGAAGTGATCCACAGCAATATTAAAGGAATAACTTCAAATAACACTGTATATGGTAGAGTCAGGTTTCATAATGTATGATCTTAACCATCATGGCACATTGAAATTCATTGATAAACTAAAAATGTGTGTGCGTTTATATAAAAATAATCACAAAAGAAGGCAATGTGAAAAAATTCCTTCTTCATTCTTCTATTCCTACTATTCCTCCTGAGTTTAAATCACAGATACAAATATTTAGCCCTCTAAATATTTTATGGTGTAATATTGTGCAAAATATACACAGATTAGAATATTTTATGCATGTTCCTTTTTTTTTTTTTTTTTGTGGTACATGGGCCTCTCACTGTTGTGGCCTCTCCCATTGCGGAGCACAGGCTCCAGATGCACAGGCTCAGCGGCCATGGCTCACGGGCCCAGCCGCTCCATGGCATGTGGGATCTTTCCGGACCAGGGCACGAACCCGTGTCCCCTGCATCGGCAGGTGGACTCTCAACCACTGCGCCACCAGGGAAGCCTGCATGTTCCCTTTTACACAAACTGAATCTGAAAACATATTTATCTTTTATCATATAAATAGAATAAAGATCACAGAGCCCTTTTTCATATTTTGAATTAACACATTGGTTTCCATTGTGTAGATTCATTGCAATTTATCAATGGATATAGACTTAAACTTCTCAAAATTCTAAACTGCACCTACTGCTGTAAAACATCTAGAAATCATTTTTGTAGCTCTGGTAATATCACTTTTCAATGTGTAGCTAATATCCCAAAACAATAAGAGCAATCTTAGGATACAGATTTTATAAGGAGGCTATAAATAAAATTTCCTGAGAGATTAAAAAAAAGCTCTTAAAGTATTACTGAAAAGAGTGCATTCTAAAATCTGGAAAAATGGTGTCTTGGGTTTTAATGATTGCATAAGTATGGACACTTGGGCTCATTCCTGATGACTTAATTGTAAAAGAATCATGTATGACGCCTACAGCCTTTGAGAAATAGAGAATTAGAAAATGTATGCTCATCAATAAAAGAAGAGGGCACAGAGATTTGACTAAGTCATTTTTGACGCTGGGTGGGAAGAATACGAAAATAATATTTTCTGGAGATATTTTTATAACTGTAACCTGATCCTTATAAAAAATTGTGACAAAGTGAGAGAGTGATATGGACATATATACACTACCAAACATAAAATAGATAGCTAGTGGGAAGCAGCCGCATGGCACAGGGAGATCAGCTCGGTGTTTTGTGACCACCTAGAGGGGTGGGATAGGGAGGGTGGGAGGGAGGAAGATGCAAGAGGGAAGAGGTATGGGAACATATGTATATGTATAACTGATTCACTTTCTTATAAAGCAGAAACTAACACACCATTGTAAAGCAATTATACTCCAATAAATATGTTAAAAAAATTGAGATATGAATGTACACAACCCTGTTTTCCAGGACTCTTCAAGCTAAATATTTAGGTAACATTAACTTAAAATAAGGCCAAGTATATAGTAACTGCTGCTCAAAACTTTATACATATAATTCAGTAGTTCTGAGAGAAGGAAACATTTTCAGAGAACATAACTTTCTCTCATTTAGACCCTTATGAAATCAGTTAACTAAAAACAAGAGGAAAGGGATTAAAAAAAAAAAAGGACCCAACATGAAATAATCAAACATCATGTTAGTATTGTCTAATACATAATATAAAAGTTTATATATAAAATATTTTAAATGCAAAATTTAAAAGACAGTAAAAATTATTATTGAGACAATTTATAAACCAAACTAAACTTTCACTCAATAGTGGGATAAAAAACAATAAATAATTCTAAGTGAGATCATACAAATAAAGGAAAATGTTATCATATGTAAGAATAAGCTGCCCAGAAAATGGTGGAAAAATATAAGGATGTAAGAAAGTGGTTGAAGCAAAACATATACTGACTGTTACAAAACAATAACAACAATGATGAAGTACATTGCATTATTTATTAATATATGTTCTTCCACATGTACAATAAAATTATAAAGAAAGTATTTAAATAAGTTTTATAAATACTAGCAAAGATAGGAAAAAGGGAAAAAAGTAACTAAAAAGTCTAAGTGGGAAAAAAGTTTAAAATGTAAGTAAAAATAGTAGATATAAAAATGAAAAAAATAAGGTGATAGATATAATTCAAAATATATCAGCAACAATAATACATAAATATGTACTAAAATATATAACTAAGGGGTTTGATTAAAATCTTCATAGTATTTATGAAAAGATAAGAACATAAAATTTTTGATAAAAAGGTATTTTAATTCTAACCAAACACTAATGTTGTAGCTCTAATGGAGAAATACAGACTTTATGTTAAAAAGTATTATTAGAGATAAGAGCATCATTTGGTAATAGCAAAGTTTCAGTTCATCAAAATGTAACATAAATTTGCATACATCTGCTTAAAAAAAGAGCAAAATGACATCATTTTAATTAATTAATGATACATTTGTCTTTATAATGGAAAGTATTTTAACAACATTTCTTGTTAATTCATAGATTTAATAAATTAGTAAGGATATAGGAAATTTGAAGAACACAGTAAATAAACTTAATAAACAAATAGTGAATACATAGTCTTCAAAATAATAAAATAGCATGTTAAAAACAAACTGTATAATAAGGCATAAGTCAATTCTTTTTTTTCATAAGTCAAGTCTTAACAAATTTCTAAAAATCAGCATTATATAGGCAATTTTTCTAACAAAAATTCAATGAGCAGAGAGATAGAAAGAGAAACTGAAAGAGAGAACTTTAAAACTCTATTGACTTGAAAATTTTTAAAATATACGTTTCTAGGTAAACTGCCAGAATATAAATTGTAGCAGAGATGTAATGGAAAATAATAATTGAAAAAATCATATAAGAGCAATATTTTATTAGAATATCTATATTTATCTGATAACAATAAAATCCATACAATAAGAACAAATATTAAGTATAATTCTTTTGGATAAAATTTATAAATCATTATTGAAAATCAGTTGAAAAAATCTAAGTAAACAAAAATTAAAGTTCATAGATATGAAAATTCAATAAAAATAAAATATCACAATATTCAATAATAGTATATAAATCCAATACATGTCCTTTCAAAATTCAGGTGGAAATTTGTTGCGAAACTGATATAACTATTTCAAAACACACAGGAGGTTGCAGTTCCCAATTTTAAAACAAGTTAAAGGATTTGTTCTTGTACATATCAAAATTAGTTATTAGTATTATGGGACTGGGGCACAGATAAATAGATAAGGCATTAAAAATAAAGAGCCTTATGTATGTACAGATAAATGGACACATCATATATGACAGCTGTATTATTATTTATCAAGAGGAAAAAGATATACTGTTCAATAAATTGTATTGGTACAATCGACATCCATTTCAAAAAAACCCATTAAATTAAATATAATCTTTACAACACAACACAAAATCAGCCGTATTAAAAACCTGAATATGAAAGGAATATTTAAAATTTGTATGAAAATATAAGAAATATTTCTGAAATTTGAGAATATGAAAAATTAAACAAAAATTAGCAAAAAATATTATACATAAATACATGCATACATATATAATTACACTAGGTTAAATTATTTTTTTTCGAAAAGCAGTATATAAATATGTAAAAATTAACACTGGGAGAAAGTAGGGAAAGATATTTAAAATGCATATAATTGACAAAGCATGAGTGTTTAATGGTGGATAAATGACAGATAATAGATAATAGACAGATAGATAGGAGCTCTACAAATCAATGACTGCAATATAAACAGGCTAATTGTAAAAGAGGCAGAATCTATCAACAGGCAAATCATGCAAGAAGAAATACCAATGATGTTTAACAAACTTTCAAAAGATGTTCCATATTACTAGTAGTAAGAAAAATGCTAAATAAAGCCAAACATAAACTTTCAAATGCATAAGATTTGCAAAAGCATTATAAACTCTGACAGCCAGCAATTCTTTTAATATGTGTAGGAAAAGTAACACATACACTGGCATTGAGTGTATAAACTTTAGAAAATACAATTTGGCAGTATATAATAATGTTGGCAATGAGTGTGTGCTATGGTTAGCATCTTTCACTCAATACAAAGGAGGGAAAGTCTTGTGCATGTAAATGAGAAAATATATAAAATTTTTATCTATAATTCAAATTAAAAGAATTATTGTGGTACACTGCTAAGGAGTCTGACTCTGTACACTTCACAACCCCTCATTGCTCTACAGGAATAAACTCTTTTAAGTTGACATTAAAGGAAGGAGAGCAATTAGAAAGTATGACAGTGACTGCGATTATTGACTATGAAATGTAAATTGCATGTGGCTGGAAATAAAGGCATGAAAGCAATGATAGAAAGCTAAAACTTCCTCAGACTAATTGATCGTGGTCATTTCAAAGGTCATTAGAGTCAGAACATCAGTGAGAGAAAGAAAAATTGTGATGGTCACAAATCGGGATACTTGAGATAAAGATAATGTAGTGTTGTAGCTGTTGGTAATGCCATATTCTAGGGCTTATCTATTATGGAGTAGGTGAACTAGAGTGAAGGGCATCATCATTGGAGGAGAAGAGGTTAGTGAACCAAGAAAGCAGGTTACTGAAAAGATTATCTACATGGAGACTAAAATCATCAATAATTACAATAGAAATTTTGGGAAGAAGAAAGATGAGATATGATATAATTTTTTTAAAAGATGAAGGGAAGAGGGCTTCCCTGGTGGCGCAGTGGTTGAGAATCTGCCTGCCAATGCAGGGGACACGGGTTCGAGCCCTGGTCTGGGAAGATCCCACATGCCGCCGAGCAACTGGGCCCGTGAGCCACAACTACTGAGCCTGCGCGTCTGGAGCTTGTGCTCCACAACAAGAAAGGCCGCGACAGTGAGAGGCCCGCGCACCGCGATGAAGAGTGGGCCCCCGTTTGACGCAACTAGGGAAAGCCCACGCACAGAAACGAAGACCCAACACAGTCTAAATAAATAAATAAATAAAAATTAAAAAAAAAAAAAGATGAAGGGAAGTGACTCTGGAGCCACTAGATGATTATGAGTTCAAGTTCTTCTGAGTTAAATTATATATTTTTTCCTATGTAAACAAATGTGAATTAAAATTTAGTAATTTATTAATAAGTTAAATTAAAAAGTGAATTATGCCATCTGCCATCTTTCATAACTAAACTAGTTGAAGGGATGTAATACAATCCACATTCTCTTGTCCATCCACATTTTGCAAAAATTATGGTCTTTTTATTACCTTCTATATTAATAACATTTACTTCAGCAGAAAAATACATTGAGTGCTAGATAATGTAAATAAATAATTAAGAATAAAGAAGCAAGATAAAGACAATGCTAGGAGTGCTAAAATAGCCACACATAATCCAATATTATAAGCACCATCTTAAACCTTTTATAGATATTGTCTCATTTAATCCTTATAGCAAATATATTATTGTACCTCCATATATGCCATAAGTAAAACTTTCTGAACTAAAATCACAAAGTACATATATTTTCATTCTATTAACTCGAGGATATTTAAGATTATGGATATGAGATTTTTCATATAATAGTTTTAAAATGTAAAAGCTTAAGTCTTCCTACACTGGGTCAAAAGAGTATCTTTAAGCTTCTATCAGGTTTAAAACATTGACTCTGTAATTGAGGCAAATGAAGGCAGAATGTTTTTTGTCAGGAAAGATGAAAGTAAACTATTGGGGAATTTTTATATTGCTCCATTCTTTTCAGTTTTCAGTAATGATGACAGTTGTTCATATTTTTTTTGCCAGGAAAGTACAAATTAAAACTAGATGGTGCTAGATATAGAAAACTTGCCACCTCATTTAATTTGGCAATCCATTTGTAATGAAAGATCTAAAAGCAAAATGCAAAATGTTAATTGGAATACAAATGAAACTGTGTAATATTATTACTCCAGATATGTTTTAATTTTACATGGATTGATGACATAGGACACTGTAATGGAGTTCCGTGTTATTGAAATATAATTCAATTGATGAACTCCCCCAAGCTACATTTCCCACCAATTCTAAAAATGCATTTCCAGTGAAAACTAAGTGATGAAATTGAATTGATTGGGAGCATGATTGTTCTTTGTATACAAGTGGGCCATTTTATTTATCCCCAAAGTAAAAATGTATGTTTCCTGCACCATTAATTGGTTGGGGAAAAATATCATTTTTATAAATTCTACATGTTTGCTTTGAACCCTCTATAAATTATGGCTTTGAAGTTTTGTTCTTGCATTTTTTATTTAACCTTGTGATTAGTCCCTTATTTTTTGTTTTTTCTTAACTTGTTCCTCTTCAGTGTCACTCTGACTGCTCACACTAAGAAGACAATGAAATATCAGGAATTTGGTTTAAATTTACCAGGATTTGGACATATAAACAATTTACTTACAAATGGTCCCTAAAATTAAAAAAAAAATTAAATTGTCCCATCTAAAAATCTGCCTAATTTCCACTACTGAAAACTAAATAGATGGGGTATAGAATAACTTAGGTCAGCTGTATTTGGCTCACACACTGTGACAGGTAGTAACCTAAACCCATTAAATGAGTTATTTTTGCAGTCTTTACAATAGCCTTAGGTAGTAGATACTGTTGGAGTTCCCATAAAATGGCTGAAAAAAAATGATGTTTAGATAAATTAAATACTTTGCCTCAGGTCACATAATAAGTAGATGGAGAAGATAAATTTCAAACCCAAGTCTATCTGATATTTTAAACTATAGCATTGGAGAAAAATGAACCTATCAATAGTGATATTGCCAGGGAATTAAAAATCTCACTTCCAATGCATGCCTGCATAGTGGCCAAAAACAAACAAACAAACAAACAAAAAAAGATGTAACTGATAAAAATTTGACAAGAGACAAAATAAAAACAAATGTTAATGGTTACATAAAACAGAAAACAATGCAGTAAATTCCCGGAGAAATTGGTATGAACTAATCCCAGCACTTTGTATTTGGTATGAAATCACAAAGTGAAAGTTAGAAGCGTCCCTCAACAGATCGAGAGTTCAAGCCTGTCTAAGAACCATTCCTGCACTGCTTAAAACTTAGTCACCTTGAGTCTTTGACAGACATATTCTTTAAGATTGTAAGATACCTAATGTATAAATTTGGGGAAAGTAATATCTCTGTATTTTTCTCACAAGGTTCAACCCACTGAGGATGAAATGAATTACTGTTTGTCAAGTATGTTTTGAGTTGTAAGAAAATACATGCATGAACACACATAGATATTCCACAGCACTAATGAGCCCATTTTATCCCTTCATATTCTATCTACCACTCTCCAAAAGCTGTTCTTTTACTACCCAGTAACATACTTTACATAAACACTTCTCCTGGTCAGCAACCTGATATTCAAAACTAATCATGGAATGAGAATTTTACAAAATGATAGTTCCAAGCTTTCATTTGTTCTCTTTTAAGAAGGTGGATTCAAGAGAATAGCAATTATAAAAAGCAATTATGAGGTTTTCCACCATTAATGTCACTCTGCTATTGCATAGACCAAACTATGATTATCCAAATGGCATGTTTAGGACCTTCATGGACATACACTTCCTATGTTGCAGGAAGTAGATAATGAGCGTAAAATGGGCAATTGGTACAGTGGGATATCCAACTGAGGTATAATTATATCAGAACAGACCAACTATCCAAGTGTAGGTGTTGATGTTTAGTTTCAGTTTTGACACGTGAATTGCTTGGAAGTTATCATTTCCATCCTCACAACAAGAAAGACAAGTTAAAAGTAAATAACTTTCATGCACCCATCTTAAAACTGAGTTTACAGAGTAAATTGCCTCCCCAAACTCTGGATAGACAGGTGCATTCTGAGAGTCACAGCCAAAATATACTTACTTGGAGCAGAAACTGCTGGAGCCTTCAACTGGTCGGCACACCTAAATGATAAATTGATGAAGCTTAAATGAAGAATAGATTGAGACTGAGAAACTCCTGGAAACTACAGTTTTAGGGATGCCTTCACACTTTCATGGGCCTTACCTCTATGATTCTTGGAGTTTCTTGTGGTGAAGAGCCAAGAAAAATCAGATTATGGCAGCAAGGTGAAGGGAGTATTCTCCAACACAAAGATCTAATCTCCAAGTAAACACATAATGAGCCTTGTCCAAGAGCTATGGGAGAAGGGCATTCCTCTCATTCTAGCAACTTCTAGATTTCCTTTCTCATCAGTGGAGAAGGAAGAAACTATAAAATAAGAAATAATTGTGAAAATCATAGGGCAGAGACTGGTCCTCGTTAAAAGCTTGAGATTCAATTAGAACATTATAGAATGCTTCCCCTTATCATACCTTACCACCATATTCCAGTATAATAATAGTGGATTTCAGATTAAAGAATTTCAAGACACAGACTCTCTCTGAGGAGTACTGAGAAAACTCAAATCAAGAGAGGAGACAAGGGCTTCCCTGGTGGTGCAGTGGTTGAGAGTCCCCTGCCGATGCAGGGGACACGGGTTCGTGCCCCGGTCCAGGAAGATCCCACATGCCGCGGAGCGACTGGGCCCATGAGTCATGGCCACTGAGCCTGCACGTTGGGAGCCTGTGCTCCACAATGGGAGAGGCCACAACAGTGAGAGGCCTGCATACCACAAAAAAAAAAAAGAAAAACAAAATAAAAAGAGAGAGGAGACAAAAACAAGGACACTAGAGGATTTTGTGTGCTCTGGAAACTATAGCTAAAACAAATATAAAACAAAGTCAAAGTACTAGCCTAAATAGAAGGTCCTATTACTTGATACAACATGTCTGGTTTTTAAGAACAACAACAACAGAATTACAAAGCACACCAATTCAAGAATGAAACAGGATCTGAAAGACAAAACAAGCATCAGAACCAACTGAGGTATGACACAGATTATGACGTTAACAGACAAGGAAATTGAAATAATAATGATACGTATGTTCAGGACTTTAATAGAAAAGGTAGACAAAATGCACAAGCAGAAAGATTGGGCACTGGGCAGTAACTGTAGCCAGATCAGCTTTGATGAGTGGAAGTTCATGTTACTGAGCTCATCATTGAAGCCATGAGTACATTGGGAAATGAAAAGAATGGCTCTGGAAGGAGACTGACTGAATTTTATAGGACAACTAATCTAATCCACTTGACTATTAAAATCCTGCTCTGCTGAGGTCACACATTGGTTATCATTCACATGGGATACAGATATCTTTACAAATTGGCCCGTTCAGAGATGTCAATTAATATACCTCTTTCACAGATATCCTTGTTGGCACTTTACTAATTATATTCCTTCCAAGTCCTTGACCTTCTAGCCAAACTTTTGGTCACAGCCATGAGTCAGTGTAAACTCATACCTTTGGTCATTTTACCTTCCAGGCAAAATAAACGAACAGCTGCACTGCTCAAATTATGCTCACTAGAAGGATTTTGCTTCACCCATATCCTTTAAGGATGTCACAGAGAGAAGCTGTAGTAATACCACTGGCAACTTTTGGGTGGTACCTGCATATCAGGCAGATCTACCTGTAAATCAGGCCCAAATTTCCTCTTCCTCAACTGGTCATAGGGAACTCTAAATGAGAACATAGGTATTGGCTGGGAGAGAGAAGATAATGTAGCAGGTGTAGGGGTCCTAGGCATACAGGGCACTTCCTCATGTACCTTGCTGTGCCTTCAGGACCTACTTAAGTCTGATCTTTTATATACTACTTCCATTTGAAAATGGAGTGCTACTGTACATGCCCAAATTTATGACTTAATGGGTCAGAAAACACCAAGCTCAGGTCACATGGTAACATGGAGGCTCGTGGTAAAGCTTTTAGTCTCTACTAAAGCCAGGAGCAAGCCAAAGGCTGCTTCTCTAAAGGAAAGTAGTTTTACACATAAAATGGTAGGGCTTTGCTACAAAATCCTAAGAAGGCTGTGCTGTGACTCATCTATAGGGGAGGCCAAAGGATCCAAATAGAATCTCTATCTACCACCGACATTTCAAGTACTATAGAATCTTCTGGATCAAAGGGCCCAATTGGCATATCAACTTGCATAGCAGTTTGAACTGGTTGCAGAGCCTTCCCATCTTCTGGGCCCCACTCTAAACTAGTGGCTTTTTGGACCACTATGGCAGGAGTAGCACACTTGAATGAGAATTATGTTGTTTCCAAAATCCAAAGAGGTCCACTAGTTACTGAGTGAGTATTTTTGGTTACAGGAAGGGCTAGTGCAGTGACTTATTCTTTATATTCTTCACCTCAGAAGAAATTTCTGAAGATACTCCACTCCACTGGGTCCCTAGAAATTCCACTGAGGTGAAAGCTCTCTGAATTTTTCTAGAATTTATTTCCCATTTTCTGACATGCAATTGTTTTCCCATTATGTCTAGAATAGTTGCTACTTCTTGCTAACTAAGTCCAATCAGCATAACACCATCAATGCTACATATCAGTGTGATGTCATTTGGAAGGGATAGGTGATGAAGTTCCTTGTAGACTAAATTGTGGTATAGGGATGGAGAGTGATATACCTCTGAAGTAGAACACTACACTAAAAGTATATTGTTAGTTAATCATCTGAAAGAAAACTGTTTCTGGAGATTTTTACTAACAAGTATTGAGAAAAAAAATTCAGATCAATAGCGGCAAACTAGGTACCAGGGGATATGCTAATTTGCTCAAGCAATGTATCCATATCTGGAAAGCAGCTGCAATTGCAGTCACTCCTGGTTAAGTGTATGATAATCTATTCTCATTCTCCAAGATCCATCTGTTTTCTGCACAGGCCAAATAGGCAAATTGGATGGGGAAGTTGGGGGAATCACTACCTGTGCATCTCTCAAGTCATTTATGCTGGCACTAATCTCTGCAATCCCTTCAGGAATGTGTCATTGCCTTTGGTTTACTATATTTTTATTTAGGTAGAGGCAGTTCTAGTTGCTTCCATTTATCCTTTCCAAAAATAAGTGTTCACTCCACAGGCCAGACAAAAAAGGTAAACATTCTACCAGTTGGTGTATGTATCTATTACATTTATGCTTGGAATTGGGAAAGTAACCACAGGATGGGTTTGGCAATATACCATATACACTGGGAGATGGACCAGAGCTAAAACTCTGAGTATTTGACTTCTATAAGCCTCTTCTTTTACTGTTGGACCACAGAGATGTTTTGGGTCTCTTTGAATTAGTGTCAATTCAGAGTCAGTGTCTAGCAATCTCCCCCAAAACTTGAAAATATGAATAGTTCCCTTTTCAGAGTAAACAATCACCCTGATAAATGGTGACAGGTCTCTTTGGAACTTTTTAATAATTTTAACATATAAATTATAGCAGAGTGCATCATGAATGGGACCCATCCTCTCCTTCATTTAAGGGGTTTTGGGTCTATAAACTTCCTAAAGCCTGGGAATTGATAAAAGAACCATGGTTGTTTTGTTATTTCAAGTTAGATTTCTTATATCTAGCCTAGATTCATATACTTATACAGATAAGTAGCAATTATTATACCGTCCATCTATTTCTTTTATAGGAACACCACAATCACTAGCCAACAGCAGAGGTCACTGTAACTTGAACTATTCTGACAACTACCTTGACTTAGCTATCCATTACAGAATGCTAAGCATGATCATCTTGGCTTTGATGATTCAGTGCTACCAGTTGGACCCTTGACAATTGCTATCCAATTTTCTCCACTGAATTTGGGGAAGTCAGCTGAATTGCAGAAGTTTCCACTGTAGTTTCTGACCAAAAGGAAGAGTGGCAACAGATGTCTTCAAGGATGATGGTGGCTTCCATCACAAATTTATTTCTCACAGCCATGTTGAAAAGCACGTCCTTGGGAATTTCCAGAAGTGTGTAAGCAAGTCTTATATAATAAATCTGCTGTACTATTCCAATCTCCCTAAGACTTTGGATACTTTCCTGTAAAGTTTACCCAGGCAGTTCTAGCATTTCAACCTTATTTAGTGTAGACAAATTTTAGGTCCATGTTTCAGCCAACCAACCAAATAAGTAGTTAGAACCATTTCTAATTGTCTTTCTAAAACTTTGAATATAGAATTCCTGCTTAGTGTCCCTACATAAATAGAATTGACCTGATCCAACTTTATTTTCCTTTCACCATTATGCCACATCCTTAATATCTATTCCCATATATATTACCCAGATTTCTTTCCGTATAAATTGGAAACATCATGTAGTTGTTTTCATGTGTAGCAACACTTCTTGTAGCTTATACTTCCTATCTCACCCTTTGAGTCCTGCTGGTACTTCAGTTCAGACATAAGTCTAGAAGCAAAGAAAGGTGATGAGATTGGGTCCTGAAGAGAATCAGCAGTCTCTGGAAAGTTCAAGGGAAGCAATTACAGGTTCTTCAGACAAAATAGAGTCGACCTCTTCAATCAGAGTTGGAAAGGCTACATCTGTAGGGAAAGAAGACTCAGCAGAATTTAGGAGTTCTATATTCCCAGCTTCATTGGGATCTTCACATATGTCCTCATTCTATTTTCCAGGATACCTTTTTGTCCCAATCAATGTCTTTACTTTAACAGTACACACTCTGCAAGGTTGGTCAAGTTGGTTTTTGTTTTAAATTTTTTCCTCATTTTATTTATTTATTTATTCATTTTGGCAACACCGCATGGCTTGCGGGATCTCAGTTCCCCAACCAGGGATCAAATCCAGGCCCTAGGCAGTGATAGCATGGAGTTCACTTCACTGGACTACCAGGGAATTCCCAGTCAATTTGTATTATATTTCAACCACATGCAGGTTGAGACTCTGAGTTTGGCCTTCAGAAAAACTCTAGCCTTTTATCTACAAGATATAGTTTCTTTCAGGGCAGACTTACAGATAATTTATGCCTTGAGTGGGCATAAATTTGGGAATTTGAAATTTGAAGTCCTGAACTCATCATTTGTATTTCCCAAATTCATCCACACAAATAGAAATAATCAGCTAATCTCAGTTTATACATCTTAGTTTTACTAATATCAATATGTCCTAAGGTATCAAATACTTGAGTTCCTGGAAACTTAGTCTTTACAAATATTTGATAAGGAGTATCTAGTGGTGATGTTTTGTATATTTTTCTTGCCACGTAATGACATGGATAAACCAGTGCCTTATTTACCACTGGAAATAGAATCATCAGTGCCTTTAAATCTAATCATATTAGATAACCAATGTCAGAAACCAAGATCAATTCATAAAACTTTCCCTTGTCAAGATTTTCTTGAACCACTCTATCAAAATTTGCATCAGTCAGGGTTCCACTAGATAAACAGAACCAGTAGGATTACATAAAACACACACACACACACACACACACACACACACACACACACACACACAAGAATGAACTTAATTTGTGAGAGATAGATGATAGATCTGCAATGATAATGTAAATAAGGTCAAAACAGAAAAAAAAAATAGTAAGAAAAATCCAAAAAAAAAAAAAAAAGATTAAGACAGACTTTCTGGTAAGAAAAAGAAAATTAAAAGAGAAAATGATAGAGATGGTGATGATGTCACTGATGAACATAGTGAGAGAAAGAAATTTTGTAGGGTACTTTACTATATCAATGACCTGCCTGACAACAGGTGAGGTAGCTACTACTCAGCTAAGGTATCAGTGAGGATGAAAAGAAAAGTCTCAGTGTAGACAAAGTTAAGAGATACACTTGGAAAAAATATAAACAGAAACACTACCCTTAGTAAGAATGATTAAATTTAATGTGAAATCATCTACAAAAGCAGAAGTATTGAGTGGAACTTCAAGATGGCAGAAGAGTAAGACATGGAGATCATCTTCCACCCCATAAATACATCAGAAATACATCTATATGTGGAACAACTCCTATAGAACACCTACTGAATGCTGGCAGGAGACTTCAGACCTCCCAAAAGGCAAGAAACCCCCACGTACCAGGGTAGGGCAAAAGAAAAAAAACAAACAAAGACAAAAGAATAAGGATGGGACCTGCACCAGTGGGAGGGAGCTGTGAAGGAGGAAATGTTTCCACACACTAGGAAGACCCTTCATGGGTGGAGACTGTGGGTGGCGAAGGGGGGATGTTTTGAAGCCACTGAGGAGAGTGCAGCAACAGGGGTGTGGAGGGCAAAACAGAGAGATTCCCACACAGAGGATCGGTGTCGACCAGCACTCACCAGCCCGAGAGGCTTGTCTGCTTACCCACCGGGGCTGGAGGGGGCTGGGAGCTGAGGCTCGGGCTTCGGAGGTTGGATCCCAGGGAGAAGACTGGGGTTGGCTGTGTGATCACAGCTTGAAGGGGGCTAGTGAGCCACAGATAGCCAGGAGGGAGTCTAGGAAAAAGTCTGGACCTGCCGAAGAGGCAAGAGACTTTTTCTTGGCTCATTGTTTCCCGGTGCAAGAGGAGAGGGGATTAAGAGCGCCACTTAATGGAGCTCCAAAGACAGGCACGAGCCAGGGCTCACAGCGTGGACCCCAGAGACGGTCATAAGATGCTAAGGCTGCTGCTGTGGTGAATAAGAAACCTGTGTGCAAGCACAGGTCACTATCCACACCTCACCTCCCATGAGCCTGTGCAGCCTGCCACTACCAGGGTCCCATGATTCAGGGACAACTTCCTAGGAAGAGCACATGGCATGCCTCAGGCTGGTGGACATCACACCAGCCTCTGCTGCCACAGGCTCACCCCACACTCCATACCCCTCCCTCCCTGCTGGCCTGAGAGAGCCAGAGCCCCCAAATCAGCTGCTACTGTGACCGTATCCTGTCTGGGCGAAGAAAAGATGCCTCAGGTGACCTACACACAGAGGCAGGTCCAAATCAAAAGCTGAATGCCAGGAGCTGTGTGAACAGAGAAGAGAAAGGCAAATCACTCTCAGCAGCCTCAGGAGCAGTGGATTAAATATCCAGAGTAAACTTGATGTACCCTGCATCTGTGGAATGCCTTAATAGACAATGAATCATCCCAAATTGAGGAGGTGGACTTTGGGAGCAATGATATATATTTTTTTGTCCCGATTTTTCTTTCTGTGAGTATGTATGTACATGCTTCTGTGAGTGATTTTGTCTGTATAGCTTTGCTTTTACCATTGTCCTAGGGTTCTGTCTGTCGGTTTTTTTTTGTTTTTTGTTTTGTTTTTGTTTGTTTTTTTTTTAGTATAGTTTTTAACACTTGCTATTATTGGTGGATATGTTTTTTGGTTTGGTTGCTCTCTTCCTTCTTTCTTTCTTTTTTTTTTTTATTACTACTTTAGAATTTTTTTAATAATTATTTTTTAAAAAACTTTAATTTATTTTATCCTACCTTATTTTATTTTATCTTCTTTCTTTCTTTCTTTCTTTCTTTCTTTCTTTCTTTCTTTCTTTCTTTCTTTCTTTTCTCCCTTTTCTTCTGAGCCATGTTGATGACAGGTTCTTGGTACTCCAGCCAGGTGACAGGGCTGTGCATCTGACAGGGGAGAGCCAATTTCAGGACACTGAGTTACAAGTGACCTCCCAGCTCCACATAATATCAAACGGTGAAAATCTCCCAGAGATCTCCATCTCAACGCCAAGACCCAGCTCCACTCAACGACCAGCAAACTACAGTGCTGGACACCCTATGCCAAACAACTAGCAAGACAGGAACACACACCATCCATTAGTAGAGAGGCAGCCTAAAATAATAATAAGGCCACAGTCACCCCAAAACACACCACCTGACATGGACTTGCCCAACAGAAAGACAAGATCCAGGCTCATCCACCAGAGCACAGGTATTAGGCTCCTCCACCAGGCACCTGACACAACCCACTAAACCAACGTTAACCACTGGGGACAGACACCAAAAACAATGGGAGCTACAAGCCTGCAGCCTGTGAAAAGGAGACCCCAAACATACTAAGATAAACAAAATGAGAAGACAGAGAAACACACAGCAGTTGAAGGAGCAAGGCAAAAACCCACCAGACCTAACAAATGAAGAGTAAATAGGCAGTCTACCTGGAAAAGAATTCAGAATAATGATAGTAAAGAGGATCCAAAATCTTGGAATTAGAATGGAGAAAACACAAGAAATGTATAACAAGGAACTAGAAGAAATAAAGTGCAAACAAACAGTGATGAACAACATAATAAATGAAATTAAAAATTCTCTAGAAGTGATCAATAGCAGAATAACTGAGGGAGAAGAACGGATAAGTGACCTGGAAGATAAAATAGTGGAAATAACTACTGCAGAGGAGAATAGAGAAAAAAAGAATGAAAAGAATTGAGGACAGTCTCAGAGACCTCTGGGACAACATTAAATGCACCATTTGAATTATAGGGGTGCCAGCAGAAGAAGAGAAAAAGAAAGGGACCGAGAAATTATTTGAAGAGATTATAGTTGAAAACTTCCCTAATATGGGAAAAGATATAGTTAATAAAGTCCAGGAAGCACAGATAGTCCCGTACAGGATAAATCCAAGGAGAAACATGCCAAGACACATATTAATCAAACTATCAAAAATTAAATACAAAGAAAAAATAGTAAAAACAGCAAGGGAAAAACAACAAATAACACACAAGGGAATCCCCATAAGGTTAACAGCTGACCTTTCAGCAGAAACTCTGCAAGCCAGAAGGGAATGGCAGGACATATTTAAAGTGATGAAGGAGAAAAAACTACAACCAAGATTACTCTACCCAACAGGGCTCTCATTCAGATTTGATGGAGAAATTAAAACCTTCACGACAAGTAAAACCTAAGAGAATTCAGCACCACAAAACCAGCTTTACAACAAATGCTAAAGGAACTTCCCTGGCAGGAAACACAAGAGAAGGAAAAGGCCTACAATAACAAACGCTAAACAATTATGAAAATGGTAATAGGAACATACATATCGATAATTACCTAAAAGGTAAATGGATTGAATACTCTAACCAAAAGACATACACTGGCTGAATGGATACAAACACAAGACCTTTATATATGTTGTCTACAAGAGACCCATTTCAGACACATACACACTGAAAGTGAGGGAATGGAAAAAGATATTCCATGCAAATGGAAATCAGAAGAAATTTGGAGTAACAATTCTCATATCAGACAAAATAGACTTTAAAACAAAGACTTTTACAAGAGACAGAGAAGGACACTGCATAATGATCAAGAGATCAATCCAAGAAGATATAACAATTGTAAATATTTATGCACCTAACAGAGGAGCAACGCAATACATAAGGCAAATATGAACACCAATAAAATGGAAAATTGAGAGTAACACAATCATAGTAGGGGACTTTAACACCCCACTTTCACGAATGGACAGATCATCCAAAATGAAAATAAATGAGGAAACACAAGTTTTAAATGATACATTAAACAAGATGGACTTAATTGATACTTATAGGACATTCCATCCAAAAAAAAACAGAATACACATTTTTCTCAAGTGCGCATGGAACATTGTCCAGGATAGATCATATTGTGGGTCACAAATCAAGCCTTGGTAAATTTAAGAAAATTGAAATTTTATCAAGTATCTTTTCTGACCACAACATTTTGAGACAAGATATCAATTACAGGAAAAAATCTGTAAAAAATACAAAGACATGGAGGCTAAACAATACACTACATAATAACCAAGAGATCACTGAAGAAGTCAAAGAGGAACTCAAAAAATACCTAGAAACAAATGACAATGAAAACACAGTGACCCAAAATCTATGGGATGCATCAAAGGCAGTTCTAAGAGGGAAGTTTATAGCAATATAATCTTACCTTAAGAAACATCTCAAATAAACAACCTAACCTTACACCTAAAGCAACTAGAGAAGGAAGAAAAAGAAAACCCCAGGGACAGCAAAAGGAAATAAATCGAAAAGATCAGATCAGAATTAAATGCAAAAGAAATATAGGAAACAATAGCAAATATCAATAAAACTAAAACTGGTTCTTTGAGAAGATAAACAAAATTGATAAACCATTAGCCAGAGTCATCAAGAAAAAAGGGAAAAGACTCACATCAATAGAATTAGAAATGAAAAAGGAGAAGTAACAACTGACACTGCAGAAACACAAAGGATCATGAGAGATTAACACAAGCAACTATATGTCAATAAAATGGCCAATCTGGAAGAAAGGGACAAACTCTTAGAAATGCACAACCTTCAGAAACTAAACCAGGAAGAAACAGAAAATCTGAACAGACCAATCACAAGCACTGAGATTGAAACTGTGATTAAAAATCTTCCAACAAGCAAAAGCCCAGATCAGATCGCATCACAGGCCAATTCTATCAAACATTTAGAGAAGAGCTAACACCTATCCTTCTCAAACTCTTGCAAAATAGAGCAGAGGGAGGAACTCTCCCAAACTCATTCTACGCGGCCACTCTCACCCTGACACCGAAACCAGACAAAGATGTTAAAAAGAAAGAAAACTATATGCCAAAATCACTGATGAACATAGATGCAAAAATCCTTAACAAAATACTAGCAAACAGAATCCAACAGCACATTAAAAGGATCATGCACAATGATCAAGTGGGGTTTTTCCCAGGAATGCAAGGATTCTTCAATATATGCACATCTATCAATGTGATATACCATATTAACAAATTGAAGGAGAAAAACCATATGATCATTTCAACACGTGCAGAGAAAGCTTTCAATAAAATTCAACACGCTTTTATGATAAAAATCCTCCAGAAAGTAGCCATAGAGGGAACTTTCCTCAACATAACAAAGACCACATATGACAAACCCACAGCCAGTATCATTCTTAATGGTGAAAAACTGAAACCATTTCCACTAAGATCAGGAAAAAGACAAGGTTGCCCACTGTCACCACTACTATTGAACATAGTTTTGGAAGTTCTAGCCACAGCAATCAGAGAAGAAAAATAAATAAAAGGAATCCAAATTGGAAAAGAAGTAAAGCTGTCACTGTTTGCAGATGACTTAATACTATACATAGAAAATCCTAAAGATGGTACCAGAAATCTACTAGAGCTAATCAATGAATTTGGTAAAGCAGCAGGATACAAAATTAATGCACAGAAATCTCTTGCATTCCTATACACTAATGATGAAAATCTGGAAGTGAAATTAAGAAAACACTCCTATTTACTATTGCAACAAAAGGAATAAAATACCTAGGAATAAACCTACCTAAGGAGACAAAAGACCTGTATGCAGAAAATTATAATACACTGATGAAAGTAATTGAAGAAGATACCATTTTCTTGGATTAGAATAATCAACATTCTGAAATTTACTACACTATGCAAAGCAATCTACAGATTCAGCACAATCCCTATGGAACTACCAATGGCATTTTTCACAGAACTAGAACAAAAAATTTCACAATTTGTATGGAAACACAAAAGACCCTGAATAGACATAGCAATCTTGAGAATGAAAAACAAAGGTGGATGAATCAGGCTCCCTTATTTCAGACTATACTACAAAGCTACAGTAATCAAGGCAGTATGGTACTGGCACAAAAACAGAAAAATAGATCAATGGAACAGGATAGAAAACCCAGAGATAGAAAGCGTATGCCCATATGGTCACGTTATCTTTGATAAAAGAGGCAAGAATATACAGTGGCAAAAGACAGCCTCTTCAGTAAATGGTGCTGTGAAAACTGGATAGCTACATGTAAAAGAATGAAATTAGAACACTCTCTAACACCATATACAAAAATAAACTCAAAATTAATTAAAGACCTAAATATAACACCAGACACTCTAAAACTTTTAGAGGAAAACATAGGCAGAACACTCTATGAACTAAATCACAGCAAGATCCTTTTAAACCCAACTCCTAGAGAAATGGAAATCAAAACAAAAATAAACAAATGGGACCTAATGAAACTTAAATGCTTTTGCACAGCAAAGGAAACAATAAACATTATGAAAAGACAACCCTCAAATGGGAGAGAATATTTGTAAATGAAGCAACTGACAAAGGATTAATCTCCAAAATTTACAAGCAGCTCATGCAGCTCAATATCAATAAACAAACAACCTAATCCCAAAATGGGCAGAAGACCTAAATAGACATTTCTCCAAAGAAAATTTACAGATTGCCAACAAACACATGAAAGAATGCTCAACATCATTAATCATTAGAGAAATGTAAATCAAAACCACAATGAGATATCTTCTCACACCGGTAAGAATGGCCATCATCAAAAAATCTTCAAACAGTAAATGCTGGAGAGGGTGTGGAGAAAAGGGAACCCTCTTGCACTGTTGGTGGGAATGTAAATTGATACAGCCACTATGGAGAACAGTATGGATGTTCCTTAAAAAACTAAAACTAGAACTACCATACGACCCAGCAATCCCACTACTTAGCATATACCCTGAGAAAACCATAATTCAACAAGAGTCATGTACCACAATGTTCACTGCAGCTCTATTTACAATAGCCAGGAAATAGAAGCAACCTAATTGTCCATCAACAGATGAATGGATAAAGAGGATGTGGCACATATATACAATGGAATATTACTCAGCCCTAAAACAAAATGAAATTGAGTTATCTGTAGTGTGGTGGATGCATCTAGAGTCTGTCATACAGAGTGAAGTAAGTCAGAAAGAGAAAAAGAAATACCGTATGTTAACACATATATATGGCATCTAAGAAAAAAAAAATGTTCATGAAGAACCTAGGGGCAAGATGGGAATAATGACACAGACCTACTAGAGAATGGACTTGAGGATACAGGGAAGGGGAGGGTAAGCTGGGACAAAATGAGAGAGTGGCCTGTACATATATACACTACCAAACGTAAAATAGATGGCTAGTGGGAAGCAGCCGCATAGCACAGGGAGATCAGCTCTGTGCTTTGTGACCACCCAGATGGGTAGGAGAGGAAGGGTGGGAGGGAAGGAGAAGCAACAGGAAAGAGATATGGTGACATATGTATATGTATAACTAATTCACTTTGTTATAAAGCAGAAGCTAACACACCATTGTAAAGCAATTATACTCCAATAAAGATGTTTTAAAATAAAAGCAGAAGTATTGCTGAGCAGAAGAGAACTAAAAAGAATGTTTGCAATAAATATTGGTTTAGTGTTTGATTTCCAGCATAAAATATATTAAGTACAATGAGATCGTAACATCTATCTCATTTTTACAAATTTTTCATTGGAGTATAGTTGATTTACATTGTTGTGTTTGTTTCAGGTATATAACAAAGTGAATCAGTTATACATATACATATATCCACTGTTTTTTAGAATCTTTTCCCATCTAGGACAGTACAGGGTATTGAATAGTGTTTGGTCTCCCACTTACATGTGTAAAGCAACATATGTAATAAGATGCACCTACAAATATAAATCAACATACATAACATACACAGCAGATATTAGTTCCTCTGTCTCTTTCCATTTGGCATGCATTTTTCAGTACCCCTTTGCTGATAACAGTATTATTTTATGTCAGTTACATTATTTATCATAGCCTGTCCCTTATGCTGATATAATTGTGTTCATGAGTATGTTTTTGCCCTATCATTAATACTTTGAAAGTAGAGAAATGGTGCTTTCCTACTACATTCTAATCTAGCAGAATTTGTGTATGCAGTAGGGATCAAAACAACATATTTTGAGGTATTTGATTTTTATGTTGATTCCGGGATTCACCTGGGATTCACAATTTTCAAATTTTTTCTTGGTTTGAGCACTGTATGATGTTTTTCTACTTAACCAGATATAGTGCCACTCTGAAAACATCCCTGAATTTATAGTACAAATTAAGAATAAAATAAACATATGTCCTCATCTCCAGCATTAAAATGAATCAACTACTGCATAATGTAATTAACCAGTGGCATGACAAGGAATTTATTTCACTCTGCTTTTCTCTCCTGTTCTCTTTGTTTTAGTTTCAGTGCTTCAGAATGAAATTCTACTTTAGTTATGGTAGAATGTGTGTGTGTGTGTGTGTGTGTGTGTGTGTGTGTGTGTGTGTGACATAATAGAAATTGATTTTATACTGTACATCCTATGGGTTAACTTAAATATTTGGCATGCTTGTAAATCTTTTTTTTAACGTTTTTATTGGAGTATAATTGCTTTACAATGGTGTGTTACTTTTTGCTTTATAGCGAAGTAAATCAGTTATACATATACATATATCCCCATATCTCTTCCCTCTTGTGTTTCCCTCCCTCCCACCCTCCCTATCCCACTCTTCTAGCTGGTCACAAAACACTGAGCCAATCTCCCTGTGCTATGCAACTGCTTCCCACTAGCTATCTATTTTACATTTGGTAGTGTATATATGTCCATATATACACTACCACTCTCTCACTTTGTCCCAGCTTACCCTTCCCCCTCACTGTGTCCTCAAGTCCATTCTATAGTAGGTCTGCATCTTTATTCCCATCTTGCCCCAAGGTTCATGAGCATTTTTTCTTTTCTTTCTTTTTTTTTTTTTAGATTCCATATATATATGTTAGCATACAGTAGTTGTTTTTCTCTTTCTGACTTACTTCACTCTGTATGACACTCTAGGTCCATCAACCTCACTACAAATAACTCAATTTCATTTCTTTATATGGCTGAGTGATATTCCATTCTATATATGTGCCACATCTTCTTATTCATTCATCTGTCAATGGACACTTAGGTTGCTTCCTTGTCCTGCTTATTGTAAATAGAGCTGCAATGAACATTGTGGTATATGACTTTTTGAATTATGGTTTTCTCAGGGTATAGACCCAGTAGTGGGATTGCTGGGTCATATGGTAGTTCTAGTTTTAGTTTTTTAAGGAAACTCCATAATGTTCTCCATAGTGGCTGTATCAATTTACATTCCCACCAACAGTATATGAGAGTTCCCTTTTCTCCACAACCTCTCCAGCATTTATTGTTTGTAGAATTTTTGATGATGGCCATTCTGACCGGTGTGAGAAGATATCTCATTGTAGTTTTGATTTGAACTTCTCTAGTGATTAATGACATTCAGCATTCTTTCATGTGTTTGTTGACAATCTGTATATCTTCTTTGGAGAAATGTTTATTTAGGTCTTCTGCCCATTTTTGGTTTGGGTTATTTGTTTTTTCATATTGCGCTGCATGAGCTGCTTGTAAATTTTGGAGATTAATCCTTTGTCAGTTGCTTCATTTGCATATATTTTCTACCATTCTGAGGATTGTCATTTCATCTTGGTTACGGTTTCCTTTGCTGTGCAAAATGTTTTAAGTTTCATTAGCTCTCATTTGTTTATTTTTGTTTTGATTTCCATTTCTCTAGGAGGTGGGTCAAAAAAGATCTTGCTGTGATTTATGTCTTAGAGTGTTCTGCCTATGTTTTCCTCTAAGAGTTTGATAGTGCCTGACCTTACATTTAGGTTTTTACTCCATTTTGAGTTTATTTTTCTGTATGGTGTTAGGGAGTATTCTAATTTCATACTTTTACATGTACCTGTCCAGTTTTCCCAGCACCACTTATTGAAGATGCTGCCTTTTCTCCATTGTATATTCTTGCCTCCTTTATCAAAGATAAGCTGACCATACGTGTGTGGGTTTATCTCTGAGGTTTCTATCCATTTCCATTGATCTATATATGTGCCAGTAACATATTGTCTTGATTACTGTAGGTTTGTAGTATAGTCTGAAGTCCAGTAGCCTGATTTCTCCAGGTCAGTTTTTCTTTCTCAAGATTGCTTTGGCTACTCCGGGTCTTTTGTGTTTCCACACAAATTGTGAAATTGTTTATTCTAGTTCTGTGAAAAATGCCATTGATAGTTTGATAGAGATTGCTTGAATCTGTAGATCTCTTTGTGTAGTACAGTCATTTTCAGAATGTTGATTCTTCCAATCCAAGAATATGGTATATCTGTCCATCTATTTGTATCATTTTTAATTTCTTTCATCAGTGTCTTATAAGTTTCTGCATACAAATCTTTTTGCTACTTAGTTAGGTTTATTCCTAGGTATTTTATACTTGTTTTTGAAATGGTATATTGGAGTGTTTTGTTAATTTCACTTCTAGATTTTTCATCATTAGTGCATAGGAATGCAAGAGAATTCTGTGCATTAATCTTGTATCCTGCTACTTTACCAAATTCATTGATTAGCTCTAGTACTTTTCTGGTACCATCTTTAGGATTCTCTAGGTACATTATCATGGTATCTGCAAACAGTGACAGCTTTACTTCTTCTTTTCTGATTTGGATTCATTTTCTTTCTTTTTCTTCTCTGATGGCCGTGGCTAAAACTTCCAAAACTATGTTGAATAATAGTGGTGAGAGTGGCCAACTTTGTCTTCTTCCTGATCTTACAGGAAATAATTTCAGTTTTTCACCATTGATGATGAGGTTGGCTCTGGGTTTGTTACATATGGCCTTTATTATGTTGAGGTAATTTCCCTCTATGCCAACTTTCTGGATGATTTTTATCATAAAGTGGTGTTGAATTTTGTTGAAAGATTTCTCTGCATCTATTGAGATGATCATAGGTTTTTCTCCTTCAATTTGTTAATATGGTGTATCACATTGATTTATTTGTGTATATTGAAGAATCCTTGCATTCCTGGGATAAACTCCATTTGATCATGATGTATGATCCTTTTAATATGCTGTTGGATTCTGTATGCTAGTATTTTGTTAAGGATTTTTACATTTTTGCTCATCAGTGATATTGGTCTGTGTTTTTCTTTTTTTGTGATATCTTTGTCTGTTTTGGTGTCAGGGTGATGGTGGCCTTGTAGAATGAGTTGGAAGAGTTCCTCCCTCTGCTATATTTTGGAAGAGTTTGAGAAGGATAGGTGTTAGCTCTTCTCTAAATGTTTGATAGAATTCACCTGTGAAGTCACCTGGTCTTGGGCTTTTGTTTGTTGGAAGATTTTTTATCACAGTTTCAATTTCAGTGCTTCTGATTGGTCTGTTCATATTTTCTATTTCTTCCTGGTTCAGTCTCAGAACGTTGTACATTTCTAAGTATTTGTCCCTTTCTTCCAGGTTGTCCATTTTATAGGCATATAGTTGCTTGTAATCTCTCATGATCCTTTGTGTTTCTGCAGTGTCAGTTGTTATTCCCCTTTTTCATTTCTAATTCTATTGATTTGTGTCTTCTCCCTTTTTCTCTTGATGAGTCTGGATAATGGTTTATCAATGTTGTTTATCTTCTCAAAGAACCAGTTTTTATTTTCATTAATCTTTTCTATTGTTTCCTTCATTTCTTTTTCATTTATTTCTAATCTGATCTTTATGATTCCTTTCCTTCTTCTAACTTTGCGGTGTTTGGTTGTTCTTTCCCTAATTGCTTTAGGTGTAAGCTTACGTTCTTTATCTCAGATGTTTCTTCTTTCTTAAGGTAGGATTGTATTACTATAAACTTCCCTCTTGGAATTGCTTTTGCTGCATCCCATAGGTGTTGGGTTATCGTGTTTCAATTGTCATTTGTTTCTAGATACTTTTTGAGTTCCTCTTTGATTTCTTCAGAGATCTCTTGGTTATTAAGTAGTGTATTGTTTAGCTTCCATGTGTTTATATTTTTTACAGATATTTTCCTGTAATTGATATCTAGTCTCAGAAGGTTGTGGTCGGAAAAGATACTTGATACAATTTCAATTTTCTTAATTTTACCAAGGCTTGACTGTGACCCAGGATATGATCTATCCTGGAGAATGTTCCATGAGCTCTTGAGGAGAAAGTGTATTCTGTTGTTTTTGCATGGAGTGTCCTATAAATATCAATTAAGTCCATCTTGTTTAATGTATTATTTAAAGCTTGTGTTTCCTTATTTATTTTCATTTTGGATGATCTGTCCATTGGTGAAAGTGAGGTGTTAAAGTCACCTACTATGATTGTGTTGCTGTCGATTTCCCCTTTTATAGCTGTTAGTATTGCCTTAGGTATTGAGTTGCTCCTATATTATGTCCATAAATATTTACAATTGTTATATCTTCTTCTTGGATTGATCTCTTGATCATTATGTAGTGTCCTTCTTTGTCTCTTGTAATAGTCTTTTTTTTAAAGTGAATTTTTTTCTGATATGAGAATTGCTACTCCAGCTTTCTTTTTATTTCCAATTGCATGGAATATCTTTTTCCATCCCCTCACTTTCAGTGTGTATGTGTCCTTAGGTCTGAAGTGGATCTCTTGTAGAAAGCATATATACTGGTCTTTTTTTGGTGTCCATTCAGCCAGTCTATGTCTTTTGATTGCAGCATTTAATCCATTTACATTTAAGGTAATTATCAATATGTATGTTCCTATTACCATGTTCTTAATTGGTTTTGGTTTGTTATTGTAAGTCTTTTCTTGTCTCGTGTTTCCTGCCTAGAGAAGTTCCTTTAGCATTTGTTGTAAAACTGGTTTGGTGGTGCTGAATTCTCTTTGCTTTTGCTTGTTTGTAAAGTTTTAATTTCTCCATCAAATCTGAATGAGATCCTTGCTGGATAGGATAATCTTTTTTGTAGGTTTTTCTCTTTCATCACTTTACATATGTCCTGCCACTCTCTTCTGGCTTGCAGACTTTCTGCTGAAAGATCAGCTGTTAACCTTACAAGATTTCCCTTGTATATTATTTGTTGTTTTTTCCCTTGCTGCTTTCAATTTTTCTTTGTATTTAATTTTTGATAGTTTGATTAATATGTGCCTTGCCATGTTTCTCATTGGATTTATCCTGTATGAGACTCTCTGTGCTTCCTGGACTTGATTAACTATTTCCTTACCCATATTAGGGAAGTTTTCAACTATAATCTCTTCAAATAATTTCTCAGTCCCTCTCTTTTTCTCTTCATCTTCTGGGACCCCTAAGATTCCAATATTGGTGCATTTATTATTCTACCAGATGTCTCTGAGACTGTCCTCTATTCTATTAATTCTTTTTTCTTTATTCTGCTCTGCAGTAGTTTTTTCCATTATTTTATCTTCCAGGTCACTTGTATGTTCTTCTGTCTCACTTATTCTGCTCTTTTCCCTTCTAGAGAATTTTTAATTTCATTTATTGTGCTTTTCATGATTATTTATTTGCTCTTTAGCTCTTCTA
Organism: Stenella coeruleoalba; assembly: GCF_951394435.1. Taxonomy (NCBI): domain Eukaryota; kingdom Metazoa; phylum Chordata; class Mammalia; order Artiodactyla; family Delphinidae; genus Stenella; species Stenella coeruleoalba. Next base: position 17,624,267 of record NC_137159.1, on the reverse strand, counting down.
GGTCCTTAAACATATCTTGTGTTCTGTCCAGTTTGTTTCCAAGATTTGGTATCATCTTTACTATCATTATTCTGAATTATTTTTCAGGTAGACTGCCTATTTCCTTTTCTTATGTTAGGTCTGGTGGGTTTTTTCCTTGCTCCTTCATCTGTTGTTTGTTTCTTTGTCTTCTCATTTTGTTTAACTTACTGTGTTTGGTGTCTCCTTTACACAGGCTACATATTCATAGTTCCTGTTGTTTTGGTGTCTGCCTGAAGTGGCTAAGTTTGGTTCAGTGGGTTGTGTAGGCTTCCTGGTAGAGGGGACTATTGCCTGTGTTCTGGTGGATGAGGCTGTATCTTGCCTTTCTGGTGGGCAAGTCCATGTCTGATGGTGTTTTTTTTTGTGTCTTTGACCTTGTTATGATTTTAAACAGTGTCTCTGCTAATGGGTGGGGTTGTGTTCCTGTCCTGCTAGTTGTTTGGCATAGGGTGTCTAGCACTGTAGTTTGCTCATTGTTGAGTGGAGCTGGGTCTTGGTGTTGAGATGGATATCTCTGGGATATTTTCACTGTTTGATATTACATGGAGTTGGGAAGTCTCTTGTGGACCAATGTCCTGAACTTGGCACAACCCTCACAGCTGGCTGGAGCACGAAGAACTTGTCATTCTCATGGCTCAGAATAAATGGGAGAAAAATAGAAAGAAAGAAAAAATAAAATAAAATAAGTTATTAAAAGAAAAAACAAAAATTAAGTATAAAAAATTTTTAAGGTAATAAAAAAAAAAAGAAACAAAGAAGAGAACAACCAAACCAAAAATCAAGTCCACCAATGATAACAAGCACTGAGAAATATACTAAAAAAAAAGAAAGAAAGAAAGAAAAAAGGACAGAGAGAACTCTAGCACAAATGGTAAAAACAAACCTATACAGACAAAATCACACACAGAAGCATATGCATACACACTCACAAAAAGAGAAAAAGGGGAATAAATATATATATCATTGCTCCCAAAGTCCACCTCCTCAATTTGGGATGATTTGTTGTCTATTCAGGTATTCCACAGATGCAGGGTACATCAAGTTGACTCTGGAGAATAATCCGCTGTTCCTGAAGCTGCTGGGAAAGATTTCTCTTTCTCTTCTTTGTTCGCATAGCTCCTGGGATTCAGCTTTGGATCTGGGCCTGCCTCTGTGTGTAGGTCACCTGAGGGCATGTGTTCTTTTCTCAGACAGGACAGGGTTAAAGGAGCAGCTGCTTTGCGGGCTCAGGCTCACTCAGGCCAGTGGGAGAGAGGGGTACGGATTGCAGGGTAAGCCTGCAGCAGCAGAGACCAACGTGATGTTGCATGAGTCTGAGGCGTGCTATGTGTTCTCCTGGGGAAGTTGTCCCTGGATCACAGGACCCTGGCAGTGGCAGGCTTCACAGGGTCCTGGGAGGGGAGGTGTGGATAGTGACCTGTGCTTGCACACCAGCTTCTTGGTGGCTGTGGCAGCAGCCTTAGTGCCTCATGTCTGTCTCTGCGGTCCACGCTGATAGCCGTGACTCATGTCCATTTCTGGATCTCCTTTAAGCAGTGCTCTTAATCCCTTCTCCTTGCACACCAGGAAACAAAGAGGCAAGAAAATGTCCCTTGCCTCTTCAGCAGTTCCAGACCTTTTCCTGGAGTCCCTCACAGCTAGAGTGGCACAGTAGCCCCCTTCAGGCTGTGTTAATGCAGCTAACCCCAGTCTTCTCCCTGGGATAAGACCAAAGCTGGAACCTCAGGACCCACCCATCCTGACGGGTGAGCAGACAAGCCTCTCAGACTGGTGAGTGCTTGTCAGCACTGATCCTCTGTGCGGGAATCTCTCCTCCTTGCCCTCTGCACCCCTGTTGCTGTGCTCTCCTCAGTGGCTCCAAAGCTTCTCCACTCTGCCACCCGCAGTCACCACCCATGAATGGGCTTCCTAGTGTGTGGAAACCTTTCCTCCTGCACAGCTCCCTCCCACTTGTGCAGGTCTCATCCCTATTCTTTTGTCTCTATTTTTTTTCTTTTTTCTTTTACCCTACCAAGGTACATGGGGAGTTTCTTACCTTTTTGGAGGTCTGAGGTCTTCTGCCAGTGTTCAGTAGGTGTTCTGTAGGAGTTGTTCCACATGTAGATGTATTTCTGATGTATTTGTGTGGAGGAAAGTGATCTCTGCATCTTACTCTTCCACCATTTTGAAGCTCCTGAAAGTCTTTGATAATTACTCACTGCTCAGAAATTCAAAGCCCAGGTATTACTTCACCTTTTTTGAAGTAAATTTTTCTTAGAGAAATACCTCTGTCCCTCTATGGAGAATCAAACAAACAAACAAAAAAGACTCACAAATAAAACAAAACAAAAACAAACAACTTAAAAAAAATAAAATACCCCTGCACGACAGAGAGATTTTACTTCATCTCCACCAAACTAATGTAATTATATTTGGTAAACACCTTAGGAAGAAAACTTGGCAAGCTTTGCTGAATCAGAAATAAACTCCATGGTGCCTCACTTGTCTTGGTTAGCATCCAGGTTCCCATGGAAACTGAATTATGTCACAGTTTAAATAAAATTATTCTAATGTTTCTAATATAAACAGGACTTTGCTCTAAATTAGGCATCAATATGCCTATTTTAAATATCCATATTTAAAAAATGGCTTTATGTTAGCTTGCAAAATATATTAGTACATAGCCACTTCAAAAGAAAATACAAAGTCAAAATCAAAGTGGATAAAAAAGCAAAGTGGATTTTGAAAGAACTTTATTTAATGAATGTGAGGCAAATTGGCCAGTAGAAGTGCAGGATAATTTTAGATTGTTGCTTAGTTACAAATGTGTGTGTACAGTAATGATTTTCAGTTAACTATTCTTTAGCCCAAAATTCCTTTTCAGACTTGTGGAGTATGTGGCTGGAGTATCTGTTTATTCTATACTCAGTTTCTCACAATTTTTTTTTTTTAAGATTTGTATTGTATAAATAAGAGGAAATTTTGGGCTTAGAAACACTCCACAAATTCATCATCTTCATCATAACTTGTCCAATTTTTTGCAGTGTCTCAAATCGTTTTCGAAGGTATCATCTCATAGCATTTGCCTCACAACACAGTGAGGAAGATGCAATTATATTTTCTTGCATTTTATGAGAAATGACATTGAAATAAACGAATTATCTACCTAAGTTAACAAAAATAAAAGAAATTAGTGGTATCTGAAATGGAAGGAAGTTTGCCCTGACTCCGAATCAGTAGTACTCTCCATTTTCTGTCTGTGGGAACTTAGATCACCTACAAAGTTGTTTAGTGACACCATAGAAGTGAGATATGAGGAACAAATTTGTGAACTACAACATGTAATATATATGTAAAATATTAAGAAAGGACATAAACAAGCCAGTAGAATTAAAAAAACAAGAAACTATTTAAAAAAAACCCAAATTACTATCTTCTAAATCTCATAAGAATACAAAGAAATTTCAAGTCTATAAATGGTATAAATAATTGTCAATTTAGCATTATTGAAGTGATTAAGTAATGCAGATTAAATAGCTTAAGTTTACCTGCTACCTTGTGTCTTTTTATGGAATTAATCTATCTAAACTTGGTTCTTTTTTCTAATTGTCCTTGAAAGTAAGTTGTGTTCTATTCAGTGTTTGCGGTTTTCATGACAATGACTTGGTAACACATAATTTTTTCTTGTCCTTATTAGTGAAGTTGCACAAAATTTCATATATTTATTGACCATTTGATACCTTCTTTTGTGCAGTGGTCTTTCAAATCTTTTATCCATTTTCTTTTTTTTTTATTTATTTATTTTGAGGAGGTTTTTTGTTCTATTGTTTGTTTAACACATTCTGGTTACAAGTTTTACATCTTATAGGATTACATGTGCTGCCAGTATCTTCTTTGACCTGGTATCTTGCTTTTCTTTTCTTTCTTTTATTTAATTGGTTATTGCTTTTCTTTCCTCTTTTTTATTTAATTGGATCTTGGATAAACAGAAACTCTTACTTTTAACATATAACAATTTATTTTTTGTAGTTAGTCTTTTAGTTTTCTTGTTTACTGAATTCACACTTTTTCCCAAGTCAACTGGCTATTTTTGAAAAGGTCTTTTTTTCTGAAAAGATCTGCTTTATAACACTGGTCTTTTCTATTCTGTGCCAATACCAATACCATACCATCTTCCTTAGTGAAGCTATAAAATATGACTTGTAAACTAATAGAATAAGTTGCAACATATAACATTCTGTTTTATATGTGTGTGTGTTTATGTGTTTGCTGTTTCTTGTGTTTTTTTTTCCATTAAAAAATCAGATTTATTTACCAAGAACAACAATAACAACCAAACTGGTATTTTGATTGAGTCTACTGAGATAGGGAGAAGATTGACATCTTCACAATACTTGGTTTTTAAATTCAATAACATGAGTTATTCTTTCTTTTATTCAAGTTTTTCTTAATTCCTCTTAATAGTGTTTTACAGTTTTCAATATGGAGAATTCTACTCTTTGTATTAGATTTATTGCTACATTAATATATTTTCATGCTATTTGAAATACTCCTTGAAATAATCACTTTTTAAAGCCATGTTATGATAGATTTTAAAAAATTTACATACATGATCATGCCTTCTGCAAATAATGATTTCATAATTTTTTTCTTTGAAATCTAATGCTATTTATTTTCTTACTTTATAGCACTGGGTAGGAACTGGAGTACAATTTTTAATATGTGAGAGACCATCATGCTTTATTTCTAGGTTTGGAGGAAATACTTTCAACACTTTATCAGCAAGTACAAGGAGTGCTGAAGGTCTTCTTTGTTGCTACTGAGGTTGACACATTGTGGTACACAGCCTCTGAGATGGATCCCAGTCGTTCTTGCCTTCTGGCATCCAAACCCTTGTGTAATCTGCAACCCATGGGTGCTGCTCATTGCTAAAGAATGGACTGTCCTTGAGGTGATGTGTGGGATGTCCCTTCTGATATTAGGTTACCTGCTTTTACTTTCTTGCTTTTGGAGCCCTTGTTCTGCAGGAAGCAATTTGCCATGTTTTAAGTAGTCCTTTGAGAAGGCTCATGTGGTGAGGAACTGATGTCTCTGGTCATTAGCCAGTAAGAACCTGAGGCCAATAACCATGTGAGTGAACTTGGAAATGGATTATCTCCCAGTCAAACCTGTAGTTGGCTGAGAATCAGTGGGTATTTTGATGGCAGCCTTGTTAGGGACACTAAGTCAGAGGCATTCAGCTAAGCTATACCCAGATTCATGGACCACGGAACCTATGAGATAATGTGTATTCTGTTTTAAAGTCACTAGTTTGGGGGTAATTTGTTAAGCAGAAAGAGACATCTAATACATGTACTTTATCAGATTAATGAAGTTTGCTATCTTTCCTAATTTACTGAATGCTTGAAAGTAAAAATCGTTCTTGAAATTTATTGACAATTATTTTCTCTGAATCAACTAAAATATTAGTATGTTTTTCTTTTTATCCCATTAATATAAGGTTTTACAATGATTAATTTTCAATGTTCAGTGAAATTTGGAATCCTTATAATAAACTCAAATTAGTTATAGCATATTATGCTTTTTATATATTTTATTATCTATATATTTTTACTTTTTATTTTATTTATTATTAATTCAATTATTATTTTATCTTATTATTTTATACATTCTGCTTATTAATATTTCCTTTAGGATTTTTACATCTGTGTTTATGTGAGATTAGGCTCAAATTTTCCTTTTAAGTACAGAGATGTGCTGGTATCATAGAATCATTTAGGATTTTTATCTTTATGCTGTTATAGGAAAAATACAGTATATATTTGGCATTATTTCCTTGTATTTGGCTTCACTGTTGAAGTCATTAGAATCTGAAGGTACCTTTGCAGTTGTGTTTTTCATTGTAGAATCAATTCATTATTCCCTGTTTACTCTTTTTAAAAATATTTTTAGTTAGTTTTGATGTTATTTTTTAGGTGTGAATTGGTGTGCTTCTCCTAAATATTAACATATTTTGGAATAGAGGTTGTCTATGTTTCTTTTTTTTTTTTTTTATGGTACACGGGCCTCTCACTGCTGTGGCCTCTCCCGTTGCAGAGCACAGGCTCTGGACGCGCAGGCTCAGCAGCCATGGCTCACAGGCCCAGCCGCTCTGCGGCATGTGGGATCTTCCCAGACCCGGGCATGAACCCGTGTCCTCTGCATCGGCAGGCAGACTCTCAACCACTGTGCCACCAGGGAAGCCCTATGATTTTTATTGTCTCCTTAATGTTATTAGACCCATATGGTAATGAATCCTTTTCACAACTGATGTTTTCTCTGAGTTTTTTTTCATCATTTCTAACATTTTCCTGAACTGTGTTATTATTTTTCAGCATGTCTTGATTCTAATTTATGTTTTTATTCTGCTTTTTTCCTTATTTTTATACTTCATTCATTCCTTCTATTTTAAGTCAGTGCTCTTCCACTTACTACCAGACAAAATCGCTCAATTTATTGATTTTTTCCACCTATTATTTCATAATGAATTCATGTAAATCTATTTCCTGGAAGGCATAACTTTAACAACACTCCACAAGTTTTAATTTAGTACATCTAATTTCCTTATTGAGTTCATCTTTACCCATGGGTTATTTAGAGATACATTTTTAAATTTCCAAAAATTTTAGATGTGCTTGCATTTTTGTTGCTGTTTTATTGATTTCTGATTCAACTGCATTTATTATTATTTCAGTACTTCAAAATTTCTCAGTTTTGCTTTGTAAAGCAGCATATGAAAATGGTTTTTAAAAGTTTGATGTGGAAATAAAAATAATACAGCTGCTAATCTGCTGTTGTTTAATGCAAAGTTCCTTAGGATAGGTAACACAATTTGCCAATTGCATTGTTCCAATTTTCTATAACTTTATGAATTCATGGTCTATTTTTTTCCTGTCCTTTACAGAGATCACTATAAATCTATCATTTTAAAATTTATCCTTTAAATTTTATCAGTGATATATCCTGAGCCTTTATTAGCAGGTATATTTTTCTTCAAAATTATATCTTACTTGTGAATTAGAGTCTTTATCACAATGAAGTGAACATCTTTACTTCCAGTAGTATTTTTTAATCTTAAAGATTACTCTGTGCTATACTAATACAGACTTATCATCTGGCTTTTATTAATATTTGGATGGAATAATTTTTCAATCATTTATATTAATTATTCCTGTATCTTGATGTTATATGTATAACATATAAGGGGCATATGAAACATATATTAGCACCCTATATCCAATCTGCAATTTGCTTCTTTTACTTGAAGCCTTTACTCCATTTATACTTTTTAAAAATCTCTGTCAAACTGCAAGCAGTGAGATAATTCAAGCCTAAGTATCAGTCCATATGAGGTTCTGTATGTTATTCTAATGGTTGCACTCCTTTATACCCATATAATCAGGTACAATTTGCTTCAGTTCCTCTAAACATTCTCTCACATTAAAAATTTTTGCCTGCCTGGAAGCTGTTGCCTCCTGTTGTTTATTTGTTTGTTCATTTGTTTTATATTCGCAAATGGTTACTTTTCAAACTAAACAGACAAAAGCTAGTGCTATAGATGGAATGTTTATGCCCTTCCTCATGAATGGGATTAATGCTTTCATAAAAGAGGCCCTCATGAATAGGATTGTTGGAAGACAAAGAGAAAAAAATGTCCACTGAACTGAGAAGTTATCTTGAGACTGAAGAATGAGGCAGGCAGTTCCGTATAATCAATGGATCGGTATATTATAGGGTAATTTACATCCAGGGTAGGGTCAGTCAGACTGTGATCCAGAAGCATTAGCAACTGCACTCTGCACCTCTGAGGGACCATTGGGAAAATGTTATAATTAACCTAGGGTATAGGGGTACACACTTGCAGACAGAGATTGCATTCCTAAGTCAAGATTTGTGATGGGTAACTAGTCTCATGGGCATTGAGAATACTTCAGATAAGGTCTTCATCATTGCTTATGACTAACAGAGCATGGAGGTCACCTGGGCCTAATGGTCATTAAACAATATCTATTAACTACAAAGCTCTTGATGACTAAAGAGATCTACTACACATTACAGTACTAGGTAGGGTCAGTGGAAGGACAGGAGGAACTGAACAGGCCCAAGATGGTGTTAGTTATGTTAATAGCCATAGAGGGATTAATGATTTCATAAAAGAGGCCCAAAAGAGTTTCTTAGTCCCTTGCACCACATGAAGGCACAGAGAGAAGTCTGCAGTCTGCAATCTGGAATAGGGATTTCACCAGACCTCAACAGTGTTTGTGGTCTAATCTCTTACTTCCAGCCTCCAGAACTGTGAGAAATAAATATCTGCTGTTTATAAGCTACCCAGTTTATGGAATTTGCAGCCTCAAAGGACTAAGGCAACTAGCTTCATAACAAAGTTACTATGATTAGTTGGTGACTATATTTTAAATCTTGGTTACAACACTGATTTGTCTTCTGCATGCATTTTGCATCCCTTTATAATTATGTCATGGCACTCAGTGTATTCTTTTAAAAAACTGCAGAGTCTAGTATGGGTGGTTTGATCTTCTAGCCAGGCAGTGATAGCATTTTTCAGATAATGGAACATTGAGGCTTTTACAGTGGGTAGTAGAAATCACTTTAATACAATATTTCTGTGCTTATCCCTCTTCTGATTTAGAATATAAAACAAGATTATATTAGTAATACATGAATGGTAACACCACTTTAGAAGAGGGATTCAAAGCAAAGGAGGGTAGTAAAAAGGTTTGTTTGCTTATTTTTAAAAAAAATACTTCTTCAGTATATATTTTTTAAGCTCAATATGATGGAGAAATGGGAGAGAAAAATGAGCAAGATTATACTTTAGGCAAAAATCCAAAACCGTTTTAAGTGTGTGGATCAGACCAGCTGTCTTGTGCAATATGAGGACTCTAGGGGAAAAAAAGGAAAAAAGTTATTCTCAAAATTAGGTAGAGTCTCTGTTGATCATCAAAAGAAAATTTCTCCCAAGAGAGTGGATTCTCCTTTGTATTTACTTGATCTATTTGAATATTAAACATTCCTTATTCAACTCAAATGTAACATTAATACACATTTTTTTCCTTCCTGGTTGTGGCAGAGATAGCAGATTGGTTTGTTAACTGCATGCCCACTGTCCTTTTACATTTCTTAGGATATGCTAGAAGCTGAAAAGTTAAAGATAACCTTTCTCAAAAAATCTTACAAGCCCAGGTTTTGCACATATGTGAATTATGCCAAGTAGATGCATTCATGAGCTATTGAAAAGATAGGAATGAGGTTGTGTTGGTGCTTTTGCTATTTCTGCTGATTCTGTTGATTCTAGTGTAAGGGTTTGTGTTGGGAGAGGAGTGGGATTAGGGTGGGTATTTATAGTAAGTATTCCAGTGCTCAAGATTTGTGAATGTGAAAAATCAGGGCATAGGGCATCTGTTTTTCTGGCATTGGATCACAGCTGAGATAAGGTGGTCTTGCAGCAAGTAGCTCATATGACTTAGCTCTCTGGCCATTGTTTTCTCTTCCTGACTGTGGCAAACACTGCTGTATCCCTAGCGGGAGAGTTTTGAACACCACAGGAGTATTTCTGGAATTTGGCCTATAAGCCTACTCCTCCAATGCTCCCAATGTTCTAAACATCTACTTAGGTGAACTGCATCTTTTTCTGCATGAGGTAGAGTGGCTTAAGTTATCTGAAATCTAACTAGCATTCCTTTTTACCCTTCTTTCAAAAGTTTTATTCTAAAAATGGCTATATTTAAAAAAAAATGACTAGTCTCCTAAAGGACTGTATTCATGATGTTAGAAGTCTCTACTCTCTCTTCTCTAACTTCAGTGAAAATTCTCAAATCTTTCCAGTGGCTTTTGTGTGTGTGTGTGGTTCTTTTTTTTTTTTTTTTTTATTGGAGTATAGTTGCTTTACAATATTGTGTTACTTTCTGCTGTAAAGTGAAGTAAATCAGCTATATGTATACCTATATCTCCACTCTCTTGGACCTCCTCCCCCACCCCCAATTCCACCAATCTAGGTCATCACAAAGCACCAAACTGAGCTTCCTGTGCTTTATAGCAGGTTCCCGCTAGCTATCAATTTTATACATGGTGGTGTATTTATGTCAAACCTAATCTCCCAATTCATCCCTCTCTCCCCTTCCTGCCCTGCCCTGTGTTCACACCTCCATTCTCTACACCTGCATTTCTATTCCTGCCCTCTGAATATGTTCATCTGTACCATTTTTCTAGATTCCACATATATGCATTAATATACGATATTTGTTTTTCTCTTTCTGACTTACTTCTATATGACAGACACTAGGTTCTTCCATATCTCTACAAATGACCCAATTTCATTTCTTTTTATGGCTGAGAAATATTCCTTTATATATATACCACATCTTCTTTATCCATTCCTCTGTCAATGCACATTTAGGTTGTTTCCATGCTCTGGCTATTGTAAATAGTGCTGCAATGAACATTGGGATACATATGTGTTTTTGAATTATGGTTTTCTCAGGGCATATGCCCAGGAGTAGGATTGCTGGGTCATATGGTAGTACTAGTTTTTAGTTTTTTAAGGAACTTCCATACCGTTCTCCACAGTGGCTGTATCAATTTACATTCCCACCAACAGTGCAAGAGGGCTCCCTTTTCTCAATACCCTCTCCAGAATTTATTGTTTGTAGATTTTTTGATGATGACCATTCTGACTGGTGTGAGGTGACACCTCATTGCAGTTTTGATTTGCATTTCTCTAATAATAAGTGATGCTGAGAATCTTTTCATGCTCCTCTTGGCCATTTGTATGTCTTATTTGGAGAAATGTCTATTTAGATCTTCCACCCATTTGTTGATTTGGTTGTTTGTTTTTTTGATACTGAGCTGCATGAGTTTTTTGTATATTTTGGAAATTAATCCTTTGTCCATTGCTTCATTTGTAAATATTTTCTCCCAATCTGTTGGTTGTCTTTTCATCTTGTTTATGGTTTCCTTAAAAGCAAAAGCTTTTGTTTCATTAGGTCCTATTTCTTATTTTTGTTTTTATTTTCATTACTCTAAGAGGTGGGTTATAAAAGATTTTGCTGTGATTTATGTCAAAGAGTGTTTTTCCTATGTTTTCTTCTAAGAGTTTTAGAGTGTCCAGTCTTATATTTAGGTCTTTAATCCATTTTGAGTTTAGTTTTGTGTTTGGTGTTAGGGAGTGTCCTAATTTCATTCTTTTACATGTAGTTGTCCAGTTTTCCCAGCACCATTTATTGAAGAGACTGTATTTTCTACATTGTATATTCTTGCCCCCTTTGTCAGAGATAGGGTGACCTTATGTGTGTGGGTTGATCTCTCGGCTTTCTGTCCTCTTCCATTGATCTATATTTCTGTTTTTGTGCCAGTACCATACTGTCTTGATTACTGTAGCTTTGTAGTATACTCTGAAATCAGAGAGTCTGATTCCTCCAGCTCTGATTTTTTTTTTGTTTGTTTGTTTGTTTTTTACTCAAGATTGCTTTGGCTATACAGGGTTTTTGTTTCACCAGATAAATTTTAAGATTTTTTGTTCTAGCTCTGTAAAAAATGCCATTGGTAATTGGATAGGGATTGCATTGAATCTGTAGATTGCTTAGGTAGTATAGTCATTTTCACAATATTGATTATTCCAATCCAAGAACATGGTATATCTCTCCATCTTTTTGTATCATCTTTGATTTATTTCACCAGTGTCTTATAGTTTTCTGAGTAAAGGTCTTTTACCAACTTAAGTAGGTTTATTCCTAGATATTTTATTCTTTTTGTGGCAATGGTGAATGGGATTGTTTCCTTAATGTCTATTTCTGATTTTTCATTGTTAGTGTAGAGGAATGCAAGAAATTTCTGTGCATTAATTTTGTATCCTGCAACTTTACCAAATTCATTGATTAGCTCTAGTAGTTTTCTGGTAGCATCTTTAGGATTTTCTATGTATAGTATCATGTCATTTGCAAACAGTGACAGTTTTACTTCTACTTTTCCAATTTGGATTCCTTTTATTTATTCTTCTTCTCTAATTGCTGTGGCTAGCACTTCCAATACTATGTTGAATAATATTGGTGAGAGTGGGCACCCTTGTCTTGTCCCTGATCTTAGAGGAAATGCTTTAGTTTTTCATCACTGAGAATGATTTTTTTTGTGGGTCTGTCATATATGACTTTTATTATATTGAGGTAGGTTCCCTCTATGCCCACTTTCTGGAGAGTTTTTATCATAAATTGTGTTGAATTTTGTCAAAAGCTTTTTCTGCATCTATTGAGATCATCATATGGTTTTCACCCTTCAGTTTGTTTATATGGTGTATCACATTGATTGATTTGCATACATTGAAGAATCCTTGCATCCCTGGGCCTGGGATAAATCCCACTTGATCATGGTGTATGATCTTTTTAATGTGTTGTTGGATTCTGTTTGCTAGTATTTTTTGAGGATTTTTGCATATAGGTTCATCAGAGATATTGGTTTGTAATTGTCTCTTTTTGTAACATCTTTGTCTGATTTTGGTATCAGGGTGATGGTGGCCTCATAGAACGAGTCTGAGTGTGTTCCTCCCTCTACAGATTTTTGGAAGAGTTTGAGAAGGATAGGTGTTAACTCTTCTCTAAATGTTTGATAGAATTGTCCTGTGAAAACATCTGGTCCTGGAATTTTGTTTTTGGAAGATTTTTAATTATAGTTTAAATTTCATTACTTGTGATTGGTCTGTTTATATTTTTTAATTCTTCCTGGTTCAGTCTTTTGCAGTTGTTCCTTTCCAAGAATTTGTTGATTTCTTCAAGGTTGTCCATTTTATTGGCATATAGTTGCTTGTAGTAGTCTCTTATGTTCCTTTCTATTTCTGTGGTGTCAATTGTAACTTCTCCTTTTTCATTTCTAATTTTATTGATTTGAGCCCTCTCCCTGTTTTTCTTGGTGAGTCTGACTAAACTTTTTTGTGGATCAATCAGGGAAATTATGTGTAAGAAAGACAGCTGGTTTCTATGTGCAAGAGACTTCTTTATTAGAAGAGACAAGGAAATGGGAACATTTTTGAAACTGGGCTCAGAGCATGAACAATCAGGGAAGGAGTTGAACTGTAATTTTTAATATTTTTTACATCATGGTTTTACAATGTACCAGCACTGTTTTTTCCAGTAATAGTTACTTAAATTTAGTTTGATGAAAGTGATATTTATGACAAATACATTAAAAGCATTTTATTAATTAGTTTTCTATAGCTCTGCATGATAATTCAAAGTATGTCATGTACATTCTTAACAAAGTATTGCTTCTCATTTACATTCTTAACATTGTTTTCTTAGTAACTAAACTATCACTTTCAATAAACTCTAGAACTTAATAATGTTTCTATTATAATAATCCATATCCTTAATTTCCTCCTCTCTTTAGATTGATTTTTTTTTTTCATATTTGCACATAAAATACACAAAAAGAACTTGCCTACAGTGCCATAAATAGATTTTATTTGATTTTCTCCCCCATTTCCCTCTTTAATTTTTAACAACACAAAATAAGTTTAAATGGGAACTCTTTTTGAGGTGTATTTGGTTAATTAATTAGCTAGTATCACATTGTCTTTATTCTCCCTCCCTCTGATTTTTCTCCTTTGGTAGGACCTACAAAAGAGAACAACATCTCTTCTATCTGAAAAGGAAAGTCAGAGAGCTGGGCAAGAACCAAAAATGGTGTGTACCTGGAACTTTAACATATGTGCTGCAAGTTTTTTCTTGGTGCACCTAGGAAACGTAGCTATTCTTTGGAATGAAACTGTTGAAGTGAGAACATTTTAAATATTAAGGTATTTTCCTTCAGCAATGGATATATTATTATTCTTTTCTCTTTTGCATCCAATGATGTTGATAAGTATAATATTAATTAGCTTCTATCCTTTGACCATTTCCTGATTTTCCTTTACACAAGCTTTCAGTATTCTCTCTTGGTCTTTAATGTTCTTAAATGTCAAAATAATATATATTTGCCTTTTTCTCATTTATATTATTACTCTATTCTTTATGAGCCCTTTTAATGTGAAGTCTTAGTGATTAATCTTTACCTTTGTTCTATTTTTGAATTACTGTTTTTATGGAAGCACTGCTATATTTATGTGGAATCCTCTATTACTCTTAATCTCTCTCAGATGTTCTGTATAGAAAGAATGGGGAAAAGAAAAGGCCATTGCTACTACAAAAGTGTATTGTAAGGAAAAGTGAGAGGAAAGAACAGCAGAAAAGTCAGATACCAGTGCCCTGATTAGCCTTCTCTCATGGTCAACCCCAGAATTGAGGATCCAGGTAAGAATGAGAAATACAGAAAATTACCAAAAATCTTACGTCTAATATTTGTGTATCTGAATCCTTGAGATGAGGAAGGCATGAAGTACAGAAGACTCTAGGCACGTACGTATCCACTTTGATGCTCTGGAAAACATTAGAATAAGAGGAGGCTTGTAGGTCTATGGATGAAGCTAGAAAAATAAAATACTAGAAGTATACCTGGACCCCATAGCCTACAAAATTGTGTGGAAAAATCCAGAAATTCTGGCATGTCCTAGAGAAGGGTTGCAGTGGTAATAAGCAGCCCAGTTCAATAACAAACCTGCTTTAAAGGAAAACAGAAATAAAAATCAAAACCCCCAAAACTGTGTAGTTAATACACGTCTGAGAGAAAAAGTCCTGTGACCACAAACTCATTGTGATTTAGATAGTCTGTAGTCCCTAAATTGTTAATGGACCTCCATGGTTACTGTTCAAAGACAATACAAACAACTATGCTGAATATAACAGCTAAGATGCACAGGAAATCATGTAGACTGAGCAACCCCTTTTCTCATTGTGATCCCAAAGTGCAAGCAGGCCCCTCTTTCTTTAAACTAAGCCACCATCTTGGAAAAAGAAGGAAGAAAAAAATGCATAAAATATTTCAAGCTGCTGAAAAGATCACCCAAGCGCAACCAACCACACATTAGTCTCATACTGCTTAGGTTTGCCAATGTGAACATAAATACATAAAGGGAATACAGTAAAGTATAATTTGCACACTATGTGTAGTTTGATACTTATAACAGTGCTGCAGTAGTGTATATCACACTTTTATTATCACAATATTAAAATTGCTAATTTTGTTCTCAAATGTGATTTTAAATTTCTTGAAGGTACAAACCTTTTCTTATTCATCATTTATATTCTCCAAAGCTAACACCATAACTAAGAGATAGGAATCACGCAATAACTACATTTTGGCTACATTTAATAAATCGTGTGAAAAAATCAGGCAGGGATTTTAGTAAAATTCCAGGTGTTTTCTTTGACTTTCCACACACAGCCAGTTTGGAATGTGATATTTCAACTAGCCTATATTTATTAATATCCTTGCTAGAGTAACAATGATATAAAGGGTAGTAATAATTCCTTGAAGATTAATCTTATACCAGAGAATAAAATAGAAAAGTAAGAATCTCTCTCTCTCTCTCTCTTACCCTCATTCTGTCTCTTTGTCTCTCTGTCCCTCTCTCTCTCTCTCTCTCTCTCTCTCTCTCTCTCTCTCTCTCTCTCTCTCTCTATATATATATATATATATATATATATATATATACTGTAAATTTGAGTGGCTTATGTGTTGGCAGACAGATGTTTTGATCCTATCAAATAAATTGTTCTATGTAGAAACACTATTGTATTTGATCTTGAACACTAATCTCAGAAAGAGGCACAAAAAGCCCTACCAACAAGTATCATAATGCCCTCCAAATCTGTGGATTAATATAGGTGTAAGAACCTTACAATTATTATGATATAGTGAATTAGAGAATTTATGTTTCAAATGAAAATTTCTTAACTTTTTCCACCTATGGATAGAACATCATTTATAAGCCAATGATATTGATATAATTAATTCCTCATTAATCTATTTCTATCATTATTTAGATATTGCTTTAAAGATGAATGTCCATCTGATAAGGCCATTGATATCTCAGAACACATGTGAGTTATAGCTCAGTACATGTATGATTTAAATAATAAAAATATATAGAAAACTAAATAATATACATCAATAAGTGTGCATGCAATTATTATTAAAAGTTCAAATTAAGTTTTCTCCTTGGCTTTAAGATAGATTGATATGTTATTTAAATCTAAAGTTGGAAAATCTTTAAGAGCAACTCAAGTTTTAGGATTTCAGATTTTGTGTAGAAGTTGATATCTATCATAACTGACTTTTAGGGCAAATACATTACGGTTATATCCTTATCTGTTCATCTAAGTAATAAAACTAGTTTTGCCATAAAACCAAATGAATTGTTAAATTCACTAGAAAACTCCCTTATGGAAATGATTTATAAACATTATTGTTGAAAACATATTCAGCACAAAACCAAGCCACTTATGCATACCTAAACCTAAAGAGGTGATTCTGGTAGTTATTTCCATTTAATTTAAGAATATATTAGCAGGTAAATATAGATATTGTGCTTTCAGGCATTTCTTCATAGTTATAAAATTGGACTTGGCAAATTCTGAATATTTTTTTCAGCATATATATTCTGAGGTAAATTTTAATAATATAAGAAAGTAATAGTGAGCCATGTTCTTTGCAAGCTGGTTGGAGAACGGGCCTGCAGATATATGCTTCTTGATCCAAGCATGTTAGCTTTCATTCCTTGCATAGAACCAGAGAAGGTCTTCTACATACTCATCGTGTTTTAAATATTTCAAGCTAGGACAGCCTTGGGCCAAGAAATTTTAGATGACCAGCAGTATGGAATGGTCAGGGAATCTCCTATCCAAATATCCTACATTCTCACACAATGTAGTTGCTATCAGTAATCCCCATTCCTTTCAGAAAATAATATTTGTTTTAAAACATAAATATTCCAGGGGAAAATTTACTAGATAAATATTTTTTTCATTCAATTGAGTTGCAAAATGTTTTTGTATCAGATCATTTCGCAGTAACAGAATTTTTTTGAGAAAATAACATTATTCAGGAAAAAAATATAAGTTGTTTCCTAAAGTTGAAGAAAAATAGGATTATGAGAAAAACTATACAAGAGTGGTAAAGTACTTCTATATGCAAGTTCTCTTAGGACTAACTTATTTCAAGAACGCAGAATTATTTATTAAGCATATTTATTTTGTTTATTAAATTTTTTTTTTTTTTTTTTTTTTTTTTTTTTTTTTTTTTTTTTTTTTTGCTGTACATGGGCCTCTCACTGCTGTGGCCTCTCCCATTGCAGAACACAAGCTCCGGACCTGCAGTCTCAGTGGCCATGGCTCACGGGCCAAGCCGCTCCGTGGCATGTGGGATCTTCCCAGACCGGGGCACAAACCCGAGTCCCCTGCATCGGCAGGCGGACTCTCAACCACTGCGCCACCAGGGAAGCCCTAAACGTTTTTCATATATATTATTATCCTCAATTACTGAGCACTTATGTGACAGGTGACTGCTAGATATGTGTTATATGATCGAATCCTTCAATCCAAAAAGAACAGATTATAATTACATGATAAAGATGAAGAAATTAAACTTCACTTAATTTGAATAACTGTCCCAAGGCTCCAGTAATCAATGGAAAGAGATTTTAAACAAGTTAGCCTGACTCCTGAGCTCATGTTCCTAACTACTCTATTATCCTGTTTCTTTCTGCCTCCTCAAACTCTCACAGTTACCCTGTGGAATGAGTATTACCATCTCCTCTTGACAGATGAAATAACTGAGACTTAGGAATTAAAAATAACTTGCCCAAGTTCGTGTGGATAATTATTACTGGCCTCATTTCATTGGAATTTCGACTTTGGATGTCAAACTTAGTGAACTACCGTTGCTTCTCTATCCACATAAGAACTGTTCATTGATATGGTGTGGGGGGGGGGGCAAGGAATGTCCCTGAGGTGATGTAACATTGTTTAAGAATGCATTCCATACCTGAGAGATACATAGGGACATTCCCACATCACCGATTTCTTTGGATTGCTAACCTGCGTCAATAATTTTTGTTGCCATCAAAAGAATAATAATTTAAAAAATTAAGTAGAAAATAAATCATTCTTTTTTGCCTTGTGGTTTTGCTGGATTTTTTTTATCCCAAAAGATAACTAGGTAAATCGACTTTGAATTACTGACTTCCAAGCTATAAAAACACAATACCTAATTCTAAGGGATCAAGGCCAAGGATATTACTTGAGTCAAATACCTGTTTGCAGTGACACTGATGTCCCATATGACCCAAGTCATATCTGGTAGTGCAGGGAGACCAAATACACCTTACTAAGTACCCAGTACTGTGGAGAGAGAAAAATACGAGAACTTTAATAACTTGGCAACAACATTAAATCTCTGATGTCAGAGGTGACAATCAATCCCAAATGAAGGCTAAATGATGACAAAACCAATATACACTTACTTGCAAGCAAGGCGAGTTCTTTATTTGTTGGACACAGCAAGGACATTCAGGAGGATAATGGCTCTACTGCAGGCATTGGATGCTCACATGTCTAAAGAGGCCAGTGCAGATAAGTAAATGCATGAACAAATTGTTCTTTGGAAGCAAACACAATTCATTCAGTAAATGTCTAAGAACAGTCCACTTTAACAATAATTATACTACAACCCACTTTCTAAAAAATGAATCCCTCTCTCACTTTCATTTTTTGAAGTTTGAGTAATATATCATTGACCCTTAGTTTTACTAGATGGAAAACTATAGTGCAAAGGGAAGGATGCATGCCAACCAA
This sequence comes from Stenella coeruleoalba, assembly GCF_951394435.1. Taxonomy (NCBI): domain Eukaryota; kingdom Metazoa; phylum Chordata; class Mammalia; order Artiodactyla; family Delphinidae; genus Stenella; species Stenella coeruleoalba. Next base: position 17,605,494 of record NC_137159.1, on the reverse strand, counting down.
GAGTAGCTTTCTGTGACAGAAAAAAGAGAGAAATGGGAACTACAGCAAATCAGAGTGTGCAGGGTCCTTCAAAACAGTAATTCCGAGAAAAAGCCAATTTTTGCCATACCGGAATGTTGACACTAGTTGTTGACAATCTGATTTTCTAAAAGAAGCAGATGATCTTGGTTTTATAAAATCAATTCATTTTTATTTGGCAATTAAGTGATATTAGACAACTTCTGTGTTGGTAAATATTATGTAGACCATGGCAAATCATTCAAATCTGGTCCAGAGATCCCAATTTTCAACTTCTGCTGCAATGTACAAGATCATGATTCTAGAGTATTTAAGGATTTTAGATGGATTATGGGAGAAATCATGAAGCCCAGGTTAGCATCAATGTCCAGGATACATATAACTCTTTATTTAAAACTCCTGGTATTCTTTGTACTTCATCTTATTGGCTGCCATATTCAAGCAAGTTTGCCACTCCTCTAGATATGTATCAATATAATCCCTACACCAGATGGGCTCCAATCCAAACACTAACTTGAAAAATGTTTGTTTTAAAAGTCAAGCACTGATGAAGGTTTATTAAATCATAGTTGATACCCAATAAGGTATCCAGTCTGTTAAATAACTAGTGAACCATGACCTCCATCCATCCAAGTGCACTCTCATCCCCGACTTACCATTTTCAATCCTTTTGAGCTGCATAAATGTCTAGCACAAAGAAAAGAAGAAGCCTAAACAGGATTGTAGAGAAAAGACAATCTCAGAATTACTCCAATATCATTAGAAATCCAAATTCCCCTATAAATCTGCATTTCCTTTACCACTTCCCTATCTTAGACTATTTTCATTGGGACAGTTGCCCCAAACGTTCAACATGTTTACTCCAAAAGCTATGTAAAATTTTAAGCATGGAAATGGTTTTGTTCTTCCTGCCTTAGGCTACTTCTTATTAAAAATCAAGGAATAAGCCAGGAAGGAAAATTTTTCTTCTCAGATTATAAAATAATTTTCATATGAAAAAGAAAAAATAGTGAGATGTCAGGTTTCTTTTTCCAAATCAGAAAGCAAAGCAAGAAAAAAGGTTACAACATGTTTGACAAGAATTAAATGGCATAAAATAAGATGATTTGAAAGTATTTATTTATATTTTATGATGAATTTTGCTGTGAAGGCTACATTACTCCTTCTGATTTCTAGAAACTTTAATATTTCTGCTGTCTACATTTGTATCATGAACAGTGTTAACTGGTTATATTTCTCCTAGCATGCCTTTCAATCGATTATATGCCTCAGATGAAGGAAATAATAGTACCCAGCAATTCGGTCCTATTCCACTGGAAGTATGCCTCTCAACGTGGGCTAAGGGGGAAAGGGTGCTAAGTTTTAAACGGTTCCCATTGTCAGTGAATAATAAATATCTTTTTTCAAAATTAAACATCCTCTCTATTCACCAATTTACATATCTATATTCATTAAGGACCAATCACAGAATTCCTTTCAAATAGCAGTTTTCTGGATGACTCCTACACTATTCTGATCATTTGCTTTAATTGATAGTACTGCAATTCTTAGATATTGACTTATGACATGCCTAGTTACTACTGTACTACCGACATACTTTCTTTAAAAAAATTGAAATTAAAACGCACAAAACTACATATTTTAATATAATGCACAGTAAAGATCATAATATAATCTCTATAAGTATATATAAAAATAAGTCACACCAGGTGTTTTTTTTTTTTTTTTACCCAGTGTGGGTTCTTTTTGGCTTAGAGTGGCACTGTGTCAGAAGTGTCAAAAGTGTCACTTTTGTAATTGAAGAGTTTCTTAGCAAGGCTTAGAAAATTTAAGAAGGATTAAACAAGGGTTTGAACTATTCAAAAAATGTGGATCATTTTTTGAGGTATGTTTCTCAAAAAAACTTTCTCATTTTCTGTTTTGTCTAACCCACAAACTGGCCTGACCTCTGCCTCCTCCATGACCATTTCTTCTGATTTTAACCCTATGCATTTCTTTAGTACTAACAAAAACCATTTTCTTTGTAGATTTGACAGTATATTTCTGATTCTTTTATTAAAATATAATTACTAGAAATGCAGAGACTTTATCTGTCTCTTATCGCTATCAGGGGATACTTTAGGCATTAAATTACTATCTACATCATCTAGCTATCCATTCTGTGTTTGTTCCTCTCTGAAAGAGAAGGTGAAAAATTATTTGTGCTCAGTCACTTTTTGTATTGGAAGGTTCAAGTATTCTATCCATTTTTTCCTATACATCCCCTGGCAGTGAATCTTTATTATCTCCCTGATCAGTGTTGGTTCTCACTGTAGGCAGCTTGCCAAGAAATGTTCTTCTTTTCTGTTATGATAGCAAAAGTGTAGGCATTCCCACTTTGCCAAGCCCTAAAGTCCTATAAAAGCTTTGAGGAACACCACTTTCGCAACTAAAAACATCCCTTACCAACACTAAGAAAATGTTTCAAGGTGATGGAAGACTGACAAGCTACAGGCTGGTGGGGTTTTCCCCCTGAATTTTTAGCAAAGCATAGCTACCAATCTTCTAGGCAAACTCTGTTACAGGACCTCGCTTTCCCAAAGCGGGAGCAATGCCAAATGCCTATATATCCTGGATTGAAAGGAACCCATTTGGGATAAAAGAATCCCAGTTTGGGGAAAGTAAAAGGGAGAACGTCCCTTATCTACTAAAAGCTTTTACTCTTCCTGGAATGGAAGATGAAATTCCAAGTACTTCATCTAAATCCTATTATATTTCATCTCTTCCTCTGCCTCATCTCTCAGGGAGAAAATGTGTGAGATTGCAAAGGAAGAGCATTCAAGATATTATGAGAAGAGGTTACTATTATCGAGACTTAAAAGAGCATTGGAAAGCACTTCCATTCATTGGAGGCTTGTTTGTCCAACTGTAAAATGAAAAGTTTTCATTAGAAATATAAGGTGTGCTTCAATCATAACAGTTGAAATAGTTTGAATATTTCAGTGATAAATATAATTTAACTGAGTTAAATTCCATTTACCTTAGCTGCTGTGGACAATTATGCTTTCCAAAATTTCTTCCATTCTTTAGAAAATATTGCCAAAAAATGATATTTGAGATGTAATGTTTGGAAGGTTGCTGATACAGTTATTATTTTGGTTACCATTTTTGAGAGCGATATGATAAACCAATTACGTTTCACATTCAAATATTTGACCTTGTTTGAATGATTTTGGCAACATTTCCTTGTGCCTAAAATGGTCCCAAGAGCTATTCAACTGAGAAAAAAACAAACAAAAAAAATGACTGCATAGGAAAATTATGTAATCTAGGTGATTCATTTAGTGAATATGTAAATGCCCATCTCTAAGTAGAAGGACTCTGGGTAAGCGGATCTGTTGACCTACAGGCGTGTTGGGAAAATCTTGAAATGCTGATGGAAGAGTATGTGTCTATTCCATTAGAGAGAAGATAAGTAAGATTCAGGTGATGAATTAGTGGATACAGTAAGCCATAAAATTTAGGCTTGACAAGACCACATTCAGGGAATAGACAAAAATCATCATAGGTTACAACATCAAATATCAGATCGTATTTTATTAACAGGGCAGGAGGATACCTTACCTATTTTTGAAATGGAAGTTCTGCATCCCACATCTTATATGTTGAGTGAGGCAAAAAGTTTCTAAGGCAAGGAAGCAGCAAGAGGTCCAACAACTTCATCAATATTCAGACTAAAATTCACTTACCACTGACAGATGGAAAGTTATCCCATTTCATCCTATGTTTAGAGACTATCCAGTGACATAGTTCCAAATACAAATTCATGAGCACAAAACTTTTTGTTTAAAGTGTTGAGCTGAAAACCCTATATTACAGTTTTACATTCTATTGCAGCCCTAGTGCAAATGCAAAAGAACTTAGCACAGTTCTGTCTGTAAATTCACACCTTTTGCCCAGATTTCTTACTCAAATTAAATAATGATAGTTCATTTCACTTTAATTGAATTAATTTTCTCCACCTGTTTAACCAGTACTATAGATCCCTCATTAACGTTTTCCCACGTTTGTGTTTACTTACAGGAAACACACATTAACACCAAAGCAGTATGCCACCATTTTAAGCCCTCCTATCAAAGCAAACAAATGCAAGAAAAGCTCTTCAAATCAGCCTAAGTTCCCAGGATTATATTAAAGGAAACATAATCCTTTAATAGAAGCCAAATATTATCAGATTTAATATATAAAATTAAATTCAGTATCAAATTTCCTACATCTTGAGGAAAATCTACTGGCAAAGAAAATTATGGTTTAAATGCTAACAAACCAAACTTTCTTTTTTTGTATTGCACCTGTGATAGGTTTCAAAAACATAGTGCTACTTAACTAACAGAGTGTTATTAATGAAATACTGAAATAATTTTTTTATGCTGGGGCTGCACACTTTCAGAGGATATCTAGTATTTACCTTAAACTCTCTGAAAGATTAAAAAAATTAAATACAAGCATTGATTCCATGTATTTCTTTTGAATCTAAACATGATGATTAATGTTACTGTTATTTAAAATTAAGTCAAATAATCAGAAGATATTCAGAAGGATTATAAAACAATAAAGTGGAGGCTTAGACCCATGTTGAGAGAACAGGAGGAGTGAAGGTCCGAGGAGGTTCCACTAAGGGCTTCAGCCTGCAATACAGGAAGGGGTGAATTTTAAGAGTTTGCCTGGAAGCTGCTGAGATTCTTAGGAACTGGAAGATTCAAACAACTACCTGTTTATACTGTAGCTTCTCTATAGCTTGCTGCTGATGCCACTATGAAGCATAAGCTGGGAATTTCCACCAACTCTCCCAGGCTGCTTCATCTCTATAACTAGAAGCTACTTTGAACTTCACATCTTCCCCTTAATCTTTTGTAGCTGCCTCTGAAGAACTGTGCCCTCTCTTCCCCTTCTGCCCTCAGATCTCCCTGAGCAGTTTGCACTGACAAGTTCTAATCTGGAGCCACACTGAAATAAGGAATTTGAACCTAAATTTCTGGATCTCTTCTTCCATTCTTTCCCCACTACAAGCATGGGAACAAATTTCCAAGGGAGCTCCTAGAAACAAAATTACAAAGGAATTGTCAATTCAGTCCATATTTTTTTCATACTGTGCACCATAAAAACATATTCCAAGTTTATGCAAATACATTTTAGGTCAAATTCCAATACTTAAAACTTTCTCAAGATTGATCCTCAAACTTTTAAAAAGCAAAACTACATTTTTAAATGATACACCTATCCTTATTTGGTGTTGTTATTTTCTGTTTCTTCCCCCCAACCCCCAATTTGGAATGTGTTAGTCTTTTTACCGCGGGCCTCTCACTGTTGTGGCCTCTCTCGTTGCGGAGCACAGGCTCTGGACACGCAGGCTAAGCGGCCATGGATCACGGGCCCAGCCGCTCCGCGTCACGTGGGATCTTCCCGGACCAGGACACGAACCCGTGTCCCCTGCATCGGCAGGCGGACTCTCAACCACTGCGCCACCAGGGAAGCCCTGGAATGTGTTAGTCTTTAATGTGCTTTGATGGGGAGATCTGAAGAGCCCACTGTCCAAGGTGATATGCATCTTCCATAGGAAGTTGCAACTCCTTGGGGATGGGCAGATTTGACTAGAGTCCAATATAATAGGTATGTTTTATTTTACATAGTAACTGGTAGGGAAAACAAGAAAAATGGGCCAAAGACCATAAATATTATTCACCTGTGTTTCCATAGACCATCTGAAACTACTTCAAAAGCTATGAAAAAAATTAGATGAAATAGAAATACAAGCAACCCAAGTGAGAAATTGTCTAGCTCTGAAATCTTTTAAAGATGTTCTCTCAAATAAATGTCACTTAAAGTGTTTAGAGTCAGATACTATTTCAGGTTAGAATTCTTTTGAGACGAATAAAAAAATACCCACCTCTTCACAAAATTCTAACTGCCAAGCCAGTGCATTATTTAACTGGCAAAGAATGCAATAAATGAGGGACATAGTCACACAGGGAGGTTGCTAATGGCCAGGATACTGAGCTCATAGCTGAATTCAGTCCAAGTTTGTATGGCTAAGTATTATTAACATCAAAATTTCTGTATGAGGGTTTTGTGCTTCATGAGTTACTGATTTCAGACTCTTCCCTGAGGGAGACATAATAAAGGCACTACAGCACTGATGACCTCTGTGCTCTTCCTAAGGCAAATCTCAAATATCTGGAGATAATATCCTTTCTTTGCGGGGTTGATTGGTGTGGTCCAGTCTCCAACAATTGCTGTTTGTCCAAAATAAGAACAAAGGAACACATGTACATAACTGCTTTCAACACAGCACCACCAACAGAAGAGTTTATGTGGGAAAGGGGACTCCACTATGCTTTGGTAGAGCGAATATCTCCAGCATAAGTGCTTCTAAGTTCATAAATTGAGCCTTGAAATTCTTCCGCTGAAGACTGTTCACCCAGATTTGATTGTTGTATGATTCACTTTGCCTTTTGGAACCAATTTAAGCACAAAAAAGAAAAAAAATAAAAATAAAAAAAAAGGAAACAGAAACATAATGGCCTTTTTAGGCAGCATATTTTCCCTAAATGTTGGACTAGTGAAGTAGTGGTGAGAAGCTGTCTGGTCACCAGTAGTAACTTGTCACTTCAGCAGGTTTTAAACTTTTTAGAAGACCAGAGTTCATCTCAATAATATTAAAATGGAGGAAATATAGAAAAATATTTATGAGAAGATTATTTTACAAAATTTGAGAACATTAAGCAAGATTCATATCTGTACTTTTGGATGGTGCAATTTTCCATGTTCGGATACTGATAATTATTTTTCCTTAACATTTCATATGCAAAATGAAATGAAGAGTCAATTAAGAATGTACCTACCAACATGCCAAAAAAGGGCCAGATAGAAACAAATAAGTCATTCTCTACCCAGGCCATGTCATTAGATCAGAGAAACAATATGATTAACTGCCTGAAAGTTATCAGAAAGCCAAAATGCATCAGGTAAACTCTTCATTTTTTGTCTCTGAGAGAGTGACACTAATCTTTGAGAAAGATTCTATAAAGGGATGCTCAAGAATTTTGGAAAATAGATGTATGGTAAATTCCAGTTTATCTAAAATCTTAGTGTTTTACTATACATATGGAAAGTTAGCTTTCATAACAATTCTGTTAGAATTTTCTGTCCTATTAAATTGAAACACTAACCTTTATAAGTTTTGAAAATAAATGCAGGAGTTGGACTCTATTTTTTTATATTTGACCGCTGACAGATTTTAAAGCTCAACGTTTCCTCTCTCCCTGTGCTCCATATCTGGGTAAGATGACAAGAAGGCCCAATGTTCCCTCCTTTGGCTCCAGAGGGAGACTTAAACACTGCCAGCCTCTGCCTGTGCCTGGGAAGTCTCACTCAGCCCCACATACTAATCACAATTCAAAACCAGGCCTGTCTCCTTTCCCTGTTCCTCAAGCCATTTCAGACTTGTTTGATAGGCCTGTCCTGCTCTCCCCAGAGATCTCAAACATGTCAGTAATAAAACTTTTCATTCCTTCTTGTTGTGTGTGGTATCTTCAGGCTCAATATTCAAAGCAAATTTGGAGTAAGGACCCATCTGCCTCTGCAGGTAACAATAACAATAAACTGTCTGCTATAACTTACTTTGGGAGATTCTCCTTCACACAAAATTGGCAGGATTTTTAAAAAGAGGGGCAGTTAGTTAATTAACAAAGCATAACAGTAGTAAGAGAAAACTAAAAGGTGGTGAAAATTCAAGGAACTTATGATATTTCATTGATTCCAAGATACAACTTTTTTTCACATTTAAGAACTCTGAAATCTCAGTCTTATAACTGATGAAATTAAACAATTTATAAATTTTTCCTTCCTAATGATACATAAATTGATGGTGTGTTTTAAAAATTAATGACAGTTTAGCTATGATAAAATAAAATAGTCAAATGCCATTTGAATAGCTGCATGTTCAGCAGAGAAGGTGTATTTCTGAGTAGAGTTTATGTCTAAATCAAGAAGCAATATTATATGTTCGTGATTGCATATATTTAAGGCCATTGTTTGTCTAGACTCAAATGCCTAGAAAAACATGAATGTGTTGAAACTTGCCTTAGAACTACTGAAGTTCTGATATTAAACATTAAGGGTAGCAACAGGAAGCAAATGGAAGCAATAAAGTTAAAACCTTCTCCAGGTACTATGAATCCAACACAAGGGTTAGGAAACCTAGTCTAGACATACAGATAGCATCAAAATGTATATTTAGGAGGTCAAGGTAGAGCTTCCAAAGGATAAAACAAGTTGAGATAATGAATCTGATCAATTGACAGAATGGATCCCAGAATGAGATAATCAGGTAAAGTTCAGGAGGACTTCTAGACCTCCATTTTATTCGATCTTGTTTGCTTAGTTATATAATGTAAATGTCAAGACTCCTAATAAAATAGTAGTGTAATAATCAAAATAATACCTAACATAAAGTTTCTGTATTAATATTTTGAATGTAATATGTTTAGCACAGGGTGGCCCATGCTAAAGAGTAAATATTATTGTTGTTATTATTATTAGCAAAATCTAAAAGTTAGATGAAGGATTATGCCACATGTTTGCAGACAATGAATTCTGGATTAATTTGAACGTAACTTGATGAAGGATGGTGACTAATGGTGAAACCCAACATTTGTGTCTCAGGCTTTGAATTCAGGTCCAAGTAACTGACAATTTTTAAGACCCCTTATGTGGCAGCTTCAACCCAGTTGACAGGCCTGCTGTTCAGATGAGAATGTTTTCGCAAATTGAAATAGAATGAAATATACAGCAGTAGAAAATAAGTGCCATGTTGTACACTCATTGGACAGATCTCCTCTTGTTGTTTGGGAGGATAAGCCAATCAATTTAAATTTCAATAATTGAAACTAAAAGATTTTGGTAACCTATGTTATATTCTCTAATTCAGCTTAAGTAGCAACAAAGCTAATAGTTTGGAACTATATGAATTTTGTGCGTGTTTCTATATGAGTTCAGAACTCAGATAGAGAAGGGATATATTTGACCCATGGAAACTCCAAGGCATCTATTTTCTACAGTGGCTAAATAACTCTACATTGATAGATTTACAGCTTTTCAAATTCAACATGTGTGAAAACAGACTTCTCTGTTCTTTTGAAAGTTTTTCTTCCTCTTGGGTGCCTGTCACCATCTATTGTAGTGATATTTTTTACTCAATATCTTTCTCTTACCATCACTCAGGACAAAACTAACATTAAATGCTTAGTCATAACTGCAATAATCCCTGAAATATATTCCTTCCTTTCTTTTCAATTAACACATGATCTAAGTCCTAATTGTCTGACACTTAAGATTTTGCATTTTCATTCTAACTGGTCTCTGTGCCCCTAGATTTTTTCCTTTTCTCTTCAGTTCTACCCTCCACCACCACTTATCTTTCTCAAACAAAGCTCTGATCATACTTTTCCCTCACCAGTGAGTGCACATCCAGATCTAAGCTCTCCATCTCATTTTAAAAAGTCTTTCACAATATGACCCTGACTGTTCCCAGCCTTATTTACACCATCACTCCTTGACCTTCCTTCCAAACATTAACATCAATTGTTGACTGCCATGTTATTCAACTTTTCACGCCTTGATCGTGCTGCTTTCTCTTCCCTAAATTCCTGCATTGACTTTGATTATTTGTACATTACTTTTCCTGTTACACTGTGATCTCTCAAAAACAGAGACCGAGATTATAGTGGAGTAGATGCTCAATAAATGTCTATTGAATTGAAATAAGTATCAGACACTTATGTAATGAAGTTCACAGCTTTGTCTAAAACCATGTACAAACTAAGCTATGTTATCTAATTTAGGGTCAGGAACCAGGTTCCAGCTCATAGCTGGAGCTGTTTGAATAGTAGCCAAGTTGAGTATTGCAATAAGAAGGATCTCGGCTATATTAAAAATCAATTGGAAAATGTGCTATTCCCAGTTATTCATAGGGGTTAGGTGTGCAGAACTGTGGGGAAGTGTTCTTGCTGTATATTTTCCAACCTTGCTGAAAAAGAAAAACTATCTTCTATAATGTATTGTTGATTATAGCATTTTATTATTCCTTCTAACATATGTGCAGTGAATGTTCATTCTCTGCCAGACATGTATTTTCTAGCTGTGGTGAGTAAAGCAGTTGATGAAACAGCTCAGGTTGAGCTTTTAATTTAAAAGTGACAGAGAAAAATAACAGAAAATGAAGAAATATATGAGATACATAATTTCAGATGGTGATAAACACTACAGAGAATTAAAACAAGGTGATAGAGTCAACCAAAGTTTTGGTATTCAGTTGATTGGGTAAACAGGGATAATCTGAAGAAATACATTTAAAACTAGAAAGACCCAAAATATGAAGATCTGGTGTCAGTGACTCCAGGAGTAAGAATAGTAAGTAGAAAGGCCTGAAAGCCAGAACAAAATTAATTTTTTGAAGAATATTAAGAAAGCCACTTATCTAGAGAAGATGCAACTTATGGAATATGAAGGATCTTGGTAAAAGAGAATAATGGAGAAGCTTTCAATTAGGCAAGGCCTTGAAAGTAATGATAACAAGTTTAGATTTCATTGTTTAAGTGTGAAAAATAGGGGATGTTTAAGATGTTGTAGGTGAGAAATAAAATGGTCTGGAATAGAATGTTAAGAGCATAATTTAAAAACTGCAGATCCATATGGGGCATATCAACTTGTTGATGGATTGCTTGAGTTTGTGTAGTGTGTAGTGTGTGGTGTGTGGGTGTGGGTGTAGGAGATGATTATTGAGGACTGGAGTAAGAGACATTGGCATATTAAAGATAATTCTAGATTTTTGTCTTAATGAATAGATGATGGAGGGGCAATTTTGGAGAGGAAAATCAAGAATTCTGTTATTCCTATCAAACATTTAACTGGAAATCTAATAGAGGCCTTTAGAGATTCTGACCTGGAGCACAGGGGAGAAGACTGAAGTTATGGATTTGAAGTCATCTGTGTGTAGATGTTATTTAAAGCCATAAAATATCTTTTTTGATAGATAAGAAGTGATTTATTAGAATAGAATGCTTGTGAGGCTTACAAGCGGGTGGGCAAGGGAGTGCTGCACTGAGAACTCAGTGGGCTACAGTTTTATAATCAAAGGAAAAATTGGGAGGAGGAAAAGACCACCTTCTTCCTCATTCTTGAGTAGACGTCAAACTTCCATCATCAGCTCCTCCTCTACATCAGGCAGGGGAGTTTTCTTGTCCCTACATGGTCAAGCCAGGACTGTCATGGTGCTGTGGAAATGAGCAAAAAGTTGGTATAAAGCTGTAAAATTTAAGTCTTACTTCCTCTAAGGCCTCCAGGCTCCATTTTAGAGAGCTCTTTTAGCAATCCTTATAATTAATATGTTTTTGAATTTAACTTGAATTTAACTTCAGAAAAGTGCATAAACATTACATTTACAGTGGTGAATTTTAACTATTTCTCAGATCAATCAGGTTATATTTAATTATATCTTTATTAATCTCTAGTTTTCAAAGTCCACCCTTCTTGAAATTTCACTAAACCACCTATATTTTCTGTCATATTTTCTTTGTTTTAAGAAGCGCTTAGATTTTTTTTGTTTTTTGCTTTTTTAATTTTTTGGCTGCACTGTCCAACTTGTGGGATCTTAGTTCACTGACCAGGGATAGAACCTGGGCCCTCGGCAATGAGAGCATGGTGTCCTAACCACTGGATCACCAGGGAATTCCCTTTCCTCTCATATTTTCTGTCAATGTTTATGCTTCTATAAATTTGGAGAGATTCCTGTCTTCTAGCACCCATACTTTGTATTGCTTTTATGTCAGCCACTACAATTTTACAATTTTTAATTTCCAAAAATGCTTTCATGATCTCCATAGACTCCTTTGCATGAAGTTCTTTTTATAAAGTCAATAATGTATTTTAATATATTATAAAACCTTCTATTTTTTACTTTGTTTATTATATTATTTCTATTTCTTCTGAAATTAATTTTTATATTGGCCTTTTCTTTTTGTGACAGATGGCAAAACTGAATGAATTTAAAATCATATGCCAAAATTCAGGAACTGATTATTTTAAGTTCACTTAATTTTATAGACCCAAAGTTTACCTTCATTTGATGTCTTGGATAATGGATAAACTATATCCTAGATAAATTCCTCAGACTGAAACATAAAATATTTAACTCTGATTCTATGGAAGTGGATGCTTATTGAATAAGGATTAAAGCTTGTGGCAATTATAAATCACAACTTTTGAAATTCTATATTGCTAAATATTTTAACAAAAATTTTCGTATTTCTTACTTTCATTTGCATTTCTAATTTTACCTTCTTACTGCTGACACAACCTGATATTTTAGGCTCATCCTATACTTGCCCCAGCTCTGGAATCAGCCCTGGTTGCTTTCATTGGACAATATTATTTAGGAACCAAAATTTGGGTGTTAAGTGTGCTATTTGCTCTTGGAATGCAGTGATCAGGGCTAGAATATGTACATATGTATATATATTCACCACAGAAACACACACATATATTTCTATTGATCTTTAGCTCTATCTCTTGAGAGATAAATAGATATATAAGATTTTATTCCTATAACTACCTTTATATATTAAAAACCATGAGTTCACACTGATACCTCTAATACAGGATTTATTTCAGTTTTCCCCCTTTCCATATTTTTAACCTTCTCTTTAACAATGAGAAACCTAACTCACATTATCTTATCACTCTGTATTTACTAATTTGTTCACTATTCTGGAATGTAATCAATCTTTCAAATTCATAGGATGCTTCTTGGGCTTTAGCTGTGTCAAACATGCTGGCCAAGTGGTTGCCTCATGGGTCATAGCCTTACTGAACACAACAAATGTGCCAGGAAAATCCATGACTATGGACCCACAGAATACACCAGTCACACCAGACCATTTGTTAGGCCAAGTATAACTATTATTCCAGTTGCCTGGGCCAAATCTTTAGTCTCAGTACAACAATAGACCTGATATTTTAAGCTCATCCTATACTTGCCCCAGCTCTGGAATCAGCCCTGGTTGCTTTCATTGGACAATATTATTTAAAAAATATTCCAAACTTCTATGAAATATGTGAAGTAAGTGGATGAAATTGTTCATGTTTGCATTTTATGTTCATTCTCATGCAGGAAAATCCACTGTATTTGTCATGATTTTACCCATTTCCAAGTAATATTGAAAGAAAATCAAAATACATAGGTGATCCATTAAAACTTTGCCCTCCATGAAAAGTTAGTTACCATGTTCATATCTGACACTTAAGAAAGGTTAAAATGGTGATTCTACTTAGTATACAATCAACGAGGATTTAATTTTAGGAGTCAAAAATGTCATGAATCATCATCTCTAAATCCAGTGGCAGTATCACTTACAATAGCAATAATAATTGCAGAGATAATGATATATTATATCTACATAATAGATTATATGAATTAAGATTATTCAACTAAGTCTCATTACATTTTTATCCTCTCAAAATACCCACAGGTTTGTAATTACAGCCCTTTAATGATCAGGAAACTGAGGATGGGAATGACAAAGCTGTTAGCCTAAATCCAAAATGATTCTCAGTATTTCACCCAAATGAGGATGTTGTCTTCTACACAATAAGATGAATGTAAATTTCCACCTTTGTCCTACTGAGAATTGAACTCTGTTTATCTGCTTGACAATATTATTTTATCTTTATACCTATCATCATTAAGATACTTGTCATCAGTTAGGCTAGTTTGTGCTTGCTGGTGTGCCCTTATTGGAAATTCTCTAATGGCACATTTCAAAGGAAACAAGACTGTTGATGATTGACTAACATCCCAATAGGTAAAACAGACAAAAACTATCAACTTATTCCAATGTTATGGTTCAATGATGATGAATTTTCTTAGCATCTGTTTGTGTGTTTGATTAAACTATCCATCAGCCCATCTGTTTCTAGCTGATAGGGAGTTGTCTGCAAAGAAGTAATTTTGAAAAGCTTACACACTTCGTTTAACAGGGTAGACACAGAATTAAAGTCCTGAGTTGTTGAATTTTCTGGGTAATTCCATTGATGGATTGATTTACAGCATTAATCAATTTACTAGCAATTCCTTGTGTAAATCTAAATGCTTACATGACTACCATAGACTCAGGCCAAAGTTAGGCAAATTAGGTGAAAGTCACAATTAAGAGATGGTATTAAGTTAATAGGCCACAATGTCATCTTGTTCAGGACATTTTGAATTGAAAGCACACGAAGGAAAATTGCCTCTCTGTGCCTCTGCTTTTTTACCTTTATGTGTGCTTTCCTAGAATAGGCTATTACAGTTCATTGCATAGTAGTTTAACAATAGGTTTGTTTCCTTCCTCACATTTTAGTCTTCTCTAATCCATCTGTAATGTTGATTTAATACATGTAGATTATTTTCACTCTCTTCCTCAGAGAATTTAAGTAAGCAAGTCTAAATCTATAGTTTCTCTTAATTTCCCACTAAGTAGTTGATATTGGCAGATTATTTAATATCTTTATGTTTAATTTTTTTTGCATATAAAATGATGATAATTATAATAACTTCACAAAAATTATAAGGATTAAGTGAGATAGCCCAGACAAATTTTTCTCAGGAATGTAAGTTTGATTTAACATTGAAATATGAACCAATGTGCTTCAACACAATGATGAAATAAAGAGAAATATGTAGAACTTCTCAAAAGATACTGAAAAATATACTTGATAAACTTTAACTACTCATGAAGAAAATACTCAAAAAAAGGATACTAGGTCTCTTTCTCATTCGGTAAACAGGGATCTATAAATAACCCATAGCTCATATTATACATTTTACTTAGTAGTGAAATATTGAACATCTGCCCTCCACCCACTCAAAAAACAAACAAACAACCACACACACACACAAAAATCATTGGATACAAGGCAAGGTTTCTGTTCTCTCCAAGTTAGGATTATAGCAGAAGTCCTAGCAATTATATTATAGGAGAAAATAAATAAAAACCATAAAAATTGGAAAGGAAGAAGTAAAATTTGCCTTTATTTACAGATGTCACTGTGGTATATGTAGAAAACCCTAAGAATTCTGTTTAAAAAATACTAGATGTAATATTATTCATATTTAAATAATTATTCATGGTAAACAAATTTGTTTCTATCTACAAATAGCATCAAACAAATGGAAAATGAAATTAAAAAAATACAGTAGCAACAAAACCATAAAATAATTAAGAATAAATTTATGAGTCCTTTTTTTTTCTTTTTTCCTTTAACATCTTTATTGGAGTATAATTGCTTTACAATATTGTGTTAGTTTCTGTTGTATAACAAAGTGAATCAGCTATATGCATATGTATATCCCCAAATCCCCTCCCTTTTGCGTCTCTCTCCCACCCTCCTTATCCTGCCCCTCTAGATGGACACAAAGTACTGAGGTGATTTCCCTGTGCTATGCAGCTGCTTCTCACTAGCTATCTATTTTACATTTGGTAGTGTATATATGTCACTGTTACTCTCTCACTTCATCCTAGCTTACCCTTCCCCCTCCCCATGTCCTCAAATCCATTCTCTACCTCTGTGTCTTTATTGTAATACACGTACACTGAAATTTAAAGAACATTGGTGACAAAATGTAAAAGACATGAAAAAGTAGAGATAGTCTACATTAATTAGAGGGAAAACAACATGTAAATCCTCCCCAACTTTTAGTCCATTCTATTCAATTTGGTCTGTAAAATTCCAGCAGCCTTTGGAAGAATTGACAAGAGAAATGGATGGACCTAAAATGGCCAACACTATCTTGATTAAAAAAAGAATCATATTACCTGATTTCAAGCAATTCCTATAAATTTGTAGTATTTAAGACCATGCAGGTTGATAGAAATTCTCAATTGAATAAATTTAACTCAAAGTACCTTCGTAACATATTTTACTTGGATTTAGCTACATTAGGCTTTCTGTATTTAGCATGATAAGGGATATAATGTGGAACATAAGTTTACTTAAATGATAGCTTAGGTTTTGTCACACCTGTGTTTTTTTGACATTGTATCTATTTCCTTTAATACTCATAGTTTATACCTTTGAGCATTTGGAACTCTCATGAATACTTTGAGCTTCAGTTTCCTTTCCTGTAAAATGAGATAACAAAATCTAGTTCAAATTGGGCAAAATAATATATTAGACAGAATAGGCAAGATTTCACTTTGGTGAAAAGTAACATCTAAAGCTCAGTGACCTGATTTTTAAAAAATGTGCCTCTCTTGTTCACTCCGCATGTTTCCCATTGGTTGGCAAGCATATGTGTGTTCTGTTATCTTTCAGATTCACCATATAAAATACATGTATAGAGGTTTCTCATCCTTTATTCTATGCTCCAGCCTGACATGGCACACATTATTTCTGTTTACGACATATTGGCTAGAATTGGTCATATGGTTCTAACTGCAAGGTGCCTGGGACATGTAAGCTCTGTGCCCAGAAGGAGAATTATCCAAATATAAGGAGCACAAATAATTACTGCCATAAGCATTATGTGAAATAAAGCACAAACACAGACATAGTACTCTGCCTGCCACAGATACCCTCAGAAAAGTATAGCTACTTATTTATTTTTAATTTAGAATTTTGTAAATTGATTACTATTATTCATTCCTTTTATGACATTTTAGTCATTGAAAAGAAGCATGGTGTAAGCGAAAATTCTGTATTCAAGGGTAGGTCTGGATCATACTGATGGGTGTGCAATGGCATTTTTGACTCTAGAAAAATTACATAATGTCCCTGCATTATATTTTTAATTAATTTGATTTTATTAAACATTCTCCTACAAAGTTTCTGCTGGTTTAAGATTATCTGAAGATTATCTTTTTCTAGGTATCTTTATAGACTGACTAGATCTAACCACTTTGTAGCCCAAAGTTTAGCAAGTGAATTTTGTTTTTTAACTTACCCTCTGTAGACAGCATTACACTTACCATCTGAATCTTGGCCAAAATGTGTACAAAGAAAAGATTAAAACATTATTCAGTTGGTTATGAACACTGTAATCTGTAAGAGAAGGACAGGTTTTTAAAGTGGTCATTGTTGGCTGGAAGGCATGCAACGCACATTTATAATTTTAAAGAAGTGTTTCAGTTATCCCAGAAGATTTAAAATGTTGTTTCAGACAAATAAAGAAGGTAGTTTTATTTTTAACCTTGCTTCAAACAGCTCTCACCTCTAACCTAAAACTCAAATTCAGTGGATTGTCTACTTTTACCTTTAGGCAAGGGATGGTATTCAGAGCACAATCCAGATAAAGGAGGCCATCTTCCTTTCTGAAGAATTTATGTTGCTGAACTTCAGCCTAGAAATCTCTTTAGGGAAGAACCTTCTGGAAGAAACCATTGTCCAGTAACAGGCAAGATAAAGTCAAGATCTCTGATTAGATTTGGCCTTTACTTATAGGTTGGAGAAATTATTTAATAGTTTAAGTTTTCATGGCAGACCAAATTGGATGGATCCCTGAATCATAGCTAGGGAATGAAAAGTGATATTGGAATGAGAAAATTCATATTCAATTTTATTTATGCTACTTTTTATGTTTGATGTCCAGCAAATATTTAAAGTCCCTTAGTCTGTTTCTACATCAAGTAAAATGGCTTAATAAAGTTCCACTATGGTTGAAGATATTAAAATGCAAAGACATTGTATAAATTATAAACTGTTGCAGAATTTAAGATTTTATTTTTCCTCTTTGCATTCAATGTAGGGTCTGGTACAAAATAGGTAACCAATGATGTTGTCTGAGTGAATGGACATATAAGTCATGAAGATTAATGCTTTAGGAAGCAAATTATGTATTTGAGCATAATAGGAGAGCCAGGTCCTACTCTGAATTCAGGCCCCTGTATGGAAAACCTGCTTTACCACACCAGGGGTAAATTTACATGAGATAATTTTGTTTGTGCTCAATGATGTTTCCAATAAAGTTACTGGATAATATTTATTGTGATTAATTGCATTTTTAAATGTATAAGTTTAGACCAAGTCTACGTACATTTAACCTTCAATAGAATTGTGTTCAGATTAAAACTCACACTAATATTTCCATGATGTTCCTTAAGTGACAGGTAAATGCAGGCTGTATTCTGCTTAATCAGGGCTTTAAACTATGTTTAAGTTATTCAATAGTTTCTGTTAGAGTGAAAGAATAAAAGGATGGCAAATAAAGTAAAAACTGATAGAAAATGTAAAAGAACAAAATTTCATGTGATTTTTGTCTAATTTTTCACCCCTGCTTCCCTAGTGACTGATTGTCAGGCACATAGAATTAGCCCAATAAAATTCAATGATTAAATAAATGAAGGATGAGGAAAATAAGTTGTTAAGAGTATATAGGAAAAAATGGATTGTGACAATGAAGAAAATAAAGAAAAAAACTGAAGAGAATGACTAGGAAATATAAAATGGAGTGTGGCAACAAGTGGGGTGTTGGGAAAAAATCATGAGGGGAGAAATTCAGATATTTTCTCTGCAGTCCAGAAGGGAAAATAAGAGAATAAATGGAACCAAAGTATGACCCATTTTGACTGCATGATGGTCACTGAAACATCTAAAGACTTCCAAGATTGAAACTACCTCAGGATGGGAAGAGTTCTCAGTCACCTGAGGTGTGTGTTGTAAAAGGAGTTCATGCACTACATCAGTGCCCTTGAACTGGAGGGTAATTGGAGAGTCAGAACTTGCTCTGAATTCATGCTCCCTACATTAAAAAAAATAATAAAATGATATTAACATTTTTATACTATGAAATTAAAATATTCTGTGATAATAGAATTTGGAAGATTTACAGTGTGTTGTGAAAGAATCAGAGAAAAATGAAGGATTGACTCAGTTATAATTTCCTTTTTCACTAATCTATCAGGAGGAAGATGGAGACTAGAGAATGCAATGGAAGGACCAGTTTTCTCTATCCTCTAATATCCATGAAGGAATTTGCCCTCCTCTGGCATGTTTGAACCAAATTGAAGCATTTGAAATGAAACTTCAGGCAGATCCTTGTCACTTATAATATTTTGATTGCAATTAATTTATCCAATATTATATCATTTCGCTGTGTT
The DNA here is from genome assembly GCF_951394435.1 of Stenella coeruleoalba. Classification (NCBI taxonomy): domain Eukaryota; kingdom Metazoa; phylum Chordata; class Mammalia; order Artiodactyla; family Delphinidae; genus Stenella; species Stenella coeruleoalba. The sequence continues at coordinate 17,586,307 of NC_137159.1, read as the reverse complement.
ATTTTGTAAACTACATGAATTATTTGAAAATCATGTATTTTAATTATAGAATAACAAATGATAAGAACATTCATTTTGTGTTAAAGGGATAAATATGTTGGCTCTTTAATTCAAGAATATAAATATTCAACCTAAAGGCAGTCTTACATAGTTTTATTATTTTCAAAGATGAAAAAATGAAATATTAATCAAACTTTCACCATCTTCTTTTATTACAGTTTAAAAAATATAGCCACATTTCTGCCCTTGCCTAGAGGAAGTATGTTAATAAGAGCAACCTGCTTCAATTATGAATCAAGAGGCAAATACATTCTGCACTGCAAAGCATAATACAATTTTAGATTTAAGAAAGCAACATAGATTAAAATTTACATATTAATTAGCACACAAAGCATAGATGACACTGAGATGGTAGCTTTTTCTAGAAAGTAATTTTGAACATCAATAAAAATAATATACACAAATAAAATAGTCAGCTTCAGAATAAAATACCTATGAGGATATATAGACTATAGCACAAAATATTAAGATTTTTGAAACTTGGAGCATTTTTTATACCTAAATATTTGTTTAATAGAGCAAAATAAATAAAGTAAAAATAACAAATTAATAAAATGTCCTGTTTCTATGTATTTCTTCATATGAAAGAAATAATAAATATGTTTTTGCTTTAGGTATTGTCTTTGCCCTAGTTCAATAGCCCAGTATCTCTACTAGGGAGAAAATAATGGAAAAATTTCACAGGAACATAGTATATATTTAGGTAACATCACCTAAGTTTTAGGTTGAATCTGTGTTCTGCACAATTTAGTCACTTTTCTTCTCTGTAACATAGTCATAATGTTTCTCCCTTTATCATTTCTGCCTTTCAGGCTCTATGTTTTACTTTGAGCCATGCAAGAGAGTGAAATATACAAACATGAGTTGTAATTTTAGAAACCCAGGAATATTGTCTGTATGTCATTTACATCATATCAAACCATGTCTCTGTATATATTCAAAGACTAAAAGCCACAATCAGGAAGTAAGAAGGAAGTAGAGACCAGTGGAATCTGTACTGTCTATGATAGAGATCTTGAAGAAGAACAGAGTCTGCAAGGATCCTTGCATTTTGGAAATTGGACTCTGGAAATGGAAGATTTTTGTGTTATCTACCCACTAATTTTTTTATAGAATCAGGAAATTGAGTAGGAGAGAATCTAGAAGTTCAGCAGATCAACCTATAGGTTAGATGAACAGCGGGTAAACAAAAGGAAACAGATAAGATTCCCTGAAGAGTAATTTTCCCTTAGGTTTTGAGGGATATTATTCAATGCCCAAATAAAAACACAGCAGAGCCATAGCCAACCAACATGCTCTTTCTTTTCATTTAAGGATTAGTACAGAAGAAAAAAACTCAAACAGGATAAATATTCCAGCAGAAGAGAAAACAACAAAAAAAAATACCTCAGACAACCCTGAGGGAGAACATACCTCTGAATACCTCTGAAGAATGATTAACAGTGGGAAACAGAAGACATGTTTACACATGGTTTGACATTCTTAACAGTATGCAACAAACGCACACCTCTGGAAAAAAAAGATGAAAGGCATAAGAACAAAACATCAAGAGATAAAAGGAAAATAGCATAAAATGTCAGAAATAGTGGAGGTGAAATGGAAGCAGGTGATATTAAAACACTTTAAGGAAATAAAATTGCAGTAGAAAAATTAAAATATAGTATTGAAGTATTTTGACAGAAACAAACATCAAATGTCATGTGCAAGATAATTTGTAAATCTCTTTATACTCTAATTGAAAATAAAGATGAACACAGTGATGTTAAAATATATGAATAACAGAGATGGAGATGCTATCCTAATTTTTTCAGCAATCGTGCTATAACCTGGAAATAAAAAAGTGAACAAGAACAAGTTCCATTTTTACTATCACAAGGTAACATTGTTTTATGTACAGTTATAGGACAAATAAGTTCACTAGAAAAGTTTCAATAATATATAAAAGGTAAATTTCATCCAAGATATTATCAATTTATGAGAAAGATTTATTTTTTACATTTTGGTCTACAAAGATAGATGATTATGATATATAGATTAATACATTAGCAGATCAACATAAATTTGGTATGAATGTAAGTATTTTTCATATTTTGACACATCCAGCTCCCTAACTATATTTGGGAAATTCTTTTTTATATTTTTAAACACACTTATTGGGGTATAATTGCTTTACAGTGCTGTGGTAGGTTCTGCTGTGTAACAAAGTGAATCAGCTATATGCATACGTATATCCCCATAACCCCTCCCTCTTGCATCTCCTGCCTAAACACCTTAACCCACCTCTGTAGGTGGTTGCAAAGCACTGACCTGATCTCCCTGTGTCATGCAGCTGCTTCCCACCAGCTATCTAGTTGACATTTGGTAGTGTATATACGTCAATGTTACTCTCTTACTTTGTCGCAACTTGCACTTCCCCTCCACGTGTCCTCAAGTCCATTCTCTACATCTGTGTCTTTATTCCTGTCCTGCACTTGGTTCATTAGAACCTTTTTTTCTTTAACATTCCATAGACATATATTGGCATACGTATTTGCTTTTCTCTTTCTGACTTACTCCATTCTATATGACAGACTCTAGGTCCATCCACCTCATTACAAATAACTCAATTTTGCTTCTTACTATGGCTGAGTAATATTCCATTGTATATATGTGCCATATCTTCTTTATCCATTCATCTGTCAATGGACACTTAGGTTGTTTCTATGTCCTGGTTATTGTAAGTAGTGCTTCAATGAACATTGGGGTACATGACTCTTTTTGAACTATGGTTTCTCAGAGTACATACCCAGTAGTGGGTTATATGGTAGTTATTTTTTAGTTTTTTAAGGAACCTCCATACTGTTCTCCATAGTGGCTGTATCAATTTACATTCCCACCAACAGTGCAAGAGGCCTCCCTTTTCTCCACAACCTCTCCAGCATTTATTGTTTGTACATTTTTTGATGATGGCCATTCTGACTGGTGTGAAGTGATACCTCATTGCAGTTTTGATTTGCTTTTCTCTTATGATTACTGATGTTGAGCATCCTTTCATGAGTTTGGTGGCAATCTGTATAACTTTTTGGAGAAATGTCTCTTCAGGTCTTCTGCCCATTTTTGGATTGTGTTGTTTGTTTTTCTTGATATTGAGCTGCATGAGCTGCTTATATATTTTGGAGATTAATCCTTTGTCAGTTTCTTCTTTTGTAAATATTTTCTCCCATTCTGAGGGATGTCTTTTCATCCTGTTTATGGTTTCCTTTGCAGTGCAAAATCTTTTAAGTTTCATTAGGTCCCATTTGTTTATTTTTGTTTTGATTTCCATTTCTCTAGGAGGTGGGTCAAGTAGGATCTTGCTGTGATTTATGTCATAGAATGTTCTGCCTATGTTTTCCTCTAACAATTTAATAGTGTCTGGCCTTACATTTAGGTCTTTAATCCATTTTGAGTTTACTTTTGTGTGTGGTGTTAGGGAGTTTTCTAATTTCATTCTTTTACATGTAGCTGTCCAGTTTTCCCAGCACCACTTATTGAAGAGGCTGTCTCTTCTCCATTGTCTAAACTTGCCACCTTTATCAAAGATAAGGTGACCAGATGTGCGTGGGCTTATCTCTGGGCTTTCTATCCTCTTCCATTGATCTATAATTCGGTTTTTGTGTCACTACCATACTGTCTTGATTACTGTAGCTTTGTAATATAGTCTGAAGTCAGGGAGCCTGATTCCTCCAGCTCCATTTTACTTTCTGAAGATTGCTTTGGGTATTCAGGGTCTTTTGTGTTTCCATACACATTGTGACATTTTTTGTTATAGTTCTGTGAAAAGTATCATTCAAAGTTTGATAGGGATTGCATTAAATCTGTACATTGCTTTGGCTAGTAGAGTCATTTTCACAATATTGATTCTTCAAATCTTCAAAGAACATAGTATATCTCTCCATCTGTTGGTATCATCTTTAATTTCTTTCACCGGTGTCTTATAGTTTTCTGCGTACAGGTCTTTTGTCTCCTTAGGTAGGTTTATCCTAGGTGTTTTGTTCTTTTTGCTGCAGTGGTAAATGGGAGTGTTTCCTTAATTTCTCTTTCAGATTTTCCACCATTAGTGTGTAGGAATGCAAGAGATTTCTGGGCATTAATTTTGTATCCTGCTACTTCACAGATGCATTGATTATCTCTTGTAGCTTCCTTGTAGCATCTTTAGGATTTTCTTTGTATAATATCATGTCATCTGCAAAGAGTGACAGCTTTACTTCTTCTTTTCCGATTTGGAAACCTTTTATTTCTTTTTCTTCTGTGACTGTTGTGGCTAAACTTCCAAAACTATGTTGAATAATAGTGGTGACAGTAGGCAACCTTGTCTTGTTTCTGATCTTAGAGGAAGTGCTTTCAGTTTTTCACCATTGAGAATGATGTTGGATGTAGGTTTGTCATATAGGGCATTTATTATGTTGAGGTAGGGACATTCCCTCTATACCTACTTTCTGGAGAGTTTTTGTTTGTTTGTTTGTTTGTTTGTTTTTTATCATAAATGGGTGTTGAAATTTGTCAAAAGCTTCTTCTGCATCTCTTGAGATGGTCATATTATTCTTCTCCTTCATGTTGTTAATATGGTTTATCACATGGATTGATTTGCATATATTGAAGAATCCTTGCATTCCTGGGATAAACTTCACTTGATCATGGTGTATGAGCCTTTTAATGTGCTGTTGGATTCTGTTTGCTAGTATTTTGTTGAGGATTTTTGCATCTATGTTCATCAGAGATATTGGCCTGTAATTTTCTTTTTTTGTGACATCTTCGGTTGTGGTATCAGGGTGATGGTGGCCTCATAGAATGAGTTTGGGAATGTTCCTCGCTCTGCTATATTTTGGAAGACTTTGAGAAGGATAGGTGTTAGCTCTTCTCTAAATGTTTGGTAGTATTCCCCTGTGAATCCATCCATTCCTGGGTTTTTGTTTGTTGGAAGATTTTTAATCACTGGTTCAATTTCAATGCTTGTGATTGGTCTGTTTATATTTTCTGTTTCTTCCTGGTTCAGTCTTGGAAGGTTGTGCATTTCTAAGAATTTGTTCATTTCTTCCAGGTTTTCCAATTTATTGGCATATAGTTGCTTGTAGTAATCTCTCATGATCCTTTGCATTTCTGCAGTGTCAGTTGTTACTTCTTTTACATTTCTAATTCTATTGATTTGAGTCTTCTCCATTTTTTCCTTCATGAGTCTGACTAATGGTTTATCAATTTTGTTTAACTTCTCAAAGAACCACCTTTTAGTTTTATTGATCTTTGCTATCATTTCTTTAATTTATTTTTCATTTATTTCTGTTCTGATCTTTATGATTTCTTTCCTTCTGCTAACTGTGTGGTTTTTCTGTTCTTTCTCTAATTGCTTTAGGTGTAAGGTTAGATTGTTTATTTGAGATGTTTCTTGTTTCTTGAGGTAGGATTGTGTTGCTATAAACTTCCCTGTTGGAACTGCTTTTTCTGCATCCCATAGGTTTTGGGTCATCATGTTTTTATTGTCATTTGTTTCTAGGTATTTTTTTATTTCCTCTTTCATACTTTCAGTGATCTCTTGGTTATTTAGTAGTGTATTGTTTATCTTCCATGTGTTTGTATTTTTTACAAATTCTTTTCCTGTAATTGATATCTAGTCTCATACTGTTGTGTTCCGAAAGGGTACTTGATATGATTTCAATTTTCTTAAATTTACCTAGGCTTGATTTGTGATCCAAGATATGGTCTGTCCTGGAGAATGTTCCATGAGCACTTGAAAAGAAAGTGTATTTTTGTTGCTTTTGGATGGAATGTCCTATAAATATCAATTAAGTCCATTTTGTTTAATATGTTATTTAAAGCTTGTGTTTCCTTGTTTATTTTCACTTTGGATGATCTGTCCATTGGTAAAAGTGGGATGTTAAAGTCCCCTACTCTTATTGTGTGACTATTGATTTCACCTTTTATGGCTGTTAGCATTTGCCTTATGTATTGTGGTGTTCCTATGTGTGTGCATAAATATTTACAATTGTTATATTTCCTTCTTGGATTGATCCCTTGATCATGATGTAGTGTCCTTCTTTGGCTCTTGTAATAGTCTTATTTTAAAATCTATTTTGTCTGATATGAGAATTGCTAGTCCAGCTTTCTTTTGATTACCTTTTGAATGGGATATCTTTTTCAATCCCCTCACTTTCAGTCTTTATGTGTCCCTAGGCCTGTAGTGGGTCTCTTGTTGGCACCATATATGTGGGGCTTGTTTTTGTATCCATTCAGACACTCTGTGTCTTTTTGTTGGAGCATTTAATCAGTTTTCATTTAAGGTAGTTATTGATATGTATGTTCCTATGACCATTTTCTTAATTGTTTTGGGTTTGTTTTTGTAGGTTTTTTCCTTCTCTTGTGTTTCCTGCCTAGAGAAGTTCCTTTAGCATTTCTTGTAAAACTGTTAGTGCTGAATTCTATTAACTTTTTCTTACTTGTAAAGGTTTTAATTTCTCCATTGAATCTCAATGAGATCCTTGCTGGGTAGAGTAATTTTGATTGTAGGTTTTTCCCTTTCATCACTTTAAATATGTCCTGCCACTCCCTTCTGGCTTGCAAAGTTTCTGCCTTGAAATCAGCTATTAAACTTATGGAGATTCCCTTGTATGTTATTTGTTGCTTTTCCCTTGCTGCTGTTAATATTTTTTCTTTGTATTTAATTTTTGATTGCTTGATTAATATGTGTCTTGGCATGTTTCTCTTTTGGTTTATCCTGTATGGTACTCTCCATGCTTCCTGGACTTGATTGACTATTTTGTTTTCCCATGTTAAGGAAGTTTTCAATTATAATCTCTTCAAATATTTTCTCAGATCTTTTCTTTTTCTCTTCTTCTTCTGGGACCCCTATAATTCGAATGTTGGTATGTTTAGTATTGTCTCAGATGTCTCTGAGACTGCCCTCAATTGTTTTAATTCTTTTTTCTTTATTGTGCTCCCTGGTAGTTATTTCCACCATTTTATATTCCAGCTCATTTACCCATTCTTCTGCTTCTGTTATTGATTCCTTATAGAGATATTTTTAATTTCAGTAATTGTGCTGTTCATCACTGTTTGCTCTTTAGTTCTTCTAGATCTTTGTTAAATGTGTCTTGTATTTTCTCCATTCTGTTTCCAAGATTTTGGATCCTCGTTACTATCACTACTCTCAATTCCTTTTCAGGTAGGATTCCTATTTCACCTTCATTTATTTGGTCTTGTAGTTTTGTACCTTGCTCCTTTGTCTGTAACAATTTTTTTTGTCATTTCTTTTTTTTTTCTTTTTTTTTTGGGTGGTGTTATATTCCTGTCTTACTTGTTGTTTGTCCTGAGTTGTCCAGCAGTAGAATTTGCAGATAGATGGATAGAGCTGGGTTTTCATGCTGAGATGAGGACATATGGGAGGCCTCACTCTGTTTGATATTCCCTGGGGTCTGAGTTTCTAAATTAATCCAGCAGTTTGGACTCAGAGCTCTCACCACAGGAGCTCGGGCATGACCTCTGGCCTGGGAACCAAGATCTCACAGCTTCATGGCATGGTAAAAAAAAAAAAAAAAAAAAAAAAGGAGCAGTACAATATCAAAGAATAAAAAACAAAATAAAATTAGAATGATAAAAAAATATATGAGGAAAAATAAAACTATATCTGAAACAACTGCAACAAGGTAAAATAAAACCACAACCAAAAAAAGAAACATTATATATAAAGAATAAAATATTAGAAAAATAAAAGATTTATTAGGAAATATAAAAATATAAAAGAATCAACCACAATGAATCAACAAGGTAAACAGGACCCCAATCTAAAAGAGGAAAAAAGAAAAGAAAAAAATGCTTTGGCTATGGGGGTGGCATTTAGGTGGGGGGTGTGGAACTTAGGCAGGGGCAGGGTTTAGGGTGGGGCGAGACCTAGGTGGGTGGGGGGGTGATGTGTGAACGTGTGGCAGGGTCTATGTGGGGTGACGTTCATGCATGAGGTGGGGCCTCTAGTTAGGACCTGTGCAGAAGGTGAGAGGCAGCACATGGAAAGGAGGGCCTCTGGATTGTGGAGTTCTGGAGTTTGGAGGTAGGACCCTGAGTGAGGGTGTGTCGGTGGGGTTTAAGCCCAGCACAGTGCAGGGTGTCTCCGAGTGTAGAGGTGGGGCCCTGGGTGTGGGTGTGGGGTGGGGCTTGGACTCTGCACGGCAGGAGGGAGGCTCTGAGGGCAGAGGATTAGGCCCAGGAAGCCAACAGGCTTCCCAGTGCCTAAATGGACAGGGAAAGCACTGGCCCTGTTCCCTTCCATTCTTTTGCGGCCCTACCCAACTGTCTCCCCCAGGGTCTCCCCCATTGTCACTGGACCCCCGAACCATGAGTAGGTCCTGCTGGGTGTAGGAACTCCTCCCCTCCCCCAGACACCCCTGAGGGGTGCCATCCCGGAGGTCCAACCTTTACTTTTGCTCCCCTTCTCTCCCTCCCACTCACTCAGGACTCACATGGCTGGAGGGGACCTCGGTGGGCAGAGGATCAGGCCTGGGATCTCAAAAGGTTCCTCGGGGTACAAGTGGGCAAGGGAAACCTCTCTACACTCCCTTTTGATCCACTGCTCTCCCAATGGTTCTCCAATTTCCCCTTTCAAGTGTGGTATCCCTTCCCTTCCCACAGCTGCCTCTTAGGGGCACCAGTCCCGTCACACTTCCACTTCTCCTACCCCTTCACTCCCCCCACACCTCACATCCTACCCAATTGTTGGGGTTTCCTCCCATCCCCTTAGGTGTCCGTGGTCCCCCACCGGTGCCTTGTAGGTGCCCTAGTTGTGCAGAGATGTGAATTCTGCATCCTGCTATTACACCACCTTGACTCTCAGAAAATTCTTATTTTGAGTCATATATGTCCAAGACAAATACTTTATTTTAACTTTCATGCTCCATAGTATGTAGGGCATAGGAATATGACTTGGAATCTTATAAGATCCTTGTACTGGAGCCTTCAAATTAGAAGTGAATAATGGAGACGTCTGTTTTTTATTTCCAGTAGAATGAGACTAGATAATCAAGACCAGCCCTTCCAATGAAAATAACTGGGAAAGCTGAACTATCTATTCATGTGCTTGAGGAAATCACACAACTAAGAACATGATAAAGAAGTAGGAGAGAAGGAGAATTACTTGTGTGGTAAAACCTGAAATTGGGGACAGAATTTTTGTTGACTCCTAAAGAGGTAGGTTGAAAAACTGAAATTTTTGAGAACTACAGAAAGAGAGAGGTGAAAATTGTACTTCACTCTATATGATAGGCAGAGTAATTGTCTCCTAAAGCTGTCCATACCCTGATCTATGGAACCTGTACATATGCTACTTAACATGGCAAAATGAACTTTGAAAATATGATTAAGATTAAGGACCTCAAAATGAGGACATTATTTTAGATTATCCAGGTTGGCTTAATCCAAGGTGGGTATTCTCAAATATTTTTTTCAATAAATATTTTAACATGTACTTAGATAAATATTCACTAATATTTGCCCTACTCTTTATATGCTGTTAAATTAGCTTTCTCACATATATTAACAACTAATAAAGTGTTCTCTCTCTATCTTTCATTCTATCTCTTCTCTCTTTGTGTGTAATATATTGATTGGTCTTAATATATATTGATTATTTTATTGGTCTTTTTCTCCATTTGAATTCACTAAGTTTTCTTATCATTTATCTCTGAATATCTTAGATTATTTTGCTGTTCTTTCTCAAGTATCCAGAATTAACTATTAAGTTTAATGTTTACTTATGTCTTCTTTAATATTGGAAGTGTTTATAGCATTAACCTTTACTGTGAGTACAGTAGGTCTACTTGCTGTGCTTTGATAATTAATGATCACGTGGTCACTAAGTATAATGTAAAGTGTAGTCTCTTTGACCCTAGAGTTGTTTAGGATTTTTTAAAATGACCTAATGTTCTTGAATCCCTTTCCTTTTATTATTATTAATTTGTCAAAAAATTACTAAGAGTTTTTACAACTCTTGGCATAATTTTATAAACACTTTATGATTTAAAAAAACAATCTGTTCATAAAATGTCATGAGTTAAAAAAGAATAATTTTCATATTTGTAATGTATTTATTACAATGCTTAGAGAATTACAGCCATACCATGCATTGTTCATAGAATATTAGACATACATGATAACACTTGCTATAATTTATAATGGTGCTTATTAATGAAGGTTAACAGCTTAGCAAGCTTTTCATGTGAAGATGGTAATGAGTAGATAAAAATTTACTGACAAATTTGTATACTTGGCCCATTATCTGTATCTGGGTTGTTTCATCTTAAGGCTTGCTGACATTGTACTAAATGTTTTAATTCATTTTCTAAAGTTACAAATAATATGCATCATTTGAGGTTAAAATTAATTTGTTCATAAGATATACCATTTGCAAAACTCTTGAGTAAGAAATTAGTAAATGACCTTAATGCTGCCATGGACCCTGATCTTTCTTCTAATTCACTCCTACATAATCCTTCTCCAACACAGTGTTCCCAAAGATGTTATGGAATTCTGGTGCTGAGTCTCACACTATGGCACTCCATCTCCTGGAAAGAATTTCATGAATAGGTGTTTTTCTTCTGACCCATAGCCTGAATTGTATAATTTATTTCATCTATTCTGTGAAAATTTGAGTGCTTCTTATATGGCATGTACTTGGCTAGCCACTGAGTACATAAATATGTCACAACAGAACTGGCTACTGCCAGCATGTCACTAATAATCTAATAGGATACACAAAAAATTGTCAATTATTCAAGAAAATGCAAAGGTAGAACCATCACAATTGACTAAAGAGAAGATGTAGATTTGTATGGAGTCCAGAGAAAAGACATTAAAGCTAGTCAGCGAAGAATTGGAATGCATTCCAACAGAAAATGATGGTTTAGTTAAGTTCTAAAGGATGAGGAGGACTTAACCTAACAAAGTGGGAGCAGGGTGGGCGTTCATTCTAAGAAGATAAATTTTCACATGCAAAACACTGTAGCAATGTGAAGCCACTAATAAACTAACATAGGAAAAATTAAATAATAAAATTACTGGATAAAAAGAACCTGAAAATAGAAAAAAAAAAAAAAGTTCTGTAAAACAAGTGGGAAGACTAGAAATAAGTGTCATGATATTAGATAAAAACAAAATATGTCACAATTGCAGTAGGTGACTATAAAACTTCTTATATAGTAGTACACAGAGCAAATAAATCACAACAAACACAACAAAATTCAAAATTTATAAAGATATCATAGAACTGAACAAGACGATTAAGAAAATGAATATATTGGCAAATTGGGATTGGTTTTCCATAGTTTTACAGATAGTTTTCCCTCTTTTGTGTTAAATCACATGACATTAACCTGCATTACTTTTGTGTTTCTGGTGTGTCTCTTCTATCCACTAACAGATAAACTTTGCATTGGCAAGGTTTAAAACATATTGTTTGTTTTATTAAGAAAATACCTAGTATTTAATAAAAATAATATTTTTGTGAGAAGAAAAAGAGCAAAGCAGAAGAAAAGAAAGAAAAAGGAGACAAAGAAGGAAAGAAGGAAGGAGGGAGAGAAGGAAGGAAAAGAGAAAGAAAAAAAGAAAGAAAGAAAGAAAGAAAGAAAGAAAGAAAGAAAGAAAGAAAGAAAGAAAGAAAAAGAAAGAAAGAAAGAAAAAGAAATTAAGAAAGAAAGAAAAAGAAAGGAAAGAAACAAGGAAGGAAGGAAAAGAAAGAAAGGAAAAGAAAGAAAGAAAGATAGGAAAAAAGGAAGGAGAAAAGGAAGAAAAGGAAAAAAAGAAAGAAAGGAGAGGGAGAGGCAGGAGGGAAGAGAGAATGGAAGAAAGAAGGAAGAAAGAAAAGGAAAGAGAAAATGGAAGAAAGTGAGCAGTATGGACAATTTTTGATAGTCTAATAAAATTTTAACACAAAATATCTGGTCTGAAAATGGGGTAAAACAAAACAAAAATAAAGTTGCACTTCCATTCTTTGCATTTGCTAACTCTTTTACCATATAGATGTTGTATAACAAAATTCAAAGTTCAGTAAGAACAGATGAGATTTATATGCTATAGAAGAAAACTGGCCACATACAGTAGGTACAGGACACTTTTATGCTCACTCTTTGTATTCTTGTTAGGGATTCCCTTAGTATATCTTCTAGTGACCACAGTTCTTTTCCACCCCATCTATCTAGGAAGAACCTAGCCTAAACCATCCCATTGATGATACCTAAACAATATGTCTATTCTAGAATTCCACCGTGAATCTGCAGTTGATATGGGCCATTATTGAAATGTATAAAGCTTTCATCATTAAGTTAAGTTAGAAGCAGAGGAAATGGTGTATTAGCATTTCAGATTAAGTATCAGTGTAACTTTTTATATTTCTAAGATAAGTTTTCATCTTGGCTACAACCTCCAATTTATAGCTTCATGAGGTAATACTGACTGTCTTTTTTTACTGAAGTATAATTGATATAACATGCTATATTAATTTCAGGTGTATAATATAGTGATTCAGAATTTTTATAGATTATACTCCATTAAAGTTATTACAAAATAAGGCCTATAATTCCCTGTGCTATGCAATATATCCTTGTTTCTTACCTATTTTATACATAATAGCTTGTATCTCTTAATCCCATTCCCCTAATTTGTCCCTCTGTCTTGCCCTCTCCCTTTTGGTAACCACTGGTTTGTTTACTTATTGGTGAACCTGTTTCTGTTTTACACAAACACTTGCAGTATTTTCTATATTCCACATATAATAATACCATACAGTATTTGTCTTTCATCTTTCTCTGTCTGAATTATTTAATTAACCAAAATATTCTCTAGGTCCATCCACGTTGTAGCAAATGGCAGAATTTCATTCTTTATATGGCTGAGTAACACTCCATTCTGTACATATATATATATGTACATATATATATATATGTACATATATATATATATATATATATATATATATATATGTATGTATGATGGGCATTTGGGTTGCTTCCATATTTTGGCTATTGTATTTAGTGCTGCTGCGAACATTGGGCTACATGTATCTTTTTGAGTTAGTGTTTTCTTTTTTTTCTGGCTATATATCCAGGAGTGGAATTGCTGGATGATTTGGTAGTTCTATTTTGAGTTTTTTGAAGAATTTCCATACTATTTTCCATAGTGGCTTCACCAATTTACATACCCACCAACAGATTCTTCTTGATGCAGTCTTGGCAGGTTGTATGTTGTATATTGTCTTTAGTGTTGGCAGGTTTAGTCTTGGGAGAAATTTGTCCATTTCTTCTAGGTTGTCCAGTTTGTTGGCATATAACTGTTAGTAGTATTGTCTTATAATTTTTTGTGTCTCTGTTGTATTAATTGCTATTTCTACTCTTTCATTTCTTATTTAATTTAATTTGGCCTTCTCTATTTCTATTGGTGAGTCCAGTTAAAGGCTTTCAATTTTGTTATCTTTTCAAAACACCAGCTTTTGTTTTCATTGATATTTTCTATTATTTTAATCCCTATTTATTTCCTCTCTGATCTTTATCATTTGTTTCCTTATTGACTTTGAGATTTGTTTGTTCTTTTCCTAATTTTTTGAGGTGGTTATTTTGGTTATATAGGAGTCCTTCTGGCAGTTTCCACTTAGCTTTCAGTGAGAATTTTTCAACGTATAGATGTATTTTTTAATGTGTTTGTTGGGGAAGGTGAACTCCATGTCCCCTTACTCCACTATCTTAATGTGTCCACCTAACTTTTCTTTCTTTGTCTTTCATGTTCTTGGTGTTCTTTCTGTTTTTTTTGTTTGTTTGTTTGTTTAATTGAAAGCTTTAATCTTTTTAAACCCCGAAGTAGAAAAACAAAGATATTAAATTATGGCCCATTACATTTTAATGTGAACCTGCTGAGTGCCCATACTATCCAGTTTGAATATTTATTGTTTTCATTTTTCTTAAATACTTGAAGTGATTTTGTCTCACCTTGCCAGAGCATAATTTGCAACAGAGAAACTGATTATGTTTTTTAACATATGTTTTATATCACTTTCAGTATTGAGGAAATTCATTTTTTGGTGCTTTTAGTTATAAGAATAAACTTTCTAAAATAAAAGAAAGCTTTGACTTCTTCAAAAGAAAACAGATTGGTAAAATTTGTTACAGATGGAGTAAACATATATCTCTATGGAGTTAAAGAATAACTTTAGAATCCTTGCCCCCCAAAAGATTTTTAGTTTTTACTCTATGTCATTCAAATATGTCTGTAAATTTGGAGGAAAAATATTGCTATTCTGAAAAAGATATTAATAGAATTACATGAAAAACGTAATTGTATATTTTTCGAAGGATAACATATATACAACATAGTTTTCTAGTCTCAAATGTCCTACTTGATGAACAGGCCTGTATAACCATTATCTAGATTATGAAATAGAATCATTTTTTTTTTTTTTTTGCGGTATGCGGGCCTCTCATTGTTGTGGCCCCTCCCGTTGCGGAGCACAGGCTCCGGACGCGCAGGCTCAGCGGCCGTGGCTCACGGGCCCAGCCGCTCCGCGGCATGTGGGATCTTCCCAGACCCGGGCACGATCCTGTATCCCCTGCATCGGCAGGCAGACTCTCAACCACTGCGCCACCAGGGAAGCCCGAAATAGAATCTTAATAGCACAACAGAATAGAATGACAGGAGCTATTCCTTATCTCAGTTATCATATTCTACAAATTTTGCCATCATTCTAACATTTAACACATTATATTAGATTTGTCTGTTTGTGCACTTCATATTTGTGGAAGGATACAGTATGCATTATTTGAATCTGGCTTATTTTCCACAGTACTTTATTTGTATCATTAATCCATATTGTTGTATGTGCCATCTACCTATTCTGTCCTTGCTGGGTGGCCATACACTTTTCAGTTTTTGATTATTGAGAATAATATTGTTATGAATATTTTATACATAATTTTAATGCACACATGTATGCAATTCAATTTATTACAACATAGGATGAAAGTTGCTGTGTGGCAGACTGTACATGCATAGTTTTAGGAGAAACTACTCAATGTGATTTTCTATATAATCCACACTATGATCAAGTTTGGAAGATGTTCTATGTGCACTTGGAAAGATGAAAAAACAGAAACTATTAGGCATCAGAGCAAAAGGATTTAGAGATTGCTCACCACAGAAACCATGAGCCAGGACATCCTTTTCCCTGGCTGGGACCCTGGCACTGCTGCTAATATCTAGCTTTTTGTGTTTCCCTAATCTATGCTCTAAGACCATATTTATCAACACGTGGGTAACTGGATCCCTTTTGAAAATGATAGAAGCCATATAAATTCTTCCTAGAAAATATACTTATAATGACACAGTTTGACATACAAATTTATGGATTATATGCATCCCTTATGAAAACGGTATATATGGTGATATATTATTATAAACATTGAAAGTAAGATACTGTGTTTTTTGTTGTTTTTGTTTGGTTTTTACTAAGAGGAACACCAAAACTTAACAGCTTCTAACACACAAGCTGTGGTCATCTATAGATAGATTTTTGTGATACAATAGAGAAAATGGACCAGAGCAGTGAGAGCCTGGTAATGGGGAAATTCAACTCAGAATTTGTTAAAATGGTCCAGTTAAAAGATACTTAGGGCCTAATGAGGCACCATAAGAGTGGAGAAAGTAATACATTTGCAGATGTGGCTAGGGTGATTTGCCTATTTTGGATAACTGATCAGAAATGGAGAGGAAGTTCATCTCTTGGAAATGTAAACAGATTTTATTAGAGAAAAAATTTATTAAAGTTTCTTACAATAACTCTCTTCATCAAAGGACTCTGCATCTTTACTGTGTCAACTCCATATTTGTGAACACTTAAGAAAGAGCTGCCTTATTTCTTTACCTTTAAGAGAGGTATTTCTCAACAGAACCCATTTTTCTGGGCATATTTGTAAGACTTTTATTCAGATAACTTATAACTTTCAGAAAACATTACCCTTTCAAGTATATTAACATATATCAATGATGATAAGTATCCCAAGGTATGCTACTTGTCATTATTTGTCTGTAATGGAATTTTAGGTGATTTACATTGTGATTTCTGATTTTCATTGCCTCAATTTCCCAGGAT
Source organism: Stenella coeruleoalba (assembly GCF_951394435.1). Lineage (NCBI taxonomy): Eukaryota > Metazoa > Chordata > Mammalia > Artiodactyla > Delphinidae > Stenella > Stenella coeruleoalba. The sequence continues at coordinate 17,570,118 of NC_137159.1, read as the reverse complement.
TCTAAATGAGCACTTTAACTTGCTATAGTTAGTTGAACTTTTTGTTTGTTTGTTTTAATTTAAAAAGTATACTTAAGGTGAAATGATGGATCCCTAGTGGTAGACTTTAAGGTTTTCAAGGTGCTCTTTGGGATGCAATGACATTACCACCGTCCCTTGCTTGTCCTGAATTCACTTCCAAGAGCATGCAGAATTTTCAGCCTGGCCCCCAGTGGCAGACGTACTCAAATATGGACATTGAAATTGACCTCACAATTTAAAAAAAAAATTCAAAATCAATCTTTAGTCATCGCCTGATTACTTTTCTTTTCTTTGTATCTATTGACATGATTGATCATCCCCATCTTCCAGTTTTTGAAATGTTTTTTGATTTTTCAAGACATTATTTTTTCTTTATTCTCAACCTATTCCACACTCCCTCATTATTTTTTATTGCCATTTTCCCTTGTCTCTTTTGATTAAAAGTTATTGTTTCCAGGCTCTTGAATTTAGACTTTTCTATTTAATTGCCCCCATGGTCACAACTTCCACTTGAGGTCTTCTATCTATACCAGTTGAGTTAATGCCTCTCATGTGATAAGGTCTAAAGGTCTAAAATTAAACCCTAATTTTAAGTCCTGCCTTGGCACCCAATGAGAACAGGAAGGCCTCAGATGACCTAACAACAAGTTTTCCCCTCCCCTGTGCCCCCAGAGAAATGGTCCCTTAGCTAAACAACCTTCCTTATCAAAACGGCCAGACCCAGTTCTTGCTTATCTCTGAATAGCAGTGTCAGTTCCCTCCCAGCCCATGGCATTATTCCAAAAGACAAATCACATTCTCCCATGGTCACCAAGGGTGCACCCCATCCTCTTGATACAACAGAGCCTGCCTTCCATAGCCCTTGATCCTTCAGTCTGTTCCCAAGTACAACACTCATGTGACCGTGCATGACTGGCATGTTCTCTCCTCCTCCATGGGCTGTGAGCATATATGAGTAATAAACGTTGTGGTTTCAGCTCTCCTTTGTTGTGTGTTGTGTTTATAGGGCCATCCCCATAAACCTGGATTGGCCAACCCCATAAACCTGGATCAGGGCTTCCTCCCTCACCAATGTGTAAACAGGAGGTGATCAAAACACATCTCTCAGCTTTTTCCTGTTGAAATTGAAAATCCGTTTTCCCAATTTTATGGTTTGATAGAATTGTTAGTAAGAAGAGTAGGTTCTAATTTTGACTTTATAACGATGTATTGTGAGATCTTACACTCATTATACCCCTTCTCTTTTCCGTAGCTGATCCATCTGTTTCAACTACAACCACAATAACAAAGAAAAAGTTAACATTTTAATGGAATTTTACAGTTTGAAATGTGCAGGCACATACATAATTTTACGATTTTTATAAGCTTTAGTTTTCCTCATTTTTGTCACCCAGCAAGTACAGGGTGATGCCAGGACTTAAGCCAGTGTCTCTTGACCCCTGATTAAGGAATTTTTTCAACATTTTCCCAACTCCCATTGTTAGGAAAATGTGCCAAGGAACAAGCTGTAGATGCATGTTGTCTGCTTTAAAATTTTATCTGGATTGGCCAAGGTATATTATGTCCCTAAATTCTAATGTGTTGCCTTATTTTTTACTGTAATTGCAAAATGAAACTTGTCTTTGCCAGATGTCAATCAGAATAAACAAAGTGAGATATGGCTAAAATTATTCTGTGAATGGCACAACAGCCATTATGATATCCTGCCAGGTAAGAGGAAGATAATTCAGAATAAATGAGGGATAGGTCAATGAGGTGTAGACACAAACCAAGATGATGGTTTTTAACCCTTCTTTTAGCAAGAGGCCTCTTGTCTTAAATCAACTCTAAACATTGGTGAGGTAAATACAAGTGTGATTGCAGCAGGTGCCATTTTCCAATACAAAGTCTGATCCGAGAGGCTTTACGAGCCAGTATTTAAACATCCATACAGCAGTATCTGCCATCATATGAAGACTAATTTGACAACCTGTTTGATAACAAGGTTAAAGCTATCAGAGGCAAGTTTCATTCTTGGGAAAATAACTAATTATGAACTAAGTAAACATTGTTAGCATTTCAAGCAATGTGCTGGAGTATTAGACTGGTATCTCATGGAAAGAAATTCAAGCAAGGGAAATCAGATAAGGTTATAACAGGTAGTTACAGGTACCAGCTTTCTAACTGTGTTCAAGGCATAATTGAGCTTTTAACTTCCAAAGGTGTAAATTAGATAAGAAAACATGTGTTAAGAAAATTCAAAAAGGGGCTAGTCAGAAAATCAGTGAACAAGCATTTTTTTTCAATATAAATTGCATTATTGTCAGTGTTGCTTACTTAAGCCACATTGGCTTTGAGAGGTAGAGTTAAATAGCAAGCCTACAGCATAATTTTAAGATCAGTCTCTCTTCCCTTAGGATTCTTGGACAATGATTTTATACGTTTTGCCTTACAAAGCTAACAATATTTTGCCAGGAAGTGTCTTAGTTCTTTGTTTGAATGAGGTTGGACACACCAATATTTGGTGATAATTATAAATATCAGGGGTGGGATTTAAATAAAAAAGAGTTTAAAAACTCTTTCATGACCTGTATAATCTAGGATTCCAGCAATGCTGAAGGAATTGTTACCTTGCCTGTAATGTTCTGAAGTCACCATAAAACACTCAAGAAGTTCAATATTCTCTATGGTCTTAATATGACTTGATTGAGTCATTCCCAGGGCATGTCCACAATACTTTTGACAACCATGGAATCAAGAAGGTCATTCACTTTGTTTCAGAAAGAAGAGAAGTTAATTTTATATTTTTAGCCACATTTATATCTCATAGAGGGACATATGTGAAAGGCAGTTTCATTTTCTTTATTCACAAACATATAAATACATACACATGTATATACATACACATAAATATATATGTGTGTATACATATATATATATATATATACAGAGATAGAGAGAGAACAATAGCTCTCATATACCAGAGGGAGAAACAACCAGAGGGAGATAACAATCCAAAAAGTTATCAAATTTAGTTATTAGTTTGCCTTCTGTGGCAAAGATGTCCTTCACTCTGTATTTTGCTTCATAGTATTTGAATATCATTGCAATTCTCCACAGATCAGTTTTCTTAGAAATTAATTGATTTCACCCTTTTACAAGTAGCCTCTTCATTTTTTGCTTTCAGACAGTTAACTTTTTTGACTATATTCTTCCCAAGTATGTGAGATATAATATTATTCCAAATCAGCATTTGCAACAAAAGACTATAGCAGGCTTTGTTCTCAAAGTTAGATCTCCATAATTTGGCTAATCAAAAAATGTATCACCTTCCTTATTTCAAAATGTATTTCACTGATTTGCAATATGCTTTCTCTTCCACAATATACCTTCTTTTCCGCAAGGTAGAATAAAAGATTTGGTATGAAATAAAACAAGTTCTTATATCCAAAAGAGCAACATAATCATGGTTTCAGGTAGAATTTGCACACATGAATTTTGGCAGAAAACGTACCTGAAAGAGTCAAATGCCATTTATGCAGAAGGGAAGGAAGAGAGATTTCTTAGAAAAAAATATCATTTGATATTAATATTAGTTTCAACTATGAAAACTGTTACAACATGACTTCTTGATTTTTATTTTAACAGTAAAGAAATTCATTCACTTAACAAATGTATATAAAGTTCTTTCCATATACCTAGCCATGTTCTCAGTACCAGGACATATAGCACTGGACATAACACACAAAAATGATGTGCTTCCATGAAATTAAAAAAAATAATTAATTTAAAAATACATAAGAGTAAGAAAAGATAGCTGAATGGATTAAATTTAAATGTCTTCTCCAAGAAGATAATAAAGCCAGCTTAAGCCCACCTATATGCACAGGGGACAGAAATTCATTCAAAATAGATGAGAACAAAAGGCATTTTATAACATTCAAGCCAAAATTCTGCCTTTTAAAGATACCATTAATTGAGATATTAATAGATTGTCAATTCTTTCTACCCACTGAGTTCTCTCAGAAAATGTCCACAAATAATTGAGAATAAATTGTTTGTATTCTTTATTACAGTCCATAAATATAGATTTTTTTTTAATGGAGAGGTAACCTAAGAAACATGAATCTTTATTTTCTCATATTCAACATTGAGAGATGAATGTTGAGCCAATCCTAGTCTTAAAACTAGAGGATGAAGAGCCAGAACTCGATCACTAAGATAGAGTAAAAGGACAGATTCAGAAGGCTATACATGGCAGAAGGCTATATCCTGGGGATCCTGTCTTCAAAATGTGCTATGGAGTTCAAAGAAGAGGAGTTGATTTGAACTAGCATGCATTAAGTATTCTGAATAAGAAAAAAGCATTAAGTAGACAGCAGACCAAAGTCAAAGTGATAAATAATCCCAAAATGAAACACATTAAGCCTGAAGAATAAGAAACATGAACACTTTTCCCAATATGTCAGCTCTAACTCAATATATGAGTCCCATATTTTCTGCATTAGTAATTTTTTCAAATATATTTAAGTTTCTAAAAGGCAACCAATAAGGTAAATGTGCTTGCAGAAGCCTAAAGTTTGCATTTCCTATTATCACTGCCTTTTAGGTGTACATTTGGTCAGTAAGAATCTCTGAGCCCTGCCTCCTAATCTTCCCCTCTCTCCACTATGAAAACTGCCCTGCACTTGACCATAATGAAGAATTTGATACACAAGAGCTTTGAGGACTTTTACTTCTGTATCTGAAGATTCTGACTGGAGTAAGAGTCATGAGTAAGTGGACTGTGCTGCTCACGCCCCCCCACCAATTCCTAATCACACTTCCACCTCCAACCCAGCCCCAGCCAGCACATATTTAGTGAATGATACTCTTCTCTGGATTGCTTATTTCCACTCCTGGTCTTCCATGACCTGCCATCTGGTCTTCCTGTGACAGAGAGAGAGAGTCCTGAAGGTCTGAAGATGGAAATGGATGTGTGACAAAGACTGAAAGAGATTAGAATGTTGAACCACCTACAACAAACAAAGTGCCATCTCACTGGTTTTTCTTACTTGCTTTATTATGATCAAGAAACAATTGCAGTTCTTCATTGAGCCTACATGTCCAGAAGAACGAACCATACATTTTCTTGTTTCAGAGACCCAAGCGTTTCCCTCTGTAGTTAAAGTTGATAAGCTCTACCATCATACATTAACTTGAAAGAAAGAAAGGAAGGAAGGAAGGAAGGAAGGAAGGAAGGAAAGAAAGAAAGAAAGAAAGAAAGAAAGAAAGAAAGAAAGAAAGAAAGAAAGAAAGAAAGAAAGAAAGAAAGAAAGAAAGAAAGAAAGAAAGAAAGAAAAAGAAAGAAAGAAAGAAAAAGAGACAGAAAGAAAGTCCTGCTAACATTTGTTGGTCTTGTTTGTTTCGCCAGTGTCCCTTTCTTCAGGAAATCGTTTTCTCTGCTGGACTCCGTGTGGTTCCTGTGGGACTGCCAAAGACAATCTCTTGAAAATCTAGTCACAATACAGCAGAAGCCAGTCAGTGTTTTTCTCTGATATCTGATAAGCAGATACTGTGTGACAGAATCCTGTTGTTTCCTCTGAATCAACTAAGCTTAGAACTGTCTGTGGCTATGCAAAATTTCATCAGAAATTTGAGAAAATGAGGTCAATACAAAATAATAAGTTTGAAAAATTAAAGAGAGTAATGATAGACTCTGGAAACCGCAAGGCCAGGTTGACAATGCTATTATATTTGATTTTTTAAAAAATGTTGCCACTAAAGTAGTTTGAATTCAGATTAATTCTTCACTATCTACATAAAATATGTTGTCTAATGTGTTCTGTTGACTTCTAAAAGATTTAATTTGAAATATGAAAGTCTATTCAAGAGTGCCACTGATTTATGATTTGGAAAACTGCAGATGGTGGGAACGTTAGAGAACTAGGGTCGGGGGATCAATCACATCCACATTCTCTGTTACAAAATATACAAATTTTCAAGTGAAGCTCACCTTGAATCTATGGAACATGAAGTAGGAGAGTACCTGCTTGATAAGAGTTGTGCATTTTGACATTAGGTCAGCAGCAAAACCAGGATTATCCATAAAGCTTTCCAAGTCTGCCTGTATTTCTATGATCCAAGTCACTGGACCATAACATGCTGATTCTAGTCATTGAAACTATTTCCAATCTGCCCACCTGTGTGAAAACGTTTCATAATGCTTCAAAACAAGCACATAAATGGCAAAATTCTGATTTGTTGGCTGCATACAGGTGAGGATTAATCTTTAAAGCCAGGCACAATGTTTTAGATATACACAAGAGAAAATCTATTCTGTGGAAATCCCTGTATTGCCAACAAATTTAACATTAATTTTACATCTAGTGTTATAGGCTCACCAAACAAGATTTGCAGTTGGATTTCTATTAGACTGTTAGTATTATGTATGGAAAACTGTGAATATCTTGTATTTCTTGACTTTCAGTTTAGTGTCTAAATTTTTTTTTTTTTTTTCGGTACGCGGGCCTCTCACTGTTGTGGCCTCTCCCGTTGTGGAGCACAGGCTCCAGACGCGCAGGCTCAGTGGCCATGGCTCATGGGCCTAGCCGCTCCGCAGCATGTGGGATCTTCCCGGACCGGGGCATGAACCCGTGTCTCCTGCATCGGCAGGCGGACTCTCAACCACTGCGCCACCAGGGAAGCCCAGTGTCTAAATTTTTTAAATTCTTTCCTGAGTTTACTTAGGAATCTCAATTTTGGAAAGAGGTTACTAGAAAATGAATATCACAAGCAGTTTTTCTTTGTGTTTCTTTCAACCATTATGTTGTTATTACATGTTGAGATACAGCGAACTTCAGATTCAAATTATGTTCCATTTCATAAAAATATTTATTGTGACCTTTGATAAAAGTTATATTCCTTTTTCCACATTGTTATCTTTTGGATGGATTTATTGATTTATGTATGACAATATTCTTTCACAAAATTTTCTATCACAATTCTTGTTTAGGTATAAATGATATATGTTTTTTTTCATACCAGCACCCCTTTCTCTTAGCAAGGAGCAGAAATTGCAGATACAGATATAGATAACATCATCTGCTGGGTCAGATATCTCTGCATCTTGAAAACTCACTAAAGGCCCTAACATTGACAATGTTGTTAGAGAAATTATTATTATATATATATATATATATATATATATATATATATATAATATCTGTATTTACTCATTAGGGGAAAATTATAGAGTAGAATTGAGGGGTCATTCAAAACTTATTTATTGAAAACATGTGCTAGGGATACAGTAATGAAAAAAAATGTTAAAGACAAAAATTTGATAGATTTTATGTCCTAAAAGAGAAGGCATTCAACAAAATAAATAAGATAATGTGTAGGATAGTGATGTATGTTATAAAGAAAATAAATTCAGAAAGTGGAGAGGTTTAGTCAAAAGTGGGGCATTTGCAGTCAAGATACAGTTTCCAGAAAAGTGCTCACTGGAATCATAACTTCTGTTTAATACTGAATGATGAGACTGAGTGATCAATGGTGTAAAGAACAGGATCATCCTAGGCCGGAAAAATCTCAAGTCCAAAGGCCCTGAGATGGGAGGAATTCTGGAATGTATAGAGAAATAGAAAGGACACCAAGATGATCAAGAAAGTATAAGCCAGGGGAGAGTAGTAAGAAATGAGATCAGAGACATGACTGGATTTGATCAGAAGGCCTTGGTTCAACATCATTGTAACTGAGTAATTGACATACCCTTGTTGAATGATACTATATTCACAGTCCTTTTTTTCCCTATACAGCAATATGTCAATGACATATCAAGAACATATGACATAATTATAAAAAGAGCTTTTAAGAAACATATTTACATTGAGATACTACTTATTTTGATTGTTGTTATTTTTTACCTTGTTGCTATTGCTGCTGCTATTTTTATTTTTAAGGAAATTCACAGTCCCTATTTCATGATCATTTTCTGTATTAGAATGCTTACATACTTGTTGAAAGGGTATTGAATTTAGAAAGTAGTCAAAGTGAAACAATTGCACCCACTCCTTTCTCATCCTATTTGGAAACCATCAAGCCACCCACATAAGATGGCAATGTCTCATTGGCTGTGGTAGATTTTATAAAATTAGAAGAGGATCCTGTGGTAATATAACACATGGTAGATATATTCAGCAGGAGCCTAATGTTCTAGTTTTATAACTATTAATGTTCCATCTTATTAACTCTCTTCTTTAAAAAGCCATATTTTAAATTACTTATCATTTATCTGACACATACCATATATATGTTTCCTGATTTTCTTCCTGCTTTTGTATTTTCTGACCCATTTTTATCACCAAGAGATATAATATAATCTCATATGTTTTATTTGTTCCTATTTTTCCTCTTTCTACTTCCCTGCTGATTTTTCCATTATATATAAAGAACATAAGTATTTGGTAGAGAATTCAATCTTTTTATTGCATAGCTTACAGCAGTAACATACTGGTAAAGGCTACAAACATTTCCTATATGCCCCACCCCACTTTTTTTCTCTTTAATTCCACATGTTATGTGTTCAGTATTTTATGGTATTTTCCCAGTTTATTGAGGTAAAATTGATAAATAAAAGTCATATATATTTAAGGTGTGCAAGATGACATTTCGATATATATATATATATATGTGTGTGTGTGTGTGTGTGTGTGTAGTGAAATAATTGCCACAATCAAGCTAATTAACATATACATCACTTACATAGTTATGATTTTTTTCATATGGTGAGAACAGTTAAGGTCAACTCTCAGAGAATTTCAACTCTTCAATACAGTACTATTAACTACAATTACTAATTGTAGTTAATTACAATTACTAAATCTGCATGTGTTAATATTCATTCTGTGCACAAAATATTTTTAAAACCAACTTTAAGATATAGACAGAATTGTACATTAAAGCAACAACAACAGCAAAAGCCCCTATAGTGTAGAGAGGTTAAATTCCACCTGGTTAAAATGTTAGAAAATACTGGATAGATATTTAAACCCATACTTATTTGACTTCAGTTGCTTTGTTGGAATATACTTTTTGTGTGCTTTCTCAGGTTCTCTTGACTTCCTCCTACTTTCTTTCTCTTGGGAAGTTGTACCATACTACATCACCCCTCCAATTCCATGCATAAAGAAGTCTGCATACCTCCATATGTAGGTTCTGGCTTCCTCAGTGGTCTCAAAGGAGCTGATTCTGCAAACCAGAAATATGGGAATGTTTCTCCTCATGGGCTGAAATTTTACCAGCAAGAAATAGGAAAGAGCCAAACAGAAACATTCTCTTTGCCTGCTCTCCTGTGATATGTCTAATTTTGTCTTTGTAATGTTCTTGTAGAAGTAGAATGAGCAAAGTATACAGACCTGAGCAACATGCTGTCTCACATCGCTTTGTGAAGCTGTTTGCCAGCATAGTAATGTATTGCATCAATTCCAATTCCAATTATATCTTTGCTTAGATTTCCTTTTACCATCATGTTCTTGGACTTTTAACCTGTTTCACCAAAACAATGTTAGCAGTCAATCCATACCTCAGGCTCTACTTTCCAGAGAACTCATGATCAAACAATGTCTAAGCCCTTTATCACTTAGACTTCAACACAAATAATAGACAACAGTATTCCTTGGGATATTGTAATTATTATAGTTTTTGAATTACAAAGAATATGTTATTTTTATAATACACGAGTGTGTGTAGAGAGGGAGAGAGAGATTGAGAGAGAGGTAGAGAGAGTTTTGATTCACAATACCTATATATACAGTAAGTCTAATTTTACAGAGACACAAAGACATAGTAAAAGCAGTGCCAATATTTTTATTTCTAATGTGTGGAAATAAAAAGTGTACTGCTTTCACCTTCAGAAAGCAGAATATCGACTCTTCTGAAACTCATGTATAAAGTTTACATCTTCACAATTCTATATTTCTAATTATGTAGGGGAGACTGCATTTTTACCCCAATGATTTATGATTTACTTCAACTCTGCATTTAATTAAAATAACTGAAGCCATCTTTGAAGTAAACGATGCCTGGTGCACATTTTATATTCTGTAGGACTGATAAATTAATGATACTCATAGTTTAACTGCTATCCTAATTTCTTTTCTTTTGCGGTTATTTCCTTACAAGTAATCTTAAATCTGAGTGCTACCTATAATGCGTGATTTCTTCAAGTGCACTAACATGGAAAACAAATGAGTAAGTGAAAATAAAAAAAATAAGTTATTAAGAGCAATCCTTGTATGGTTATACACATATATCTTCACAAGTTTCTTGAACTTGGCCTCAATGTTTCTATCCATTATTTTCATTTTTCTGAATGTATACTTTCACTCTTTCAAACTATTAGATGTGAAGAAAACAGGTTTTACATTTTATGTTCAACTTAATTAATTAGCTAATTAATTAATTCTTCAAACATATATATTTCATTGTATCACTATTAAGTCTCAGGCATGTAGTATTCTAAATTCTGGGGATACCCTAATGAACATTTAGAAAAGTTTCTTATTTTATGAAGCTTACAATCAAACAGGAGAAAATAGACAATTCAGCAGCAGAGAAACAAAGAATTTACTAAATAAGCAAGATAATCTCAGGTATGAAATGATACAGTCAGGAGGGTTGGGGAATTATTACATAATAATGGATGGTTAGGTTGGGTGAGGGACAACAAGAGGAAGGGAACCAAACAGAAATGAGAGCAAGTCAAGTACACAACCTTTTGTGCAGAAATGAGCTTGAAGAATTTGAGGAATTCTGTGAACAAGAAGAGCAGCTAGAAATTAGTTTTACAGTAATAGGTAGGGACGATACAAGGAATATTCTAGGCAAGGACACTGCCTTTGCTCTTGTTGGAGGCCTTTGTATTCAACTCTCCACCCATTTGCCTATTTTAGAATGCAAGGCTTGGCCATGAAATATCAAGAATGGCTTTATCACAGTTTAGTTTTAGACCCAAATCATAGGACTGAAAAAAACACACATTAATAAGCAAAATGAAACAAAAGGGAAAATATCTGACCTCTCAGCAGGAGATAAAGATAATTAAGAGCAGTCAGAAAATAAAATCAATTGCAGAAGTCTCTTGCACACCCCACTCTCTTGTCCTGGATCCCCATCACTTATCCTTTATGCCTCTATTTAATTCTTGGGGGTATATTGGAGTGTAATCTGAAACCACAGGGAGGATGTATGCTTAATAGAAATTCTTGACAACACATTTACTCATTCTGTAGAATAGCAAATAAAAAAAACACATTGTATAACAAAGTAAAATTCAATTTCCAGGCTCCAAGTTGTTCCTCCAAGACATATCAGGGCACAACAGAGAGCGCCAGGCATTTTGTTTCACTATTTTGATTATTACTTACTATGCAAAAGCACTTGAGAAAACCTCTGTGATTATCATGATGATAACTTCCATTATTTTGTTTCTCTCATCTCATTTTTATTTAGCATTAAAAAATCTAACTAACTCAATATGATGATCAGACTAAGGTGAATGAGTGCACACCATGGCATGGAGAAATGCAAAGGAAGAGAGAGAAGACTTGTTTGATGCTTTCTTAAGCAAAGAATATTGCCCACCACTCCATTTCTACAAGTATCAGGCCATTATCCATTTAGTCACCCATGGACAACACACCCTGAGGGAATTTTAAGATGGAGAAAAACAGGAAGCATTCTGTGTTTTGGATACTCTCCCTAGATAGTTAAAATGCATATCTAAGGAATAATTTGAACAAATCCATATTCTTGCATCTTCTGATATTTAGAAAAGCACTGAAATTACTAATTTGAGATGCCTGTTCTTTGTGATTAGCAGTAATCTTTTGATGTTCAACTACATGTTTTTTTTTGTGTGTGTGTGGTACATGGGCCTCTTACTGTTGTGGCCTCTCCTGTTGTGGAGCACAGGCTCTGGACGCACAGGCTCAGTGGCCATGGCTCGTGGGCCCAGCCACTCTGCGGCATGTGGGATCTTCCCAGACTGGGGCACGAACCCGTGTCCCCTGCAACGGCAGGAGGACTCTCAGCCACTGCACCACCAGGGAAGCCCTACATGTTTTTCTTTTCTCTTTTTTTATTTTTTTATTCTTTTCCTAGCAAAAAAGCTCATTTATATCCTGGCTTCTCCCTTACCTCTTTGGAGCAGTTCCTGAGAAGTATCTGAGAGGCTGTCTCCCAGCCTATAGCCTCAGTAAGGACCCCCAATAAAACTTAACTCACAACTTGTAGGTTGTGCATTTTCTTTCAGTCAACACTTTGCTTGATCATCTGCCATCTTCCCAATAATGCTCTGAGGTCAATGAATATAATGAAAAAGAAGTAAAAGACAAGAAGTCCCTTTCTAATAACTTAATGGGACAATAGACTATGATAGGATAAGCAATGCAACACAGGGTGAAATCAAAAAGGCGGCTTTCACTACAGTTTCAGTTGTTTTACTCATATATTTCCCTATCCTGTCTAAAAATTATAAACCCTTCCTCTAAATTTTCAAATACTTAACATTAAAAATTCCTTGAGCTCAAAGACTAAATTTTGTTTACAAATATAGTTCTGGAACACTGAATACACTCAACAAGTATTTGTTGAATTAATGAAATAATTTCTGTTATGAGCTGCTGCTCACAGAAGCAAAATTTTGTGGAGGGAATGTATTTAGATTCACTCTTTTTTTTTTTTTTTTGAGATAGATCACTGTTCAGACTATTTTCTTTCTTGGGTTTAAGTGGCCAAAGCTGGTTTCTTTGTGGTTTAGGGAAGGTAGTGGGAGAGTGGTGGTAACAAGATGTACACACATGACCATCTAATAACTTACACTTGAGGGAAGACTGTGAATATAATAACATTCATGATCAAGAATATCTAGGCACATTCTGTACATAGCATTTTAGTACAAAAAATATGGAAAGTCTAGTATTCAGAATTTTCAGAGCAACTGTTGGGGCCCAAAGGTAAAGACTGTTGGCAGTTTGAAAAATATCTGAATCATCATGGAATTGCTAATTGGTCCCACTTAGGGGAAGGAGATATGCAAAAGACATATGTAATTTGTCATAAACTAGTGTTAATTCTTTTCACAACATAGGCATTTCTAGTCTTTGCTTGAACAACTGCAAAGACAGTGTAAAAATTAAAAAAAAAAGGATAAGAAAGATCATCATCACCAATAATACATTCTATAATAGCTCTTTGGGGATTTACTTCTTTATTTTAGAATCTTCAAAGAAGCAACTTTTGTTGCTCCCAGTTCTATTATCGATGTGACATGAGATGAATGTTTTTCTCTTTCACCCTACAGTGCATAAATTTTTAGTTCTTTTCTCACCAGACTCAGACTTAATGTACTTTCAGTATTCTGCACATAACATATTTTTGAGCTGTGTTACCATTTTGCTTTGTCAATATTCTATTTAAATATGATGTTCTTGTAGGTTGGAAAAGATAATTTGATTTACTTCATCTGATAATATATATATTTGATTATTTATTACACGTGACACTATTGAATTGTCTTTGCCATATCAGGGATCCAATTGTTATGTATTTGCTATGCTTGAGATCTAGTTTATCTTTACATCAAATCTGACTTAGAACATTGAAATATGGTAGAATAATGTAGATGATTTGTGAAATCCTAGTTCCAAGCATGTCCAGAAAGAAATTGTCATATAAAAGTTTATTTTCCTGAGTATGGTTTGTACAATTCTGATTTCAGTTTGGAATAGATGTGATTGTCCCAAGTTTATTTTCATATTTGTATGCTATAAAGGACTGATTTCATTGCAATGAGCATAAATTTCAATGGTGAGCTAACCTATCAAAAAGTTTGGTTTTTTCCAGTGTTTAGAGGGGAGCATTTGCTTTTAGTAAGAAATACAATGTAATTAAAAATATATATTTTTAAATTTCTTTAATCATATTCAGAGATAATTTTCTATATATCAAAAGTAAGTGTTTTGTTCTGGCCTCTACAATACTTCCTTGAATTCACAATCTCTTCAGGGGAACTGATTCATTCATTCATCAGATACTTTTATATCATGGATTTTTTTAAGCAATGGGGTATAGCAATAAGCTAAACAAGGAATATCTCTCCTCCCATGTCACCTTTTTCTAAAGGGAGAATCAAAGACTAAACACTGAAATAATATCTGATCATGAAAAAATAAAATGGTTTAAGTATCTTTGTTACCCAGACTCAGGGCTTGGGAAGGGAACTGGAAACGAGAAAGAGTGGTTAATGGAGATGATGTTTTCAGGGGGGAGGGGTGACATTTAAGCAGATACACGAAGTGTGTGAAGGAGCTAGTCACATGGAGAGCTAGCAGAACAGCACTGAGATCATCAGATATCATGACTGTGAAGGTGGAAAAATTTCCCTGTGGATGTTGTTTCAGGTCATCCCTGTTCTTTGAGTGATTAGAGTGAGGGAGCTTGGAAGTCAGCCCTTTAAAGTGGGCTAATTGGCTAAACTGTTCTGGTTCTGCCACAGATTCCCATAGTATATCATCAGTCTTCAGTACAAGTGCATATGGGGGCAGGGGTTCATCTTCAGGGATAGCCTCCCTCCTATTTCAAAGTCCTCAAACAGAAGCCAAGTTATATTTCTTCCACAGAAAAGAAGAGCTTCCATACATCTTACTAATTATCTCACATTCACAATCCTTTACTTTCCTCTAAGCAGTTGCTGTAACCAAAAATGACTGGAGTATCATCAGATGAGTCAAATTTTCCTGGTCAGCTATTTTCAACTGTTTCATACATTCCATAAGTATTTTTAAATTTATTTTAAAACATCTTAAAAACCAATACGTATAGCCCCATTCATCCCTTCCTCAAGCACTGTCAAGTGATCACTATTCTCAGACACATCTTGCAAGTTGTCACCAGTACTAATTTATCCAAAGCTGAGATGTAATTTCTGTGTTGTGTTTTAAATTTTTTTCTTGTAACTTATTTTCTTGATTATTTTATCCTGTTATATATTTCAGTATTTGGAAAGGGTAATTGATCCACCGTTGTAATCTCAAAACCACACTTAAGATCCTCAAATTGAGTACCAGTTTTACTATATACCTGTATCTCTGTCTAAGGCTTATTGCCTGATCCACCTTTTAAAGACATCACAAGGTACTCATCTATTCTTACACACCTCTTTCCAGAGACCAGCAAATGAACCTCATCTCTTTGAAGTTAGATTAGTAACATTCTGTCTCCATCTGCAAACACTGTGCGCCCTCCATATGATACATGTGAGGAGATTCACTACAAACCCTGCTGAATTCCTTGTCCTAGTTCCCCTAGGTACTCCAGCACATCGGATTTCTGTAGAAATCCATAAGGCACTGCTGAAACAAAAAGGCAACACAGTATGGAGGGACATCAGCACAGATAAAGAGGAAAACTTCTGGGTGGAGTTGTCAACAAGATTTTCCCAGCTAGAGAAGATTGTAGCCGTACTTTGAGGTTGGTTAATGTTACAGAGTTACCTGCTATATTTCTACAATGTTACGGGTAGCTGCTGAGAAATGTCATATTATACAGTCCCAGAAGCGTTTGATATCTTTTTTTGGAGTGATAAAACTCCCTCTCTTTCCTGTTCACAGATAGTGTTAATGTGTGCCATAGAATATTCCTGGGCTACAGTAATCCACAAAGCAGATATTTTCTTTTTCATGATGAGAAATATTTTCCTTCAGAGAAACTGAGTATGCATTTCCTCTCATAATTGCCTATAGAATGCACAATTTTGTTTTGGACTCACATTAGGGCTCACAATTCTCATCTGTCTAATTCCAGAAATTTCCCTACGTTCCGCATATCCTTAAGGTTCTCTCATGAGCAAAGGCTATTTTCAATATGGAACAGTTTCAATGAATCTCCTGCCTTGGACTTATTCTTGTCAGATCTGATTGCATCCTAACTGGACGTATTAGAATCCAGACTCTTTTTCCTTACCAGGTTTTACATTCATGGAGACCTGGGAAAAATATTAAAAAACTAAAAAAAAAAAATAGTTCATGTAACTTGTGAAATCTTAATTTACTTTTGAAGTTCAGTGTCTCCATAAGAAAAAAAAGTGCCATTGTAAGTCAATCTCAAAAGTATACATATTGACCCAATTGTATTTAAATCATAGAAACCCTTCTCTCTTGATTACCTGTGGAAGAGAAATAATAGATGTCCCTCTTTTCTGGATCACATGCTCTATTTGATGCCTATAACACGTAGCACTCCAGGACAATTTCTGAACATTATAAATTTCTGCTATCAAGGCTGGCATCTCATTTTTGAAGATTTGTCTTCCTCATATGCACAAGTAGACTCTTGGTTTCCCTCAAACACATAAATCCTATAAATAAGGATAAATATATAGATATCTGGGCATTTAAGGTTTTCCAAAATTAAGTAAACTGTCAAAAGAAAAATAGGAAAAATAATAGTTTTCTCAAATCTACAAAATTTACTTCATTTCATTTTAGTATTAACTTAGTATTAAATATGTGTGTTAACTTAATATTAAATATGTAAAGCTCACATTTATATCTGGTTAACAATATATTAATAGTTGTTTTATGTACCTTCCATTAGCTGTCTCTCAGCTTAGAGTCACTCTAAAAGTTTATTGTTATGATTGATATAAATGCCCTAATGTGTAATATTGATAAGAATGCTGAGTAGGACCTAAGAATAAAATCTAGTAGAATACTTCCAGAAGATGCCTCAGGTTGAAGCTTCTTTGCTTAGAAAAATAACTTGTGTGCTTTTAAAAGATGGCTGATGTACACGTTTTTTTTTGCATTTCCCTTGATATAGAATTTCAGCAACAAAGTAAAAACACTAGAGTTAGTATTAGATTTAAGCATGCAAAAGGACCTATTATTATAAGGAAGAAATTTATTTACTCTATACTATCTTTGCAAAGCAGAGGCAATGCTCTACAAAAAACAATAAGAACTTTCATCGTTTGCATAAAATATTCCAGAATAGTATAGATGCTTTATCAACCCAACTAGTTTATAAGCAACTGGAGGGGAAGAGATAGGCTTGTTTTCTAAGCCCTTCTCGTCTTCTGCTACTGGTCCCAAGTATCTGACAAAATAGGCACATGAAAACATGCTGTTTTAGTTGAAGTGGGGGAAAGAAGAGGACTGTATTTCTTTTAAAATATAAAATCCCATTATACCTATGATTGTCTGTTCTTTTCATAAGATCCAGGCTTCCCAGTCTTGCTATCTGCAAAATAGTGAAAGCCAGTTACTCAGGACTTTACCGAATGGAACTGTATTGATTAGCATTTCCTCCCTGTTAAGTGTATTACAATGATAATTCTTGTTCTGAGTAGTAAGCATATGCCTGCACTAGATTCTAAAGCCCCTGAAATATCATCAAAAGAATGTTAAGTTTCTGTCCGTGTTTGAGATATATGTTAACTTTCCATTTAACAGCCAATTGATTAATAAACACAACCAATTTCCTGGCAATTTAAAGAAAAATAAAATAAGTGGCTTTTTCTTTGTGATCCTTTTATGATCAACCTTATGGGTGATCATATAGAACTGCAGGGGTCTTCTAATGGACTCCACTGTCTCTCCCATTTATCATCCATACCTCTTCAGGTTTATATTATGCAACTGTAACCCAGTTATGTATATCACCCATAGGAATATCTGTTTCTAGCTCCTTAGACCTGTAGCATGAAGTCCATGATATTGTTGGCTTAATTAAGATATCCAAAATAAAAGGATAGTGTAATGTACTAGGCTTCAAACCCCCCACTAATCACCACCACTACAACAACAACAACAAAATCTTATTAAATAAAGTTTTTCCTCTGATTTTTACACAGATTTTTACTTTTTCAGATTTTAAAACCATATTTTCTTACTGATATATGTAGGGCCACTGATTGATAATTCCTATTTTATTTTTCTTGAGTTCTATTGTATTTACCATTGCCTCATTTGATACATAAGCTGCATTTAATTGTATTATTCCATTTAGCTTTCTTACGACTTATATTTGCCTACAATCATCATGAATTGTTCGACTGTTAAATCTACAAAACTTTCAGTTCCATTTCTCATGTTACCTAGCAATCTCTCAACTTCTGAAACCTAATCCTGAAACAGGGATTGGGTTGAACAAATTTACCACTTCTTAAATTCTGAGCCTTAAGCCATTGATGGGCATATAGATAACTTCCTTGAGTTAGTTGTCCAGCTCTTTTCTAATAAATCATGTTTTGGTGGCTGCATCTGGTATACAAGATGATATTTCCACCTCTCAGAGGCTGTAGGTTTGCAAATATTATATTAGTTAAGAATGGAGAGTGTAGGTATCCAAGAAAATGTATTGTTCTACTTTATGTTAAAATATAATTCTTAAAGTAACAAAGAGAGGACTCTGATGAACCATGAGGGTAAAGAAAAAAGATATAATCAACAGGAGTTTGTGATTAAATGGACAGGAAGACATTAAAAGAAAGATGTATTTAGAATAACTTATACATTTTAGTCTTGTATTACTGTGTGCATGATGATGCCATTTGTTGAAATAAAGAATATACAGAGGGCTTCCCTGGTGGTGCAGTGGTTGAGAGTCCGCCTGCCGATGCAGGGGACACGGGTTCGTGCCCCGGTCCGGGAGGATCCCACATGCCGCGGAGCAGCTGTGCCCATGAGCCATGGCCACTGAGCCTGCGCGTCCGGAGCCTGTGCTCCGCAACGGGAGAGGCCACAACAGTGAGAGGCCCGTGTACCGCAAAAAAAAAAACATAAATAAAAACAGGTGTGTTCTGCAAAATTGTAGAGATCGAAGAGTGCAGAGAGCTAAGAAGAGATCCTAAGACAACTAAATTTTAAGAAGTTGGCTAAAGAATGGAATGCCATAAAGAATATTGAGAATGAGCAAGAGTTAGGCAAATAGAAAATTATGACAGATTAATGTTGAATATAATATTTAAGATTACATTTGGTTGCACAAAACAGGAAATACCAAAATAACAGTGTCTTTAAAACAATATAAGTTTATCTCATAAATAATTTTGGAGCTTTTAGTTCAGACAGTCTAGGACAGACTAGCATGATAGCTCTATAAACTGTACAAAGTCTAGGCTTTTCCAGATCTCTGTTCTGTCATTTCTAATGTGTGGTAATTTTTCTCATAGCCCAAAATTATTTCTTGATTAATAGTGATTACATTCATTTCCCATAAATCTCCATTTGTAGGAATTAAAATGAAAACCAAGTACTCTACACATTTCAGTTAAAACCAGCCCTATGTACTCTTCTCACTTCCATTTGAAGACAAAAAAAGACACCAGAACTTTGCTTGTCCAAATCAGAACACCTCTTCTCTGGCATCCACATTCTATTCAGTAAGAGTTAATATAGATCCCAAGAGCTCCACCTCCTCCAAGGTCCTACTTCACAAAGGTAGGACCATGTCTCTATCAACAGGATGTATGACATGGCCTGGAACTCTGCTTTCTGTGATATAATTAACACTCCTTGAGACTTCTCATCACCATCTCAAGAAATGAAGAAGCACTTCTAACAATTTAGGTCCTCCTGGCTAGAATCCTTTCAAAACACCTGATCAAAGGAAAGGTATGTTAACATTATTTGAAATTAAAAAATCTAGGAAATAGATGAGTAGATTATTTGATGAGTTACCTGCAAGGTTAGTGCATCTCCCAGAACTATGACAAAATAAAGAATAAAAGAGGAACATTGGGTTAGATGAAATAGTCCTCAGTATATATAGAGGAAGCCCTTGAATGATGAATAAAATGGTAATAAAGACTAAAAACTAGTTTATCTATATACAATATACCTTGAACTTAATAAAATAATTTAAAAATGAAGAGTTCTAATTTAGAACTTGGAAGGGGAAAGAAGACCTAAACCCTACCTTGCTTCTGTGCCCAGTGATATGAGGATAGGAGTTTGTTTTTAAGTGTGGAAGAAGGGCAAGTGGAGTTCTAGGCTGGTCAATATGGAATGAAGAAAATTATTTCAAAAATAAGATAAATGTGTGTGGAAACATGGGTCAAATGCAAAATATAAGAGCTGAAAGGAATAAAATAAGGATAAAGATACAGATAGCAACCAGGTAATAAAAAACATATTTCCTGAATGTCAGTTCCCTAGAAAAAATGAGAAACCCCCTATGTTCAAAGTATCTAGGCAAAGAACAGTTCAGAAGCCTACTCTCCAGCAAAGTATTTTGAGAGATCTTTAATGTGTGTGAGCTTCAGCTTCAGGTGGGGGAATGTCAAGAAAATTTCCAAAGCATCATACTTTATAAAGCACAACATTTTTTTAGAAGGTGACTCATCAATTTTTTTTTTTTTTTTTTTTTTTTTGCAGTATGCGGGCCTCTCACTGTTGTGGCCTCTCCCGTAGTGGAGCACAGGCTCTGGACGCGCAGGCTCAGCGGCCATGGCTCACGGGCCTAGCCACTCCATGGCATGTGGGATCTTCCCAGACCAGGGCACGAACCCATGTCCCCTGCATCGGCAGGCAGACTCTCAACCACTGAGCCACCAGGGAAGCCCACTCATCAATTTTTAAGGCAACTCAAGACCTAATCCCCACATTTCAATATAAATATTAATCTATCTTGAGTTGACAAATATATTACTCTCCACCTAGCATGAATTCCTCTTTGTAACCATCTAGTGATCACTCCTCATCCTTCCAGGAACAACTGAAATTCCACCTTTTCTATGAGACCTTTCCAGATCTTACTCACTGTGAATAAGTATTAGTTCATTTTCTGTTCCCATGATCCTGGTAATCCTTCTAACTTCTTTCATCATAGGTTCCACAAGAGAGTAATCTGACCTTATTTAATATTGTTGCCTCAAGTGTCAATTAGCAAATGCCAATGTTGAGTAAGGGATCTGAAATTCAGTCTTACATCTCTCACTGACACAGTTAACTTACTTCTCCTGAACTTTACCTTCATCTAAAAATTAGGTGATGACCAATTGCACCTCTCTCTTACATGTTACATCTGACTCATTTCTCTATAGTTTGAGCAGTTATCTAGTTAGGAGTGATGCAATAACTTATCAGCAACTGCAGATATCATCATAAATATGCTGATTAAATTATGCCTGCTTGATGTCAAAGTTTATCACTTAGAGCAAAAGAAGTTGAAGGCAGAAGCCTTAACTTCATTTGAAATTAAAAAGAGAAGAAAGTGGTACATAAGGATTATACAAAATTTCAATGAAACAACCATTGGCCTGCAATTAATAGGAGTCCTTGGGCTGTACTACATAGAAAAACATTACATACAAAATGCAAAGCAATTCTGGGAAGCATTCAGACCTCTCTGATAAACTGTAAACCCCACTCACACTGTGAAGACTTAAGTTGCCACCAGTGAACTAGCAATCCTCTGGATGGTTGGTTGTTTTCATATATACCTGATATGGCAGCATTGCCTCCTAGTTAACTGTGAAAGCAGCACACAACATGCCATCTGATTGTGGCAGAGTGAAAGAAAATCTTATCTTAAGGACAAAGAGAAAATTCCTATATATCAATAGAAGGGAGATATGAAGGATTTAAACAAAATAAACTCTATTTTGAAATGTAATACATTGTATCTTTGTACCCAATCAATTTCTAGTTTAAGCAATGCTTCTTTGTATGAGACAGAGACGGAAGTCTAAAATGATATAAAGAAGAATGGGACATAGTTTGGCTCCCAAGAAACTCGAACTACTGAGGGAGATAGATAAATCAATATATAATATGAGAACACCATAGAGGCAAAAGAGGGTATTTGTTGAAACTGAAAGAGGAAAATATAACCCAGTTTGGGATTTAGGGAAAAGTTTCCCAGAGGATGATGATGCATAAGAGATGCATCACTTAAGAGACTAGGAATGGCAGGTGTAAAGGGAAAACCTAAACTTTTTTTTTCTTTCTATATAGAGAAAAACCCAATTCCTCCTATCGTGTGTTTCTCCACTGTGAGTCTCCTTTACTACTCGCACAAAACACTTCACTTCTGACACTTCTGGTCACCAAATATGTGGAGGTTTTTCCCCACACCAAACAATTTTCTGTGATACCAGCTGGGTGTCCTAAAATTTAACTAAATTCTGACACTATCTACCCTGAGAAAGCATCAGACCCCCATGGGCTAAGGGCTGAGTCCCACAAGGCTTCCCCCTGCACCTCACAGCAATTCAGAGGCCAGTCACAATCCCAGGTTATTACCTGTGCTTCTCATCAACCAACTGTAAATGGGAGGTTCCAATGACCCTCTCCTTGGGTTCAGTTAATTTTTTAGAACATTTCAAAGGACTCAGGGAAACATTTGTGTTTATCAGTTTGTTAAAAGATATGATAAATGATAGAGGTGAATAGCCAGATGAAGTAATATATAAGGCAAGGTCTGGGAGGGTCTCCAGCACAGGAGCTTCTGTCCCTGTGTAGCTGGGCTGTGTCACCTTCTAGGTGTTGTTTTTGCCAGCCATGAAGCTCTCTGAAACCTACACTATTAGGATTTTATGGAGGCCTTCTCCTGTAGGCACAATCAATTATTACCTCCAATTCCAGTCCCTCTCCCTTCTCTGGAGAATAGGAAGTAAAAAAAAAAAAAAAAATCCAAGCTTCTAATTATGGGTTGGTCTTTGTGGTGACCAGCCTTCATACAAGAGCCATCCAGAAACCCACCCAAAATCAACTCATTAAAACAAATATTCTCCTAGTGCTCTTATCATTAGAAATTTATAAGGATTTTAGGAGCCCAGTGCCAGGAACTGACAGTAGAGACCAATATATATGTTTTCTATTATCTCACAGCAGGTAATTCAGATTAATTAAAAGTAACCAATAATATACTGAGGAGTTACTATTTGCTTCTTGGTGTTCTAATGCCTTAATATAAGTTATCTAAATTAATCCTAACCATATTTTGAGTTAGGCATTATAATTATCTTTATTCCACAAACAGGCAAAGAGAAATGGAATAACTTGCCTAAGATCACACAGCTAATAATGTATCGGGATTCTTCAAATCCGTGCTATTTATTATATAACAGTCAATTTTCTAAGGACTCTTCACAAAACTCTTTCTTTAATAAAATGGTAATTAATTAGACTATATGTCCTTCCTTTCTCTCTTATATAGCTGAATAATCTTTATCATATGAATGGAAGAAAACTACCTGGCTGTATATTTTCTAAGCAAACAAACACAGATTAAATCAAGTGTGGAAAGTCCAGTGGTATTGTGGAGAGTGAGGAATCTGTATGTAAGCAAAAATGAATTTCAACTCTATGATAAAGAAAACTATTTTTCATTTGTATAATATATTTTATATTATATTATATAATATATAAAATATAGCTTATGCATACATATTGACTCTTTTCTCAAGCTTTTTTATAAAAGAAACTAGTGTATTTCTCTGACTTTCACAACTTCTATAAAATTTCTTACATCATTTTGATGAAAATTCTATCATAAAATTGTAGTGTATAATCCCAACATTCTCTTATTCCTTTATTTTATTTTAAATGAATACAATTCAGACTTTTGAGAGTTATTCCTAGAAAATAGAGCATTGCCTAATCTAGCTTGTTTATTTTTAGTAAGAACATTGTTGAGAGCTACCCAAAGTATCAATATAACCCTTCTTAGGTGTTTTCTTCAACTTTTGGCTTAAATGCAATACATTTTTTTCAGCAAAAACAAAACATTGAAATTTTCTTTCCCATGCCGTCACAAACTCAGAATTAATTACCACTTTTAATTCAAGTCAGTACTTTCAACTCAGTATTTTGTCAAGCCTAACTTTCTAGAGTATGAAGTCCTTTTTTTTAAAGCTGTGCTGACATATCTTATATTGTAAAAACTCACTAGTTTTAACATAGATTGCAGTTTATTTGGTCTTCTTGATCCTACTCCAGAATTCTTATATATGAATAATCCAGATCTTCACACCCTTGAAGTTAAGGTCATTTGACTATTGTAAGCATAATCACGTTACCCCTCTCTCCATCACTGCTGCACATACAGAACAGAAATCCATTGCCCATGAATGTTCATCAGGGTCAATGGAAGAAAAAGAATAAATGGTCTACTCATCTTCTTAGATGTTCATATTGCCTATCTAATTTATTTTGGAAAAAAATGGACAGAAATAATATAAATAATGTACAGCGGAAAAGACACAAAGTTGTATGTATCAGTTAGTTACACGATTTTATGGCTGAAAGAATCAGAAAAATTACATGAAATCTATAAAAATAAAATATTTCAGAACAGTGGCCAATCCCAAATTTAATAATACAAAGTTTCCACTGTATCAGCAACATTCAAATATTTAATAAACAAAAGTGCATATCTTAATAACATAAAATAATCAACCAATAACAACATAATAATGTATTAGTAAGTGATATTTATAATAATTATGTATTATAGAGAAATTTAAAAATTCAATACAATGAAAAATAGAGCCCGTTCCTGAATAAGAAGTGTTCTTGTTCTGAGGATGAGTGAAAAACTATAAACAGCATTAGTAATGAAATAAAATCATAATATTTTGTTGCCATTATTACATGAATTCCTGAATAAAACATAAATAATTTAATCAAATAAATTATATAAATGGATAAATGTCAATTTTTTGGTTTGTTAAACTTTTTCCCTTGATAGAGTTTGATAACTTTGATTTGGTAACCAATACCAAATGAACAATTTAATTAAAACAAAACCAAAAAACAAATTTATGTACATGACCAACCTGTTAGGACATCTGGGAAAAGTATTTATTTGCACAGGCTAAAAATATAAATGTTTAAGAATAATGTTGGAAAGAGCACTTGTATTTTATTTCATTATTTTTTTTGTACATTTTTTTAATGTAACTTTTTTTTAAAGCTTCATTAGAGTATAATTGCTTTACAATTGTGTGTCAATTTCTTCTTTATAGCAAAGTTAATCAGTTATACATATACATATGTCCCCATATCTCTTCCCTCTTGCATCTCCCTTCCTCTCACCCTTCCTATCCCACCCCTCTATGTGGTCACAAAGCATGGAGCTGATCTCCCTGTGCTATGCGGCTGCTTCCCACTAGCTATCTATTTTATGTTTGGTAGTGTATATATGTCCATGTCATTCTCTCACTTTGTCCCAGCTTACCCTTTCCCCTCCCTGTATCCTCAAGTCCATTCTCTAATAGGTCTGCATCTTTATTCCTGTTTGCCCCTAGGTTCTTCAGACCATTTTCCTTCTTTCTTTTTTTTTTTTTTAGATTCCATATATATGATTTAGCATACAGTATTTGTTTTTATTTTTCTGACTTACTTCACTCTGTATGACAGTCCCTAGGTCCATCCACCTCAATAAAAATGACTCAGTTTCGTTCCTTTTTATAGCTGAGTAATATTCCATTGTATATATGTGCCACATCTTTATCCATTCATCTGTTGATGGACACTTTGGTTGCTTCCATGTCCTGCCTATTGTAAATAGAGCTGCAATGAACATTTTGGTACATGACTCTTTCTGAATTATGGTTTTCTCAGGGTATATGCCCAGTAATGAGATTGCTGGGTCGTATGGTAGTTCTAGTTCTAGTTTTTTAAGGAACCTCCATACTGTTCTCCATAGTGGCTGTATCAATTTACATTCCCACCAACAGTACAAGAAGGTTCCCTTTTCTCCACACCCTCTCCAGCATTTATTGTTTCTAGATTTTTTGATGATGGCCATTCTGACTGGTGTGAGATGATATCTCATTGTAGTTTTGATTTGCATTTCTCTAATGATTAATGATGTTGAGCATTCTTTCATGTGTTTCTTGGCAATCCATATCTTCTTTGGAGAAATGTCTATTGAGGTATTCTGCCCATTTTGGATTGGTTTTTTTTTTTTTTTTTTTTGATATTGAGCTGCATGAGTTGCTTGTATATTTTGGAGATAGATCCTTTGTGAGTTGTTTCATTTGCAAATATTTTCTCCCATTCTGATGGTAGTCTTTTCATCTTGTTTATGGTTTCCTTTGCTGTGCAAAAGCTTTTAAGTTTCATTAGGTCCCATTTATTTATTTTTGTTTTTATTTCCATTTCTCTGAGAGGTGGGTCAAAAAGGATCTTGTGATTTATGTCATAGAGTGTTCTGCCTATGTTTTCCTCTAACAGTTTGATGATGTTTGGCATTACCTTTAGGTCTTTAATCCATTTTGAGTTTATTTCTGTGTATGGTGTTAGGGAGTGTTCTAATTTCGTTCTTTTACATGTAGCTGTTCAGTTTTCCCAGCACCACTTATTGAAGAGGCTGTCTTTTCTCCACTGTATATTCTTACCTCCTTTGTCAAAGATAAGCTGACCATATGTGCGTGGGTTTATCTCTTGGCTTTCTATCCTGTTCCATTGATCTATATTTCTGTTTTTGTGCCAGTACCATACTGCCTTGATACTGTAGCTTTGTAGTATAGTCTGAAGTCAGGGGACCTGATTCCTCCAGCTCCGTTTTTCTTTCTCAAGATGCTTTGGCTCTTTGGGGTCTTTTTTGTTTCCGTACAAGTTGTGATTATTTTTTGTTCTAGTTATGTGAAAAATGCCAGTGGTAGTTTGATAAGGATTGCATTGAATATGTAGATTGCTTTGGGTAGTAGAGGCATTTTCACAATGTTGATTCTTCCAATCCAAGAAAATGATATATCGCTCCATCTATTTCTGTCATCTTTAATTTCTTTCATCAGTGTCTTATAATTTTCCGCATACAGTTCTTTTGTCTCCTTAGGTGGGTTTATTCCTAGATATTTTATTCTTTTTGCTACAATTGTAAATGGAGGTGTTTTTTTAATTTCACCTTCAGATTCTTCATCATTAGTGTATAGGAATGCCAGAGATTTCTGGGCATTAATTTCATATCCTGCTACTTTACCAAATTCATTGATTAGCTCTAGTAGTTTTCTGGTAACATCTTTAGGATTCTCTATGTATAGTATCATGTCATCTGAAAAGAGTGACAACTTTAGTTCTTCTTTTCTAATTTGGATTCCTTTTATTTCTTTTTCTTCTGTGATTGCTGTGGCTAAAACTTCCAAAACTATGTTGAATAATAATGGTGAGAGTGGGCAATCTTGTCTTGTTCCTGATATTAGTGGAAATAGTTTCAGTTTTCACCATTGAGGACGATGTTGGCTTTGGGTTTCTCATATATGTCCTTTATTATGTTGAGGAAAGTTCCCTCTATGTCTACTTTCCAGAGGGTTTTTATCATAGATGGGTGTTGAATTTTGTCGAAAGCTTTCTCTGCATCTATTGAGATGATCATATGGTTTTCCTCTTTCAGTTTAATATGGTGTATCACATTGCTTGATTTGTGCATATTGTGCATTCCTGAGATAAACCCCACTTGATCATCGTGTATGATCCTTTTAATGTGCTGTTGGATTCTGTTTGCTAGTGTTTTGTTGAAGATTTTTGCATCTATGTTCATCAGTGATATTGGCCTGTAGTTTTCTTTCTTTGTGACATCTTTGCTGGTTTTGGTATCAGAGTGATGGTGGCCTCCCTCTGTTATATTTTGGAAGAGTTTGAGAAGGTTAGGTGTTAGCTCTTCTCTAAATGTTTGATAGAATTCACCTCTGAAGCCATCTGGTCCTGGGCTTTTATTTGTTGGAAGTTTTTAAATCACAGTTTCATTTTCAATGCTTGTGATTGGTCTGTTCATATTTTCTATTTCTTCCTGGTTCAGTCTTGGAAGGTTATACATTTCTAAGAATTTGTCCATTTCTTCCAGGTTTTGCATTTTATTAGCTTATTGACATAGAGTTGCTTGTAGTAATCTCTAATGATCCTTTGTATTTCTGCAGTGTCAGTTGTTATTCCCCTTTTTCATTTCTAATTCTTTTGATTTGAGTCTTCTCCCTTTTTCTCTTGATGAGTCTGGCTAATGGTTTATCAATTTTGTTCATCTTCTTAAAGAACCAGCTTTTAGTTTTATTGATCTTTGCTATTGTTTCCATCATTTCTTTTTCATTTATTTCTGATTTCATCTTTATGATTTCTTTCCTTCTGCTGACTTTGGAGGTTTTTTTTGTTTTGTTTTTTCTTTCTCTAATTGCTTTGGGTGTAATGTTTGGTTGTTTATTTGAGATGTTTGTTGTTTCTTAAGGTAGGCTTGTATAGCTATAAAATTCCCTCATAGAACACTTTTACTGTATTCCATAGGTTTGGGGTCATTGTGTTTTAATTGTCATTTGTTTCTAGGTATTTTTTGATTTTGTCTTGGATTTCTTCAGTGATCTCTTGGTTATTAAGCAGTGTGTTCTTTAGCCTCCATGTGTTTTTATTTCTTACAGATTTTTTCCTGTAATTGATATATAGTCTCATAGCGTTGTGGCTGGAAAAGATTATTGATATAATTTAAATTTTCTTAAATTTACCAAGACCTGATTTGTGACCCAAGATATGATCTATCCTGGAGAATGTTTCATGAGCACTTGAGAAGAATGTGTATTCTGTTTTCTTTTGGATGGAATATCCTGTAAATATCAATTAAGTCCATCTTGTTTAATGTATCATTTAAAGCTTGTGTTTCCTTATTTATTTTCATTTTGGATGATCTGTCCATTGGTGAAAATGGGGTGTTAAAATCCCCTACTATGATTGTGCTACTGTCAATTTCCCCTTTTATGGCTGTTAGTATTTGCCTTATGTGTTGAGGTGTTCCTGTATTGGGTGCATATTTACAATTGTTATATCTTCCTCTTGGATTGATCCCTTTATCATTATGTAGTGTTCTTCTTTGTCTCTTATAACAGTCTTTGTTTTAAAGTCTATTTTGTCTGATATGAGAATTGCTACTCCAGCTTTCTTTTGATTTCCATTTGCATGAAATATATTTTTCCATCTACTCACTTTCAGTCTGTATGTGTCCCTAGGTCTGAAGTGGATCTCTTGTAGACAGCATATATATGGGTCTTGTTTGTGTATCCATTCAGCCAGTCTATGTCTTTTGGTTGCAGCATTTAATCCATTTACATTTAAGATAATTATCGATATGTATGTTCCTTTTACTATTTTCTTAATTGTTTTGGGTTTATTATTGTAGGTCCTTTCATTCTCTTGTGTTTCCTGCCTAGAGAAGTTCCTTTAGCATTTGTTGTAAAGCTGGTTTGGTGGTGCTGCATTCTCTTAGCTATTGCTTGTCTGTAACGCTTTTAATTTGTCCATCAAATCTGAATGAGATCCTTGCTGGGTTGAGTAATCTTGTTTGTATATTTTTCTCTTTCATCATTTTAAATGTGTCCTGCCACTCACCTCTGGGTTGCAGAATTTGTGCTGAAAGATCAGGTGTTAACCATATGGGGATTCTCTTATGTGTTACTTGTTGTTTTTCTCTTACTGCTTTTAATATTTTTTCTTTGTATTTAATTTTTGATAGTTTGATTAATATGTGTCTTGGCATGTTTCTCCTTGGATTTACCCTGTATGGGACACTCTGTGCTTCCTGGACTCGATTAACTATTTCCTTTCCCATATTAGGGAAGTTTTCAACTATAATCTCTTTAAATATTTTCTCAGTCCCTTTCTTTTTCTCTTCTTCTTCTGGGACCCCTATAATTTGAATGTTGGTGTGTTTAATGTTGTCCGAGAGGTCTCTGAGACTGTCCTCAATTCTTTTCATTCTTTTTTCTCTATTCTCCTCTGCAGTAATTATTTACACTACTTTGTCTTCCAGGTCACTTATCTGTTCTTCTGCCTCAGTTATCCTGCTATTGATCCCTTCTAGAAAATTTTTAATTTCATTTATTGTGTTGTTCATCTCTGTTTGTTTGCACTTTAGTTCTGTTAGTTCCTTGTTAAACATTTCTTGTATTTCCTCCATTCTATTTCCAAGATTTTGGGTCCTCTTTACTATCATTATTCTGAATTCTTTTTCAGGTAGACTGCCTATTTCCTCTTCGTTTGTTAGGTCTGCCGGGTTTTTGCCTTGCCCCTTCATGTGCTGTTTGTTTCTCTTTCTCATTTTGCTTAACTTACTGTGTTTGGGCTCTCCTTTTCACAGGCTACAGGTTCGTAGTTTCCATTGTTTTTGGTGTCTGTCCCCCGTGGCTAATGTTGGTTCAGTGGGTTGTGTAGCCTACCTGGTGGAGGGGACTAGTGCCTGTGTTCTGATGGATGAGGTTGGATCTTGTCCTTCTGTTGGGCAGGTCCACATCTGGTGGTGTGGTTTGGGGTGTCTGTGGCCTTATTATGATTTTAGACAGCCTCTCTGCTAATGGGTGGGGCTGTGTTCCTGTCTTGCTAGTTGTTTGGCATAGGGTGTCCTGCACTGTAGCTTGCTGGTCTTTGAGTGAAGCTGGGTTTTGGTGTTGAGATGGAGATCTGTGGGAGATTTTTGCCGTTTGATATTACATGGAGCTGGGAGGTCTCTTGTGGACCAGTGCCCTGTGCTTGGCTCTCCCACCTCAGAGGCACAGCCCTGATGCCTGGCTGGAGCATCAACAGCCTGTCCTCCACATGGCTCAAAATAAAAGGGAGAACAAAAAAAAAAAAAAAAGAAAGAAAGAAAGAAAGAAGAAGATAAAATAAAATAAAGTAAAATAAAGTTATTAAGATAAAAAATAATTATTAAGAAAACATTTTTTTAAGTAATAAAAAAACATATTGGACAGATAGAACCCTAGGACAAATGATAAAAGCAAAACTATACAGACAAAATCACACACAGGAGCATATACATACACACTCACAAAAAGACAAAAAGGAGACAAAAATATATACCATTGCTCCCACAGTCCACCTCCTCAATTTTGGATGATTTGTTTTCTATTCAGGTATTCCTCAGATGCAGGGTACATCAGGTTGATTGTGGAGATCAGGTTGATTGTGGAGATTGTGGAGATTGTGTAGCTCCTGAGGCTGCTGGGCATAATTTCCCTTTCTCTTCTTTGTTTGCACAGCTCCCAGGGTTCAGCTTTGGATTTGGACCCGCTTCTGCCTGTAGGTTGCCTGAGGGCGTCTGTTCCCCACCCAGACAGGATGGGGTTAAAGGGGCAGCTGCTTTGGGGATTCTGACTTACTCAGGTCAGGGGGTCGGAGGGGTAGAGATGCAGGGCGAGCCTGCAGGGATAGAGGCAGGTGTGACGTTGCACGAGCCTGAGGTGCGCCGTTTGTTCTCCCTGGGAAGTTGTCCCTGGATCCTGGGACCCTGGCAGGGGCGGGCTGCACAGGCTTCCAGGAGGGGAGATGGGGACAGTGACCTGTGCTTGCACACAGGCTTCTTGGTGGCGGCAGCAGCAGCCTTAGTGTCTGAGGCCCCTTTCCAGGGTCCGTGCTGATAGCCGCAGCTCTTGCCCGTCTCTGGAGCTCCTTTATGTGATGCTCTTAATCTCCTCTCCTTGCGCACCAGGAAACAGCTCTTGCCTCTTCAGCAGCTCCAGACATTTTCCTGGACTCCCTCCCGGCTAGCTGTGATGCACTAGCTCCCTGCAGGCTGTGATCACGCAGCCAACCCCAGTCCTCTCCCTGGGAATAGACCGAAGCCCGAGCCTCAACGCCCAGCCCCCACCCGTCCCGGCAGGTGGGCAGAGAAACCTCTCGGGCTGGTGAGTGCTGTTGGGCACCAATTATCTGTGCGGGAATCTCTGCTTTGCCCTCCACACCCCTGTTGCTGTGCTCTCCTCCATGGCGCCGAAACTCCCCCCCTCCACCACCCTCGGTCTCCGCCTGTGAAGGGACTTCTAGTGTGTGGAAACATTTTCTCTTTCACAGCTCCCTCCCACTGGTGCAGGTCCTGTCCCTATTCTTTGTCTCTGTTTTTTTCTTTTTTCTTTTACCCTACCCAGGTACATGGGGAGTTTCTTGCCTTTTGGAAGGTCTGAGGTCTTCTGCCAGCATTCAGTAGGTGTTCTGTAGGAGTTATTCCACGGGTAGATGTATTTCTGATGTAGTTTTGGGGAAGAAGGTGATCTCCGCGTCTTACTCTTCTGCTATCTTGAAGTTCCTCTACTTGTATTTTAAAAAAGACTGTAAAATGTTCCTGAAATGTAAGAGTATTTAGTGAGTGGAGATCATGCCATGATTGCTTATTCTTTCAGCGAAAACTGAATATTGGCATGAAGTCAGTTCTTTCCCCAGTAGTTTAACATGATGTTCAGGTACAAATGTTTCTCCAGCCATTTTAGCTGAAGACTCCAAGGGAAAAAAAACACATTTATTCTTCAGCTTTATTGAGACATAATTGATATATAACCTTGTGTAAGTTTAAGGTGTACAACATGATGATTTGACACCAAAATGTTTACCACAATAAGGTTAGTTAACACATCCTTCAACTCACACTATTTCCATTTTATTGTTGTTATGGTGGGAATGGGAAAGCTCTACTCTCATAGCCACTTTCAAGAGTACAATATGTTACTGTTAATTATAGTCACCATGCTGTACCTTACATCCCAGAATTTATGAATCTTATACTTGCAAGCCTGTACTATTTCACCAGCTTCTCCTCATTTCCTTCACCCCTCACTCCCTGGCAACCACCATTCTACTGTTTCTGTAAGTTTGATGTTTTCAGATTCCACATATAAGTGAGATCATACATTATTCTTCTTTCTCTGACTGACTTGATTCACCTAGCATATTGCCTGAAGACCCATTCATGTTTTTCCAAATGGCAGTTTTCTTCTTTTTATGGCAAAATAATATTCCATTATATGTACATATATTTCACATTTTCTTTATCCATTCATACACCAGTGGACACTTATGTTATTTAGATTGTTTCCATATTTTGGTTATTCTGAATAATGCTGCAACAGACATGGGAGTGAAGATATATCTTCAGAATAGTGATTTAATTTCTAATGGAATTGCTAGATCATATGGTATTTCTGTTTTAATATTTTGACTACCACCCATATTGTTTTTCATATTGAATACACCAATTTTCATCCCACAAACACTGTATCAGGGTTCCTGCTTCTCCACATTATTGCCAACATTTGCTATCTCTTGTCTTTTTGATAATAACCACCCTAACAGGTGTGAGCTTTTGATTTACATTTCCCTGATATTAGAAATGTTCATACCTTTTCATGTAGATGGCCATTTGTATGTCTTCTTTGAACAATGCCTATTCAAGTACTCTGACCATTTTAAAATCAAGTTGATTTTGTTGTTGTTATTGAGTTGTATAAATTTGTTGCATATTTTGGATATTAACTTCTTATCAGATATATAGTTTGCAAATGTTTGCAAATATCAGATATATAGTTTGCAAAACTCCATATGTTCTTCTTTTATATACAACTCAGTTATTATAGAATCTAATCAAGAGAAATCTGACCAAGAGTGCATAATTATTGTCTTCTCAAGACAC
This sequence comes from Stenella coeruleoalba, assembly GCF_951394435.1. NCBI lineage: Eukaryota > Metazoa > Chordata > Mammalia > Artiodactyla > Delphinidae > Stenella > Stenella coeruleoalba. The sequence goes on along the minus strand of NC_137159.1, from coordinate 17,536,692 downwards.
TAAATTTTGAAGCGACTTTTTAAGCATCAATAGATAAACTCACACTCTTTTGCGTCTTACTTTGCTCACTCAAAATTAACTCAAGAAACCTCTTCAGTGTTAGATTCTACAGCACATTTAGTAAATTGGTATCCTACAGAGAAGATAAATATGACCTCTATGTAGTATGACATACATATTTGGGAATCATTCCATATTTTTTTATATATGGACCTCATGATAATCAGAAACTAAAAATCTATAACAGGTACACACACAAAAAAGAAAAGGGAATCCAAACATAGCAGTAAAGCTAGTCATAAAATCACAAGGAAGGAGAGCAAAAAAAGAAGGAACAAAAATAAACTACAAAACAACCAGAAAACAAGAAACAAAATGGCAATAAGTACATACCTATTAATAATTACTTTAAATGTAACTAAATAAATGCTTCAATCAGAGACATAGAGTGACTGAATGGATTAAAACAAACAAACAAAAAACTTAACTATTCTCAATTTTTTAAATTTTTTTTTTAATTTTTGCTATTTTTTTCTTTTAGTGTTTTTTTTTAACATCTTTGTTGGAGTATAATTGCTTTACAATTGTGTTAGTTTCTGCTGTATAACAAAGTGAATCAGCTATATGTATACATATATCCCCATATCTCCTCCCTCTTGCCTCTCCCTCCCATCTTCCCTATCCCACTCCTCTAGCTGGTCACAAAGCACCGAGCTGATCTCCCCGTGCAATGCAGATGCTTCCCAATAGCTATCTGTTTTACATTTGGTAGTGTATATATATCAAGGCTACTCTCTGGGTGATTTAAACTACTATGTTTTCCAGGTTGTTTACACATTATTCTGCATTGTCTAATTTGCTGTTGGTTTCTTCTAGTGTAGTTTTCATTTCAGTTAATGGGTTCTGCAACTCTGATTGGTTCTTTGTTGAAATTCTCAGTATGTTTCTCCATTCTTCTCCCGAGTTTCATGAACATTTTTATGACTGGTGCTTTGAACTCTTTATCAGGTCAATTACTTTTTTCTGTTTCATCAGTTTGTTTTTGTTTGTTTTTTGCTTATTTTACTGTTTTATCTTATTCTTTTGTTTGGAACAAATTCCTATGTCTTCTAATTGTGTTTGACTTTCTGTGTTTCTTTCTATGAATTAGGGAAAAGATTTTCCTCTCCCAGTCTTGAAGGTGTGTCCTTGTGTAGGAATGTCCCTATACAGATTGTGTATACTTAGTGGCTTTAGCAGGAGTGCTGGAGCTGATTCAGGCATGGGCTGGGGCTTTTCTCAGGGTGTGCTGGAGGCCACTGCTTTGGTGGATAGGGGGATGGATGGAGGTGGAGCCTGGCACAAGCCAGTGCCCACTGAGAGTTGCCACCATAGTGGGGGGTGGCTGGAGTGGGTGCCTGGTATGGGCTACATGGTATGCTGGGGCAGTCTTGGTAGACCTGCTAGAGCATGTGCACTTTTCAATCTGTGGTCTCTGTGCTCAGATGTGTAGCAAGTGAGATTGTATGAAAGCCCCTTAAGAGTGGAGCCTTGGTTTCCTACAGCTCTTTGGATCTCCTGGATGTAAACCTTGCTGGTTGTAAAACCAGGGAGGTCATCTTCCCAGTGCTGATCCCCAGGGCTTGGGTGCCCAAGGTGGGGCTCAAACCATTTGCTCCTTAGGAAAGACCTCTGTGTTTGTGATATTACCTTTCACTTGTTGGTCACCCACCAGAGTGTGGGTCTTGACTAGATTACATCTTTACCCCTCGTACCTGTCTGGATGTTTTTTGTTTGTTTGTTTGTTTTTGTGTCCTTAATTGTAGAAAAGCTGTTATGCTATTGTTATGTGTTCTCAGACAGTGTTGTTCTTTATGTTGTAATTTTGGTGTGTCTGTGGGAGGAGGTGAGCTCAGGACCCACCCATTCTGCTGTCTTGGTCCCACCTTCTCTATTATTATTTTGAATATGCAGTTCTATCTTCTGCTTTTTCATTATCTATTTATCACTGGTCAAAAACCTGGATTTATATTTTGTTCATTGTTCATTATATCATTGTTCATTCACTCATTGTTCATCTTTTAGACCTATGTGTGCCATGCCTTATGCAGCATACTTTTTAAAAATATAAGTGTTAATCATAAGTGAAAATACAGAATATATTCCAAAATTATTTATTATCAGATCAAAAGGTATAGATAGAATTAATAGCAACTTCTATATCATAAATTTATTCTTTAAAATAAGGACAAATGAAATTCCCATGAAAAAATGAATAAAATTATTACGAGTTAAATGAATAATAGGATTTGGAAATATAGAGATGGGAATCTGTAAATAATTATGTTTGCAGAAGAACTAGAAGAAAACATTGTGAGACCTATGGAGAGGGTAGTTAATAGTTCATTTAAAAGAGTAAAGATGAAGAATTGGAAATAACATTGGAAGAACTTTTAAATGCTTCACTAAGACAGTTTTTCAGGTCAATAACCCCTGTTGTTTATTAGCATTTGGAGATATATTCCTTATATTTAAAGCAGACTTAAAAATCATGTCTGAGCATCTGAAACAATCCAGGAGTTCTGACATGATCAAGGCTGCAGTGGAACACAAGTAGTTAATTATTTTTTAAAACCTCCTTATTTAATAAACAGATAGTGTTAAACAATGATTGAAATATTCATGTGCTTTGTATTATTGGCTAATTAATTTTTCGCTAACCAAATACATAGATGAGTCTAAGAAGAGGGGAGACAGGTTTTATTTTTTATTTTATCTCTCTCTTTCAAAAATAATATTATCCTTTGGAAAAGGGAAGGGAAAATTGTAATGGGAAGTAGTTAAAGAGAAAGAAATTATCTTGTGTAATATTTGGAAGTCATCTAGCAGCTTCTAAGAATGTTAAGTAATTCCTTAGTTGTTAAATTATTAACAGTTTTGAAGACAGTCTCATTTGGAAAAAATAACTCTATAAATATCATTTACATGTGACCATATCACTACCTAAAAATTCTACATGACACATAAAAATGGCATTTGCACATAACAGCCATGTAGATGTCTCACGACAGACAGCAACTTTCTGGATTTATTCATAATGGCTTACTATGGAGGGGAAAGACACTTCATATAAAATTCATGAAAAACACTGCAGAGAAAAATATAAAAGAAAATAAAAAGAAAAGATAGATCTAGCAAATAAACAACTGCTAGGTTAAACAAACTGGCAGACCAGTTACAATGAGAAATTTAAAGTCCACTGTCAACAGAAAGGAAAATCATACTCAGATGTACTTTCCAGTTGTAGTCTTTTATTAAGAATTGCCAAGAATATTTCTGAGTAAAGTCTTTTCTGAAATTGTTATATAATATCAATTGGCTTATAAAAATTGATTCATGTCCTTTCCATTTTAAAGAACTTATATCACTTACTTTTTGTAAGATATCAAAAATATTGGGAAAAGGAAAGGAACTTATTTCTTGTGGCTTCACATTTCCATGTGATAAGATGCATTACAGTCACAGGGAAGACTTTTCCTTATTCTTCTTCCCCTGGAGAAAGAAATGACTCTTTACTTTTGTGAGTTGAGGAGAGAAGCTAAGCTTTATGGCTCAGCATATTTCTTTACCCAGCTTTTGGAATCCCACTGCACATGAGAAGCAAAGCTCACCTGCTCTCAGCCCAGCATTAAAGTTCCTGGGGCATCCCCTGACTTAGTTTGGAGAGATAAGCTCAACTGTTAACAAGCCCTTTAATGAGATTTGAGTCATGTCCTCCAGTATAGCCTCAACAATGCCGCAGGTAAACTAGTGATCTCCAATTGCTTGTTTCACGCCTCTTGAATTTCTCTCACTCATGTCTGAACATGGGCAAAGTAGAAAGGGAGTTACATATTTATCCCTTAATTTCCAGGAGAATACACTGAAGCAATGCTGGTTATCCTTAGGATTTGTGCATTTGGACTTCTACATAAGGGCGAAAACAAAAAAGAATGATGAAATCCCCTTGGTACACTGAAAATTAAAATTCTTCTGGTGAGGCACCATTTTATAAACTCCAGTTTATAGTAAATCATGTGTAAATGAAGTTTTATTCACTAATTTACCCAACCATTCATTTCTTGACAAATATCTGTCATGATAAAAGGAAAGGTAATAGAGTAAATTTTATGCAAAGTAAAAGATGCTTCATCCAAAACAGTTAACAGGATAGAAAGGATGATTTTACTTGAGTATAGAAACATATCCATAAAAAGTATTATTTGAAGTTAAACTGATAGTGTAATTACTTTAAATATATAATTGAGTGTATTTATTACATATTGATAATAAATAAAATATAATTATAAAAATAAGACTGTATATAGTCTATGTTTTTTATATGAAAGAAAAAATGTTTTGCATTTGGTAAATATATATATAACAATATAAGTATGGATTCTTACATAGGACTTATTTAAATTTCATTAAAAACTGATGAAATCAGTGTTTTTGTTTAATCTGTTTTACAAATGAACAAACTATATCACAAAGAAACTAAGCAATGTAGTTGAGGCCTCACATCTACATTAAAATTTCAAAATTCTAAGCTAACTCTGTAATCACTTTTGTATTTATATTTTTATGTATGGTGATTATGAAAATTAATTTTATAAGACAACTTTACTGGGCTCAGGGATGCTCAGATAGTTGGTAAAACATTATTTCTGGGTGTGTCTCTGAGGTGGTTTCTAGAAGAGACTACCATTTGAATCTGTTGACAGGGTAAAGATCATTCTCACCAATGAGAGTGGGCATCACTCAAGCAGTGAACAAATTTACCCTTCCTTTACCCTTTTGTTCTATTCAGACCCTCAGCAAATTTGTTCACTGCTTGAGTTGGAGCATCCATCTCACCCTGGCCTTGGACGTTGGTGCTCCTGTTTCTTAGGCCTTTGGACTTAGACTGGGACTTTCACCATTGACCCCCTGGTTCTCAGGAATTTGGAATTGGACTGGAACTACATCACTGGCTTTCCTGGACCTCCAGCTTGCAGATGGCAGATCATAGGATTTCTCAATCTCCATAAACATGTGAGCCAATCCCTCACATAACAAATTATCTATCTATAGATAGATAATAACAAATTATCTATCTATCTATCTATCTATTTATCTATCTATTGATCATCTATCTATCATCTTATTGGTTCTTTTTATGTGGAGAACCTTCACTAATACAGTGAATCTTTTTCTCCCCTTGTATTAGGGTAAATCAACCTATTGCAATTTACCAAATAGTCCAAACATATTGGGAAAAAAAGGAAATGATTTCTTGTGGCTTTTGTGAGTTATGTAGAACTGCATTCATGTTTCCACTCCACCTCTTAACAAGTGGATTATTTGGATAAATCATATAACTTTGATTTATTTGATCTTAAAATGCCAATTATGATAATTTCTAAAAGGACTCTAACACACCAAGTTATGCAATAATAGGCACTCACTCCCTATAGACCCTGTATTTCATAGTCACTCAAAGGCATGCTGAGCTAGATATATTAAAAATAGGGTGGAACAGTTTTTTAGGGTAAAAGAAGAACTTTTACCATTTCAAAACAATATGAATTGTTGTATTAAGAGAGCCTTCAAAGCCTTCACTGAAACATGATGTGGATGGTGGTACAGCAGGTATGTTTTATGTAAAATTTTGAAAAGCTATTGTCTCTTTTCAGCATCACTCTTCATGTCCCAGCTCCCACTTCTTTGCTAACTCCCAGAATTCCAAAGAACTTAGATTGTCTCAGTGAAGTCTGTCTGAAGTCAGTCAGTTCCCAGTTAATGGCTTTGATCCCTAAGCTTTTCTAAGATAGAACAATTCATTTTCATCCTTCACTACCTTCTACCTCAAAGGAAACATACCTGTCTTTTGTGCTTTCCCCACAGGAATGGAACTTTTAATGGGCTAATTTAAAGGAAATAAAATGTACTGGAGATGATGTTTGTGAATAGATTAGTGTGTTATGAATCCCAGATAAATTATTAGCTGCTGTCTTTATATTCTCTGTAGCCCAAATATTAGTTTCCTTCACATATCAACTTAAGCATGAAGTCCTTGGGGAAATCTTTCCCTGGACCTCAGTCAAGTTTTGCTTTCATGATTATACTCTTTCTCAGATCCTCTACAACTGTCACAGAATGTTTTTCACCATCCTGTATATAATTACTGCCTTATGTCTATGCTGCTGCAAAATTGTAAACTTCATAAATGCCAGAAATGAGTATTTCTTATTAATTGCTCTAATCTAAGTGCTGGCACTTTTCAGACTTTCAATTACATAAGATAAAATAATAAATTTTTGAATGATCATTTGTATGATTCCAGGAAATAATGTTGCAATCTATTTTGGATCATATTCTATGAAGAGAAATTCTAATTCATATTACTGAAGATTTCAGTTTACTCTAAATTACTTCTTTACTGAGGAAAAATCAGCATTTCTTTAGCTTCCTTTTGTTCATTTTAAACTCATTATGTTGCATGCACTAAGATAGTTATACTGTGCTGCTAAGGGTAAATAGGACTGAGTGCTGAAAACATTTTAAAAATAAGTTATTGATACTATTTAGCTTAAATAATACAACATGCTTATATATGGCTTTTGTATTTCGTAGTATTATCGAATTAATCCTATTATTGCCAGTCTTTCTATTAAAGTCATTGAATATTTCCATCATATTTTTCCTTCTGATTTATCTTTGTTCTCATGTAAGGGCAACACTTTTCACAGTAAACAGATTAGGGGGGAAAGGAAGATGAGATAGCATAAACAGATTTCCTATTTATTAGTTTATAATGTTGCCTGGCTGAATTGCAGTTTTACTATGTTGCCACCGCAATATACTTCATTGCCAATCCCAGTGTAGTTTGAGACTGAAGGATACTTAGAAGAAAGGAAGATGAATGGAGTCAGATATGGTAGGTTTGGGGGCCCATAAGGATTCTAATTCCATTGACTCATTTTATTCATACATATGACCACATTAAAGTTCTTTTAATTTTTTTTTTGAATAAAGTTCTAAGTGGATGTATTATTATAAAATTGTACTTAAATGAGTATATTCCTCTAGGGAGAATAAAACAGGAAAATAGTTGATGGAATTTATCCTTTATATTTCCTTTTTTGTCTGCTTAACTTTACAAAAACATATCTCAATATAGATATATAATCTAATTATAGTACTGGTCTTTTGTTATACGTCTCAGTTTACTTAGTTTACATTTTTAGAAATATAGCCATCAGACATTTGTATCTGGCACCAGGCCTAGAAAGCAATGTTACATACCATCCTTTTTCCTGTACGTTTTATCTATTAAAAATAAAGCCTATGATCTTAAATTCTAATATTTTACCTCACAGATGATTCAAAGAAAGCTTTTTTATCAAATGAAACTTCTTTGTAGTTGTATCATCTGTCACATAAGAAATTTTTCTGTGTTGGAAACAAAGAAGTAAACTTATTTCTACTGGTTTTATACATAGAGCACCCTAAAGAATCAATTAAAAAAAGAGCACTATTAGAGCTAATAAACAAATTCATCAAAGTTGACTGTTACAAGATGAATATCACTTCAAAACTACTATGATAGCTATACTAATAATTTTTAAAAAGGGAAAATAACAAGTGTTAGCATGGATGTATGTATGGAACAATGCAGCTTCTGTGGAAAATTGTCAGTTCCTCAAAAAATTAAATACAGAATTACTGCATAACCCCAAAATTCCACTCCTAGGTATACACTTCAAAAATAAAAAAACAGGTATTGAAACAAAAACTCTTACATTAATGTTTATAGCAGCATTATTCATCAAAGTCAAAGAGTGGAAACACAAATTTCAATCAACAGATGAATGGACAAACAAAATTGGTATATCCATACCATGGAATATTATTAAGCTCTAAAAAGCAATGAAGTACTGATACATGCTACAACATGTCTAAGACTGAAAATATTATGCTAAATGAAAGAATATGAAAAATAAAAGGCAGTATATTATTTTTTTTAATATAAGATGTTCTGATTAGGCAAATTCTAATAGACAGAAAGTAAATCAGTGGTTGCCTGAGGCTAGAGGAAGGGTGAAATAGAGAGTAAGTGCTAATGGATATCGGGTTTCTTTTTGACATTATAAAAATTTTCTGGAATAATGTAATGAAAATGATTTACAACCTTGTGAGTATACTAAAACTCACTTAATTGTACACTTTAGTATGGTTAATTGTGTCATATGTGTCTTATATCTTCCTTAAAAAGTAAATGCAGGAATTGCCATTCAATCATATGAAATAGCATGTCTTTTAAATTTCACTCTATGTCTAGAAGCCACGTGGTGCTGTAGAAAGGCTGTATGCTTAAGCAGCTGGCCCAAATGGTTTCAAATAAGAGCTAGAGGATTTGGGAGTGCTGTGCTTAGGACAAATTGCCTAATCCTTTTGATATTGGGTTTTCTCATCTTTAAAATGGTGATAGTTATGTTTACCTTTCAGGTTTTGATGAGGATTAAATGAGATATTACATGCAAAGGGCCAAGACACATTTAGATGTTCAATCAACAAAACTCCATTTGTTATTTTCATATATCTGCTCCCTTCTCTCCTCTTTATGTTTTATGCCCTTAGATTATATCCTGCTCCTCAGATATGTTATTCAGAATGGGAATATTTTAATTAATTCATCTTTCTTTTCCATATTACCTACAATTACATTTCCTGTCCTTCTTTATCCTGACTCTAATTATCTGCGACAACAGACTACCAGGTGTTGCTTGACATCTTGGCCCCACAGTGATGCAGTAGATTTCTGACCTAGTCTAAACAGAGACATTCAAAGTCAATTAAAGAGAAGAAACTGACTCTGAAAACTTCCTAAAAGTTCTGTGCAATATATAGAAACTGGATCGAACTTCTATTACAAATAAATAACACTTTGGAAATAGTTGAAATTAAGTTGAAATTAAGTTGAATAGTTGAAATTAAGATGAAGTTAAAATGGCCTTGAGGATGTTATGCTAAGTGAAATAAATTAGACAGGGGAAGACAAATACTGTATGATCTCACCTATATGTGGAATCTAAAGAAAAAACAATAAAAATCCTTCATGGAAGCAGAGAACAGATTGGTGGTTGCCAGAAGTGGGGTTAGGGGTGTGGAGGAGATGGATGAAAGTGTTCAAAATGTACAAAGTTACAGATATAGAATAAATATGCTATGGGAATGTAATGTATAGCATGGTGTCTGTGGTTAACAATATTGTACTGTATATTTGAAAGTTGCTAAGAGAGTAGACCTTAAAATTTTTCATTGCAAGAAAAATATCATAATGATATGAGGTAATGGATGTTAACTAAATTTGTTGTGGTAGTCATTTTTCAATATATACAGATTTCAAATGATTATGTTTTACACCTTGGAAAAATATAATGTTATATTGCAATTATGTCTTACTGAAACTGGGAAAATATTTTAATTAACAAGATAAAAAAGAAGAAAAGACAAAGTATTGGGTAACTGTTGATAACACTGAAACAATTGCCTAAGGTGCTAAATATATACATATGTATGTATATAATTTTGCCACTTCAAAATTTGTTTTTTGTTTAGAAGACATTAATAAAAACTTTAAATATATCTGAGAAAATAAAATTAATTTACAGTAAAAAAGATGAAGTTCGTAATTTGCATGATGTCTTTATTCCAATAAAGAATTTAAAATTCTTCTTAATTTCCAGCAAATTTCAAGTTTCAATAGCAGAAAAAGACAGGGGCAGGGAGGTAGTACTTTTGGATCAAGGGGTTTTAAATGTGGAGAAAAATGGTACAAGTAAAATTTTTCAATGTTAGAGTATATTTGTAGCAAAAATAATCTTGCATCAAATAGAATTTTTTAAAATCCAGTATAAAATATGAATAGAGGAGGAGGACTCTGGGCTACAAAGGGATAAACCTCCAACCTCCCAGCTCAGACCACTCTCATATCCTTCAATGACCTCCAAGCGGTCTTCATAAACTGTCTTTTGAAAACCACTGTTCTAATGTAACCTCTTCATTTAAAAATAAAGAAAAGGTCATATAAAAAGATTTAGTTAATGCCTTAAGTCTCCCAAAACTTGTCAGAACTGATCATAGAATTTATATTTCTGGATAGGCAATAATGTTTGTTATTTCCAGAAAACAATATTTATCGTAGAATGGGGAAAATTAAAAAAAAAAAACAAACCTTAATTTAAAACGATAAACTCATTGAGATTCAGAGCTAATTCATTACTTAATTCTACCTAAATTTTTGTATAAATAATTATCTCATGGTCAAAGATAATCATATATAAACAGGTTACATTAGTCTTATCCTAGTGACCTCTTTAAATTTCCAAGTAGACATTCAGAGCACTCAACAACAGGAACAAATAGAAAATTCACTGAAGCTGTCTGTCTGTAATTCAGGATAAGATACGCTGATCATTATAAAGCAGCTTGGGAAATTAGCATATTCACAGTAAGGTCACCTATCAATCTGTAATAAACATTTTCTTTGTGGATTTCAAAATAATTGCATTCAAGATTGTTTAGGCTTTACTGTCTCTCCTATTCTTTTTTTCTTTTAAATCTTTCCCCCACTATATTCATTCAAACAAGGTTTAAAGTTAAGATAAATATATATATATGTATATTTATGTATATGTATATATACACACATATATGTACATATGTCTTATATACATATATATAATTTTGTATATAGACAAGATATATTTAGTATATATGTTGTACATGATATTGTATATATTATATATACTGAATTATATATACTGCATATAATTATAATAATATTTAATTTATATTATATATAAATTTGTGTACATATATGCATATGTACAAAATTCTACTTTAAAGAAAAATTACCAAAAATCCCTTGAGAAATTTAGAGAAAATATATACGCATGTATATGTATAGATATATACTTTTTGTGTGTGTGTGTGCGGTGCGCGGGCCTCTCACTGTTGTGGCCTCTCCCGCTGTGGAGCATAGGCTCCGGACGCGCAGGCCCAGCAGCCATGGCTCACAGGCCCAGCCGCTCCGCGGCATGTGGGATCTTCCCGGACTGGGGCACGAACCCACGTCCCCTGCATCGGCAGGAGGACTCTCAACCACTGCGCCACCAGGGAAGCCCAATATATACATATATTTTTTAAAGTTCCTAAAGAAATATTTACAACTTTAATCAATATTAAATTTAAAGAAATAAGAAACTTTATGGAATTTAATTTGGGGACCAACAGGGGTTATGCAAAGTGTCCTTTAGTTATACACATTGCAGGGAAAAATAATTTTAAAAATTAGTGTATGCTTCTTCCTTCCTTAACCAGTTTTCTTAACATAGTTGAGTCTTTTGTTTGTAACCTCAGATTGAAGAGGGTCTTAAGGATGACATATTGAGACTCTTTCCCAGACTTCAATAATGAGGAAAGACTAGAATAGAAACGTGAATGTCCTATAGGATTCCCTGTACACAGAAGAGCACTTTGCTGACGTGAGTATAAAAAGAACGTAAGTCTCCTCTCCAAACCAGGAAACAAAGGAGAGAAAGATTACCCAACACACAGAAGTAAAAATACCTCAGAGCTTCTTTTTTCAAAGGGGAAATAAATTTGGTCTTAAGAAAGAGGTAATGTAATGAAAGAGCAGAGGACAGATTAATTAAAATATCTCCTTCATTTGTAAATACAAATTTGGAAAATAGGAGAATATAATTTCCCATGACTCTGAGAAGCTGTTTGAAAGTTTGTTAGCAATAAACTTTAACACTATGTACTTGTAAAATGGTGCATGGAAATATTGCAAGTCATTGTTCTAGGGTCCAGGCATATGGAAAAGAATTAAACAGACCCTTATAGAACTTAGGTTCTGTGGAAACATTACATATTCAACAATACTGGATTCCTCACTAATGCCTCAAAATGCAATGTCTATTTACATTAATCTTTCTTCACACCTAATTTTTCTCCCTCAGAAATTTATATTCTTTCTTCTCTGCTCTAAAAACTCTTATTTGACTTTCAAAACACACACTGAATATTATCTCAAATGAATTGTTTCCACTTGTCTAGAATTTCACATTATTAGGTTGAAAGTGATATTAAAGTGACATAAAGTGATAGAAATTGCAGAAGCAAAAATGACCACGTTATCTCATGAAAATCTGTGGTAGTTCTAAATATTGAATATTCTCCTTATACTAATCTGAAATGTGTGTTTCTTTAGAACATGTTTCTAATTCTGCTATATGAGCCTTCACAGAGAAATCTTAATCCTTCTTCCACAAATAACCCCTGCACCTCTTACAACTTCATGTACTCTTTCCCAATATAAACACCTCAACTTCTTACCTCTACTTTAATATTACATAATTTTAAGCTTCTATCCTCTGAAAAATCTGTTACTAAAAGCTTCCTTAGAGTTTAACATCAAGAACTAAAGCCAGTATCATGGACCCTGTCTTGTAGATAAGCTATTGCCATTCTGTCTTTATATATCCCTTTTAATATAATCCAAAATTCCAAAATTTTTGGATTAATCCAAAAAAAATCCAATTTTTTTTAAGTAGGAATTTCAGGGTTTTTTTTTTTTGAATCTATATTACCCTGTATAATCATGATGTTGATGATATTGTACAAGAATAACTCTTGAAACAAAATGAAATTTATTTAATTTGATCTACTATCCCTCAAACTGTATTCATTGGGGAAATTTCACCTGATTCTAAATAAAACCAAGCCCCCCGTAACTTTTCTGCTCTCAATAAGTAATAAAACAATCTAGAGTCTCAATTCAAAAGTAAGAATGTTTCATTTCATGAAATAGTGAAAACTTCAATCTTGACAAATCCTTCCCTCTCAGCTTGAGCCTGCTGCAGACAAGACCCTATAGAGAAATGGAATTAATATGACTGTTACTGAGTCCAAGCTCATACTGCTCACTGCAATAAATTGAGAGATGAGGTGTTGGGGCAAGGAATAGTAAATTTATTCAGAAAGTCAGCAGACCAAGAAGATGGTGCACTAGTGTACCAAAGAACCATCTTGTCCAGGTTTGGATGCTAGTTTCTTTTAAAGAACAAAAAGGGGGAGGTGAGGAGGTGAAGTAAAAAAAGCTATAAGTTGTTATAAATATTTCTTGATTCTGCCAGATTTTGGAGAGGATGTGTTAATTTCTTCTTTCCTGCAGCCATTCACAGGTGGGCCTGGTCAGGATGTTTCCTGTGAGCCAGACAAAGGTTTTTTAGACTAAGCTCAGGCATCGTAGGCAGGGTTCCTGGAGATGGGCCATTATGTATACTTTAAGCTATAGGCAACATCACTTTAGTGATTAACTTGTAGTAAAAACAAATTCAAAGTTTAAAATAACAGAAAAAGATGGAGTATGGAGTCAGATGGAGTATGGAGTCAGTATGGAGTCAGATTTGTCCTTCTTTGCTAATAGATATATCATCATCTGATATTAGAAGTATCTTAGCAAAGAGCACGTGTTTGTGCAGTATCAAAACTCTCTTGATGATGGCAATATCCTAATAGTATATGACAATCTGAGATACAGTTATGGAGTGAGCATGGTCCAAAAACAATCATTGAAAATTAAAGATAACAAGTGTGTTTTTGTTTTTTTTTTCCACCATCTTCCCTTATTTCAGAGATACATGAACTTGAGGTTAAATATATGCAGGGATACACCAATGTTATATAGCTATTAATTAATTGTATGATTTTTTTCCCAGTAGAACAGAAGTCTGGCTGCTTTATCCTTCCCATAGAAAGGAAATCAACAGACAGACCATCTCTCCCTAAAACAATAACTATCAGGTTCCTTTTATCAGTATTGCAGGATTGACGTTTACTAAGGGCAGCAGTGGCAGAACATTGGTGTAGCTGGTAGATTTAACTAAGATGTTGTATGTTATTTGTATCTGAGAATGCTCTTAGGCTACTGAGAGTTGATTGGACCCAGAATCTGAAATTTTCCCAGTCATGGTTCCCTTTCACCTCTATCCTAGTTACTTCACAACTGATAACAACAACACAATTTTAGAGCCTGAACAAGCCTGCTATATCGGATCAGGTTCACTATTTCAGCTATGAATTTAGGGAGAGGAGGTTCCAAGAATAAAATCTGATCTCCATTTCCAAATAGCATTCATGGATGAAAGGAAGAAATTATAAGGTATATACGCATGGAATGTAATATGTTTTGTGGAAATAGACTTTCTTAATCACCTTACTCAACTTATAAAACTTATCTGCTAATTAGTGACTTTAAAACCCATCATTATAGCTTCAGTTCTTTAAGGCTGGAATGACTTTTAAAAGCATAATGCTGTTCTAAGTCATTTATACCTAACCCCCAACCTCTTTATCACACATACAGAGTAGATAAAGTAAAAGTATATATATATATATGAACAATATACATTTACTGTTGAAAAAAACAAATTCAAGGTACTGAAAAAATAAGTTGTAAAAGAGTGAAGAAAAATATCACATCTGTCATCACTTTGTGGATCATGGGCTTTAGGAAAAGGAATAATTTCAGAACAAACTTTGAAGAAAGGTATTTGTTTTGCAGAAGTCACTCTATAGTTTGTTGTTGTTTTGCTTAAGAAAGAAAATTAATTGTTCTTCATCCAGGTGTCCATGGCTTGGATGGTAGGAGATGTCAGCCATGTAACACCTTACAATGAACTTTAAGAAAGGGATTCATCAATAAATATATTTGCATATTATTATTAATTGAATAAAATTCACATTTGAGCAAACTTTGGAACACTAAAGTGTTGGTATCAATTGTCATTTATGTGTCACATGCAGTAAGGACCCCAGGGAATGACAGTAAACAAAGCAGGAATGTCAGCATGATAAGCCAGAGACCAGAAATCACTGTAAGGACTTTGTCATTGTAGTCTGGTGAAATACAAGATCATCAGAAACTTAATTTTAACTTTTAATGGAGTATATCTCACAGAAAAGTGCCTATGTTACAAGTGCACAATTCAACAAGATATGCAAAATTAACACACTTAGGTCACCAACACCCAGGAGGAAATCAATGTTTCCAGCAGCCCAGTATCTTCCTGAGTGCCACCTCTCAATCAACACTCCTGCTCTCTGTCGGTAGGTTTTTGTACATGTTCCACTCCACTCCTACATTGCTAAAAATTCTTGTCATAGGCTTATGCTGAATTTCAGCAGATATCTGTGGTGTCAACTGAGTGAATAATATTTTTCTACTATATTTTATTAACCTAGTGGCATACATTAATTTATTTTCAAATTTTAAGTAAATTTGCATTGCTGTAATAAATCCAGTTTAGTTGCTATGCATTTTGCTTTTAATATATTACCTAAATTGGTTTGCTAGTATTGATTTAGGGTTTTCTACTTTTCAGGTCAATATAATATTGGATGATAATATTATTTCTTTAACAGTCTTGTTAGATTTTGATATTCAATTTGTGTTTGCCTTACAATGTATAAAGTAGCATTATTTCTGACAAATATTTGATAGAAATGGCTAAGGAAGACATCTGGACCTGAAATTTTCTTTTGGGGGGAAATTTAAAGTTTGAATTTTATATACTTAATAGTTATAAGACATTTCAGATTTTACATTTTCTTGTGTGTGTGCTTTTTTTCTTAAAAATTATGTTTCCTTTCTAGTATTAGGTATCTTTCATGTTATCTCTTCCCTCACTCTGTTTTAAAGTCAGCTTCACTTTATATTTATCAATTTTATTATTTTTTCAAAGAATCAATTTTGGTATTCTTTATTCATATCTATGATTATAAATATATGTATGTAATATACAAATATACCCATACATATATGTATATATACATATGTATATATACTTACATGTAATTACACTAAATCCTCTACATACAAACGAGTTCCATTCTCAGAGCACGTTTGTAAGTCCAGTTTGTTTGTAAGTCCAACAAAGTTAGCCTAGGTACCCAACTAACACAATCAGCTATATAGTACTGTACTGTAATAGGTTTATAATACTTTTCACACAAATAATATGTAAAACATAAACACAAAAATAAAGAAAACATTTTTAATCTTACAGTATAGTCCCTAAAAAAATACAGTAGTACAGTACAACAGCTGGCATACCGGGGCTGGCATCAAGTGAACAGGCAAGAAGAATTACTGACTGGAGGAGAGAGAGGAGGTGGGAGATGGCAGAGCTGAAGGATGATCAGCAATAGGAGATAGAGGGCAAGCTGCAATTTCACTCATGCCTGGCATTGATAGCATAGGTTCTGGTTCCTTGCTGGATGCAATTCTACCTACCCTCTTGAAAAAATGATCCAGTGATGTCATTTTTTCTTGTCATAGATGACATGGTAGCACTGGATTGCATTCTGAATGGCTGCTGCAACCTTCGTGTACTATTCTACGTTTGGGTCCTATGCCTCAAAAACTAACAGTGCTTCCTCAAATAAAGAAAATCCCCTTGCCATTTCCTGTGTCGTGAATCTCTTTGGTTCTTCAGTTACTTCTTCCTCTTGTCTCTCTTCATCCTTTCTCTGGGCCTCCAATTCCATCATGCCTTCATTATGTTGCACAGCAACAGTACTGTACAGTAAAGTACACAAAAGTACAACCACTTGTACAGGATGCACACACGTGACAATGTATGCCAGACACATGAACTAACTTATGTGATTGGACATGCGAACGCACGTTTGCATCTTTGCAAGTTTGCAACTTGAAGATTTGTATGTAGGGGACTTACTGTACTATTGTTGTTCTGTTCTCTATTATTGCTATTCTTTCTTTGAATTTAATTTGATGGTCTGTTTCTAGCATTGTAAAATGAATATTTAGATCTTTCCCCATTTCTTCAAGGCAATAAAATTTCCTTTTAAATAAATTTAGCTTGTGATTTCTTATTTGATTCATAGTTTATTTAGAATTCTTTTAAAAACTAATTTTCAGTTTCATAAGATATCCTGCTTAACTGTTTGTAATAAACGTCTAACCACCTTAATTAACCATGACCTGAGAACATAGATGGTATAAATTCAATACATTGAAAATCACTGAGGCATGTTTATAATCCAGACTGTGTTTCCATGAAGGATTTGTGTATATCTTAAAGAAATTATATTAATGAGTGCTGTGTTCTGCCAATTTTTGTTCTAACAACTACTAAGAAAATTAATATTTTCTAATATGATTATGCATTTGTCTGTGTTCTTTGAGGTCTTCTCTTTATTCTGTACATGCTTAGAAGCTGCATTAAGTACATATAAACTTAGAAATGTTTTATCTTCCCAGTGAGTTAAACATTATATTACTATGAAATGTCTATTTCTAGCTAAAGCTCTCCCTAAAAATCTAAATCATCTCATATTATAGCCATATTAGCCTTTTTTTCTGTTTTTAAAAATCATTTTAACACTTTTTCTGTCAATCAGGACAAACTTTATCTTTTTATAGACGATTAATGTACACTTACACATAATTAATACCAATAAAAATAGGTTTAAGTCTATGATATTCCTAGTTTTATATTTATTTAACATGTGCTATATCTCATTTATTTCTCTTTTTAAGCTTTTTTTTTTTTTTTGTGTGCTACATGGGCCTCTCACTGTTGTGGCCTCTCTCACTGCAGAGCACAGGCTCCAGACGTGCAGGCTCAGTGCCATGGCTCACAGGCCCAGCCACTCTGCGGCATGTGGGATCTTCCTGGACCGGGGCACAAACCCGTGTCCCCTGCATCGGCAGGTGGACTCTCAACCACTGCGCCACCAGGGAAGCCCTTAAGATGTGTTTTGATTGCTGTATTATCATCCCATTTTTCTTCTATGATTTTATTACACATTAATTTAATTTTATTTTAGTGGTTAAGATTACAAATCGAAGCTTCAAATTTTCAACTATGAGAAATTATCAATTTAACTCCTTATGGAAATGTAAGAACAGTAGAGGTCTTTAACTTCACTTACCTCCTTACCCTGGGCATATATGTTATGTTAGTTATGAATTAAAATTCTTAATATACTTTAAAATAGTCTATATCCATATTATTGTTTTATAACCAAATTTCATTCAAATTTGCCCACATATTTTTTTTAACATCTTTATTGGGGTATAATTGCTTTACAATGATGTGTTAATTTCTGCTTTATAACAAAGTGAATCAGTTATACATATACATATGTTCCCATATCTCTTCCCTCTTGCGTCTCCCTCCCTCCCACACTCCCTATCCCACCCCTCCAGGCGGTCACAAAGCACCGAGCTGATAACCCTGTGCCATGCGGCTGCTTCCCACTAGCTATCTACCTTACGTTTGTTAGTGTGTATATATCCATGACTCTCTCTCGCCCTGTCACAGCTCACCCTTCCCCCTCCCCATATCCTCAAGTCCGTTCTCCAGTAGGTCTGTGTCTTTAATCCTGTCTTATCCCTAGGTTCTTCATGATATTTTTTTTTCTTAAATTCCATATATATGTGTTAGCATACGGTATTTGTCTTTTTCTTTCTGACTTACTTCACTCTGTATGACAGACTCTAGGTCTATCCACCTCTTCACAAATAGCTCAATTTCGTTTCTTTTTATGGCTGAGTAATATTCCACTGTATATATGTGCCACATCTTCTTTATCCATTCATCCGATGATGGGCACTTAGGTTGTTTCCATCTCTGGGCTATTGTAAATAGAGCTGCAATGAATATTTTGCTACATGACACTTTTTGAATTTTGGTTTTCTCAGGGTATATGCCCAGTAGTGGGATTGCTGGGTCATATGGTAGTTCTATTTGTAGTTTTTTAAGGAACCTCCATACTGTTCTCCATAGTGGCTGAACCAACGCACATTCCCACCAGCAATGCAAGAGTGTTCCCTTTTCTCCACACCTTCTCCAGCATTTATTGTTTCTAGATTTTTTGATGATGGCTATTCTGACTGGTGTGAGATGATATCTCATTGTAGTTTTGATTTGCATTTCTCTAATGATTAATGATGTTGAGCATTCTTTTATGTGTTTGTTGGCAGTCTGTATATACCTTCTTTGGAGACATGTCTATTTAGGTCTTCTACCCAATTTTGGATTGGGTTGTTTGTTTCTTTGTTATTGAGCTTCATGAGCTGCTTGTAAATTTTGGAGATTAATCCTTTGTCAGTTGCTTCATTTGCAAATATTTTCACCCATTCTGAGGGTTGTCTTTTGGTCTTGATTATGGTTTCCTTTGCTGTGCAAAAGCTTTGAAGTTTCATTAGGTCCCATTTGTTTATTTTGTTTTTATTTCCATTACTCTAGCAGGTGGGTCAGAAAGGATCTTGCTGTGATTTATGTCATAGAGTATTCTGCCTATATTTTGCTCTAAGAGTTTGATAATTTCTGGCCTTACATTTAGGTCTTTAATCTATTTTGAGCTTAATTTTGTGTATGGTGTTAGGGAGTGATCTAATCTCATACTTTTACATGTACCTGTCCAGTTTTCCCAGCACCACTTACTGAAGAGGCTGTCCTTTCTCCACTGTACATTCCTGCCACCTTTATCAAAGATAAGTTGTCCATATGTGCGTGGGTTTATCTCTGGGCTTTCTATCCTGTTCCATTGATCTATCTTTCTGTTTTTGTGCCAGTACCATACTGTCTTGATTACTGTAGCTTTGTAGTATAGTCTGAAGTCAGGGAGCCTGATTCCTCCAGCTCCATTTTTCGTTCTCAAGATTGCTTTGGCTATTCGGGGTCTTTTGTGTTTCCATACAAATTGTGAAATTTTTTGTTCTAGTTCTGAGAAAAATGCCAGTGGTAGTTTGATAGGGATTGCATTGAATCTATAGATTGCTTTAGGTAGTAGAGTCATTTTCACCACGTTGATTCTTCCAATCCAAGAACATGGTATATCTCTCCATCTATTTGTATCATCTTTAATTTCTTTCATCAGTGTCTTATAATTTTCTGCATACAGGTCTTTTGTCTCCTTAGGTAGGTTTATTCCTAGATATTTTATTCTTTTTGTTGCAATGGTAAATGGGAATGTTTTCTTGATTTCAATTTCAGATTTTTCATCATTAGTATATAGGAATGCCAGAGATTTCTGGGCATTAATATTGTATCCTGCTACTTTACCAAATTCATTGATTAGCTCTAGTAGTTTTCTGGTAGCTTCTTTAGGATTCACTATGTATAGTATCATGTCATCTGCAAACAGTGACAGCTCTACTTCTTCTTTTCCAATTTGGATTCCTTTTATTTCCTTTTCTTCTCTGATGCTGTGGCTAAAATTTCCAAAACTATGTTGAATAACAGTGGTGAGAGTGGGCAACCTTGTCTTGCTCCTGATCTTAGTGGAAATGCTTTCAGTTTTTCACCATTGAGGATGATGTTTGCTGTGGGCTTGTCATATATGGCCTTTATTATGTTGAGGAAAGTTCCCTCTATGCCTACTTTCTGCAGGATTTTTATCATAAATTGGTGTTGAATTTTGTCAAAAGTTTTCTCTGCATCTATTGAGATGATCATATGGTTTTTCTCCTTCAATTTCTTAATATGGTTTATCACATTGATAGATTTGAGCATGTTGAAGAATCCTTGCATTCCTGGAATAAACCCCACTTGATCATGGTGTATGATCCTTTTAATATGCTGTCAGATTCTGTTTGCTAGTATTTTGTTGAGGATTTTGGCATCTATGCTCATCAGTGATATTGGCCAGTAGTTTTCTTTCTTTGTGACATCCTTGTCTGGTTTTGGTATCAAGGTGATGGTGGCCTTGTAGAAGGAATTTGGGAGTGTTCCTCCCTCTGCTATATTTTGGAAGAGTTTGAGAAGGATAGGTATTAGCTCTTCTCTAAATGTTTGATAGAATTCGCCTGTGAACCCGTGTTGTCCTGGGCTTTTGTTTGTTGGAAGATTTTAAATCAGAGTTTCAATTTCAGTGCTTGTGATTGGTCTGTTCATATTTTCTATTTCTTCCTGATTCAGTCTTGGCAGGTTGTGCATTTCTAAGAATTTGTCCATTTCTTCCAGATTGTCCATTTTATTGGCATAGAGTTGCTTGTAGTAATCTCTCATGATCTTTTTTATTTCTGCAGGGTCAGTTGTTACTTCTCCTTTTTCATTTCTAATTCTACTGATTTGAGTCTTCTCCCTTTTTCTCTTGATGAGTCTGGTTAGTGGTTTATCTATTTGTTTATCTTCTCAAAGAACCAGCTTTCAGTTTTATTGGTCTTTGCTACTGTTTCCTTCCTTTCTTTTTCATTTATTTCTGATCTGATTTTTATGATTTCTTTCCTTCTGCTAGCTTTGGGGATTTTTGTTTTTCTTTCTCTAATTGCTTGAGGTGCAAGGTTAGGTTGTTTATTTGAGATGTTTCCTGCTTCTTAAGGTGGGCTTGTATTGCTATAAACTTTCCCCTTAGAACTGCCTTTGCTGCATCCCATAGGTTTTGGGTCATTGTGTCTCCATTGTCATTTGTTTCTAGGTATTTTTTTATTTCCTCTTTGATTTCTTCAGTGATCACTTCATTAAGTAGTGTATTGTTTAGCCTCCATGTGTTTGTATTTTTTACAGATCTTTGCCTGTAATTGATATATAACCTCATGGCATTGTGGTCGGAAAAGATACTTGATACAATTTCAATTCTCTTAAATTTACCAAGGCTTGATTTGTGACCCAAGTTATGATCTATCCTGGAGAATGTTCCATGAGCACTTGAGAAAAATGTGTATTCTGTTGTTTTTGGATGGAGTGTCCTATAAATATCAATTAAGTCCATCTTGTTTAATGTATCATTTAAAGCTTGTGTTTCCTTATTTATTTTCATTTTGGATGATCTGTCCATGGGTGAAAGTGGGGTGTTAAAGTCCCCTACTATGAATGTGTTACTGTCGGTTTCTCTTTTATGGCTGTTAGTATTTTTCTTATGTATTGAGGTGCTCCTATGTTGGGTGCATAAATATTTACAATTGTTATATCTTCTTCTTGGATCGATCCCTTGATCATTATGTAGTGTCCTTCTTTGTCTCTTCTAATAGTCCTTATTTTAAAGTCTATTTTTTCTGATATGAAAATTGAGACTCCAGCTTTCTTTTGGTTTCCATTTGCATGGAATATCTTTTTCCATCCCCTTACTTTCAGTCTGTATGTGTAGGTCTGAAGTGGGTCTCTTGTAGACAGCATATATAAGGGTCTTGCTTTTGTATCCATTCAGCCAATCTGTGTCTTTTGGTGGGAGCATTTAGTCCATTTACATTTAAGGTAATTATCAATATGTATGTTCCTATTCCCATTTTCTAAATTGTTTTGGGTTCGTTATTGTAGGTCTTTTCCTTCTCTTGTGTTTCTGGTCTAGAGAAGTCTCTTTAGCATTTGTTGTAAAGCTGGTTTGGTGGTGCTGAACTCTCTCAGCTTTTGCTTGTCTGTAAAGGTTTTAATTTCTCCATCAAATCTGAATGAGATCCTTGCTAGGTAGAGTAGTCTTGGTTGCAGGTTTTTCTCCTTCATCACTTTCAGTATGTCCTGCCACTCCCTTCTGGCTTGTAGGGTTTCTGCTGAGAGATCAGCTGTTAACCTTATGGGGATTCCCTTGTGTGTTATTTGTTGTTTTTCCCTTGCTGCTTTTAATATGCTTTCTTTGTATTTAATTTTTGACAGTTTGATTAATATGTGTCTTGGCATATTTCTCCTTGGATTTACCCTGTATGGGACTCTTTGTGCTTCCTGGGCTTGACTAACTATTTCCTTTCCCATATTAGGGAAGTTTTCAACTATAATCTCTTCAAATATTTTCTCAGTCCCTTTCTTTTTCTCTTCTTCTTCTGGAATCCCTATAATTCGAATGTTGGTGTGTTTAATGTTGTCCCAGAGGTCTCTGAGACTGTCCTCAGTTCTTTTCATTCTTTTTTCTTTATTCTGCTCTGCAGTAGTTATTTCCACTATTTTATCTTCCAGGTCACTTATCCATTCTTCTGCCTCAGTTATTCTGCTATTGATCCCATCTAGTGTACTTTTAATTTCATTTATTGTGTTGTTCATCATTGCTTGTTTCATCTTTATTTCTTCTAGGTCCTTGTTAACTGTTTCTTGCATTTTGTCCATTCTATTTCCAAGATTTCGGATCATCCTTACTATCATTATTCTGAATTCTTTTTCAGGTAGACTGCCTATTTCCTCTTCATTTGTTAGGTCTGGTGCATTTTTACCTTGCACCTTTATCTGCTGTGTGTTTTTCTGTCTTCTCATTTTGCTTATCTTACTGTGTTTGGGGTCTCCTTTTTGCAGGCTGCAGGTTCATAGTTCCCGTTCTTTTTGATGTCTGTCTCCAGTGGCTAAGGTTGGTTCAGTGGGTTGTGTAGGCTTCATGGTGTAGGGGACTAGTGCCTGTGTTGTGGTGGATGAGGCTGGATATTTTCTCTCTAGTGGGCAGGTTCACGTCTGGTGGTGTGTTTTGGGGTGTCTGTGGCCTTTTTATGATTTTAGGCAGCCTCTCTGCTAGTGGGTGGGGTTGTGTTCCTGTTTTGCTAGTTGTTTGGCATAGGTTGTCCAGCACTGTAGCTTGCTGGTTGTTGAGTGAAGCTGGCTGCTGGTGTTAAGATGGAGGTGTCTGGGAGATTTTCACCATTTGATATTATGTGGAGCTGGGAAGTCTCTTGTTGACCAGTGTCCTGAAGTTGGCTCTCCTACCTCAGAGGCAGAGCCCTGACTCCTGGCTGGAGCACCAAGAGTCTTTCATCCACACGGCTCAGAATAAAAGGGAGAAAATGCTGAGAGAATTTGTAGAAGTATGAAGAAAGAAAGAAAGAAAGAAAGAAAGAAAGAAAGAAAGAAAGAAAGAAAGGAGGGAAGGAAGGAAGGCAGGAAGAAAGGAAGGAAGAAAGAAAGAAAGAAAGAAAGAAAGAAGCAGAGAAGGAAAGAAGGCAAGAAGGAAAGAAAGGAGGGAGGGAGGGAGGGAGGAAGGAAGGAAGGAGGGAAAGAAGGAAAAAAGACAGAAAGAAAGAAGATACAGTAAAATAAAATAAAGTATAATAAAGTTATTGAGTTAAAAAATACTTATTTAGAAAAAAAAAGTGACAGACAGAACCTTAGGACAAATGTTGGAAGCAAAGCTATACAGACAAAATCTTACACAGAAGCATACACATACACCCTCACAAAAAGAGGTAAAGGTGAAAAAATCATAAATCTTGCTTTCAGAGACCACCTCCTCAATTTAGGATGATTCATTGTCTAAAGGAGGGAAGGAAGGAAGGAAGGAAAGAAAGAAAGAAACAAAGAAAGAAAGAAACAAAGACACAAAGAAGGTAAAGTATAATGAAGTTATTAAATTAAAATTAATTATTAAGAAAAAAAATTTTTAAAAAACCATGGACGGATAGAACCCTAGGACAAATGGTGGAAGCAAAACTATACAGACAAGATCTCACACAGAAGCATACACATACACACTCACAAAAAGAGGAAAAGGGGAAAAAATCATAGATCTTGCTCTCGAAGCCCACCTCCTCAATTTGGGATGACTCGTTGCCTATTCATGTATTCCACAGATGCAGGGTACATCAAGTTGATTGTGGAGCTTTAATCCGCTGCTTCTGAGGATGCTGGGAGAGATTTCCCTTTCTCTTCTTTGTTCTCACAGCTCACAGGGGCTCAGCTTTGGATATGGCCCTGCCTCTGCGTGTAGGTCGCTGGAGGGCGTCTGTTTTTTCCTCAGACAGGACGGGGTTAAAGGAGCCGCTGATTGGGGGGCTCTGGTGCACTCAGGCCAGGGGGGAGGGAGGGGCACTGCATGCGGGGTGGGCCTGCGGCGGCAGAGGCCGGCGTGACTTTGCACCAACCTGAGGCCTGCCGTGCGTTCTCCCGGGGAAGTTGTCCCTGGATCCCGGGAACCTGGCAGTGGCGGGCTGCACAGGCTCCGCGGAAGAGGGGTGTGGATAGTGACCTGTGCTTGCACACAGGCCCCTTGGTGGCGGCAGCAGCAGCCTTAGCCTCTCCCGCCCGTCCCTGGGGCCCGTGCTTTTAGCCGCGGCTCGTGCCCGTCTCTGGGGTTCGCGCTTTTAGCCGTGGCTCGCGCCCGTCTCTGGAGTTCCTTTAAGCAGCGCTCTTAAACCCCTCTCCTCGCACACCAGGAAACAAGGAGGGAAGAAAAAGTCTCTTGCCTCTTCGGCAGGTGCAGACTTTTCCCCGGACTCCCTCCCGGCTAGCCGTGGTGCACTAACCCCTTCAGGCTGTGTTCACGCCGCCAACCCCAGGCCTCTCCCTGTGCTCTGACCGAAACCCGAGCCTCAGCTCGCAACCCCACCCGCCCAGGCGGGTGAGCAGACAAGCCTCTCGGGCTGGTGAGTGCCGGTCGGCACTGATCCTCTGTGAGGGAATCTCCCCACTTTGCCCTCTGTACCGCTGTTGCTGTGCACTCCTCCACGGCTCCGAAGCTACCCCCTCCGCCTCCCGCAGTCTCCGCCCGCGAAGCGGCTTCCTAGTGTGTGGAAACTTTTCCTCCTTCACAGCTCCCTCCCACTGGTGCAGGTGCCGTCCTTATTCTTTTGTCTCTGTTTTTTCTTTTGCCCTACCCAGGTACGTGGGGCGTTTCTTGCCTTTTGGGAAGTCTGAGGTCTTCTGCCAGCCTTCAGTAGGTGTTCTGTAGGAGCTGTTCCACGTGTAGATGTATTTCTGGTGTATCTGTGGAGAGGAAGTTGATCTCCGCGTCTTACTCTTCCGCCATCTTCAAGGTCCCCCCTGTCCACATATTTATTCTTTTCATAGCTTCCTTGTCTGGTAGAGCAAAATGTTTCATTGAGTCTTCTACTGGTACATTCTCTAACATTTTTGTCTTAAAATGCCATCAGTTTACATTTATTTTGAATGCTATTTTCTCTGGTTTTAGAATTTTGGAAGGCTAGTTATTTTCTTTCAAACACTTGAATACACCACTCCATTGATTTCTGGCTTCAGTTGTTTCTCTTTCTGTCAAGTGCTTTTTATTTTTCATAATCTGGATACTTTCACAAATTTCTCTTTGTTTTGTGCCTTTGCAGTTTACCATGATGTAGCTAGGTGTGGTTTGTATTTTTTCTGCTTGGGATTTCTAATCCAGCTTGAATGTGTGACTTTATTATTCTGTTTACAAACTCTCAGCTTTGTATAATTTGCTGGTATACTCAAATCATTCTGGAAGAGACAATTTGTCATTTAGCAAATTGATCTATTTCAACTGTGTTTTTTTTTTTCAGACATATGATATTGAAAAGAAATACTTTGGTAACTTTATTTTATACAAAATACTTTCTGATTCAAAGAAAGAACCAAAAATTACGGTTGACTTAAATTAAGGTGTATTTGGTCGTATGGACATCTCAAAACTGAGATTGCTTGAGATACAGGCCAGTGTTTCAAAGACGTCATCAAAATAAATACTTGCTATTAAGTTAAATGAACAGCCTGAGGAAATTTTACCAAACTTTCCTTTTCTGTGTTTATTTCTGTGCTTTAAAAGATATTTCTTCTCTGCTATAACTAGCCTCTCAGAAGAAACCAGTTTTGATTAAAGTGAGAAACAAGAAAGGAGAAAAGCGTGCTCTTATTCTATTTTCTGTTGATATTATGAAGATACCCACATCTGAGAAGGATGTATCTTTAGGGGCAATGGAATGTCCTTTAAAAAGAATGAAAATTATAGACTAGACTGTTTCATAGGGGAAAATGAAATAGCTGGAGCCACATAGAAGGTACATAAAAACTAACTAGTGATGAAGGAAGAATCCTGGGGAAATCCTCAACAACTCCTCACAGCCAGTCCTAGTCTTAATTTTAACAATATGAGTTATAGGATTTGTAAAAATAATATGGCATTGCGTTTTGCAGAGCTTCAACAACTGTCATAGTAATTTTCTAACACATTTTCAGAAATAGGAATATCAAACTTAGAAAAAAATTATTTTTCTGGATTATTGCATAGTGGGAACACTATGACACTTAGTGTTACTTATTTAAGTAACCAAAATATGAGTAGGGCACCATATCAAGTGAAAGACTGGAAGGGTATCCAAGGGATGAATGCAAAGTCAGGATGAAATTTGAGAACCAAGCAGTACTGTGTATCAAAAGAAATATGTTGAGGGAAGAATGTTCATTGGTACACCATAGGTAATCTTTACTAAGAAAAATATTATTTATAATGGTGAAATACCCTAAAATTTTACTAACAGTGGAATGTTAAAGAAAATGGTCACTGTTTATGTAATGGTTTGTTATTTAGCACTTTAAAATGTTTATGTATCTTCTGTCTTATCATTAAACTGTATTTCAGAGATTGGAAAAATAACAACAAAGAAAGACAAAAGTTTATACTTAGGGAAAAAAATACTAAAAAAACAAATGTCAACACAGTTTTTCTATAGGTGGTAAGTTTCATTGTAATTAATATTTTATTTTTTTTAATTGCCTCTATTTTTATATCTTTTATAACTATCATGTGTTACTTTTAAATCTTCCTTTAAAATTCATTCCATTTTAACCTTATTAAGTAGTTAAAACAAATAAGATTTCACCCATGGGCCACCTGACCAGAAAGAGGCTCTATATGTGCTAAATAATGTCCAGACTACAGTTGGGTTGTCCCCTATTTTCAGTGGCATCTCTCTAACATTCAAATTTTTCCAAGGATGGTTGGATTCATTCTGGATTTTCTTTACTCAATAGGGAACAGAGTAGGAGCAGGATAACAAATGTTCAGAAACCATACAGCAAACCAATGTTCAGACTCGAAGGGTCTCAAAGCAGAAAAGAGAATTAGAAGTATTTTTTTTAACATCTTTATTGAGTATAATTGCTTTACAATGGTGTGTTAGTTTCTGCTTTATAACAAAGTGAATCAGTTATACATATACATATACCCCATAACTCCTCGCTTGTGCGTCTCCTTCCCACCTCCCTATCCCATCTCTCTAGGTGGTCACAAAGCATGGAGCTGATCTCCTGTGCTATGCGGCTGCTTCCCACTAGCTATCTATTTTACATTTGGTAGTGTATATATGTCCATGCCACTCTCTCACTTCGTCCCAGCTTACCCTTCCCCCTCCCTGTGTCCAAAACTCCATTTGCTATGTCTGCGTTTTTATTCCTGTCCTGCCCCTA
Organism: Stenella coeruleoalba; assembly: GCF_951394435.1. Lineage (NCBI taxonomy): Eukaryota > Metazoa > Chordata > Mammalia > Artiodactyla > Delphinidae > Stenella > Stenella coeruleoalba. The sequence goes on along the minus strand of NC_137159.1, from coordinate 17,508,523 downwards.
CGTTCTTCAGAACCATTCTTTTTTCTTTTTTTTTTAGATCCCATATATATGTGTTATCATAGGGTATTTGTGTTACTCTTTCTGACTTACTTCACTCTGTCTGACAGTCTCTAGGTCCATCCAAATCACTGAAAATAGCTCAATTTTGTTTCTTTTTATGGCTGAGTAATATTCCATTGTATATATATGCCACATCTTTATCCATTCATCTGTCGATGGACACTTAGATTGATTCCATGTCTTAGCTATCGTAAAAAGATCTGCAATGAACTTTGTAGCACATGACTCCTTTTAAGTTATGGTTTTCTCAGGGTATATGTCCAGTAGTGGGAGTGCTAGGTCATTTGATAGTTCTATTTTTAGTTTCTTAAGGAACCTACATACCGTTCTCTATAGTGGCTGCATCAATTTACATTCCCAGCAGCAGTGAAAGAGGGTACACTTTTCTCCACACCCTCTCAAGCTTTTATTGTTTCTAGATTTTTTTGATGATGGTCATTCTGACAGGTGTGTGGTGATACCTCATTGTAGTTTTGATTTGCATTTCTCTAATGATTAGTGATGTTGAGCATTCGTTCATGTGTTTGTTGGCAATCTGTATATCTTCTTTGGAGAAATGTCTATTTAGGTCTTCAACCCATTTTTGGATTGGGTTGTTTGTTATTTTGATATTGAGCTGCATGAGATGGTTGTATATTTGGAGATTAATCCTTTGTCAGTTGCTTCATTTGCAAATATTTTCTCCCATTCTGAGGGTTGTCCTTTTATCTTGTTTATGGTTTCCTTTGCTGTGCAAAAGCTTTTAAGTTTCATTAGGTCCCAATTGTTTATTTTTGTTTTTATTTCCATTTCTCTAGGAGGTGGGTCAAAAAGGATATTGATGTGATTTATGTCATAGAATGTTCTGCCTATGTTTTCCTCTAAGAGTTTTATAGGACCTGGCCTTACATTTATGTCTTTAATCCATTTTGATATATTTTTGTGTATAGTGTCAGGGAGTGTTCTAATTTCATTATTTTACATGTAGCTGTCTAGCTTTCCCAGCACCAATTATTGAAGAGGTTGCCTCTTTTCCATTTTATATTCTTGCCTCCTTTACCAAAGATAAGGCAACCATATGTATGTGGGTTTATCTCTGAGCTTTCTATCCTTTTCCACTGATCTGTATTTCTGTTTTTGTGCCACTACCACACTGTCTTGATTACTGTAGCTTTGTAGTATAGTCTGAAGTCAGGGAGCCTGATTCCTCCAGCTCCGTTTTTCTTTCTCATGATTGCATTGGCTATTTGGGGTCTTTTGTGTTTCCGTACAAATTTTGAAATTTTTTGTTCTAGTTCTGTGAAAAATGCCAGTGGTACTTTAATAGGGATTGCATTGAATCTGTAGATTGTTTTGGGTAGTAGAGTCATTTTCACAATATTCATTCTTCCAGCCCAAGAAAATGGTATGTCTCTCCATCTATTTGTATAATCTTTAATTTCTTTCATCAGTGTCTTATAATTTTCTGCATACAGATCTTTTGTCTCCTTAGGTAGGGTTATTCCTCGATATTTTATTTTTTGTGTTGCAATGGTAAATGGGAATGTTTTCTTAATTTCACTTTCAGATATTTCACCATTACTGTATAGGAAAGCCAGAGATTTCTGTGCATTAATTTTGTGTCCTGCTACTTTACCAAATTCATTGATTAGCTCTAGTAGTTTTCTGGTAGCATCTTTAGGATACTTTATGTATAGTATCATGTCTTCTGCAAACAGTGACAGCTTTACTTCTTCTTTTCTGATTTGGATTCCATTTATTTCTCTTTCTTCTCTGATTGCTTTGGGTAAAACTTCCAAAACTATGTTGAAAAATAGTGGTGAGGGTGGGCAACCTTGTCTTGTTCCTGATATTAGTGGAAATGGTGTCAATTTTTCACCATTGAGGATGATGCTGGCTGTGGGTGTGTCATATATGACCTGTATTATGTTGAGAAAAGTTCCCTTTATGCCTACTTTCAGGAGGGTTTTTTTCATAAACTGGTGTTGAATTTTGTCAAAAGCTTTCTCTGCATCTATTGAGATGATCATATGGTTTTTCTCCTTCAATTTGTTAATATGGTGTATCACGTTGATTGATTTGTGCATATTGAAGAATCCTTGCATTCCTGGGATAAACCTCACTTGATCATAGTGTATGATACTTTTAATGTACTGTTGGATTCTGTTTGCTGCTATTTTGTTGAGGATTTTTGCATCTATGTTCATCAGTGATATTGGTCTGTAGTTTTCTTTCTTTGTGACATCCTTGTCTGGTTTTGGTATCAAGGTGATGATGGCCTTGTAGAAGGAATTTGGGAGTGTTCCTCCCTCTGCTATATTTTGGAAGAGTTTGAGAAGGAGAAGTGTTAGCTCTTCTCTAAATATTTGATAGAATTCACCTGTGAAGCCTTCTGGTCCTGGGCTTTTGTTTGTTGGAAGATTTTTAATCACAGTTTCAATTTCAGTGTTTGTGATTGGTCTGTTCATATTTTCTATTTCTTCCTGGTTCAGTCTTGGAAGGTGGTGCATTTCTAAGATTTTGTCCATTTCTTCCAGGTTGTCCATTTTTTTGGCATTGAGTTGGTTGTAGTAATCTCCCATGATCCTTTGTATTTCTGCAGTGTTAGTTTTTACTTCTCCTTTTACATTTCTAATTCTATTGATTTGATTCTTCTCCCTTTTCTTCTTGATAAGTCTGGCTAATGGTTTATCAATTTTGTTTATCTTCTCAAAGAACCATCTTTTAGTTTTATTGATCTTTGCTGTTGTTTCCTTCATTTCTTTTTCATTTATTTCTGGTCTGATCTTTATGATTTTTTTTCTTTCTGCTAACTTTGCATTTTTTTTTTTTTGTTCTTCTTTCTCTAATTGCTTTTCGTATAAGGTTAGATTGTTTATTTGAGATGTTTCTTGTTTCTTATGGTGTCTTGTATTGCTATAAACTTCCCTCTTAGAACTGCTTTTGCTGCATCCCATAGGTTTTGGGTTGTTGTGTTTTCATTGTCATTTGGTTCTAGGTATTTTCTGAATTCATGTTTGATTTCTTCAGTGATCTCTTGGTTTTTAAGTAGTGTGTTGTTTAGCCTCCATGTGTTTTTATTTTTTACAGATTTTTTTCCTGTAATTGATATCTAGTCTCATAGTGTTGTAGTCGGAAAAGATACTTAATACTATTTCAATATTCTTAAATTTACCAAGGCTCGATTTGTGACTCGATATGATCTATCCTGGAGAATATTCCATGAACACTTGAGAAGAATGTGTATTCTGTTGTTTGTGGATAGAATGTCCTATAAATATCACTTAAGTCCATCTTGTTTAATGTATCATTTAAAGCTTGTGTTTCCTTATTTATTTTCATTTTGGATATTCTGTCCATTGGTGAAGTAAGGTGTTAAAGTCCCCGACTATGATTGTGTTACTGTCGATTTCCCCTATTATGGCTGTTAGTATTTGCCTTTTGTATCGAGGTGCTCCTATGTTGGTTGCATAAGTATTTACAATTGTTATATCTTCTTGGATCGATCCCTTGATCATTATGTAGTGTCCTTCTTTGTCTCTTGTAATAGTCTTTATTTTAAATTCTATTTTGTCTGATATGAGAATTGCTACTCCAGCTTTCTTTTGATTTCCATTTGCATGGAATATCTTTTTCCATCCCCTCACTTTCAGTCTGTATGTGTCCCTAGGTCTGAAGTGGGTCTGTTTTAGACAGCATATATATGGGTCTTGTTTGTGTATCCCTTCAGCCAGTCTATGTCTTTTCATTGCAGCATTTAATCCATTTACATTTAAGGTAATTATTCATAAGTATGTTCCTATTACAATTTTCTTATTTGTTCTGGGTTTGTTATTGTAGGTTTTTTTCCTTCTCTTGTGTTTTCTGCCTAGAGAAGTTCCTTTAGCATTTGTTGTAAAGTTGGTTTGGTGGTGCTGAATTCTCATAGCTTTTGCTTGTCTTTAAAGCTTTTAATTTCTCTGTGGAATCTGAATGAGATCCTTGCTATGTAGAGTAATCATGGTTGTAGATTTTTCCCTTTCATCACTTTAAATATGTCCTGCCACTCCCTTCTGGCTTGCAGATTTTCTGCTGAAAGTTCAGCTGTTAACCTTATGGGGAGTCCCTTGTATGTTATTTGTTGCTTTCCCTTACTGATTTTAATATTTTTTTCTTTGTGTTTAATTTTTAATAGTTTGGTTAATGTGTCTTGGCATGTTTCTCCTTGGATTTGTCCTGTATGTGCTTCCTGGACATGATTGACTTTTTCCTTTCCCATGTTAGGGAACTTTTCAACTATAATCTCTTCAAATATTCTCTCAGTCTCTTTTTTTTTTTCTCTTCCTCTTCTGGGACCCCTATAATTCAAATGTTGGTATGTTTAATGTTGTCCCAGAAGTCTCTGAGACTGTCTTCTTTCTTTTTTTCTCTATTCTGCTCTCCAATAGTTTTCTCACCCTTTATCTTCCAGGTCACTTATCTGTTCTTCTGACTCAGTTATTCTGCTATTTTTTCTGTCTGGAGAATTTTTAATTTCATTTATTGTGTTGTTTACCATTGTTTCTTTGCTCTTTAGTTCTTCTAGGTCTTTGTTAAACGTTTTGTGTATTTTCTCCTTTCTATTTCCAGATTTTGGATATCTTTACTATCATTATTCTGAATTTTTTTTCAGGTAGACTGCATATTTCCTCTTCATTTGTTTGGTCTGGTTGGTTTTTACCTTTCTCCTTCATCTGCTGCCTATTTCTCTGTCTTCTCATTTTGCTTAACTTACTGTGTTTGAGGTCTCCTTTTCACAGGCTGCAGGTTGTAGTTTCCATTGTTTTTGGTGTCTGTCCCCAGTGGATAAGGTTGGTTCATTGGGTTGTGTAGGCTTCCTGGTGGAAGTGACTGGTGGCTGTGTTATTGTGGATGAGGCTGGATCTTGTCTTTCTGCTGGACAGTACCACATCCTGTTGTGTGTTTTGGGGTGTCTGTGAACTTAATATGATTTTATGTAACCTCTCTGCTAATAGGTGGGGTTGTGTTCCTTTCTTGATAATTGTTTGACATAAGGTGTCCAGCACTGTAACTTGCAGGTCATTGAGTGGAGCTGGCTTTTAGTGTTGGGATGGAGATCTCTGAGAGAGCTTTTACCATTTGATATTACATGAGATTGGGAGGTCTCTGGTGGACCAATGTTCTGAACTCAGCTCTCCCAACTCAGAGGCTCATACCTGTCACTTTGGTTGGAATACCAAGACCCTGTCAGCCACATGGCTGAGAAGAAAAGGAGGAAAAGAAAGAAAGACAGAAAGAATAAATAAACAAAATAAATTAAAATAAAAAAGTTATTAAATAAAATAGTAGTAAAACAAAGAAAGAAGGAAGAGGGAATGAAACCAAATAACAAATCCACCAATGATAACAAATGCTAAAAACTATACTAAAAAAAGGAAAAAAAAACCCAAAAACCAAAAATGGACAGAGATCCATCAGACAAATGGTAAAAGCAAAGCTATACAGACAAAATCACATAAAGAAGCATACACATACACACTCACAAAATTAGAAAAATGAAAATATATAAAAGGAAGAGAACAACCAAATCAATAAACAAATCTACCAATGATAATAAACTCTAAATACTAAACTCAGATAAACATAAAACCAGAAACCAGTCAGTTGCATACAGCAAACCCCAAGGCTACAGTTGCTCCCAAAGTCCACCACCTCAATTTTCGGATGATTCACTGTCTATTCAGGTATTCCACAGATGCAGGGTACATTAAGTTGATTGTGGAGATTTAATCCACTGCTCCTGAGGCTGCTGGGAGAAATTTCTCTTTCTCTTCTATGTTTGTCCATCTGCTGTGGTTCAGCTTTGGATTGGCCCTACCTCTGCGTGTAGGTTGCCTGAGGGCGTCTGTTCCTGCCTAGACAGGACCTGGTTAAAGCAGCAGCTGATTAGGGATCTCTGGCTCACTCAAGCTGGGGGAGGGAGGGGTATGGAATGCAAGGCGAGCTTGTGGCAGCAGAAGCCAGCAGTGACTTTGCACCAGCCTGAGGTGCGCCATGTGTTCTCCCAGTAAGTTGTCCCTGGGTCATGGGACCCTGGGAGTGGCGGGCTGCACAGACTCCCAGGAGGGGAGCTGTGGATAGTGACCTGTGATTGCACACAGGCTTTTTGGTGGCTGCAGCAACATCCTTAGCATTTCTTGCCCATCTCAGGTGTCTGCCCCAATAGCCATGGCTCATACCCATCTCTGGAGTTCGTTTAGGTGGTGCTCTGAATCCCCTCTCCTTGCACACCCCAAAACAATGGTCTCTTGCATCTCTGGCAGTTCCAGACTTTTTCCTTGACTCCTTCCTGGCTAGCTCTGACACACTAGCCTCCTTTAGGTTATGTTCATGCAGCCATCTCCAGTCCTTTCTTTGGGATGTGGCCTCTGAGGCCTGAGCCTCAGCTCCCAGCCGTCACCTGCCCCAGCATGTGAGCAGATAAGCCTCTCAGGCTGGTGAGTGCTGGTCATCAGCAGTCCTCTGTGTGGGAATCTCTCCACTTTGCCCTCTGCACCCCTGTTGCTGCACTCTCCCCCATGGCTCTGAAGCTTCCCACCCACCCACCCCCTGTCTCCACCAGTGAAGGGGCTTCCTAGTGTGTGGAAACTTTTCCTCCTTCACAGCTCCCTCCCAGAGGTGCACGTCCTGTCCCTATTCTTTTGTCTCTGTTTTTCCTTTTTGCTTTTGCCCTACTCAGGTACGTGGGGAGTTTCTTGCCTTTTGGAAAGTCTGAGGTCTTCTGCCCGCCTTCAGTAGGTATTCTGTAGGAGTTGTTCCACATGTAGATGTATTTTTGATGTATTTGTGGGGAGGAAGGTGATCTCCACATCTTACTCCTCTGCCATCTTGAAGGTCCCCCTAGAAGTTATTTATACCAACTTTATGCCACAGTAAAGTGAAATAAGTAACTGAATATATGGAATACAAACTAGGAGTTTGGGAAATAACATGGAGGTTGTTCTGGAAAGGTGGTAATTTAAGTGAGGATTTGATTATATTAGATCTTTTTAAGATACACGAGGTCTGTTTCCTACATCTAGTTGGCTAAAATCATCACCAAGTGAGAGAGATACTATCAGTAAAACAGTTTGTATTACCAATACAACAACTTCCTTTGTGCTATGTCACAGGGACTTTGCTTTCATAATAGGAAAATGCTACATCTGCTGCTTACTTCTATTGAATCATATTACCATTTTAAATTATTTTATCTTTAGATGAATCCAATGAAGCACTACTTTTCTAGCACAGATTTACTCCCAGACATATTTTTTTTCAGTCCCCAGGTATTAACTGCAGCCAATTCACCTTCTAAAAACCATCTTGCAAGAGATGGGCACTGCACTTTCTAGTTGAAAAGTATTTGTTGTGTTATAATGCACTTACATGAAGGTCAAGAAAAATCTGTACCTCTCAGATGTTGCTTATGTGTTGTGGCTTTGTATGAATGACTAGGCTCTTTGAAGTCACACATGCCTGAATTCAAATCATGGCTCCATTAATCATTGGCTATATATCTTTGGGAAATTATTTAGAATAATTTGGAATTATTATTGGAATTGGAATCTCAGTTTCCATATTCTCCAAAATGAACAAAGTAACAATGACTTTCCATTTATCTTAGAAATTATATGATATAGCTGGGTTAAATCTTATAGGAGAGTATAGGGGACATAGTAGATGCATAATTATTACACAGTATCTCAGGGCACATATTACTGGGAGTTTTACATGCAGAACTTCTTGTTGTATTCTTTCATTTTCTCAGAAAATGCTGGTAAACTTTCTGTAACCCTCTATAGTGGAAAGCTACATGTGATACTATCTACCAAGAAGACAGACTTATCCACCAGAATGATGCCACTTTCCTCCTTCTCACCTGAATAATGATCAAAACTATATCTTCAGATAAATTCTTTAATAACTAGCTTCACCTAGGATAAATTGATGCAATTTTCAGAGTTTAACTCACAGTGCATCAGGCTAGATGTTAGGCTCAATGGGAGATACCTATTTTCATATAAGTGCTCTAAAAATTTGAAACCACTGTCTCAAAAGCAAAGTCATAGTTGCAACTGGGTTTGAAAATGGGCAGAAAATGCTAATACTGTAAGACCCAGATGTAACTTCAGTTCCTCTCTACTAAATATCACTTAATAAATAGATCTGATAAATGTTCTAGGGAGAATTCCCTGGTTCACATATTGGGCAATCTCATTCTTCCCTACAAAGACCAGGATCTGTGGATGTGCCAGAAAAGTAGTGCTTCATGCAAAATTGAGATGACATTTATAAACTCAGGTTCAACAGGAAATTTCATCTATCAAGTTGTGATCATCAAAAGTAGCTAACCAGTATCGATATAATGATTATCTATGTTTATGTTCTAGTAGGATACCTTCTTCCCATGATTTATCTGTGATAGGAACAATTTCTGTGCATGTAACCCATCTACTTATACAGATCCAATGTTTGCATTAATGCTCTATTCTTTTTTTTTTTTTTTTTTTTTTTTTTTTTTGCGGTATGCGGGCCTCTCACTGTTGTGGCCTCTCCCGTTGTGGAGCACAGGCTCCGGACGCGCGGGCTCAGTGGCCATGGCTCATGGGCTCAGCCGCTCCACAGCATGTGGGATCCTCCTGGACTGGGGCATGAACCCGTGTCCCCTGCATCGGCAGGCAGACTCTCAACCACTGCGCCACCAGGGAAGCCCTAATGCTCTATTCTTGAAGTCTTGAAATTCTTAATAATTTTTGAACAAGTAATCCTATTTTTGCATTTGTCACTGATCCCCACAATTTATGTAGCAGTTCTGGTTGGAATTTATGAGTTTTGTCATATCCATAACATCATTTTTATTTGATCAAATTGTCCCCTTCTATTTGGAAATATTCTCTAATTGACACTGCTTGGGATTTGTGCTGTTTGTCAACAAATTTATTTAAGTGGACTCACCTGAAAGTGCTTTTTTGACTATTCACTCTTTATTCCACTTTCCCTGGATATAATACCCTACTTATTTTCCCCCACAATTTATGTATACTCAAGTACATTCCTACCACTACATTTTTTTCTTATTTTTTTGGTCTTGCTAAGTTAGGAAGATCTTTTAATCTTTTCTGTCAGCAGCACCTTGACACTTACCTAAGACACATGTAAATACTTGTATGCCTATGAAACTAATGAAAAGCTTGTAGAAGAAGATCAACACATAAATGTCAGTTTATTCAGATTGCTATGAAAAATACCATCAACTGGATGGATTATAAGTGAGAGAAATTTATTTCTCACACTTCTAGAAGCTAGGCAATCTAAGGCCAGGCCATTGGCAGATTCAGTATCTGGCAAGGACCTGCTTCCTTGTTCATAAACAGTCCTCACCTGGTGGAAGGGTTGAGCGAGCTCTCAGGCCTCTTCTATGAGTGTGCTGATCCCATTCATGAGGCTCCACTCTCATGACCTAATCACTTTACAAAGCCCTTAATTTCAAACATCATCACACTGGGGATTAGGTTTCAACATATGAATTTTGAGGGCATAGAACTATTTAGCCCATAGCAATGAGCAAATCTTCATTGCCTGATTTTATCTTGAGGGCAAGATATCTGGTTTTACAGGTACTATAATGTCTAACACCCTCTCATCACTCCTGTCTTTGTCCAACTCTAAAGCTTGTAGACAGCTCAAAGGCAGGTATTTTCTGGAGTTCTATTATTTTATGAACCTCTAAAATGGTGAAAAACTGCACACCGTTATCCAAATTCACTATATATAATCAAAATTGTGACAATTTTGAAAGTAAAGTGGTTGCTATTAAAATTATGCCAGAAAAACTAATAATGGGCCAAAAGGGATGTATATTTGCCCTAACTATAAGTTGTGTATTTCTCTGATAACTACCAGTAGTTTTTGCACTATCTTCTTTTCTTTTAAAAATTTAGGACTAATTCACTCTATTTATTAATCAAAATAGTTGTCATGTATATGATATTCTGATTAATCATCATAACCAGCTTCATCTAAACAACTCATCTTTGGGATTTTGATAAGTGTAACTACACAACGGCCTGAGAAGAACAGGTTTTACCATTTCACTTAGAGACATGAGGGGAAATCTTCTCTCAAAAAGTTTAGAAGCTGCATTGTGCACTCAAAGTAAGTAATGAAACTGTACATAAAACCTAATCTAACATCAGGTAAGTCCAAGAGTTTCCTATATTGACTGCATACTATGGACACTTTCTTCTTCATTTGTCATCTCTGGTATCAATTCTTACATAGTATGCCAGCAGTCAGCTTTTATTCCAAAACCTCAGATAAAGGCCATGAATCTAGAATGTTTCTGCAACCATGGGACCAAATCTAGTTACCCTCCTAGATAATTTGTTTTCTCATAGATCATGTTATAGTTCTTAATCTTGTTACCTTTTCTTTTAGATATTTCTATGCTGATCCCCCAAGATAAGCATTTAGTTTCTATGAGTGTCATCCTTTAGTGCAGACATGGAGCTAATACACAGAGAAAACAACACACATTAGGTTATGTCATGAGATAGACTGAATAGTTACACAGTGTGGCAGAGGTACAAAGGAATGTGTGATGAGATTGACAAGCACTAGTAATTAGCATAAGTGAAAGTGTGCCTCTAAAGGCATTGGGAATGGGATTATGGCCAAATGCAGTGAAATCTAACAATGTGCACTTATTGGACTCAGATAATGAGCTGTTTCCCACCAAGCCAATTAGTACAAACAATTGAGGGAAAAAAAATCATTTCCATAGGAACATAATCCAAATTAAACAATAATCTCTTACCAAAACTGTGTACGTTTAGCAGATTAAATATCAGATATACATATTTCTTTGACAGTCTTTTAATCCATCAGTGATGGGATCTAAATTCAGTGTTATAAAGAATATTTATGGTAATCCAGTTCAATTGCCTCATTTTACATATGTTTAAACTAATTCTCATGGAGTTATAGCTGGTTACTCAAACTCATATGTTGATTTACTAATAGAGCCAAGGAAAAACCATAACTTCTTAAAAATGCTTCATCAACTGTTTAAATATTTATACATTATTTTGAGCTATATTAGAAAATGGTGCCCTTGCAGATAGTGTGCTGTTACCTGAGCATAATTATTACTCCATTATGCATTGCCCTCTTCATTGTAGCATGGAAATCAGGAGCTACATTTCTCATTTTCCCTTTCTTAATATGGTACTTGGCTTGAATTTGCAAATGAGAAGAACTCAGGTGAGCTTTGGAAGATGGAAAGGAGGAAAACCATTGTTCTCAAGAAATGGTGCAGTCAGACACATTGGCAGCCTTGAGAAGGACGAGTGAGATTCACAAAGGCTTGGTGAGAACTTGAGAATTTTTGCTAACCTTCTATCGAATAAAACAGATGGTAAGAGCTTCTGCAGATATCCTTGATAATTATGAAAGCTTCTTGCTGATGATTTGAAAACAAGCTACATAGATGTTTTACCCTGAGGTGGTAAATTATTTATCTTTTAGGCTAAAGGTATAGCTTCTACCTGTGGTATGATTTGCTTGCGGCAGATGATAGAACTCAAAAGCCCCAGTGCAAGCCTTGCTGGGAACTGGCATCTTCACTTCTTCTCATATTCCATTGGCAAAACCTGTCACATGGCCCTATATAAAGAAATATGATTTTGTACTCTTCTCAGGCAAGGGAGGGAGGGAAAAGTAAATATTTCTCAAGGATTCATGTAATCCACCACATGTTGCTAAACTGACAACAATTAAAACAAAATACTAAGGTATTTAAACCAATGGTACTTCAAAATGTTTGAATTCATAATTGGATAATCCACTTCAGATTACAAATGACTTAAACCTAGAATTAGATTCCAGCACCACATATGACTACCTGCAGGTATGTTATTAAATCCTTATTAGAAAAACAGAAAAAATACCACCATATATTTATACATGTACCATCATATAATAGGTATAGGAAAGCAGTTAGTACAATATCTGGTGTAATCTGTACACTATATAAATTCCCATTTCTGTCTTGCCCTAAGACAGGTAAAACCTAGGCAATTGCTTTTATTTAATTTATTGCTTTTCTGAAATATCTAAAACCATGTCTATGGACAAAAATCCAGAAAACATGTAAATGTAGAGAAGAAAAATACATCTTACATAATTGCAATTACACCATCATGAGATAGCCTTACCATTTTTTCTTTAAGAATCTCTCTGCCTTTCTTTCTTTCGGTAGAAGTTGAATAATGGCTTTATAAACAAAAGTGATATCACACTATTAAATTGACTTGCAATGGCTTATTTACCTCCATATGTGTCACAGAAATATTCTTACATTAAGAAATATAAAAGTTCAATCTGTCATATCTGTTTACTATGTAATATATATTGCATACATGTACACTCAATTTAATTAACCGGTGTGGTACTGATGGCAATTAATTTGTTTCTATTTTTTATTAGCTAGAGTGCTGTGATGAAGAGTCTTCATGAATATGAAAAACAATGTTTATGCATTTTCATGGACTTTGTCAATTATTTACTGAGGATAAATTGTTGGTGGGAAGAATTAATTGCTTGTTCAAAGAATATACACATTTTAACTTTCATCAACATTGTTATATTATCTCCAACACTGTTTTACCAACCTTTCTGTTATAATAGTAGTATGTGAAAATGTGTTTCTCAACATGCTCCTCTAACTTGAAATAGATCAATCTCAGTTTTCCTTGGTTACATAGTTAGGCAGTAAAATTTCACATTTTTTTATTTCTAGTGAGGGTTACCTACTTTTCAAATATTTATATATGACTTGTAGTTCTTCTTTTGAAAATTTCCCTCTTAACTGAGAAAATAATATCCCTGATTTATAAGAGCACCTTATGTAATAATACAATAATATATAAAAATTTAGTCAGTTATATACGTTGCCAATAAAATCTTAGTTTGGCATTTGTTTTTCAAATCTTCCTAATCATTTTTCACATCATTTATTTGATATTGGCTGAGGATGTTGTAGATGGCAAGTCACATTCCACATGCGTGAACAACGTAGTGAATAAAATGGCTCCTTTGCCATCGTGGAGCCTACATTTCTTAATAGGTAGGATAGATTTTACGAAACTCTATAGAAAGACAAAAAGAAGTGAAAGGACAAGAGTCTTGGGGAAGGCTAGAAATTCTATATTATCTAGAGAGGTCAAGGAAGAGACTATACTCTAATTCGGCAACATTTGAAGAGATGCTTGAATACAGTGAGGAAATAAGTCATTTGCATTATGGATCACAAAAAGTTACCATGAATGGGGAAAAGCAAGTTCAAAAGCCTTGCATCTGGAGTGTGTTTGGCTAGTTTCAGTAACAGCACGACCATAATCTGTCCAGAGTCAAGAACAGGAGGGAGAGACTGCTAGGAGGGAGAAACAAGAAAAGTAGAGTGGAGCCAGGTTATGCAGGACTTTTAAAATAATTTGGATTTTGCTCTGTAAGAAGTGGAGGCCATCTGATTATTCTACAGAGTAGAGGAACCTACTCTGACTTATGCCTCAAACGAGCACAGTAAATAACAACTATGTGGATTATATAATTAGGGGACGAAATGGAAGCAAGGAGACCAAGAAAGAGGCTATTAGAATCATCCAGGTGACAGATATTTGTGATTTGGAAAGAGGGAAAGTGGAGGTGGAAAAATATGGCAAAATTCTGGAGATATTTTCAGCTAACAGCATTTGCTGAAGTATTGCTTGTGAGTCTACAATACAGAGAATTAGAGGGTGATCCTCGAGATTTGCATCTTAACAACTAAAGAAAAATTATACATCATAGATTATTGTACTTGTTCACCCTAATTCAAATCTATTAATTTCTATATTCTTATTTATACATAAATTAAGAAATACTGCTATATCTCTGGGGCATATATACAGGTAATTTATTCCCTTAAATGGAGATGACATAATAATTTACATACCATTTTTACACAAAATCTTGCTTTCAGTATTTCTCTTACTTGTAAGTAAATATCTCACTACTCTAATTAGCTCTTCAAATAGTTTTGGGAGGTTAATCATGTTTTGCAAAAACAGTATTTCCCTTTACTCCTTTTGCTATCCAATTTTTATGCTTTGATTACTTTTTCTTGTTGCAATGAATTTATTTGTACTTCTAAAACCAGGATAAAGATTTTTCCATCCTAACGAATCAATAAGGAAAATTTTATATATAATATATGAAGATGCTTAAACCCTCATACTACACCTTAAAACATCATTATAAGTAGGAAAAGCATAAAGCCTACATTATCAATTAGTATTTGATTATACTATGTAATAGGGTATGTAATATATAGTGGCAAAGAGACAAACGTTGATATTACAAACATTTAGTTTACCTTAAATAAATAATAAAAATTAATATATGATGAGGTCTTAATATGTACTGACCTTGAGCTACATTTTTTACATGCTATACACATTTAACATTTGTTTTAATCTTATGAAATTTATATTAATATCTCCATTTTACAAATGAAGAATTTAGATCTCAGACTAGGAGTCTGAATGTGATAACATAAATCATTAGAGGATTATAAAAAATAGCATATGATCCAGTTATCTGTGATTCAGAAAGTAATTGACATAAGTAACTACAGGAGAAGCAGATCTTTTAAGCCTAGATTAATCAGGCAAAGTAATAAAGGAAGTGACTGTGATATTTTTCAGATGTAGAGTTTAGATGGGGTTATAATATTATATGGTAAGAATACAATTAATTTTAGCATCAGTTCTGGTTTCCTTACATGGTTCTGCTAGTTGTTGAGTGTTAGACTTTTTGGCAGTCATTAATTCTTTTTTTTTTTTAATTTTTTTTTTTACTATTTTTTTAATAGATCTTTATTGGACTATAATTTCTTCACAATACCGTGTTAGTTTCTGTTGCACCACAAAGCGAATCAGCCATAGAGTAGCATCAACATATAGACACTACTGAATGTAAAATAGTTGGCTGGTGGGAAACAGCAACATAGCACAGGGAGATTGGCTTGGAGCTTGGCAGGCATTAATTCTAAGTCTCATTTAATTTTACAATTAAAGCAGATAAAATGCTTAAATCACAATGATGTTATGAGAATTAATAGAAGTAATGTTTACCAAAAAAATATTGTAAAGTGAAAAAGAGCACCTGTTGAAGAAGGAAAAAAAGATATAAATTAAAACTCAGGGGCTTCCCTGGTGGCTCAGTGGTTGAGAGTCCGCCTGCCGATGCAGGGGACGAGGGTTTGTGCCCCGGTCTGGAAGGATCCCACATGCTGCGGAGCAGCTGGGCCCGTGAGCCATGGTCGCTGAGCCTGTGCGTCTGGAGCCTGTGCTCCGCAACGGCAGAGGCCACAACAGTGAGAGGCCCGCGTACCGCAAAAAAAAAAAAAAAAACTCAGAAGAAGAGGTGAGTGTAATAAGTAAGCATGACATGTTAATGGCAGTATGGAGACAATAGCCATAATGGAGAGCAGAATGTATTCTCAACTAACTTGCACAAGGAACATTTACTGCATCAACTATTTGTAAGAATGAGTCAGCCTAATTCAGAATATGCACAAGACAACTGCAGTTCAGAATGATGAGAGCTGTAAAAGGGTTACATGGTGAGGACTGAAGCCACATGAGTGAACTAAATGGGTTGTCTAGTTCCAAAAGGCCAAGTGACTATGCCTTGTGTTAGTAGTTGTGTAGACATTTTCTATAGGATCAAGGTGAGAAAATATATTTCAGGCCAATCGAAAGTAGAATTGTGAGATTCCATGGTCATTTGAGGAACTGAAAGTTTACTTTTTCAGGGAGAGAAGATTTCTGGCACAAGAGAAGTATGGCAGTAGTTGATGCAGAAAATATTCCTGATTTTGAAAGACATTACATACCACATCTGGGCCTTTCCAATGGGTTTATTTTAAGAGATGTGAGTTCCATTTTTATAAGATGTATGGACTGAAGTTCTCAGTATAAATTCTTAACTCTGAAAACATGACTTCAAAAGGTCTGAATAGTGAGATCCTGAAATAATACAAGAAAGTAGAGATGAGATTGTGTTGAGAGGTATTTAGAAACTCAAATATATGTCAACAAAAATTCAATTAGCAATCAAGAAGAAAAAGAGGAATTTTAATGGAGCCAAACTGAGTTTTTTAACCTGGAAACAGACTCTCAGACAGCTCTGAGAACTGTTCTGTCTGTTAGAAGTCAAAGGCACAATCATGTACATTTTTGGACAAAAAATATTACATCAAAATGTTACACTGATATTTTATATAAAGTTCAGTAAAGATACTTAGTCCAAGTAAGCACTTACAAAGTGACCAACAAGTCACCATGACCCCCTACAGAGTTGGCAAGGAACACTATTGTTTTAAGAAGTTGCATTGCCAACACCAGAAGAAAGAAAAAAATATTGATCTTACAGGCGCTCCCATCTTTGAGGAGCTTTGGTTAACATGTAATGCAGACACACACTGCTCAGTAGGGAAGTAGGGAGGAGGCTCAAACAAACACACAGAGAATCTTGTACTTAGTTTTTCTTGCCTTGCCTTAAGATAGAAATTTTATTTCATCACACACATTAGTTGGTGGCTTAATTAGTTCTGTGAATGAGAAAGTAGAAGTTGAGAAAAAAGTTCAGATTTCTGCTTTTGTATGCCTGGATAGTTGCTAGCACTCTTAACTAAGTTTGGGGAAATGACAACAAGAGCAGTTTATGGCAGCGGTCCCCAACCTTTTTGACATGAGAGACCGGTTTCGTGGAAGGCAATTTTTCCATGGTGGGGCATGGTGGGGGTGGTTCAGGTGGTAATGCAAGCAATAGAGAGTGATGGGGAACAGCAAATGAAACTTCTCTCACTTGCCGCCACTCACCTCCTGCTGTGCAGCCTGGTTCCTAACAGGCCGCAAACCAGTGTTGGTCCACAGCCCGAGGGCTGTGGACCCTTTGCTTATGGCATGGATAAATGACCTGAGCTTATAAGATGTTAATTTTGAGGTTTCTACTAGAAGTGTGGCCCTATTCCTCAAGAAGCAATAGTACAGGAAGTACAAGTTTACATGCTAATGAAGAGGCTCAGTAAATGTCCCTAAGAACATCAATAGAGATTTTTTAGGAGATAGAGAATTTTTAGGAGAGTGAAATTGACAATACTACGATTCTGCAAGGAGAAACTGAGGGTAGATAGGATGATGTTTAATTAACGTGTTCAAAATATGTTTTAATTAGCGTGATTAAAATCTTGAGAGTGTGAACTTGAATAGAAACTGTGGAAATGCAGAGGATGCAAATGGAAGGAAATAAACCTGTTACTTGTGAGTGCAGATCTCAATAAAAAAACTAGCAGTAAAAGGTATAAACAGATAATTGGCAAATGGATGGTGCAAATGATCAATACCTTACATGTATAAGGCAGGAAGACATGACTTCGAGCTACTGTTTTAATTTTATTATTTATTTAGTAGTGCCTGCCATGTACTAGCTCTAGAAGGACACCCTCTGTCTCCATTTTACCCTTGACTTTCAGAGGGTTTAAGTAACATGCCAAGTTCTCTCAGAGACTAAATAAAAGATCTGGAATATCAAACTCAAATCTCTCTGGTCCCAAAGTCCATCCTCCTTATTCTGCACCAGTAAGGAACAGACTAAATGTAAGAGACAAAGCAGGATAAACAAAAGGAAATGTGAACAAGAAAGCAAAGAAAATGAAATAAAGATGATGGCAGAATGGGAGAAGTCTTAATGCCAAACTTTATTTTTCTTTCTTCAATCACCAAAAATATTAATAGCAATAGGAAAAGTCAAGTCACTTGAATATATATATATATATATATAAAATATTTTGCAGACGTGTATAACAAACAAATGTATAATATGTTATATACACACACAGAACACATACCATATACACGCACACATATTTTCCTTCTCTGTTTTATTTGTTAAGTAGTGATTTGTCTCAACAGTGATCTGAGAGCTGGCAGTCTCTAAAATATTTCTATCTCCTTTAGTGAATGTCTGAAATAGATTCTGAAGGCTAAAAAGAGAAGGATAAATTAGCCTCTGAGATAATTATAATTTGAAAATAAGTTTCCCAGTCTGTACAGACACAATTATTGGCCAGAAATACATTTTTGCCATATTTATATTTCAAAATTTCAAAGCATTTGTTAATATTATTTCTAGCAATGTCTTCCTAAAACTATCACCTACATTCTTAATCTTCAGCAACAAGTATGTGAACTTGGAAAGGACTTGTAAATCCATCTGCTGGAGGTGGGGGCATGTAGTATGAGACTGAAGATAATAAAAAGCTGAAGTGTGTACATTTAATACAGTTTACATCTAGCACCTACTGTGTGCCAAGTCCTGAGAGAATACCTACATATGCAAATTTGTATGGGATGCAAAGTTTCTATCCTAAAGAATTTTATTGTCAAGTAGAGGAGAAAGCAAGAAACCTAATACAGTAATTGTTGAACAGCATAATTTGATAAAAATATAAATAAGGTGCTATATGATCAAAGACCAGAGGTCACTAACCCTATTGATGAGGGATGGAGAAGACTTCTAAGAGAAAATCAAATTTGACCTGAGTATTGAGGCTACTGGGTAGGTTAGTGGTTAACAATCATGTTATAATGTTAGATGCTATCATCAGTGAAAGAAACAGAAAAATTATTCCTAAAGATATACTGCTGAAATAAAAATTATTGAAAAGTAGGCATTTGAATTATCTAAAAATTATAGCAATGAATAAGAAGAAATAAGGGCTATGGGCCTCAAAAACTGTTAAAGAAAATAGTGCCCCCATGAATTGAAAAAACCAAGAGGTTGTGCTCTTCCCTGTGTTGTTCCTTACTTCTCCATAAAAAAGAGCTCTAGCAGTTATACTCCAATAAAGATGTTAAAAAAATAAAAATGCTGCAATAAAATTTCTAAAAAAAAAAAAAAAGGTCTAGACTGAATTTGGCTTCTCAGCTTAACTTCTCTACAAGGAAAAATAAGGCACAGACCACTTCTCTGTCAGCTTGTCAGCCCATAGGTTTCCAATTTGTTTTCTGCTACAAATCAATCTGTGCCTGAGTTTGGATAATATCACTCAAATTTACTCTGACCCTGCTTCCTGATGGACAGCCTCATCACTAAGGGTCCAAAACTGAAGAGACTCCGAGACCAGCAAAGTTATTACACAAAATGAATGTGAATGATTTCTGACACTTCCTGAGTTAATCTCACAGGTATATACAAATTGAAATATACCCAGGATTAAAGCAATCTTGAGAAAGAAAAACGGAGCAGGAGGATTCAGGTTTCCTGACTTCAGACTATACTACAAAGCTACAGTAATCAAGATAGTATGGTACTGGCACAAAAACAGAAAGACAGATCAATGGAACAGGATAGAAAGCCCAGATATAAACTCACGCACATATGGTCACCTTATCTTTGTTAAAGGAGGCAAGAATATACAATGGAGAACAAACAGCCTCTTCAATAAGTGGTGCTGGGAAAACTGGACAGCTACATGTAAAAGAATGAAATTAAAACACTTGCTAACACCATAGACAAAAATAAACTCAAAATGGATTAAAGACTTAAATGTAAGGCCAGACATTGTAAAACTCTTAGAGGAAAACATAGGCAGAACACTCTATGACATATATCACAGCAAGATACTTTTTGACCCACCTCCTAGAGTAATGGAAATAAAAACAAAAATAAACAAATGGGACCTAATGAAACTTAAAAGCTTTTGCACAACAAAGGAAAACATAAACAAGATGAAACGACAACCCTCAGAATGGGAGAAAATATTTGCAAATGAAGCAACTGACAAAAGATTAATCTCCAAAATTTACAAACAGCTCAATATCAAAAAAACAAACAACCCAATCGAAAAACGGGCAGAATACCTCAATAGACATTTCTCCAAAGAAGATATACAGATTGCCAACAAACACATGAAAGGATGCTCAACATCACTAATCATTAGAGAAATGCAAATCAAAACTACAATGAGGTATCACCTCACACTGGTCAGAATGGGCTTCAGCAAAAAATCTACAAACAATATATGCTGGAGAGGGTGTGGAGAAAAGGGAACCCTCTTGCACTGTTGGTGGGAATGTAAATTGATACAGCCACTATGGAGAACAGTATGGAGTTTCCTTAAAAAATGAAAACTAGAACTACCATAAGACCCAGCAATCCCACTACTGACATATACCCTGAGAAAGCAATAATTCAAAACGAGTCATGTACCACAATGTTCACTGCAGCTCTATTTACAATACCCAGGACATGGAAGTAACCAAATGTCCATCAATAGATGAATGGATAAAGAAGATGCGGCACATGTATACAATGGAATATTACTCAGCTATAAAAAGAAACGAAATTGAGTTTTATGTAGTGAGGTGGATGGAGGTAGAGACTGTCATACAGAGTGAAGTAAGTCAGAAAGAGAAAAATAAATACCGTATGCTAACACATATATATGGAATCTTAATTAAAAAATAATAAAATGGTTCTGAAGAACCTAGGGGCAGGACAGGATTAAAGACGCAGACGTAGAGAATGGACTTGAGGACACGGGGAGGGGGAAATGTAAGTGTCTCACAGGGACGAATTGAGAGAGTGGCATGGACATATATACACTACCAAATGTAAAATAGATAGCTAGTGGGAAGCAGCTGCATAGCACAGGGAGATCAGCTCCATGCTTTGTGACCACCTAGAGGGCTGAGATAGGGAGGGTGGGAGGGAGATGCAAGAGAAAGGAGATATGGGGATAAATGTATATGTATAGCTGATTCACTTTGTTATAAAGCAGAAACTAATACACCATTGCAAAGCAATTTTACTCCAATAAAGGTGTTAAAAAAATATACCCAGGATTAAATATCACAGCTAAATTTTCAATTAATTATCAGTAACTTGTGACAATAAGAGCATCCACTGTGGGAAGTGCTCCACATCACCCTCACAATTATTATGTCCATCTAGTTAATAGCAAATATGAAAAGGAATAAACATATCCCCATAACACAAAGAGAGGAAATCTACTAAGTGGATGGTTTTGCAGCAAAAATTGTATATTCAAGGAAAAAGACAGCCTACTGACATGCTGATTAGCCTTTTTTTCCCTCTTAGTGGACATTGTCCCCCTTACACACACACACACACACACACACACACACACACACACAGAGTTCTCCCTCATACCGAATTCATGATTCTGAACTTTATACTAATGAAACAAAAATGTGTCTTAATTATATATTAGACTTGGAGGTGTTAATATAAAACATTCAAAGCAATTCCCATCACTTCCCACAAGTCATAGTTCACTGTGTTCTATGGCTTACGATTAGATAAGTTGGATTTCCATAGTCCCACAGACATAGTTTATTCTGACTTAGATGTCTAGCTCTTCCTAGGCAAGGTTCATTCTGTCTGTGAAATTCACAGAACACTTATCTGTCACCTTACTCACTTGAGGAAAATGAGGAGCCTTACTGAAGTAAGAGAACATCTTAATGACCTCGAGAGATATATAATAGGATGAACTCTACTGTTGTACAGAGTTGGGGGGGAACTCCTGAGTTTCCATTAACTCCAAAAAAAAGCACAAACTTCTTTAAGCTCAGTTGGTTGTTCAATGAGCCTAAATTTATCTGGTGGCATTATTTCTCCTTTTTCTCTATGGAATTGAATTATTGCAAATGTCAGGAGAAATCTGTTTTAATCAAGACAAGGCACTGTTAATCAAATGAATACAGAAGTCAGTATAGTTGTGAGAAAATCAAGTTTTGTGTCATAGAAAATTAGTATCTGATAATTATGCTCAAGTATCTGTCTCTGTGTCAGATGAGGGAGTAAAATGTATTATTTTTCAATTTGGTGGCATAGTCCTTTATTCTCCAAATATTAGATACACAAATTATGATCAACAAATTTAATTCTCCCCAAAGAAGATAAACCCTAAATTAAACCTAATTTCTAAAAGACCTTTTAAAAAAATGAATTCAGGTAAGAATGCATCTGAATAGAAAAAATAATAGAAAAACACAAATAAAAACAAAATATTCAATATGAGTGTGCTTAAATAGTGGAATAATACAAATTTAAAGAAATGATATATGATAGGTTTTACTATCAACCAATGATCGTATGTATATAAATAATGTTTTTAAGTAATTAAAGTTTAAAGAAGGGCTATTCCAATAGAATGAATAAGCCTAATTACAATGATAGCCTGTATATTGTATAGTTTTAATTCATCTGTGTATCAACTGTATCCAACTGCATGTCCAATCTCTGCTTTCAAATATACTGTGCCAATCTCTCCTACCTAGTGTCAGATTTCTGAAGGATATTTTGTTCAGCTATTATAATTTTCAAGCCACTTTCTTTTTAAAGTCTGCTCAGTTAAAAGTCAATGTTCATATAAAAATTAAAGTTTGCCCCCCTTCCCTTGGTAATCACTGCCCCAAATAGAGTATCTCAGTTGGGTAGCTTTTGTTTCTCCTTTGGATTAAGTGGGCGCATGGTTACCTTCTTCCCAGTCCCCTCTTCCATGCAATAGTTCTATAGTCATCTTATGTTTGGGAGGAGGAAGAGGGGAAAATATCTCTATTTCGTTGACTCATGAATTCTCTTTCTGTTGCTTCAAGTTGGCTTTCTGATAAATACCAATTATAATTTTATATGACTGGTTTCTAAATACAGACTGTTTTGTGGGGATATGTGCATGATATTTGGATTTCCTTGGGGAGTTCTCCCAAGTGCACAGTTCCCTGAAGGAGAGGATTTGTTCCAGCAAAACCTCTTATGTACAATTCTAGTAAGCAATTTAGGACAACTATTCTCCATAGAGTCCAACTGACCCACTAGAAAGAATTCAGCATAGATCTGCCAACTGGATAGAAGGCAGGATGCTTGACTATCATGGCTTTGCTATTTTTCTTTACTCAGCACCAATAGTTGCAAATCTGATCAACACACCTGCTGCTTAAATGGACGTCTCACAGGAGAGTGGCATACCAATCTTTACATTGTAGGTACCCGTAGGTTCTATAAGTGATTCCTTTAGGACAATTCTCACTTGGCTTTTTAAAACTAAATGTTTTGCTACCACCTGGAAAGACGTTTTTAGTTAATATGTTTTCTCCTATATCTACAAAAATCAACATCACAAATTTAATGAGTCCTACCATTGGGAAGCCATATTAATACACCTGTGTATATACATACATGTATGTAAGAGGAAATAAAATATATCTGTATGCAGTTAGTTTTTTAAAAAGTAATCAGAAAGTTTGGAAGGCAGAAATTTAGAGGAAAAGGAACTGTTTTTTGACTTGAAAAACAAAGAAATTTTAGAGTGAGGAATGTGTTAGTTTTGCCTTGAAAAAGTAAACTCGTCTCAACAGCAAGTTCACTAAAAGCAGGAATGGACACATTTTTTTCTGTCAATGGCCAGATAGCAAATAGACTTTGTGGGTCATGTATGGGTTCTATCGCCTAGTATGCTTTGTGTTCTTTTTTACCTTTTCAAAATGTACACACACAAAAAAGTCTTAGTTTTAAGACATTACAGTAATAGGCTACAGACTGGATTTGGCTTGTGAACTGGCTGTAGTTTGCAACTCCTTCATTAGAGAAAATGTATAAAGTTATCGGTGGATGCTGAGCATATTAAAAATAAGAAAAAATGTTTTATTTTTATAAAAGTGGATCTGGTATTCAATTACATTGACATAATGGGAACTGTAGGGACATATTTGTTCTTCAATGAGATAGAAAGTTCATTGTCTAGAGCACACCCTTCCATATTGTCTGCTTCTGATTCTATAGGAGCTATGGGAAACACTGTAAGTTGTGGACCTGCATGTGAATTTTGTCTTGTAGAAGGACAACACTGTCTAACCCTTCCCCTCCACTAAAAAAAACATATATATATATATATACATATATATCGAGCAATATTCCTGCTCAAAAACTGTGGCTGTTCTTTGGCTTTTCCTTTGAGCTATCTATAACATACCATTATCATTTGATTCATTAAAGTCTATGAAGTAAAAATTAACTATTTGAACTTGTCCTGTGAATTAAATAAAAATCATTCCAATAATAAAACCTTAAGTATGAACTGCTGTCAGACCTAGCCTCTTGATTTTTAAACTTTAGATTGACCTGAAACAAAATTTTGAGATTAAAATAAAAAGTGTGATATAATGGTTAAGTCAGAACTTAGCTTATTAATTTTATTTACTGATTTAAAAATATGTTTAATGCTCTGCTTCAGTGAAAGAATTTCCAGGAGAACAGCAGTGGTGGACACCAATAGGGAAGGTGCCTATTGCTTTGGATGCCTTGGATGGGAATGGATTTCCTGTCCCTCCCCAAGTGGTTTCTCTTAGCTAAAATGTACTACTTTTTGCTGGGTCATATGGTAGTTCTATTTTTAGACTTTTAAGGAAACGCCATACTCCATAGTGGCCATATCAATTTACATCCCCAACAGTGCAAAAGGGTTCCCACTACTGGACATATACCCTGAGAGAACCATAATTCAAAAAGAAACATGCACCCCAATGTTCATTGTAGCACTATTTTCAATAGCCAGGACATGGAAACAGCCTAAATGTCCAATGAGAGATGAATGGATAAAGAAGATGTGGCACATGTATACAATGGAATATTACTCAGCCATAAAAAGGAATGAAATTGGGTCATTTGAAAAGATGTGGATGGACCTAGAGTCTGTCATACAGAGTGATGTAAGCCAGAAAGAGGAAAACAAATACTGTATATTAATGCATGTATGCAGAATCTAGAAAAATGTTACAAATGAACCTATTTGTAGGGCAGGAATAGAGACGTAGATGTAGAGAATGGATATGTGGATAGAGGGAGGGAAGGGAAGGGTAGGACAAATTGGGAGATTAGGTTTGACATAAATACACTACCATATGTAAAATAGCTCGCTAGTGGGAACCTGCTGTGTGGCACAGGGAGAGCAGCTTGGTGCTCTGTGATGACCTAGATGGGTAGGATGGGAGGTGGGAAGGACGTCCAAGAGGGAAGGGATATAGGTATACATATAGGTATACCTAGGTGATATAGGTATACATATAGCCGATTCACTTCATTGTACAGCAGAAACTAACAACATTGTAAAGCAATTTTACTCCAATAAAAAAATAATAAAATAAAATAAAATGTACTACTTTTTGAATTAATGTTTCTGTATTCTTTGGATAAATACCAAATAGTTGGAATATAGTTGGAATAGTTGGAGCATACGGTAGTTCTAAATGCCTATTAATGGATAAATGGATAAAGAAGATGTAGTATATATACAATGTAATACTACTGAGCCATAAAAAAAGATGAAATTTTGCCATTTGCAGCATTGTTGGACCCTGAAGGTATTATACTAAGTGAAACAAGTTAGAAAGAGACAGACAAATACCATATGATTTCACTTATGTGTGGAATATAAAAAACAAACAAAAAACCCCCAAACCAAAAAACAAAACCAAATAAATGAATAAACCAAGCCAAACAAAAACAAACACATTGATACAGAGAACAGAGTAGTGGTTACCAGGGTGGGTAGGGGGGTGGAGGGGAGGAAAAAATGGGTAAAGAGGATCAACTGTATGTGATGGTTGGAAACTAAGTCTTTGGTTGTGAGCACACTGTAGTGTACACAGATATCAAAATATAATATTATAAACCAATATAATATTATAAACCAATATAATGTTATAAACCAATAAAAATAAAATAAAAATTTAAAAAGGATACTACTTTATTTAATGTTGACTAACTTCATTTATTAAAGGAAAGGTTGAATAGCCTTTCAGTTTTAAAAAGTTTTTGGATTTCTTATTGCATTGAATAATACACATTTAAAAATTGATTATTTTTATAAGATTGTACAGTATTTTATATATATTAAATTGTAAATTTCTGATATATATTGACAGTTTTTCCTTATTATGCCACTTCCTAGTTCATCTTAATTTAGTTGTTCTTAGTGCTAAATACTTTTTTTCTTTGTCTATTTCTTTTTATTCCTTCCATTGCTTTAATAGTTGAAGACTGAGGAAAGTAAGAACAAATACAAATTAAAAGCAAGAGGCTTAATTCTCCCTGTTAAAATAAGGGAAGGAATTTCTCCCCTCTCTTTTTTGCTCAGAGCACTTATCTTACAAAACCTGTAATTATAAGTACATTTTCCTTTCTTTGAAATGCATATAAATCCTTTTGAAGGCTAGATAGGCATTTTGTCAACTTTTTAATATAGGACTATCTTTTCCAAGGACCTGGAAGCCATCTTTTTGAAATGTAAACATCAAGGGAGATGGGACTCCTATCTCCCTGTTTCTGTGGGACTGAGGATTCCAACTTCAATGGGTTCCTTACTGTAATTTGTAAAACTACCTCCTGTCATACAGATATGAGAAGTTTTTTTTTTTCTCTAGGTAAGCCCAATTAGCTAACACAGATAGGCACCCCAATTACCAGGTAGAGTTAGGATAAACTACATGAGGCTGTCAGGTCCTCTTACTAAAGGACCAGTTATTGTTCATTTTGAGAATGTGTTTGCAGTGGGTATTATCAGCTATGACTGTATCGCATTCTTCAATAATAAGGATTTTTTTGTTTTCTGTTACTTCTGTGGAGAAATTTCCGGGTTCAAGAAGACTTTGTTTTAATTAGTGGACAATTTTTTATAAACTAGTTTTTTGATGATTGTGAATACAATCTCTTTTTCATTATGGTTTTAGGTTAATGATTACTAATTAATTATTACTAATAAATAACAATGTCATTGACTTCTGAATGCTTATCTAGTACCATCCAATATTGGTAAGCTATATTCTTACCTTTCCTACCAATGTTGTAATATTTCATTAGTAATATTACTCTTATTTATGATAATTTGTGTGTTTTTAGTGTGACTATAAAAACGTTAATGTCTATAAAATTGTATTTTATCAAAAATACATTGTAGAAATATTTAAAATAACACAGTTGGGCAATGTGTCATTTCAGAAACATATGGAAGCATTAATAGCCCATCCTTCTTAGCCATTACTGTCATTTGGCTTGCTTATTTTTGATATGTTTGAGATTTTTTTCCTGTTGCCTTCATATGACAACATAAATTGGACAGGTTATAGAATTTTTGTATCATAATTTGCTTCCTCAAAGCTCTGTAGGGATTTCCTCATTGAGATAAAATATCCTGATAGCAGATACTATATTTCATACATAGTGGTGACCCCATCGTTTGACTATGGAAGCTGTTGGTTCTTGGCAAATTCTCAGCAAATATTTGTTCACCATGCAGTGAAAGATGGCTTCTTTGATGCAAGGATTAAAACCTCTAATATGTACAAGCTATAAAAAAGAGTTGGCAGATAACTATGAATAGACATCTTCTAACAAAACTGTTGAGTAAAGCATATTAGAGTTTTGAAATATAGTGTATAGTGGAAGCATTATCATTGGCATTTTTTTTAAAAAAGCACACACAAAAAAAATACATAGATAAAAAAATGCTGGACAAAGTGTTGACATGGTTTGGCAGGGATATTATAGATGAAATTTAAATATAAGCATCTAGGTACTTTATTCACATATGCTCCAAAATTCTGTCCAAACATACAATTTGATGTTTATCATCACTGAATATGTATCACTTTCCTATTGCTAAAGGATTTGTTTTATTCCAACAATAAATTCTATACACATATGCTCAGTCTTTATAGTTTGTTGCCTAAGACATGTGGCAGAAAAGTATTAAGCTTTTATATATTTAACATTGTGTTCTTATGAGGCCTGTAACTTGGTTTTGAAAGTAGTGAATAACCTTTGGGATTTAGCCTAAAATCAAAGTTAATCATAGTTAGAACAATGATTCGGATGTTGCTGAGGATAAAATATTAAATGTATAGTTTATTAAAGTTAATAAATTAATTTGAGTATTCAAATTCTACCAGGATCCTCTAAGCAACTTAATATTATACCTGCTTAATCACCCAATATACGGTATAAAATATGATTTAGGATCAATTCAATCAATGGTTGTGTGTTCTTCTGCTAAGAGTATACCTAATTCAGGGTTTGGGAGAGGACGATATTTTCTGAAAACAAAAATACCTAGTCATAGATTCATAATGCCTAAGTCAAGTCCAGATTTTGTCACTGCAAGCAGTATGAACCATGGTAATGTATTTAACCTCTCTGAACCTTATTTCCCTTCAGTATATGATATCAATAATAACTTTTACCAAACAGCATTTTACTGGGCTGTGAGAATCAAAGGTGATACTTAAATAAGTCTACATATGTAAAAGCTTTATTAAGGTGATATTTTAAGTTTACTTCACTTTTTATGTAACTGAATCTATTTCTCATTATAGAATTTAAAGAATCAATTATTTAATAACTGAATTTTTAATTCCTCTGATCCATTTCACAAGATAAAAATGCTAAGAGATATCTCTAAGCTCCTCAATAGCCAACCCTGTGTTTTCTAAGAAATTATTCATTTTCCCAAAGGGCAAACTCCAGCTGAGATAATTAAGAATGCTCAGTTCACAGTTCCCTAAGCTTCACTGAATCCATGGTTTATTTAGAGAGGACTTTGTGGTTGATATTTTATTTATTCAATTTACCAGCATTACCCAGTAAAGACCACATTACTTGAAATTATTGTTCTAAGCAACATCATAGATGCTTTCCAGCAAATTAAATCCATTTATTTGCCAGAATTTGAAGTTTGTTCCTGAGATCATTTTTTGTACCCTTGAGAGCTGCTTGAGTATCCACTCCACCCATCATCCTCAGAAGAAAGCACTAGAAGCATCTTCATTGCATTTGAGATCTTGTTATTGAAATCCTATTCATAATGTAAGTGGAGAGTAATGAAATCCCACAATGAGGGTGCCATGGGTTTACTTTTCAATTGATTATTGAAAAATAAAAGGTTTTTAAATTTCTGTTGCTTTATTTAAAAAAAGAAATCCATGTTTAGTTTAAGAAAATAATTATAAACATTAGAATGATTAAAATTTCTATCAAAATTCATGTATTCATCATGAAACTTGGCTAATACTTTTTCAGATTTTTCTGTTTGTGGATATAGAGAAATATGTCCTATTGATTTTTTAAAATCTTATATTTTTAGAAGAGCTTTATAATGACAGAAAAAATTGAGAAGATTGTAGAGAGTTCCCTTACACTCCTTCACTCGTTTTCCCTATTATTAATATCATATATTAGTATGATATCTTTGTCACAACTAATGAACCAATATTGATATGGTATTATTAAATAAAGTTCATTTTATTCAGATTTCCTTAAATTTTACCTAATGTATTTTTTTCTGTTCCAGCATCATATCTGTAATGTTTTCTTAGGATCCTCTTGCCCTGACCATTACTCCAAATTTTCTTTTTTTTTTTTTTTGAATTTTGACATTTTTGATGAGTATTGTTGAAATATTTTATAGGATGTCCTCCTATTGGAATTAGTCTTATATTCTTTTCTTGATCATTACCTTGGGTTTTATGTTTTGGAGAGAAAGACTGTAGAGATAAAGTATAATTTCATCACATCATATCTTGGGTACATACTGTCAACATGATTTGTCCCTGGAAATGTTGACCTTGATCAAAGGGCTGCAGTCATGTGTGTCAAGTTTCTCCATTGTAAAGTTACTCTTTTTCCCTCTCTTCCAAATACTCTTTGGAAAGAAGTTACCATGTACAGCCCACACTTACACAGTAACAATTTATCCTACCACCTCCTAGAAGGTGGAGTATCTACAAAAATTATTTGGAATTCTTCTGAGTAAAAGATTTGTCCCTTTTCCTCAATTTACTGATTTATTCAACCATTTATTTATATCAGTATGACTCCTGAATATTTATTTTTCCTAAAGTTTATAATGCAATACAATATTATTTATTTTGATGCTCAAATTGTTCCAGGTTTGCCCATTTGGAATTCCTTCAGGCACCTCTTGTGTCACTTTGACATAACTCCATCTTTTTTTTTTTTTTTTTTTAGTGTTTTCTTACTTTTTAGTACTGCAAGATGTTCCAGGCTCACCTAGTATTATTTTCTTCCCCAGTCCTACATTCAACCATTTCTCCAAGAAGCTCAAGTTCCTTCTATTGGAGAATGGGATTAGAAACCAAGATCTAGATATTAAATTTGTTCAACAACTGGTATGTTGTTTATTGTTGCCCTGCTCAGAGAAAAGAGTAAGAAAAGATATATGTGTGGACTAACCCGTGTACATACACACACATATATATTCTATTTGTAACCATCTATATCAATATTAAGATAAATATGAGTTCATACTGATGTCTCCAACTCTAATCTATTACCATCTAGATTATTCTAGTCTCCTCTCCTTGCTTATCTGCAAAAATTCTCACTCCCACCATCTACTATTCATTTATGAATTGTTCAATTCTACTATCAGTAATAGAATTGTTCCTGTATCCAAAGGGAAACAACTTTATTAACTAGAGTACACTATTTATGTGTAGTTGTCAGTCTTTTGTCCTCAGTCTTATAGACTCCCCTCACATACAAATTTATTTACCTCAGTACCTTTTCCCCATCCTCTTTACAGAGGTAGTTTCATACATTTGTAATTTAGTTAGATTCTTTTTTTTTTTTTTTTTTTGCGGTATGCGGACCTCTCACTGTTTTGGCCTCTCCCATTGCGGAGCACAGGCTCCAGACGCGCAGGCTCAGCGGTCATGGCTCACGGGCCCAGCCGCTCTGCGGCATGTGGGATCTTCCCGGACCAGGGCACGGACCTGTGTCCCCTGCATCGGCAGGCGGACTCTCAACAACTGCGCCACCAGGGAAGCCCCAGTTAGATTCTTTTTAACAGTCTGCATTCCTTCTTAGGAATTCCCATCTGCTAAATGATTTGATTTTAATTTGTATACATTAGTTCCACTCTTTTTTGCAGTAAAGTTTTATGGCTTTTGACAAATGCATAATTTCTTGTATTTATTGTTACAGTATCATATAGAATATTTTTACCACTCAAAATCCTCTGTGCTTCACCTATTTAACCCCCTCCCCACACATGAGCCCAAGGTGACCACTGATCTTTTCACAGTCTCTAGGGATTTTCCTTTTCAGAATGGCATATAATTAGAATTATACAGTATGTAGTCATAATAGACTGTCTTCTTTTATTTGGAAATATGCACTTAAGTTTTACTGATGCATTTTTACAGCTTGATAGCTCATTTCCTCTTTTTTTTTTCATTTACTCATTGAATAAATTTCATTATATGGATGTACCACAGTTTAACCATTCACGTATTGAAGGGCATCTTGGTTGCTTCCAATTTTTGATAATTGTGATTAAAGCTGTTATAAACATTCACATGCAAAGTTTATGTTAATGTAACTTTCAAATCAGTTGAGTAAGTACCTATGATGTGATTACTGGGTCCTAAGGTAAACACTACATTTAGCTTTGTAAGAAATTCTCAGGCTGTCTAAAGTGGCTGCAATATTTTTACATCCATCAATGATGATTAAGAGTCTTTTTTGCTCTGTATCCTCAACAGCATTTGGTAGTTTCTAAAAGACAGAATTTTAGCCATTGGAATAGGTGGGTCATGGTATTGCACTCTTTTAATTTGCAATGCCCTAATAACAAAAGATTTGGAATTATATATTTTAATTACAAAAAAAAAGACATTTTCTTGCAAGAAATTATAGAAACTATTTCTCTATTTCTATCCCTATCTTTAAATATTTATATTACCACCACCCAAAAAGTCAATGTCATAATTTTGGTGTATATACTTTTGTACATTTTTATTGCATTTATACTATAAATATAATTAATTTATTGTCTGAGCTTTGACTCAGTCATTCAATCTAGTGTCATTTTCATCAAGTCTAACAGAACTTATTTAATGGCTTTATTGTGTAATTGTCACTGTCCCTGTTTATGTTCTCACCAAAGATTTTACCACTCTTTCTATTAGTCTTTTCATCTGACCATTTTTATTGATTGAAGAATAATGGAAAGCCTTCTTTAATACTGTTAATTTTTTCTAGAATACTCAGAAAAGGAAAATATTTCTGGTAAGACAAAAGTAAAATGCTAAAGAATATAAGCAATTTAGGGAACAAACTATCAAGTTCTTTCTGAGACTAATCATGACCTATATTACTATTTATAGCTTGCATACCTGGGGC
This sequence comes from Stenella coeruleoalba, assembly GCF_951394435.1. NCBI lineage: Eukaryota > Metazoa > Chordata > Mammalia > Artiodactyla > Delphinidae > Stenella > Stenella coeruleoalba. The sequence continues at coordinate 17,476,135 of NC_137159.1, read as the reverse complement.
TGGAAAAGATAAAATATTGTGATAGTTGCCATCTTATAAAATTTGTCACGGAGAAAAAGGAAGTGAAAAGTGGTTTATAATCGCTGCAAGTTTCCTTTATCCAGGTGTTAGAGGTTTTGTTTTGTTCAGTTATTTTTCCCTAGGTAATAAGGTGAACTGTAGGGGGAAGGGAAAGAATGAACTCATTTCATAATTTTGGAAAAACCATATTAAAAATTATACAGTGCAAAGCAGTTACAAATAAGGATTTTTCCCTAAAATAAATGTATCTTTACTAATATAACTTTTAACACTTGAAAAAACCACTCTCTACATTTTATATTGCAAATATATTTAATAAATAATTCCAGGATGATTCAGAGATGATCAAATCAAAGAAAAAGGACTCTAAACAAATTATGTTAAATCAATATTATTATCATTTCTCATTAAATGTAGATTTAATATTTTAAAGAGTATTTTCTTATATTTGATTTTGATTTTTTACTAAAATAAAAAAAGAGCTATATTAATTAAAGTTAATATCAATGTTAGTAAGAAAGAAAATAAACAATTTCTCTACTTTTATAAAATGTCTTTATGTTTAATCAGTGAATAGATACTTTGCAGCTTTTGACTCCTCCCATTGTGAGCATGTTCATAGCTATTTCAGCAGTTTTTTAAATTTTCATTTCCTCTATGGATTCTTGATGGAAGTAGAAATAATTCCTATTGCTACATCAATGATTCTATTATGGAAAACTTGGTCAAAGACTTAACAACATTAAGCTAATAGAGATCTTAAAATCTGTCCTTCTCTTTGATATAATATGCATCTCTGATTCCAACATCACAACTTCACAGAGAACATAAAAGCTTCATTTGGGATCTCTAGCTGTATAAGGATGAATCCTATCAGGCACACAATATTCTAGAGAAGCAAATTGATATTAATTCCACTCCAAATGCTTCTAAATGTGGTTAAGAAGACTATAGTTACAAACTTGGAAATAAATCAGAGTGTGTATCAAGTTCTTTTTACTGCATACTGGGACATTACTTATAAACTTGCTAAAAAATTATTTGATTGTTGGAGAATAATGTTTGTCTTTTTATTTACTATTTTATTAGAGATCAGATGCTATGAAGAGTCCTGTTAAATTGTAGATTTATGTCTGATATGAATGATAACCCCAAGGGGTTTGGTTTTATTTTAATGGAGGATATTAACCAATTATATCTAACAGCAATCTTTTTCTAATACTCATTTTTTCTATTGCATTTACTGATGGGCTAATAAACTTTTGTTTCTCAAATGCTCTTGGAATCAGCATTACAATTTTACTTGTTCAATCTTTGATTAGTGAGTTGAATAAAATCTTTGACATGTTTGTTACGTATTCTTATGAGAATCATGTTCTTATATTTTGAAAACTACACTTTGACAAATCAAGAAGTTGTTTTCTGATATATTTACTTTAAATATTTAATTAAAATATATTGCATGCTTACATGCTTTTAAAAATTGCACTGAACAAATAAAGGAAATAAACATCTTTTATCCTCAAAATCCCCCCTGACTCATAGATAATTGTTATCAATTTGATTTATAATATTTTAGATCCTTTTTTAGAAAATGAATTACATATAAACTCTTACCTAAATACACACACACACACACACACACACACACACACCTTGCCTTATGACATGCCCTAAAGATAAGATACTATTGCTGGCTTAAATGTTTTCAAATTCAGTGAAAAACATGGTCTTTTTGTGAAACATGGTCTTCAGTGAAAAACATCTAGTTCTTTTTCAAAATGTATATTTTTCTCAACATTATAAAAGTTTAAACCTATTTTCAAGAGCATAGTAGTCTTTTACATTTGTTCTCTGAAATACAGTGTTATACTCTATGTATATATTACTATTTAGTTGCCCTTTTGTAGTTTATGTGAAGGAACTTACTATATGTTATGGATATTTATCATTTTCAAAATACAAATTGCAAGTACTTTCTTTTATTTTTAAAGATTTTTTGATATAGACCATTTCTAAGGTCTTTATTGAATTTGTTACAATATTGTTTCTATTTTATGTTTTGATTTTTTGGCCACGAGGCATGTGGGATGTTAGCTCCCCATCTAGGAATCTAACCCGCACCCCCTGCATTGGAAGGTGAAGTCTCAACCACTGGACCACCAGGGAAGTCCCTGCAAGTACTTTCTTCTAGGTCATGTCTTGATTAAAAATTATATTAATTTTGAATGTAAGGATACTTTTTAATTGTTGAAATGTGTCATTTTCTATATTTTTTTAATTTTCTGTGTATATATAATGTCTAATTTTAAAATCTCAGATCACTAATATATTTATCAAAAAGTTAACATAAAATTTTATTTATAATATATATTATTGCAGTATTATTTACGGATCTTTTTTCATATAAAATGCCAATCATTCCAGAAGACTTAAATGCGGTTATTTTTTAACAAGTGATTATATATGAATCCATATAGAAGGCAATGTTCCTAGTTATGCTTGTTGCATAGCATTGTAAAATTTATTTACAGAAGACATTTCTCCAAACAAGACATAAAGAGGATCAAGAAGCACATGAAAAGATGCTCAAGGTCACTAATTATTAAAGAAATACAAATCAAAACTACAATGAGTTATCACTTTACACCAGTCAGAATGGCCATCAACAAAAAATCTACAAATAATAAATGTTAGAGAGGATGTGGAGAAAAGGGAACGCTCTTGCACTGTTGGTGGGAATGTAAATTGATTCAACCTCTATAGAGAACAGTATGTTGATACAACCTCTATAGAGAACAGTATGGAAGTTCCTTAAAAAAAATTAAAAATAGAAGTACCATATGACCCAGGAACCCCACTATGGGGCATACACCCTGAGAAAACCATAATTCAAAAAGACACATGGACCCCAATGTTCATTGCAGCACTGTTTACAATAGCCAGGACGTGGAAGCAACCTAAGTGTCCATTGACAGATGAATGAATAAAGAAGATGTGGTACATATATACAATGGAATATTACTCAGCTGTAAAAAAGATCAAAACTGGGTCACTTGTAGAGACATGGATGGACCTAGAGTTTGTCATACAGAGTGAAGTAAGTCAAAAAGAGAAAAACAAATATCATGTATTAAGGCATATATATGGAATCTAGGTACAGATGAACCTATTTGCAGGGCAGGAATAGAGATGTAGATGTAGAGAATGGATATGTGGACATGGGGGGTTGGAAGGGGGGTGGGGTGAATTGGGAGATTGAGACTGACATATATACACTACCATGTGGAAAATAGATAGCTAGTGGGAACCAGCTATAAAGCACAGGAAGCTCAGCTTGGTGCTCTGTGGTGACCTAGATGGGTGGAATGGGGTGGGGGAAGGAGGTCCAAGAGGGAGGGAATATATGTATACATATAGATGATTCACTTCACTGTACAGCAGAAACTAACACAACATTGTAAAGCAATTATACTCAAATAATTAAAAAAAAAAAGAACCACACACACAAAAAAGGCATTGGAAAGATTTGAGAGTTTTCACTGAAGTTAGAGAAGAGAGAGTAGATAATTCAATAGTCTTTTGTACTTAATTTGTTTTCTAATCTCAGATTAATGTTATAGTTTATAAAATTATTTTTAATTGTTGACTTGTGAAGTCATAGGGTTATTCAGTTTATTCAATTAATTATGAGAATATTTAGTTGATCTATTGGTTATCACATTCCTAGGACAAGCTCTACTTACTCATGATACATTATGCTTAATCAATTGTAATTAGGCTTTACATGCTAAGGCTTTAATTTAAAAGTAAATGATACTTTGTAGTATCATTGGCTACAGATTAGTTTTATGTTTATCCTGTCCAATTGTAGGTATTAGTGGTATCCTACACTCAAAGACTGAGTTGAAAAGTTATCTTTTGTTATGATTTCAAAAAGTTTATATATTGTAGGACATAATTTTTGAGTTTGTTAGAATGCATTATAATACATTTTCCTTATTTGGGGGGTAGATTTTTGATAGCCTTTAAAGTATCTTTAATTTTATGAAATTGTCCCTTGAGTTTCGGTGCCTATTCTTGAGTAATTTTATGCTATGTGATCCCACCAAATAAAAATATTAACCAAGATTCCCCCCAAATAAAAATATTAATCAATATTTCCAAATTTATATTTTAATGTTTTCTATTCATCTGTGGTATTGGCCCTCTCAAATTCTCTATCTTTTATAAGTTGTTATTTTAGTGATTGATGTTACCTTTTCTGAAAACATATATATATATTTTCCAATCCAGCATAGACTTTATTAATTTCTGTTTTGATTATTCTCATCTTTATTAATTCCTTTCTTCAATTTTTTTCTGATATGTATTGCTATGATCTCTTCTTTTTTTTTTTTAACATCTTAATTGGGGTATAATTGCTTTACAATGGTGTGTTAGTTTCTGCTTTATAACAAAGTGAATCAGTTATACATATACATATGTTCCCATATCTCTTCCCTCTTGCATCTCCCTCCCTCCCACTCTCCCTATCCCACCCCTCCAGGCAGTCACAAAGCACCGAGCCAATATCCCTGTGCCATGCGGCTGCTTCCCACTAGCTATCTACCTTACATTTGTTAGTGTATATATGTCCATGCCTCTCTCTCGCCCTGTCACAGTTCACCCTTCCCCCTCCCCATATCCTCAGGTCCATTCTCCAGTAGGTCTGTGTCTTTATTCTTTTCTTACCCCTGGGTTCTTCATGACATTTTTTTTTTCTTAAATTCCATATATATGTTTTAGCATACGGTATTTGTCTTTCTCTTTCTGACTTACTTCACTCTGTATGACAGACTCTAGGTCTATCCACCTCATTACAAATAGCTCAATTTCATTTCTTTTTATGGCTGAGTAATATTCCATTGTATATATGTGCCACATCTTCTTTATCCATTCATCCAATGATGGGCACTTAGGTTGTCACCATCTCTGGGCTACTGTAAATAGAGTTGCAATGAACATTTTGGTACATGACTCTTTTTGAATTTTGCTTTTTTCAGGGTATATGCCCAGTAGTGGGATTGCTGGGTCATATGGTAGTTTTATTGGTAGTTTTTTAAGGAACCTCCATACTGTTCTCCATAGTGACTGAACCAATTCACATTCCCACCAGCAGTGCAAGAGTGTTCACTTTTCTCCACACCCTCTCCAGCATTTGTTGTTTCTAGATTTTTGGATGATGGCCATTCTGACTGGTGTGAGATGATATCTCATTGTAGTTTTGATTTGCATTTCTCTAATTATTAATGATGATGAGCATTCTTTCATGTGTTTGTTGGCAGTCTGTATATCTTCTTTAGAGAAATGTCTATGTAGGTCTTCTGCCCATTTTTGGATTAGGTTTGTTTTTTTCTTTTTTTATTGAGCTGCATGAGCTGCTTGTAAATTTTGGAAATTAATCCTTTGTCAGTTGCTTCATTTGCAAATATTTTCTCCCATTCTGAAGGTTGTCTTTTGGTCTTGTTTATGGTTTCCTTTTCTGTGCAAAAGCTTTTAAGTTTCAATAGGTCCCATTTGTTTATTTTTGTTTTTATTTCCATTCCTCTAGGAGGTGGGTCAAAAAGGATCTGGCTGTGATTTATGTCCTAGAGTGTTCTGCCTATGTTTTCCTCTAAGATTGATAGTTTCTGGCCTTAAATTTAGGTCTTTAATCCATTTTGAGCTTAGTTTTGTGTATGGTGTTAGGGAGTGATCTAATCTCATACTTTTACATGTACCTGTCCAGTTTTCCCAGCACCAATTATCGAAGAGGCTGTCCTTTCTCCACTGTACATTCCTGCCTCCATTATCAAAGATAAGGTGACCATATGTGCGTGGGTTTATCTCTGGGCTTTCTATCATGTTCCATTGATCTGTCTTTCTGTTTTTGTGCCAGTACCATACTGTCGTGATTTATGTAGCTTTGTAGTATAGTCTGAAGTCAGGGAGCCTGATTCCTCCAGCTCTGTTTTTTGTTCTCAAGATTGTTTTGGATATTCGGGGTCTTTTGTGTTTCCATACAAATTGTGAAATTTTTTGTTCTAGTTCTGTGAAAAATGCCAGTGGTAGTTTGATAGGGATTGCCTTGAATCTATAGATTGCTTTGGGTAGTAGAGTCATTTTCACTATGTTGATTCTTCCAATCCAAGAACATGGTATATCTCTCCATCTATTTGTATCATCTTTAATTTCTTTCATCAGTGTCTTATAATTTTCTGCATACAGGTCTTTTTTCTCCTTAGGTAGGTTTATTCCTAGATATTTTATTCTTTTTGTTGCAATGGTAAATGGGAGTGTTTTCTTGATTTCACTTTCAGATTTTCCATCATTAGTGTATAGGAATGCCAGAGATTTCTGTGCATTAATATTGTATCTTGCTACTTTACCAAATTCATTGATTAGCTCTAGTAGTTTTCTGGTAGCATCTTTAGGATTCTCTATGTATAGTATCATGTCATCTGCAAACAGTGACAGCTTTATTTCTTCTTTTCTGACTTGGATTCTTTTTATTTCCATTTTTTCTCTCATTGCTGTAGCTAAAAATTCCAAAACTATGTTGAATAAGAGTGGTGAGAGTGGGCAACCTTGTCTTGTTCGTGATCTTAGTGGAAATGCTTTCAGTTTTTCACCATTGAGGATGATGTTGGCTGTGGGCTTGTCATATATAGCCTCTATTATGTTGAGGAAAGTTGCCTCTATGCCTACTTTCTGCAGGATTTTTATCATAAATGGGTGTTGAATTTTGTCAAAAGTTTTCTCTGCATCTATTGAGATGATCATATGGTTTTTCTCTTTCAATTTTTTATTATGGTTTATCACATTGATAGATTTGCGTATATTGAAGAATCCTTGCATTCCTGGAATAAACCCCACTTGATCATGGTGTACGATCCTTCTAATGTGCTGTTGGATTCCGTTTGCTAGTATTTGTTGAGGATTTTTGCATCTATGTTCATCAGTGATATTGGCTTGTAGTTTTCTTTCTTTGTGACATCCTTGTCTGGTTTTGGTATCCAGGTGATGGTGGCCTTGTAGAAGGAATTTGGGAGTGTTCCTCCCTCTGCTATATTTTGGAAGAGTTTGAGAAGGATAGGTGTTAGTTCTTCTCTAAATGTTTGATAGAATTCGCCTGTGAAGCCATCTGGTCCTGGGCTTTTCTTTGTTGGAAGATTTTTAATCACAGTTTCAATTTCAGTGATTGTGATTGGTCTGTTCATATTTTCCATTTCTTCCTGATTCAGTCTTGGCAGTTTGTGCATTTCTAAGAATTTGTCCATTTCTTCCAGGTTGTCCATTTTATTGGCATAGAGTTGCTTGTAGTAATCTCTCATGATCTTTTTTATTTCTGCAGTGTCAGTTGTTACTTCTCCTGTTTCATTTCTAATTCTATTGATTTGAAACTTCTCCCTTTTTTTCTTGATGAGTCTGGCTAATGGTTTATCTATTTTGTTTATCTTCTCAAAGAACCAGCTTTTAGTTTTATTGATCTTTGCTATTGTTTCCTTCATTTCTTTTTAATTTATTTCTGATATGGTTTTTATGATATCTTTCCTTCTGCTAACTTTGGGGTTTTTTTGGTTCTTCTTTCTCTAATTGTTTTAGATGCAAGGTTAGGTTTTTTATTCGAGATGTTTCCTACTTCTTAAGGTGGGCCTGTATTGCTATAAACTTCCCTCTTAGAACTGCTTTTGCTGCATCCCATATGTTTTGGGTCATTGTGTCTCCATTGTCATTTGTTTCTAGGTATTTTTTTTAATTTCCTCTTTGATTTCTTCAGTGATCACTCTGTCATTAAGTAGTGTATTGTTTAGCCTCCATGTGTTTGTATTTTTTACAGATCTTTGCCTGTAATTGATATCTAGTCTCATGGCGTTGTGGTTGGAAAATATACTTGATACAATTTCAATTTTCTTAAATTTACCAAGATTTGATTTCTGACCCAAGATATGATCTATCCTGGAGAATGTTCCATGAGCACTTGAGAAAAATGTGTATTCTGCTGTTTTTGGATGGAGTGTCCTATAAATATCAGTTAAGTCCATTTTGTTTAATGTGTCATTTAAAGCTTGTGTTTCCTTACTTATTTTCATTTTGGATGATCTGTCTATTGTTAATAGTGGGGTGTTAAATTCCCCTACTATGAATGTGTTACTGTTGATTTTCCCTTTTATGGCTGTTAGTATTTGCCTTATGTATTGAGGTGCTCCTATATTGGGTGCATAAATATTTACAATTATTATATCTTCTTCCTGGATCAATCCCTTGATCATTATGTAGTGTCCTTCTTTGTCTCTTCTAATAGTCCTTATTTTAAAGTCTATTTTGTCTGATATGAGAATTGCTACTCCAGCTTTCTTTTGGTTTCCATTTGCATGGAATATCTTTTTCCATCCCCTTACTTTCAGTCTGTATGTGTCTCTAGGTCTGAAGTGTGTCTCTTGTAGACAGCATATATAAGGGTCTTGTTTTTGTATCCATTCAGCCAATCTGTGTCTTTTGGTGGGAGCATTTAGTCCATTTACATTTAAGGTAATTATCTATGTGTATGTTCCTATTCCCATTTTCTAAATTGTTTTGGGTTCGTTATTATAGGTCTTTTCCTTCTCTTGTGTTTCTTGTCTAGAGAAGTTCCTTTAGCATTTGTTGTAAAGCTGGTTTGGTGGTGCTGAACTCTCTCAGCTTTTGCTTGTCTGTAAGGGTTTTAATTTCTCCATCAAATCTGAATGAGATCCTTGCTGGGTAGAGTAATCTTTGTTGCAGGTTTTTCTCCTTCATCACTTTCAGTATGTCCTGCCACTCCCTTCTGGCTTGCAGAGTTTCTGCTGAGAGATAAGCTGTTAACCTTATGGGGATTCCCTTGTGTGTTATTTGTTGTTTTTCCCTTGCTGCTTTTAATATGCTTTCTTTGTATTTAATTTTTGACAGTTTGATTAATATGTGTCTTGGCATATTTCTCCTTGGATTTATCCTGTATGGGACTCTCTGTGTTCCCTGGACTTGATTAACTATTTCCTTTCCCATATTAGGGAAGTTTTCAACTATAATCTCTTCAAATATTTTCTCAATCCCTTTCTTTTTCTCTTCTTCTTCTGGAACCTGTATAGTTCGAATGTTGGTGCATTTAATGTTGTCCGAGAGGTCTCTGAGACTGTCCTCAGTTCTTTTCATTCTTTTTTCTTTATTCTGCTCTGCAGTAGTTATTTCCACTATTTTATCTTCCAGGTCACTTATCCGTTCTTCTGCCTCAGTTATTCTGCTATTGATCCCATCTAGAGTCTTTTTCATTTCAATTATTGTGTTGTTCATCATTGTTTGTTTCATCTTTAGTTCTTTTAGGTCCTTGTTAAATGTTTCTTGCATTTTGTCCATTCTATTTCCAAGATTTTGGATCATGTTTAGTATCATTATTCTGAATTCTTTTTCAGGTAGACTGTCTATTTCCTCTTCATTTGTTAGGTCTGGTGCATTTTTATCTTGCTCTTTCATCTGCTGTGTGTTTTTCTGTCTTCTCATTTTGCTTATCTTACTGTGTTTGGGGTCTCATTTTTGCCGGCTGCAGGTTTGTAGTTCCCGTTCTTTTTGATGTCTGTCCCCAGTGGCTAAGGTTGGTTCAGTGGGTTGTGTAGGCTTCGTGGTGGAGGGGACTAGTGCCTGTGTTGTGGTGGATGAGGCTGGATATTTTCTCTCTAGTGGGCAGTTCCACGTCTGGTGGTGTATTTTGGGGTGTCTGTGGACTTATTATGATTTTAGGCAGCCTCTCTGCTAATGGGTGGGGTTGTGTTCCTGTTTTGCTAGTTGTTTGGCATAGGTTGTCCAGCACTGTAGCTTGCTGGTCTTTGAGTGAAGCTGGGTGCTGGTGTTGAGATGGAGATCTCTGGGAGATTTTCACCATTTGATATTATGTGGAGCTGGGAGGTCCCTGTTGACTAGTGTTCTGAAGTTGGCTCTCCCACCTCAGAGGCATAGCACTAACTCCTGGCTGCAGCACCAAGAGCCTTTTATCCACATGGCTCAGAATAAAAGGGAGAAAAGTAGAGAGAAAAAATTAGTGGAAGTAGGAAGAAAGAAAGAAAGAAAAATAGAAAGGAGGGAAGGAAGGAAGGAAGGAAGGAAGGAAGGAAGAAAGAAAGAAGAAAAGAAGGAAAGAAGGAAAGAAATGAGGGAGGGAGGGAGAGAGGAAGGAAGGAAGGAAGGAAAAAAGAAAGAAAGAAGATACAGTAAAATAAAAAAAGTATGATAAAGTTATTAAATTAAAAAATAATTATTTAGAAAAAAAAAAAGGGATGGATAGAACCTTAGAACAAATGGTGGAAGCAAAGCTATACAGACAAAATCTCCCACAGAAGCATACACATACACACTCACAAAAAGAGGAAAAGGGGAAAAAATCATACATCTTGCTCTCGAAGCCCACCTCCTCAATTTGGGATGATCCGTTGTCTATTCATGTATTCCACAGATGCAGGGTACATCAAGTTGATTGTGGAGTTTTAATCCGCTGCTTCTGAGGCTGTTGGGAGAGATTTCCCTTTCTCTTCTTTGTTCTCACAGCTCCCAGGGGCTCAGCTTTGGATTTGGCCCCGCCTTTGCATGTAGGTCGCTGGAGGGCGTCTATTTTTTGCTCAGACAGGACAGGGTTAAAAGAGCCACTGATTCGGGGGCTCTGGTGCACTGAGACTGGGGGGAGGGAGGGGCACGGCATGCGGGGCAGGCCTGTGGCGGCAGAGGCCAGCATGACGTTGCAACAGCCTGAGGCCCGCCATGCGTTCTCCCAGGGAAGTTGTCCCTGGATCCCGGGAACCTGGCAGTGGCGGGCTGCACAGGCTCTCCGGAAGAGGGGTGTGGAGGGTGACCTGTGCTCGAACACAGGCCCCTTGGTGGCGACAGCAGCAGCCTTAGCGTCTCACCCCGTCTCTGGTGTCCGTGCTTTTAGCCGTGGCTCGTGCCTGTCTCTGCAGTCCGCGCTTTTAGCTGTGGCTTGTGCCCGTCTCTGGAGTTCCTTTATGCAGCGCTCTTAAACCCCTCTCCTCGCGCACCAGGAAACAAAGAGGGAAGAAAAAGTCTCTTGCCTCTTCGCTGCTCCAGACCTTTTCCCGGACTCCCTCCCGGCTAGCCGTGGTGCACTAACCCCTTCAGGCTGTGTTCACGCAGCCAACCCCAGTCCTCTCCCTGTGCTCCGACCAAAGTCCGAGACAAGCCTCTCGGGCTGGTGAGTGCTGGTCAGCACCAATCCTCTGTGCGGGAATCTCCCCGCTTTGCCCTCTGCACCCCTGTTGCTGTGCTCTCCTCCACGGCACCGAAGCTCCCCCCTCTGCCTCCTGCAGTCTCCGCCCGTGAAGGGGCTTCCTAGTGTGTGGAAACCTTTCCTCCTTCACAGCTCCCTCCCACTGGTGCAGGTGCTGTCCCTATTCTTTTGTCTCTGTTTTTTCTTTTTTTTTCTTTTCCCCTACCCAGGTATGTGGGGAGTTTCTTGCCTTTTGGGAGGTCTGAGGTTTTCTGCCAGCATTCAGTAGGTGTTCTGTAGGAGTTGCTCCACGTGTAGAAGTATTTCTGGTGTATCTGTGGGAAGGAAGGTGATCTCCATGTCTTACTCTTCCTCTATCTTCCCCTTTGCCTGGCCTATGATCTCTTCTTGCTTCTTAAGCTTATTTGTTATTTTCACTTTTTCTTGTACTCTAGTAATTTTTTAAAATGCCTCATTTTCAAAATTATTTCTTAGTCCAATATTGTTTTTATTATGCAGTGCTCTCAATGTAGTTTATTTCCAAATAGTCCATAAATCATTTATTTTCTCATTAACCTAAGAAATACATTTGAAAATAGGTTTGTGGGTGTATATGTGTGGTGTCAGTAATCTTGGACTGAGAGCAACATTATATATTTTAAATTGTATAGCTTTAGTAAAACTAGCTCTAAAATTTCAATTTTTAATCAGAAAATAATAATAAAAACAAATACATTCCAATTTTTAGTTTCATCTCCAGTGTGTTTTTACATTGATAGCTCTTGCAAATAAGAGGAGCAAGCTTGGGACTTCCCTAGTGGCACAGTGGTTAAGAATCCACCTGCTAATGCATGGGAAGGGTTTCAGCCCTGCTCCAGGAAGATCCCACATGCCACGGAGCAACCAAGCCCGTGTGCCACAACTACTGAGCCTGTGCTCTGAAGCCCATGAGCCACAACTTCTGAGCCCACACACCACAACTACTGAAGCCCATGCACCTAGAGCCCATGCTCCACAACAAGAGAAGCCACTGCAATGAGAAGCCTGTGAACCACAGCGAAAAGGAGCCCCCGCTCGACACAACTAGAGAAAGCCCACACGCGGCAACAAAGACAGAATGCAGCCAAAAAAAAAAAAAAAAAAAGAGGAGCAAGCTTGCAAAATAATCATTCCTAACTTTAATGTCTGAAAACTATAGGGAAACAAAGTTTGCCAAGATATCCACTTATCCGTCAGAAGTAATGGATGTATAAACACTTGCTACTACAATTAAGACCTGTATTGGCATGTTGTCTAAGGATGCTTTGCTACTGCATGAAGCTGAATTAGCTCAGACTGATAACTATTGTCAACAAAAGGGTGCTACTTTCAAATACTAATCCTACCATTCAATTAAGAACAGGAAGAGAGTTTTCTGGTAAAAAATATAAAATCTTCAATATCTGCCAGCATTTTTTCCCAAGAGTGTTTGAAATCTTTGGTATATATTGTACTACTGTAAAGCCTCTCATATCAATCTAACAATAATTAAAATGTATATAAAGTCACACTTTATTAGCTTTTCCTACACATTATTCATATAACATTATCTTGTGCTAATAAGAGTATCAAAAGTTGACATGATTTATATTTTTGCATAAGTTTTTTGGATGTATGTAGTAAGTCACACCATTTATGGGTATCAGTGAGACATCACCTACCTCTCTAATTATTATTTTCAGTTTTTTTCTCATGTGTACACAAAATCTCTGTTTTTCATAAGAGGCATGCTACTTTTTATCAATTGTTCTGTATTTCAAATTCTCTCAAAACAGTGGTTTTATGGTTTTCCCACTTTTTTTAGTAAAAGAAGCAAAGTTTTAAAGCCTTCCTTTGTTTCTTTCTTTCTTTCTTTTACATAAGTATTAAAGTGTATGTTAAGGAGTCTTCTATATCCACCCTTGATTGAGCCAAAGTGTTGTTAATAGAATAATTAAATAAGGCAATCCTTCCTGCCCCTGTAATTAATTAACTCTTGGCTGTAGCTAACTGTTATCACAGCTGATAAGGCAAATTGATCATGGTTAATTAGTTAATTGCTGCAGGCTAGTGGACCTCAAACTTGATTGTATATTAGAATAACCAGGCAAGATTTTTACTTGTTCCCCTCATCCCATGCTTCTCAGGAGAAATCTCAGATCAATAAAATAAGAATCCCTGGGGTGGACCCCAGCCATCAGTGTTTTTTAGTGCTCATCAGGTTAATCAATGTGCAGATAAATTTAAGAAACACCTTACTATTTCCTAAATCTTAAATCTGATTCAGGGATAAATATGTTTTTAGAAAAATGTGTGTGTGCGTCTGTGTGCTTAATCATTTTATCCCCACATTTTTCAATATTCCCAGCATTGTACCTCACAAAGTGTAAGTTTTAAAATTTTGTTTATTAAAGCATCTATATACCTTGCACATTTGTTTGGAGGGTAAGTGGTAAGAAATTGTGGATCCTTGTGAGTATATTATCTTCCAAATCATAATTGGATAAGTAATATCTGTGAACAATTAGAAAATTAGGAAGAAATAGAGAAGGGGGAAATGAGAATAACTTTACAGTAAAGAAACCCAAAACACTACCACAGCCAAGTGGTCCAGTTTAACATCAACGATAAAGCCAGATTGATATGATGAGATAAAAATGAAATTTACCTCTGTGTAATTTCTCCCAAAAACACATAACCCGAGTCTAACCATAACAGAAACATTAGAAAACTCCAAATAAAGGGACAGTCTACAAAATATTTGACCAGAACTCCTCAAAACTCTCTAGATCATCACAAACAAGGAAAGTATGAGAAACTCACAACAAAGGGAGTCTAAAGAGACATGATGATTAAATGTAATATCGTATCCTGAATGGGATCCTAGGCAAGAAAAATGGACCTTAGGTTAGAAAACTAAGGACATCTAAATAGAATATGGACATTAGTTAATAACACTCTATCATTATTGGTTCATTATTCATGACAAATGTACCATACTAATATAATATGCTACTATGGGAAGTCTCTGCATTACCTTTCCAATTTTCAGTAAATCTAAAAACCTTACAAAATAAAAAAGTTTAAGGAGAGATAACAGAATACAGAAAAAATCTTTATACCCACTTTATGAAGGTAATATTGAGATCATCTTTACTTGTAGAAAAGAATATGAAATTACTTAATCTCTATACATCTTTTGAGTGGCATTGGAAATTTTTACTAATTAGAAATATTTCATGAGGTCCACTATGCCAAAGACTCTCTCTGGGTTTTATCATTCTTTGGCTTAACTAATACTTCTGATTAACTTCATGTGGACAATTTCCCAATCCATGTTTTTGCAGCCCTGCCTTCTCACAATATCAAAAATCGTATTTCTTTCTCCTGCAAATGCCTTTATAGATTTATTTATTTTATACTTGTACAGCAGTAATATCCTAGGAATTGTATAAATCACTATGCCTCACTATCTTATCCAAAATAAATTTGTTGTTCTTTGCCTTTTCTCCCAGAAAACTTCTGTATCTCTCAAAATTTCCCCAATTTTTCAACTTCAGAGTTAAATTATAGCTATTATTTTTCAAATTGTATAGCCTAGAGAAGTAACAAATCTTATTGATTTGCCCATAAAATATTTGTATATTTATCATTCATATGGATATCCTCCTCAACATCTTATGTGAGTTCTACAGCTACTGATATTTTCTTTAATAATATCTATGACCTCAGTTGTTTCTACCTTTAGTACAATCTCAACTTTCATTATCACATTTGCTCCACAAACAGCTTGCAATGACTCCTTATTTCCTGGCAAAACAAGGAAGAATTTTGGATCTTGGCATTTAAAGTCTTTTATATTCTAACCCAGATTCTCAATCTTATTTCTTATTTTCCACAACATAAATCTCTTGCACTCAAAGTTAGCATCTTTTCAAGTAAACCTGTTTATTTGCATTCTTGCTATTGTGGCTTTTTGCCATTTTAAAAATTTCACAGCAAATCCTCCCTCATAATAATGGTTCTTTTCCTACCTCTGTGGTTTCTTCACTGGCTATTTTTCATCAAAACTCTAAATATTTTCTACCACAAATAATTTAGCCAAATTAGGTTATACCTTATTTTAGATGTTACTCAAAGTTGAATATAATCTTCTCAAAAACAGCTGTTGTGGGCTTCCCTGGTGGCACAGTGGTTGAGAGTCCGCCTGACAATGCAGGGGACATGAGTTCGCGCCCTGGTCCGGGAGGATTCCACAAGCCGCAGAGCGGCGGAGCCCGTGAGCCATGGCCTCTGAGCCTGCGCGTCCGGAGCCTGTGCTCCGCAACGGGAGAGGCCACAACAGTGAAAGGCCCGCGTACCACAAAAAAAACAAAAAACAGCTATTGTTTTAAATGATTTTCAAATATCTGCCACCCTCCAAGGAGTTCTTTATGAACATTTAAATGCCTCAGAGAGACATAAATAATTGTGACTAAGTTAACATGGATTTATACTCTAAGAGAGATAATATTTTTGTTTGTTTCTGGAGTAGTTAATAGATTCCAGAGGGAATGGGAAATTAAATTGGGAAGAAAAATTCCAAAAACTGGGGAAATCAAGGGATAGGCAATGGAAGGCCAGAGTGAGAGATGAAAACAACCAAGTCACTAATTTGACAGCTCAAAACACACAGAACAAAAGTAGGGAAACTGTAGTTGAGAAGTTAATGTGCACTATTCTAGTGTGTTCTCCTGAGAAAATATGAAATGCTCGGTGTTAGATCCTGTTCATATATTAAAGGAGAAAATACATTGACTCCAATCCTTGCAGGACACCTGACTAGATGTGTTTTCTTTGTCATCAAATTTTCAGGTTTTCTAACTATCAAAGAGAGGAAAAAAGACATGTATCTTATCTCTGAAGGATCCAATTGGGATTGCTAAGTTTATTTATCCTGTACTTGAAATACTTCAAAAAGATGTCTACATAGAATATATGACCTACTCTTGACTGGGACCTTAACTTATTAGCTGATGCTTATATAGTTTTTTCTTAGATACAAATGATACATCTATGCTCAGAGCTCTCTGAAAAAAACACATAGGAATATGAGAGATTAAATAAAATGTAAAAAATATATATTTTGAAGAAAAATTCTGCTGTTGTCTAGCATTTGCATTTGATACCCAAAACATATGACCTAAAGGCATTTTCTTATATCAAAATGCAACTTTAGACTCAGTAAATTTTTCTATAAATCTAGCTGCATTTAATGAGACATTAGGAAGATCTAAAGTACATGAGGGTTGAGGATGTCATCAAGAAAACAGGCAAGGACAATAGTAAAATACCAAGCACAAATTACTGACACTAGCCTCTTTTCGCTCAATAAAAACAGTAGGTTGTGATGTTATTATTAGAAGCTGATATATGAAGAAATATTTCCATGGATTAGTATAGTTTTAAAAGGTTTCCATTTAAAGTCTAGTTAATCACATTTATACTGATACCATAGTGAACGTTTATTATCCTCTGGAAATAGTATTTTGCAAGTATTTAGGACTAAATAGGATGAGTGACCCTGTGGTGGCAGAATCAACCAGTCAGTAATTCTAGGTAGTCAGAAGGTGAATGAGGACACCAGGTATCTGGGAAGTAGTTAAGAACATGCTTGAAGGAAACAGAGTGAGAGATAAAGTATGGGGAAGAAAAGATAGATATGGCTGACCTACTTAGATCTTGGCAAATTGGTAAGAACTAACTAAACAAATATAACCAAACAGAACTGTAGGAATTTAAGTTGAGGATCAATCTGGTAAACAATTATGAAATAATGAACAATAAAGGAATATTTTTGGTCATTGATACTAAAGTCCAAAGTCAAATATCCACAGTATTCTCATTTGAAAATCTCCCATTTGAAGATGTATAATAGGGTCCACAAGCAAAGAGAATTTCAATGTAAGTAAATGAATTTGTTCTTTTGAATGTAATCCAACATTAAATTTAGCCTTTCAGAAGCCACACTCACCATCATGATCTTAAGTACACATATCGATGTACCATTTAAAGCATGGATTTTTTTTCAAGAATTTCAAGCAAACAGAAAAAATCAAATGGAAAAAAAAATATCTTCATTATGCTGAATATTTTCTCTTTGCTCCCTATATTTTATGAAAGGATACTGTGTATGGACCACATCAACAGTTGACTTCTCTGTCTTGCTATTGTATATTGACCAGTGGGAGGCACTGGCAGGAAATATGGAAATGGGAAGGGAGTGGGGAAGGGTTATTTGTTTGCCTGAATTTCCCTGATAACTTTCATGTGTTGTTGCTATACCTAACAAAGACCACAAAATGTCTCCTTATAAAAGCTATCTTCATTGTTTTCTCCCTTTCCTTATCCCTCTAGGCCTAGTGTTAGTAATAGCTCCTTGTAGCTTCTAGTCTTGGGGTAATGCACTGTCCTTTTGTTGTTGTTTTCCTAAATCCTGCCCATGAGTTTGTAAATAATCCTTTTATTAGACTCTCCTCATTTACCTAAATTGAATGTGATGTATCTTTCCCATTGGGACCCTAAGTGATACAAGTATAAACCACAAAATCAAAAAGAATCTTATGTTAAATGCAATAATCCCATGTATTTATTAAGAAAAAAATATTTAAGTAAAATTATAGTTATTATAGTATCAAAAATTCAGATTATAAAATTAGTACTTGAAAGTTATTGTAACTGTATGTCGGTATGAATTTAGTGATGAAAATGTCAAGTCAGATCAATAGCTAAGAACCTTAGTCACTAGGAATCACACCATCAAATACCTCCAATTTGGCTGAGAGAAACAATTTCAGCATAGTCTTCACTACCACCCACCCATCCCCCTCATCCCAGGTGACATTAGAGGGGAATTAGAAAAGAAAGATGAATAATCAAATTTAGCAAGAGCAGTGTTCATAAAGAAAAGTCAGTTTCTTCCCTTCTCCAAAACAGAGACACAAAGGCTTCAGATGTAATGCATAAATATATAATTCACTAACCATACAATTTTCTGATGTCCCTCTATTCTACCAAAAAAAAATTGGGAAAGATATTTGTGAAGAAATGGTATTGAAGCAGGAGACAGATGGGACCCCAGGGCAAATGGTTTGAGTCCGTTCTTTGTAAACTGATACTCCGAGACAGGAATAACAGGACAATTGAGAGAGGAGGCTGGGCCCTGCCCAGATAGAAGAAAAGACACCACATATTCTTCATTTTCGAAGTCAGGAGACCTCCTCAACTACACATATGCAGAAGGGCTCCTTGGAGGTCAAAAGGGGAGTGATGATAACTGATGCCAACTGAGGCTCACTTACCCATAGGCCTATTCTCTGGAATCCATCTCAGCTAAGAGATGTGTGCGCATACATGGGAAAATCCTGAGCTATACCAAATACGGACTTTGAACGAGGCAAATCAAAATGATTGGCTAAAGGAAACCTGGAAGAAATGCCCCATAAAAGTGATTCAAACTGCCATGAGGGTGTGGCTCTGTCTCTGAGCCCTCCCATGCATTTAACCACGCATACTCTTTTCTTCCCTTAATAAATACTTTAGTTGTTTCATTAGTTTCCATTTTTGTGGGAATTATTTCTCTGCAAAGCCATAGGGCCAGGGCCTTGTCACTGACCAATGATCTATTGGCTAGGATTCAGTGTTCTCACCATCGAGACCCAACCTCAATCACTGGCCAGGAACCGAAACCCTGCTTGGAGCCTCTGCAGGCCGAGTCCCCCTGAGATCAGTATAATTGAGAAGAGTCAAAGTGAGAGGGAATGGTGATAATTCATCTTGTTTTCAAGGTTCATGAGAGATACAGAATTAAGGTCTTATTCGTGCAAATACGGAACACAATTATAGAGACCCACAGAGGTATATGACTTAGAGGGCCCATGCTCTTAACCCAGTTGGAGTACTATAAACAAAAGTGATTAAAATGACTAAAAATTATGAATTGAGGTGCTTTTAAGAAGATTGTTATCATCCAGCAAGAAGTTGGTAATATACGTTAGAATACACAAAACACAGACTGGGAACCTCCATTCACATTGTGGAAAGTATTGATACTTATGAGCAGGGAGTATAATATAAGAATCACCCTATTGTGTTAGCTAAGAATGCTATTTATTATAAATCAGTGCTATATTATGAAGTTCCAGTCAAAGGATATATATATATATATATATATATATATATATACCATATAACTTTATATTAATACCAATGACCAATATTCTATGGTTATAATCTTATGGAATATTCATACAGACTTCAAGCATATACATGACGCAGAGTTCAAGAGTAAGTTTGAAATCAATATAAACACACTTAAAATGGAAATGCAATATTTTATGTAAACAAAGCCAAAAAAAGTCTCATGCAACATATTTAATCGAATGCTATTCTATGATTCATTATTCTAATCATTCTTCCAGTCTACCTAGAATTTCCATCTATAACATTGCTTTCCTATATTTAAAATATTCAATTTATGAGTAAGTGGTTGTTTCATAAGCTGTTGAAATCTACTATCAATAGATTTCACTGATAAAAATCTTGTTTTTAAGGAAATGAAGTCTGGTACTATGAAATGACAACATAATTATCCTAAAATTTGGCTGTCTGTAACCACATGGTACACTTGTTCATGACAGCAGGTCATTATATATAAGAATATGTATGGTTTATACAATGAACATTTATTTGCTGCAGTTCTAGAGTCTACAAGTCGAAGATCAGGATGACAGCAGTAGTTTCTGGTGAGAGCCCTCTCCCTGACTTGTAAACCACCCCCTTCTAGTTGTGTACTCACATGCTTTTCCTCTTCTTATAAGGGCACTAATCCCATGGTTATGGCACCACCCCTATAACCTCATCTAACCCTAATTACCTCCCAAAGGTCTCATCTCCAAATGCTTCACATTAGAGGTTAGGACTTGAACATATAAATTTAAAGGATACACAAACATTTCATTCATAATAATATGACATGATTTTAATTCATACATTTTGTTAAAATTTATGGTTTAAAATACCATTGTTGGGCTTCCCTGGTGGTGCAGTGGCTGAGAGTCTGCCTGCCGATGCAGGGGATATGGATTTGTGCCCCGGTCCAGGAATATCCCACATGCTGCAGAGCGGCTAGGCCCGTGAGCCATGGCCACTGAGCCTGCATGTCTGGAGCCTGTGCTCCACAACGGAGGAGGCCACAACAGTGAGAGGCCCATGTACCACAAAAAAAAAAAAAAAAAGAAAAAAAAAATGCCATTGTCATTGTATTTAGAAATTCCAAATAAACACAGTTGGTTTGTCAGTGCGCCTCTAAAAATGTCATGCTTACAATTTAAATATGTTTTCAGGGTTTAAAACTTTTTTGAGATCAATTAAATAATTTCTTCCGACAATATGAGCATCATGCTGCATAGCTTTTATAATGTTTACATATTTCCTTTGGTTTACTTTAAATTGTGGCCAAAATGAAATTCCCCAGATGTTGTTCAGCTGCTGCCAAATTAGTTTAGTTTTGGTTTTTTAAGTCAATTAATTTGTTGAGAAGAAGAACAGCAAAGACCAAAGGAGCTACTTCTTTCTATTTATTCTTTAAATGATCCTGGCTTGCCCATGTAAATTTGCATTGAGAATTCAATTAAAACCATGGCAGATGTCTGCCCTATGCCTCTGGAATTTTCCTCTGCCACCTCCTGTTTACCCTCTCTGTCCCATTTTTAAAATTCATTTGCTCACTGACTTAAGT
The DNA here is from genome assembly GCF_951394435.1 of Stenella coeruleoalba. Lineage (NCBI taxonomy): Eukaryota > Metazoa > Chordata > Mammalia > Artiodactyla > Delphinidae > Stenella > Stenella coeruleoalba. The sequence goes on along the minus strand of NC_137159.1, from coordinate 17,455,070 downwards.
AAAATAGATTTTCCTCCAAACTTGTCTTGAATTCTTAATGAGTCATAATAATCCATGAAGGTTTGATTTTCAGTCTTCTTAGTAGATTACTTTATTTAAATGACACAGATTTGATCCTCCCAAAACCAGCAGAACCAGATAATTTCAATCCACTTGATTTTGGTAATTTCAAATCTCTTGAGAATGAAAGAAGATATTATGGATAGTCACTAGAGGGCAATAGCATAAATTGGAACTGTCTCTCATAAACCAGTTGGTGTGGTCATACTTCAAAAGTCCAATTCTCACTTGATGATGCAAACAAATGATAGGTTATTCTAGGTTTTCCCCTATAAAAATACATTTTGTAATAAAAAAATAATAATACTCATTTCTGTGATGAGAGTAAAATATTCTGGTTCCTAATAATGTGTTGACTTTAACATGAAATTGATTATTTGATCCTTACTAATATTTACTTTCATATTTTATGTTTGAGAAAATTCACCTTCTGAAAAAGTTAGCTCAATTCTGCCTATAAGTTTTAATCACATCAAGATAATCATTGTTGGGCTTCCCTGGTGGTGCAGTGGTTGAGAGCCCACCTGCCAGTGCAGGGGACACGGGTTCGTGCCCCGGTCCTGGAAGATCCCACATGCCATGGAGCGGCTGGGCCCATGAGCCATGGTCGCTGGGCCTGTGCGTCCAGAGCCTGTGCTCCACAACGGGAGAGGCCACAACAGTGAGAGGCCCGCATACCGCAAAAAAAAAAAAAACCCAAAAAACAAAACAAAACAAAACAAAAAAAGATAATCATTGTTTAGGAAAACATTTAAAACTAAATAAAGCTTATTCTCAATCCGTAAAGTCTGATTAGAGAACATTCATTTTTTTCACATAAACTGGAATTTGATAGTATATGTGTTTAATATAAGCTTTGGTGTATCAAGATTTCTATACTTCTCAATTTTATTGCCATTAGATGTTCCTCTTCCCCATTTTTTGTTTTACTAATGATTTATATAAGTATTTTTCTTTGGTCAAACAATTGAGAAACACAGTATTTTATTACAAGTATACTATCACTCCTATAATGTTGCAAGAAGAAATATAATCAACAAACTACATGATAAATAAGACATGAAGTTCATTTTTTAGATGGCCACAACTAATTACCACCCTTTCCTTAACATCTATTTCTCACCCAGTTTAGAGTCAACTTCTTCTGTAGACAGTAGAAAATGGTACATTTAATATAGATAAGGGATCCACAAAAATTATATGAAATGAAGTAGCAGTAGCATTACCTGGGCAGAAGGGCCAACGTCTCTGCTCTTAGACCCTTGAAGATCATCTGGTTCTCAGTGAAAATACATGATGAAAATGAGGTTTCTGTCAAGAGTCTTAATCTTCCCATTCTTAGGGGTGGTATCTTCATGTCTTTTTCATGTTTTAAGTATAAGATATAGCGACAGAAAACTTATAAGGTAAACACATTTTAAGAGATGCTTGACAGAATTAGACTGAAATCAAATCACTACAGATGCAATTGTATGACTTAATTCTGAATAATGAAATATTAGATAAGCTTTGTGTTTCAGACCAAAATCCTAAGAATCATCTAAGTCCACATACCCTCTTTATTAGTTAAGAAGTTTATTTAAATCATTTTTATTTAGCTAAAAAGGGAACTGAGAAGATATATTTCTTTGCCTTATTATTAAGATATATATATACATATATATATATATATATCTCAATTCCTGTGTGAACTCTTCCATTTCAATCCAAATAATGCAAAAGCATAAAAATCAAAGTAAAATAAAGCACAAAAACTCCCACAACTACAATTAAACTCTCATTATACCTGTCAAAATTAAAAAGGCACAATTTAGAAAAATTCAGAAGGGAAAAAATAAAATGAACTCTGAATGTGTGTAACTAATTACCTCCCTTATAGACTAGACTAACATTTCTGCTAATCAATTCACTTAGAATTCAGAATCAACTAAGCCATTTGTTAATAACTAAAGGTCTTTTAAAGTGAATAAATGCTAAAACTCTACAGTGCTGTCTATTCTACTGCCCCCAACATCAACTTTATGTTGTAATAACCACTGAGGAACCAATGAATACTCATCACAAATAGTCTCCTCTTACCAAATGATGCATAACAAAGGCATGCAAAAGGTGTATGAAAATTTAAGCTAAGCTCTGTTTAATTTTTAGCATGGAGGGGAAGGCAGAGGAGCTAAATTTGATATCCTGTATAGATCACCCATTTTTTTCTGAAATAATTGAGCATAAAGGCCCAATGAAGCCTGATGCCAACAAGTATGTATTTAGAGAGACAGTATGTTAGACCAGACATCTTCAGTGCACTATCTCCAGAATGGTGCTATACAAATTAAGTATAAAATGAGCCACACATGTGATCCATGTTTTTAATTTTAAATTTTGTAGTAGACACATTAAAAAGTAAACATAAGCATATATTTTATCCAACCCAATATATCCCAAATAATATAATTTCAGTAAAAAATTAATTTTATTTAATTTTATTAAATTATTTATTTAATTTTTTAAATTAAAAAAATAATTAATTATAAAAAATAATTTATTATGGAATATTTTGCATTTTTTCCATGTTAAGTCTTTAAAATTTGGTGTGTGATTCAGCAGCACATATGAATAGACACATTTCAATTGTAGATAGCCACATATAACTAGTGACTATTGTCCTGAATGATTCAAGTCTAGAACTAGCTTTGTTTGGCTTGGGGCATGTGACAGTATATCTTAGCTCAGCTGCATGAGAAAAGAAAGAGTAATGAGTAATGTTTTTCAAGTTATACAGGTACATAGTCCCTAGTTCTTTAGTAAAATGGAAGGGTGATAGTGGAAAAGAATTACGAGAACAAGTAATTGGTCAATTTATCACTGACTCTGACAGCTTTGAGAGGGGGAAAAGGAGATGGTGGTGGTGGTCGTGGTAGTGGGGAGACATGGTAGGGTACCTCCTCGTGGAAAGATGGAATCTGGTTATTCCATTTTTACAATAAGAAAGGCGAAAGAAGCCATAACCTTGTGTGACTTTTTAGCTGGCATGACCTACAGCAACCTATATTGAATTCTGGCTCCTTTTCTCTTTTGGGCCAGTCCTATTTAGGCAATTCTCATATTTCTGCACATTATGCAAGTAGGGACAATGACTTCCTTTTTTTAAGTCTCTATTTTTAAGTATGTTTGTATAGCAAATTGCAGGGTTGCTTTGTGCCCTTGGAAGACAAAAACTGTGTCTGTTGCTGGATTTGGGATAGGCGAGATTATTGCCCATTATGAAAGATATAGGTATCCTGAACTCAAGATTCTTTTCCTGTAACACAACTCTTTGGATGTACAGGCATCACTTGGCCTCCTTTGTATGTTCTTGTGCAATTTGGGACAAGATGAATGAATGCAATCATGGAGCTTCTTCTGGTTGTTCTGTATTAAAGGCTTGTGTTTTCTGCCAGCATTCATGAAATTGTGTCCGGTTAACTTGCTAGTTTACAAACATAGTATAATTTCAGACCCTTCATATTCTTTAACACCATTGACTATTTTCTTCACCAAAATTTTCCATTATGAACACAGCAAGAAAGTTGAGCAATGAGTTTTATATGTGCAAAATGTTTAAGTGCTTAATTCACATGACAGGCAATCAGTCAATAAAATTTTAATTTAGATTCTTCTATATTCTTAGCATTTTTGAAGCTCTATGGCTAAATAAAAATATATGACTGTAAAATGTGATACAAAATGGCATGGTATACAATAAAATATAGCAGTCATGCTATCTCCTCTCAAGATGACAATCTAATTGCAAAATTAGTATGCATATTTACAACTAAAACTTAGCAAATTAATAGTAAATACATATGAATACTAGAGCAAATTAGAAGACAAATTAACACTTCAAATTCAGTAAATGTAGAAAAAAAAGCTTTTATTCAGACTTAACATTTGACAAAATTCTTAAGGGAAAATTATAGGAAAATGTAAAGGAGAGGATAAGGCTACATACCCAAGAGAAAGTATGGAAGAAATCTTGAAAGTGAGAATTATTATACACAGATGTGGGTGGAAAACAATTGATATTGAGGAGCAGGAGCAGGTGGAAATGAAACAAATTCACAGATTACAAATGACCTTTAATCTTAGTCTAAGGAGTTTTCTTCTCTTCATTCCATAGTTAATAGGGAGTCATCAGAACTTTTTAAAATTATGAGTAAATGTAGTTTTAGGAAACTGGATCTCATATATTACATAATAAAGCAGTGTGATTTTTTTTAATATCCTAGAAAGTACTTGGTAAACTTGAGGTTAACATATATGACATTTTTATAATATTAATTTTAATAGATATATTGATAGTTTTCTGAATTATATTCACACAATAAAACACACCATTTTGCTCTATTGATTTACCATTGACAATATATTTTTAAAACTCATTAATGCACTCATAAAAATAACAAAACACAAAAGCAAAATTATAAGTTTCAGTGGAGGGTGCTTGTAGCTCAATGTAGTATGTGGCTAAATCCTTGGCTAGTAAATTCATGTATGAATGGTAAGGAGATGTTTTTATTTTCTCATAAGATTCAATGTATCAGTTCAGGTGATGAAGGAATAAGGAGTAAAAATAGTTCTAAAAAAGAAAAGGTAAATTAAAGAACATGGGGATTAACTACAGCTCTGTTTGCTTTTGTAAAGTGTAATGGGCTGCTCTAGGAAAATATTATTTCTTTGCCTTTAATTCTCAAAATGGTGTTTAAAGATTATGATTACATTTCAGTTATGGGAGAGGATATAGAAGGTTTTCAAGCCAATGTCACTTCATAAGCAGAATGTTTGATGATACTTAAAGGGTAGACCTGTAGGTAATGACGTTTTTCATATGTCCATTTCACTGAGTCTGAACATCTAAGTTTTATACTTATAAAACTTCATAGGCTTAGGTGAAGGAACATTTTATCTCATGCTATCTCTGTGAATAATAATTTCATTTAAAACATAGAAAATATACCATATTTGATTGATTTTAACATAAAATACATTTAATAGCATAAGTACACAAAAAACAGATAAAAAAGATGAGTGTAGATTCAAATTAGAAAGAAATTATATTTGTAATTGTTACAGCCAGGAGCAAAAAAATAAGCCATACGGTATTTTGATCTCTGTAACACAGTAGCTAATTATTATTGGACTAAAAACAACAATTAGAATATTTTGCATTTTTTGCATACCTACCTACCTCTGTGATAATTGTCAGTGAAGGAATTAAATGGTTCACTAGGTAATGGTTCACTAAGTATTGGAATTCAGCACTGCAATACCACAGAGAACAATTGTTGCTAATTGAAATGTGATGCATTAACTGCTTGGTAAAACAAAGATGTTCTTTGCTTTCCTATGACAAATGTGTACTGGTGAATATACTTAAATATTATGCTTATTTCACATTAGGATCATCAAAGAATTAACAATGGACTATTTTAAATTCTTTCTACCCTGGTAGGTGAATTAAATATATAATTACAAGTGTGTGTTTGTGTGTTTGATATAGAAATATATTATATATAATATAAATAATTAAATATAATGCATATGTCTGTATCTACTCATAACTATATATAAATATTATATACATATATATTTACATAAGTGTGTACATGTATTTACTCACATAGATATGTATTTATGGACATGGATAAGGATGAAAACAAATGCACAAGAACATATAGGAAATAAAACAGATGATCTCATTCCCACTGTAGTGGCAATTTCATTGCCCAGAGACCTCAACAAGCTGACTCATGCTTTGGGTCCTACACCTTAGGGGCCTCCCCTGCGGAATGCCTTTTGTAAAATGTTCTAAGTACAACCCTGGCACCTGGACCTATCTGGTTAGTAGAGATAGTCCCTGCATAACGAGGTGTAGATTTCGTCTCCAGAAGCACGTTTTCCAAAACTGTCTGTACCCTTCTCAAGTGGCTGGGACCAGTATGGAACAGTGGTGCCATTTGTGTAAGGTAATCTGAGAAGAATTGGACCCATGTGATACTATGCTTCTGTTTCTCTATTCAGAGCACTCCACAACCCTCGACTCCATGTCTGTGGTAAACTAGATGCCTCAGGGAGCATTGGATTCATGCCTATGTGGTCTTCCAGGAGGGTGGCTGGGTGAGCTGATCACACCCACTGGCCAGCCTGGTATTTCTTTCCCAGGATCAGAGGGCTGCCAGAATGCGGCAAAGATGCTGATTTTGGTTAACTCTCTAATAGGAAGCTGGACAGGAATTAAATCCAACCATGTGTCCATGGGCTATACATATAGCCACTTCTGGTCACCTATGTTCTCCCTGAGGCAAGATCTGGGTTTCTTCAGTGGTCAGCTTTACAGAGCAGAGTAATAATTTCATAGTGGCCATATTTGTTAGAGAGAGTAATGTGATAGCAAGATAAGGTTTTTAGGACTTCCTCAGAATTTTATGGTGACAATGTGTTGGTTTAGGACTAGAGAGGGCAAAGAGAGGCGGATTTCTAAAAAGAAACCCATTCTATAAGGACCATAGAAATTAAATATTAGTGTCAACTTAGTTTCTGGTTCTAGGTTAATATGGGCAGAGATATATGGCTTATAAATATATGTCAGGACAAAGTGCAAGAAAGAGGTCTAAGAAGCAAAGGAAGGGTGGCTGGTCATGGGGTCATCTTGTTTAATGTATAACCATGTACAGGTTGATGAAGTTTAGAAAGAAAATCATAATATTTAAATGTTAAATTCTTCTAAGAAGAGCTTACTTTAGTATGCCTGTTTCTGATTAAGCTCTTATTAAAATCTGTCAACCCCTTAAGGATTTAGTGAACATTTATTTCCCCTTATATGTGTTTTTGGGAGAGATACTTGAAGTGGCAGCCAGAAAAATGTACCTTTCCATTTGCATCAAAATCAAATTTTATTAGAAAACACAGATTAGAGAATTTCCCATTCCGTCTCTATGTACTTCTTATAAAGCTTGATCAGTGGATCTTGGTGAAATAAAGAGGAACAGTACTCTTCCAATTTCTCTAATGCTCTTTTGGTAGGTTATTTTTTTAAACCAAAACAAAAGTTTTATTTGAAAGCTATGTATGAATCATTAAAACCTTGGAATGATAAGGCAGGTAATATACAGACAAAACAGTAACTTTCTTTCTTCAGATTCTTCCTGAGTCTTCCAAAAAACAATCATCTGACTTCTGTATGGTGTCTTCTGGAGTGATAGTTCTTCCACCAACCCATGTGTGATTTAAAAATCATCTCTGCCCACTCCTCCACTCAGGCCCTTATTTGCAGGGCAGCACCTAGGGAGCAGGAAGCAGAGATAACACTTATAACTGAATTCCTGATATGTGCGTTTACAATGCTGGGTTATTGGACTGCCTCTTACTGAGCTGGAATTTGAAGGAGCAGTTATAGAATTGCAGTTGTGAACAGAGATGGAAAACAGTGCCTTCAATGACCTAATCCATTTTCCAATGAGGAGCTTAAGAAAATACCCAACATTTCTACTCTGTCTTCCAATCCCATGACTGGTTGATATAATAGGGTCACTGCCTTGTTTAGATTGGTTTTCTGGAATAGATCTACTTGTTAAGAATTCAACAGGCTGCAGTCTGTCTCCTCTGATTTTACTCAGCCAAAGAGAAGAAAATGAAGAAAGTATATTTAAACAAATGGGAAAATAAAAGATGCAGATCTTTGAGACTGAATATAGATTCTGTGACCTCACAGAGTTCAGTAGCAAACTTGATATAATTTAGCATAAAGGAACATTTTTTTAGAAAAAAGCATAATTTCCCACAAATGTGTAAATATATGTACACCAACATATATCTTTATAGAGAAATTTATTATACAGTTCTCATTTTACATTAAACTTACTCCACTGGCAAAGGAGGTCACTACATTCTCTCTCTCTCTCTCTCTCTCTCTCTCTCTCACACACACACACACACACACACACACACACACACACACACACACACATACACTCAACACAATGGTGTTTTAGTTCCCACTGCTACTCTTAAAGCTTAAAACATGGGGACATACAAGTGGAAAATGAAATAAATTTAAGATATGAGAGGTGATATATACAGAATAAGACCAAAGAAAATCTCATTTAATGCAGTCTTTCATACATTCAACATGAATACAGCATTTCATGTTGATGCTTGGAAAGAAAAATAGGGCAAGCCCTTCATTGTACTTGTTATTACATAAGAAATTACACAAAAGGGCTTAATCCACCATAGTGAGGAGACTTGAGGATGATGTCACTTTCAATAGAAAATACAGATTTCTTAAACTTTGTGCTATAACCTATTGGTGATTTTAGTAAGACTGCTAACACTTTCAGGGTAAATTTTCATATATTATATAGACAGTGGTTTTAGTAGGTAGATAATGTGGGAAAGAAATTCCAAATACGGAAATTGCCTACAATACTGCAGAGGGAGGACACCATCAATTTATACAACTTGTCTAAACTTAAAACCTTTATTTTTAATCTCACTTTGATAGCCCAGGGCCCAGGTACTTTAAACAAGTACAGTTTGCTTCATTATATTCTCACGTTAAACAAGCACAACCTGCATTTTCTATTTTCATTAACGAAAAGTTCTTATTGTAGTTGATCTCTCTTTACCACCCCCCTTCCTTCCTCTCTCCCTTTAATCTAATTTTAAAGACGGCCAAATATCCTATTGAACTTTATTCAACTCTGTAATTTTTGTAGCCCCTGCCTTAAATAAGACATTTATCTCCTGCCTATCCTGCCTATAGCAACTTCCTTAGTAACCTTCTTTTACTGCTAATGTGTTAATTTATCTTAAATATACTTATTTGAAAACATTTAAAAGAGCAAATATAAACATCTTTCAGCCTAGCCCATAGACATAGTCTCAATCAATCTTGCAACTGAGTTATTGTTATAGATCAAGTTCCAGGACAGCTCTTCTGGGGTAGTATTCTGTTACTGCAATATAGATTTGGTATATACTGTATCTCCAAGAACTTTTTTCTTTCTTTTTTTTTTTTTTCACTTATTTCCACCTAGATTGTTAATTGTTTTCTTCCCCAAACCCTGGGAACCACATAGCATTGTAACATAGTACCAAATAGGAATAGGCAGAAAGAATATGCAAACTAAATGTGTACCTGAAATTTTCATACTAAACAGCAAATTGTGCAAACCTAATTTATTCAGAAAAAGATCTATCGAATTTTCATTAGGAACAAAAATTTTATGGATAAATTCATAAATATCCTATAGTATTGTTTTGTATCTTAATAAATCAATGCTCTTACCATTAGGAAATACGTCTTTTTTCTCTGATAATATTTCTTATCTCAAAATGTACTCTGGCTGACATTAACATAGCTCTTCAAGCTTTCTTATAATTAAAGTTCACCTGGAATAATCTTCAAAACTGTACTTTTAACCTATTTTTTATTTTGATATTTAAAGTACATTTCTTGGAAGTGGCATATTTGTGGTCCTTGATAGTTTACCTAGTCTATCAAACTCAGTCTTTTTTTTCATTGAAACAAACTCTATTTTTATCGTGGAAAGAACATTTAACATAAGGACCACTCTATTAATAAACATCATGTTTCACAAATCCATTGATCTGGGGTTATTTACTCTAAGTAATCTTTAGTAAGGGACATGCTGATAAGGGTATTCTCTTTGTAAGGACCCTCTCTTTCATATCAATATCATGAATATATTTACTTGGAATCCAAGTTAACAAGGAGATTAGAAAAAGTCATCTACCTTCTTTGTTTCCCTGTGGGCTACCTTCCAATAAAGAGAGAAACCAAAATCCATTTAACTCATTCACCCAAGATTACAATATATACTCAGATTAGTATAATCTTCCTTGAAATAATAGTATAACATTTAATGTATAATATAAGAACTTCACCAAAAATCTTTTTTTTCGTTTATACCTTTCCTTTTTGTGTGCTCTTTCATATACTTTAGCTCTATTAATGTTATAAAATGAAAATATGATGGCTATTATTTTTGCTTTAAGCAGATAATTGTTATTTAACTATATTAAAATAAGAAAACAGAGTCTTTAGTATTTATCTATGTGTTTCTTATTTTCATTCAGTGGTCTCTAATGTTTTGTGAAGATCCAAGTGTCCATCATTTGTTATTTCCATAGACTGAAGAACTTCCTTCAGTGTTTCTTCTAGTGCAGGTTGAGTGCTGATAAATTGCTTTGTTGGATCCCCTAGTGATTACATCTTACATAATTATAGCACAATATGTATTTATAGTATTCACACAGTTCATATAAAAATATTGTGTCATTTTCATCATGATTTCTATTTTCACCTATGAATTATTTAGAATTATATTTTACATTTATTTCCAATAGTAAGATTTATTAGAACTAGTTTTCTCTTAGTGATAACACATTTTATTTTCATGCGGTCAGGTATTATTGTTTCTTTGAGAATACCCCTGTGATATACCTTGTGGTACATTTTTATGAATAGTTAATGCATGCTTAGAAATTATATATTTTCTTTGATTGCTGGTGGTAGTGGTCTATATGAATGGTGTTTTTTTTTCTTCCAGTTTTATTGAGATATAGCTGACATACAGCACTTATAAGTGTATGGTATATAGCATAATGATTTGACTTACATACATCATGAAATGATTACCACAATAAATTTAGTGAACATCCATCATCTCATAGAGATATAAAATAAGAGGAAATGAAAGAAAATTTTCCTTGTGATAAGAACTCTTAGGATTTACTCTCTTAACAAGTTTCATATATAACATTAGGCAGTGTTAATTATATTAATTATATTGTACATTACATCTTTAGTACTTATTTATCTTATAACTGGAAGTTTGTACCTTTTGACCACCTTCATCCAATTCTCCCTTTACTCATCTCTGCCTCCGGTAACCACATATCTGTTTACCAGAAGTTTTAAACATATTCTGAAATTCTATGACATTACTCCCATCAAGAGGTAGGGTCTAATTTCCCTCTTTCTGAATACTGGTTAATTTCACAACTTACTTCTAATGAGTAGAAAGTCTGTGACTGTATGACTTTTGAGGTTGGGTGATAAAAGGAAATATTCCTTCCCTTAATCTTGTTCTCTTGAGATCCTTGTTCATGTAATCTTGTCTCTGTACTGTGAGGAAACCCAGGTGAAGCCATATACACATGTTCCATTTGACATCTCCAGCCAGTACCAACCATCAGGCATGTGAGTAAGGAAGACTAAATAATTCCAGCCCCAGCTACATTAGAGACCACAGTAAACTCCCAGAATAATGAGAAATAACAGCAACAATGATAATAAAAATCATAATAACTGATGCTATTTTACACTTCTAAGTTAATTTATTTGTGTCTACATATAAAGTGTATGCATTGTATCAAATTTATTCATTGTTGTTAATTTTTTCTATATTTCCTTCTGTTTTCCCTTCCTACCTTTTCCCCTTCCTTCTTTCTTACCTTCCTTCCTTCCTCCCTTTCTCCCTTTCTACCTCCCTCCCTCGTTTCTTCCTCACTCCCTTTTTTTCATGCTTATCCCTTTCTGAAGGAAGTTCTATAAAAATCTCTTGAGATTTTTGTGCAGTCTTTATTTTAAAAATATTTCTGCATATTTTATTTTCATATATTTGGTGCTATAATTTTCATTATTATATTTTATTATTATATTTTCATTTTGGTAATTGGTTCATTATAACATTGTGAAATGATTTTGGTTATTTCAAACAGGGTTTTTTGGCCTTTAGTGTATTTGGTTTTGTTTTAATGCCGCTATATAACCTTGCTTTTGATTAGCATTTTCTTGGTGCACTCTGTCTCTTAACCTTTAATATTTCTGTGTTGTTCTCTGTTAGGTGTTTCATGTGAACATCAGGCAACTGGATTTTTTTATTCTTAGAACAGTTGTGGAAAAAACTTTTACCTGAATTGTTGAAAGGATTAATATTTATTGTAATTGCTAAAGGTATGTTCTGTGAAACCAGGAATTTTTGTCCATTTTTATCATAGATTTATCTCCCAGACTAGACAAATTCCTGATGCATGTTAGGTCCTCATTAAACATGCGTTAAATAAATGGATAAATCACTGTGATTTAAAATTTTCCCCCACTGTATTTTCTGATTTATATATAAAATCATATATTATAATTTATATAACCCATGTTTTATTTCTGCTTTTTCTTTCTTCCTAAGTATTAGCAAATTGACTGTTTCCATGTTTTATTAATTTTCTTTACTTTTTTTTTTTTTTTTTTTGCGGTACGCGGGCCTCTCACTGTTGTGGCCTCTCACGTTGTGGAGCACAGGCTCCGGACCCTCAGGCTCAGCGGCCATGGCTCACGGGCCCAGCCGCTCCGCGGCATGTGGGATCTTCCCAGACCGGGGCCCGAACCCACGTCCCCTGCATCGGCAGGCGGACTCTCGACCACTGCGCCACCAGGGAAGCCCTAATTTTCTTTCCTTTTAAATTACATATCCAATTTCTGTTATTGCATTAGTCACTCATATGTTTTAACATGTACCTTTTAATCTGTATCTCTATTCTTTTAACAAAAAGTCTAAGAATGTAAGAACTCAACTCCTTTTATCACTTCCCATCTTTAATGTTTTTGGAGAAGCAATAGATTCTAGTAGTTAAGTGCAGTATCTTAAGACAGACTGCCAGAGATCAACTTTCATCTCAATTACTTATGACCTTAGAAAAATATAAAACTGACATCCTATAGTTCCCTCATGTGTAAAATATGGGAAAATGATAAATATTTATTTTAATGGGTCATTATGAAGATTGAACTAGTGCATGTAAAGGAATTTGAAACACTTTAAGCACTGTGTATATTAGCTATTATTATTTTATGGTATAATATTCCATTTCCTCTTCTTTTGTAATTTTAATCAATAATTATTTAGATTTATGAGAATTTAACCTCAGTTTTTGTGGTTGTTGTTACCCTCTGATTTTAATATTTTTCAGCTTTATTGAGGTATCATTGACAAAAAAATGTAGGATATTTAGTGTACAATGTACCAGCATTTTTGATTACTCTACTTCCTACATTTTTTCCTCTCAAGATTTAATTTCTACTTATGTCTTTGGTATTATTTCTGTTGATATTACTTGAGGGTTAAATGTGGCTAATACTTACAGTGTTTGTTTGAAAACAGTTCTTCATATTGCTTTCATACTTTTATGAACATTTAGCTGGATACAAAATTCTAAGTGTAGAGTTATTTTCTTTGGCCTTTTGAAGATATTTTATATAATTATGTATTTTATTACTGGTAATAAGAGGTCAAGGGTCAATTGGATATTCATTCCTTTAGGACGTTTGTCTTTCTTCAGTACTAAATATTTCTCATCCATTACCAATGGGGGGAAATTTTTCCCATTATATTTATTTTCTTTTCCTGGATCTCCTATATTATGTTTTTATATTCTTATTATGTCTTCTATGTTTTCTATTTCATATACATATATTTCTCCAGCTTAATTTTAGTAATATTTTCAGATCTATCTGAAAGTTTATATACTATCTGAATAGCATCTAGCCTGCTAATTAACATGTCCATTGATTTTTTAAAAATATTTTTCAGTAATTAAGTGTTTCTTTCTAGAAGTAATTTTTTACTCTCTAAATTTTGTGGTTTTTTCTATGATTATTTATTTTATCCATAGTCTCCAATCTATCATTATTCCTTTAATAACTTTAAATGTTCAATTTTTATGCCTTTCATGTTGTTCTCTTATTTCAGTGCTGATATTTTGACATGGTAATGTTCCACTTTATTATATAAGATGACCCATATTAGACCTTATGCTGTTTTCCTTTTGTGTATGTGTTCATAATTATTTTTACCCTGGGGTATTTTTACTTCCCTTTTGTCAAAGTCTTCCCCCAACCTCCATATTAATGTCTCATATGCTCCGGGTTCAAGAAGTGTCTATATAGCATAGTTATATATTTCTTCTGTCCTGATTGCCTACACATTTCACTGATCCTGTGAGATTATTTAACCTTAGTTATTTATTTATGTTTTTTATTCAGGAAATTCACAGTTAAGGTAAAAATCACATGCAGTGTCAATTCAGTGTTTTAGTTTCTCACAGGTTTACTTACCTCCAACATAACCCCAGAACACAAAGTTCTCTTGTCACTTCTGAGGAACATATGAGCCTTTGGTTTGGTTACAATATGATTGTTTCATGGGAGCCTCAGATTATTTACCCTTTTCTGATTTTACTGGTATGTCTACGGGAAGAAGGAAGGGTGATAAGAACTGGGGGAAATGGGTAGAGAGGGGACAAATACCTAGTCTGGGGTAATAGTCCCCCACACACCTTCATATTAGAAACAGTCTGTCTATAAATATTTCCCAAACCTATACTGTGTCTTATTTCTACAGGGATGGCTGAGCACTCAAAAGTGAAGTGAATTAGGTAAAGGGTATTATTTATCACATTGGCATTTGAATAAACTTACTGTGAGTCTGGAATCCCTGAATCTAGAGTGGATGCTCAGTTATTGTAAGAATAATATAGCTTTATTTCACAGATATTATGACCATGTGAATATAAGAGAGTCACTGATAAAAATGAGGCATTTTTAATGTGTTCTATTCAGTTTTCTCATTATTTGTTTTCTCCCTCTCTTCAAAATATGCAAAACAAAAACATACATATGATACAAACAGAAATAAAGTAGGTGAGAAATCTCTACAGATTTATTTTTCACAGGGTAGTCTCCTAATCTTCATCTATGAACATGAGTGGAGGATCCTGAGAAGATTGTGGAAAATGAGATGATGTAATGACAGTTTTACTTTCTTTTTTTTTAAAAAAATCTTTATTGGAGTATAATTGCTTTACAATGATGTGTTAATTTCTGCTTTATAACAAAGTAAATCAGTTATACATAAACATATGTTCCCATATCTCTTCCCTCTTGCGTCTCTCTCCCTCCCACTCTCCCTATCTGTTTTGCTTTCTTGTTTTTATCTTGTTCATCTTATTTTAATTTTTTTAGTCAATAGAATTCAAAAACCAAGCATGTTTTGTTGTGCCATACACTCTTCAAGTCTGTCAAATAAAGTTTAGCCTTTCTTAACTGTCAGCAAGTCCTTGGAGACATGTTCAAGGAGGAAATGAAAATTGGAAAAATTGCTCCTACATAGAAGAGGACATGCACTAATTTTCTGTGTGACTTGGAGAAATACAAATGAATAGATACATATACATATACACTGCAGTCTCAAAATTCTATGAGTTAAGAAAAGTTTTTCAACAGGTAATTTTAAACATCTTCCCATTAAATAATAAAAAATCAATTGAGGCAGATGTTCCTGACAGATTTTTCAAAGGAAATAGAGAGTGACTCATATATTTTCCACAGTGTGAAACAAAATCAAAGCTAAGTAGAGGGAGTAGAGTAGGCCAAGGTGTTAATCTCCAGTGAATCTTATTCTCAATCCCCCCCCATCTCTCTCTCTCTCTCCCTGCCCCCCCCATACTGATTGTTTACTCAGTACTTCTTTAAGGTTATATTAGGGAAGAGCAAATCTGACTCCATATTGAATCTGTTTATTTTACTTTAACCTTGTATTCTATTGCTTTTGCTACAAGTTAATCACTAAAGAGATGCTGCCTATAGCTTACAGTATACATAATGGTCCATCTCCCTGCCACTCATGCTTGAATGTAAAACTAAAATGCCTTTGTTCACCCCTCAGGAAACATGCTGACCCAACTGACCTGTGAATGGCCACAGGAAAGAAGAACATAACATATCCCCTTCTGGAGTCTGACTGAAACCAGGAGATATTTGGAACAATTTATGGCCTTTTTTACTTTATATCCTTACCTCCCTCCTCTTTTTTCTATAAAAGAAACTAGCATCCAGGCCCCAGTAAGATGGTTCTCTAGGACATTATTCAGCCATCTTCTCTGATTCCCAGCTTTTTGAATAAAGTAATTATTCCTTGCTCCAACACCTTGTCTCCTGATTTATTGGCCTGTCATGGGCGAGCAGAATGAACTTGGACTTGGTAACAAGATGCTTCATTAAAGATAATACTATTCTCAGTTTCATAATTTCATATGTTGGCTTTATTAAAAGAAAGGAGAGCAGTGCTTTAAAAAATGACTCTCCGGAGAAACATATTATTTATCTGGGTAATGAGAAGACTGCAAAACCTCCCACTCATTGTGGGAGGTTGGTAGTGGAAGGACTGAAAGACATTGAAGGTGAACATGATCACCTTCATTGATCATGTATGCCTTGATTTGTCTAGGTAATCAAATGCAATTCATTTAAGGAAAAAGCCAATCTTATTACCTCAACATAAGCTAACAGAGGCACTTTACTTACTTTGATCACTGATAATAATGGTTTAGCAAAAAGGTCAAGCAGACTTGATTAGTTTGTTTCTCAGGCTGTTTAATCAGCTATCTCATAATGATATGTCCATTGGTCTTCATTGAGAAAATCACATTTATTAAATATTGAATATAAATCAATGTTTATGATACACTGAGAAAAACATGCACAGATGAATTAATATTGAAAACTGAAAAATATGTACAGTCATAATATAAACACTAAGATTTACACGCAAAAGTATATTTATCCTAAAATTGTCAGTGACCACTTGGTGAAGGCTGGCATTGACATAGGTTTTTTGTTTTTGTTTTGTTTTCGGTACGCAGGCCTCTCACTGTTGTGACCTCTCCCATTGTGGAGCACAGGCTCCGGACATGCAGGCCCAGAGGCCATGGCTCATGGACCCAGCCACTCCACAGCATGTGGGCTTTTCCCGGACCGGGGCACAAACCCGTGTCCCCTGCATCAGCAGGCAGACTCTCAACCACTGCGCCACCAAGGAAGCCCTGACATAGGTATTTAAAGTTGAAAGTTGATGAAGTTGAGATGGGAAGCTTCTCCTGTTACGGAGCATAGGTGGAGTAAAAGATTGCCCTAATAAATGAACATCTATGGAGTTGTGAGTAGGCAATTAAGATGAAAATATCTTGGGCTTATGATTTTCCTTGTGGTAAATGTCTTTTTAAATATTCTTAATATGTCAAAGACTGCAAAATACTCCAATACATAATTGACGAATAAGTGAAGAGTGACTGATTAATATTTATAAGCAGGAGAATAACATAATGAAAAATATATTTATGAAAAATATAAAACATACCAAAAGAAACTATAATGAAAATAAACAGGAAACACAGAAGCAACTATGAGAATGCTGTGATTTTCACAATTAAATAAAAATGTGACAAGTTTAAGAGACATATTGAAATAAGCTAACCAGACTTGACTACTGTTTGGATGTGTTGGATGAAGAAGGAGGAAGAAACTTAATTAACTGCAAAGCTTAGAGCCAAGATTAATGAGACAATGGTTTTATTATTCAGAGACACTCAGAATAAAAAGAGCTACCCCTTTCAGATGAAAATTGAGATTGTAGATTTATAAGTGCTGAAGTGATAACAGAACATGAAAGCTAGGTTAACAGTGTTTTCTCATTCTGGAAATCTAAACAATATGAAGGAATTTTTTTTTCCTATGTATATGTATGGCTTTTGAATGTTCAGAACTCAGAAGAAGTAAAATTCATCTAAAATTTTACCAATGATAATAGAGATGATTTAACCCCCACATTACTTCCAAATGTGTCATTCCAAAAAAGGGATGGGTAGCACACAACCAAAAGGAAATCAAAATTAGCTTCTATCTCTTTGAGGGACAAATATTCCTATTACCAAAATAACAAGACTAACAAAGATGTTTCTTTCAGGTGCTCCTGAGAACTCCTTAAAGACAGTATAATGTACTCTCCTGCCTTAGACATTTGCCTTCTTAACTACAATACTATAAATTGGATCGTCCATATTTTAAGAAAATATATGAGAGGACATGATTACTTTCCAATTCTTAAGGCCCAGCTGAGATATTTGATACACATTTCTTTGCAAATGCCTATAACTCTCCAAATAACCACTTAGCAATCTGAATATGTTGGTCGTTTACAAACACTAAATCAATCCACACATGTTGAAAGTTATCAAAAAGGATTTTTAATATTAAAGTATTTAGCAAATATGTTATACTAGATATTATAATTTATATTAAATATATATGTATAAAACATATGAGGTTATCGTAATTCTATTTTAAGATTTTCCAGAGGTTCTAATGACTGTAGGAGATTGGAAGAATATTCAGCTGAGTATAAAGTATAACTTGAGTAATAATAATAATTACAGTCATTTAACCAAATATTGTTATGAGATACATATTGTGCAAACTGCTCCACATGTATTATCTTATTTAATCTCCCTCAAAATAGATTTTTACAGCTGAAAAAATATGTTTCATATTGCTAAGTGAATTTCCCAATATCAGTCAGCTAGTAATCCTTAGAGCCAGGAATCAAATTTAGGTCTGGATTATCACTAAAAACTAAGTTATCTGAACCACTAGGCAATGTTGGCTGTACTATGCCACCATTACATTCTAGTAGAGAGCCAGAATGGAGGTGGGGAATAAAAAAAGTGGGGCTAGAATGGGTGATAACAAATGTATGAATTAAACAATGCTTGTGAACATAGTAAATACCAAATCTTTAGGTGTATAGCCTCATTGAAATCAAATGCACAGAGGCATTTTGTGGGAAGGCAAACTCTTACCATGTCCTAATCTTAATGAAAGAGAAGAATGTGGAAAATGAGAAGAAAAAGAAAAAAAAAAAAAGAAAGAAAATGCATTCTTGGATATTTAGAATCCTCCTTTATTTTTCTCTGAATAATACAAAAATAATGGATATCCATTTTTAAATTTTAGTATAAACATACATGTATGTACTAAAATCATGTACTATATATTTTTCCTATTATATATTTTGTCCTTCATGTATACATAAGGGATTTATCAAGAGTTCACTGTGTACCTGAGAAGTAAAAAATTTGACACAGTAGGAAAAGTGTATATATACAGTTTAAAATATTTCAAGAATATAAAAATGGCACCATGAGATGTTATATTTAATTTTTACAAGTTGGATTACATTAACATATTTATTTTTTGCCTCCAGGCACTTATATTTGTGTGGAAAAGTTTTCTCCGGAGGGATTTGCAGTATGCATTTGGAATGCATACTTATGAGAAATACAGATTTTAAGGCAAGCAGGGGTATCAAGAGATTGTTTGAAAGATAAGGAGCACATATTATGAATCATGTAGTAAAAAGAATAGCAACACCCCTTTACTATCAAGACATAAAGAAGCCTTACAATATGTAACTGGCAAACTGAACCTGAGAGGAGCCAGTTATTACAGGAAGTGTATGGGTAAGTCATAGATAAGCCTAGATGAGCAACCTATAAAAGTCTAATGAGAAAGTGTACAGTTATCATAGATGTGAACATGGTAGAAAAATACAAAATTAATTCAGTCATTATTTTTCTGAATTCTATTAACAAACTTTTAAAAATAAAATTTCTTATGGTGAAAATGGACAAAGATGGAAGCCTTACAGGAAGTAAAAAGATGTGAAGGGAGGGGGGAGGAGAAGAGAAGAAGAGAGGGAAAACAGGGAGAGCAGAAAGGGAAATATAAGAGAAGGAAGGCAAGAGAAATAAAGGAGAAAGAGGGGAAGAAACAGAAGTATGGATTTTTAAAAATTTTTGATAAAAATTTAATAACAATATGGTAGAATTCATTATATATTTTCTGTTGAAAAGTGATTTCAAATTCCAAGTGATGAGAAATGTAGTAAAATTAATTTTATTAGTTGTTCTTTATTAAAACAAAAAGCTAATTCACTGAAGAAAAAAATGGTGTTACCGTGGTGCATCACTCTATATTTTTTTACTTAATGTTTTTTTCTCATCTGAGTACCTATAATGGAAAGGGAGTTCTGCTGCTTTATCAAAAGCCATGCCTCTTTCTCCTCTTTCTCAAGGAATCTCCATATTCAACTAATGTTGAACAATAAAGTAAATAAGTAGAATTCATTATTTAACTTTTAAAGCAAGTGTACATTTTCTTTATTTTTCTTCACTTCAGTGGTTAATTTTTAAAAATGTCCTCCATATTTAACATTTAGTAGCAAAACAATGGAATATGAAAAAACTCTAGACTGTCCCGAGTGCTGTTATTTCATTCCATACATGCACTTAATAAATATGGTCCAGTAAAAGTATGAAATCCAGTAATATAAAGATTAATATTTTGTGTAATAATACTGCATTATATATGTAGCATTATTATACTAAAATATTTTAGACTTTCATTTGTAGCAGTATTCTCATTTTACTCATGTATACAGTAAGAAAAGGATAATTTAAATAAAGCATACACAAAGTTACATAGACAACTACTGGAATAAACCAGCATTTTAACTTTTATTTATTATTTTTAATTCCAATCAGGAAACTATACTTAACTACTCTCCACTCCTGACTTTCTTATACACTTAAAATAGACTCCACTTTTTTTTTCATAAATATAGAAATACGACTCATTTCCTCTGTGAGGTTTATTTTATTCATCACGTAAAATGCATTTGTTTGACAGTAACCAGTAGAAATGTGTGTACAGTAAATCCCCTACATATGAACCTTCAAGTTGGGAATTTTCAAAGATGCGAAGGTATGTTCACATGTCTAATCATGTGTTAGTTCACGTGTCTGGCATACATTGTCACGTCCGTGCATCCTCTACAAGTGGCTGTGCATTTGTGTACTTTACTGTACAGTACTGTATGGAGTACAGTAGTACAGTACCTTTATTTCAACCCCAGGATGTCCAGAAGCAAGCATAAAGGCAGCTTCATTTGGCTGGTACTGCTAAGAAGCACCAAAGCACTAAAGATGGAAACAAAAGTGAAAATAACTGAGAGAACGGAGCAAGGTGAAAAGAGGGTAGACTTTGCTCGTTCTTATAACATGAATCCTTCAACCATTGGCATGATTCAAAAGAACAAGGACAAGATAATAGAACATGTGAAGTATGCTGTGCTGATGATGTTGACAACAATATTGAAGAAGCATGGAAAAGTGATGAAGGAGATGCAGAAACTTCTTAGTGTGTGGGTGCAGGATCAGCATCAGTGTCAAGTCCCACTCAGCTTAATGCTGGTTCAAGAGAAGGCTAAAAGCTTTATGAAGACTTGAAGAAACATGGAGAAGATTCAGAGGGCCCATCTTTTAATGCCAGCCATGGCTAGTTTCATTGCTTCAAAACTAGAGCCAACCTTCACAATGTAAAAGTAAGTGGTGAGGCAGCAAGTGCAGATATGGTAGCTGTCCAGAAATTTCCTGAAACACTTCGAGAAATTATTGGTGAATGTGTGTATTAACCTGAGCAGGTTTTTAATGTGGATGAGACAGGACCGTACTGGATGAGGTTGCCAGACCAAAGCTACATCAGTAAGGAGGAAAAGTTGATGCCAGGCTATAAAGCAGCAAAGGATAAACAACTCTGTTGTTTGGTGGCAATGTTTCCAGGGATATGAAGCTGAAACTTCTCTTAGTTTATCATTCAGAGAACCCAAAAGCCCTTAGAAACATAGCCAAGTTCTCTTTTCCTGTTATGTGGAAGAGTAACCCCAAATCCTCGGTTACAAAGGCCATTTTCCAGGGCTGGTTTTTCCACTACTTTATCCCAGAGGTGAGAAATATTGCTTGGAGAAGGATATCCTATGCAACATTCTTTTGCTGCTTGACAATGCTCCAGGCCACCCTCCATTCATGGATGACTTTCATCCCAAAGTCAATAGTTCATCTGCCACCGAATATTAGGTCACTTATCCAACCTATGGATCAGGGAGTTATAGCGACTTTCAAGAATTATTATTTACATCACACTTTTCGTCAGGCAGGAAAGGTGAGTGGCTGAATCAGGAGCAAACTTGCAACAATTTTGGAAGGACTATAACATCTACAAAACCATAAAAACATTTACTTTGTTTGGCATGAGGTTAGAGCCTCCACCATGAATGGGGTTTGGAAGAATATTTGCCCACATTTTGTTCATGATTTTCGTGGATTTGAGAAGGTGGATGAAGAGTCCAAAGAAGTCTTCAATAACTTAGTGACCCTCAGCGAGAAGCTGGAACTAGATCTGCAAGAGGATGACTTCGTTGAACTCCTTACTGTGCAACATGAGGAACTTACTAATGAAGACCTGATGGAATTGGAGGCCCAGAGAAAAGACAAAGAAAGACAAGAGGAAGAAGTAAGGAAAACCCAAAGAGATTCACGA
Source organism: Stenella coeruleoalba (assembly GCF_951394435.1). Classification (NCBI taxonomy): domain Eukaryota; kingdom Metazoa; phylum Chordata; class Mammalia; order Artiodactyla; family Delphinidae; genus Stenella; species Stenella coeruleoalba. Next base: position 17,432,686 of record NC_137159.1, on the reverse strand, counting down.
TGCAGGAAATAAGAGGATTTACTTTATTTGAGGAGGCATTGTTAGTTTTTGAGGCACAGGACCCGAACTTAGAACGGTACACGAAGGTTGCAGCAGGTGTTCAGAATGCAATCCAGTGTTACCATGTCATCTATGAAGAGAGAAAAAGAGCTACTACCCAGATATCACTGGATCATTATTTTTTCCAAGAGGGTAGATAGAATTGAATCCAGCAAGGAACAAGAACCTGTGCCATCAATGTCAGGTTTGAGTGAAATTGCAGTTTGCCTTCCATCTCCTATGGCTGAGGATCATTCAGTTCTATCATCTCCCACCTCCTCTCCCTCCTCCAGTCAGTAACTCTTCTTGCCTGTTAACTCGATGCCAGCCCCTATATGCCAGCTATTATACTGTACTATTGTGCTTTTCAAAGGACTGTACTGTAAGATTCAAAATGTTTTCTATTTTTTGTGTCTGTTTTTTATGTGTTATTTGTGTGAAAACCATTATAAACAAATTACAGAGTACCTAGGCTAACTTTGTTGCATTTAGGAACAAACTGGACTTATGAACACACTCCTGGAAAGGAAATTGTTTGTCTGTAGGGGACTTACTGCATAAGAATTTCTCCTATTGTTTTTCCCATCACTCACTACTACATAAACAGCTTAAATATAAGACACTTGTCTCTACCCTTTTGCTCACATCACCTAGCCTTTTGACTAGGTATAATCTTAGCACTCTTGAGAAAATTTATTTCTGCACTCTCTATTTTGTTCCATTGATCTATGTGTCTGACTTTTTGTCAGTACATTACTGTTTGTATTTTGTCTAATTTTGATTACTGTACCTTTGTAATATAGTTTGAAACTGGGAAGTGTGATGCCTCAAGATTAGTTCTTCTTAAACATTGTGGTTGAGCTTTTGTGGTTCCATATACATTTTAGATTGTTTTTTTCTATTTCTATAAAAAATGTTAGTGAAAATTTGATAGAAATTGCATTGAGTCTATAGACTGCTTTGAGTAATATGGACATTTTAACAAATAAGTCTTTCAATCCATGAGTATGGAATATCTTTTCATTTATTTGTATCTTCTTCAATTTCTTTCATTAACTTCTTATAGTTTTCAGTTTATATGTCTTTCACCTCCTTTAAATTTATTCACAAGTATTCTTTCTTATGCAATTGTAAACTAGATTGTTTATTAATTAACCTTTCTTATAGTTTGTTCTTAGTGTATAGAAATGCAACTGATTTTTGTATATTGGTTTTGTATCCTGCAACTTTACTGAATTTTTTTTAGTTCTAACAGTTTGTGTGTGTGTGTGTGTGTGTGTGTGTGTGTGTGTGTGTATGGAGTCTTTAGGGTTTTCCATTTATAATATCATGCCACCTATAAATAGAGACAGTTTTATTTTTTCCTTTCTGATTTGAATACCTTTTACTTTCCCTCTGCATAGGACTTTTACCACTATATTGAATAAAAGTGACAAGAGGGGGAACTTTTGTCTTGTTTCTGATATTAGAGGGAAAGATTTCAGCTTTCTACCACTGAGTATGATGTTTTACTTTGGGCATGTTGTATAAGGCCTTCATTATGTTGAAATACATTCCTTTTAAACACAGCTTGTTGAGAGATAAATCTTGAAAGAATGCTGACTTTGTCAAATGCTTTTTCTGCATCTATTGAGATAATCATATGAGAGTTATCCTTCAGTTTCTTAATGTTATGAACCACAGTGATTGATTTGTGAACTTTGAATCATCCTCACAATCCAGGGATAAATTCCACTTGATCATGGTGAAAGATCCATTTAATTTGCTGTTGAATTTGGTTTGCTAATATTTTGTTGAAGAGTTTTGCCTCTATGTTCATTAGAGATATAGAATTATAATTTTTCTTTTCTTATAGTGACATTGCCTGGCTTTGGTATCAGGTAATTATGGCCTAATACAATGAATTTGGGGTGTTTTCTTCTCTTCTATGCTTGGAAGAGTTTGAGAATGATTGGTATTAATTCTTCTTTAAATGTTTTGGAGAATTCAGCAGTGAAACTGTTTCTAGAATTCTCTTTTTTGGGAAGTTTTCGATTATTGATTTAATCTCCTTAGTAGTAATTGTTCTGTTCAGAGTTTCTATTTCTTCATGATTCAGTCTTGGTAGTTGTCTGTTTCTGGAAATTTATCCATCTTTTCCACACTGTCCAATTTGTTGGCATATAATTTTTCATAACTGTCTTTCATGATCCTTTGTATTTGTGTGGTATCAGTTGTGATGTCTCCTCTTTCATTTAATAATTTTATTTATTTGAGTCCTCTTTCTTCATTTCTTGGTAAATCTAGGTAAACCTTTGACTATTTTGTTGATCATTTAAAAAAGCTCTGAGTTTCATTGATTTTTCTACTCTCTTTTAGCCACTTTCTCACTTATTTCCTCTCTGATACTTGTTTCCTTCTTTCTGCTAACTTTGAGCTTGGTATGTTCTTATTTTTCTAGTTCCTTGATGTGTCAAATTAGTTGTTTAAGATCTTTCTTTTTACTTAATGTAGGCATTTATCGCTATAAAATTCCCTGATAGAACTGCTTTTACTACATTCTTATGTTTTGTTTCCATTTTCCTTTGCCACCAGGTATCTCTGATTTCTTTTTTGAATTCTTCTTTGACAGACTGGTTGCTCAGGAGCATGTTGTTTAATTTCCACATATATTTGAATTTCCTAATTTTCTATTTGTAATTGTTTTCCAGTTTCAAACCCTTGAGACCAGAAAAGATGCCTGATGCTTTGATTCTTTTTCTGTTTATCCTTTGTATGTATTTAGTATAATATTTTTGCTTCATGGTTACCATGAGGCTTACATAAAACAACTTATATCTCTATAGTCTATTTTAAGCTGAGAAAAAATTTAACTTTGAATTCACACAAAACCTCTACCCTTTTATTTCCCCTTTCTTTTATGTTTTGGATGTCATAATTTACATACTTTTACATTTTGTATCCATTAACAATTAACTGTAGTTGTAGTTATTTTTAATACTTTTGTTTTTATAATCTTCATACTAGAGTTATAAGTAGTTTACCCACCACCATTACGGCATTGGAGTATTCTGAATTTGACATATATTTACTTTTACCAAAATTTTTGGTAAGAAGTTTTATACTTTCATATTTTTTTTCTGTTGCTAATAAGCATAATTTCATTTCATCTTGAAAAAGCCCCAGTAACATTTCTTCTAAGAGCACTCTAATAGTGATTAATTACTTCAGCTTTTGCTTGTCTGGAAAACTATTTACTTCTTCTTCAATTCTGAAGGACAGCTTTGCTGAGTAGATTTTTTTTTTGGTTGGCAGTTTCTTTTCTTTGAGTACTTTGAATATGTCATGTTGCTCCCTTCTGTACCATAGAGTTTCTGCTGAAAATTATGCTTACAGTCTTATGGGATTTCCTTGTAAGTAACAAGGTGGTCTTTTCTTTCTGCTTTTAAGATTTCTTCTTGTGTTTAACTTTTAACAATTTAATGTGTCTTGGTGTGGATCTCTTTATATTTATTTTATTTAGAACTCTTGGATTCTGGATCTGGCTGTGTGTTTCTTTCCTGAGGTTAGAGGATTTTTCAGCCATCATTTCTTTGAATAAAGGTTTTGACCCTTTCTTTATCTTTTCTTCTTCTTCTACACACATACAATGCCCATATTGATCTTCTTGATAGTGTACCTTAAGCTATTTTCACTCTATTTTTCTTTTTGCTCCTCTAATTGGATGAAAGCCACTGCCCTGTCTTTGAGTTTGTTGATCATTTCTTCTGCTTGATCTGGTCTATTGTTCAACCCTTATATTGAATGTTTCAGTTCAATTATTGTACTCTCTAGCTCTGTGATTTCTGTTACTTTTTAATATTTTCCATCTCTTTGTTGAAATTCTCACTTTCTTCCTGCATTGTTCTCCTGACTTTGTAAATATCTGCAGGAATGTTATTTTCAATTCTGTATTAGATAAATCACATCTCTTTTTCAGGAAGTTCTGTTTTACCTAGTTCTTCTGTTTATGTTTTGAAAAACAGAAACAGAAAATCAGTATAGAACAGAAAATCAGTATAATAGTGTTCTTCAATTTTATGTACCTGACATGTAAAAAACACTCCACCTAAAAAACAGCACATTTCGAATGCATATGAAGCATTTCACCAGGATAGATTACATTTGGTCATAAACATATCTTAAAGATCTTGAAGTATGTTCTATAAACATAAGGAAATTAAATTAGAAGTCAATAACTGAAAGGTCTCTGGAAAATACCCAAATATTGGTAACTAAATAATGCAATTAAAGTTACTCATATGTTAAATGAGAACTTGATAGGCATATTAAAAACAATTTAGTAGTGAAAAAAACACATAATTAGTTAAATTGTGGAATACTCCCAGAAATGTACTTACAAGAAAGTTTATAGGGCTTCCCTGGTGGCGCAGTGGTTGAGAGTCCGCCTGCCGATGCAGGGGACGTGGGTTCATGCCCCAGTCCGGGAGGCTCCCACATGCCACGGAGTGGCTAGGCCCGTGAACCATGGCCACTGGGCCTGCATGTCCAGAGCCTGTGCTCTACAATGGGATGGGCCATGGCAGTGAGAGGCCCGCGTACCACAAAAAAAAAAGAAAAGAAAGTTTATAGCACTAGATGGCTATTTTAGAAATAGAAATCTCAAATTTGTGTCTTTTCATTTTCTTCTTAAAGACACAGGAGATTCCAGAGGAAATTATATGCAAAGTCAGTACACAAAGGAAAAAATGAAGATCAGATCAGAAATCAATAAAGTAAATGTATGATAAAGAAATAGATTAATGATTTCAAAATCTAGCTTTTTGTGTTGCACAATAAAGTTGATAAAACTATAGCTGATTGATCATGAAAAAGAGAGAGAAGATACAATTTACCAGTGTCAGAAGTATATGTGGTGTTTTTTTTTTTTTTTTTTTTTTGTGGTACGCGGGCCTCTCACTGTTGTGGCCTCTCCCATTGTGGAGCACAGGCTCTGGACACGCAGGCTCAGTGGCCATGGCTCATGGGCCCAGCTGCTCCATGACATGCAGGATCCTCCCGGACTGGGGCATGAACCCGTGTCCCCTGCATCGGCAGGCGGACTCTCAACCACTGAGCCACCAGGGAAGCCCTATGTGGTAATATTTTATAGATTTTTTTATGTATATATTTTTCTATTGTATACTATATATATTTTAGATATATTTATATCTTACATATTTTAAAGATATGAAGTGAAGAAATGTTATTAAAATTGTATACCAATAAGTTTAACAACTTTAAAAAATGGAAAACATTTCTTGAAAGAGAAACTACTAAGACTGGCTTTAAAAGAAATATGTATATAAATATAACCAGTATAGCATATGTTTATAAATGGAATAAAATTATAGTTAAAATTCTTCCCATAAGGAAAATTTCCATTCTAGATAATTCCATTGAATTCTACCAAGCAATTAAGGAAGAAATTATATCAACTCCATGAGAAAATTTTCAGAAGTATGAAATTATGGGAATAATTCCCAAGTTATTGTATGTATATGTGTATATGTTTGTATATTCACACATCCTTTCTGTTTCTCTGAAGTACTGAATAAAACAATCACCTCAATGGGCAAAGATTCCTGAGATGTGATACTGAAAAAAAATTCATAAAAATATCAACAAATTAGAACTTATTATAAGTAAAGCATCAGTGCTTCTTTCACTGTTAAAAGAATGAAAAGGCAAGTTACAAACTGGAAGGATACATTTTCAAATTACACAGAGAAAAGAATTAAGTGCTTCATTTATTGTGGAAAAACATTAGTGTATGATTCTTCAGACATTTTTACTATTCTTGAGACTACTAGGCATTTTCTCATCTGCATATCTCTAGCTGTCCCTGCATTGCTTTTCAGTGAATCTAATTCGGTTGTAAACCTGGAGCATGATGGTAATGTCTTCTATGACCATGCTTAATAAAGAGATTTTAGACATTTATACAAGCATTCGTCAATTTCTGTACCTAATGGCTCACTGGCAGAGTAAATATCTGCACAATATTAATTTAAATATGCCACAATTTATTAAAAAGAGAAAAGAAAAGCTTGTTATGGTAAATGACATGAATAATAGACAGAGGAACAGCTGGAAAATCCATTTATGTGATAGAAATGCTCAACTATGATTGCAGCAAATATTTGATCTTTAATATATCATCTCATACCTTCTTAACTTGATTTGGTGAATTCAGGCAGATTATTCAATCTCTCTACAGTAGTTTATACATTTTGGTTGGGGGGAGAGTGATAAAACATCAGTGCCCTAAATAGAACAGCCAAATAGGGCAGAGGCACAACATTTAGACAGAATAGAGTCCATTTGTTCATTCAAATATGAGTTAATGCAAAACAATCACTATTCCTGGAGATATGCAGATCAAAATAATAGATGGCATCAATAATTAAATTGCAGCAAAAATTGTCAAATAAGAATAAGCTGCTGCTACAAATGACAATTGTTCTTGGGACCTCTTATGTTATTAATATGACTCATAATATTTACAATAGCTCAAGAAGACAAAAACTTTAAAAATTACATTCCAGGTAGATAGAGATATAAATGGAGATATCTATATTAACATATATATATGTATACACATATATATGGACATACATGTATTACATACACATGTACACATACTCAAATACATGTTTGTATATACATATATAAAAATAACTTTATAGGAAACATAAAAAAATTAAATCTATAAAATAAAAGTGAATAAATGTCATTTCATATGCTTTCAGAAAGTCTTTGCAAAAGGCTCCAGACTCCTTATAAAAGTCACCATGGAAATCATCATAGGCTTGGAATTTAGAAAGACTAGAAAACTACTTAGATTAAGGAAGCAAAGGTAAAAAAATATTTTGTATGGTAAAGTATGGATAGCAAGACAACAAAATTATTAAGTATTTATTGAATCCCCATAATGACTGTTACATGCAAGAGAACTTGATCCTAGTTTCTACCGGCTCAAAGATCGAAGCATAGGGATGTCTTGCTGAAACTTACTTAAGTGATTCTTGGTAGAACTGGATAAACACACCTCAGTTTTGTAACTCTGTACATTTTAAATTCCCCTGAAGAGGTTACATTTATTTAAACCAAGACTTTAAGAATGTAAATGTTTTCATAGGAGGAGATGAGCAAGATAATTGAGCTCTAAAGTTCACATAATCCGTCTCATGGAAAAAATTCAGAATCTGTCTCTCTCTGTTTCTCTCTTTCTCATTATATCTCTTTCACTCAATTGAAAAGCCATTGGAACTTACTGCTATCTAATTTTTGTCAGTAAATACATGAATATTAATTAGAATGGAAATTTACAAAGGTCTACATGGTACTTAATATTCTTTTAGGTGATATATTTTATTTTATGGGGATGAGTTGTTTGAAAGTCACTTATAATGAGTTTAATAGTCTGTTTATATTTCTACAACCTGTTCACCCAGGAAATCCTAATAAAATAAGATATCTCTTATACTTAGGAGAATCAAGGGCACTCTCTATAGATGTTAAAGAATAATGTTGAGGGTTTTGAAATGTGTAGATCATTTTTTAAAAATTTATAAACAAGGCTTCAAATAAGAAATTTTAAACTAAGCTTATCATTGTCATAAAAATATACCTATCATAGACATATCAATGTTGGTTTACTCATTGCCCTTACATATAAATGCTATACTGTAACATTAAAAATGTATTCATATAAATACAGAGGTGAAATTACCTCAGAGTACACTTATGTACCTAGTTTGCCGTTATACAATAGAACGGAGTGAAAAGTGGTTAAAAAAATTCAGGGTACAACAGATTATGGATAATTACAACATGATTCAGTGTTTTCCATTTGTTATATATACTTTTATTTGTAGCACCCAAGGTCTTCTGTAAACAAGCTTCCAAAATATACCCAACATTATTTAAGACATACTGACCCCACCTGCACCCTCTAACAAACACACTCTAACAAACAAACTCCCTTTTTTGTTGAGTTCTGTTAGTGGCCTTTGTTCATGCAATTCTACCTATCTGGAAAGGTTTTGGTTTTTTTCTTTGCTTCTTTCCTTCTTATTTTTTTACTCATTCCACTTGATTAATTCTACCCAGATTTAAAGGGACAATCAACAAGACTTTATCATGATAATGCTTCCCATGAAAATCCCACACTCTCATCACTTGTTCCTCTGAACACTTCTTTTTCTTTCTCTGTTTTTTTTTTTTTTGGTTGAAAGAAATTGTTTTTTTTTAAACTGAAGCATAGTTGATTTACAATATTATATAATTTCAAGTGTACAGCATAAGGATTCAGTATTTCTACAGATTATACTCAACTGAAAGTTATTATAAAATAATGGCTATAATTTCCTGTGCAATACAATATATCCTTGTAGCTTATCTAATTTATATATAGTAGTTTATATCTCTAAATACCATACTCCAAATTTGCCCCTCTTCCCCCTGCCCTTTGATAACCATTAATTTGTTTTTTATATCTGTGACTCTGTTTCTGTTTTGCATATACACTCATGTGTATTATCTTTATATTCCACATATAAGCAAAATCATACAGTATTTATATTTCTCTATCTGGCTTATTTCACTAAGCATAATATTATCTAGGTTCATCCACATTGCTGCAAATGACAGAATTTCATTCTTTTTTATGCTCAAGTAATGTTCCTTTGTGTATGTGTGTGTATATATATATATATATATATATATATATATATATATATATATATCTCCCATATTTCTTTATCCATTTGTCTGTGAATGGACATTTGGATTACTCCCATATCTTGGATATTGTAAATACTGCTGCTCTGAACATTGGGGTACCTATATCTTTTTGATTAGAGTTTTTGTTTTTTCCCAGACATATACCCAGGAGTGGAATTGCTGGATCATATTTTTAGTTTTTTGAGGAAGCTCCATACTGTTTTTCATAGCAGCTGCACCAAATTACATTTTCACCAATAGTGTACAAGGATTCCCTTTTCTCCACATCCTTGCCAACATTTGTAATTTGTAGACATTTTGTTGATGGCCATTCTGACAGGTGTGAGGTGGTACCTCATAGTTTTGATGAGCATTTTTCTAATAATTAGTAATGTTGAGCATCTTTTCATGTACCTGCTAGCCATTTATGTCTTGTTGGAAAAATATCTATTCATGTCTTCTGCGCATTTTTGGACTGAGTTGTTTGTTTTTTTGATATTGAATTGTATGAGTTGTTTATATATTTTTAGATATCAGCCCTTTGCTAGTCATATCATTTGCAAGAATTTTCTCCGATTCTGTACTTTGGTTTTTGTTTTGTCAATGGTTTCATTTGCTGTGCAAAAGCATTTAAGATTAATTAGATTCCATTTGTTTATATTTACTTTTATTTTGCTTTAGGAGACAGATCTAAAAAAAAATTTCTACAATTTATGTCAAAGTGTGTTCTGCCTATGTTCTCTGCTAGGAGTTTTACAGTTTCAGGTCTTACATTTAGGTCTTTAATCTATTTTGAGCTTATTTTTGTATATGGTATGAAATAATGTTCTAATTGCATTGATTTACCTGTTGCAGTCCAGTTTTTCCTGCACCAGTTATTGAAGAACCTGCATTTTCTCCATTGTATATTCTTGGCACTTTGTCATATATTAATTGGCCATAAGTGTGTGGGTTTATTTCTGATCTCTCTATTCTGTTCCATAAATATTTCTGTCCATTTTTGTGCCAGTAACACACTGTTTAGCTTACTGTAGCTTTGTAGTATAGTCTGAAGTATGGGAGGGTGATACCCTCAGCTATACTCTTTTACCCAAGATTGTTTTGGGTATTTTTTGTACAGGGTATTTTTTGTTCCATATAAATTTTAGGATTATTTGTTCTAGCTCTGTGAAAAATGCCGTTGGTATTTTGACAGGAATGCATTAAACCTGTAGATTGTCTTGGTTAGTATGACCATTTTAACAATGTTAATGCTTCCAATCCAAAAACATGGGATACCTTTTTATTTCTTTGTATCATCTTCAATTTCTTTCATCATTGTTTTATAGTCTTCAGAGTATAGGTGTTTCACCTCCTTGGTTAAGTTTGTTCCTAGGTGTTTTATTCCTTATGATATCATCTTAAATGGGATTGTATCTTTTACTTTTTGATGGTTCATTATTCAATAGATTTATATATATATAATGTCTTATTTCCTGCCACTTTGTTGAATTTATTAGTTCTAATATTTTGGGAGTGGGGAATTTAGTGATTTTTATATAAAGTATCACATAATCTGCAAATAATGACAGTTTTACCTTTTCCCTTCCAATTTTGGATGGCTTTTCTTTTCTTTTCTTTTCTTTTTTTTCTGGTATGATTGCTGTGGCTAGGACTTCCAATACTATGTTAAATAGAAGTGGTGAGAGTGGGCTTTCCTGTCTTGCTCCTGAATTTAGAGGAAAGGTTTTCAGCTTTTCACCATTGAGTATGATGTTGGCTGTGGGTCTGTCAAAAAAGGCCTTTAGTATGTTTAGATATGTTCCCTCTATAACGATTTTGATGAGAGTTTTTATCATGAATGGATGTTGAATTTTGTCAAATGCTTTTTCTACATCTATTGAGAGGATCATGTGGTTTTTATCCTTCCTTTTGTTTATATAGTGCATCACATTGATTGATTTGTGAATGTTAGAACATCCTTGTGACACTGGAATAAATCTAGCTTGATCATGGTGGATGATGCATTTTATATATTGTTGGATTTGGTTTGTTGAGGATTTTTGCATTAATATTCATCAGAGATATTGGTCTGTAATGTTCTTTTTTGTAGTGGCTTTGTCTGATTTTGGTATCAGACCAAAGAGTAATGGTGGTTTTGTAGAATGTATTTAGGAGTTTTCTGTCTTCTGCAATTTTTTGGAATAGTTTGAGAAGGATAGTTGTAAGCTCTTATTTATGTTTGGTAGAATTCCTCTGTGAAAGCAGATGATAGTCATATTTTGTTTGCTGGGAGTTTTTTAATTACAAATTCAACTTCACTACTAGTGATCAGTCTGGTCAAATTGTTTGCATCTTCGTCATTCAGTCATTGAAGTCTGTTTGTTTCTATAAAGGTGTCCATTTCTTCTAGGTTGTGACTATTTGTAGTATTCTGTGATGATTTTTTTACTTATATGGTGTAGATTGTTATTTCTCCTGTTTTATTTCTTACTTGTTTAATTTGGTTCCTTTCTCTTTTCCTCTTGGTGAACCTGGCTAAAGGTATATCAATTTTGTTTATCCTTTGGAAACACTAGCTCTTGGTTTCATTGATTTTATTTATTTTCTCTCTGATCTTTATTATTTCCTTTCTTTTGCTGACTTGGGGCCTTGTTTGCTCTTCCTTTACTAATTCTTTTAGGTGGTAGGTTAGGTTGTTTATTTGGGATTTTTCTTGTTTTTTGAGGAAGGGCTTCATTGATATATTTCCTTTTAGAACTGTTTTGCTGCAACCCATAGATTTGGAGTGTTGTGTTTTCATTTTCATTTGCCTCAAGGTATTTTCTGATTTCCTCCCTGATTTCTTCAATGACCCACTGGTTCTTTAGTAACAAGTTTTTTGGTCTCCAAGTGTTTGTTCTTTCCCCATGTTCCTTTCTGTAGTTGATTTCTATTTTTATACCATTTTGTTTGGGAAAAAAGTGCTTGATATAATTTCTATCCCCTTAACATTGTTGAGACTTGTTTTGTGGCCTAGCATGTGATTTGTACTGGAGAATATTCCATGTGCACTTAGGAAGAATGTATATTATACTGTTTATGGATATAATGCCTGTAGCTATCCATGAAGTAGAACTGGCTTTTCTGTCATCTAAGACCACTGTAGTCTTATTGACTTTCTGTCTGGATGATCTGTCATTGATGTAATAGGAGTGTTAAATTTCCCTGCTCTTATTATATTACAATATATATCTCAATATCTCCCTTTATATCTTTTAGTATTTGCTTTATATATTTTGATTCTCCTGTATTGGATGCATATATGTTAATGAATATAATATTCTCTTCTTGTATTGGTCTGTTTATCATTATGTAATACCATTCTTTGTCTTATGTTAAAGCCTTTGCTTTAAAGTCTATTTTATCTCATATTACATAAGAGAAAACCCTGGCTTTCTTGTCATTTCTGTTTGAAATAAATATCTTTTTACATCCCATCACTTTCCGTCTCTGTATGTCATTCATCTTGAAATGAGTCTCCCATAGGCAGCATATTGCTTTTCATCCAAATAAACACACAACATCTTTTGACTGGAGCATATAGTCCACTGATATTTAAAATAATTATTTATAGTTATGTACTTATTGCCATTTTATTACATGTTTTTTGGTTGTTTTTGTAGAACACCTCTGTTCATTGCTTTTTTTTGTTTCTGACCTTGTAGTTTGAAGACATTTTTAGTAGTATACTGTGTTCCTTTTTTTTTAACACCTTTATTGGAGTATAATTGTTTTAAACTGGTGTGATAGATTCTGCTGTATAGCAAGGTGAATCAGCTATACATATACACATACCACCATATCCCTTCACTCTTGCATCTCCCTCCCACAGTCCCTATCCCACCCCTCTAGGTGGACACAAAGCACTGAGCTTATCTCCCTGTGCTATTTGGCTGCTTCCCACTAGCTATCTCTTTTACTTTGGTAGTGTATATATCTCCATTCCCCTCTCTCACTTCATCCCAGCTTACCTTTCCCCCTCCGCATGTCCTAAAGTCCATTCTCTACGTCTGCATCTTTATTCCTGTCTTGCCCTTAGGTTCTTCAGAACCAATTTTTTTGTTTGTTTTTAGTTCCATATATATGTGTTAACGTACATTATTTGTTTTTCTATTTTATGGCTGAGTAGTATTCCATTGTATATATGTGCCATATCTGCTTTATCCATTCATCTCTCAATGGACAATTAGGTTGCTTTCATGTCCTGGCTATTGTATATAGAGCTTCAATGAACACTGTGGTACATGACTCTATTTGAATTATGGTTTTCTCAGGGTATATGCCCAGGAGTGGGATTGCTGGGTGTATGGTAGTTATATTTTTAGTATTCTAAGGAACTTCCATAGTGTTTTCCATACTGGCTGTATCAAGTTACATTCTCAACAACAGTGCAAGAGGGTTACCTTATTTCTAAACCCTCTCCAGCATTTATTTCTACATTTTTTTGATGATGGTTATTCTGACTGGTATGAGGTGATACCTCATTGTAATTTTGATTTGCATTTCTCTAATGATTACTGATGTTGAGCAACTTTTCATGTGTTTTTTGGCAATATGTGTATCTTCTTTGGAGAAATGTCTATTTAGGTCTTCTGCCCATTTTTGGATTGGTTTGTTTGTTTTTCTGATATTGAGCTGCATGAACTGTTTGTAAATGTTGGAGATTAATCCTTTGTCAGTTGCTTCATTTGTAAATATTTTCTCCTATTCTGAGGGAGGTCTTTTCATCTTGCTTATGGTTTCCTTTGCTGTGCAAAAGTTTTGAGGTTTCATTAAGTCCCATTTGTTAATTTTTGTTTTGATTTCCATTTCTCTAGGAGATGGGTCAAAAAGGATCTTGCTGTGATTTATGTCATAGAGTGTTCTGCCTATGTTTTCCTCTAAGAGCTTGATAGTTTCTGGCCTTACATTTAAGTCTTTAATCCATTTTGAGTTTATTTTTGTGTATGGTGTTAGGGAGTATTCTAATTTCATTCTTTTACATGTAGCTGTCCAGTTTTCCCAGCACCACTTATTGAAGAGGCTGTTTTTTCTCCACTGTATATTCTTGCCTCCTTTATCAAAGATAAGGTGACCATATGTGTGTGGGCTTACCTCAGGGCTTTCTATCCTTTTTCCATTGATCTATATTTCTGTTTTTGTGCCAGTACCATACTGCCTTGATTACTGTAGCTTGGTAGTACAGACTGAAGTAAGGAAGCCTGATTCCTCTAGCTACGTTTTGCTTTCTCAAGATTGCTTTGACTATTTGGGGTCTTTTGTGTTTCCATACAAATTGTGGAATGTTTTGTTCTAGTTCTGTGAAAAATGCCATTGGTAGTTTCATAGGGATTGTACTGAATCTGTAGATTTCTTTGGGTAGTATAGTCATTTTCACAATGTTGATTCTTCCAATCCAAAACCACGGTATATCTCTCCATCTGTTTGTATCATCTTTAATTTCTTTTATCAGTGTCTTATAATTTTCTACATAGAGGTCTTCTGTCTCCTTAGATAGGTTTATTTCTAGGTATTTTATTCATTTTGTTGCAATGGTAGATGTGAGTGTTTCCTTAATTCTCTTTCAGACTTTCCATCATTAGTGTATATGAATGCAAGTGATTTCTGTGCATTAATTTTGTATCCTGCTACTTTACCAACATCATTGATTATCTCTAGTAGTTTTCATGTAGCATCTTTAGGATTCTCTATGTATAGTATCATGTCATCTGAAAAGAGTGACAGTTTTACTTATTCTTTTCGGATTTGGATTCCTTTTACTTCTTTTTCTTCTGTGATTGCTGTGGCTAAAACTTCCACACTATGTTAAAAAATAGTGGTGAGAGTGGACAAACTTGTTTTTTTCCTGATCTTAGTGGAAATGTTTTCAGTTTTTACACCATTGAGAATGATTTTGGCTGTGGGTTTGTAATACATGGCTTTTATTATGTTGAAGTAAGTTCCCTCTATGCATAGTTTCTGCAGGGTTTTTATCAAAATGGGTGTTGAATTTTGTCAAACGGTTTTCCTGCAACTATTGAGATGATTATATGGTTTTTATCCTTCAATTTGTTAATATGGCTTAGCACATTGATTGATTTGCATATATTGAAGAACCCATGCATTCCTGGGATAAACCCCACTTGATCATGCTGTATGATCCTTTTAATGTGCTGTTGGATTCTGTTTGCTAGTGTTTTCTTAAGGATTTTTGCATCTATGTTCATCAGTGATATTGGCCTGTAGCTTTCTTTTTTTGTGACATCTTTGTCTGGTTTTGGTGTCACCGTGATGATGGCCTCATAGAATAGATTGGGTATGTTCCTCCTTGTGCTATAGTTTGGAAGAGTTTGAGAAGGATAGGCGTTAGCTCTTGTCTAAAAGTTTGATAGAATTCACCTGTGAAGCCATCTGGTCCTGGGCTTTTGTTTGTTGGAAGATTTTTAAACACAGTTTCAATTTCAGTGCTTGAGATTGGTCTGTTTATATTTCCTCCTGGTGCAGTCTTGGAAGGTTGTGCTTTTCTAAGAGTTTGTCCATTACTTCCAGGTTTCCATTTTATTGGCATATAGTTGCTTCTAGTAATCACTCATGATCCTTTGTATTTCTGCAGTGTTATTTGTTACTTCTCCTTTTTTATTTCTAATTCTATTGATTTGAGTCTTCTCTCTTTTTTTCTTGATGAGTCTCGCTAATGGGTTAACAATTTTGTTTATCTCCTCAAAGAACCAGTTTTAGTTTTATTGATCTTTGGTATCATTTCCTTCATTTCTTTTTGATTTATTTCTAATCTGATCTTTATGATTTCTTTGCTTCTGCTAACTTTGGGTTGTTGTTTTTTTCTCTTCTTTCTCTAATTGCTTTAGGTGTAAGGTTAGGTTGTTTATTCGAGATACTTCTTGTTTCTTGAGGTAGGATTGTGTTGCTATAATCTTCCCTCTTAGAACTTCTTTTGCTGCATCCCATAGGTTTTCATTGTCATCATGTTTCCATTGTCATTTGTTTCTATGTATTTTTTTTCTGTTTCATTTCTTCAGTGATCTCTTGGTTATTTAGTAGTGTATTGTTTATCTTCCATATGTTTGTATTTTTTACAGATTCTTTTTCTGTAATTGATATCTAGTCTCATAGCATTGTGGCCCAAAAAGATACTTGATACAATTTCAAATTTCCTGAACTTACCAAGACTTGACTTGTGACCCAAGATATGTCCTGTCCTGGAGAATTTTCCATGAGCACTTGAGAAGAAAGTGTGTTCTGTTTCTTTGGGTGGAATGTCCTATAAATATCAGTTAAATCCATCTTTCTAATGTGTCATTTAAAGCTTGTGTTTCCTTATTTATTTTCATTTTCGATGATCTGTCCATTGTTGTATACAGGGTGTTAAAATCCCCTATTATTATTGTGATGCTGTGAATTTCTCCTTATGTCTGTTGGCATTTGCTTATGTATTGAGGTGCTTCTTTGTTGGGTGCATAAATATTTACAATTTTATATCTTCTTCTTGGATTGATCCCTTGATCATTATGTAGTGTCCTTCTTTTTCTCTTGTAATAGTCTTTATTTTAAAGTCTATTTTGTCTGATATGAGTATTGCTATTCCAGCTTCCTTTTGATTTCCATTTGCATGGAATATCTTTTTCCATCCCCTCACTTTCAGTCTGTATGTGTTCCTAGGTCTGAAGTGAGTCTCTTGTAGACAGCATATATACAGGTCTTTGTTTTGTATCCATTCAGCCAGTCTGTGTCTTTTGGTTGGAACATTTAATCCATTTACATATAAGGTCATTATCGATATATATGTTCTCATTACCACTTTCATAATTATTTTGGGATTGTTACTGTAGGTCTTTCCCTTCTTTTGTGTTTCCTGCCTAGAGAATTTCCTTTATCATTTGTTTTAAAGCTGGTTTGGTGGTGCTCAATTGTCTTAGGTTTTGCTTGTCTGCTTTCTCAAATCTGAATGAGATCCTGCTGGGTAGAGTAATCTTGGTTGTAGGTTTTTCTCTTTCATCAATTTAAATATGTCCTGCCACTCCCCTCTGGCTTGCAGAGTTTCTGCTGAAAGATCAGCAGAAACTTAACCTTATAGGGATTAACCTTATAGGGATTAACCTCATAGGGATTAACCTTATAGGGATTCCCTTGTATGTTATTTGCTGCTTTTCCCTTTCTCCTTTTAATATATTTTCTTTGTATTTAATTTTTGATAGTTTGATTAATATGTGTCTTAGCATGTTTGTCCTTGGATTTATCATGTGTGGGACTCTCTGCCTTTCCTGGACCAATTATCTATTTCCCTTTCCACATTAGGGAAGTTTTCTACTATAATCTCTTCAAATATTTTCTCAGTCTCTTTTCTTTTCTCTTCTTCTCCTCGGACCCCTATAATTTGAATGTTGGTGCACTTAATGTTTTCCCAGAGGTCTCGGAGACTGTCCTCAATTCTTTTCATTCTTTTTTCTTTATTCTGCTCTGTGGTAGTTATTTCTACTATTTTATCTTTCAGGTCACTTATCCATTCTGCCTCAGTAATTCTGCTATTGATTTCTTCTAGTGCATTTTTAATTCCGTTTATTTTGTTGTTCATCATTGTTTTCTTGCTCTTTAGTTCTTTTAGTTTCCAGTTAAACATTTCTTGTATTTTCTCCATTCTATTTCCAAGATTTTGGATCATCTTTACTATCATTACTCTGAACTGATTTTCAGCTAAAATATCTATTTCCTCTTCTTTTATTCAGTCTGGTGGGTTTTTACCTTGTTCCTTCATGTGCTGTGTATTTCTCTGTCTTCTTATTTTGCTTAAGTTACTGTGTTTGTGGTCTCTTTTTTGCATTCTGTAGGTTCATAATTCCCATTGTTTTTAATGTCTGCCCCCAGTGGGTAATGTTGGTTTAGTGGCTTGTGTCACCTTTCCGGTGGAGGAGACTAGTGCCTGTGTTCTGGTGGTTGAGGCTGGATCTTGTCTCTCTGATAGGTAGGACCACAACCGGTGGTGTGTTTTGGGGTGTCTGAGAACCTATTATGATTTTAGGTTGTCTCTCTGCTAATGGTTAGGGTTGTGTTCCTGTCTTGCTAGTTGTTTGGCATAGGGTGTGCAGCACTGGAGCTTGCTGGTCATTGAGTGGAGCTGGGGTTTAGCATTGAGATGGAGATCTCTGGGTGAGCTTTTTCCATTTGATATTACATGGGACCAGGAGGTCTCGGATGTATCAGTGTCCTGAACTCAGCTCTCTCACCTCAGAGGCTCAGGTCTGTCACCTGGCTGGAGCTACAAGGCCCTGCCAGCCACACTGTTGAGAAGAAAAGGGAGAAAAAAATAGAAAGAAAAATGGGAAAAAAAAAATAAAATAAAGAAATTTATTAAAAACAAAAAATATGTGATTAAAATTTTTAAAAAAGTAATTATGAAGAAGAAAGAAAGTAGAGAGCCACCAAACCAGAAAAAAAAATCCACCAATGATAAGAAGTGCTAAGAACTAAACCAAAAAGACCCCAAAAAGAAACCAGACAGACAGAACCCTTGGACAAATGGTAAAAGCAAAACTATGCAGACAAAATCACACAAAGAAGCATACACATACACACTCACAAAATGAGAAAGAGGGAAAAAAAATATATATATATTAAAAAAAAATGGAGAGCAACCAAATCAATAAACAAATGTACCAGTGATAATAGGCTCTAAATACTAAATGAAGAAAACATAAAACCAGAAACAAACTAGATGCAGAAAGGTAACCCCAAGTCTACAGTTGTTCCCAAAGTTCACTGCATCAAGTTTGGGATGATTCTTTGTCTATTCAGGTATTCCACAGATACAGGGTACATCAAGTTGATTATGGAGATTTAATCCACTGCTCCTGGGTTGCTGGGAGAAATTTCCCTTTCTCTTCTTTGTTCACACAGCTCCTGGTGTTCAGCTTTGGATTTGGCCCAGCCTCTGTGTGTACGTCACCTGAGGGCATCTGTTCCCCACTCAGACATGACAGGGTTAAAGTAGCTGCTGATTAGGGAGCTCTGGCTCACTCAGGCTGTGGCGAGGGAGGTGTACAGAATGCAGGGTGAGCATTGGCGGCAGAGGCCAGTGTGACTTTGCAACTGTCTGAGGTGTGCTGTGTGTTCTCCCAGTGAAGTTGTCCCTGCATCATGGGACCCTGGCAGTGGCAGGCTGCACAGGCTCCCAGGAGGGGATTTGTGGATAGTGACCTGTGCTTGCATACAGGATTCTTGTTGGCTGCAGCAGCAACATTAGCATTTCATACCCATCTCTGGGATCTGCGCTGATAGCCACAGCTTGCGCCCTTTCCTGGAGCTCGTTTGAGCTGTTCTTTGAATCCCCTTTCCTCGTGCACCCCAAAACAATGGTCTTTTGCCTCTTTGGCAGGTCCAGACTTTTCCCAAGACTCCCTCCAGGCTAGCTGTGATACACTAGCCCCCTTCAGGCTGTGTTCATGCAGCCAACTCCAGTCCTCTCCCTGAGATCTGACCTCCGAAGCCAGAGCCTCAGCTCCCAGCCCCCACCTTCCCCAGCAGGTGAGCAGACAAGCTTCTCAGGCTAGTGAGTGCTGGTTGGCACCAATCCTCTGTGTGGGAATCTCTCTGCTTTGCCCTCTACACACCTGTTCCTGCACTCTCCTCCATGGCTCCGAAGCTTCCCCCTGCCACCCCTTCTCTCTGTCAGTTAAGGGGCTTCCTAGTGTATAGAAACGTTTCCTCCTTCACAGCTCCCCCCCAGAGGTGCAGGTCCCATCCATATTCTTTTATCTCTGGTTTTCCTTTTTTCTTTTGCTCTACCCAGGTACGTGGTGCATTTCTTGCCTTTTGGGAAGTCTGAGGTCTTCTGCCAGTGTTCAGTAGGTGTTCTGCAGGAGTTGGTCCACATGTAGATGTATTTCTGATGTATTTGTAGGGAGGAAGGTGATCTCCACGTCTTACTCCTCTACCCTCCTGAAAGTCCTCTCTCTTCCTTTCTTTTAGATTTTTGTGTATCTGTTGTACGTTTTTGATTTGTGGTTACTCTGACGTTTATATGTTAATCCGTAATTACATCTACTTGTTTTAAACTGGTAAACATTTAAGTTCAAATACATTCTAAAAGATTTTACTCCCTTATACCACAGTTTATGTTTTTGATGTCATATTTTATACCTTCATGCTTATCCTTTAACTGTATATTTAAGTTATAGTTCCTTTTGTACTTTTTTATGTTTTAAGCTACATCCTGGTTTATTTAAGTTATCTTTAGTCCTTTGTCCTTTGTTTCCTCTGCCTAGGACCACAAGGCTGGGACACTGAGTCCACGACTCATTTACTCCCTGGATGGGTATTCACCCCAACAAACTCCTTTTTCCTCTGATGTCCCTCCCAGGCA
Organism: Stenella coeruleoalba; assembly: GCF_951394435.1. NCBI lineage: Eukaryota > Metazoa > Chordata > Mammalia > Artiodactyla > Delphinidae > Stenella > Stenella coeruleoalba. The sequence goes on along the minus strand of NC_137159.1, from coordinate 17,412,528 downwards.
CACAGGTCCTGACCCAAATACTTTTCTTCCCTCCCTTTCTGAATAAGTGTGTATCTTTCTTAACACCAAGTTTGTGCAATAATCCTCCTGCTTGTTTTCAGTGCTTAGTTTCCACATGTAGATGTATTTTTGCTGTGTTCATGTGGGAGGTAAGCTCTACATCTGCTTACTCTGCCATCTTGAGCTCTTCTCTCTCTGAAGAGAGAGAATAATATAATAATATAATAATAATTTATTATAATATGTGTCAGTCTTTAAGCAGGTATATTGATTATACTGTCTTGCTACTGTCCCATTGGGGTTTTGTGTTCTTTACTGACATTTTTGTGTTTCTTAATTTTATTAGTTTCACCACTCCATGTATATTACCTATGTTTTGCATAAAGAACACTTCTGAAATACCTTTTCTACCAATTAGAAGTTTCCTAAGTGTATAGTTGAGTCAAAATAACTTTATTCTCAGTTGGAATCTAAATATCATTCTAATAAAAAATAATTCTTGGGCTCCCCTGGTGGTGCAGTGGTTTAGAGTCTGCTTGCCGATGCAGGGGACACAGGTTTGTGCCCCGGTGTGGGGAAGATCCAACATGCCGCGGAGTGGCTGGGCCCGTGAGCCATGGCTGCTGAACCTGCGGGTCCAGAACCTGTGCTCCGCAACGGGAGAGGATACAACAGTGAGAGGCCCGTGTACCGCAAAAAATAATTAATTAATTAATTAATTAATTCTTTAGATGGTCTAAGGAAAACATCTGTTACATGACTTTGGACATTACACTTAATGCAGAATAAGGCAATTTTAAAGAAGTTTGAAACATCTTACATTACTCTGATACATTTGACACAATTAATAAACCTATATTGCTACACTAGTATTAACTATAGTTTACACTTTATATAGTCCTTAGATTTCACATCATGTTCTTTTTCTGTTTCAGGGTCAAACTCCAAAATAGTGTATTACATCTAATTGTTCATGGTCTTTAGGCTCCTTTGGTCTGTTACAGCTTGTCAGACTTGCTTTGTCTTTGATAACATTGACAGTTTTAAAGAATATTGGTGAAGAATTTTGTAGGCTGATCCTGTGGTGTAATTTGTCTAATGTTTTTTTCATGGTTAGACAGGGTATATTGGTTTATGGAAGGAAGACCACAGAGATAAAGTACAATTTTTATCAGATCACTTCAAGGGTACATGCTACCACTATAACTTAACACTGTTGATGTTGATTTTGGTCACCTGTCTGAAGTAGTATTTTTAAATTTTTACCATTGTAAAGTTACTCTTTTTTCCACTTTCCATATTGTACCCTTTGGAAAGAAGCCACAATATGCAGTCCATATTTACAGAGTGAGTTATATTCCAGAGTTGAAAGCAGAGTACCTACATAAGTTATTTGGAATTCTTCTGCACAAGAGAAATGTTCTTTCTCCCTCATTTCTTTATTCCATCATTTATATATATTGGTAATAGCTTGTGGATATTTATTTTATATTTTGGTTTATAATATAATATTATGTTTTTCTCCTGCTTTGTTTGTTTGTTTGTTTTTTCTAATTTTCAGCTTTGATCATTGGACACTCTTTCTATTTTCTCCTGTATCCTTTCCTTGGGCATGCTTTATTCTTCTTCTTCTTATTATTATTTTTTGAATATTTCCTTTCTTTTCAGCACTACAAGAAACTTTAGTTTCATCGTCTATATTTTCTCCTGCAGCTCTAGAATTAGACATTTCTCTAAGGAGGAGTGTCCAATTTAAAACTCCTCAAAGTTTAACAATGACTTAGTGGATACACAAATTTATACCACTCTGATAAAACTAATTATATTTTCAAAAGTCTAGAAACTCTAAATTACTTAACCCTCCTTCAATTTATACTCTTGTTGCAATTTAGGAAAAGAAACCTGTGGATTTACATACATTTACTTTATTCCCTGCCTTTCATTCTTAACAATATTATTTCCTCATCTTCAATTATTTTTTTCTTTGACTCAAGGTGCCTCCTTTTCCCTATGAAATAAAAATGTACAGAAATTGCTTTATAGTCTTTGTATAAATGACATTACTAACTCTACTTTGCTCAAGTGTTCTGCCACAGATATTGGCACAGTTCAGTAATTTTTATACTCTGGAAATGCAAATAGTTTGGTTTCAGGCATGTTACATTTGCTTTTCAGATAGGTGTCTTCTACTGAAGCATAATTGTGCTAGAGTGTATTAGAAATCTAAGAACTACAAACCACACTCTTTCTACTGTTTTAATATTAAAAATGATTATGGCAAGCAGTGTATCCAGAATGTCGTCTAAATTTTCCTCCCAACAATGAAAAAATATTTTTAATAGTACATCGTGACTTCCTACAATGTTCTATGTCAAAAACAACCTAATTTTATTTCAATTCTTACCAGATGCTATTCAAATGAATCATCCTCATTTTACCTTATGACAGGGGACAAGGAGAACTTTAAATATAGTTGTTTAAAATTCAAAGATAAATTTAAAGTCACAACTTATGTAAATTCACAAATCTCCCTCATACCAACTGTTTGTTTTTTATCAAAATATTTATCAGAATGGTCATCTACTAGGAGAAATGTGTTAGTAAATGGCTCCTTCTTTCCAGTTATTAAAAAGTGAAAACAAGGGCCCAGGAAGTCTAGTATTGAACAAGCATCGCTGAAGACTTGGCTGTCTTTTCCTCTGGAAGGAGACATTACAAGAAAGAAGTAGTCATTGTAACCCTACTATACTTTTCAGAAATTGAAGCCTAGTTCTCAAAGTAACTTAATTGAATGATGAGGTGGTAATGCCTTCTACTCTTACCATAATGATTGATGGAGTGTTTTCACCATCATTTCTCTGACATTTGGCAAAACATGAGATTAAAGGAAAGAAAACTACATTCCTGAATAAAAATAAATGATAGGCAGGGCCACAAAGACTACAGGACTAAAACACATAATGTGTCAACTCACATGAGACTGAATACTAGGTCTATATCCTCACTGCTCTGTATTGATAACAAGCTACAAGTTTTTAAAAATCCTGTCTCCTTAAGTAGACTGTAAATTTCTCAGTTTTAAGAACTTACGTAAAGATAGGGAAATTAATATATTGAGTGTTTGATATAACTTTTATGAATAGGTATATTATTTTGAGCCTTTTCACATTTATAATCCATTTAAATTGCATATTGCCCTACAAAAATGTCCTGTAGAGATTGCCTACATCAGAGACATATTCTTTCAAGGTCTTTTATGATAGCCATTTGCTATGGAAATAATACAAGGAAAAAAACCCTGTTCCTTTTAGTCTCTCTTTATAACATAAATTTTGAACTTAACACATGAATTTTCCTTTTAAGGTACCCATTCCTCAAACATCCCATCACCCTACTTATTTCCTTCATAGAGCTCATTATTCCCTGAAATCATCTTATTTGTTTATTTACTTATATTTTTATCTGCCACACTTTATTAGATCTTTAACTACAAATAAGAATGTAATTGGTCCATTGGTCATAAATATTGTCCCAATATCAAGAACAATGCATTACATAGTAGGTATCCAATAAATAATTTTGAATGAATGTGTGCATAAAGAAAAGACCCTAGAGAGAATGAAAACACTACCACAGATTGTGCCTTCAATACATTTGCTCAGAAAAGTTAATATAATCATTGAATTGGATGCAATTTCACTGTACTATAAAAGAGCTATAGGTCCCAAGAGGAAGTCAATTAATTCAAAAAACAAATAATAACTAAATCCTTTTTGGTGACCTAAATTTAGCCAGGCATTTAAAATTAAGAAATAGAAACAAATGAATTGCCTTCACTCAGTTAAAAATCTAACCAGAAGAAATAAAAGTCAATAGGTTATTATAAAAAACTGTAATAAGCATTGTGTTAACAATAAGCATAGGATGTTGTAGGAGCACAAATTTCTGAAAATGAGATGACGGTTGGATTAAATAGCATTCTCAGAAGGAATCTTTTATGTATGAATTCCAGCTTGACATTGTTTCTTAATACTCACATGTCCTGTTTTTATCTCCTCAAAATTTGTCTTAGCACTATATTCTTTCTATATTTTTACTTAGAGAACTTATTTCAAGAATATTCTGGATCCTCCTTCTATAATCCTCATGGCTTTTATTTTCTTTTCTGTATTGTCAACCTTTAATTTTTTCTTTCTTTGCTGCATTCTGAGTAGTTTAATATAATCTTCTAGTTCACTGGTTCTTTCTACTCTGAGTCCAATCTGCTACATCATTTCACTTCTAAATATAACCTGTAAGGTTTTTAATTTTGTTATTAAATGTTTAAATTCTAGAATACTTGTTTTGTTCTCTTTTACATCAGTCTGGCCACTTTTTATAGCTTTCTATTTCCTATAATAAATTCTAGCTTGTTATTTGGTGCTTTCAATATGGTAAGCACATTTGCTTTAAAATCACTGTTAATTCTAACATGTGAAATCTATATCAGCCTGTTTATACAGCTTCTCATTGATAAGGTTTTATGCCACTTACCATAATCCTGGTAAACATTGATACTTGGCAGTTACTGACTTAGTTATAAAATTCCAGAAGAAGTCATTTGAGCCCATCTCAAAACACATTTCAAATGTTGCACATCCTCTGCTAACACAGGCTATGTGTACACTGGGTCACATTTGTGGGAGGGCATCACTTGAGACCACAATTTCTCAGGGATAGCTTCCTCTCCCCCTTTTGTTTACTCTTTCCTTTTTCTCCTTTGCCTTGGCTTAATATCTACTCCAAAGCACTTTTGAGTTAAAGTTAAAGGTTGTATTATTGTTGGTTTGCTCTTTTCATGAGGATTTGGCTTCTTTTCTTGAGAAGAGAAGAGAAGAGAAGAGAAGAGAAGAGAAGAGAAGAGAAGAGAGACCCTCAGTTATGAATGTAAGATCTCATAGGGAAGTGGCGAAGAATGTGGTTTACTCTAGTTTGGGTAAACTATTTGAGAAATCAATTGAGAAAAAATAACAAATATAAAAATATTTTAATTAGAACCTCACATTTAATATATCATTATCTATTATCAACTTATAAATATTATATTTATTTCAAATAGATTGTATCTTCCCTCTGCAAAAAAAGGCAATCATCAGTACAGGCTCAGGTTTATTCTCTAAATAAATAAGTAATTACATATGAAAATAAATGCATCCCTTTTGTTTTGTTTCAGTTAATTGCCAGACTTTTTTTGCTTTTCTGGGATGTTTTCCAATATAAAACCAATAATGAATGTAAATCATATGAGGATAATTTTTTTATGCCATCTGTATTGAAGAGAGATGAAAATAGATATTGTCAAAATAGAAAACTCTTTAGAGAAAAATTAGTCCCATCCCTTATTTTTTTCCATTTATTTCTAAGAAATAAAATCTACTCTTGCACAAAGAACACTGTGCTATGTTCCAACAATGAGTTTGCTTTACTTTGTGAACAAATTTAAAAAGGCTTTATATAGATGTTTCTGATTCTGTTGATTTGAAAACAGAGAAGGAAGGTCAAAATACTGCAGAGTAAAAGAGGTGCCCTAATTTGAAACCAAAGTGGAATTGCAAATAGATGTATTCTTTCTTTAAAAATTGTTTAGCTCTGACTATCTGAAAGATGTGTAGATAATTGTGAATCCGTGTCAGGGGTTACAACAGAGAGAATGAAGGAGTCACTTTGCAAGTCAGACCATGAGAATGCACTGGGAGTGGTAGTATGAGTGAAAACTTTGTGAACTCTGAGATACTTAAAGCTAGACTCATGCCTTATTAATCTGTTACCCTTCATCTCTAGCAGAGTGCCAGACACATGGTAAAAACCTCAATGGATGTTTGCAGATACTCTGGATGATTGAAGGGAGAAATTAATGCATTTAATGAGCATATTGTAAGCTGTAACAGTCAATCAACATACCTCTTCTTTTTTGTACCTTACCACAATACTAATGTACATATATTTTATCTCTTTTGTTGTTGCTGTTTAAACAGATACAGGAAGGAACCGTTTAGGATGTGCACAAAACAAAGTATGTTCCAAAATATTCTTTAATTTATTGGGAAACAGCTGTAGATTTTCATTTGAGATTTCATGTCCTCCTTCAAAGGAGGGTTGAAATGCCATGACACACCCTTTCAAGGGTGTGATACTTGGGAAAGTGGAGAATCTAGTTCAGCAGTAAGAGGAAATGTTCCACCTGTTCCAAGACTGGTGCTCTTAAATAGAGAAGATAGAGATATGAGGGGAATATTTGAGCCAACTTGTTTCTTTGGGGGTAGTGGGAAAAGAAATTTAGTGTGGGGTGGAATGTCGATGACTATGCTAGCAGCTGATGAAATCAAGTTGCGTCAATTTTTTTTTTTTTTTTTGTGGTACATGGGCCTCTCGCTGTTGTGGCCTCTCCCGTTGCAGAGCACAGGCTCCGGATGTTCAGGCTCAGCGGCCATGGCTCACGGGCCCAGCCGCTCCGTGGCATGTGGGATCTTCCTGGACCGGGGCACGAACCTGTGTCCCCTGCATCGGCAGGTGGATTCTCAACCACTGCACCACCAGGGAAGCCCCTCAACTTTTAATTTCAAGACTATTGAGGAAGAATGATGGAGCAGTGTTTTAAAATAAAACTATAAGTAATTACAGGAGGCAGCTTCAATGACTAATAATCACAAAGTTAAGTCTCAGATGCATTTTTCTCTTCTCCACATCAATTTCATAACTGCTTCAGATAAATCATAGTTTATTGTAAAGTTGGCAAATAGCAGTGCACCATGGGAGATAAAGAGGAGATTATCTTTGCCTTTTTATTAAGTAGTTAGAGGCAAATAAAAGTCATAAAGGTGTTTCAGTAAGTGATCGTCTCAACAGATCTTATTGGAGCAGCATCAAATATGTCCTCCCCCCACCCCGACACACACATACACTAACAGCGGACAATGGAATCTCATTAGTGTTCACTTTTTAATACAAAGCCAAGATTTGAGGTCCTTGCCCCTGAGAAGCCTCTCCTGAGGGTTCTATTTGTAAGTACTGAGGACAATTTTCTATAAAATGGATATGAAGGTAGGTACTTGTGTATTTTTAGAGATCATGCTTTAGCTATCATATCTAAGAAGTCTTGCTTAACCTAATGTGGTGAAGACTTTCTCTTGTGATTTCTTCAATAATTTTTATAGTGTTAAGTTTGGCATTTACATCTGTGATCTATTTTGAGTGAACTTTTGTATACGGTACAAGGTATGGATTGAGGTTCATTTTATTATAGGTGAATATTCACTTTATTAAAAAAGACTATCCTTTCTCTACTGAATTATTTTCACATTCATGTTAAAATCAGTGTGGGCCTTTTTTTTCTGGACTCTATTCTGAACACTGATTTGTCTATCTTAACAGTACCATACTATCTTGATTACTGTAACTTTACCATGATTCCTGAAATCAGGTAGTGTTAATCATCCAACTTAATTTTCTTTTTCAGACTTGTTTTGGTAATTGTAGGTCCTTTGCAATGACATATGAATTTTAGTATCATTATTTTTTGATTTCTACAAAAAAAGCACATATGTACTTGCTAGAATAAAATAGATTTCAAAAATGTGGTTGTAGTGAAGGATAAACACCTATAGAATTTTCTTCCATATTATTCAAATTTCTCTTTTATAGGGGTTTATACTTTCACTAGCATAGGGTGCAAAGGCCATATATACTCCATTCATACCCTCCACCATACAGAAGGCATATTTTAATATCTAATTCTGCTGCTTGTTAACAAAATCTGGCATTTCAAAAACATTTCTGATATATATGTGTGTATGTGTGTGTATGTGTGTATACTGTTTTAATAAGAAATAGAATATTTTCTGCAATCATATTTGAGAGAATTTGACTGACATTTTCCACCTTATTGTTCTCTCTAATTTGGTAATGTTATATGGATATTTAAATACAAATAATATTATTATTTATCATGGCATAACTTTTCTTCATAGAATAACATTTGACATTTCCATTTAGTTTTTAACCAGCTTCATGACACTTATTCAGACATCTGTATTAGTTGATCTTGATTATCATCATAATATTTACATTCTAAATTTTATTTCCTGGCCTCATAAAATTATACTTAAAACCATATTTCCAAGTATACCTGCTAACAAAAATTGTTGATTTGCAGTAATACATTGTAATTTTAGTGTTCTTTGGTTTTGAGATCTACATATGCTTCTAACATTTATCCCCATTTACCTTAATTTGTTCTGCTCTAGGTTCTTGTACTTGTTTTAATGCTAAAATACACATTTTAAAGAAAATTTTGTGTCTGTGTGTGTGTATCTTTAGAGTCACTCTATTATTTTTGTCCCAAATGCAGATTAGGGTACAGACAGTCTCTGACTTACAATTGTTCGAATAATGACTAATGATTTTTCAACTCTACGATGGTGTGTAAGGGATGCAACATTCAGTAAAAATTGTACTTCAAAATTTGAATTTTGATCTTTTCCCAGGCTAGTGATGTGCAGTACCATTCTCTCTCTGGATGCTGAACAGGGGCAGTGATCACAGCTCGCAGTCATCCACAAGATCACCAGAGTAAACAACTGATACTCTTACAACCATTCTGCTTTTCACTTTCAATACAGTATTCAATTAATTACATGAGACTTTCAGAATTTTATTATAAAATAGGCTTTGTGTTAGATGATTTTGCCTAACTCTAGGTTAATGTAAAGGGTTCTGAGCACATTTAATTGTCTCGACTAAGCTATGATGTTTGGTAGTAAATGTGTGTTAAATGCATTTTCAACTTACAATATTTTCAATGTATGATGTGTTATCAGGATGTAATCTTGTTGTAAGTTGAGGAAGGTCAGTATATAGGCAAAGGCTGCAGAACGTGGAACATACTTTTCTGTAACTTCCAGGATCTACTTAAATTCTATCTGATTTTTGTATTAACTTAATCATTTCAGTAAGATTTGGTTATTGATTAAGTTCATACGCACCAATCTTTTGCAGAAGTCTTCTATATTAAGCACTAATAAATATTTTTTTAGGAACATCTACTTGGCTTTAGGACCCCAGAACCTGTATAAAATCACATTTAATATATCATTTCATAGATTTCCCAACTGAACTTAATTGCCCTTCTTGGAGTTCCAGAAATTTGCTGCAGGTATTAACTTTATATGTCCAGAATAAATCTTAGAAATCAGATATATAACATTGGACAACTCACTTAAGAAATACTTTCTTCCTTTGTAAAATTGGGGCCTTATTCATCAGATAGTATGTGTGTGTGTGTGTGTGTGTGTGTGTGTGCATTTGAATGCCTGTTATATGATTAATATACATAATGTTTTTAATGTATTTATTAAAAGATTTTAAATCTGTTATTATTTGTATAATGGAACTTTCTGTTTTCCTTTTTAGTTACTCTAAAATTTGCCTTTAATATAACAATCTAGCAACCACATTTTCCCAGTTACTGTAATTTTATCTCCAGTTGCCTGCCCCTATCATGCCAACATCTACAAGAGACCTATATGACTCAGGAAGAACCTATCCCCTGGCATGTTAAGATAAGATATATGGAGTAGGATGACCACTGTTGGACTTTGAGAAATGACATTCAATTGAGAAATGCAAATCTGTGTAGTCTTGGGCTGACATACATTCTCGTCTGTATCAGAAACTGTAGACTTTCTCTCTGTGACATAATGGAGATCATCAACCCAATGGTTTTTGAGCCCAGACGTCTCCTTCGTTCCCTCCCCTGTGAACTGAAGACTTCCCATCAGTGATGTGGATTCTTAATAACACAAAGTAGGATTTGTTACATGTGAGCAGCGTTATGTGTAACACCGGTATTTCATTCTAAGGAATATATAAACTAAGGAATTTCATTCTAAGGAATATATAAGCTAAGGAATATATAAACCAGAGAATTGATTAATCTTTTGCCTCAAAAATATGCTGGCCATTAAGAACTGATTACTCTAAAAAGAGAGAAATGATATGATTCTTAATCATTAAGCCTGGTAAGTTTGTCTGCCAAAGCTTGGAGAGTTGCTTGCCCCAATATGTATTTTTTGTTGTTGTTCCCTTTGTGTGTGTGCCCATGTGTGTTTATGTGTGTATAAGTGTTTTAATGTCAACTCCTTTTGTTGAACATATTATTGCTATTCAATAGGGATAGGATAGATCAGCTCTCCTTAACCCCTCACACCATGACTTACTGTTGTTATCACCCTACAATATTGTTGGCCTCAAAGTATGTAAGGGCAACATGATCTCATACTTGAAGGAAGTATTTACTTATTGTGTCTGGGAATAGGCATATCCAGAGACATATGTCTATATTTAATAACTTAAAGTGCAGAAATAGGAAATTAGGTTATATTTAAGGTTCAAAATTAATTTCCCTTTTATCTCCTCTTAGAAATATATGCTTCATTCTTACTTTATGCTGATTCTTTCCTATCAGTGATGTTGCCTGTATTTACTTCACTTAGTTCTCTATAGTCAGCTTCTCTGTATATTTTACAATTTGTCTATCTTTTCCCTTTTCAGTAGAGATGGTTCTATAAAGCATTGGATGTAGCACAAATTCAACTAAAACCAGTGTAATTAGCTATGATTCTTTATGTTCTGTACAAACTGCACTTGTCTTTGTGTGAAAAAATGCACTGCATAAATTTTTTCAAGCCTTCATCCTTTTGGGTCATGCACTTTCTGTGTCTGCTGGAACTTTGGGATTAATATTTTCAGTCTTTCTCAGATTTCCTTTGTTTGCATAAAATCCATGACTCACCACCATGATTTTTGGCCACAGAAAGAAAAGAAGCTGCTCTCTAATGAAAACACAGCCCTTTCAGAAAGCGTTCAAGAAAATGCTTTTTATGACAAGTGAATAAATAACCTGTAAAAGTCTTCACAATTGAGCATTATTAAGTTAAGCAGGCTTATTAAGATTCATAAAGCAATTAGAAGCATTAGGCTGAATTCTCTTGTCATTTTCTTGTGCTTGTCCAAATATTAAAGTCAATGGGAATTGTATGCTTTTGTCCATGGGTAAAATTGTGGCCCATTTGAATAAGAATAGCATCTGCAATTATACTACCTGAGATAGAAATTAAAAGGTCCATCAATTCTCATGCTTCAGAGAATAAAATTACAACCAGATGGTGCCAGAAAGTTTCTTCTGGGCATGAGGACTCACTAATGGACAGGTGCATTTTGACAATTTTCTTTTGGCTCCCTCCTCATAATGGCTCACATACACACACAGATGTGCCAAAGATAGGACACCAAAACAAACGGGACATTTGCATTTTACCAGGATGAAATCCTCCCATGGCCTAACATATTGAGACTTAGAGCTCTTAAGATGTGTGGAGAATTTCAGTAAAATAATTTTAGAATTTCATCCAACTCAGTGGCAATAAAACTTATCTTCTGCTTCTAAACTGACTGTTTTTGGCTTTACGTGTACCCTGATAATTTACCTTAAACTATATTCACCTCTGTGCATAACAATATAAGAAAACATTTTCTACGGGAAAAGAAAAACTCATTGGCGTTTAGAAAACTCTACCTCTAGATCTAAATAATCTATTAATTGCTACATATTCACTAAACATCCACTATTTTCTACATACACACTGTTTGGGTTTATGAAAACTACAGAAGAAAAATAAGATACCATACATTCCTTCAGGGAACTGAAAATTATCCTTTTGAGTTATGTAAGATTGGATGGTGTATAAATTTGATAGGAATCCAGAAAACAAATGTAGACTTAAGCAGTTGGGGAACTTCATGATTTTGTATCTGCAATTGTTAAGAACTATTAAAATACCAAGAAACGGTTATTTCCTTTTCTAATTTATTGTGAACCTAAAACTAAAGTTATTTATTTTTCTTTTAAAAAGTTCTGTAAACATTCCCAGTATAATGTTTTGTTAATTTAAGTGTTATTATTATATATTTGCATACTTTTATACTATAAAATTAATTTGAAATGTTGTTCATATTAATTTGCTTTATATTCCAAATACCCTGAGGAGAAGTATATTGCATTTATATTTTGAGAGTTTAATTGGACCCCTTCATATTGAAGAGATTAAGATAGTGTTAATCTTGTTTTAATAAACAAATTGTTTTCTAGGGAAAGTTGATCATATAGTCTTTTCTTTTACCCTCACAAAACCTTGCTTTAGAGCACGTATTTCTAATACTCAGTGCAAAGTTTTAGAGTTTATTTCTTAAGGTTATGACCAATTTTGCCATACAGTAATAAGTGAATCTGTTCTAAAATGTTGGTTTGTTTGGAAATGTCATACAAATTTAGCGCACATTGATTGTGCAATAATTTAAAAAAAGGGAAAATAGACCTCACACTGAAGGATCACTAATGGGCCCTGCCTTCCCTGGAATATATGATCAAAAGGTCATGAATATTTGACCTTGGCTACAAGTGTTACATACACTCATCACTCATATAAGGGATGCTCTTGGATATATGACTTGATAATCCAAAAGTAAAATCAACAATAGTCATAAAAGATATTTATATTTTGATTCACCTGTTTTGAAATAACTGAAAAACATCAATTATGTAAACATATTCTTCTTGAAGTAACTCATTTCTATCTAGGATACCTGTAATTACTTGAAAAATTTCCCTTGAAAATGAATCTGATTACCAGTGAATTTCAGCTTCTGGTCCTACTGTACATCCTGTAGAAATACTAGAAGGAATAGTCTTCTTGGCTACGGTAGCAGTTCCTTAAATATGAAGAAACCCATTTGAATACCTCAGATTCCTTTTTTTTTTTTTTTAAAGTGAAAGCTTTGCTTATCTGCTGGTGCCTGACTTACGTCCTCCGCTATGTGACAGAGGATGTCACAAGCCTGCATCTGACATTAATTTATATATTTATTTTTGCCGTGTTGGGTCTTCGTTTCTGTGCGAGGGCTTTCTCTAGTTGTGTCAAGCAGGGACCACTATTCATCGTGATGCGCGGGCCTCTCACTATCGCGGCCTCTCTTGTTGCGGAGCACAGGCGCCAGACGCGCAGGCTCAGTAGTTGCGGCTCACGGACCTAGTTGCTCCGCGGCATGTGGGATCCTCCCAGACCAGGGTTCGAACCCGTGTCTCCTTCATTAGCAGGCAGATTCTCAACCACTGCGCCACCAGGGAAGCCCCTCAGATTCCTTTAAACATTTCTACATCGTTTTATCATCATGGTCAACCTTTCTGGGCAAACATCCCTTTGTCCTTCATAAGTAGGGATCAATTAATTAAAAAAAAAGCATTTCAGTTATTCTAAACAATGATTAAAATATAATTAGAACAAAAATAATTAGAAAATTATTTTCTACCATAAAAGCAATGCCATTTTTATTAATGCAGCTTCTGTTTGGGTTTGCAGATTAAGAAGTCATTTCATGATGGTCACATTTCAATATCACAACACCCACAGATGTTCTTCACCTGAGCCATCCTAGGCTCTTTCACCCCATGATACCATAATCAAAGTTGATGTTTAATTCAAATATTTACATATATTTTTATAAAATGTATCTTGTTGATTTCATTTTGGTATTAGAGATTGTCAGGTTCATTTTAAATCCTGACTTAGCCATCTGTCATGTAAGCTGTCCCTCTCAGCTTCATTTAACTTCAGGCCTTAAGGCTCAATTCAGTTTATTCTTTTGCGACATATGTTTTAAAAAATACACTGAAGTAGTTCTCTACTGCATACCTCTCATCTAGATTTTCATAGTTGCTCAACACACTTTAAGAATGATTTTCAATTGAAGATTCAATTACATTTTCTTCAACTCACATTGTTCCATCATTTAAAAGATATCCTGAGGGCTCACTTTTAACCTCCATGCATATTTTATGAAAACAAAGTTTTCATGTATTACCCAGATAAGAGAGATCAAATAAAGTCATAGACAGATTAAAAAAACAAAATTTAAGTAATAGGATTCCATCATAGGTCAAAAAATAAATAGAAGGAAGGTTAGAATAAACGAGGTTGTTGACTTTTTTATGGCTGTGTTGGGTTTTCGCTGCTGTGCGCAGGCTTTCTCTAGTTGCGGCAAGCAGGGGCTACTCTTCGTTGCGGTGCCCAGGCTTCTCATTTCGGCGGCTTCTCTTGTTGCGGAGCACAGGTTCTAGGTATGCGGGCTTCAGTAGTTGTGGAATGAGGGCTCACTAGCTGTGGCTTGTAGGCTCTAGAGCACAAGTTCACCAGTTATGGTGCAGGGGCTTAGCTGTCCCACAGCATGTGGGATCCTCCTGGACCGGGGCTCGAACCCGTATCCTGTGCATTGGCAGACGGACTCTTAACCACTGCGCCACCAGGGAAGTCCAAGATATTTATTGACTATTTCCTTTCCTTCTCACTTTTGCCAATTCACTGTACTAAAATATGATGTTTAGTACTAGTATCTTACTAAACCAGTGTGGAGGTATTATCTTATAACTGGACCTAGGATATATATATTTTGTGTGTAATAACAATAAGGTGACTGAAATAAGAATAAGGACTGGGGAATAATTAAGTTAGTATCTAAAGCTATCTATCTATCTATCTATCTATCAACTATCTATGCATCTACCTATCTGCCATTCTGTCTATCCGTTTATCTATTCATCAATAAGAAATCTTAACCTATTGATTTGTCTGTCTTGATTTGCAGTAATATGTCCAATTAATTCTAATTCAATTTAAAAATCCCAGTTTAGATTTTAAAATTCTTTCCTTCTTGTTTAAGAATTTCATGCAATTTAGTGTTGAGATACTCTTTAATATTCTCTATATTATAAGTTGAAAAGTGGTCGGCCACCCATAGGCTTCCTCTGTCTAGAAGGCATACTTTTATGGCCTGATAAATGTTTTGAATATTGAGATTGTTCACATTCTAAAATTGAATTTTTGACATTTTTTGAAAAAAAAACTGGAGCATATGAAAATAGTATGCACAGTATTCCTCATGAAATTAATTTTTTGGCACTTAATAGATATACCTTTAAATTGGGTGTGAGTACTCCAGTTTAATTCAGTTGCAAGAATTTCTTATTGCTATACAGTTGGTCTATTTTTCTCATTCAACACATTTGTCTAATTTGTGTCAGAATTTGAACTCTGGTCTAATGCCAATTCCCACTTATTAAAAACAACATCTTCCTTAAAATTGACTAATTGATTGATTCATGTATCCATTCAGTGAAAAAATATTTATTAGATAATTTCTTGCCAGGCACTCTTTAGAGATACTGAAAGAGAAGATTTCATCCTGGTATTTGACAAAGGTGAGAGAGAATGTGGTAAAGGTGTAAGACTTGAGAAAAAGGTATAAGTCTGAATTTAGTAAACATTATCTTTACCACAGAAGCAGAGGAAGAGATAGTTCTCAAGAGGGAAAGCAACGTAGAGGTTGGTTAAGTGTTAGAAAACAAAAAGTTCTGTCTGAAACTAGGACAAAGTTTCAAGAATAAAGTCAATAGACTAGAACTGGGCTTTCCTGGTGGTGCAGTGGTTAAGAATCCCCCTGTCAATGCAGGGGACATGGGTTTGAGCCCTGGCCTGGAAAGATCACATATGCCACAGAGCAACTAAGCCCATGAGCCACAACTACTGAGCCTGTACCCTAGAGCCTGAGAGCCACAACTACTAAGACTGCGTGCCACAACTACTGAAGCCTGCATGCCTAGAGCCCCTGCTTTGCAACAAAAGAAGCCACCGCAAGGAGAAGCCCGTGCACCACAATGAAGAGTAGCCTCTGCTCACTGCAACTAGAGAAAGCCCATGCACAACGAAGACCCAACACAGCCAAAAATAAAAACAAATAATTTAAAAAATAGACTAGAACTGAAAAACAATAAAAAACAATAAGAGGGGCTTCCGTGGTGGCGCAGTGGTTGAGTCCACCTGCCGATGCAGGCGACACCGGTTCGTGCCCCAGTCTGGGAAGATCCCACATGCCACGGAGCGACTGGGCCCGTGAGCTATGGCCGCTGAGCCTGTGTGTCCGGAGCCTGTGCTTCACAACGGGAGAGGCCACAACAGTGAGAGGTCCGCATACCGCAAAAAAAAAAAAAAAAAAAAAAAGACAATAAGAAATTAAAATATGATTGATTTTTGCATTTTTAGAGTCTTTGATGACTTCCTTGAGAAGAAAGTTTTCAGTGTGTGATGGAGGCAGCGGACAGATTGCAGTGAGTCATTAAGAAATGTGAGGTTAGAAGATACAGATGAAGAATATATTCTCCTAGTTCAAGAAGAGTACTAAGGAGGCATGAGATGTTGAAGCTAGATGTGGCTAGAAACAAAGGGGAGAAATAGAAACTCCTTCATTTGCTAATGGGGAAGAAACAAGAAATCTATCTTTTGGAGGTACAAGAACAGAATATAATTGATGCAGCAAGGTCAATAAGAAGGGAACATAAGGATATTTACAGTACAAGCAGAGAAATGATATTTTTTCTCCTGAGAAAGAATCCTCTTCACCCCTGAAACTGGATAGAATGTGGTAGGGCTAGAAATAGATACATATAGGATTATTAGTATGAGCAGAGTGCAAGGAGTTGGAGGATTATTTTCAAGGAGATTGTACTATTATTTTATATTTAGAAAGAGCAATTCACTGAAAATGAACAAGATAACAGAAACTGAACCAGATCTTTTAGAATATGAGATGGAAGTCTCAAAATTTTAAGTTAGAGTTCAAGACAGTAACACAATGGATATGTCATATCAATCCTGATATACCTTGAACAGTTATGGAACTGAAATATAGTCAGTTTTTGTTTAAGCCACTGTTGTTTGAACTTTTGTTTTAGAAGTTGAAACTATATTAGTCACTAAAATATTCCATGGAATTACAGCTGCATAGTCAATGGACTAGAGAAGCAGTTAAAGTGCTTTTCTAGATTCACTATCAACCACTAGAAAAATGGTTTATATTGTCTTATATCATTGCAAGAAAGGGAGTACTATTAGCAAAGGGATGTAGGAGTACTAGATACAGCAACAACAAAATAGATTTTCAACTTACAGTGTCCTTACTATGTGCCAGACTTTTTCTAAACATTTTATATTAGTTACTTTCATTTCCATGAAGTAGATATTATTAATTCCTCATTTTATAGGTGAGAAAATCAAGGCATACAGAGGTAAATAATTTGCTTAAAATAGATTTATAATCAGGAAGTCTGGCTCTAAATTCAATGATTTTAACCACTACCATATTCTTTCTCTCTCTCTCTTTCTCTCTCTCTCTCTAGCTGTTTTAGGGAGTAAAACAACTAGTTCAAATGTAAAATAATTCTGTACTTTTTTAATAATTGAAAATGCATACATACATACGTAGTAGAGTGCTTTTTTCCAGAGTGTTCAGGAGCTGATTCCTGAATTATGCAGGGTGAATGGCTTCATTATACAGGAATTGGTGTTCTGTTGGGTGTATATAGCAGAAAAACAGGGAAAAAATGAATTGGGGAGGGTGAAAAACATAATTTTTGGGTTGTTGGAGAATATTATACAGATTGTATAGGAAAGAAAATGCATGCAAGGAAACAGTGATAGTTTTGAAGAAAACTGTGCCTCAATGTACTAGAAGACTAAAAGGAGTAGAAACTGAATGAACTATAAAAGTAAGAGGAAAGGATATCAGACCTGATGGTTTTAAGCATGGAAAATCATGCTAAAATTCATACTGTGGTCATGGGTATGGAAGCTGTGGTCATTGAAACAGAAGAGGTAAAGGCACTATAGGGCACTATTGCTGAACTAGTCAGCATAGTTTTTTTTAACATATTTTTTGGAGTATAATTGCTTTATAATGCTGTGTTAGTTTCTGCTGTATAACAAAGTGAATCAGCTATATGTATACATATATGTCCATATCCTCTCCCTCTTGAATCTTCCCACCCTCCCTACCCCACACCTCTAGGTGGACACAAAGCACAGAGCTGATCTCTCCATGGGTTGCAGCTGCTTCCCACTAGCTATCTGTTTTACATTTGATAGTGTATATATGTCAATGCTACTCTCTCACTTTGTCCCAGGTCACCCTTCCCCCTCCCTGTGTCTTCAAGTCCATTCTCTACATCCGTGTCTTTACTCCTGTCCAGCCCCTAGATTCGTCAGAACCATATATTTTTTTTTAGATTCCATATATATGTGTTAGCATACGGTATTTGTTTTTCTCTTTCTGACTTACTTCACTCTGTATGACAGACTCTAAGTCCATTCACCACACTACAAATAACACTTTCGTTACTTTTTATGGCTGAGTAATATTCCATTGTATACATGTGTCATTTATTTTGAGTTGTTTGAAAAATACAGTTACGTTGAATTTGGTGGCAGTTTGTTTCACTGATAGAGAATTTTATGTATTCATAGGGTAACTTAAAATTTGATTTTGTAAATCTAACTTTTATCAATTGGTACACCTTCTAAAGATTACAGTAACAAAGAAAAAGTCTGAATTTTCCCCTTTTGTATAAAAATTTTGAAACTAGATGGAAGATATTTCTTTAATTTTTCTTTGCACAAGCTAAATACATACATTTGTCCCTGCCCAGGTTTGATGTTATGATTAACATAATGGAGGGTAACATTGTGATATGGGAAGAGCATAGACTTTGAATCAGGACAAATCTGATATTTTAAAAAATATATTATATGATTGATCTTAATCTCCCTCAGCCTCAGTTTCCTCATTGTTATATGAAGGTTGTTATTGTGGCAGACACTATTGACTGTCTATCCTATAGCAAAACTTGACTCCCTTATTCCTAGCTAACAGAATCAGTTCCTCAAAGTAGAGGTCAAATGTACTAAAAACTCACTTTTTAGGGTCCCTGTACCTACAGTTTGCCTATGTGATCCAATCATAACCAATTATTTTGAGAGATCTGTGTGGTAAAATGCTTCTGGAAAAGATGCTCCTCATGAAAAAGCAGAGAAAAAGAAAGGATTTTTGCCTTTGACACTGCCTAGAGTGTGTTTGATGTTGAATATTTCTACCATCATTATATAAACAAAAGGAGCTATTGTTGATATGTTGAGGATGGAAACTGAAATTAATCTGGAAATACCTACCTCTAGTTATAGTGTTAGTGAAATGATTATATGTCTCACTGTAATCCACTTTTAATAAGATGTTTTATTACTTGCAGCTAAGTATTCAAACTGGTGAAATGATTTACATGAAAAAGAAAATGTAAAATACATTGGCAGCACAGCTGATATTGAAAATTTTAAAATAGTTTTATCAATTTTATGTAATGCAGATTTAACTGAAGACTACAAATGTTGCCTATGTGCAATGCAATATAATTCATCATTTCATCATGATCTACACTTGTATTAATGACACCTATAATTCAATAATCAATAAATTGGCTTTTAAAGCAATCATAATATAATGTTGGCCTAACAGTAAGCTTGTTCAATAGGATAAAAAATTCAAAAAAAATCTGCGTTAAGATTAAAAGAGAAGGTGAAGTAGAAAAGTGGTTATATTTACATAAATTTAGAAGGACACATTTCAATCAAATAGTAAGAATTTTGGTCAAAAAATAAGATACATACGTAGATAGATAAATATTAAGTGTTTTTGTCACCAAAAAAGAGGACAGGAGGAAATTTTTGTGACAAAAAAAGGTAAAAATAAATCTACCTTTAAAAATTACTGCAAAATGTTTTCTCTCTTCATTAAAAAAATAACATAATCTTACTCTTCTAAAATAATGGCAATATATTTTCATATACTGTTCATTTACAAATGAAGATAAGATAAATGCATTATTTATCATTATTATTTCATATATGAATGCAAAGTGTACTAGTTGCCCTGAAGAGTAAATCCTTTTCTTTTCAAACATCTCACCCTACATTTTAAACAGAAACTTAAGAAGCAATTAACAGTGACAACTTTTACTCCATAGCTTTGAAGTGGAAAATGAGAATATGATTCGAGTCTCTGTGCTGCATAACAGCATTTTTAATGTTCCAGTTTGAACTATAGATCCTTCAGCAAGCAGAATAAATGTGCTATTTGGGGGCCTCCAGCCCACTTCTAGGAAGATAATGGGCTAATCATTTCCTGGAAAATGCCAGAGTGTTTTCCCAGAAGATATTGGTAACAGCACTGCAGCTTCAATTATAAATGCTTCCATTCTTCTAGCTATGAGTTCAATCCTGAGAGTCAGTTTTACTTCCTTCCTCAAAAGCCCTTTGAAATCTGGGGTCGAGACATAGAGATTTCACCATACCTCTAATAAACTGGTAGATTATTATACAATCTAATCAATAAAAGTGAGGATACTATCTCCCCTAAACATTAAGCTCTTGCCAGCAATGAAAAGTAGTAATTGTAAAGTTGCTGATATTGGTAACTAAAATGCCACCTTCTAGGATAACTCACATGTTCCTCATATCAGTTCCTAGTAAAAGCAGAGAAAGTATGTGCCCGGGGGAAATTTGGAAGACTAAGTTCCCCATATTTGTATAAATATCTCAAAGGACCCAGGAAAACCTTGGACTCAAAAATGAATTTGGTTATTTAACCTGAATGTTTGAAAGTCTTTAATATAATTTATTTCAGAGTAAGAAATGACACATTTTTCTGTCTCCATGTGTCATACACATATAGTAATCTCTTTCCATATATGTGAGTTTGCATTGGAGAAAAGCTGGAGGTCATTGAATTGTTTTATTTTAGAATTAAATATTCTAATGCTGAGTGTAATTGTATTTAAGAATGAATAATATAGATTTTTATTAAGGAAAATTTGGTTGACTAATAATCAGTAATATCTTTTTTTTTTTTTTTTTTTTTGTGGTACGCGAGCCTCTCACTGTTGTGGCCTCTCCTGTTGCAGAGCACAGGCTCCGGAAGCACAGGCTCAGCGGCCATGGCTCACAGACCTAGCCGCTCCACGGCATGTAGGATCTTCCCGGACTGGGGCACGAACCCGTGTCCCTTGCATCGGCAGGCAGACTCTCAACCACTGCGCCACCAGGGAAGCCCCAGTAGTATCTTAAAAAGAATTTTTATGTACCCATCCATGTCCTACCTTTCCAGCCAGAGATGCTTCCTAGTGAAATTAGCCTTTGCTTCTTTTTTACTTTGACATATGATTTTGAAATGTACTTATTGACTGCTAGATAGAATAAATGAGTTAAGAGACATGTGAGTTACAGAGATTGTTCCTTCAAACCATCAAATGGAGATCATGTAAAATTCTCTCTGATTACCCATAAAAAAACATTGTTTATACTCATGTTTTACTTAAACTATATTTTACTTACTTCTTTTCTAGTTCATTTAAATCCAATCTTATTTCATATCATTTCATACAGTAATTAATATGGTAATGAGCACATAAAAAGTGCTTAATATATTTTTGTTGAAAGGAATTAAGAATCTCATAAAGTTGAACAGAGAATTGATCCAAGAGTTAAAGGCCTGGCTGCTATTCCTGGCATTGCCTCTAATAGTATGTTGTTTAATTTTGTTTAATTTATTGTTATTATAACTTTTAACTGGCTTTGCCTTTTAAAAGTCCTGATGAATATAGGCTGGGTTGTTAATCTGAGGACATATGCTGGCTACTGTTTTATTAAATAATACATCAATTCAATAGTTTCTAATAAAAACTAGTGGAATTCTTAAGAAAGGAATAAAGAGATAAAGATGCTCAACATCATTAATTATTAAAGAAACGCAAATCAAAACTACAATGAGGTATCACCTCACACTGGTCAGAATGGCCATTATCAAAAAATCTAGAAAACATAAATGCTGAAAGGGTGTGGTGAAAAGGGAACCCTCTTGCACTGTTGGTTGGAATGTAAATTGATACAACCACTATGGAAAACAGTATGGAGGTTCCTTAAAAAACTAAAAATAGAGCTACCATGTGACCCAGCAATCCCACTACTGGGCATATACCCTGAGAAAACCATAATTCAAAAAGAGACATGCACCACAATATTCATTGCAGCACTATTTACAGTAGCCAGGACATGGAAGCAACCCAAGTGTCCATTGACAGATGAATGGATAAAGAAGATGTTGCACATACATACAATGAAATATTACTCAGCCATAAAAAGAAATGATACTGAGTTATTTGTAGTGAGGTGGATAGACCTAGAGTCTGTCATACAGAGTGAAGTAAGTCAGAAAGAGAAAAAACAAATACCATATGCTAACGTATATATATGGAAACTGAAAAAAAGAAAAAGAGAGAGACACAGGAATAAAGAGGTAGACATACAGAATGGACTTGATCACATGGGCTGGGAGGGCAAAGTGAGAGTAGCATCAACCTATATACACTACCGTATGTAAAATAGTTGGATGATGGGAAGGAGCAGTATAGCACAGGGAGATTGACTCGGTGATTCATGACCACTTAGAGAGGTGTGATAGGGCAGGTGGGAGGGAGGCTCAAGAGGGAGGGCATAAGGGGATATATGTATAGGTATAGCTGATTCACTTTGTTATACAGCAGAAGTTAACACAACATTGTAAAGCAATTATACTCGAATAAAGATGTTAAAGAAAAGTAAAATAAAATAAAATGATCTTACTCAAAAAGAATCTCTAGTAAAGACAAACACTAACATTAAAGCTACCTTTGAAAATGGAAATCCAAACTATTTAAGAAAACAGGAGTGTAAGTAAGTAGTATTTCAAACTAAAAAGTTTTTTGTAATATGTTGTTTAAACTGTTTGTTAAAAAATAGTGATTTTAACATTATAAATATGCATTACCTTTTTTTGTTTCATGAAAAAATTGTATATTGGATAGTCTAAAAATTTTAAACTATACTCTTGCTGGATAGATGGATTTTTTTTTTCTTAAGTTGGATATTGCCATACATTTGTGCATGGCAGTTTTAAACCTAGAAATAAATAGCCATCCAAGTTAATATTTCAATGAAGAGAAAAATAAATATGTTTTTGTACGTGAAATGACTTGCAAATTGTGCCATCGAAAGATCACTACAGCCAAGTGTGAAATGTATCCAAGGAGGAGGATGACATAGGGAAACATTAAAGTGGTGAGAAAAAAGCTATATATTTAATTAAATCCATTGAGTGTATGTGTGTGTGTGTGTGTGTGTGTGTGTGAGTGCACATTAACATCATTCTATAACTATGATTCAGAATGATCTATTTATCCAATGTGGTAGAAATATGATGAAGGAAAGAAGAAAGAGGATTAAGATTCTTATCTTTCATATGAAGTCTATATAGATGCTAACCTCCACTTAAAAATGCTATTTTATTTGTTATAAAATTATCAACATAGCCACTAAAACAAAGTAAAGTATATATACAAATTTTACACTTCTGGTGGAATAAACAAGAAAACAGCTTAACAATTTAACAAAAGTAAGAATATTTTAAAAAGGAAAGTAACAAACTTAAAAGGATGACAAAGAGAAAAGATTAACAACAACAAAAAGAAATTTTAGAAACATGTGACTTGCCACAAGAACTTTTAATGGACTGTATTTTCTTATGAAAAATCAGACATTTGAGAATTGGTAAAAGCTTCATTCTAGGTATATGCTGCTTAACACACAGATAAATGTTAAAAAACAACTTTAAAAAATTGAATATAAAAGCTGGAAAAAGGTACAACTGACACATATTCAAAATTAGTAATTTCAAATATGTTAAATGTTGATTTGTAGAAATGTTGATTTGTAGAAATATAAATTAAGTAAAATACAGACTATGACCTCTTATACAATTATTAAGTAGAAGGGTTTACAAATTACTCTAACGTGGGGAAACTTCATAAGTATTAAGTATAAACATGCTACAGAGTAGTATGTAGATTGTGATCTGACATGTCTTATCAAATTATTATGTCATTATCTATATACACATATATGCCATAAATGTGAAGCCATCAAAACAGGGTAAAGAAGCTATATCCCTTACTCTTGGCCTTTATGGAGTTGATTAGAATTATTTAGAAGAAAAATGGTTAGCATGTCAAAAAAAAACTTAACAATTTGCTGTATACATGAGATGCTGTTTTTTTAATACAAAGTGACTCTGTTTCAAAATACAATAATAGAAAGATTATACCTAGCAGTAAAAAGGGAAAAAGAACTAGGATTTGAAATGCCAATATCAGACCATCTTGGGGAAAAATTAGTCTGAAAAAGTGGAACCTTCTACAACACAAACCATAACATCAACAATGGAGATCTTTCATGAAATTTCTTGTAATAAGTAATGTATCTGCTAAATATAAAATTGATAAAACATTGAGGGAAACAGGAAAATGGAGAGAAACATCACAGTAATTTAAGACTCAACTGATTCCTCTTCATCCTGTTGTGAAGAATGCTGAGTTTCCTCTAAAATTTTTATTTCAAAAGTTTTCAGTCCCAGTTGCTTGATATTGCAGTATCATAAGTCTCATAGTTTCTGTTTGAGAACAACCCATTAAAGAACAAGACTGGCTTAGCTTCATTATATCATGTATTATATCACTCTCCCATCTGGCATCTCCATTGCCATACTTCACAGCTGCTTTCTCCTAAAACTGGAAAATAACTGATACTATTCAGTCCTCTCTGCTGGGTAGAGGTGAAGTGGAGTTGAATATGATCTATCTTGATCTATGAATTTTCAGTCCCATTTGTTCTTCTTTTTGTTCCCTGTCATTTTTCAAATAATTGGTTCCCCATCATCTATATTACTTTTATCTTCTCTTTTTGTGACTCTGTCATTTGTATCTGTAACCAAAACCTTGAGCATTGAAAAGCCATCCTCATCTTATTTTCTTGAACTATTCCTCACATTCAGCCTAGTGAGATACTCAGTCATACTAATAAGTGGGTCAGTCTGAGTTCATTCAAAACATCCATTTAGTCAAAAAAGCAATTCCAAAGTCACTCTTCTGAAGAGGGTAATTCCACCCAGGTGTTATCATGTACCCAGTTCAACATCTAACCATTGTGGTCCTGCTTAGCCAGGCTTCAATTGCTGGAAGGGTCACTGTTTGTCTGTTTGTTTATCTTAGAGCTCTAATTTCATACAGTTCTGGCACCTGTTCTTTTATAGTACATTTTATAACTTTCTCCTCTACAATAACTGCCACTTCAAAATTATTTTAAAAATATTTTCTTTAAATATTCAATTAAGTCTTTTTTAGTTATTCCACTAATTCAAAAGAAATTCCCTACTATATTTTTTAGTATTGCATCTCTATTTGTAAAGTCATAAGAATGTCCTAAGTCAGACTTTCTCTGTAGATATCACCCCAATTACTTATGGGGAGGGGGAAGGGCAAGCTGTGACAAAGTGAGAGTGGCATGGACATATATACACTACCAAACGTGGAATAGATAGCTAGTGGGAAGCAACTGCATAGCACAGGGAGATCAGTTCAGTGCTTTGTGACCACCTAGAGGGGTGGGATAGGGAGGGTGGGAGGGAGGGAGACACAAGAGGGAAGAGATATGGGAACATATGTATATGTATAACTGATTCACTTTGTTATAAAGCAGAAACTAACACACCATTGTAAAGCAATTATATCCAATAAAGATGTAAAAAATTAAAAAAAATGAAACAAAAGTAAACTAAACAAAAAAGTAAGCTAGTCTCTTAATTTTTGCAACTTGTTTGGAGCTCATTCTTCCATCTGGATCCTATAATATTTTGTAATGCATAATATATGTTGCTTTTTATCAATCTCAAAAATATTTAATTACAGATTTAAGATAGGCTATCTTTTGATATTACTCCTGTGGTTCTTTTCATGAATGTTTAGTTTGGACTCTAATACTTCAGAACTCCTCTTGAGTAAGTCCCTCTCTTTTAAAATATACTAACCAGATTTGTTCTTTGTTCTTTCTAATGCTACCACCATCTCCTGAACCTTATTATTTTTTTAATGTTCATTTGAAACAGACTTTACTTTCTTGTTTGTTTGTTGCTTAACATTTTTGCACTGTTCCCATGCCAACCTGAATCCCACTATTAAGGCATTTCAAGTACAGAAGTACAGACTTTCTTTACTGATTATATGCTTCCTTTACTAATATAATGCCCGTTGGATTGTGAAAATATCATTCAAATTTTCCTTCACCTTGGTCAACTTACGTGATGAAATTCTTTTATAAAAATGCTTTTTGTACATTTTACTCAATGCTTTATAAAATTCACTATAATCTGGGTTATCAGTATATAGGACCAAATATAAACAATAGTGATAGCAGTTAGAATTTGGGCTAGATATATAGAGGTCAAAATCTAGGCATAGGTACTGGGATAATTTGTCCCTAGTTTTTAATTTTTTTTAAAACATCTTTATTGGAATATAATTGCTTTACAATGTTGTGTTAGTTTCTGCCATACAACAAAGTGAATCAGCTAACTAAATGAGGGACAGTTGGTTTTGGTATTATGGTTTTGATGGCAGAATAACATTCATCTTTAAACAGCACCAAATAACAGAACATGAAAAATTCCTACAATAATAATCCAACTTTTGTGGCACGTAATCCTCTCTCTCTCTCTCTCTCTCTCTCTCTCTCCATATATATACATATATATATATGAATATATATATATATTCTTATCTATCTTCTAAATCCTACATATATATATATATATATATTTAATTCTCACTCATTTATGTCCAACAATGTTGATGAGAGTCCTAAAGGAAAATGAAAACCTCTGTTTTTTCAATATAAGCCTTTTTCAATATGCTGCAATCACCATAAACCAAAGAGCCTTAACCTCTC
Source organism: Stenella coeruleoalba (assembly GCF_951394435.1). Classification (NCBI taxonomy): domain Eukaryota; kingdom Metazoa; phylum Chordata; class Mammalia; order Artiodactyla; family Delphinidae; genus Stenella; species Stenella coeruleoalba. The sequence goes on along the minus strand of NC_137159.1, from coordinate 17,385,691 downwards.
CACATGATGTATCAATTCAAAATATCTATCCCTATATTTAATCTTAAAGGAAATTTTATTGGAATATTAGCAAAACAATAAATTTCTTCCAATTTCTAACCAACAAATAAATGGGTAATGGAGATTATATGTGTTGCCAAGGGAGTATAATATTTAATATCTGACCTGTACTGAAGAACATAGCTTAAGACTCACATCAGAAATGGAATATTATATTATTCTACCCATCATTCTCCCCAAAATACTTAAACTAGAATTTAGGACCCACAGTTAGGTTTATACTTGATATAGCAGTCTCCTTACGATCTTATAAGAGAATTGGCACTCCATTCCCTCATGTATGTGGCCAATGTTAAGATCTCTCTGTTTGCTGTGTATATATGTATATACATAGATGAGAGAGATAGAGACAGAGACAGGCAGAAACAAAGAGAGAGACAGATAAAGATTTATTTTGAGGAATAATTTCACACAGTTGTGGAGACGGACAAGTCTAAAATCTTCAGGGCAGACTAGCAGGCCAGAGACCCAGGGAAAAGTTGATGTTGTAGCTCAAGTCCTAAAACAGTCTGGAGGCATAATTCCCTGTAATAGAAGGACCTCAGTCTTTTTATCTTAAGGTCTTCAACAGATTGGATGAGGTCCACTCATGTTGTAGTAGGTAATTTGCTTTATTCAAAGTCCACTGATTTAAGTGATAGTTTAATCTAAGAAATACCCTGACAGTGACATCTAGATTGTCATTTGATTCAATATCTGGGTGGCATACCTAACTATGTTGACCCATAAAATTAACTATCACACTTGAGAATATGATTATTCCCTATTTATTTAGTCTATAACAGGTCAAATTTATAAACAGTAAATATTTAAAAAAAATAAGATAATCTACTAGGTATATTACAAACAGTACACTCTTACAATCACACAGGCACACATATGTATGATCTCATAAAACATAAAAACTATTTTGTAATCTGCTTTACAATAACTTCTTATTTCTTCTATTTTTGAAAAATATGTCACCTTGGATTTATTATTTACATGATTGTTAAAGTAAATAAAATATAGTGTTAATACAAATAAACTGTTCAGATAGACTGGTTACTAATACACAGGTTGATACAGACATTTTAATTATGTTTCCTACATAATTAGATCTATGAATGATAAAAAGTAAAGTAATGATGAAGAATTAAATATTGGAGAAGCCGTTGAATTCTTCATAATCAAACATAATCAAGGATACAGGATCTGAGTTCACTTATCAATATTTTAAAATTATCTCCACTGTTCTTGTGGTTTTAATCATTATATTTTAAATTATAGTGGGGCATGAAGAAGTAGCAGAAATAAGTACCTGGATCAGTAGACATATTTAAAGATCAGATATGCTGGTCTTACCTATTTTCTGCTCCTTCCCTAGAAAATGTGGAAAGAAGAGATAAGCCTTTTGTATTTAAAATATTCAAAAGCATTTGATGTCCAGACAACATGGTATAGACTCTTCCATGCTAAGTGGAATTCTAAATCCTGGAAACATGTCAGGAGACAACCAAAGGAGAACTCTGAAAGGTCCAATGACTAGTTGAACTGGTTAGAGATCTCAGGGTTAAAGGAACAACATAGCATCAGGTGTCTCACCACTCTCACAGAGCAGAACAAGGTGGCCCAGGCCTCATGTTTTGTCATCTCCAACTTAGCAATTGAAGATGACCCTAAGAATGAACAGGAATTCTACCAACAAATTTGTGAGCCTGGTAGCACTGGCAAGAGGTGTTAGTTGAGAGCCTCACTGAAAGGGTAAGCTCTCTTCTTTCTTCCCTACCCTTATATCTGGGTCTGAGATCCAACTTCCCTATACAGAATCACGAAGCAACTAGGCATCATCATCAAGGGGTTTTGAAACAACAGTAGCAAGCTCAGGAGGTCCTCTCTATCCTCCAGACACAGAACAAATCATACCATAACATGTGGCATGCATGGGCAACCTCTCTGTTACTCTTGCACCCCAAATTTCCCTTCCCATGTGTACAGACCAGGTGACAAAAACAGGAGCGATCCTGCCACAAGAAACAGCCAGGTCTAGGTAGCCTCTTTGTTCCTGTGAGCTGGAGATTTTTTTTCTGTATCTATGGCTACCAGGTGTGCCATCCTGGGGAAAATATTTCCATTCCTACAGGCAGGAAGATCAGCGAACTGTGGGAGCCCAAGCAACATCAGATAAATCAAACAGAAATAGTAACGCTGCAAAGGCTCTGAAAATTTATCATTGGAAGTCCAAAAGGTTGGCCAAATACTGTATGTTAAACTCAAAATTAAAGATTTAAATAGAATCCAGAATTCCCAATAGAAAAAAAATATCCATGCTGCAAGGAAAATAACACTTTGTGTGCGCACACACACACACAGAGGTAAATTAACTTTAACGACAACAGGCAATTAACTGATGTCAATACTTAGATGAATCAGATACTGGAATTATCTGACAAGGATTTTAAAGCAGTCATCATAAAAGTGCTTCAGGGCTTCCCTGGTGGCGCAGTGGTTGAGCGTCCGCCTGCCAATGCAGGGGACACAGGTTCATGCCCTGGTCAAGGAAGATCCCACATGCCGCAGAGTGTCTGGGCCTGTGAGCCATGGCCGCTGAGCCTGTGCATCTGAAGCCTGTGCTCCACAACGGGAGAGGCCACAACAGTGAGAGACCTGTGTACTGCAAAAAAAAAAGTGCTTCAACAAATAATTGCAAATTATTTTAAAACAAATAAACAAAAAGGTAACCTGAGGGTAAGGTGAAAATAATTGAGACTAGAATCAGTAAACTTGAGGACAGATAATAAAATTTAAGCAACCTCAACAACAGAGAGGAAAAGATGGACAGGAAAAAGGGAGCATCAGGGATCCTTAGAACAATAAATAATAAAAGAGCCAACATTGGCATCATTGACAGAAAAGAACTAGGGCTGCAAGAATATTCAAAGAAATAATGGCTGACTATTTTCCAAATTTGATTAAAGAAATAAACCTACACATTCAAGATGCTGAGTGATCCAAATACAATAAACTCCCCTAATTCATGACAAAATGCATCATAATTACATTTTTGAGAACAAAAGACAAAGCAAAATTATTGAAAGCAGCCAGATAGAAAGCATGTGTTACCTCTAAGGACACATTAATGTGAATGACAGCAGATTTCTCATCTAAAACCACTGAAGGCAGAAGGACATGGAATATTTTTTCAAGTATTGAAAGCAAGGTCAACCACAAATTCTATATTTGGTGAAACTCTCCAGAATAAAGAGGGAATAAAGACATTCTTAGATTAAAATATATATATATATATATTTTTTTTTTTTCTATCAGAGCAATCGTTAAAGAATGTCTAAAAAAAGGTTCTTCCAACAGAAAGGCAATAATAAAAGAAGAAATCTTGGAGCACCAGGAAAGATGAAAGAATGACTAAAACAGCAGAAATACACATATGAACAATAGACTATCCTTTTCCTCATCTATCTGATAATCATGTTTGATGCCTGAAACAAAATATAACACCATCTGATACTAAAGACCATGATATTTGTAAACAAGGATGATAAAAGGACCTAAAGGGGAGTAAGTTTTCCACACTTTACTGTTATCAAATATTTTAATGTTCTAATATTTTATTGTTATATAATATTGTTACCAGATGACTGTGATAGTTAAATTAGGTATACTCTAATACTGAGTGACCACTAAGAGAAATATACAAAGATATACACCCTACAAATAAAGCAATATGGAATTCTAAAAAGTTCAAGAATCAGAGAATTGTAACAAGAGAAAGGACTCTGATATATAAAATATAAATCAGGTAATGCAATGGAACTAAAATTCTTAAAACATAATATTAATATCTGGAGGATGGATGAAGAACAGCTGAAATTTTGTTCTTATAGGGATGCAATCAGTAAACATAACTTTTATTATAATTAGCATAACGCTTCTGTCACAACTGTAGGAGACACTCAATCAAATTGCAATGGTTTATTGGTGAAGTTTCATTCTAGTAATTAAAAAATAAAAAGAAAAGTAAAAAGAAAACACACAAACAAGAAACATAGTTAAAAGCCACCATATAATTGAAAAATTCTCCAACAAGAAAGACAGAGACCAACACAAATACATGGGAATAAACATAAAGAATAAATTCATAAAAATATGACTCATTGCAGGAAGATTACAACATTTTTAAAAAGAGATCAGCAATTTTTTTTATTATTTCAAAAAATAGAAAATACTCTAAAAGGAAAATACATACACAAAAAATATTTCTTTAAAGTGAAAAACATAACATTGCTTAATTAAAAAACAAAACAAAACAAAAAACTACAGAAGGTTTAGGACAATATAGTTGAAAAATATTCTCTGAAAATATAACCAAAGAACACAGAAATTGTATGAGAAAAAGTTAATACAAAATGAGTTAAACAGGCTCTAAGGAATTACAATATCTAAAAAAATGAGGTTCCAGAAGAAAAGGAAAAATAGTAAGAAGGATATCATAAAATAAATATTACAGGAAAATTTTCCTAAACTAGAGTATACAAGTTTGCAGATGAGAGAGGCCCACTGTATTAACATATATTATGTGGAGCACAGGGTGCTGGATGGTGAACCACTGTTCAACAACTGACCACAAGAGAAATTGAAATAGAGAAGTGTCCTGGACTAAGGGCAAATTGGTCAATTTAAATCAAAAGAGCACAGTTTCAGTAAGCCCCACATGGGTCTTACCTAAGGGGAAAATAAGGCATACAGGCACTGGGGAGTGGAGGAGACTATTGATCGCAAAGGCTGTTGAAAAAATCATATTAAGACCTTATATAATTTGCTTGTGACTCTGTGGGCTCTATCTAAGTTTAAGCTAAAATACCTTTGTTCAGCTCACAAGAAACATCCTGACCAGGCCCACCTGTGAATGGTTGCAGGGCAGAAGAAATCAGCAATCCCCTCTGGAGTCTGGCCTAAACCAGGAAATATTTGCAACAATTTATCACTTTTTTTTTTACTTTACCTCCTCACCTCCCTCCTCTTTATTCTATAAAAGAAACTAGCATCCAAACCCTAGCAAGATGGTACTTTGGGACCCTAGTCCACCATCTTCTCGGTGTGCTGGCTTTCTGAGTAAAGTTGCTCTTCCATGACCCAGTACCTTGTCTCTCAATTTATTGGCTTTTTGTGTGGCAGGCAGTACGAGCTTGGATTCAGCAACAATTATGAACAGGAAATGGACTGGCCTTGTTATAGCTTAAAGAACAAAAATAATCTTTTATTTATTATATTCTGTACAAGAAGGAAATAGAGTGGCCTTATATTGCACTATCGTGTTCTGAAGTCAACGTTCTATTGGGAGATATTGGGCATGAATACATTCCTTAGAGTGGTGGTGCGATTCCCTTGATGGAATTTCCTTATCTTGGATCATAATTACCATCATTCTTGAACTATTGATGAACAATCAGAAAAGAGGACTGTGGAGGTTGGGCTTAAATTAAAGGGAGGGTGAATTTCCCTCTGGGACTTCATTCTCAAAATGTAGTCTGAGGAATAGGCAAGTGCTAATTATTGTTTTGATGGGGATAGGGGATCTTTGCAACAAGTGGAAGCACATTAGTGGGATAAAGAGCTCAAATTAAGTTAAACCTGGGTTTCTGAGCCATAAAATAGCCACATATTTACTGACAGTGTTGTATTTCCATGCTTGTAGTAAAAAGTAGCAATATGGTATCCGTAATCACTGTAGTGATTTAAGGGAAAGATCTGTGACAGTATTTGGAAAAACAGAGTAAAGAAAAGAGCATAAATAAGAAGGATGTAATCAGATGTTTAAATGCACCAATGAGGATCTACCCAAGAATCTCAAAAATTCTAGAAGGAAAACCAAACTAACTTTCCTGTGTAAAGCAGCAAGAAGTTCTGCAGACATTGCAATTTACTTTATTGAGGGGCATGCTAATTTCACAATTTGATGAAATTGGAACACAGAATTATGAGAGGATTAAAAAATTTCATAGACAAAATTATTTTTTATAAAAAAGTACATTCAACCACAAGTGAATATGCATTTGAAGTCAAAAGTCTTGCACAGAAGGACTGCATAAAAATTGAAAATTACCTAGAGATTTTTTTTTAGGTAAGAGGGCAGCAAATTTATTTTTCATTTTTCTACACCTACAAAACTGGAAAAATGCCTTAGATTTAGCATCATTTCCCATTTTTACTAATAAACCATCATCCAGACTTGTAATTTCACATTACTCTCTTTCACTGGAATGGGTCCTATATTTCATTTTCATTTTGTGCTTAACTACCATCAGGAATCCACATTTTCTAGTGGTGTTTGGCTTGTGGGTGTTTAATTCAGGGGCAGGAATTCTTCTCACAACCTGATAGCTTTCAGTCCCTTCAATCCTTCTGCTTTGTTCCTTCAGTCTCTACCCTGGTACCCCTTCATGCTTGTGATATTTTGATTGATTGATGCCACTAACAAAAATAAAACCAGGACAGAACTCTTCTTCCTAAGATGATTCAGTCATCCATTTCAGTTTAGTATTTGCTCCCTCCCCCATATTTACAAGCTTTCCAATTCTAGAGCATTAACACTGAACTTCCAGGAAACAAAAAGTGGCTGGTCATTTGACCAGTTCGCAAAAGTATTCCATTGGGAATATTTACCAGGGTATTTTAAGCACTCATTTAGAAAACAGTATTGAGAAACTCATTTGGAATAAATTCCAATTATAGTAGAGCAGTCCACAGTCCAAATATTCTTGAACTCTCAAATACTCAGCATCATTAAATTTACCTCCTTCACCAGCTAAACATTAGTGGAGTCATCTGCTGAGTCATTAAGATAGAACATTAACAAAAACAAACAAAAAATGATAAAATGTTGATGTGTTTTCAAAGTTTCCTAATTTAAACTTTGTGTCTAATTTGCTTCTGTTGATATATATGAGCTCCTGGCCTCCAAATGGTCTTTAGAGTTTGCTCAGTAACAGGCTTCACAATTTACTACGAACTTGATAGCATTTTTAATTTAGTGAAGAAAAACTGTAATACAATGGTGTCCCTAAAGAAAAAATAGTATCATTATTTAGCGGGTTTTAAAGTTCTCTAATGAAATCAATTCCAATTTACGCTCCTTTTGCAATATATAACTTTCTTTAAAGCATGAATGTTTAGCTGCTTGTGATAGTGGTATCTCATGCTTCCTCTCACAGTGTTCTGGCTAATGCGATTGATAATTCTAAGAAATAATGCTCAGATTTGCGGATGGTGTGTATGGGGTCACAGTATTTGTTCTAATATAGAAACCACTGACAGATAAACTTTCCCTTTTTCCTTCTGAGAAAAACAGGAAAAGTTTATTTCCACGATGGACATTAATAACAGGAAAACAGAAGTCAGGCAGAGAGCTGATATTACTGAAAAACAGAATAATGGGCAAAACTGTGCTCATGTGTCCCACCATTCACTCTTTTAGAAATTCTGCAGCTGTTTTTTGATGAGCCATTGGTGTTTAATCTGAAAAGAACATACAGTTTAATGTTCTCAATGACTAAAAATACCATAAACAGTGTTGAACGTTAATAAAAGTTACAAATTCTGTCATTTGCCATATGCTTGGGTACTTGGTATCAGGATATAATGATGACAGTGGTGCTAGTGGAGGGAGTAGTTTATTAATATTGAGACTTCTGCTTACCTCACCAATAATGAAATGTCACAATTATGTAGCTAGGTAAATTATTTCTCCAAATTTACCCGAGTCAAAGCACAAGATGGAAGATTCTGGCTTTTACCTTCTCTCACACAGAAAGTGGTTAAAAGTAATTTATTTCTCTCATAAATTGTTGTCTATAAAATTTGGTGGTTAGAAACAAGATTACTTTCTTGTAAATGGTGGAAAGCTGGGTTTTAATTCCTTGGTTCATTTTAAAATAATGGTGGTAGCCCTCTGCCATATCATGTGTGTTCAATGCCCTTAAATGTGCCTTCTTGCTGCTGAGAATAATTTCAGGTGGCAATGCACAAGCTTTTTCTCTTCAGTGCCCACCGACTTCTTTCAAATAAAGACTTTCCATGACATTAATTCAGTGCATCTGAATTAACGTATGCATACACAAGCTGTAAATGCTTACCATCCAATATTTTTTGCTAGAGGAGAAATTTCTCTTCATTACCTTGGCCTCAGCACACCCTCACCTCATCCCACTCTTTCTCCTTTCTAAGGTCTATCAGAATATGATTTATTGAGAAAGTATTGGTTGGTTCTTTTTTCATAAACATGTCCACCTAAGTGCCATTGCAAGGAATCCCACATGCCCTGAATGAAATGCTCATGATTTTAGCTTCTTGAAATCAAACCTATCAGCAGTTTACAATCAAGCTACTGTAAATGGTTAACTTTCAAACCATTAAATGAATGTTATCTTTCCTCTTAATTAGCGCAATATGTCTTACATACCTATCTTACGTCACTTGAAACATTCTTCAGTGGCAACATAAAATAAAATAATTGCTAATTGTTAATTAATCCTGTAGTAGTGAGTACTTACTCTGGGCAAGGATATATAAAAATTACCCCAAACCCATATGGGCCCCTTTGTCAAGGACTTCACAACATAGCAGAGATGGAAGTCATGAAATTAATAGTTACAGGTTATGATAAATATTGTGAAAAATATATGATTACAAATTGTGATGAGCACTCTGAAAGAAGCAACACGGTAACATGAAATAAATTATGAAGAACAGTTATTGATTTGAGAGTCAGGATACTCAGGAATATGCTGTAATATTTGAAGCACCAAATTGTGGAGGATTGGTTTAAGGTGTGGCAATAACTAAGTGGAAGGGTGGTAAGTTTGAGTAATAATTTGGATCTAGGATCACTGGTACTTTGTGATGGATTAGAGATATGGAAGATTGAAATATCAAGTCTATTTCAAAGTCTGGTTTAAATAATTGTAGTTTGCAGTTATTCTTGACTAAAATGTAAAATCACAGGCAGAGATGTCATGAGGTAAGGAATATCCAGAATTAAATCTTAAGCCTGAGATGATTTTGAGCTAGCTGAGAGGAGGAATGAAAACAGATATGAGAAAGAATTCATGACTAAATTCTTTTAATAATGAATATGTATGATCTGTATGAAGAATCCTATAACAGACTGAAAGAAAAACGTAAATACATGACTACTTGAAGAAAAACGTCTCTAGCTATTTTCAAACGCAACTTCTCCTTTCATTAATTATTGTTATGATTATTTCTCAGCAATGTTATAAATATTTTTAGGTAATTTTACAGAAAAGGTAATTGCATGTTATATTTTCTATCTTCTTACTTTGGAGAATTATCTTTCCACTGCCTTTTCATATAAATTACAGGTTAGTAGGAATATGAAATCTGGAGTCCATACAGTTTCCCCTTATGATTTTGTGTATATTTTCTTACTAATTGAAAGTATTGGTACAAAGGGAAATTTGTAGATTAAATTGAATTTAAAGCTTCTGTAAGCAATTTGCCCCACTTACAAATTTTTAAGACATTTTCTTAATTGTTTAAATATCACTTTACTCAGTATCTTGACATTAATCTCTGATCACTACCTTTGTTTGGAATGTTATGAAACTTCTTAATGTGAAATCTCTAGTTTAATTTTATATATAAGAATTTTTTTCAATTATTGTTTCAGGACCATTTATTCTATATTATTGGACATATTTAATTCATGTTTTAAAACTTTATACTTATTTTCCATTATATTTTCTATCTCTTTGAAAAATGTTTCTATAGTACCAAAATATTCTCAAAGTGATGCTCTATATTTCTAATAAGGGTTTCTATTTTTAAGTTTTTCAATTTTCTAATTGAGCTTTTATTTTGAATAACATCACTTTTATTTTTTATTTTTATTCAATATTTTATATAAGTATTTTTGAGAAAATTACTTCTGTTTCATCAAGGAAATATTTTCAGAATAATTACTTCTGAGGCTTGCAATCTTCAAATGTCTTCTACAATATTATAATGAATAATTTTCATTGATCTAAAATTGTTATTTTTCTATGTAATTCAACCTCATATGCAAAATGTTATCATGTGTGCATTTAAATGCTGACTTTGCATTTCCCATCCAGTTTCTCCTTTTTTCTGGAAAACGATGTTGGCAGATTCTTAATCTGAGACACAGGCAGTACTCCCCAGCTTCACGGTGTGCCATACCCTGACAGATGGACAGAGTCAGGAAGATAAATTAGGTTCTATAGTAAGTTCCCTTTGGGAGTTTGCTCCCTAAATTTTAGGGATCAGTAAGGAACGGAACACAAAATTCTGCAAAATTTAAGGGAGTTTAATGTGTTCTGTCACATTTAAAGAGCTAAGAAAGAAAAGAGCAAGAAGTACACAATCCCACTGAAAAAAGCCAAAGGAAGAGTGGGTTAATGGTCTATATATTGTGTTTGCTTCTGTTTCTGTTTATTTTCTGTTGGAATATAGACCCATGCCTCAACCTCTGCATCTTTCTATTTCAACTTTGTTTAACTTTCAATGGAATAGTGACTAAAAACACATACAGATAGGTGTCAGGTCCCTACTTTATTCTCTCTCTGACCTTGAGGAAGTATTTTAATGTCTCTTACTGCATTTTCTTTTCAGCAATATAGAAAAATAGTTTTATTTCCATCCTAGATGTAAGGAAAAGTTTGAATATAATATTTATATAAGTAATTAGCTCAGGAAACTCAGTAAGTTACAAATATGATTATTATTAATTGTAAAAATAATAATAATGATAATATTCTAAAACAAGCATTGTTTTAATGAATTTATCAAAATGTAAAACCACATGATCATGTCAATAGATGCAGAAAAAGCATCTGATAAAATTCAACATACATCCATGATAAAATCTCTTACCAAAGTGGGTATAGAGGGAACATATCAAAACATAATAAAAGCTATTTATGACAAACCCACAGCCAACATAATACTCTATGGTGCAAAGGTGAAAACCTTCCCACTAAAATCTGGAACAAGACAAGGATGCCCAATCTCACCATTTCTGTTCAATGTAGTATTGGAAGACCTAGCCACAACAATCAGACAAGAAAACAAAATAAAACTTATCCAAATTGGAAGAGGTAAAATTGTATTATATACAGATAACATGATATTATATATATATATATATATATATATATATATATATATATAAACCTAAAGACTACAGTTAGAACACAGCCTCACACCATACACAAAAATAAACTCAAAATGGCTTAAAGACTTAAATATAAGCCATGACACCATAAGACTAGAAGAGAACATAGGCAAAACATTCTCTGACATAAATCATAACAATGTTTTCTTAGGTCAGTCTCCCAAGGCAATAGAAATAAAAGCAAAGATAAACAAATGGGAACTAATCAAACTTAAAAGCTTTTGCACGGCAAAGAAAACCATAAACAAAAGAAAAAAAAAAAAAAAAAACCTGTGTCCTGAGAGAAAATATTTGCAAATGATGCAACCAACAAGTGATTAATTTCCAAAAAATACAAACAGCTCATACAAACAAACCAACAGCCCAATCAAAAAGTGGGAGAAGACCTAAATAGACATTTCTCCAAAGAATATATACAGATGGCCAACAGGCCCATGGAAAGATGCTCAAAATCACTAGTTATTAGAGAAATGCAAATCAAAACTACAAAGAGGTATAACCTCACACCAGTCAGAATGGCCATGAAGAAAAGTCTGCAAATAACAAGTGCTGGAGAGGGTATGGAGAAAAGGGAACCCTCTTACACTGTTGGTAGGAATGTAAATTAGTGCAGCCACTATGGAGAACAGTACGGAGTTTCCTTAAAAAACTAAAAATACAGTTTCCATATGATCCAGCAATCTCACCCCTGGGCATATATTTGGAAGAAAACATAATTCAAAAATATACATGCACCCCAATGTTCATAGCAGCACTATTTACAATAGCCGAGACATGGAAGCAATCTAAATGTCCATCTACAGATAATGGATAAAGATGATGTGGTATATATACACAATGGAATATTACTCAGCCATAAAAAATAATGAAATAATGACATTTTCAGTGATATGGATGGACCTAGAGATTACCATACTAAGTGAAGTCAGAAAGAGAAAGATAAATGCCATATGATAGCACGTATATGTGGAATCTAAAATAAAATGCAAATGAACCCATTTACAAAACAGAAACAGACTCACAGACATAGAAACCAAACTCATGGTTACCAAGGGGAAAAGGGGTTGCAGAGGGATAAATTAGGAGTTTGGGGTTAGCAGGTACAAACTATTATATATAAAATAGATAAACTACTATATATAAAAATATAAAATACACATTACTATAGATAAACAAGCCCTACAGTATAGCACCATAGAGCACTGGGAGCTACATCCAATATCCTGTAATAAACCATAACGGGAAAGAATATGAAAAAGAAAAGATTATATATATATATATATATATATATCTAACTGAATCACTTTGCTGTACAGCAAAAACTAACACAACATTGTAAATCAACTATACTTCAAACAAAAAAAATGTCACTGTGATACAAATTGGATATCTTCACATTATTATGTTTCTATGTCAGAATTTTGAAGTTGGTCTAAAAATGTGAAGACATTGTTACTAAATAAATTCATTGATATATATTTTTTTAAATGTCAGATGTTAGGAGTTCAGTTAAACTTGATTAAATACATTCTTATGATTCCAAAGAGTAGTATTAATCCATATGTTACATGAAAGTGTTTGCTATAAAATTATCTATATATATTATAATAATTGTGTGAATAAGAAATTAAACCTATGCATATAAAGAAAGACTAAAAAGAAATACACCTTGGAAATCACTGAATGAGAATATAAATTATTTGTCTTTTACCTTCTTTTTAGTATTTCCTCAATTTTCTTTCTTAATAATATCAAACAATTCTAATTGAGTTAAACACGAAAAAGATCTTGGAAGATTTATTCACTTTTTGTTACCTTTGCATGTGTTTCAGAATCTCTCGATATGATAGTGTATTTATACAAACTGATTCTATTGTTAGACGGGAATATAGTTAATATTGCTCAGTTTTAAGCAGTTTTCAAGCAAATTGGATGAAATATCCATTTTTTATTTAGTGGGGGCTTTAAATTTTGCTGAAAATAAATTTTAGAAATTTGTTAGAACAAAGCTTAAATAATGAATAAAGTGCAGCAGACAGTTGGAGCTATCACCGTTTAGACTCAGGTAGAAACTAGGTTGCACAAGAATTCATAGACAAAACAGAGACACGAGAAACAAGGGTAAGTGAAATAATGTTCTGCAGTTAATCTGACCGATTGTCCAATTTTGAGACTCTGGAAAACTGCTCAATTCTTTAAAGTTTATTTGCATAGAGACAATTCCATTTTCTTTCTCATTATTCAAATTGATTATGCAACACACCCAGCCCCCCAGTATTGGTGAATATATTAATTTGGACATTATCAGCACACTTATTTACAGCATTTTTATTTTTCACCAGAATGGCAGGATAGATGGCTATAAATAATGGAGTACGTTTAGAGTGTTTAAGGGAGAAATGTTTAGATTATTTGCAATTGAATTCCATAGTTTGGAGAGTCAGTCTTTCTTAACTACATTGATCAGTTTTCCAGAATAAGGTCATGACTTTTTTGCACATCTGGGAAAAACTCAAAACTTATTTCCCCAAGGCCAAATAATATACAATAATGACATTTTCTTCATTCTGTACTAATGCTAAGAAGAACCGGAACCAGTAAATTAATCACATTGTGAGAGTAATGGAAAAACTTGCAATCCTCATCTGATAAGGAACGTCTCCACACTTTCCAACCAACAGAAGGTATACATTAATGAGACTATCAGGAATTTACAGATCTGTGTTTTGTTTTATTTTTATTTCAGAAAATATAGAATAATCAAATGTGTAAGCTATAAAGGAGTTTAAAGATAATTTGGTCTACCACTCTCATTCTACCTGTTTATGGAAAAGTAGTCCCAAGAGGATATTATTTGCTATGTCAGAGTATAATTAACTTCTTGATGGTAGGATTACTCAAGTCTTCTGATTGCCAGTTAGTGAGCACTTGGTTTCTCATGTTCCATAAGCTAAGCTCTGATGTGTGTGTGTAGGTGTGTGTTCTTTGGTATGTGGAGTAATTTTCCCCATCTATTTTGGTAGTTTGGCATTCTGATTGACATCAGTAGTATTAAGTTCTATTCTGTTCTGTTTCAGAACAGCATCACTTAAATTTTATTAAGAAACAAAAACTAATATTTATCCCATCTAAGGACATCTCCTTTCATAACTACAACCTAGAGTGAATTTCCATGGCATTTAGTTATGTAGTTTATATACTGTGAGTTTGTCTAAAAGGTTTTCATTAATATACTGACAGGTTAATTATTTGTGAGTCTAAAATTGGTAGCCCAAGTCAAATGGATCACATATTCAAAAGAATGTAAAGGCTTCTAACTGGAGAGGTCTTAAAAGGTCCAACTCCCTCTGAGACTAGAAGTATTGTGATTTTCTTCAGGTTGCATAGCATGTAATAACTACCTCTCAATCAGAACTCAAGATAAGCCTGTCTGCCTAAACATTTTACTTTCTACTATACAACCTGACCTTTCATATTCCAGGAGAATGCAATAAGGAAATGATTAGGAATTCCTCAAGTATTGATACAAATTAGGGCTGGAAGTGAGATTAATGTGTTCTTGTATTTATTCAATACATATTTATTGAACACTATAATATGTATTATACTATGTGTTAGGCTCACTTCTGACCTCTGAGGGCACAATGATAAAAATACAAGATCCTTAACCTAGAAACAATAACATGTTTACTATAAAAGGAACACATGCAAACAACTTTTTAAAGCAAAGTTGTGTAAGTATTCTAAAAATGATAAGGATAAGTTTTTTTTTTTTTTTTGACACTACAGAGACAGGAATCATCAATGCAGAGATCACAGAAGAGGAAAATTTTAAGGTTAGTCTTCTAAAGACTTCATATTGATGATATAAGTGAGCCAAAACAGAATGGATAAGGTAATTTTAGGCAAAAAGAAAAACCTAATCAAAGTTGGAAAACCTTGGAAGTGTATGACACATATGAGAATTAATTAGAAATTAAATGTAGCTAGAACCTTCTGGAATAAATGTAAATAGATACTTCTGGAATCCTCTGGCATGATATAATTTGGGACATATTGTCTAGTGTCCCACATGCCAGTTTAAAAAGTATAAAATGCTTAAAAAAGTTTTTAATGACAGATAAGTGATAGGATAAGTAAGTCTGCCTAGGTTTATATACTCAGAACCCTTGGTTTAAATATGGTTCATAATAGAATTATGAGGAATTTTCCTAGGACTGAGACCTTAATCACTTCCACTTCTCCTTGTAGATTTCTTCCCTTTCCTATGAAGTGATTCTTTCATATGCTACACCATATCTGCATACATCTGTGAGACAGCTCTCCTGATAAGATAGCACTGATATTCCTCAGTCTTGATATTTCATTGGTGTATTCAGCTCTTCTGGCTCAAAGATGCTCTGCTCAGACTGTTGGTACTCTGATGGTTACATACTGCGAGCCCACACAATGAATTCAATCATATTCTTCTCCCTGGTTAGAAAAATTCTGCTCCCTTGTTAGAAAAATTACACTCCTTCTCTGGTTCCATCTGATTTCACCACCTTTTGTCACCTGTGATTCATTGCTGACAGATGAAAGACTTCAAATTCAAAAAAATAATAAAGTAAACATAATTCTCGCCCTTACTGCATGTCACCCTCAGCATAAGGATCTATGATGTGTCCAATGTAGGTTACAGAATTTAAAATGAGGGACAGATAAGTTAGCATCACAAATACAAAATGCTGATAGCATGATCCTTCCAGAACAATTGCTTTTTATATACTATCATGCTGATTTTGGTTGACATTGCAATAAAGACCTGGAAGATACAATGCTTCTTGGAAAATGCACATGTGTACTTCAGTCATTCATTTTTGTCACATGTCAAAATGATTGTATAAGGGCACCATGAGGCCAAATCATCTGGATATTTAGAACAGTTGGTTCAATAGTCTATCTGTGGGTAGAGGTAGTCTTGGGTGTAGATATTTATAAGAACTATATTTTTACTTGGGTGTTAGTGATAGGCCAACTTCAGCAACAAGGAATAATTTAGGCAGCAAGTGATTTCCACTCAATGGCTTATTTTCAGAGCTTATACTAACGTTGACAGCATATCTGAAGAAACCCTTCAAGGGAAGTTGTTTCACGTGTAGCACCAGTTTTCGAACCTGATGTGTGCCAGGGAAAGGCTGTCACTTTTCTAAATTGTTAAGATACAAATGGAACATTTTAAAAAATGAGTGCAGTCATACACATATTCCAGGCACTACCTTTTCATAATTCTACGCGTTAACTATTTCTCGTTTCATCACTCCATTAACTCCACTCTGCTAATAAGGACTTTATATTACTATTTCTGCTCTCAGCCAATCATTCTGGATAAAGTATGTTCACAGTTAGGATTTCAATTCATATTAATCCACTTTAAGACATGCTTTCTGGATATGCTTTGCAAGTAAAAGTGGCGACAGTCATTCCAAAAATGTTAACAACTCATATTAGGTGAGGGAAGTTAGTTTTGAAATCTCAGTTCTTGTTTCCCCTGTTACCTCCCCTTCTTCCCACCTGTAAAAATTACTTTTCTCCTCCCAAAGGATTCTCTTGCCACAATCTTCTCTTCCAACTCTACTGGCTAGTACATGTCTCTTGGTTTAGGATTCACTTGAACAATAATTCATTTCTCTACTAGAGTACAGAGTATCTCTAGATGAAAGGATTATATCTGAGCTCTAATGCACCTCATGGCCAGTTTCTCCAGATAATAACAATAAATGCAGTGTAAGTTCATACACTATGTTCTAAAGAATTTTCAAAAGGTACATTCCTTTAAAGTTATCTGTTCTCTTCCTATTATGTGTATGATTTGTATTATTAAACCTCTTGAAGAGTCCTCAATTAAATTTCAAAAGCTTCTATGAAGAAAGCTTAGGTTAAGCAACTGAATGGGCATTTTTGATAAGGTTTCAGAGAAAATATTCTGTTCAAAATAGCACACTGTGTAGGGGTGAAGAGATCAGGCCATCTGAGAAGTAATGGGACGCTGCAAGACGTTAAGGATATACCCAACGCTGCTTAAGCTACTCGACTCTGTTTATCAGATCTGAGATACAGAATTGAAAATAGTTATGTGTGCGTCATTAAAAAAGTGACTTTGGTGTAAAATATGGAAATTTTGTTACCAGATGCATGGCATATAAATATAGTGTCAAATGTTGATTGTCTTAATTTTTTTTTTTTTTTTTTTTTTTGCGGTACTCGGGCCTCTCACTGTTGTGGCCTCTCCCGTTGCGGAGCACAGGCTCCGGACGTGCAGGCTCAGCGGCCATGACTCACGGGCCTAGCCGCTCCGCGGCATGTGGGATCTTTCCGGACCCGGGCATGAACCCGTGTCTCCTGCATCGGCAGGCGGACTCTCAACCACTGCGCCACCAGGGAAGCCCGATTGTCTTAATTTTAGAAATTGTCAGTGGTTAAATTATGACCTATTTTAGGTCCAAAAACTTAAGAAAAAAGAGAAAATGAATAAAGAGGAAAAATGAATTAATAACATAATTCAAAATATCAGATCATAGCATATGAAAGACTGCTGATATTCTATTTTCTTATTTCCAGGTCATTTGAGACTTATTCTAGTGATATACACACAGCCCAGGTAAATGGAAAGTTAACCTGTTGGGGCTAAAAAATCCACCATTTAGATAACATTTCTCAAAACTTCATCTTTACTAACTTTTCTGGTAATCATTAAATCTGTCCATAACAAATTTCACACATGCAAACATTTTATATATATATATATATATATATATATATATATATATATATATACATATATACATACACACTCACACACACACACACACCTAAACACAAAGAAAAAATTCTAGGGGATTACCAAGTCAATTCATGCAGCTAGTGGAGAGGGTGTTGAAATCAAATGTTAGTTTGAGACAATTTCTGACCATTAGAAGCTCAGAGTCTTCTTACAGAGTGATTCACATAAAGGAGTCACCTCAGTATGATGGGGAAAAATGCAATTGTCCAAATGAACTGAGGGAATTTTTAAACTATTTGAACTGTAGTGTCATCATCAGTAAGTAGAATATTAATACCCATATTGAAGGACTGTTATGAAAATCAGATAAATTCTATTAAAGTAACTGACACTAAATGATAAATGTTATAAAAGTATCATGAATGGCTGTAGGCAAGGCATACTCTAATGGTGGTTTTAATAGAAACTCAACATATGTACACATATACAAAAAAGTGAGGAAAGTGGTATGGCTCCTTTGGTGCATTGTTCTAGAGAAAAGACTTGAAGAATGTACAAAACTAGTTACCCCCTCTCTGTTGTAACTTTATCTACCCCAGTGTTCCCCAAAGTGGGTTTTGTGAACCACTACTCTCCCAGTATCTATTTGTAGATATTCTCTGATTCAAGGATTCTTTGAACACAGATGGTTGGATAGCACTGAAATAAACAACACAAACCAGATATCTTCATAGCACATCTTTGAGGCTCTAATTTGCACACAAAGACTATGAATATATAGGTGGTGGGGGGAAGAAGGCTGGAAGAGAGAGTATGCAGGTTTCCAAAATTACACCATTTAAAAAAATGGTTCCCTAAACTGATAACCTAACAAACTTGAAGGGTAACACATAAATTTTCAGTTTGGGAAATGCTGGTCTACACTTCTGTTTCTGGAAAATTTGGCTATGTAGCAGAGGACTTTGAGTTCATGATTTTTTTCTGTATTCAAAGATGGCATTTCTTTCCTTCTTTAAAATTTTTTAACATCATTATTAAATTGTTTATAATGGTTAGTTTCTGCTGTATAACAAAGTAAATCAGCTGTAGATATACATATATCACTATATCTCTTCCCTCTTGTGTCTCACTCCCACCCTCCCTATGCCACCCCTCTAGGTGGACACAAAGCACTGAGCTGATCTACCTGTGCTATGCAGCTGCTTCCCACTAGCTATCTATTTCACATATGATAGTGTAAATATGTCCATGCCACTCTCTCACTTCATCTCAGCTTACCTTTCCCCCTCCCCATGTCCTCAAGTCCATTCTCTGTCTGCATCTTTATTCCTGTTCTGCCCCTAGGTTATTCAGAACCATATATTTTTTTGATTCCGTATATATGTGTTAGCATATGGTATATGTTTTTTCTCTTTATGGCTTACATCACTCTGTATGACAGTCTCTACATCCAGCCACCTCACTACCAATAACTCAATTTCGTTTCTTTTTATGGCTGAACAACATTCCACTGTATATATGTACCACATCTTCTTTATCCATTCATCTATCGATGGACACTTAGGTTTCTTCCATGTCCTGGCTACTGTAAATAGAGCTGCAATGAATATTGTGGTACATGACTCTTTTTGAATTATGGTTTTCTCAAGGTATATGCCCAGTAGTGAGATTGCTGGGTCAAAAGGCAGTCTATTTTTAGTTTATAAGGAACCTCCATAGTGGCTCTATCAATTTGCATTACCACCAACAGTGCAAGAGGGATTGCTTTGCTCCACACCCTCTCCAGCATTTACTGTTGGCAGATTTTTGATGATGACCATTCTGACCAGTGTGAGGTGATACCTCACTGTAGTTTTGATTTGCATTTCTCTAATGATTAGTGATGTTGAGCATCCCTTCATATGTTTATTGGCAATCTGTATATCTTCTTTGGAGAAATGTTTATTTAGGTCTTCTGCCCATTTTTGGATTGGGTTGTTAGTTTATTTGATATTGAGCTGCATGGGCTGCTTGTAAATTTTGGAGATTAATCCTTTGTCAGTTGTTTCATTTGCAAATATTTTTTCCCATTCTGAGGGTTGTCTTTTTGTCTTGTTTATGGTTTCTTTTGCTGTGCAAGAGCTTTTAAGTTTCATTAGTCCCATTTGTTTATTTTTGTTTTTATTCCCATTTCTTTAGGAGGTGGGGGTCAAAGGATCTTACTGTTATTTATGTCATAGAGTGTTCTGCCAATGTTTTCCTCAAAGAGTTTTACAGTGTCTGGTATTACATTTAGGTCTTTAATCCATTTTGAGTTTAAATTTGTGTATGGTGTTAGGGAGTATTCTAATTTCATTTTTTACATGGAGATATCCAGTTTTCCCAGCACCAATTTTTGAAGAGTCTGTCTTTTCTCCATTGTATATTCTTGCCTCCTTTATCAAAGTTAACGTGACCTATGTGCATCAGTTTATCTCTGGGCTTCCTATCCTGTTCCATTGATCTATATTTCTGGTTTTGCACCAGAACCATACTGTCTTGATTACTGTACTTTGTAGCATAGTCTGAAGTCAGGGAGACTGATTCCTCCAGTTCCAGTTTTCTTTCTCAAGATTGCTTTGGCTATTCGAGGTCTCTAGTGTTTCCATACAAAATGTGAAATATTTTGTTCTAGTTCTGTGAAAAATGCCATTGGTAGTTTGATAGTGATTGCACTGAATCTGTAGATTGCTTTGGGTAGTAGAGTCATTTTTCCACTGCTGATTCTTTTAATCCAAAACATGGTATATCTCTCCAGCATTTGTATCATCTTTAATTTCTTTCATCAGTGTCTTATAGTTTTCCACATACGGGTCTTTTGTCTCCTTAGGTAAATTTATTCCTAGGTATTTTATCCTTTTTGTTGCAGTGGTTAATGAGAGTGTTTCCTTAATTTCTCTTTCAGATTATTCATCATAAGAATATAGGAATGCAAGAGATTTCTGTGCATTAATTTGTATCCTGCTACTTTACCAAATTCATTGATTAACTCTAGTAGTTTTCTGGTAACATCTTTAGGATTTTCTATGTATGGTATCATGTCATCTGCAAACAGTGACAGTTTTACTTCTTTTCTGATTTGGATTCCTTTTATTTCTCTGATTGCTGTGGCAAAAACTAACAAAATTATGTTGAATAATAGTGGTGAGAGTGAGCAACCTTATCTTGTTCCTGATCTTAGTGGAAATTGTTTCAGTTTTTCACCAATAAGAACGATGTTGGCTGTTGTTTCATCATATATGGCCTTTATTATGTTAAGTTCCCTCTGTGACTACTTTCTGTAGGGTTTTTACCATAAATTGATGTTGAATTTTGTCAAAAGCTTTTTCTGCAACTATCGAGATGATCATATGGTTTTTCTCCTTCAATTTTTTATTACGGTTTATCACATTGATTGATTTGTGTATATTGAAGAACCCTTGCATTCCTGGGCTAAACTCCACTTGATCCTTTTAATGTGCTGTTGGATTTTGTTTGCTGGTATTTTGTTGAGGATTTTTGCATCTATGTTCATCAGTGATATTGGCCTGTGGTTTTCTTTCTTTGTGACATCTTTGTCTAGTTCTGGTATCAGAGTGATGGTGGTCTCGTAGAATGAGTTTGGGAGTGTTCCTCCCTCTGCTATATTTTGGAACAGTTTGAGAAGGATGGGTATTAGCTCTTCTCTAAATGTTTGATATATTTCACCTGTGAAGCCATCTGGTCCTGGGCTTTTGTTTGTTGGAAGGGTTTTAATCACAGTTTCAATTTCAGTGTTTGTGATTGGTCTGTTTATATTTTCTATTTCTTCCTGGTTCAGTATCGGAAGGTTGCACTTTTCTAAAAATTTGTCCATTTCTTCCAGGTTGTCCATCTTATTGGCATATAGTTTGCTTGTAGTAATCTCACGATCCTTTGTATTTCTGCAGTGTTATTTGTTACTTCTCCTTTTTCATTTCTAATTCTATTGATTTGAGTCTTCTCCCTTTTTTTCTTGATGAGTCTGGCTAATGGTTTATCAATTTTGTTTATATTCTCAAAGAACCAACTTTTAGTTTCATTGATCTTTGCGATCTTTTCCTTCATTTCTTTTTCATTTATTTCTGATCTGATTTTTATGATTTCTTTCTGTCTACTAACTTTGGGGTTTTTTTGTTCTTCTTTCTCTAATTGCTTTAGGTGTAAGGTTAAGTTTTTTATTTGAGATGTTTCTTGTTTCTTGAGGTAGGATTGTATTGCTATAAACTTCGCTCTTAGAACTGCTTTTGTTGCATCCCATAGGTTTTGGGTCATTGTGTTTTCATTGTCATTTGTTTCTAGGTGTATTTGATTTACTCTTGATTTCTTCAGTGATCTCTTGATAATTTAGTAGCATATTGTTTAGCCTCCATGTGCTTGTATTTTTTACTGGTTTTTTCCTGTAATTGATATCTAGTGTCACAGCTTTGTGGTTGGAAAATATGCTTGATATGATTTCAATTTTCTTAAATTTACCAAGGCTTGATTTGTGACCCAAAATATGATCTATCCTGGAGAATGATCCATGAGCACTTGAGGAGAAAGTGCTTTCTGTTGTTTTTAGATGGAATGTCCTATGAATATCAGTTAAGTCCATCTTGTTTAATGTATCATTTAAAGCTTTTGTTTCCTTACTTGTTTTCATTTTGGATGATCTGCCCATTGGCGAAATTGGGGTGTTAACGTGGTTTATGTTTATTGTGTTGCTGTCAATTTCCCTTTTTATGGCTGTTAACCATTTCCTTATATACTGAAATGCTCCTATGTTGAGTGCATAAATATTTACAATTGTTATATCTTCATCTTGGATTGATCCCTTGATCATTACGTAGTGTCCTCCTTTGTCTCTTGTAATAGTTTTAATTTTGAAGTCTATATTGTCTGGTACGAGAATTGCTATTCCAGCTTTCTTTTGATTTCCATTTGCATGGAATGTATTTTTCTATCCACTCATTTTCAGTCTCTATGTCCCTAGGTGTGAAGTGGGTCTCTTGTAGACAGCATATATACGGGTCTTGTTTTTGGATCCATTCAGCCAGTCTATGTCTTTTGGTTGGAGCATTTAATCCATTTACATTTAAGTTAGTTATCCATGTATATGTTCTTATGGACATTTTCCTAGTCTCCCTCCAGGCTGGCTGTGATGCTGTAGCCTCCTTCAGGCTGAGTTCACACAGCCATCTCCAGTCCTCTCCCTGGGATCTGACCTGTGATGCCTGAGCCTCAGCTTGCAGCCATCACCCACCCCAGTGTGTGAGTGGAGAAGCCTCTCAGGTTGGTAAGTGCTGGTCAGCACCAATCCTCTGTGTGGAAATCTCTCCGCTTTGCCATCTGCACCCCTGTTGATGTGCTCTCCTCCATTGTTCTGAAGCTTCCCCGCTCCCACTCCCCGTCTCCACCAGTGAAGGGGTTTCCTAGTGTATGGAAGCTTTTCCTCCTTCACAGCTCCCTCCCAGAGGTGCAGATTCCATCCCTATTCTTTTGTCTCTGTTTTTCCTTTTTTCTTTTGCCCTACGTAGGTATGTGGGGAGTTTCTTGCCTTTTGGGAAGTCTGAGGTCTTCTGCCAGTGTTAAGTAGGTGTCCTTTAGGAGTTGTTCCACATGTAGATGTATTTTTGATGTATTTTTTGGGAGGAAGGTGATATCCAATTCTTAATTCTCTGCCATTTTGAAGGTCTCCCCAACGTTGGCATTTCTGATACATAGCATGTAGGTAAAATCAGAGCTTTAAAATGTTACAATGAGTTATTTAAATGCTCATTCAATTCCCTATGACCAGCAGTAAATAAATGCAAGCCCTACTTGAGAAGGTAGCAAAAAGGGAACTAAACTACCAGAATCCAAGAATGACATTAGGACTCTAATTTCAAAGCTGAAAAAATGGACCATAGAACAATGGTCAGGTCTTGCTATGGCTGTATGCCTGAAGGGTGGGGGGAGGTGGGTAGCTAGTAGTGGCTTATGTGCCACATACTTGCCAATCTGACAAAGATCTTCCTGAAGGAAACTGCCGGTCATATGCATGACTTAAGGGATATTGATATATTTTTCCTGAAGTAGGTATTTCATTTAATTAAGTCATCTGTGTATATCTTATACAAATATAGTCTCCACTTCTCTGAGCCAGTAAGTGGTGAAAAACACTTGAAAGATTGTTCCTGTGGGTTTTCTCCCCTCACTTTTAACTTAGATGTTTTCCATGCTACCCTGTAGAATTACACTTTTCTTAAAAAAACTAAATGAATCAGGGTGACATTTAGGTAGATTTTTAAGTTAAAGAATTGTTTCCCAGTGATTTCTGATGCATGCACACACATGCACACACATACATAAATGTACACAATGAAACACAAACATTTTTTTTTTTTAAAAAAAACATGAAAATAACGAAGGAAATACATCCAGGGCTAAGGAGTGTGTGTTTTATATAGTATTATATTTTGAGGGTTTTTTTCTGGTTTTTATGATGAAAATGATTTGACAATAAATGTGAAAAATAGGAGCAAAAAGCTCCAAGAGCATTTCAGAAGGTACAAATAAGGAAAGACATACAAAGGGGAGAGAGACAATCTTTCTAATGATGCAAAGGATATATACAATAGGTATATCAATATTGCTGGATTGCCTTGTTTTGATTTTTCTCTTTCATTTTGGTAATCTCTATAGCAGTAAGTGTTCACCCATTGCAATTATTTGGCAATAATAATATTAATAATAGTAATTAATATTACAGTAACTCAATCAGCTGATGCTCTACATTTCATTCATTAATTGTTTTACTACATCTTCCAAGGAATGAAGTAATTTGGGTACCATGATATTACTTGTACTCTTTAGTTGCTTCATTTATTTACCATACAGGTAGATATTCACTGCCAGTGACTATATTAACTATATTAAGTATTAGACACAGTAAACAATAGAAAAAAGTACTTGTCCTCAAGCATTGTCTATCATGATGGGAGAAACATTGCCTTGATATATAAACATAGTGTGCATTTTCAGATTCCAATCACTTCTTTTCTTCTTGTTTGATTGGAATCCAACTTCACCAAGTTGGCCAGCCTTTTTCAGATTTTCATGAACCACACACCACTGCAGTGTGGGACCCCACTTACAGAGTATTCACTAAACAGTCAGATGATGCAACCCAGGTTACCACTTATGGTAAACAAAGACGAATGAGAAAGAGAGGCAGGAAGGATCCAGGTGCATAAATCTCCCCTACCATAGAGGACTACCTCAAGCAGTGCTTCCCTCAACCCATCCTAAGTCCTGCACATTGATCCACCTGCTGTATCTCATCACTGCACAGTTTGAAATGGTAACCAGAATAAGAAGGAATCACCTTGCACTGCATTATGTCTTTTGTTTCTTCACTACTCCTTTCCCCTCACTTTCATCATTCTGGGCTTGCACCTCTCAGATATTAGCATATTAATCCTTCTTTCCTACTTTATTTCTAGTGAGCCTGGGGTAATACACAAACATGGAAGCAAAAGGATCGATGGAGCTCAAAATTATTATAAAAATAGGAAGATAGCAATTAACATGTGGGAAAACTAAGCAGTAATGAGATTACCAATTATTGAGTGATGAATACTTTAAACCTAGCATTTATAATTTTTCAAATGACCCTGCAAGAGAACTACTATTTATATTAGACATTTCAGGAAAATGCAGTTCAGGTAAAAAAGGCCCTGACAAGGTCTTGCAGCTAATATTGATAAGAGGAGATTCAAAACTAGGGTTTCCTGTGCTCACAGACTGTATTCTTTCAGCCCAGTGTTTAAGAGATCAGGGCAGGCTTCCCTGAGAATGTAGATTTGTTGTATAGTTAAGGAGTTCATAAGGCAAAGAAGACCTTCCAATCTGAGGGAATAATACTAGCAAAGGGGCATATATTATGTATCACAAACCAAGTGCTTAAATAATAAGGCTGGAGGTTTTTTGTTTGCAAGTCTATTTGCAGCTTGAGCAGCTCTTCTCCACTACAAGCTACATCATTCAGGGAAAACAAAATTCATCTAAATTGAGTAGTAAACCTCAATTTTGTCAATGAAGAAAGCAAGAAAGAAAGAAAAAGAAGGAAAGAAAGAAAGAAAGAAAGAAAGAAAGAAAGAAAGAAAGAAAGAAAGAAAGAAAGGGAAAGGAAGAAGGGAATGAAGGTAGGAAGGAAGAATAAAGAGTGGCTTACTACCTCCTGCTGCTTCCACAAAGTTTTGCTCAATGTTTATTTTCATTTTCCTACTAATGCAAGAGAATTTACAAAACTGTAACCCAGAAAGATTATGTAACCTTTAAAATAAGTTTCTCCCTGGATTTAGAATTGTTCTATAACATAAACATTGACCTGATAGACAGAGATAAAAAGAATATGTTGTTCTGGGAATGCCAAGGTCACTGCTGGGAAGACACTTACATGCTGATGAATGATCTGTAGATTGCTGAGCTGGGAAAGTTTCAGAATTGTCAATGCTTGAATAAATAAATAATTATATAAATAAGAGTCAGAGGCAATGATTCAGAAAAAAAGGAGCTAGGGAGAATGAAGTAAGACAAGAATAGAACTAAACTGAGGGGAAATAGATGAAAAAAGAAAAAGGAAAGGAACCTCTGGCAAAGCCATTCTTTGCTTCAAAGTTTACTTACTGTGCTACTTTTTATTTATTTTGACTTATTTTTGCAGTGGCAGATATCTGTATTTTGGAAAGTGTTTTACATCATAGAATAACTTTATGCTATTATGTTTGTATTTATTATGTTTATGTTTTGAAAATACTTTCTGTCC
This sequence comes from Stenella coeruleoalba, assembly GCF_951394435.1. Taxonomy (NCBI): domain Eukaryota; kingdom Metazoa; phylum Chordata; class Mammalia; order Artiodactyla; family Delphinidae; genus Stenella; species Stenella coeruleoalba. The sequence continues at coordinate 17,358,853 of NC_137159.1, read as the reverse complement.
TTTGGTATTTTTTATTTTAATGTCATTATCCTAGTGGACCTTGTTGATATGCAAATGAATTATCTATAAAATATAGCAACAACTTATTATCATCTAACACAAGAGATAGTATGATTTTTATCAGTTAAAATATAGTCACCAATGCACTTTCAGAGTTCAGAGGAGGGTAAGCTATGATTCCTATGTTAATGTGGTAGGTAGGAGAAATCTAATGGGGATAGACAAAGATTTACAGATGTATGAGATGCTGGTAGGAAAGCAAATCTATAAAATCAGTAACCTTTACAAATGTTGGGAGCGTCTGGGGATGGGATAGCTGGACTTATGGAGGATGTATGAGGCATCACTCCTTGGGCTACTCCAGTGATTTTTGGCAAAAATCTTTGTATAAAGAAACAATAGAGTTTAAAAGGAAGAAAGGAGGAAAGGAAGAGATAGAAAGTATAAAATCCTTCATGTTGTTGCTCCTATGACTTTGGACAAGTCTCTAACACTCATTATCTCTCATTTTCTCACCTGTAAAATGGAAATGTAATATGTTATATAAATTAAAGCAGAGTACAGGAATAGTTGGTTCTCAATTTTCTTAACTCTCTGAAAGTTACTAGAAAGAGGATGACATATTTGGAAAAGCATAGAAACAAATTTGAAGTAAAACAGATATGAGTGTGACTCTTCTCTGAATTTCTGGTTGAATTAACCTGGAAAAGTTATGCCCTAAGATGTTACGGAATAAAACCCAAATGAACTTTTTGGCCAACCCAATATTTAGATGTGTTGGGTTATTTTGATTCTATTAAGAATTGAACCGACTGCTGTAGAAGACGATAGATTAGACATGATAAGAAAGCCAGAGCTTAGAGCTAATATTTGAAGATACTGTTTTTAAAAACATTTCAGTAAATAAAACTTTATTTTTTACAATTGACATTAATTTTCTTACTTTTTATCTTTCTGGAACCTCTGTTTTGACAAACAATCTCATAGTCTTCCTGGCCTCCTCTTTTGCCTTTTTTTTTTTTCTGGATTTAAGTACTTTTAATTGTCTTCCATTATGCTGGGAATTCAGATGGGTAAACTTGCAATAGAACCTATCCTTTAGCAAGATATGATAGAACAAATTTATAACAAGGTGCCAGAACTACCAACTGTGCATGGCATTTCTGGATAATTCTGAAACCATGCTACTTTGTCCACTGGTTCCTGGCACAGGGAGTCTCATGGGAGCTACTACAGAACAAGGCCCAGCAGGCTTACAAAGGCAAGTAGACCACAAGGAAATGATCCTAGCCAAAGTTACTAATGCATGATTCTTACCACATTATGACCCAATCCCTCTCTGTTACCACCACGACTAATGACTAATATTCATATAATCTCATTCTTGAAGTTTGAAATTACTATTCCCTTATGGAGAATTTATAGCTGCCTTTGACCTCCTTAACTTCAGCCACCATAATTCTCTATGATTAAGCATAATTTTTGATGGTAATGAATGGTAACCATGAGGCTGATATTGTAAGAAGGTCTAATTATGGATACCTTTGGTAGTTTACACAAAGTCTTAGAGAATTAATCTTAGAGGAAATGAAGAGTAGTCAAGGATATAAAAAGGAATGGACAAAAATAAATTCATATTTTAGGAAGATCTCTCCTGGAACCAAGAAAATTATCAACTGCATGTGAGAGGAGGTAGGTTTTTGAAAGAAGCAAAGATACCAGCTATATAACTTTTGTACTAATACAAGTGAATGATTAATAGAACACTATGTTAAGGTAGTGATGAGGGAAAGAAACAAGGTTAAACAAAACACATTAAAGTCATATAATCAACATGAACTAGAATTTAATTAAATACAAGAAGTGAGGAGGAAAACAAGCTAAGTATGAGCCCCCGGTTTCTGGATTGAGATACTTGATAAATGAGGAAAATACAGATTTGAACAAAATGTAAGTTTGGTTTTATATGTAAGGGACGTGACGTTTCTATGAGTAATACAGAAAAAGTTGACAACATTATGGATACTAAGAGTGGAAAGGGTTGCAGAATGGAGGAATTAATAGTTTCATAGTTTAATAGAGTGTATACATCTGAGACATTGCAGGGAGGTCAAGTCAGGTGAAGACTGAACATTCCTTATTACATTTCTGTTCATCTCCACGTTTACCCTTCTTTAAATATTTAGGTTAGTGACTTGATGTTAGTTCAAGGGAACACAGTAGGACACTATGAAGTAATGCCATGAGATCTCTTCACAAATCAGCTTCTTCCCAAAAAGAAAAACAATAAGACTCACATTTTCATTTTTCACTGGGCCCCACAAACTATGTAGCCAGTTCTGTCTTCAAGGATATTTGTGTGTGTGTGTGTGTGTGTGTGTGTGTGTGTGTGTGTGTGTGTGTGTGTATTTGCTTCATAGAATTTGGTAACATGCTACCTTATAATGGAAAGCCATATAACTAGGATATTTTTTTTTTGACAAATAGACAAAAATGAAAAGATTTTTAAAAACATTTTTGTTGCTTTAAAAAAAATAACACCTTAGGGCAAGGTAATTGAACCTGAATGGTTTGTGTGATTTAAAAGGAACACCCCTGAAGTTACTGAGAACTTAATCACAACTGAGGGGCCATAGGGAGAAACTGAATTTTGACCCTTGCACATTCTCTTTCATTGTGAAAAACAAATGATGTCCCAAGGGACAAAGTTGGTCATTGGGATTCTTATAATATACCATATATTTACTTAGAAATTGCTTAGCATTAACTCTTAAGAGGAGTTGTGCTTTTTTCTTGAAATCAACATTTTTACTGAGGAAGAAAAAATAAGTCAAATGATAAATTTTTAACTACAGTCCAAGTAGCAGTATGAATAAGCACAACTCACAACCATTTAGTTAATTGTCCCAGGATGGTACATGTTTAGAAGACAGTATCTGTGCCTCTAGCTTCATGTAAAATCAGTGGGTAGCAAGGAGATCCAGACTTGGAAAAGTTAACCTTTTATCTAATAATCAGGCAGAAGAGGGTCCACAAGCAGATTAGGTGTTAAAAACCTGCCTTGTATTCATTGTGAACCCTCCCATTTCTAGGTTTGACCTCTCATTAACATATCCTTACTCTTTACTTGCTTGGTTTCTATATACCCTTTACTAGGTTTTGCTGCTGCTGCTGTTGTTATTGTTATTATTGTTTTTAAGTTTCAATATTGGTTATGCACAGGTATTTACCTTCTTCCTCCTGTTCCCAGCCATGTATCCTTCCCACACCTCCATTTTGAGGCCAGTTAGGTTCAGTTTCACATGAGATTAAATCTCTTTTTTCTGCGAAAACCTGTGTCATTAGGATTGTTGAGGGAAATTGGGATCTAACATGTTTACATCTTGACTTTTAAACAGAACATCTGCTATCATTTCAGCACTGTTACCAAGTCCAAACTCCCACTGCTCACAGCACGACAGATCAATAAATTGAGAGACCAGTTGCTGAGGCAAAGAATAGTGACTTTATTTGGAAAGCCAGCAGACTGAGAAGGTGATGGACTACTGTCCCAAAGAACCATCTTACCTGAGTTAGAACTCAGGCTTCTTTTCTACTAAAAGGGGTGGGGATGTGGCTGGTTGTTGCAAACTTGGTGTAGGAATCCTTTGTTCTTACAGCTGTCCAAGTAGGTCTGGCCACAATATTCCTATAAAACTCCAACAAGACAAATACTATTCTCTGTTCTGCAAATTTTTAATCTCTATATGAATGGAAAAGTGTTGTATCTTTAAAAGTCAGAGCCTTGAGAATAGATTAACCTTTATATTTCAGGCTATAGGCAACATTCTTCTGCAAAAGTGCAGAGCCAGCATGACTAAGCACAGGCAACAGGGCACAAGGGTTACAGCTAAAAGAATATATCATATATGGAGTCAGATTTGTTCTTCTCTGTTATAGTACTATGTTTTGTGGTGCCTGGTACCCAAGACTTTTCTTAGTCTGCAATTGCCCACCTAGTTCTATAGGTAACTGAAATGATTTTTCCATTTACAAAAATGGTTACTATTCCTCTATTTACTTTCTAAAAAAATAAAAAGTTTGATCTCTTATTCATTGCTACTTCTTGTTTTTATTTGTTTTTGTTTCATGTTTGTTGTTTGTTTTGGATGAGGAGGTTATTTTGTTCCACTTTATCTCCACTGATAACACAGGGAAGTAAATGCATGTAGTTATTTCACTGTGTTTAAATTGTCATTGTGGAGCTTCACACTGACCTTGCACATTTTTCACCCTCAGTCAGTAGTCTTGCACTATTTTTGGCATGGGGAAGAAATGTAATTCATGCAGTGATCATTCTGACTCTCTCTCTCTCTCTCCCCTTCTGTGTATGTGTGTGTGTGTGTGTATCACAGTCCCAACCTAAAGAATGTCACCTGATCTCAAATTGCTTTTTTGTGTAGTTCTGCTATTCTTGATTTTGTGTTAATTAGACATACCAATATCATCATGAGTATCACAATTACCACCTTCAGATTCATCACCACCATTTTCACATTATCAACTCTCCAACATATTTAGAACAAAATGAAATGGTCTAAGCTTACTGTTTACCATACACTAGGCTAAGTGCTGTATATTGGAAACTTAGAAAAACACAATGAGGTACACATAGTTATCATGGCTAATTTACACTTGGGAAAAGTAAGGCAGGAAAGCTAAAATAAAATTCCCAAGGTTACATAATTAGAAAGTGGCAGTGCTGGGGGTGGGTGGGAGGGAGGGATTGGGAGTCTGGGATTAACAGATGCAAACTATTATATATAGAATGGATAAACAACAAGGTCCTACTGTATAGCACAGGAAACTATATTCAGTATCCTGAAATAAACCATAATGGAAAAGAATATGAAAAAGAACGTATGCATATGTATAACTAAATCACTTTGTTTTATAGTAGAAATTAACACATTGTAAATCAACTATACTTCAATAAAATAAATTAAAGAAAAAAGAAAGTGGCAGTGCTTCTACATGAACCTGAGTCTGCTTGGATATTGTATTTTGTTCTTAAAATATATCTTATTTTTGTGATAAGATATCACAAAAGGCTTTGTGATAAGAATACATTATTTTGATAGAAATAAAACACATCAATTCATTTTGATAGGAAGTTTGATAGGAATAAAATACCTCAATTTAACTCTTTAGAGTTTTTGCATCTACTAAAATCAGTATTACCTTCATAAAAGAGAAGTTGTATAGGTGTTCACTTGGCTCAAAACCATCACAGACATTCATTAATCTTATGTAAGCATTATCTTAACAGGGATTTTAAATTAGGATAAGCTTGAAGTAAGCTTCCCAAATTGGTTCTACTTGGCTTTATGGATACATTTAGTTATTTTATAGTTCTTCATGGTTTACACACGAAGGCAGCTAAAATGGCACTTGAATGTCAACGAAGTCAGTCTAATCAGTAGTCTGTTCTTGCAGTGAGTAAAGATAAGTTGAAAAGATGGCAGCGTGTAGTGACACTAATAACCATAGAACAGACTCTGTAGTCGAAATGTTAGAGAAATCAGTGAGTAGTTTGTTCTTTCTCTTTTGATTATTATAGTCTCAACATGTATCTTGGAGTCAGCTTCTTACAACACCACATGTAAATTGATTATCCTTTTAAGGGATCTGAATATGAGGTTCTTTGAAAAGAAGTAGAAAGAAAATGGGCTTTTTAACATAAAACTCAAAAAAATAAATAGGGTCATGTTTGATTCTTCAACTGTTTAAATACAGTCAGTCATGAGAAAGATTGTGGTTTGCCCTAGACAATGGAAACACAACTAACAGGTTGACTTGGCAGACATATTTGGGGTAACATCAGAAAGAAGTGACTAACACTGAGAGTACCAATGATCAAATAATTCTCTCTCCTTGACAGAAAATATCAAGAGGAGACTGCATGGTCATTTTTTAGAGATATTTGAGTATGGATTCTTCCTTTGGGTGGATAAATAGAATATAGCCCTCAGAGGCTTCCACAAACACTAGGATGCTACAATCTTATTATCTCCTTGCTCACACAGTGTTCCAAGGGCAGGATACCATTACAAGGCTGGGACCTTGGCTTCTCTAGCAACTCTGTGTGCTGAGAGCATAGCAAACGGAGACATGATGGGAATCCACAGGGTCAGAAACTCAGTATGTTTCAGGGAAAGTCTGAAAGGCAGACATGCCCTGAATATGAAATGACCAAAATTGGTTTAAGCCCTTTTTCTATGCTCAATTCCAGCGACTTTTGTGAGCCTAGTGCACTGTCTGTAGGCAGGCTCTTTTGCTCCGCACGTGTTTACTTCTCTGCAAATTGTTTTTTTTTTTTTCTCTTAAAACAGCAGCCACTCTTAAGAATCAAAGTCCATTTGCATGGTGCAGTGCCAGTAGAATGTACTTTATTGGACAATAGGCCTTCTGACACATCTGTTTGAAATCTTAATCCAGGAGCTCTGCTGCATTCCTAACATTATGACAACAGATCTGAAGGAAGAGATTTTATTTGATCATGATTTTAAATTTATCACTCATTACTTTGGATAAATGAATGGAGAATTAATTTGAACAAAATAGTAAAACTAATCCCAATGTTATGAAAGTTTTGACACTGCCAGAACAAAACAATTCTCTTAATGTGCTGACCACTGCTTATGCCATAAAAGTACTCCTACACAGTGGTCAAACTAGTTGGAGCACACTATTATTTTCTCCAAGGCTGGATCTGGATCTTTGCCCAGAACATACACAAAATACTCCAGTCATTGTAGTGCTTAAGAAAGAATGTTGCTTAGGAGGAAAAAAAGTTGATCACTGGATACAAACAAACAAGAACTACAGTTCACTTCATCAGGGGAAATAAGTCTGGACAGCGAAGTAAATAGACTAAAACCTTGAAGAACATACATTTAAAAGTAAGACAAACATCTGACAATGACACTTAGAATATGACTGACATGCCAATGAGGAATTGAGTATGAATTATGCTATTTAAAGTAAAATATTTTCTTATTAAAGGGTTTAGGGTACAGAGCAGGATGAGGTAGAATTAAGGAGGGGATAGAATAAAATATCTTCCCAAAATGTTTGAATATAAAACAAAAAATATAGCTTGGATAGAGCTATTTTTAACCTGAGCTTGTTGAATTGTATTAAAATTACAGACTTCTAGGTATTAAAGAACATAGTAATAGAAGACAGTGGAAGTGGAAAGGCCATTACAATTCACTAAGTTCTAACACTTCATCCTTTAAGTAAGGAACATAACAGCAAGATGTGCAAGTAACTTGCGCCAGTTTATATAGATAGTAGATTATCATGGTCTGGTGTCTATCTCTGCCCACACCACTCTGCCATTATGTCTACTACCTCATTGTTTCTCATTCCTCCTTACACTTTCAAGACCCAGAAGGCATATAATTCACTCTGCTGGTAATACAAACAGTAACACTTGATGTGTGTGTGTGTGTGTGTGTGTGTGTGTGTGTGTGTGTGTGTGTGCATATGCATATGGGGAAAGTAGAGCAGGGTGGAAGAAGGGAGAGGTGTACTTTGAAAACTATTTAGAGAAATCCTGATATTCCTGCAGACAACCCTGTCATGTGCCCTCCTTCTTAGCTACTTTCATCCCCACAGTGAGAATTACTTTTTAGAATTCAATGCATATTCACATAATATACTAATTACATAGGCTGTTCGCTAACCTACTAGAAATCAGCTTCAGTATGTTGCAGAATTACATATAATTGCTGGATACAGATCTCCCTGTAAGAGAATGTGGGAACTTAATCGAACCTTTGGTGCAATGTAACAAAGAGCCCCCCAAACAACTCTTCAGGCTATTCATTTCAGCCATACCATTAATCTGTTATTTTCTCCCAGTTTTTAGAGAGCCAAACTGTCATTTGAATGAGTTGACCAAATAATTGGTCATTATATAGACACAGGCTTGGGGTATGACCTTAGTAGTTGGTAAAGCAGAGTCTCAATTCCCCCATAGAAAGAATGCCATGATACAAATAGGCCAAATGCCCAGACACCTGAATTTTCTCCAACCTTATTTGTAACTAGGAACACCCATGGTCGCTGACTTAGGATAGTTTGACTTATGATTTTTTTTTTTTGACTTTACAGTGGTGTAAAAGTGACATCAGTTCAGTAGAAACTGTACTTCAATTTTGATTTTTGATTTTTTCCCAGGCTATTTGTATGTGTTACATATTCTTTCATGATGCTGGGCAGAAGCTGTGAGCCACAGCTCTTAGTTAGCCACACAGTCATGAAAGTAAACAACCATATACTTAAGAACTATCCTGTTTTTCACTTTCAGTACAGTATTCAATAAATTACATGGAATAGTCAACACTTTATTATAAAATAGGCTTTGTGTTAGATGATTGCCCAACTGTATGTAGGCTAATGTAAATGTTCTGAGCATGTTTAAGGTAGGCTAGGACACGTGGTGATGTTCAGTAAGTTAGATGTATTAAGTGCAATTTCAACTTATGATATTTTCAACTTTGGTGGGTTTATTGGGAAGTAACTCCATTGTAAGTCGAAGGAGATCTATATCACAAAATGTACCCATCCTCTTTATTACCTACAAGTTCCAGTTATTAAAATTAAAATGTTTTATTTGATATGCAAGTCTGTCTATATTACAATCATTTTAAACAGTTTGCATTATTAAAAAGAAATTAGAAAAAAAGATTTTTCTAAACAAATGAATCTTCAATTCTTCACACCACAGTTTTTATAAGATAGAAACATCTGTCCAGGGTATAAGTAAGGTTAATACGACATTTTAAGGAGGAAAATACACTTAAGGTAAAACTACTGTAGAACTGTGAATTGCAAAAATTTTATAGAGAGAAGAAACAGTGTTATGGGAACTCTGGAATCAGAAAAAATTGGAATTTAATTTCTGGATCCATCACTTTAATGATTGTGTGGCTTTAGGCAAAGGTGTCATTCTCAGTTTCTTCTGTAAAGTAGTAGCAATAACATACCTACATCATATGGTTCTGAGAACAAAAGGGATTATAATATATGCATTTAAAATATATGAGTTGTTTATTTTGTTGGTAGCTCTTCATCTAGAGTGCTGTAAGCAATATATATAAGCAAAGTACCAGCAATTATTGTTGATTGTGGTCACAAAGTCAGAATAATTCCAATGAATAAAATGTGTCCATTGTGTTTTCATGAAGACATTCAGTTTCACAACTTCCAAATGGTTATTTGATTTGAGCTTCTCAGAACCTGGTCTCTGTGTGTGGGTGCACACGCATGTGTATCTAAGCATGTGCATATTTTAAGCTCCAAATTTCTAACATCTCCATTTAAGTTCCACTATCACTACTTCATTTATGTTATTTTCTCTCAAATCCATTATAAAGATTACTGGAAACCAGACAACATAATGATCACTTTAATATTCACCAGACATATTTTCTCTTACTTATTGAACATGAGTTTTCCATTTTTAGTATAACACTTTTTTCATCTTACTATATGTCATAAGTAAACCATCCAGTTTCTAACTACTCAGGAATATCGGAACATGTTGGAAAGCCATTATCTGGTAAATTGGATCCATTTAAACAACTTGGATCATTCAGGCCAACAAAGTGAGTATTTTGCTCAAAAGATCTGTATAATTGCCTTAACTATTTTATTTTTCCATGTAAATAGCTTATGTGCTACTTAGGGAAGTAAAATCTTTTTGACTTCTCGTTTTTAGACCTAAAAACCAGAAAATTGCAAATAGGAGAAGAGAGTATGATATAGTTATCCACATAGTTCATACAATATAATGGACAAAAGGATATATTTAACATTTGCTAAATCAGGAATGAGATTAAGACCCACCATTTAATCAGAATAGATGGTTGTTGAACAATGCCCAGACACACATGAGATGTGCCTATCCCATTACTGAATCAGAATGAGAAAGCCACAGTGAACTATATTTTGTCCAGAAATATACATTAGTGAATTGTTTTGTCATTCAATTGCTAAGTGCAATAACATTTAAAATAACCTGCTTGTCATAAAGTAAACATCTAAAGCAAGGAAAATAAGATGTGTTCCTTCCTCTACTTAGAGGCTATACTTAGAGAACATAAAAAAATAAAAAGTTCCCAGCATCAAGCATGAGTCCTTCTAAAAACACAAAAACAAAACAAAACAAAAAATCCTGTAATGTCAATCACCTTCCCCCTACAGCCCAAATTAAAACACTTCAATGTCTTTCTGTTGGTCTTAAAAAAGACCAAACATTTTTAAGAGGTTTAATAAATCTCAACATAATCTGGCCCCTGCCTTTCTCTTCAATCTCATTCCTGGTCCTTCCCTCTCAAAACTCCAAATGTTTTTTCAGTTACTTGTATTAAACATCTTCCCTCTTGCTAGGGGCATGCTTTGTTCCTTCTATCTGATCCCTTTTGCTCTTTGCCTAATTAACTCCTATTCTTCAATCTCAGTCATATATGAAATGTCCAGAAAAAGCAAATCTATTGAGAAAGTAGCTTAGTGGTTGCCTAAGGCTGAGAGTGGGAATAGGGATTAACTGTAAACTGAAATGAGGGATTTTACTGGGAGAATGGAAATGTTTTAGAATGAGTTTATGGTGAAGGTTGTAAATTTACTAAATTTACAACTCAGTAAATTTACTAAAATAATTGAATTGTACATTTAAAATGGGTGCATTTTATGGTATGTAAATTATACTCCAATAAAAATGTTTTTTTTTAAATATTCAGTGTGGTCTGGCTTTCCCATTAGCAATGTTGTAATCTCATTTAGCAGTTTAATTTGTGTTCACCTGTAAGGAAAGCCATGTAAGCATTCTTCACAGATTCACGTCTTTTCCAGGCCTTTCCTTTAACAGCTTGCATCTGAGACTTTCTCTGGAAGAATGCTCTGGGCTACTGGAACCACTTGGCCTACCTGGAAGAGAGCCTGGAGTGCCTGGAGCTACAGTCCCCATGGTGGACCTTAGCCAATTACTGACTGGTACAGGAGGATGGAAACTGAGCTGTAATTTATGCTCCCAATAAGTCTGAAGCCAACTTTCCAGGGTCTCTGTCTGGATATGCACCCTTCTTAGCAGGTTTCCCTTTCCTTTCCTACTTCCTGGATATAAGACGTACCAAGTTCTGAGATCTCTTTCTTAAGACTGACAGACTCCTACCCAAGACACTGACCCATCCAGAAGCATGTGCTTTGAAGACTTAAAATATCAAAAGTTGGGCTTCCCTGGTGGCACAGTGGTTGAGAGTCCGCCTGCCGATGTGGGGGACACGGGTTTGTGCCCTGGTCCGGGAAGATCCCACATGTCGCAGAGAGGCTGGGCCCGTGAGCCATGGCTGCTGAGCCTGTGTATCCAGAGTCTGTGCTCCGCAACGGGAGAGGCCACAACAGTGAGAGGCCCGCGTACCACAAAAAAAAAAAAAAAAAAAAAAAAAAAAAAAGTAATGTGGAACAATTTACAATGAACCTTGTTCATCGTATTCTAATATGAGTTCCAGAGTTCTCCACATATTCTTCCATCTGCTAGGGGTACCCTGAACTGCTCTTCCTGCTCCTCTTCTCTTAGATGCATTTCAGTCCAAGTTAGGTATTATCTTCACTCAGGGAGTCTTCCCACAGCTTCCAGTATGGAACCAGTGTCTTTTCTGAGACCAGAACATTCTGTTGTTTCATTTTCATAGCATTTAATATGCTTTATAGAAATTTCCTCCTTATTACTAATCTTTCTTTGTCAACAGTGTAAGTCTAAGTGAAGAGATTTTATCTTTTATGTATCACTTCTTACTGCCTAGTACAAGTTCTAACATATAGTAGGTATACAATTAATAGTGATTCAAAATAACTTAGCAATCTATATTTTATTATGGAATGCTGCTTAATATATAAATATGTTTTCATAAAGTCGAAAATCCTTTAAACTATCTAAATATATAAAAATTTTATATTATATAACTTTACATTAATTACACATTTATTCAAAAATAAAATGTTAGTGGTTTATTTCTGGGTATTGGAGGGCATTTATGATTTATAATTCACAATTTAACTTTATGTAACATTTTTTCTCAAATTAACAGTTACTACAATGTAGCAAAAAAGGAGAAGTTATTACAATGTAAGAAGAAAAACCCAGTGAGTGGATTTAATTAAGAGCATATATTGGAGCCAGGACATGGAAGCAACCTAAGTGTCCATCGACAGATGAATGGACAAAGAAGATGTGGCACATATACACAATGGAATATTACTCAGCCATAAAAAGAAACAAAACTGAATTGTTTGTAGTAAGGTGGATGGACCTAGAGACTGTCATACAGAGTGAAGTAAGTCAGAAAGAGAAAAACAAATACTGTATGCTAACACATATATAGAATCTAAAAAAAAAAAAATGAAAAAAAATGGTGCTGAAGAAACTAGGGGCAGGACAAGAATAAAAGCACAGACATACAGAATGGACTTGAGGACACAGGGGTTGGGAAGGGTAAGCTGGGGTGAAGTGAGAGAGTGGCATGGACATGTATACACTACCAAATGTAAAATAGCTAGTGGGAAGCAGATGCATAACACAGGGAGATCAACTTGGTGTTTTGTGACCACCTAGAAGTGTGAAATAGGGAGGGTGGGTGGGAGATGCAAGAGGGAGGAGATATGGAGCTATATGTACATGTATGACTGATTCACTTTGTTATGAAGCAGAAACTAACACACCATTGTAAAGCAATCATACTTCAATAAATTTGTTAAAAAAAAAAAAAAAAAAAAAACATGGGCAGTACAAGGCTGAAAGAAAGACAAGTAAAAATTCCTGCAGAACAGGACCAGGGCAGAGGAGTCTCTGGGAGCTAAGCATAGGATGCTAATACTGATGCTCAGAGGGACCAGCTACATCAGAGACAAAGCTCAGAAAATGCCTTGGGGCTAAAGGAATTGATATTGAAGGAAGCAGCAGAGCTAGCAAGAATAGTAATTTACCTTCATTTATAAGTTTACATTTTATTTGATATTTTGTAATATATACATTAATTTTTGCATTTGAAATGTATTTTATATTTAGCTTTGTGGTTTTTAAAATTTTATGAGTTCTGATCTCATTTTAAAATAAAACTCCTGGATTTGGGGCTTCCCTGGTGGCGCAGTGGTTGAGAGTCCGCCTGCCGATGCAGGGGACACAGGTTCGTGCCCCAGTCCAGGAAGATCCCACATGACACAGAGCGGCTGGGCCCGTGAGCCATGGCCACTGAGCCTGTGCGTCTGGAGCCTGTGCTCCACAACGGGAGAGGCCACAACAGTGAGAGGCCTGCATAACGCAAAAAATAAAAAATAAATAAATAAAATAAAATAAAACTCCTGGATTTGGAAATAGTGAACCAAATAAGAAAGAAAAACAAGAACATATATTGGGAGATTGGGATTGACATATATATACTACTAGGTTTAAAATAGATAACTAGTGAGAACCTGCTATATAGCACAGAGAACTCTACTCAGTGCTCTGTGCTGACTTAAATGGTAAGAAAATCCAAAACAGAGGGGATTATTTGTATACATATAGCTGATTCACTTCACTGTACAGCAGAAACTAACACAACATTGTAAAGCAACTATACCCAATTTTTTTTTTTAAAAAAAGAGCATATAGTCATTACACATTGTCAGAATGTCATTTTTATTAGTGATTGCTGATATTGTCTATTAGGGGATAAACAAGGCTATATCCAGGATCATTTATATCCTAATATGCAAGAAACTGCCTTCTCAGCTTAATCATAAGGCTGACTTTACAAGCCACATCTTTTAGTTATTATTAAAAATATAAATGAATAAAATCAGTTTTATTTTAAAAAGTTTCAGACAATTGTTGTAACTCTTTAGTGGCTAGAATCTTATGGCTTTAGAATGGCTATGTAAATTTTTATTTTCATTCTCCAGGCTTGGCAGTGGTATAGGATAGGCCATTTAGCATAAGTTGAAAGATGTGTGTGTGTGTGTGTGTGTATGTGAGTGTGTTTGTGTGCTATTGTATATGTGTATGTGTGTAACATCAATTTCTAAATATTTAAAATTATTGGTAATTTGATGAGTCAAATTAGTTGCCATATGTGTAATCATAGTTTTGATTATTATTATATAATAATCATTGTATTATTTTTGGTAAACACAAGGCTGAAAGAAGCCAACATAAAATCACAAAATGCCATAAAGCTAAGAACTAGAACAACACAACCCCAGAGTGCTGAGAACTGACTTATGGCAAAATCTCCAGGGTTCACTTGGGCAAATTGTGTCTAAAAACCTTATTCTTGTGAAACGTTCTCCTCCAGAACATTTCAGCTGGGACGTATATGTTTTCACCAGCTGAACATTTATACTTTATGATTTGGACTGTCAATTCACAAATGTCACATTTCCAACATTACTGAACTCCCTGAAAACAATAATAATACAAAAAAGGCAGAGGGAAAGAACTTGTCATTTCTTCCTGGCATAATAACAGATATAGATCTCAGATGGTTGGGGTAGAAGATTTTCCTCTTGAGTAATAACTGAGGCATAAGAGGGTAATGAACAAATCATTGAATGGAAGATGTAGTTTTCTTCCTTATTCCTCTGTTTTACTTTTCTATTGTCCTTTTCTGTTTTTTCTTCTCTTTCATTTTCTCTCCTCCATTTTTTCTTCATCTGATTTCTCTTCTTCTTACTTTTTCTTTTTACTCCATCTATTTCTTCAAATCTTCTTCCCTTCTCTGTCTCCCTTCCTTCCTTTTTTTTTCTTTATTCTCCCTTCCTCCTCTTTTTTCTTCTTGTCCTTCTCCACCTCTTTCCCTCCTTCTTCTCCTCCTCCTTCTTCACTTTGTATTATTAAGAAAAATTTTCCAGAATAGCATATTAATATTTTAGTAAAGATATTATTTTATAGGGCAAAACCCATTCCAATTTAGAAAATTTAAGACAGAAGAACATTCAGTTTAAGAGAAAGTGCGAGCTACAGAACATTAAACAGCAAGTTACTTATTGATGATTTGGTAACTTTACTGGAATATCAGTGAATATAATTAATATGACTGATTCAATAAGCCATTGGTCCTCTACTCAAACCTCTTTACACTGAAAAATATATAAACTTTGGTCTTATACTATATCTCTCAAGTGAAAATACCTAAGGTTGAGTCAAAGATATGAGTATCTTTTTAAATCTCCATGGATAATTGTGTTATACGCCCTTATTTTAGAATGATGGACTTTATACCCTACGTCAGGTAAACCAAGTAGAAGAACATAACTTTCCCCATGTTTCATTCCAATAAGTAAGTTACCAAGAACACAAGCAGTGGTCATTCTAAGACTAACTAATTAGACTGAGGGGCTTCCTGATTCTGATTCTCCTTGTCTAACTCATCTGGAGATGAACCTCATGCAGCTTAATAAAGGGAAGAACCCTTGGAACAACTGGACCTTCTCTTTATTTATTCCACGGTCACCACTCTAACTTACTGTATTCCACCTTAAGGAAAACATTACTTATCTGGAACACCTGTATAAGTTGCTGGCAATGGATTAAATGAGTTCTTTCATTGTAGCATGGCTTCATAATATATTTCTCAAACTTTGATATACAAACAAATCACTTGGGGATTTTGTTAAAACGTAGATTAGGAATCAGTAAGTCTGAGGCGGTGTCTCAGATTCTGCTTTACTAATAAGCACCAATCATACCTGGACCCTGTGATTACTTCCCCCACTTACAGTGAACTCTTTGAGAGCAGAGAAAATACCTGGGCTTTACGGTGTACACTATTTCCTCTTTGGCATATAGCAAGGGGTGAAGGCAGTGTTATGAACCAAATGGATTCAGAAAGGATAATATAGCTAGAATTATTAGTTAGATAACAGACAGATTTATATAGAGATAAGAAATGATTGAATAGGTACAGAGGTGTCAAGAAGAACGTTTTTGAGGGCAAGACTGATTAATATCTCTATATACATAATTTTAAGTAAGGAATAAAACGGAGTCCAGAAAATTTAGTAAGACCTAAGATTTTTCAAGTGAAAGCTTTGATGCAGCATTATGTTTAAGAACTTGTAGTCTACTGACATAAAATATAAATGAAAAAAATATTGAAATCTGAATATATAAATCAAAATTTTATAGACTGTTTTCACACTGCAGAGTTTCTTTAAGGATCTCACATAATTAAGATATTCAAAACAAAATTAAGTTTAATTAGTTTTAATTAGAAATAAAAATGTCGATGCTGGTAATACTTTTCTGATTAAGGTATGAGTACTGGGAAAGGGGTTTCCAAATTTTGGTAAAACCCCTCCCCACCCACACCCCCACACACTATATCTCTCAGTTTAGAAGAATTTGCCTGTATTATAGTATTCATTAAAAATAATTATCTGAGATATTTAATAATGGATTTCTAGGCAATTTGGAAGTGACTATTGACCTCTTAGAGGCTAGGAAATTCACTTCAAATGGTTAAGTTGATTTTCTTATTCATGGGCAGCTGACTCATTTCATATAACATGGGCACATATAACATAATGTTGGTATTCTGTATACTCTTGCCTTTCAGTAAGTGGCATGTGCCACTGATAAATTGATTCAGCTTTCTCTTATAATAAGGTGAGCCATATTTAGCATCTTGCTACATGTTTTGAGTGCTGATGACTCATTCGGCCCAATATCCAGGAAAATCTCCCATTATATGATGGCAGTGAAATTGGGGAGAACATGCAACTCCAATCATGCTGGTTGTTATTTTAAAATATACAGATGATTGCCTGCAAAAAGCCACAGAAAGGCATGGTAAAATGATACGAATGAATTATTTCAGATATATGACAGATAGAGACATATTTTACAGAATGATAATATATCACTTCTTCCATATCACAGTTCTGGGGTGGAAATTAAAAGGTAAGTGTTAGCAATAACCTTTTATAATAAGCTGTGATTATTTGTTAGGAGTTCCATACTATCTTTAGTATTTGATTTTAAGATCCACCCCAGACACTTCAGCCACCTCATTTTGAAAATCCAATTCTACATTTTTCATCTAATTTTTAAATTTTCTATAGCTGCTTTTGAGTTACACAAACTCAATTAGCAAAATAAAACCACTTTTTAAATAAAATCTAAAGAGTCTTTCATGACTGTGCACAAATTTCTGGTCTGTAAGCTGGTCCATGTTTTTTTTTTTTTTTTTTACACAAAACTAACTAGTGTCATTTGGCTGGTTTAATTTTTGGCAAACTTGGAACACAGATCTCCCAAGGAAGTCAAGGCTAATGGTTTGTCAAGTTGATGATTTGGCCTAGGTTTACAAGTTTCATTAACTTCAATAAACAAGACTATAATACACTGGTTACTACTATTTACATGTACTTTTAGGATTTTTGCACAAACACTGCCAGAGTGGTCTTCTTTCCATCTAACAGAACACAATTCAACAAAGTTCTCTGTCACTTTATGATGATTCCTCCAGTTTCCAATAGCATGCTCCTAATTTCCATCACATCTCTCACTAATACCACATTTAATGTCCCTAGTCCTACCAACAGTCTCTTCAGTTTAATCTAGGCTTTTTCTATCACGCACTTAAAAATTCTTCTAGCCTCTTTCAATTATCCAATTTTAAATCATTTACACATATTGATATATTTGTTAAAACAACACCATACTTCCTGGTACCAAAATCTGTATTAGTTTCTGCTGCTGTAACAAAGCAACACAGTCTGGTGATGTAATAAAAATGTATTCTCTCACTTTATATATTCTCTCTTTATAGGTCTGGAGGCTATAAATCTAAAGTCAAAGTGTCTATAGGGCCATGTTGTCTCAAAGGCTGTAAGGAAGAATCTTGTCCATGTCTTTCTTTTTACTTCTGGTGTCACTGGCAATCCTTGGTGTTCCTTGGTTTATAGCTTTGTAACTCCAAACTCCACCTCCATGGTCACCTGGTATTCTCCCTTGGCTCAATGTCTTCACATGACCATCTTTTTATAAGGATGCCAGCCGTATTGGATTAGGGGCCATTCTATTTTAGTATGACCTCATCTTAATTTAAATAATTGCATCTGCAATTATCCTATTTCCAAATAAGATCACAATCTGAGGTACTGATGTTATTAATTGGACATATCTTTCTGGAAGGACACAATTCAATCCATAATACAGCATTTGGCCAAAAATATCATTCAGCCTTAATTTGTAACCACTGTTCCCTGAGTAATATTCTTTACTGTTGAACTATATTTCTTCCTTCCTTTTTTTTTTTTTTTTGTTTGGGGGGGATGATAGAAAACTCTATTCAGCCTTGTTGATGATGTCACCAAAACTAGCATATTTTAAATTTCTTTTGTAGGTAAGGATTTTTAATCTTGCTTGAAATCTTACAGATTTTCTTCTTTATTCAGCATTTAAAAATGATAAGGTTTAGGTCTTTACTCATTTATTTTAAAGTTAGATATGAAAGATAAAAGGGTATTAAAAAAGAAAGATTATAAATAAACTAAAAATAGTCTAGACAAATGAATGGATACTGAAGGTGGTGATTTTGAACATTTTTAACTGTTCTGTAAGATCTCATAAGGAGAAAGAAAAAGGAAACTATAACTGATAAGGAGTGGAAAAATAGAGACTTTAAAGTAGGTCTTTACTCATTTACCTTTTTCCTGGATCCATGAGACTCCTCTTTCTGAGGTTAGGAAAGTTTTCTTTAAGCATATTTTTGATTATTGTTTCTGTCCCATTTCTCTAGGGTCTCCTCCAGAAACACTGATTAACTGTATGTTAACGTGACTCTTTATGTTTTTACTCTTTCTCTACCATATTTTCCTTTTTCTTTTGTTTTTTATTTAATTTTATTTTATTTATTTTTTATACAGCAGGTTCTTATTAGTTATCCTTAATTACTTAACTACATAAAAGCTGAACAATGTCAACACTTTTACACGTACAACATATCACAAATTAAAAACTGAAGCAAATATTGTGCATAAGATAAAATATCTTAAACAAAAGAATATTAACTTAACTAAAAAACATCAAGGGAGGATTCAGGAGAAGATGGCGGAAGAGTAGGAGGCGGAGATCACCTTCCTCCCCACAGATACACCAGAAATACATCTACACGTGGAACTGCTCCTACAGAACACCCACTGAATGCTGGCAGAAGATCTCAGACCTCCAAAAACGCAAGAAACTCCCTACATAACTGGGTAGGGCAAAAGAAAAAAGGAAAAACAGAGACAAAAGAATAGGGATGGGACCTACACTAGTGGGAGGGAGCTGTGAAGGAGGAAAGGTTTCCACACACTAGAAGATCCTTTGTGGTCAGAGACTGTGGGTGGCGGAGGGGGGAATTCTCAGAACCACGGAGGAGAGCACAGCCACCAGGGTGTGGAGGGCAAAGCGGAGAGATTCCCACACAGAGGATCAGTGCTGACCAGCACTCACCAGCCCGAGATGCTTGTCTTCTCACCTACCGGGACAGGCGGGGGCTGGGAGCTGAGGCTCGGGGTTCAGAGCTTAGATCCCAGGGAGAGGACTGGGGTTGGTAGTGTGAACACAGACTGAAGGGGTTAGTGCACCACAGCTAGCCAGGAAGGAGTCCAGGAAATGTCTGGAGCTGCCGAAGAGACAAGAGACTTTTTCTTGCCTCTTTGTTTCCTGGTGTGCGAGGAGAGGGGATTAAGAGCACTGCTTAAAGGGGCTCCAGAGATGGGTGTGAGCCTCAGGTACCAGAGCGGACCCCAGAGACGGGCATGAGATGCTAAGGCTGCTGCTGCAGCCACCAAGAAGCCTGTGTGCAAGCACAGGTCACTATCCCCAACTCCTCTCCCCGGAGCCTGTGCAGCCCACCACTGCCAGGGTCCCATGATCCAGGGACAACTTCCCCAGGAGAACACATGGCAATCCTCAGGCTGCTGCAACGTCATGCCAGCCTCAGCCACCGCAGGCTCGCCCTGAATCTGTACCCCTCCCTCCCCTCGGCCTGAGTGAGCCTGAGCCCCCGAATAGCGGTTCCTTTAACCCTGTCCTGTCTGAGCAAAGAACAGACGCCCTCAGGCAACCTACACATAGAGGTGGGGCCAAATCCAAAGCGGAGCCCCTGGGAGCTGTGAGAATAAAGAAGAGAAAGGGAAGTCTCTCCCAGCAGCCTCAGAAGCAACAGATTAAAACTCCACAATCAACTTGATGTACCCTGCATATGTGAAATAACTGAATAGACAACAAATCATCCCAAATTGAGGAGGTGGACTTTGGGAGCAAAAGAGAATATTTTTTCCCCTTTTCCTCTTTTTGTGAGTGTGTATGTGTATTCTTCTGTGTGAGATTTTGTCTGTATAATTTTGTGTTAACCATTTGTCCTCAGGTTCTGTCCATCTGTTTTATTCTTTTCTTTGTTTGTTTGTATTTTTTGTTTGTTTGTTTGGATTTTATATAATTTTTAAAATATTTTTCTTAGTAATTATTTTTTATTTTAATAAATTTATTTTATTTTAATAACTTTATTTTATTTTATCCTCTTTCTTTGTTTCTTTCATTCATTCTTTCTTTCTTTCTATTCTTTCTCCCTTTTATTCTGAGCCATGTGGAGGACAGTCTCTTGGTGCTCCAGCCAGGTGTCAGGGCTATGCCACTAGGGTGGGAGAGCCAACATCAGGACACTAGTCCACAAGAGACCTCCCAGCCCCATGTAATATCAAATGGTGAAAATCTTCCAGACATCTCCATCTCAACACCAACACCCAGCTTCACTCAACGACCAGCAAGCTACAGTGCTGGACACCCTATGCCAAACAGCTAGCAAGACAGGAACACAGCCCCATCCATTAGCAGAGTGGCTGCCTAAAATTATAATAAGGCCACAGACACCCCCATGCACACCACCAGACGTGGACCTGCCCACCAGAAAGACAAGATCCAGCCTCATCCACCAGAGCACAGGCACTA
Source organism: Stenella coeruleoalba (assembly GCF_951394435.1). NCBI lineage: Eukaryota > Metazoa > Chordata > Mammalia > Artiodactyla > Delphinidae > Stenella > Stenella coeruleoalba. The sequence continues at coordinate 17,337,825 of NC_137159.1, read as the reverse complement.
GTCCACTACACCAGGAAACCTACACAACCTACTGAACCAACCTTAGCCACTGGGGACAGACACCAAAAAACAATGGGAACTACGAACCTGCAGCCTGCATAAAGGAGACCCCAAAAACAGTAAGTTAAGCAAAATGAAAAGACAGAAAAACACACAGCAGATGAAGAAGCAAGGTAAAAACCCACCAGACCTAACAAATGAAGAAGAAATAGGCAGTCTACCTGAAAAATAACTCAGAATAATGATAGTAAAGATGAGCCAAAATCTTGGAAATAGAATGCAAGAAACAGTTAACAAGGACCTAAAAGAACTAAAGAGGAAACAAGAAATGATGAACAGCATAATAAATGAAATTTAAAATACTCTAGAAGGGATCAATAGCAGAATAACTGAGGCAGAAGAACAGATAAGTGACCTGGAAGAAAAAATAGTGAAAATAAATATTGCAGAACAGAATAAAGGGAAAAGAATGAAAAGAACTGAGGACAGTCTCAGAGACCTCTGGGACAACATTAAATGCACCAACATTCGAATTATAGGGGTCTCAGAAGAAGAAGAGAAATGCAAGAAACAGTTAACAAAGACCTAAAAGAACTAAAGAGGAAACAAGAAATGATGAACAGCACAATAAATGAAATTAAAAATACTCCAGAAGGGATCAATAGCAGAATAACTGAGACAGAAGAATGGATAAGTGACCTGGAAGACAAAATAGTGGAAATAACTACTGCAGAGCAGATAAAGGAAAAAGAATTAAAAGAACTGAGGACAGTCTCAGAGACTTCTGGGACAACATTAAATGCACCAACATTCGAATTATAGGGGTCCCAGAAGAAGAAGAGAAAAAGAAAGGGACTGAGAAAATATCTGAAGAGATTATAGTTGAAAACTTCCCTAATATGGGAAAGGGAATAGTTAATCAAGTCCAGGAAGCACAGAGAGTCCCATACAGGATAAATCTAAGGAGAAACATGCCAAGACACATATTAATCAAACTATCAAAAATTAAATACAAAGAAAACATATTAAATACAAAGGAAACATATTAAAAGCAGCAAGGGAAAAGCAACAAATAACACACAAGGGAATCCCCATATGTTTAACAGCTGATCTTTCAGCAGAAACTCTGCAAGCCAGAAGGGACTGGCAGGACATATTTAAGTGATGAAGGAGAATAGCCTACAATCAAGATTACTCTACCCAGCAAGGATCTCATTCAGATTTGATGGAGAAATTAAAACCTTTACAGACAAGCAAAAGCTGAGAGAGTTCAGCACCACCAAACCAGCTTTACAACAAATGCTAAAGGAATTTCTCTAGGAAAGAAACACAAGTGAAGGAAAAGACCTACAATAAGAAATCCAAACAATTAAGAAAATGGAAATAGGAACATACATATCGATAACTACCTTCAATATAAATGGATTAAATGCTCCCACCAAAAGACACAAACTCACTGAAAGGATACAAAAACAAGCCCTGTATACATCCTGTCTACAAGAGACCCACTTCAGACCTAGAGACACATACAGACTGAAAGTGAGGGGATGAAAAAAGATATTCCATGCAAATGGAAATCAAAGGAAAGCTGAAGTATCAATTCTCATATCAGAAAAAATAGACTTTAAAATAAAGACTATTACAAGACACAAAGAAGGACACTACATAATGATCAAGGGATCGATCCAAGAAGAAGATATAACAATTGTAAATATTTATACACCCAACATAGGAGCACTTCAATACATAAGGCAAATACTAACAGCCATAAAAGGGGAAATCAACAGTACCACAATCATAGTAGGGGAATTTAACACCCCACTTTCACCAATGGACAGATCATCGAAAATGAAAATAAATAAGGAAAAAATGCTTTAAATGATACATTAAACAAGATGGACTTAATGGATATTTATAGGACATTCCATCCAAAAACAACAGAATACACATTTTTCTCAAGTGCTCATGAAACATTCTCCAGGATAGATCATGCCTTGGGTCACAAATCTAACCTCAGTAAATTTAAGAAAATTGAAATCATATCAAGTATATTTTCTGACCACAACGCTATGAGACTAGATATCAATTACAGAAAAGAGCTGTAAAAAATACAAGCACGTGAAGGCTAAACAGTACACTACTTAATAACGAAGTGATCTCTGAAGAAATCAAAGAGGAAATCAAAATACACCTAGAAACAAATGACAAGGGAGACACAACGACCCAAAACCTATGGGATGAAGCAAAAGCAGTTTGAAAAGGAAAGTTTATAGCAATAGAATCCTACCTTAAGAAATAGGAAACATCTCGAATAAACAACCTAACCTTGCACTTAAAGCAATTAGAGAAAGAAGAACAAAAATATACCAAAGTTAGCAGTAGGAAAGAAATCATAAAGATCAGATCATAAATAAATGAAAAAGAAATGAAGGAAAAAATAGAAAAGATCAAAAATACTAAAAGTTGGTTCTTTGAGAAAATAAACAAAATTGATAAACCATTAGGCAGACTCATCAAGAAAAAAGGGAGAAGACTCAAATCAATAGAATTAGAAATGAAAAAGGAGAAGTAACAACTGACACTCCAGAAATACAAAACATCATGAGCGATTACTACAAGCAACTCTATGCAAATAAAATGAACAACCTGGAAGAAATGGACAAATTCTTAGTAATGCACAACCTGCTGAGACTGAATCAGGAAGAAATAGAAAATATGAACAGACCAATCACAAGCACTGAAATTGAAACTGATTCAAAATCTTCCAACAAACAAAAGCCCAGGACCAGATGGCTTCACAGGCGCATTCTATCAAACATTTGGAAAAGAGTCAACACCTATCCTTCTTAAACTCTTCCAAAATATAGCATAGGGAGGAACACTCACAAACTCATTCTATGAGGCCACCATCACCCTGATACCAAAACCAGACAAAGATGTCACAAAGAAAGAAAACTACAGGCCAATATCACTGATGAACATAGATGCAAAAATACTCAACAATATACCAACAAACAGAATCCAACAGCACATTAAAAGGATCATACACCATGATCAAGTGGTTTTTTTTCAGGAATGCAAAGATTCTTCAATATACACAAATCAATCAACGTGATACACCATATTAACAAATTGAAGGAGAAAAAACATATGATCATTTCAATAGATGCAGAGAAAGCTTTTGACAAAATTCAACACCCATTTATGATAAAAACCCTGCAGAAGGTTGGCATAGAGGGAACTTTCCTCAACGTAATAAAGGCCATATATGACAAACCCACAGCCAACATCATCCTCAATAGTGAAAAACTGAAAGCATTTCCACTAAGATCAGGAAGAAGACAAAGTTGCTCACTCTCACCACTATTATTCAACATAGTTTTGGAAGGTTTAGCCACAGCAATCAGAGACTAAAAAGAAATAAAAGAAATCCAAATTGGAAAAGAGCAGTAAAGCTGTCACTGTTTGCAGATGACATGATAGTATGCACAGAAAATCCTAAAGATGCTACCAGAACACTACTAGAGTTAATCAATGAATTTGGTAAAGTAGGAGGATACAAAATTAATGCACAGAAATCTCTGTCATTCTTATACACTAGTGATGAAAGATCTGAAAATGAAATTAATAAAACTCTCCCATTTGCCACTGCAATAGAAATAATAAATTATCTAGGAATAAATCTACCTAAGGAGAAAAAAGACCTGTATGCAGAAAATTATAAGACACTGATGAAAAAAATTAAAGATGATACAAATAGATGGAGAGATATACCATGTTCTTGGATTGGAAGAATCAACATTGTGAAAATGCCTCTACTACCCAAAGCAATCTACAGGTTCAATGCAATCCCTATCAAACGACCACTGACATTTTTCACAGAACTAGAGCAAAAATTTTCACAATTTCTATGGAAACATAAAAGACCCCGAATAGCCAAAACAATCTGGAGAACGAAAAATGGAGCTGGAGGAATCAGGCTCCCTGACTTCAGATTATACTACAAAGCTACAGTAATCAAGACAGTATGGTACTTGCACAAAAACAGAAATATGGATCAATTGAACAGGATAGAAAGCCCAGAGATAAACCCATACACATATGGTCACCTTACCTTTGATAAAGGAGGCAAGAATATACAGTGGAGAAATGACAACCTCTTCAATAAGTGGTGCTGGGAAAACTGGACAGGTACATGTAAAAGTATGAAATTAGAAAACTCCCTAACACCATACACAAAAATAAACTCAAAATTGATTAAAGACCTAAATGTAATGCCAGAAACTATCAAACTCTTAGAGGAAAACATAGGCAGAACACTCTAAGACATAAATCACAGCAAGATCCTTTTTGACCCACCTCCTAGAGAAATGGAAATAAAAATAAACAAATGGGACCTAATGAAACTTAAAAGCTTTTGCATAGCAAAGGAAACCATAAATAAGACCAAAAGACAACCCTCAGAATGGGTGAAAATATTTACAAATAAAATAACTGACAAAGGATTAATCTCCAAAATTTACAAATAACACATGCAGCTCAATAACAAAGAAACAAACAACCCAATCCAAAAATGGACAGAAGACCTAAATAGACACTTCTCCAAAGAACATATACAGATTGCCAACAAACACATGAAAAAATGCTCAACATCATTGATCATTAGAGAAATGCAAATCAAAACTACAATGAGATATCATCTCACACCGGTCAGAATGGCCATCATCAAAAAATCTAGAAACAATAAATGCTGGAGAGGGTGTGGAGAAAAGGGAACATTCTTGCACTCTTGGTGAGAATGTAAACTGATACAGCCACTATGGAGAACAGTATGGAGGTTCCTTAAAAAAACTACAAATAAAACTACCATACGACCCAGCAATCCCACTACTTGGTATATATCCTGAGAAAAACAGAATTCTAAAACAGTCATGTACCAAAATGTTCATTGCAGCTCTATTTACAATAGCCAAGACATAGAAGCAACCCAAGTGTCCATCAACAGATGAATGGATAAAGAAGATGTGGCACATATATACAATGGAATATTACCCCACTGTAAAAAGAAACAAAATTGAGTTATCTGTAGTGAGGTTGATGGACCTAGAGTCTTTCATACAGAGTGAAGTAAGTCAGAAAGAGAAAAACGAATACTGTATGCTAACACATACATACGGAATCTAAGGAAAAAAAAAAGGTCATGAAGAACCTAGGGTTTAGACGGGAATAAAGACATAGACCTTGAGGATATGGAGAGGGGGAAGGGTAAACTGTGACAAAGTGAGACAGTGGCATGGACATAGATACACTACCGAACGTAAAATAGATAGCTAGTAGGAAGCATCCACATAGCACAGGGAGAGCAGCTCTGTGCTTTGTGACCGCCTGGAAGGGTGGGATAGGGAGGGTAGCAGGGATGGAGACTCAAGAGGGAAGGGATATGGGAACATATGTATATGTATAATTGATTCACTTTGTTATAAAGCAGAAACTAACACACCATTGTAAAGCACTTATACTCCAATAAACATGTTAAAAAAAAAAAATAAGAGTGCCTGGTGCCTGGTAGGTCCTTAGTAAAATTTAGGTGTTATTAACACATTGTGTAAAGGCCAGGTATATACATATATATATATATATATATATATATATATATATATATATATATATATATATATATATATATATATGCTGGAAAGCATCCACCGTCAAATAATCAAGATTGTTAAGAAATGAAAAAGGCAAAAATTATCATACAAAATACAGTGAGGGATGGGGTAAAGGAGAAAATGAATTATATGTGCAAACACCGTGGAGACTCTGAAAAGCAGTAGCAAGATAGCAGTCTTTAGACTTCTCAAAGACAGTGATATATGAGGGACTTGACTACCCTGCCTTGAATTACTATGCTACATAAAATGCAAAACGCAAAATCAAACATATGTTAGATGTCTGTGCCAGTATTCTAACTGATAGATAAAGAGGGCCTGACCTACTCTAAGTACAGTAGAAATACAATGAAGGGGCAAATAGAACAAGATAGAAAGCCCAGAAATAAACCCATACACCTATGGTCAATTAATCTACGGCAAAGTAGGCAAGACTATAAAATGGAAAAAAGATAATCTCTTCAATAAATGGTGCTAGGAAAACTGGACAGCTACATGTAAAAAAAAAATGAAATTAGAACATTCTTTAACACCATACACAAAAAGAAACTCAAAGTGGATTAAAAACCTAAATGTAAGATTATAAAACTCTAGAGGAAAACATAGGCAGGACACTCTTTGACATAAATCGCAGCAATATTTTTTTCAATCTGCCTCCTAGAGTAATGGAAATAAAACTAAAATAAACAAATGGGACCCAATAAACTTGGAAGCTTTTGCACAGCAAAGGAAACCATAAACAAAATAAAAAGACAACCCACAGAATGGGAGAAAATATTTGTAAATAATGTGACTGACAAGGGATTAATCTCCAACATTTACGAACAGTTCATGCAGCTCAATTTCTAAAAAACAAACAACCCAATCAAAACATGAAAAGAAGACCTAAATAGACATTTCTCCAAAGAAGACATACAGATGGCCAGGAGACACATGAAAAGATGCTCAACATTGCTAATTATCAGAGAAATGCAAATCAAATGTACAATGAGGTATCACCTCACACAGGTCAGAATGACCATCATCAAAAAAATCTATAGGTGTACCCTGGTGGCACAGTGGTTGAGAGTCTGCCTGCCAATGCAGGGAACATGGGTTTGAGCCCTGGTGTGGGAAGATCCCACATGGCTCAGAGCAACTAAGCCTGTGCGCCATAACTACTGAGCCTGTGCTCTAGAGCCCATGAGACACAACTACTGAGCCCATGTGCTGTAATTACTGAAGCCCACGTGCCTAGAGACCATGCTCCACAACAAGAGAAGCCACCACAATGAGAAGCCCGTGCACTGCAACGAAGAGTAGCCCCCACTCACCACAACTAGAGCACTAGGGTGCAGGCCCTGAGCACCCACTGAACCACAGGGTGGAACTCAGGGTACCTATGAGGACCTGCACTTGGCCCATGATAATCCCCATGCCCAAGGGAGTGCAAGATTGAATAGCAAATATAAAACATCAGGAGAAAGGAGAGGTCAAAAAAGAAAACATTTTCTTTCCATTTAAAAAAGGGTCCTTTCTTTATAACTCTTTAAAAAAATTTTTTTTATTGAAGTATAGTTGACTTACAATGTTGTGTTAGTTTCAGGTGTACAGCAAAGTGATTCAGCAATATATATATATATATAAATATATATATATAATTTTTCAGATTATTTTCCCATATAGGTTATTACAAAATACTGAGCATAGTTCACTGTGCTATACAGTAGGTGCTTGTTTATCTAAAAAAAAAAAAATTATTAAAAAATAGAAAATAGGAGAAATTTCATCTCCTTCAAAAATTTCAATATGTGCACGATACATTAATAGACAGTTTAAAAATGTGTGAGTAGGAAAATAAAGTTATATTTCTTAAGAAAAAATAAATTAAAATATAAACAAAAAACAAAGTGTCCTGGCATTTTTATTTTGTACTCAATCTCACAAAATCTGTTCCTAGCGCTGAGCACTAGTGATTATTAACCTTTCAGAATGACCCCTTCTTTTTTTTTTTTTTTTTTTTTTTTGTGGTACGCAGGCCTCTCACTGCTGTGGCCTCTCCCACTATGGAGCACAGGTTCCGGACGCACAGGCTCAGCGGCCATGGCTCACGGGCCGAGCCGCTCCACGGCATGTGGGACCTTCCCGGACTGGGGCACAAACCCGTGTCCCCTGCATCAGCAGGCATACTCCCAACAACTGTGCCACCAGGGAAGCCTGACCCCTTCTTTTGATAATAAAAAGTAGTTTTATTTTTTCTCCTCCAATGCCAACCTCTTGTGAGCTGCTCATCCATGCAAGATGTGGGGCATCCAGATATCACCTACACTTTCAGTGTCTGAAACAGCTTTCTCATACTGCCCAATTTTTTCAGGTATTACTTTGTTGTTTTAGGTTTTAGTTTTGTTTTCAATGGAAATTGGGGAACTACTGGCAGAGGTTAAAATGGAATTAATTTCACCACTTTGTGGAAAAGATAGACCAAGACTGACACACCATTCTAAAATTCCAATTTTCAGAGCTAGGGAGAAATTCTTTGTAAAAAACCATAGAGAATCTGAGAAATGGGCAAAAACAAATGTGAAGAAATTGAGATTATAGTGTGTTGTTTAATATCTGGACTGAGTGGTTTATATCTAACTTATGTGAAATCATTAGAAGAGATGAGTAAACCTGGATAAGAAATAAACAATATTCTTAGATCCTTTTCACTTATGCATATTGGGTACAGATTAATATATTTTCAAAATCCTCACTGTGTTTCTCTATTATTTTCCTGAGTTTAGTGAGCATTTTTATTACAATTGCTTTTAACTCTTTATCAGGCAAATTATTTAATTCCATTGCCTTAGGGGGTTTTATTTCCTGTGGTTTTACCTTGTTCTTTCTTTTGAAACATATTCCTCTGTCATCTCATTTTGTTTTTCTTTTCTGCTTGTCTCTATGAAATTAGGTGGAACAGTGTTCTATCCTAGTCTTGAAGGCATGTTCTTGTGTGGGAGCTTCCCATCATAGTCTGTGTGTGCCTATTGGCTTTGGTGGGATTGCTGGATCTGAAGTAAGCATAGGCTATGTCTTCTCCTTGGGTTAACTAGTGGCCACTCTATTGGTGGAAGCTAGGGCTAAAGTCAGAGGGGAAAGAGCAGGAGCCAGCTGTGAACCAGGGCTTCTCCCAGTCTCAATGGCAGTCACCTTATCAGGGGCATAAGACCAAGGCTAGAGAGGCTGGGGCAAGAGCCCTGAGGTATTTGGGATTTTCTCTGGTGTGATGGCAGACTCTGCCTTGTTTCGGCACATGGCTGGGGCCAAGGCAAAGGCTTGCAGTAGTATTTATGATCTGGCTCAAGTTTCTTCCCCATGCATGAGAACGTGATGGCAATGGTGGTCTTCACCTTGGTGACAGGTAGGGCTGGCGCCTGAGGGGTAGGAGCTCCACTTCTAAGATTGTTCCTCTTTTTCCCTGGTGAATGCCAGGGATAGCAATGGCAATTTCTGCCATAGTGGGGAGTAATTTCAGAGCAGGAAGGGCTAGAGCAGGAGTTTGGTGTGGGCAGGCAGGCATACTGTGGTTGTCCTGGCAGGCAAGCCAGAGGACCAGGCAATTTTCAATCTGCTGCTCCTGTGTTGGGACTAGAAGCAAACAAGTTCATGTGCATTCTCTTCAAGGAGTGGAGTCTCAGTTTCAGCACCCCTCCAGTAAAAGCCCCATTCACTTTCAAACCAGCTAAGAGGGTTCATCTTCTTGATGCTGGACCCCAGGGTGGGGTTTCTTAATATGGGGCTCAAACCTCTTGCTCCTTAGGGAGGATCCCCAAGCTTGTGATACGCCTCTCCTCTTCTGAATCACTTACTAGGGGTGTGGATCCTGAATATATCTCTTCTCTTTCACTTCTATCAGACTCCATATGGTTGTTTCTTTACAGCCTTTGTCAGAAAAGTGCTGTTCTGCTAGACTTAGGTCATTCTCAGCAAGAGTTGCTCTATATGTAGTTGTGGTTTTGATGTGTTCTTGGGGGAAGTCAGCTCAGGGTCATCCTACTCAGCCACCTCCATCTAGCCTCCTGAATTAGTTCTTAAAAAAAAATATGTCATGCAAGTGAAAAAATAGAAATTTGGTAAAGGAATAATGCAATAGTCCAGGATTAGAGGAATATTGTACCATCATTTCCTTCTTTTGTTCATATGTTAGTTTGTTTCTTCCTTTTTTTCCTTTCTTCTTTCTTTTTATCTTAATATCAAATTAATCTTCTAAAATGTCTTATAGATTTTGCAATCTATTTATCATTGAAAACATTTTATTTACTGATCTATAAAGCTGAGATGACCACCATTCTAATATTTCTATGTTTGATCTTTTTCTAAGATGACACTTGCCCTTTCCTGTGTTCCTTAGCATAATATAATCTCAAGCTTGAGTAGATGCACTGTTATTCCTTAAAACTGAAAATGGCTGTTTGACATAAATTAAAAATTTCATCAAATCTTATTTAAATACACACAAATACAAATTTAATTCATTTATTCCTGTACCTCTTATATCTATATATACCCATTTATATTATACTCAAGCCATACTATGGAACCAATAATTTCACATTACCAATATTAATTTTCTAACTTCAGTGTATTTAATGACACTTAGATTGCATTACTTTTCTTTTAAATTCTATAAGCCGCAAGAATTTGTGCCATGTGATGCTCTGTTTCTTCTACTGTTTTCTTCCGTAGGCTACTGAAAAACTGCAGTTCATACTGTGTGGCAGGTTATTCTTTCATGTCAATGCATTGTTTACATGTTAATCCTACATCTTTTTTTTCCTGCTTACTCCCAGCATCTTGATAATGAGGCAAAAAAAGGAAAAAAAATAGCACCATAGATATCTCTAATCAAATGGCCACTCAGAAGAATATTCAGAAAATGTGAGTTTTATTTTTAATACTGTTACCCTTGCTATTAACTAATTATTATTGTTATTGTTGTTATTGTTACTGTTATTGCTAGTTAGAAGAACATGGAATTCTAAGGTTACATCTGTAACTTCTCCTATCAAAAATATCAATAAACTAAAATGGCAGAATTTTCAGGACTCAGAAAGACTGTATAAGAGCCTGATTCCTCCAATTTCAAGTTGAATCGCTTTATTCAAATTAATTGACTTCTCTCATTCTTAATTCTGTCATAGCAAAAATTACATTGGAAAAAGCTAAATGGGCAATGAAGACTTTATTCAAGGCTATTGCAATGGAAGAGAGAAGAAATAATTCAGTGTGAAATCAACTCTGCTGAAACAAAGGTCTGGGGAAAATGCCATAGGGCATTAGCAGAGAAATTGATCAATGGGATTTGCTGTGCACATTGAGTTATTCCTGAATTTGCAAATGGTTTTCTCTGTGATGAGACCATCTATATTTGCTAATTAATGCCCATAGGTTCCAACTTTCCCTCAAAGACTGGGAGATAAGAGATGCTACCTTTCTTGATGGTTACATTTCAAAGGGATGGGTCCCAGATCCTTGAAAAAGACATTCTTGGGTTTTAAAACTGGCAAGAAGATTTTTTAAAGATTTACAACTCAAAGAGGCAGAGGAAGAAAATACAATGATAACCTCTCTATAGTAAATACTCCAAGATAAGGGAGTCTGGGGCCTAAAATCAGGAAGAAGTCTATCTAAACCTTAGTCAAGCTGAGGGGACTGTTAAGGCCAATAGGTCAGTACCCTATAAAAGAAAGTAATGGCAGTAAGTATTTCAATGGATTTTTGAGGAAATAAAATTAAATAATAAATTAATTTATCTTAAGGTTTAGAATTTAGTAAATACCCAATGAAAATTATTGTTATTATAATATTAATGAATATTTTCATTATTCTGGTACCCTCAAGGTTTCTAGTGCAAATATCCAGCTTACAGAAAAACTTATTTATGAGGCTTACAAACTTAATATATGAAACAGCCTTATATAAGCTACTCAGTTTAGCCTTATATTTAGAAAACATAATTTGCTTGATCTCGGGTGGCCTCAGCCTGCAGCGGCTTGAAACAGGGTTTCAGTTCCTAGTCAGAGATTAAGGTCTGGTCGAGGCAGTGAGAGTGCCGAATCCTAGCCACTAGACCAGTGGTCAGTGACAAGGCCCTGGACCCTTGGTTTTGCAGAAAAGAATTCCCACAAAGGCGGAATGTAGTGAAACAAATAAAGTGTTTATTAGGAGAAGAAAAGAGTAGAGTACGTGTGGATATACACATGGGCGGACTCAGAGAGAGTCTCACTCTCGTGGTAGTTTAAATCACTTATATGGGGCCTTTCTTCTGGGTTTCCTTTGGCCAATCATTTTGATTTGCCTGGTTCAGAGTCTGTATTTGGTATATTTCAGGATCCTCTCGTGTGTGCTCACAGCTCTTAGCCAAGATGGATTCCACTGAAGATGCCTATGGGTAGTTAGCATCACTTACTATGGTGTGGTGCCCTCTCCCTTTTGACCTCCAAGGAGCCTTTCTGCACATGTGTAGTCAGGAAGGTCTCCTAACTTCAAGAATGAGAAATATGTGTTTTTTTTAATCTCTTATCTGTGCAGGGCCCAGCCTCCTCTCTCAATTGTCCAGCTATTCTCATCTTGGAGTATTGGTCCACAGGGAACGAATATCCAATTACTTTACCCGGGGGGGAAGGCGGTGTATGCCCATCTACCTCCTGCCTCACGGTGAGGATAAAATACATTAACAACAATAGCAACAACAACAAGACAAAAACAAAAATCTAGATATTTATTAATTGGACAACAACTGATTTTAAAATTTAGAAGATTAACTCACATGTACTATAAAAGTAAAAAGAGAACACTGATTAGGCTTAGAAAAACATGGAGAGCAGTCAATAAAGCAAAACTTAAAACAAATATTTAAATATAAAAATTAAAATGGTAGACATATAGATAAACACTGTAGACTTAAAAGATATAATGAGAGGGCAAAGAACACCAATGCTTAATAATTTCCAGAAAGTATAACTTCTAAAAACTCGGGGCTATTAAGAAAAGTTTAAATTAAATTCCTAGAAGAATTCTAATAATTTTAGAAATATTTTTATTTAACTGAGTTAAAACAGAAAATTTTAAATACTACTAAATATCGTTTCCATACTCTAAAAAATTAACTCATAGATAACAGCTCTTGTGATTCTGTATCCAAGAAGTATTATCACATGAGAATAAGTACTAAATTGAATAGTATTAGTCAAATGTCCTGTGAAGAAACAGTAGATGATCTTCTTCAATGTACTAACAAAGAAAAGCATTATGGAAAACCTAAGACCGAAATTGGACCTTAAAATTAGACTTTTGCATGTTTCTTATCATATTTTCCCTTTTTATCATAGAATGAATATAGAGACCTAAATTCACCTCTACTCACTGATCCAATGATGCTTTGAAGATGTTTGCCATTGTTGTATTATAATCATTATTCACTCTGCTTTTCATAATCAACCTATTGTGGAAGGTCCCCTATGTGGGAGAAGGAGTCTGTCTTCCTCCTTTTTGAAACTGCTTCCTTGGAAGAATGAAAACATATCTCACCAGATATCACTGTGAGAATAAATAGCTATAACTTTTCTTTCACATGCAAATGTAAGATCCATCTTCAACCAAGAGAGGAGCATAACTTTACTGGGAGTTTTCATTGTGAATTGAACTCAGACTGGACCTCTCTGATTTTCTGAAATTTGTACCTTGCTTTTGTTCAGAACTGAAGCAGATTTTGAAATGATTGAAATGAAGCAGATTTTAAGAAGCAGGGACATTTTTGCCTTTGGTTTTGGGACCCAGTAATTTCTGATTTTCCATAACTTACATCTGCAAAATCCCGTCAGATTGGAGTAATAAAATGTATTTGGGATGGATTACCATTGGTGAATTAGTATACAAATTAATGATTAATTTAAGAACACACAAACCAAATCCTTAGCTCCTTTTTATTTAGGAAGCCTGTAGCTTTAGCCATGTCTATTCTTGCGGGTCATATTATGCATTTTGGAGGATTGATCCTATTAAATTGATTTCAGATCATGGGGAGACATCTTTTAAGAGCAAGCATCCACCCACCTGAACAAAAGGGACGAATACAGAGAAAGCAGCAGCTTCCTGCTTGGGGTTGCACTGCTTTCAGCTTCCATTTCTGGCTAGAATAAGGCTGCCATGGGCAATTGCTTTTTTTTTTTTTTTAATTTATTTTATTTATTTATTTTTGGCTGTGTTGGGTCTTTGTTGCTGTGCACAGGCTCTCCGTAGTAGGGCAAGTGGGGGTTACTGTTTGTTGCAGTGTGCAGGCTTCTCATTGTGGTGACTTCTCTTGTGGAGCACAGGCTCTAGGTGCACGGGCTTCAGTAGTTGTGGCTCACAGGCTCAGTAGTTGTGGCTCGCAGGCTCTAGAGTGCAGGTTCAGTAGTTGTGGCACGTGGGTTCACTTGCTCTGTGGCATGTGGGATCTTCCTGGACCAGGGCTCGAACCTGTGTCTCCTGCATTGGCAGGCAGATTCTTAACCACTGTGCCATCAGGGAAGCCTGGCAATTGCTTTTTGAAGACCCTCAGAGATTCCTTTTAATACAATATGATTCTGGGAAATATGTTTTGTTTTCTAGAATCTATTATACTGCACTGCTGGAAAACTGAGCTCAAAACCAGGAGCAGGTCAAAAAACCCTCTGGTTTGACCTAATGCTATAGATATAAAGGATCCCCATCACTTCTCTGAATACAGCCAAGTGGCAAAGCCAATGCATACTAAGGAGCCAATGCATACTCAAGCGCCTGACTCTATTGATTCCAGGGAGGAATGATTACCCTGGTGCTCAAGCAAAAATATTGATTGAGAAACATTGTAAACTCTACATTCATTGTTGATATAAAAGGGGTTTTGGTCTGAAGGAGCCCCATTTTGGTATTTGGGATGTATGAAATTGACCACGTGTAATTCAGGCTATGAAAACTCCATTGACTTTATCAGTCTACAAAAATGAAATAAGATTCATCTTGGACTAATTTAGATGATTGCAAGATGTCCCTGAATGAAAACCATGCCATCTGCTCACAATTCAAGGGTACCTACTCATTTCTCTTTTACCCACTATTCCCTACCCAAACTATAGATATCCTTCAACACTCACCTTTAAATGATATCCTCTACAAGGATACAAAATATTTATCTTTGCTGAAACCTCAAAAACTGTTTTGTATTGCTCCGTGGCAATGTAATTTTCTACTATTTGCAATAAATTTTAAGGACTCACAAAATTACTCAGTCACTTGGGGTGAGGACTGTGGACTCTGGAGGCAGACTGGCATGCTGAATCCCAGCCCAGGAACTTACCCATATGTATCCCTAGCAAATCACTTAATCTTTTAAAGCCTCAGTTTTCTTTATTTGGAAAATGAGGATAAAAATTGTACCCAGGACACATGCTTTTGGAAATTAAGTGATACAAGATACATAAAATAAACAGTAGATTTTCTGACACAATAGAGATCTAGTGTCGTGGTTGTGATTATTTTCACTAACGATTGCGGAAAATCATTGTTTAAATTAAATTCAGTTTATCATCAGTAAACCACCTAATTTACTTAATAATTTAAAGTTAAAAATGGAACTTTTATCCAGAATATGTAATAGTGTATAACTAAAAATCAAAAAGATCAAAGGAATAAAAGACCATGTGAATCATTCTATTAAAAAAATCCCTAGAGGACTTTCAAGATGGTGGAGGGGTAAGACGTGGCGATCACCTACCTCCCCACAAATACATCAAAAATACATCTACATCTCAAGTGGAACACCTCCTACAGAACACCTACTGAACGGTGGCAGAAGACCTCAGACTTCCCAAAAGACAAGAAACTCCCCACGTACCTGCGTAGGGCAAAAGAAAAAAGAAAAAAAAAAACACAGACAAAAGAATAGGGAAGGGACGTGCACACCTGGGAGGGAGCTGTGAAGGAGGAAAAGTTTCCACACACTAGGAAGCCCCTTTGCAGGTGGAGACTGCAGGTGGCGGAGTGGGGAAGCTTCGGAGCCACGGAGGAGAGCACAGCAACAGGGATGCGGAGGGCAAAGTGGAGAGATTCCCGCACAGAGTATTGGTGCTGACCAGCATTCACCAGCCTGCGAGGCTTGTCTGCTCAGCCGCCACAGAAGGCGAGGGCTGGGAGCTGAGGCTCAGGCTTCAGAGGTCGGATCCCAGGGAGAGGACTGGGGTTGGCTGAGTGAACACAGCCTGAAGGGGGCAGTACAACACAGGTAGCGAGGAAAGAGTCCAGAAAAAAATCTGGAGCTGCCTAAGAGGCAAGACACCATTGTTTCAGAGAGTGTGAGGAGAGGGGATTCAGAGCACTGCCTAAACAAGTTTCAGAGACAGGCATGAGACACAGCTATCAGAGCACACACCAGAGATGCACATGAAATGCTAAGGCTGCTGCTGCAGCCACCAAGAAGCCTGCATGCAAGCACAGGTCACTATCTACACCTCCCCTCCCAGGAGCCTGTGCAGCCCACCACTGCCAGAATCCCGTGGCCCAGGGACAATTTCCCCAGGGGAAAACACAGCACACCTCAGGCTGTTGCAACATCATGCCAGCCTCAGCCACCTCAGGCTCACCCCACATTCTGTACCCCTCCCTCCTCACGTCCTGAGTGAGCCAAAGCCCCCTAATCAGCTGCTACTTTAACCCTGTCGTTTCCTGTCTGGGCAGGGAACAGATGCCCTCAGGCGACCTACATGCAGAGGTGGGGCCAAATCCAAAGCTGAACCCCAGGAGCTGTGTGAACAAAGAAGAGAAAGGGAAATCACTCCCAGCAGCCTCAGGAGCCGGGGACTAAATCTCCACAATCAACTTGATGTACCCTGCATCTGTGGAATACCTGCACGGACAATGAGTCATCTCAAAATTGAGGTGGTGGACTTTGGGAGCAACTGTAGACTTGGGGTTTTCTTTCTGCATCTAATTTGTTTTATGTTTTAAAACAAATTTATGTTTGTTTTAGTTTAGTCTTAAGAGCTTATTATCATGGGTAGATTTGTTATTGCTTTGGTTGCTCTCTTCCTTTTCTTTTATATATATATATTTTTTTTTCTTTTTCTTTTTCTCTTTTTGTGAGTGTGTATAAGTATGATTCTTTGTGTGGTTTTGTCTGTATAGCTTTGCTTTTACCATCTGTCCTAGGGTTCTGTCTCCTTTTTTTTTTTGTTTCTTTGTTTTAACTATAGTTTTTAGAGCTTGTTATCATTGGTGCATTTATTTATTGGTTTGGGTGCTCTCTTCTTTTGTTCTTTTTTTTTAAAAAAATTATTATTTAATTTTTTTTTAATTTTAATAATAGTTCTTTATTTTTTATTTTAATAAGTTTATTTGATTATTATATTTCTTTCTTTCTTTCTTTTGTTTCTCCATTTTCTTCTGAGCTGTGCAGCTGACAGGGTCTTGGTGCTCCGACCTGGTGTCAGACCTGAGCTTCTTAGGTGGGAGAGCCAAGTTCAGGACATGTGACCACCAGAGACCTCCCAGACTCATGTAATATCAAAAGGTGAAAGCTCTCCCAGAAATCTCCATCTCAATGCTAAGACTCAGCTCCACTCAAGGACCAGCAACCTACAGTGCTAGACACCCCATACCAAACAACTAGCAAGAAAGGAACACAACCCCACCCATTAGCAGAGAGGCTGCCTAAAGTCAAAATAAGTTCACAGCCACCCCAAAACACAACAGTGGACATGGTCTTGCCAACCAGAAAGACAAGATCCAGGCTCATCCACCAGACCACAGGCACCACTCCCCTCCACCAGGAAGCCTACACAAGCCACTGAACCAAACTCACCCACTGGGGGCAGATGCCAAAAACAATGGGAACTATGAACCTGCAGCCTGCAAACAGGAGACCCGAAATGCAGTAAGTTAAGCAAAATGAGAAGACAGAGAAATACACAGCAGATGAAGGAGCCAACTAAAAACCCACCAGAACAAACAAATGAAGAGAAAATAGGCAGTATACCTAACAAAGAATTCAGAGTACTGAGAGTAAAGATGATCCAAAATCTTGGAAATAGAATGGAGAAAATACAAGAAACATTTAACAAGGACCTAGAAGAATTAAAGAGCAAACAAGCAAAAATGAACAACAAAATAAATGAAATTAAAAATTGTCTAGAAAGAATCAATAGCAGAATAACTGAGGAAGAAGTACGGATAAGTGAACTGGAAGATAAAATAGTGGAAATAACTACTGCAGAGCAGAATAAAGAAAAAACAATGAAAAGAATAGAGGACAGTCTCAGAGACCACTGGGGCAACATTAAATGCACCAACATTCAAATTATAGGGTCCCAGAAGAAGAAGAGAAAAAGAAAGGGACTGAGAAATTATTTGAAGAGATTATAGTTGAAAACTTCCCTAATATGGGAAAGGAAATAGTCAATCAAGTCCAGGAAGTGAAGAGAGTCCCAGGAAGTGAAGAGAGTCCCATACAAGGTAAATCCAAGGAGAAACATGCCAAGGCACATATTAATCAAACTATCAAAAAATAGATACAAAGAAAAAATATTAAAAGCAGCAAGGGAAAAACAACAATAACATACAAGGGAATCCCCAAAAGGTTAACAGCTGATTTCTCAGAAGAAACTCTGTAAGCCAGAAGGGAGTGGCAGGACATATTTAAAATAATGAAAGGGAAAAACCTACAACTAAGATTACTCTACTGAGCAAGGATCTCATTCAGATTCAACAGAGAAATTAAAACCTTTACAGACAAGCAAAAGCTGAGAGAATTCAGCACCACCAAACCAGCTTTACAACAAATGCTAAAGGGACTTCTCTAGGCAGGAAACACAAGAGAAGGAAAAGACCTTCAGTAACAAACCCCAAACAATTAAGAAAATGGTAATAGGAATATTCATATCAACAATTACCATAAATATAAATGGATTAAATGCTCCAATCAAAAGATATAGACTGGCTGAATGGATACAACAACAAGGCTCATTTATATACTCTCTACAAGAGACCCACTTCAGACCTAGGGATACATACAGACTGAAAGTGAGGGGATGGAAAAAGATATTCCATGCAAATGGAAAGCAAAAGAAAGCTGGAGCAGCAATTCTCATAACAGACAAATTAGACTTTAAATAAAAACTATTACAAGAGACAATGAAGGACACTACATAATGATCAAAGGATCAATCCAAGAAGACGATATAGCAATTGTAAATATTTATGCACCCAACATAGGAGCACCTCAATACAAAAGACAAATGCGAACAGCCATAAAATGGGAAATCAAGAGTAACACAATCATAGTAGGGGACTTTAACACTTCACTTACACCAATGGACAGATCATCCAAACAGAAAATAAATAAGGAAACATAAGCTTTAAATGATACATTAAGCAAGATAGACTTAATCGATATTTATAGGACATTCCATCCAAAAACAACAGAATACTCTTACTTCTCAAGTGCTCATGGAATATTCCTCAGGATAGATCATATCTTGGGTCACAGAAAAAGCCTTGGTAAATTTAAGAGAATTGAAATCATAACAAGTATCTTTTCCTACCACAATGCTGTGAGACTATATATCAATTACAGGAGAAAAATCTGTTAAAAATACAAACACATTGAGGCTAAACAATACAGCACTTAATAACCAACAGATTACTGAAGAAATCAAAGGGATACCAAAAAATACCTAGAAACAAATGACAATGAAAACGCGACAACTCAAAACCTATGGGATGCAGCCAAAGCAGTTCTAAGAGGGAAGTTTACAGCAATACCATCCTACCTCCAGCAACAAGAAACACCTCAAATAAACAACCTAACCTTACACCTAAAACAATTAGAGAAAGGAAAACAGAAAAGCTCAAAGTTAGCAGAAGGAAAGAAACCATAAAGATCAGATCAGAAATAAATGAAAAAGTAATGAAGGAAACAACAGCAAAAATCAATAAAACCAAAAGCTGGTTCTTTGTGAAGTCAAACAAAATTGATAAACCATTAACCAGACTCATCAAGAAAAAAGGGAGAAGACTCAAGTCAATAGAATTAGAAATTGAAAAGGAGAAATAATAACTGGCACTGCAGAAATACAAGGGATCATAAGAAATTAATACAAGCAACTATATGCCAATAAAATGGACAACCTGGAAGAAATGGACAAATTCTTAGAAAGCACAACCTTCTGAGACTGAACCAGGAAGAAATAGAAAATATAAACAGACCAATCACAAGCACTGAAATTGAAACTGTGATTAAAAATCTGCCAACAAAAAAAAAGCCCAGGACCAGACACCTTCAAAGGAGAATTCTACCAAAAATTTAGAGAAGAGCTAACTCGCATCCTTCTCAAACTCTTCCAAAATATATCAGAGGGAGGAACACTCCCAATTTCATTCTACAAGACCACCATCACCCTGATACAAAAACCAGACAAAGATGTCACAAAAAAAGAAACCTACAACTCAATATCACTGATGAACATAGATGCAAATATCCTTAACAAAATTTTAGAAAACAGAATCCAACAGCCCATTAAAAGGATCATACACCATGATCCAGTGGGGTTTATCCCAGTATTGCAAGGATTCTTCAATATACGCAATTCAATGTGATACACAAAATTTACCAATAGAAGGATAATAACCATATGATCATCTTAATAGATGCAGAGAAAGCTTTCAACAAAATTCAACACCAATTTATGATAAAAAACCCTCCAGAAAGTAGGCATAGAGGGAACTCATCTCAACATAATAAAGGCCATATATGACAAACACACAGCCAACATCATTCTCAATGGTGAAAAACTGAAACCATTTCCACTAAGATCAGGAACAAGACAAGGTTGCCCACTCTCACCACTCTTATTCAACATAGTTTTGGAAGTTTTAGCCACAGCAATCAGAGAAGAAAAAGAAATAAAAGGAAATCAAATTGGAAAAAGAGAAGTAAATCTCTCAGTATTCAGATGACATGACACTGTACATAACGAATCCTAAAGACTCTACCAGAAAACTACTAGAGCTAATCAATGAATTTGTTAAAGTAACAGGATACAAAATTAATGCACAGAATTCTCTTGCATTCCTATACATTAATAATGAAAAATCTGAAAGTAAAATTAAGGAAACACTCCCATTTACCATTGCAACAAAAAGAATAAAATACTTAGGAATACATCTACCTATGGAGACAAAATTTTTCTCTATGCAGAAAACTATAAGACACTGATGAAAGAAATTAAAGATGATATAAACAAATGGAGAGGTATACCATGTTCTTGGATTGGAAGAATGAACATTGTGAAAATGACTATGGTACCCAAAGCAATCTACAGATTCAATGCAATTCCTATCAAACTACCAATGGCATTTTCCACAGAACTAGAACAAACAATTTCACAATTTGTATGGAAACACAGAAGACCCTGAATAGCCAAAGTAATCTTGAGAAAGATAAACTGAGCTGGAGGAATCAGACTCCCTGACTTCAGACTATCCTACAAAGCTACATTAATTAAGACAGTATGATACTGGCACAAAAACAAATATAGATCAATTGAACAGGATAGAAATCCCAGCGATAAACCCACGCAACATGGTCTCCTTATTTTTGATAAAGGAAGCAAGAATATACAATGGAGAAAGATAGCCTCTTCAATAAGTGGTGCTGGGACAACTGGACAGCTACATTTAAAAGAATGAAATTAGGGCTTCCCTGGTGGCACAGTGGTTGAGAGTCTGCCTGCCAATGCAGGGGACACAGGTTCATGCCCCAGTCTGGGAAGATCTCACAATCCGTGGAGTGGCTAGGCCCATGCGCCATGGCTGCTGAGCCTGCGTGTCCGGAGCCTTTGCTCCACAACAGGAGAGGCCACAACAGTGAGAGGCCCGCATACCACAAAAAAATAAATAAATAATAAAAATAAAAGAATGAAATTAGAACACTCCCTAATGCCCTACAGAAAAATAAACTCAAAATGGATTAAAGACCTAAATGTAAGGCCAGACACTATAAAACTCTTAGAGGAAAACATAGGCAGAGAATTCTATGACATAAATCACAGCAAGATCCTTTTGATCCACCTCCTAGAGAAATGGAAATAAAAACAAAAATAAACAAATGGGACCTAATGAAACTTAAAAGCTTTTGCAAAACAAAGGAAACCATATACAAGACAAAAAGACAACCCTCAGAATTGGAGAAAATATTTGCAAACAAAGCAACTGACAAAGGCTTAATTTCCAAAATAGATTTCCCATGATCTTTGTTTTATATTGTTCTTAAATGTCTCCATTCCATTAATTAATATATTCTAAAGCACTGTATGATTAAAAAGATGAGATTTATTATTTCTATTTACCATTTCTTAAGATGTGTTCAAAGACTTGATTTAAATTAATTGTTAAATAGAGTTAACTATTGACTTTATTGAGTCTCTCTTCCTCTAATTGTTAGATTAATTAAGTGTAAGTTACAATATACTAGCATGCCTTTGTACATTGAAGTGTTTAAGTTGATTCTAAATGAACAGTAGAGATTGTATCTGAATATGGAATTTAGCATTTGTCAATCCCTTTCAGCTATGATTTTCAATGTTGATTGTATTTCATACCGATTATTTCATTTAAATATTTCTATACATTTTCCCATGAACAAAACAATATATTCATGAATACCTGTAGCCAAAAGCAATTAATTTCTCATCTGATCTGATAGATTCCACCCCTTCCCATATGATCGTAGCCACCTTCATCCAGGCAAGCACTCCCATTCTACAGTTTCTTGAGGACATAGATTAGTTTCACAAATAGTATACCCCTATGGAGTTCACATCTCTCAGAGATTCTCGTCTTCCATCTGTCCTTGATCTCTAGGTAGAAGTACTTTTATCACCCAGCACTCATTCCTCTAATGCCACTCTCAAGAAATGAATGGCACAACCCATGTCTCCCTCATTGAGTCTGGTAGAAAGTCTCCCTTCCTTCAGTTTCACCTCTATACCTATGGAATAAAAGATATTGCAACTAAAATGTTTATTGTACTGAACTGGGAGATTGTGTGTGTGTGTGTATGTGTGTGTGTGTTTGTGTCTGTGCATGTTTCTCCCTATGTCATTACAGATTATCAAGTTGCAAATGGAATGGCTTTTCTTTAGGGAAAAATATATTAAGAATGTCTTCACTTAAAATACTTAAAAGGCCATTAAATTCCAAATCTGTGAGTTGTTTCATATCTCATCCAGTCCAATATACTTCCCAAAGCTGACATTCTTCTATTGGATCTTCTTTTAAAAGCATATGCCTTCATTCTGTTGCCCTTCGTGCCTCTTGCCACATGTGCATGGTGCCAAGACTGCATAATCCTCCCTGAACATGCTTTCCTCCATAGTGGTCTGTTATCAGCTATCAAGAGATACTAACTATCTAGAGCCAATTCTTTAATGACAGAATTATGTTTTTGTTATTTTTTTTCCATGTCAGACTCCTTGACAGCTTGCAAAATAGAACCACATTTGAATTGGTTTGCCTGACAGAGTATTATAATGATATTATAATAATCTTAGGTCTTTTTCAATCATTCACTGACATTCTTTTGTAATAGCTTCCACAGGTGTCTCCTTGCCTATCTTGTTTCTTTATACCACTCCAGTTTTTCCCATTTCATGATTACTGTGTCACCTTCCTGATTCTATCAATTTACTTTTTATTTACTCATAAAGTCTGTCTTCCCCTTGTCAAGGACCACAAAGGGATTTTACTCTGTTTACAAGCCAGCATGTTAATAAGTTAGCCAGTGCAGTTTATTGGATGTTAGCAGAAGGCACAGATTTCTGGTTTGGAGTGGGGAGGGATAAATTAGGAGGTTGGGATTGACATATACACACTACTATATACAAAATAGATAACTAATAAGAACCTACAGTATAGCTCAGGGAACTCTACTCAATACTCTAATGACCCGTATGGGAATAGAACCTAAAAAAGGGTGGATATATGTATATGTATAACTGATTCACTTTGCTGTACAGAAACTAACATAACATTGTAAATCAACTATACTCCAATAAAAATTAATTAGAGAAAAGATTTCAGCGGACTCCCCTGGTGGTCCAGTTGTTAAGATTCCATGTTCCCCATGCAGGGGGCCTGGGTTTGATTCCTGATCAGGGAACTAGATCCTGCTTGCCGCAAGTAAGACCCAGCACAGCCAAATAAATATATTTTTATCAAATATTTCTGATTCAGAGAAAAATGACTTTCTTACAGCTCAACAGGCTGCATGAAGTTCATGTCTGTGTATGTTTCCCCTTCCCTCCATGTCCCACAGAATGATGCAGAGTAACTCAGGTGAATGTTATGTTCCTTGTGGCTTTGACTCACAATTGATGAATTTCAAGCTTAGAAAACCACTATGTTTTAAAAATGGCCTATTAGCAAATTTGTCCAACAGAGCCCAAAGGGAGACATTATCATTTTTGTACTTCATAGAAAACAAATTTGCTCTCCACTCCAAAGGGAAATACTAATATAATCTTCCAAGATGTTTGCAATACAACTTCCTGGAAAAGATAGTCTGGAACAAAAGCTTTTAATGTCTTTCCTCAGAAGAAGTACTCTGAATCAGAAAAAAATCTTAATTTTGATGATGTCCAACTTATACATTTTTTAAAAAATTTGATAAGATTTTAGCTTTTATATCATATATAAGAAATCATTTTCAAATCCCAGGTCATAAAGTTTTATTCAAAATTTTCTTATGCATTTTTTAGTTTTAAAATTCTTCTATATTTAGGTCTTTGATTCATTTTGATTTAATTTTTGTGTACAGGATGAAGTAGAAATGCAAATTGATTTATTTTTTTTTTGGCATGTGGGTATACAGTTACCCCAATACCATTTGTTCAAGTCTGTTCTTTCTTCTTTGAGTGATCTTGTCACCTTGTCAAAAATGAATTGACTCTGATATGTGGGTTTATTTCAGGATGCTCCACTTTATTCCATTGATTTATATATACATCCTTAAGCCAGTATCATACTGTCTTGATTACTGAAAATTTATAGTAAATTTTGAAATTGGGAAGTCTGGGTTCTCCAGATTTATTCTTTTTGGGTCTCAAGTTTCCATATGAATTTTAGGAATGAGCTATCAAAAAAGACAACTGTGATTCTAATAGGGATTGAACTGACAAGGCATCAGGTCTTGTAGTATAACCATCTTAACAATATTTTCTTCCAATTCAAAAATGGGGGGTGTATTTCCACTTATTTGCTCTTAATTCATCTTAACAGTAGTTTGTAGTTTCTAGGGTTTGAGTTTTATATATCTTCATTAAATTTATTCCTAATAATTTTATTCTTAGTGGTTATTTTAAATAAAGTGGTTTTCTTAAATTCATTTTCAGATTGCTCATTGCAAGCATATACAAATACAATCGATTAAATACATTAATCTCATCACCTGCAAACATGTTGAACTTGTTTACTAATTTGAATAAGTTTATAACAGATTCATTAGGATTTTCTGTATATGATATCATGTCATTGACATATGAATAGAGATCCAGATTGCTTTCTAATCTGAATATCTTTTATTTCACTTCTTTGCCTAATTGCCCTGGCTAGAATCTCCAGTATAATGTGGAACAGAAGTGGTAAGAATGAATATCCTTGTCTTGTTCATGTCTTGGTAGACAGTGGGTTGAGGTTGGGTTCTGCCCCAGAAGCCTGTGTTGCTGCCTGTGTTGCTGACCCATATGGTTTCTGGAAGGCTATAGATGTGCAGCATGAACATGTGCATTATACTCTGGCCTAGGATGGTCCCCCACCCTGTTCAGCCTTTGGGCTAGAGCCCTTTCCCCTCCCTAGCACTTTGCCCTGGGGCAAGCATCTCAGCACTGTGACTCTGAATGTGGTGAGATAAATGTCCAAGAGGTTTGGGATTTGCATGATACGTGGTTTGAGCCTGACCCTTTAAGAAGGAGTCTGAGATGAGAGGCCTTAGACATGGGAGCTCCCAGGTTTTTCTCATCTCAGAATTCCCCTCTTAGCCCCCAGAGAACTCCTAGGATCCCATGAGATTGGGCTTCTCTGGAAAGAGTAGCTATGGCTGTGGCACCTCAGAATCCCATCATTCTCTGAGCCTCCCTTAATGCCCAGTGCATTCCAGCTCATCCTCCCTCTGCCCCTCCATCAGGACATGGCCTTACTCCACCCACATACACAAAGTTGCATAGATCACCCTGCAAACTCCAAATGTGCCCTGATTGCCTTCCTGGGAAACTCTGCACTCCACCCACTGGGGTCCTCAATGTTGTTCAAAGGAGAATTTCTCCTGATGAACCTGAGTGAAGGGGCCAGCTCCCCCATCACAGGGTACTGGCAGTTGGATTGGATCAGAGAGACAGTGATGTCCTGAGATTGTTCTTCTCTAGAGAGGCTGGAGAAACAGGCAGTGATAGTCTCCTGGTATGAATTCTAGACACCTCACAGCTACTGGGAGGAAAAACTGGCCCCAAGGATGTGTATGGTTGCCTGAGTGTTCTATGTGTGTGCATGTGTGTGTTTCTTCTATGTGTGTGCATTTGCTTCTTCTTCTTTTCTTTTTCCTCTACTTATTGTGTGATGTGCACTAATCTGATAAAGAGTTTTGCTCTTTCTCCAGAGCGGTGACCAGGATGTTGAGCCCAAGTTACTGTTAAAATTAAATACAAAATGGAGACCAGATTAGAAAAATTCCCTGAGTTGACAAAACCCTTTAAGCCATGTAGTGAAACCTAATTTAGCTTGTTCTGAAAGACAAGAGAAGCTTAACTTAGGCCACTTCTTGTAAATGCCTGTGGTAATCATAAAAAAGACAACTCATCTTTCAAAAATTGTATAAGATAATCACTTTTAACCAGTCCCTTGACTTGTGGAAACCCCCATTTTAATAAACAATCATTGTGTAGGTTAAACAACTTCCTCATTTCCTCTTTGAATTGATCCTATAACATCAGGCCCTGAGCTGCAGATTAGTCTTTGAATACTTCCATTTCCCAACTGTTCTTATATACACAGTAAACTCTGACTAAATGGTATTTATTAATCTGGCAATTATAATTTTACTATTTTGGAATTTTTCACAGTTTTTGGCATCTAAACTGGGATTCAGAAGAAGACCTGCAATGACTCTGAGGTTGATGAGCAAACCAGGTGCTAGTTTATTGAGCTCACTGCTTTCTCCCTTACCATGGAGTTCACAGGTAAGTCTCTCTTGGATCCAAGCTCTACTTTCTTTGCCTTTGGAGCTCTCCAACTTTACTGTGCACGCTTGTATTTTATTTGTCGAAGCGTCTTGGTAAATCACCTGATCCTGTGCAAAAGGGGAGAAAACATGTGATTCCCTGTGCTTTGGAACAGCTGTTAAGAAACAGGGTCCCTCAGATTTAAAACATCTTAGGGAATCTAAAGGCAAAGATGGTTCTACCAGGCCTAAAACTCTTTCTCCATGTCCTCAAAAAACTCTTGTTTCCTATATGTATACCCCTTATGGACCATGGTCTTGTGTCGTTTAGGGAAATCGGTGAGGTTTTGGTTAATTTGGAACTGTAATAGCCACTTTGGAGATCCCTTTAACTTAGATAAGATAGTTCACCTTAATTCACACTCTTGAAAAAGAGAGAATCCCAAAACTCTCAGAGATAATAAAATGCATTCTTTGATTAGTATGCAGAAGCTTCCAGAAGACAAAATGACACCAAAAATAGCTTCTCTAAAGGAAACTTTACAACATGCAAATAAAAAAAAAAAATCTTTAGTAAAACTCTGGCCTTCTGAGCAGATAAAATTAACTTAGCCCATCTGCCAGAAACACAATTTGGATCCAGATAATCTTTTGAATTATTTTTATTATTGTACTTGAGACATGAATAAAAATTTAAAATAAAAGCTATAATGTCTCTGTTTGTGTCTGTCTGTATGTTTATGTATATCTATGTAAGTATATTATATACTTAGTCAGCTTAAAGAAAATAAGTGCTTATATAAATTATTTCCAAAACTGTTGTAAATATAGAAACTAAACCAAATGCTTTACAGTTTCATATGACCTGGGATAAACTTTGATAAGTAAAAGCTAATTAAGTTTTTTTGTTTAATAAAAATAGACATGTCTTTCTTCAGAATTATCAATATTAATGTAATGCAGACATAAACTTTTTCTGCCTGGGAGTCAAATTAGCCCATGTTATCTCTATGTTACAAGCTTAGTAGGCAAGAAAATAAACTTAAGATGATGGTTAGCTGCTTAATCTCTAATCGAAGCATAATTATTAAAAACTAATAATTTAAGTAGAAGTATGTAAGATAAAAGTTAATACTAAGTTAAACTAAATAATGATTATTCATTAAATATGTAAATCATTTCCAAATAGATAATACAATGAAACATTAATTGCTAAACATAACTGTAAGTTTATCTACTTTTGGCTTAAGTTTTCACAGAGAGACAAAACATAATGGGTCTGTTAATGTCTTGACACATGAAAAGTTATGCTATAGAAAACATATGTCTCTAAAAAGTATGTTTTTTATACTGATGTATTTATAAATTTGCTAATCTACTACAGGATGGTAACATATTATACAGTTAACATTTGCCTGCTTCCTAGTTTTCACTGGAAAGTAAAAGTTACTAATAGTTAAAATGTATAAACAACATGTAAAAATAAAAACACTAGAAATAAGAAGGGAAACAATTTTATATAAAAAGCTTTGGAAGAAAATAGGATATGTTTTTATATGAAGAATATGCAAGGAAAATGGGATGTATTTTTGTTAAGGAAAAAGAGAATAATGTCTTCTAAAATAAAATGACTGGTTATTCCAGAATAAGAAAAGAAAATGAATAAGACAAAACATAAATGGATACAGAAAATTGCAGAAGTTTTGTGGAAAAGAAAGTTTATGTTGTGAGGTCAAAGCTTGCTGAAATTGAAAAGATTTATTTATAAGGGTTGTTTAACATAAGCTTAGTAATGTATTGATAAAAAAATCTAAAGTTTAATTATCTCTCTGTTAAAATCACAAAATTTCTCCAATTTTTCGTCTGCTCTTAATAAAAGATTATAAAAGTGGTGTTTTTATTTTTACCTTAGTTGTAATTTACCAAAGCTTTGACTGGAATATTACATTTGAGAGTATGCATAGAACCACTGCCAAGTATTTCACTATTAAATATGCTCATAATGGTGGGTTTTCATAGATGTCCTTTATCTATGTTTGCTAAGGGTTTTTATCATGAAAGAGTGTTGGATTTTATCAAATGCTTTTTCTACATCTATTAAAATAATTTTGTTTTTTGCTTTTTTCTGTTGATATGGTGTATTAGACTGATTAGACTGTATTAAAAGTGATTTTTGGACGCTAAACCAACCTTATATTCCTGGGATAAATCCCACTTGGTTATGGTATAGTCTGTTTTATATGTTTCTGGATTTGACCTGATAACATTTTTTATGTGTATTTTTCATGCATATATTCATGACAGATATTGGCCTGTGATTTTCTTTTGTTGTGAAGTCTTTCTTTTTTTTTTTTTTTTTTTTTTTTGGTATCAGAGTAAAACTGACTTCTTAGGGTGAGTTGTGAAGCAATCTTTCCTCTTCTACTTTGTGGAAGTGTTTGTGGAGGACTGTTACTATTTCTCCTTTCAAAGTTCAGTAGAATTAACTGGTGGAGCCATATGTTCCTGGGTTTTTCTTTTTATGAGTAGTCTTTGTTGGAAGCATCTTATTTGTTTTTAAAAATTCTATCTCTTTAGTTTTTATGGGGACATTCAGAGTTTATATTTGTTCTTATGTTGTTTCAGTATTTTGTGTCTTTCTAGGAATTTGTCCATTTTATCTAAGTTGTCTGTTCATTGCACACCCTTATTATTTATATTTATTTCTGTAAGTTCAGAAGAAGTATTCCTTATTTCATTTAGGATTTTAGCAGTTTTACCCTTTTCTCTTTCATTTTTTTTATCAATATAGATAAAGATTTGTCAATTTTGACAATATTTTCAAAAAACAAATTCTGGCTGTACTTATTATTTTATTGTTTTTCTATTTTCTATTATATAGTAGTTTTTTTTTTTCCCAATCCATATTATTTCCATCTTTATGTTTGTGTTTTATTTTGCTCTTTCTTTTCTAGTTTCATAAGGTGGGAGGTTAAATTACTGATTTGAGATGTTTCTTTTTGTTAATAGAGGTGTTTTCATCTATAAATATCCAAGTAAGTATTGCTCTATCTGCTTCCCATAAGTTTTGGTATATTGTATTTTTATATTCATTCACCTCTAAGCATTTTCTTATTCCTCTTGTGAATTTTTAATGCATTTGTTATTTAAGAATGTGTTGTTTTATTTTCAGTTTGATTTTCTCACATTATTTTTGTTACTGCTTTCTAATATCATTCCACTGTGTTCAGAGAATATCCTTTGCTTTATATCCTGGTATATGCTCTATCCTGAACAATGGTCTATATATACTCAAGAGTAATTTATATTCTGCTTTTGTTGGTTGGCCTGTCAAAACTTCTATTTCCTTATTGATGCTTTGTCTAGTTTTTCTACCCGTTGTTGATAGTGAGTTATTTAAGTCTGTAGCTGTTATTGTTGAATTGTCTATTTTTGCCTTCATTTCCATCAGTTTTTGCTTCATGTATTTTGATGATCTCTTTGCAACTTTATATATCTTTATGATTGGTATATCTTCCTGATAAATTGATCTTTTCCTCATTATAAAGCTTGCCTCTTTATCTCTAATATATATATATATATATTTTTTTTTGTCTGATATTACCTAGCCATTCCAATAGAAATTATGGTTGCTGTTTGCACCTTTTTCTATACTGTTATTTTAATCTATCTGTATCTTTAAATGTAAAATGGGTGTCCTATAGATAGCACATGTTTTGATCTGGTTTTTATTCAGCCATACAAAACGTCACACAGCCTTTGAGTGTTTAAATCTATCAATATATAATTCTATTATTAACACGGCTGCCTTTACATTTGTCATTTTGCTTTTTGTTTTCTCTATATATCCTGTCTTATTATGTTCCTCTATTTCTCTTTACTATATTATATTCCATTAAGTGAATATTTTCTAATGAAATTTTAAGTTTATGATATTTTTGTGTTGTTTCCTCAGTGATTGCTCTAGGACTTACCATATACGTCCTAACATAGAATCTATTTTAGATTTATACTAATTCCAGTTAGAAAAACAAATGCTAATCCATGCTATTCCCTCTCTCTTTTGGGGGAATTATTGTTATACATATTATATTATACATATATATGTACATGTGTGCTGCATATATAGGTATACATATGTGTGTATATGTAAACAATACATTGTTATAAGCATCATTTTATCACTTTATATGATTTTATGGTTTTTAACAAAGCCAAGAGAAGAAAACAAATGTATATTTTAAAGTTTATTATATTAACCTTCTTATTTAAAATGTTTTGGTGCTCTTCATTTGTTCCTGTAGATTTTAGTTAAAATGATGTCATTTCCTTAGCTCAATACTGTATTCTTCCCACTCACTTCCTTTGTAATGTTATTGGCAAATATATCATATTTGTCTATTTTATTGTTTGACTTTGGGTGTATCTGTCTGTATAAATCTTACTACTCAGTTTAGAACACAATGCCATCATTATCCCTTGTTAGGTTTTATATATGTATGTGTGTGCATATACACATAATATTGATATGTAGATATAGATTTATATGTCACAACTTCTCTTTTGGCAAATATTCTACTGAAGTTAATGTGTACATTTTAACTTGTGAGTGTTCTTACAAAATAGTGTTACATTTACATGTAAAAATTTTTATTAATGAAATGGCAATGTGTTATGTTTCTTATTCTTTTTCCTAACATGTTTTTAAGAACTCTTCATATTATTGTGTATGCATAATTCATAATACATTTCAAATCAATGTCATGAATTCGTGGGGAAGACTCACTTAATCTACTGGAGGGACAAAACATACACAATGAACATTAGTCAAGACCTATAGTTAGTAACCTATTGTGTACTGTTATCCATGTGAGTTATTGTATGGACACCATGCATGTCCTATTCATATCCTCCAGGCAACCACAAGCTCAGGATTGCTTCCAGTAACACTCTGAGACTCTGCTTGAGGTCTAGTCTTTTCACAAGGCTGCAAGTTTGTCCCTCTAGCAGAACAAACCTGAAATGTTGGAGACCATCTGATCCCATAAGAAGATGTCTATTAATGACAGAAGGGGATTTGGAGAAATACCTCAGCTCTCTTGCCTTTGCTTGAGATAACTCTGAATCATGTTTTACAGATAGCTTTAGGTTATCTCTTAGAATTCCCCAGGGGTTACTAAGGCCTATTTTCCTATCATGGTAATGTTTTAGAAAATGTACATTTTATTATATTCTATCTCTCTCTACCCCATTGCCATCCTTGTGCTTCATAGGATTACTGTCAAATATTCTACTTGCAATCACCTCCTTGCTTCATGGTTTGCTTTGGGGGATACAGAAATTATAACTAATCTTATTTCTAGGTCAGAAAACCAAGGATATAATTTCTAGAAGAATATGGGTTACAATTGTTTTAAATTAAAAGGAGAAAGCAATTACTCAGTGGTGATGATTTTGTTAGGGCACACTTCATGGTAGAAGAGGAATTTTCACAGGTCTATATCAGGTAGCTGGAAGAATTGGTCAGGTAGAGACAGGCATGTAGGCTGGGATACTGAAAAGTGTGTAAGTGATTTTCTATTTCTGTGTGTTCAGCTTTTACTCTAAGGTTAATAGAGAAAACTTCTCAGACTTGACAGTCTGTGATCCTATCAGAGGTGATTGTGGATATGTTTACAGAACAAACTCACAGATTTTAATGATTGTTCCTAAAGTACAGTAAGCTTCTTTAATATTTCCTTTTAATAGGTCTAATTGAGAGTTTCTCAAACTTGAGAAATTATAAACTTTGAGACCGTATTTATAGACTTCCAGGGCTGTATTAACACCAATGTGAGGAACATGGCATTAAAATTTTAAAATCTTCCCTATAAATGATTATGGCCAAACATCATAAAATCTAAAAGCAAATAGAGTCAATGCAAGTAAAGTACTACTTATGTATAATGTAGTAAAACAAATTATTTAGAACATGCTTGAAGTATTACTGAAATGCAAATCCCCAATTTAAAAATTCTTAGAATTTGCTTTATGCGATGACATATCTATCAGCTACCAGAGATACGTATATCTTAGTTTAAGACACACTGGATTAAGGCTTTGTTTTTAAAATGCTCAATAGCCAATCACCAGCTGTATATATATATATATATATATATATATATATATATATATATATATATATATATATATATATATATATATATATATATATATATTATCCATTATACAGGTGTGGAGTTCCTTTATAACTAAGTGAAATAACATGCCAGATTAGGCAGTAAAGGGTGCTTACTTCAAAAGACTATCCTAGTTTTAGCAGGGCTTGAGCTGGTTCCACTGGACTAGTTTTTGATGGTCTCAGGTAGGACCTGACTGGACCACAGTAACTCTTCTAATTTGCTGGGACCTCACTTGATTCATTATTGATCAACTTACTATCTCTTAGCTTTTCAGGTCAAGTCATCTTTGATTCACTCATCACGTGAGTTGCCCTGGTCATAATCTTTTATGTTGTTGAAGTGGTTTCCGATTTCCCTTTTAACTGAATAAATTATCTGGCGTATGTTTAGAATGTCTGGATTTATCACTTCTACTTGGTCTTTTTTTGGTAATTGGACAGTTTTGATCTCAACATTATCCAGAAAATGTTTATGTTGATGACATTGCCTCCCTCCAGCAATAATTACAAAATTTAACTATATTTTTGGCTAAGCATGTGCTTTATTATCATTTTATTTATATTATTTTATTCTTCATCAAAATCTTATCCAGGAAAAGAAGAGTATTAATATAAAGTCATAACATGTTACCATTAAAAAAATGGTGTTGTCTTAGCATGGTTTTATTTTGCATGTTTGTGTTCTAAGTTAATGTATAGAAGTGTTAGATACAAGGACAAAATGTTTCTGCGTTTTGTGATTTTTCTCTTCTTTCCTGTAAAACCACCCATCTGACTACAAATACACACACAGGAGTGCATGCATATGCACATGCACACACACACCCCATAGACTTACCCCCAAAACAAAATGAGGTTTCTGGCAGCTCTTTCAATTACAAAAATGATGACACTTCCTTTTACTTTACATATAATAATCTTTAGCAAAATATTTTCTAGCTCCTAAAAAAAACAAAACAAAACAAAAAAACCCTTCAATTTGGGCTCATGCTATGCAGAGCTATTAATGTAACTGCTGCCATGCTGTTTCTCTATAGTGCACTTCTACAATCAGTAAAATAAAAATGAATTTAGCACATAGGAGAAATGGAACACCCTTCTAATTCCAGGTTTCTTTCACTTTTCTTTAATATCCATGTCCTGATTTTATCAAGGCAGCTCTCACTTCTCATTCCCTTTATTATAAGCTCATTTCTTCATCTTTATGTTTTCTTGCACAATTTTTCTAACATAAAATACCTGTATAACATATATCAATTTGGATTTTATTTGTATCAACTCTAAGAAATTCTTAGTGTCTGGAGAATGAATGCTGTACTTTTATTTAATGCCAATATGTTTGTGTGTTTTAACAGTTGTTTGTCTCTCTCTCTGTCTCTTTTATTGAGTATAAAGTCCTTAGTGATAGAATGTAAAGTACATTTTTCCATCTGTCTCCACCAAGAAAATAATATATTAACATATTTAATCCCTCAGATATTTGATAAAGGTTAAATCAATATTCAGTTCAAACCTCACTTTTCTTAGAAGACATCCATATCTTTTTTATTGTTATCTACATTTTTAAAAAATATATCAGTTTTTTTTCCTTGATTGTCACATGGGTAATAGTAGTGAAGTGGTAAACAAAACAAACAAACAAACAAAAAATCTCACTAACACCAACACTCACAAACAAAGTTTACAAGTTCCTTCAATTTGGTAGATTATACCGTGTATCTACACAGCTATCAACTACAATGTAACAAGTTAACCTCCAAAATTTAAAATACCTGTTATCTTACATTTCTGTGATTGAGAATCAAGGTGTGACTTAGGTCTCTAACAAGGCTGCAATCAAGATGATGTCCTAGGTTACAGTAATTGCAAAGCTAAACTCCGGGAATTTCTATTCCAAGCTCACTCACATGGCTCTTGGCAGGCTTCAGAAGATCGAATTTCAAACTCACATGGGGCTCTTGACAGTTCTCAAGTTTGCATTGGCTTCTGGAGAGATACCAGTTCTTTGCTACATAGGCCTCTCCATGTGGTTAATTACAACATGGCAGTTGCATTCCCCAGAGTGTGTGAGAGAGACACACACCCTAAGACAGAAAAGAATTCAACCCCACTGAAGAGGAAGAGATTATATAAAGACATAAACACCAGGAGACAGAGGGTACTGGGAACCATCTTAGAAACTGTTTTTCACATATCTATTCCTTTGCTTCTAAGCCCTGCATGGCATTCCATGGTAGGTACCTGCCATATTTCATTTATCCATTTTTATACCAGTGACCTAGTTTGTCTCCAGTTCCTCATTACACAAAGAAGGTTTTGATGAATTGCCATGTAGATGTCCTTTTGCAGATCAGAGTTCCCTTGGCATATATAATCAGAACTGGAAATGATGAGCCATAAGTAAATGAATATTTAGAAGAAAAACATATAAACTCAAAATGAAAACACATCTATCTTCAAAATGAGTTGAACTACTAGGAATGACAAGTTCTTTGTTTTACAAATGATATTAAATATATTTTGATGTATGTAAATGAAAGTAGAGGTAGAGGAGAGTAAGGGTTTGAAGCTACAAAGTTCTTCATATTAAATAAAAATTATACTTCTTTGTAAAAATTTATGAAGAAAATTCTGACAGAGATAGCTTTAGAATTTGGTAACATCAGTAAATATATATTTTGTTTAAAATTCTCATATTTTCTACTTCTCTCTATTTTATTTATTTACTTTTATTTTTTGTCTTGTGGAACAGATATGCAAGGGAATAAATGGTTGTGTGTCATTTCTGGGTCACTTCTGACAAAGTCAGAGAGAACCACCAGTTTTGTGCAAGTTATTTGGCAAATAGTTGAGAATCAACCAACTTAGCTACATTTATAATTTTCCATTTACTGTGTTTAGGAATCTGAGGCCTGATTCACTGAAAAGGTAAATAACTCATTTATTTAACTAGGTACTTATGGGAGGTATTTAATTTGAACTATCAGAACATTTTAATTAAGGATATTGCCAGCTATGACCATGATAGTCTCATTATTAACTGTTAAAACAATTCCATAAAAATTATATCTCATACTTTACACATGTTTGGGCCACCTGAGTGGCCCAAAGAACTCTCTGGGAATAAGTGTTTGCATAAAATTAGTAATATTACCCAAGATTCTTTGTAGTAATCACAGAGTTTGATGATATATAGACCTGACATAGAAGAAACCATAAAAGAAAGAAACCTCATAGACAGTCCCTGGTGGGTCAAACCTCCTCATATTCAAAATTAATCTTGAACTAATAAGACTAGTTAAGCTGAAATTTACAATTCTATCTTTAGCAATATCTTGAAAAATTGTAAAGTGCTTTCATTTTACTAGGAATAACGTTACAGAAAACATAAATCTTAGAATTTCTAGTTCTTTTGTTCAGTGAAATAAATTGATCCTTGTCTTCTTACAATGATTAAGAACAGAATATTTTATCACTTTTGTAGGCTTACACATGTAGAGGCAGGTAGCTAGATAAAATAAATGGCTATGTAAGATTAATTTTTGTTCTGTGGAGTCATTAATCTCCAACTAGTAAACAGATAATATGTGACATATTGGTGATGTCATAACACAAAAACACATTTTCCATTGTAGACACATTTGAAATTTGTACTTATGTTTGTAACAGAATGCTTGAATTAATGGGTAAAAACTTTATGTATGATTAAACAAATACGTTTCCCTTTAGAAAACAAATTATCATAGGCACATGTAATTATTTTGATTTTCTGTTCCTACCTTGAAACAGGTCAATTTTATCAATGCTATTTTAGGATTGAATCTTACCTGTTTTGAAGTACTTAAGTAGTGAAGAGATATATTTCTTTCATGCCCAAATACTTCAGTGATGACAACCCAACTTGCTCATTTATTTATTAGGCCATTTAATCATTTACTGAATTACTAATTCATTCTTTGGTCATCATTTACGTTCCACTTCCTTCTTTCTCAGATGAGTCCTTTATATATAGCGGGTAAAATATATTTTGTATACACACTTATGTTTATTTTCTCCAATTTAATTTTCTCTGTGCATTCACTGATCTTAAAATTTCCCTTTTATCAAATAACTCTTCTGATGAGAAATATTCAACTTTTTATTGAGTGTAAGATAAAATACTTAAACTGTTATTTGGTGCTTTCTAAATCCTTACTTCAAATTACCTTTTCCATCTTGTCTTGTCACTGCTTTTGAACACACACTTTGAAATCCTCTTTCTCTCATATAAGCAATTATTATTCCTGATACCAAAACAAATAACTATTTGTGAAATATGAATCTGGATCCTCCTCTGTCTTATCACAAGTTTTCTCAGCAAAAATTATTCTTTCTAATGAAATTTCACGAATATTTCCAGCATATATTTATCTCTCATAGTTATGAAATCATATAGAACTCAAACATTCATTTTGGCATTTATGTTTTACTAAATGCTCATCAATAACTCTACTATCTTCCTAATGAATTATACATTTAAATCAGAGATGACACCATATAAACATTTTCATCATCTGCTACCCCAAAGAAAATACCTTTCCTACAGTTAGAGCTTAGGACAAGAATTAAACATGTTTATACTTTATCTCCATCATTTAACAGCTTTTGGGGGGCATAATATTCAGGTGAAATTATAAGTGTTTATAATTTTTATCTGTAAAATATGATTAATACCAGATAGATTTTTATTGTGTGAAAGATAAATGATACAAGGCAAAGGAAGTGCTTAGCTTAGCACTTAGCCCATCATAAACACTCAGTATTTAGCTATACTGATTGATAGATCAAATGTCATAATACTTATCTATGGCAGTATTACAAATTATCCCACAATTTAGCATTTTAAAACAACAAATGTTTATCTCACACAGTTTTTGAGGATCAGGAATGCCGATGTGGCTTAGCTAGATGGTTCTGTCTCAGGGTTTCTCAGGAGTCACGGTCAAGATGGTGGCCAGGGCTGCAGTCATTTAAAGCTTGACTTGGGCCAGAGATCAACTTCCAATATAGCGCACTCATGTGTCTGTTGGCAGGAGGGATTGACTTGCTTGCTGGCTCTTGGTGAAAGTCTTTGTCCCTCTTCTCATGGCACTCTCCATAGGGCTTCTTCAGAATAAACAATACAGTGAGAGAAGACAGAATCCTTAAAGTCTTTTCCTGACTTCTTTTTATAGCTTCACGTTCTGTCATATCTGCAATACCTTATTGTTTACAAACATTAGTCCTGTTCAACGTGAGAAGAAGTTACACAAAGGGCAAAAGGCAAGGTTCCTTGAGACCACCTAGCAGGCTGATTTTCCATGCAGTCAAACCCAGATTATTTAACTGTTCTTGGAGGTTCTTCATGCATTGCTAAAGGCTTGTTCACAGTTTCAGTTTGTATTAGATCCTACGTTCTACGAACATTATTATACATTAATATCATACTGTAATTTCATTCTGTGAAGTCAGAGGCAGCCTAATACAAAGCATACCATGTGAGGTTTAGACTGCACTTTAATATATTTCAGTTAATATGCTTTCAACACTTGGTCCAAAACACTATTGAGACGTTTTTATATTAGAGTCGACAATAAAAAAAAATTAATTAATGAGGTGTGAACAGTAAACACAAAGATTACAAAATGAAGTAAAGTAAGTACGACGAGAGTTATTAAAATGTAATAGAGACTAAAAGAAAGGCAAATTATGTCCAACAGTAGTATTTGGAAAGGGCTTCATGGTCTAGGTAACATCAGGTTTTGGAGAATTATGAAAGATAGAGATGGTTAAACAGAAGTCAAATAGCTATAAACCTCCAAATACCAAACATGTAAATAACACATATATTTACAAAGAGAAAGACAAATTTAAAAAAAAAATTATTGAATGATAAAAATTATTTGACTATTCAAGTTTGCCTGGAGCATAAGATAATTTACAATCCATATATATGCCAATAATTGCATCCAATGATTCTGCACAATGCCAAGACAGAGAAAACAGAAAGCACCTAGCTCTTGAAATACATCTCAAAGTTCAAACTTATTTTCAAACTTCATAGACATTGAGGCAGCAGTGATACATGTATCTGGTTGTAGATAAAATATAAAGAATAATAACTTTGAAATCTTTAGTGGTTTCATATTATACTGTAATAAAATGCCTGATTTTATTGGCAAATGTAATTTTACTATTAATCCTTGTACACAACATTATATATATATTTTTTAATTTTTGAAGTTTATTTTATTTATTTTTTATACAGCAGGTTCTTATTAGTTATCAATTTTATACATATTAGTGTATATATGTCAATCCCAATCTCCCAATTAATCACACCCCCCCACCACCACTTTCTCTCCTTGGAGTCCATACGTTTGTTCTGTACATCTGTGTCTCTATTTCTGCCCTGCAAAACGATTCATCTGTACCATTTTTCTAGGTTCCACATATATGTGTTAATATATGATATTTGTTTTTCTCTTTCTGAATTACTGCACTCTGTATGATAGTCTCTGGATCCATCCACATCTCTACAAATGGCCCAATTTTGTTCCTTTTTATGGCTAAGTAATACTCCATTGTATATATGTACCATATCTTCTTTATCTTTTCATATCTCGATGGGCATTTAGGTTGCTTCCATGGCCTGGCTATTGTAAATAGAAATACTGCTGCAGTGAACATTGGGATGCGTGTGTCTTTTTGAATTATGGTTTTCTCTGGCTATATGCTTAGGAGTGGGATTGCTGGGTCATATGATAATTCTATTTTTAGTTCTTTAAGGAACTTCCATACTGTTCTCCATAGTGGCTGTATCAATTTACATTCCCACCAACAGTGCCAGAAGGTTCCCTTTTCTCCACACCCTCTCCAGCGTTTGTTGTTTGCAGATTTTCCGATGAAGCCCATTCTAACTGGTGTGAGGTGATACCTCATTGTACTTTTGATTTGCATTTCCCTAATAATTAGTGATGTTGAGCAGCTTTTCATGTACTTCTTGGCCATCTGTATGCCTTCTTTGGAAAAATGTCTATTTAGGTCTTCTGCCCATTTTTTGATTGGGTTGTTTGCTTTTTTTAATATTGAGCTGCATGAGCTTATATATATATATATATATATATATATATATATATATATATATAATTAAAGCAAAACTTAAACTGAATGGAAGTTACAAATTTTATTCATTGTAGCTTCATTTCTTAACATGACTCATGTCTTTGAATTTTTGCAATGCAAAATCATGGAAGGCTATTAATTATATTCTGTAAAAGCTGCTTAAAAGTTTAGGAATATATATATATATATATATATGTGCATATATATATATATTCATGTGTGTGTGTGTTTGTGTGTGAGAGGAGATGTGTTTATACATGTATAGATATACAAATATACTTATACACAGAGCACATATATAAGTGGAGAAAGTATCTCTGACTTTGAACAAAATAAATATTTTAAAGAGCAAAATAACATAGTAAAATAGTGAGTTGAAAAGTGTAAATTACATATGTATTCTAAGATCACCTTATCTATCTTGTTAGCTTATCTTCAACTTTTTTTTATGCCTATTCTGGAGTGATCTTCATTAATAGTTTAGTTATTCAATAAATTCTCTCCTATTGCAAAGATTTTCATGATGTTTTCTAGATTTATAAATAAATTTTATTAACTAACTCCCACTCTTCTAATTTAGGAGATTTTTTTATATAACTACCCTTATTTGGCAAAAGTTCTCAGTGAAATTCTTTATCTTCAGAGCAATTGTCACCTTTGCACATTTACATTTATGTGATTGTAGATTAATGCTTGTAACCTCTACCAAGTGTCTATGAAGACAAAGGTCCATCTGTAGAGCATCTAGCAAATAGAAAGTACTTGATAATTTTTTTCAAAAACTGAAAACGTAAATGAATGAATACAAATTGTGAAAATTAATGAAAAGCAAAAATATATTTTAAAAGACCATTTTTTATGGAATAAAAAGTAATGAATATCTTAAAAAATTCACCTGGAATATTTACTTTTGAAATATTCATAGTTTCAATCAATATGTTTTCAACTGATATCTTTTCAGCTAATGGTTTCTACTCTGCTTATATACTGAAGATCCTTAAAAAACAGGAAAGAATTTCTAGGCAATTTAATCAAATATATTTATAACTCAGAGGAATATGCATGGATATTGGTAACTGAACATATTAATAAGAATGCTGATAGTTATTTTAATTTTTACCCAGTTTTAGGATAAAATGACTCCCAAACTCAGAAAATATATATACTTGTTATTCATCCTGTTGTGTTTTATAATTGGGTCTCTCCCTTTCAAGTGTCTTCTCTTGAAAATATCATTTCCATATGAGATGTGAGTTGAACAAGGGTGTTAAGTTGCCAGGTGACTAAAATGTCCTTGCCCATCTTTGACAATCAAGGCTGACCAATAACCCAATGTGAATGCCCCTCTGTACACAACATATGAATCCAGAATGACAAGTTGCCTCTAACCCCAAAGAAAAGCTGGGTTCCTAAAAGACCAAGTAGCACAAAGTCACATAAAGCTACATTTGCTTCTTGGTTCATGCCACTCTTAGAACTAAATTCTGTAGCCACAGATTGCAGATTTCAAGTCCAGAATATGTCCTGCATTTTCACATTAGTACACATTTTCCAGTGTAAAAGAAAAGGTCAATAATTACAAGGCTGAAAGTAATGTATGAGTAGAGACCTATGCCATTGATTCTTTTTCTTTCTTTGTTTCTTTTTTTGGGGATGCTGTCTCACTATTTCTCAATTTGAGAAAATAACCCTGCCACTCTCCTTTCTAATTAAATTAATTAGATCTTCCTGGAGTCTTTTTCAGTGCTTTAGCAGACATTCTTAGTAATTGTGTGTACAATTTAAAACAGGTTTCAGCCTTCTAGTAGAGACTTTTTTTAGGAACTAAATATTCTGGCACTGGATATGGAGGAAAAACCCCGACAATAACCTTTCATGTATAATCACAATAAAGTTCATAAGCTTTCATTACTGAGAATATGCTCAAATGAGGTTCAGAATTTTTCAAAAAGGGAAAGTGGATAAATTGGGAATAAAACTTGGTTAAGAATATGATAATTTGCAAACAGCAAATGGTTATTAAAAACTCAAAGTTTTCAGACAGCTCCTGAGAATTAGAGAGGCTCGTTATTCCTATATTAAATGTTGAACTTGAAGAGACCTAATTCATACATAGATAAAGATTGCTAGACAAACTTCATGTTGTATAAACTCAGATTAACAATTTCTGTTTCTTTCTTGGAATCCTATTTTGTACCATAAAATTGCAAGTTATAAATTTTATGTGAGGGGCTTAATAATCATGTATAATAAGTATAGTAGATGTGCAAGGCAGACTAGCAAATGGGAAGACTTGGACTTCTCTGGTGAATGAAGAAGAGGGGGAATCAGACCAAATATTTTCAACTGAAGGTGTTAAGTGCAACATGTCTGACCTTTGAATATATATTGACATACTAATTTTTTGTACTGTTTTTGTACAGACTGTATAGATTTATAAAGCTTTATAAAATAAGAAATTAGCAAGATATATTTTCAGAATATTCTGAACATTTTCAATAGTCATAGAATTTTAATGTAAATGGTGCTGATAATTG
Organism: Stenella coeruleoalba; assembly: GCF_951394435.1. NCBI lineage: Eukaryota > Metazoa > Chordata > Mammalia > Artiodactyla > Delphinidae > Stenella > Stenella coeruleoalba. Next base: position 17,295,051 of record NC_137159.1, on the reverse strand, counting down.
AAATTTTTTTTCAACATAAATTCTACTTTCCACTACCTTCCCTGTTTTTTGCACTACTGATTATCTCTTTATTATCTCTGAGTCTGACTTTTTCTCCCACTCTTCCCATTATTGAAATAGTTTCTCAGAACTCAACAGTGTCTCCCAATTGTCTAAATTTTCTCCATAATTTATTTTTTCTTAATTCTTTTCATCATTTAATTATGTTGATCAGTCAGCCTCATACTTGTTGAAATTCCTAACTTTCTTCATTACATTTCCATAGTATTACAATATGATTGGATATTTCCCCTTCCTCTAAGCATTCTTTCCTTTTCTGCTTTACTTGCATCCATTCTTATTCTTTTTAAAACTAAGGATTAGTGCTCAAGGACCAGTGTGCTAATCTCCATCTTTCTTTTCATCATTCTTGCTTAAAAGTACATAATCACATCCATGGTTACGCATTTTATCTCTCTTCAAGTTACAGCCAAATCTACTTTTATGGCTTTGCACTCCTATTTTTCTAGTTATGAGTAATCACTTTTCACAACTTCAACAAAATTCATGTGATCTTCTGTTATGCAGCTGGACTAAACCTGTATAGTAACCATCTTCCTCTTAAATCCCACTCTGACTGATTAAAAACAATATTAATGGCACCTTCAGTTTTTGAGTTATCCAGACTTAAAACTATAATCTATTTTTCACTCTTTACTCATATGAAGTCCTGAAATCTGATTTCATCACAAACCCTTGTAGATCTTTCTCCCATCAGCTATTATTATTGCATGCTTTCTTTATGATCTAATATCAAATACTGGAAAATATTCTCATTATCCTATGCCTGGCTATAACTGATTTGTTTCTAATGCTTCAACATACCCTTTCACTTCAAAAGAAAAAAAACAAATGTCTATAGTAAGATTCAAAACTCTTCCATAGAAAGATCCTAGGCAATCTTTCCAATTTTCTCTGCATTAACCTGCTTCATCTATTGCTGTGTGTGTTTGCTTATTTTTAATTATAAGAGGTGTTCATTGACTCACATTGTCTTGTTGATATTCTCATTGTAAAAAAAAAATCCAGTCCAAATGTTCTAGAGAACATTTATTAATTACATAGATAATAATTTTCTCTTCACATTAGAGAAAGCAAATGGCCATCATCTCAATCAAAAAATTCAATCCAACATTATCTATTATGTGCAAAAAAGACAATATGTATGTCCTGATACAAAGTCACTAAGAAGAAAAAAACATTACCTATGCAACATCACTGCCAAAGTGTTCAGTTTATATCTAATCATGAGGAAAAGAGACAAATCCAAACAGAGGAACTTCTAAAAACCAACGGGCTTGATTTATATAAAAATGTCAATGTGATAAAAGAGAAAAAAAAAATGAAGAAGAAATAAGTAAAAGTTCTCCTAGACTAAGGAATACAAAAGGGACATGACAACTAAATGAAATGATTAAATGTTAATTGGATGCTGAATTTTATAAAATAGTTATGAAGAACTTTAATGAGAAAATTTATAAAATTTCAATGTGGCCACAAATTTATTGAATGAAGTAAAGTTTTCTCTGGAAGCCATCAATATAATTTATCTTAGCTCTCATGTTTCAAACTGCAATTTTTGTAACATTTTCTTTTTTAACAGTTCTTCACAATTTTATAATCTTTCTTAACAACAACTATTTTTGATAGGTAGTATCAACCCAGGAATAAGGATTTATATTCTCCAAATATAAAAAGATAGTTACATGACATCAAATTTTTATTGATTCCCAAGAACAAAAGTGTTATTGACTCCTTTCAAGGATCCTCCTTATATGGTATTAGCACAGAACTGTATACTTGCCAATGGACTTTCATATGTTATTTTATTTCATATGTTATCTTAGTTCAGCTGGTAACTGTCCCGTGAATTTGGCAGGACAGGGCTTATCATTACCTTACATAAAGTAAGAATGGAATGCATAGCATGCAAAAATATTACATTGCTCGCTGATTAAAAAGAAAATCAATTATAAAAATTCAAATAATACATAATTATCTTATCACCTAATTTAAAAGTCCAGCACTTGATAATATAACTTGACAGAAATGATTGTACCAGCTAATAAAGTAATGAAAATGAAGCAAAGGAAAATATTCCTTCCTTCAATGGCAAGAAAAACTGAAATTCTCTAAAGTCCACCTTCTCACTTGAAGATAAGAATGCTTATATGAATTTTCTTTAATTATTCTAGTAAATATAGATACATATATTATTTAAAGTGTTTTTCTTTATTTTTTAAAACAAAATTTGTGTTATATTATGTACATTATTATGTATATGATGTATATTTTTCAAGGTGTTCTATTTATTTTTAGAAATATATCATGGATATTTCTTTATGTCAGGGCATAACGAGTTAAAATTCACTTTAATTATGAGTCAAATATCCATATTGATGAGTTTTTAACTTGTTCTCAATGATTAGCTAAGTGGGGCTATGTAGTTGAAATGGATATTTGTATATATCTCTTTTCAAATTTATGGGACTATTTCTGTGGATAAATTTTAGGAAAGGTCCTATTAAATCTAAGTTTATAAATACATATTCTTTGATTTTCCTCATCATGCATCATGTATGAATACATACTTGATTGTCATTAAGAAAGTGTTTTACTGATTATATATCCACCAATGGTATTTAAAGGTGGCTGTTTCATTCACAAATTCACTAATCTAGATATTTTTAAATAGGTCTATAATAATTTTTTACTTTGATAAGTTCCCTGGTAAAAATAATGTGCTGTTATTGTTTTAATTTGATTTTCTTTGAATACAAGTTTTAACTGATCATTGAATATCTACCTACCTCTGGGATGAAGAAAAATCATGCAAGGTAAGGAACAGTCTTACCCAAGCTCTGGCATTCACAGTATTAACTGATTGGTGGCAATACGTCTGCCCTATCAACAACAAAATTCATTGTCTGGTTTACAGTTCTTTCCCACAGCAAATTATTTGACAAATATAAAGATATAAGTGTAAATTTTTTCAGGTTTATTAACAAGTTGACAAACAAAACTAATATATTTAAAGAATACAATGTGATGGGTTGATATATGTATACATTATAAAAGGATTCCCAATCATAGAGCTAGTGATTTAAAACATCCATTATCGGACATATTCAATATTTACTGTTTTTTTTTTTCAGTTAGAACACTTAAATTATATTATCTTAGCAATTCTAATTTATGCAGTACAGTATTATCAGAGTGATAAGGTTTTACTTCAGAACTTTAGACCTTATTCATCTTATAACTGAAAGTTCGTGTCCTTTTAACAGCCTCTCCCTATTGCTTTCAGCTCCTAATTATTGGAAACCACAAATCTGCTTTGTTTCTGTAAGTTATGGGTTCAACTTTATTTATTTATTTATTTCCATATAGTAGTGATATCATGTAGTATTTGTATTTCTCTCTCTGGCTTATTTCACTCAGAAGAATGACCTACAGATTCATCCATGCAAATTGGTGCAAATGCCAGAATTTCCTTCATTTTTAAGGCTGAAGAACATTGTTTCATTTATTTTTTTATTTACGTAATCTTTATCCATTGATCTATCAACAGACTCTAACGTGTTGGCTAATGCAGCAAGGAGCGTGGGAGTACATATCTCGTTAAGATAGTCATTTTGTTTTCTTTAGATATATATGAAGAAGTGAGAGTGCTGGATCATGTGATGGTTCTATTTTCAATTTCTCTGGGTAAAGTTCATAGCGTTTTCTGTGTGTACTGGTTTACATCCCCACCAACAGTGTATAAGCTTCCATTTTCTCCATATCCTCGTCAGCATTTGTTATTTGTAGACTTTTTGGTGATAGCCATCCTGATAGGTATGAGGTGATAGCTCACTGTGGTTTTGATTTGCATTTCTCTAATGATTAGTGATGTTGAGCATCCTTTCATGTGCCTATCTGCTATTTGTATATCTTCAACAAAGTAAGCAATAAATAAGTGATAGCTGTAATTATTTATTAAAATGTGTGTATCCACTACATGTAGCTAAATAGGAAATGACATGCCATTACTTAGTGTTTCAATGATATTTAAGGGAATATTTTCTACTCCAGATTGTAAGCTCCTGAAGTGTGGAAACAATTTCTTAAGCTTTTTTGCACTCTTAGAGTAACCAAACGCCCACCACAAAGTAAATAAATAATATCTCTTTATTTAAGGAATAACTGATATGAATAAATAATTCATTTAGGTTGCTCTTGGTGTTGTGTATTGTACATGATAAAAGTGTACAGAGTAGAACTAACTAATTGGTGGACAGATTTCCATTATAGTCTGTCAAAGCTAAGGCATTAGCACGTGTACTGGACATGCAAATAGGCAAGTATCTGTTTTAATAAAGCCTGTTGGAAAAAAATCTCCCTTTCCTCCCAAATGATCTCCTGAGAGAATGTGATGACTAATGTTTCTTAAATAAAAGACAGTGAGGTATGTCTCAATGAGGCAAGAAAAGAAGAGATTCACCCTAAGTTTTAAGTGACTTGAAAGCAGATTTTTTTTTTTTCTAAAGCTAGGTTGGGTAGGTACCAAGAAAAGGAGCTTTGGGATATTTGAAGGAGAGTGAGATCTACCTTTTATTAGAAAGAAGACAGAGAAAGATAAAAATTCTTTTTGTGCTAGAATCCTTCTATGAATCTCTAGGACATTCATATGTGGGATTAAGAAATACATGAAAAAATATATTATGTGTGAGGATTTGGGAGAAGAGATCCCTGGATTAAAAAAATATATATTCACTTGTATCTATGTCACTGTTGCCAACAGAGCTTTCTGTTATAGAAGAAATGTTCTGTATCAGCGTTGTACAATAAGGTGACCTTAGCCACATGAGGCTATGGAGCACTTAAAATGTTGCTACTGAAATTCATAAACATATTTTAATTAAACTAAATGTTCCTTAATTCAAATTTAAACTTAAATAACCATATATGACTACTGACTACTTATTGGACAGCACAGGTCTATATTATCCTTAAATCTTCAGAACTACTCTAAAGGCAATAATCATTTCTCTCACAGGTTTCCCCAGGTTTGGTACTCTTTTACTTTCTCAGTAAAATTTAGGGTCTTTCAACATCCCATCATTTTTCCTGAGCATCCTCTCTGCTTATTAGAGTCATTTTAGAGTCCAATTTCAGTAGCCAGTATGTCACTGAGCAGTGTACACACTGTCTTCCCACATTTGAAATTCTATTCTAATTAACTTAAAGAAGTTTTATTGTAAATACAACCGGGGTTGTGGCACTCATATATTTTTTTGAGATGAAAATGCACACATATAAGAACTATTATGGAAAAGAAATCAAGTTTTCTATTTAATACAAACTTGAACCTGGTTAATTTGTCAAAGACAATATCCTTCTGCTAAGAAAAAATAAACTCTTCATTGTTATGAATGTGTTGATAACATTTTACATGCTAGACACTGGATTGAAAAAAAAATTTGAACATCTTTGGAAATTACTATTCAAAACTGTAAGAAAATAGTTTTAAAATCCATTCTGAGTTATTTAATGTTACCAAGAGATCATGCAATGAAAACTATTATATCTAATTGCTAAAACAGAGAAAATTACATACCTTAAGAAAAAACATGGGGTTTTTCATTGGTTATGTAGCCTATATTATTTTTTTCCCTTCACTTCTGCCTCTGCATAAAAAAAAATGTTAAAAATTTCTAGACGTTAGAGAGCAGAGATGCTGAAAATTTCAATCCTTCCTTGGTTTTAACACAAAGTGATTAGAGGAAATTCTCTCTGAATGTATGGAGAGCAAGGTCTGTAACCCCAAGTGAATTCAGATTGTCACCTTAATTTAACTGAGAAGTTCCAGTGCTGGAGACAACTAGAAAGAGCAGAAGAGTGGAAATTATAAGTTGACATGCTTAATGATCTGAGTTGTTTACTTAAGGAAGTATAGGCTATTTAGAACACAAAAAGAGGCACATGCTTTGATCTGTAGAATCTGGCAGGAATATCTCATATTAATGTTGTTATTATCGCATTATTTTTAAAAATTCCTTTCTGTTTTAAGTCTAAATTGATGATGTATATACATAACAGGAAGCATAATATACATTCACTTTTATTTTGGTGGAAAGTTAATGAGAAAACATTTAGGGTAAGACTCTTAAGGAAGAAAATAGCACTTTTACTCAAGTATCTTTTGAAAATCAGATTTTTTTTTTATCTTTTGTCCTCACCGCAAGACATGTGGTATCTACTTCCCTGACCAGGGATAGAACCCCCATATCCTGCATTGGGAGCACAGAGTCTTAACCACTGGACAGCCAGGGAAGTCCCAGGTTTTTATTACATCAGTTAAATAACTATTTAAAGTGACAACCATCCTATTTACATCGCAACAAAGTTATAGGACATACATATGTTACATTAAAATTATGCACTGTGGTTTCACAGTGATAGTCCTGTCTGTATAGAAAACCACATAAAGTTAGAAATGTTAAAATCCTCTACATGCTTTGTTTTATAACTATATATCCTCATAGTGTCATATAGAGAATAACTGAATAATAAAAGTGTTGTTATTTGATGCAGATGTTATTGACAACCACCCATCAGTAATATATGTGTTTTCATCTGGTATTTAAAATTTCAATGAGTCTGTTCTATCCAGTTCTTGGCCAATGAAAGTCAGGGAATGCATGGGCCAAGTCTATACCTGTGAACATTAGGATATGTTATGAATTTTAGAATTTTGTTTGGTTTGGATTTATAACCATCATTGGGCCATCATTTCATATCACTGCAGTATCTGACCTTGTTTATTTGGTGACCAGGAAATATCTGGTAATTTTCTACTCAGCTGCTAGAGCTGTTATACATTTCAGAAAAGGTTTCTGCAAAACATATTCTGTGTGGTAATTGACAATCTTCTTACAGTCCAACACAGTGGACAAATCACAGTAATAGTCACAGGCTGATCTTCCCAAAGGAGTCATTCAACAGGGCCATCTGAAGTCATACTATTTTTAATCTATTTTGAAAACCAAAGATCCCACCATTTCTGAATTTCTTAAGGTCATTGGTCTACTTTATGTTTCCTGTGATATATAGCTTAATTTAGCTTGCAGGTGAAAGATGCAGTTAAAACAAAGTGAAGAAAAGAACTTTGAAATGCAGAACTTTCAGTTTAAAAGGCTATTAATGACCATAAAAGATGCAACAATAACGTTTCTTTTCATCCCTGCAAGGACTATAGGTTGCTCACAAAGGATTCATGGTAATACAGCTCTCTGGGATTTATGTTAGTAGTATATCTGTATGTTTTTTATTTTTTCTATTTCCAACAAGTATTTTCAGAAAAACTTCTTCAGAGATGGAAATTGACTTTAGTGTGTGTGTGTATGTTTGTGTGTCCCAATCTGTAGTTTGTGTAAAAACTATTTAATATTTTTGTTTGTTACAAAAGATATTTAATACTGTGTCCCTTCTGTCAATTTCACATGAATTTCTTTTCCATATTATAAATAAAAATAGGAGAAAAACTCCAGGATAGAGGGAAAATCACACCTGGCTCTCACATAGTCTTGTGGTGTTTGAAATTTCTCTTCAACATTTCAATCAAGGCCTCTTAAACCTCTGTGTCATAATATCCCTTGACACTGCACTCACTTCCTTCCAAGACCATGGAGCATATTCTGTTTTTGAACGTTTTGGGATTTGGAAGTTTCTTTTTTAATTGAACTGAAACATTTTCCATTTTAACTTGTATACATTAGTCTTGGTACGTTCTTTGGGACCACATAAAACAGGTCTGAATTCCTTTTCCATATGACTTTTCTTTCTAAATCTTTCAAATATTTGATGTTTGCAAGCATGTATCCTGCTGAATCTCCAACTCAAGTTCAATAAAAACTAATACATTCTCCAAAAGTCATTATTTTTAATTTTCTCATTGTATTCTCCTTCATATATGTTGGGGCATTTAGATTGTACTCTACTCTAGGAAAATGAAGGATAAATAGTGTTGTCATGAGTGGAGGGGAGGAAAGATCATTCTGCTCTTCCTGTTTTTACAAAACATGTATGTGCTGTCCCTTTCTCTCATAGGAATCTTTCCAGTTTTCCCCACTATTCATTTATTGGCTTCTTCTCCAAGATGTATTAATACTATCAAAGAGAAATTGCACTGGACTATTTCAATAGTGAAGAGAGATTGAACTTAACTCCACTGAAATAAAAATGCAGGAGAGTTTTTAGGCATGTGGGGTTGGGGTGAGCTAGTGGGAAAATATTTCAGGACATTAAAGAGGAGATTGTTCAATGTTCAATGTGATTATGACATCTGTTTTTGCTAATTAGCATTTATCAAAACTAGGCTCCTATCTACTTTCTTATAGACAACTAGTCTATATGATATTGTTATCATCCTCCATGGTTACATTTCAAAGGGATGCTTCTCAGGTCCTTGAGAAGGTCATTCTGGGTTGTAAAATAGTCAAGAGTCTGGGATAAAATTTACATCTCAAAGGAATAGAGAATTTATATTTAGATGTTAAATGCTTTAAAACAATGGATGTCATGGTCAGGAAGAAGCCTATCTAAAGTTTAGTCAAGCTAAAGGGAATATCAAGGCTGCTTTGGTCAATATTTACCTTCATTTGTTGTAAACCTGGCTTTTATGGACATCTTTAATATGGCAAAGACATATTGTGTTGAGATAGCACTAGCTGGCTTTCTCTCTATTGCATTTTCCCTGATACCAAGGAGAGTTCTTAGAAGTCGAACATTTTGTAGTACAGAAAGCCTGACAAATGTGGAGCAATAGTCCTCTGAAAGTTCATATTTCTTTCAGGTGGGTCTAAACATCTTGATTTTGTAGAAAGTAGAGGGAAGTTGAATTTGGACTTAAAGCAACACAGTTTTTCTGCAATCTGCCTTACTCAAGATCCTATACTTTGGCAATTATTGGACATCACCTAATAAAGGCAACACCTTGATTTCTTTTGTCTCCCTATGGTTACCCTATGGATACTTTTTTCTTATTTAGAAGCCAGAAAGTGTGAGAAATAATGATTGTGACCCCAACACATATGAAGTGGAGCAGAAAGAGCAGAAACTCTAGGAATTAAAGACCTGAAGAGAAGCAGATAAAATAGATGAGATACTTGGAATTGCCAATGTCTTGAGAAAAACTGCTGGCAAGAGAAAAGATGCCCCTCATGGACACAGGACACTGAACAGAGTAGGGTTGTGATGATACAGGAAATGCAATAGATTGACTAAAACTGAGAGAAAAAAATAATAGGAGGAAGAAAGACAAAATGGGTTCCCAAAATGTGAGTCAGAGATCCAAATCATACACAATAGGCCAGTATTATGCTGTAGAAAAATGACAATTTGCAGTATAAACCCATAGTTGACATATAAGCTACAGGGCAAGGAAACCAGAAATCCAAATAGGAGAAAGGGAACTGAATAAGCACTTGACTTTGGTAAAACTTATCTGACATCCTGTAGAAAAGCACTTCCCACTCCCTTTGTCATGGTATGAACTATTCAACTGGAAGCAGAAGGAAGAGGTGATCTCATTTGGAGTATAGAAACCAACACTGACTTAACATTGGTCATAATCTATAGAGGTGAATAAACTTTTATTTCACTTGATAATTTTTATCTATGAATATAGCCTGAGAAAAGAGTTATTATACTTTGTTTGCTATGTCCAACTTTATATTCTAGTTGTAAAGTAGTAAGTCCTAATGTAAGCAGCTTTTGGCAGGGAAGAGTTCTTTTTAGGAAAGAGCTCTCTGCCGTAGGTCCCTTTGTCTTGACACTAACCTTAAACCAGGCACCCCTTGCTCTATTCATCTCCAGCCCTCCCACACCTTTCAAATCTTTTGATCATCCAATAACTTACCTAATGTGTTGGTTATTTCCATAGATCAAAGAAGTAGAAATCAAGAATAATTAACAGATGACCAGATCTCTTCCCTGGCTTCCCCTTCAGCAATCTCACAAACTGTGTGAACAAGATAGCATTTAAAGAAAAAGCACAAGAAGTCGGCAAGTCTACACACAAGCCAGCACACAGTGGGGAACGGTGAGGACTCTGACCACCAACCTCAATGATTCACTGAGACTGCTTCCCTTTTTTCCTTTAAAAAACTTTCATGGCCAAACAGAATCTTCAGATGTGATTTTTGGGGGACACTGTGTCCACCATCTCCCCAGATTGCTGGCATTCAGATTAAAAGCAACTTTTCCCTTTACCAACATTTCTGTCTCTCTCATATTGATTTTCAAGCAGCAAGCCACTGGACCTCAGTTTGGTAACACTAAATATCTATTTCTAAATATAAAAATATATGCCTCAACTTAAAGCAGCTTAGTTAGGGCTGCAAAGAGCCTTAGAAATAATCTATTGAAAACCAACTCACAGCATTGTGAAGTAGTTTTACTCCAATAAAGATGTATTAAAAAATAAACTAACTCACTTTAGAGATGAATAAAATGTCCAGGTACTTTAGTTCAATGTCCAAAAGTTCAAATGTATATAAAGTACACAGTAAGTGCTTCAATGCTTACTGACTAAGGTTAACATTTCTCTAATAGACTTCAAGAAAGCAAATCCAAGTTCTGTAGTGAATATGAGAAATGCAATGGAACTAGGAGGACATGTCTGTGGGATCTTTGAAGACTAAATTTTCTTCGCTTTATATTCATTAAATCACTAGGGTTGGGGTGACCTTTTATTGGAGTGCCTGCTACTTATATGAGAAAGTTCAAGATCAGCATAATGACTGAGCTTGGATACAAAGTGTTGTGATCATAAAAAAACAAAATTTAAAAACTGGAAATGTAAGTAAAGTAGTAGACTAATACTGGAGATGCACATCCCAAGTCACTTTAAAATACATTTAAATTATTCAAGTGGCACAACACAATTTTCAATTGGAAGCCATTTGATAGTAAGTAACTGACATACTACTGTGCTCATAAGATAAGATTTTGCATAGATCTGTTTATCTTTGGTTACTCTTTTCTGACTCCTTTGCATATATATATATATGTATAATACATTTGAATTAATATTGGAATAATAGAAAATTGTCTGAATTAACTTAACTTTCAAAGCCATGACATTGGAATGGAAATTATTTATTATGGGAATATAGCCTTGGATTGACTTTATGTGATAAAATTTAATGGAAATTGCATCAAATTTTGAGTCAGGAAATTCAATGGCATGTTACAGGTACTTCATTTTTTGTTCTGTGAGAACTGAGGGTAGAAACATATTTCCCCCTTAGGGATTTTTCTAATAAATAAAATTCATTAATATCTCTATGAATATTTTGTAAAAACTATAAATTGTTACACAAACATTAATTGATCACCCACTCTTTGCAAGATGGAGTCCTCAGAACTAGATATAAAATATTAAATATAATCCTTGCCCTTAAGAAACTTAAGTTTAATTTTAGTGACAGCTAAGTAAAATTACAATTGTAATATGATGTGTGATATGATGGAACTTCAAAAAAGGTCACTGAATGAAATTTTAAGGGTATAGAAATTTTGGTAGAAGTGATGATTGCATTTAGGGATAAAATATCTGAAGATACTAGCTAAGTGAAAAATGAGAAGAGCATTATGTGAAGAAGGGTAATAAAATGGAAGGAAAAGGCAGAGCTGAAAACGAAAGTGAGGTGTTTGTGTCAGTTTAGGAGTTTGAATTTTATTCTGAATGGTTTAAGGCACTGAAATATTTTGAACAAGTTATGATAACCAGATTTACTTTTTTGAAAGTTTGTTCTTGCTGTATTACTGGGAACAGGGAATTTCAGACAGCAAAGATGGGTAGCAAGGAGACTTGTAGGAAATCTTACAATAATTTAGGGAAGGGATGTTGTTGTATTAGTGGTAGGGAAAATGCAGTACAAAAATTTTAAGAATAACCAAGACTAGAGAATTATAAGATTTTGAGACTACTCAGATATCCATCTGAGACAGAGGAAGGTACCAATAATACATGAGAGTGGACTTTCTCCAATATTGGGGATAATAGGGAAGTTAAAAACCTTAAGGGATGGAGGAGGAAATACGTTCAAACAAAGTTGTCGGTAGAATATTCAGGCAGTGGTTTTCAGTAAATAGTGAAGTACATGCAAATGAGGATGAACTGGGACAGATATATTCATTAGTGAATGATGTCCTCAAAGAAAATTAAATCATAAACAAAGAGTGAATATAGTGAAAGGGCTTCTGAGGGCTTCATGGGAAACAAAAATATTTATATGCAGGCTGTGGGAAAGTGGTGAAGATCTCAAATATCTATCCTTGGCAGTGGAAATGTACATTGACTAGGGACAAATAGATAATACACTAATCATTGTTGAGATCTCATTTGTCATTGGCATCCACTGTGTAAACTTTTATTTTCTATTTATGTGCTGCCCTCAGAAGGGTCAGTAGCTTGAGCTAGAAAAGACAGTGTGGTTGTACTCTATACTTTTAAACCTGCATTATTGCAACAAATGAGCAAGCAGTGTGTTGAGAATCTGGACAAGAAGATCATTGATATGCTGACTATGGACTTTTGCCAAGATAAAAAGAAGAGATGATTAAAGACTTGGGTAGCTAGGTTGAAAAAAAATGGCACATTAGCAGTATGGAGGTTTGGATGAGTTCAAAGAATATACACAGTAGAACACAGTATTCTTACTGGATAGTTGGACATTTTCATGGGGATATAAGGAGTGACCAAAGGCTGAACAGAGCAGTTCATGATAGTGAAGATGTAATAGAATTAGCATTTCCCCAGTTTATTCTGTGTAATATCAGTTAGGTGGGCTCTTATTAAGTGCTATGAAAAAACAAATGTTTAGTAGCCTAAATAATGTTAAATTTATTTTAAATAACCTCTGAGGGATTGTTTGAACTTTCAGTATTTGACATTTTAGTATGAGCTTCCAAAATTATTTGGCTATTATATACATTTTAACTAAATATGTTATAGTGATAATGGTCCATGGAATTTATTATGATAAATACTAAAGTAGATAACGTATGTCAGGTACCAGTGTGATGTCTAGAATAATATATACTCAATAATTGCTACTTTTAAAGTAAGTAGCATATTTTGATATGACCTTCTTTTACATAATCCTATAGACTCATAAAGGTAATACTAGAAACTGGCTGTTTTCCAGGTTCCACTAAGTTTTCATTGTCTTGTCTGTTACAGAACTTAAAACAGTGCTTCCTATGCAATTCAGCTCTGGCGAGTGAAGTGAAAGTAGAGGGCAGAGATATGTATTAGGAGCAATTTTGGCACTTAAAGGCAGAAGAAAATAACTTATATTTTAAAAAAGGTGTTGAGTGAAATCATAAAAGATGTCCAGTTAATGTATAACTGTATACACCAAGGCCACTGTATAAAGGCCCAGTACATCTGACACTCCCAGAGAAGTATCAATAGCACTTACTGGGTTTGCTCAGTGATAGCTTTTAATATATTTTAGAATAAATCTGAGGTAGGTGATACTTGCCCATGTTCCTTCTGTTCTATCTCTCTCAAACTCAAATCACCAAAATAAAATAATATCATCAAAACGTTCCACTTTTTACCCTTTAACAACTCCTCATGTCAGTCTGACATCTACCACTGATGAAGGATGCTATAAACTAGGGCAATACTGAGATATCCAGGATTTCTGAAATGAACTTCTCTTTAATCTCCTCACTTCTTAAGGATTTCTCTCTCTTATCTTTTCGTTCCACAACACAGAGTGATACGTTAAAAATACACATTTGTATTTAAAGGGTTTCCATGGTTTTGCTCTACTCTTAGGATTAAGACCCAAACCATTAATATGTTCTATTTAAGCATGACTAGCCTACTACTGCGGCTTCATTCCCATAAACTTCATGTTCCATGCAATCCCTCAGGAAGATGAAAGACAGGAAGGTCTTAAGCCTCTTAATGCACCAAACTCCTTCATGCCTCATGACCCCTTCACCTGTTGTTGCCTTTTCCAGTTAAGGTTTTCCCTCTCTCTTTCACTCAGTGATCTCCTACTCACTCTTCAGATTCCCACAGAAATTTTACCTCATCATGAAAGTATTGTTTAATTTTCTCAGATTAAATTGGGCAATAAATGATCATAGCCCACCAGAATGATCATTTATAGTTATTATTTCTAAATACACCGAATGAATATTTTCTTTTCTTCTTCTATACCATTGAAATTATTTGAGGGCAAGAACCATGTCTTCTTTGAACATTTTTACATCTCCAATGCTAAAGAAAGTTCACAGTTGTAGCAGTTTCTCAGTAATTTATTCCACAGTGTTTGATGGATAAATCAATGAATAAATATAAATATACGTAACTGAGTAGCTCAAGTATTGGAGCTGGTGTTGGTGTCACAAAGAGATTAGTATGTTTGCCCTAACCTTTTCCCTTTTAGTTTATCACCACTACTTATTGAAAAGGATAGGAAGAAAATGTCTTGTAAGCCTAAACAGGAGAATGCATACTAGAGTTTATTCAGAAGGAAATCCCTGACAAGGGCCAAATAAAATATAGATTTAGCAGGTTAATTATGTTACTGGTTTCTAGTTCTCTTCAAGCAGCACCTTTGTGTGGATAGGATAAGTTCATTTAAAATGATGAGGAAGATTCTGCCATGGTCACTTGAGTTGGTCAACCTATCTTCATGCATTGAATTAAGTTACAAAGCCATTTGAAAATGGAGTAAAAAGAGAGCATTTGCCAATGTGTTAATATCATTGAGGATCAATTATTTTTATAGGACTGTACAAAATACTGGATAATGTGTAATGTTCATGTGTGTGTGTGTGTGTGTGTGTGTGTGCGTGTGTGTCTGCATGCTAAAATGTGAGGAAGTGTTCTTAAGAAGTAGGAAATACACTTAACTTTGTAGAGAGTGAGTTTGTTCAATCATGTCTTTCAAAAATAGAAGGTGAAGATTTTCATTCTTGAATCTGTGTCATCAGGCTTCCGGGTTTGAACAGCTGATAAATGAATTATTTTTTAGTTTTCTTCATAAAACACACTTGCTATATATGATTTTTATGTCCAGTGTGCCTTGTACATAATTAAAAATAAATTGGCATTCATGTTATAAAATCTACTATTTCCTGAAATCATTTATCATTCTTGAGAAATAAATTATAATACTACCAAGTAGCACTTATTAACTGTGACCTTATAAATCCTCACAGCAACTCAATAAATTAGGATTCCTATTATGCCCATTTTATAGATGAGGAAACTGAGACTTAAAGAATTTATGTGACTTGTTTAAGGCTCCACAGCTTAAGTAAGGGAGCAGGGGACTGAACTCAGAAAGTCTGATTTTAAATCATCCCTCCTATAAACTGTAGGAGTTGAAGCTCAGCCATTTTCCAAACCATTCATACTTTCAGCAAACATGTATACCTTGGTTATTTTGTGCAAGACACTATGTTAAGCACTAGGAATTTAAACTTCTTCTCATAAGGAGCTCATCACAGAATTTAGTAATGTGTGAGAAAGAAGTAATCAAGTAAAGAAGGAAATATGGATCTTTAAGGCAAAGTAAACAAAACAAACAAGACAAAACTTTAGAAAAAGTATGGTATATTGAGGATTGAAAGTAGTTTACTTAAGCTAGGAAAAAAATTATATTACAATTCAGGTGTTACATTTGGTAATACAGGTGTCAAAACCTCAACTGCCTTATACTGCATACAAATGACTTTGGACTTTGCTCTGAGGACAATGGAAGGTTCAACATCCTTTCATTTTCAACCATCAATTTGAAGAACTACGTATTTTTTTTTTTAATTTTAGGAGATCCATTCCTATGCTATCAGTGTAAATCATGTAATGAGGAATTGTTGGCATAAGTTCCCACGAAATTGTTGAGATTTTTAGTAACTAAAGGCCATGATAGTATTAAAAAATAGAGGTCATTTTTGAGAACCACTAAGGAACTCAGAATTAATTAGATTAGAAATTAATGGGTGAGGGTTTTCCTGGGTATGAAAACATCATTTTATTAACTTGCTTGCATTTATTAAAATATTCAGACTGATGCATATATTTTAGAAATTTTAAATTATAGTTGGAAACTGTCATCTAAAATATTCTTCTAATCAGACAGATATTGTCATTCCATGATCTTGTCAACCATTTGAAAGTTGAAGATAGTTTAGGTGTTGTCTAGCCTTGCCTAGCCTCCCCAGTTCCCTGCAGTGTCTCTTGAGGAAGCTTTTTGTTCCTAAAAAAATGACTTTGATTTTTTGCAATATTTAGATAAATCTTTGCAGAAACACCTCTAGTGTGATGCTGATAAACTAAGGTTCATAAATATTCACCAATTCTGAACCAATCATCTTTTTCCAGAAACACGCAACATCATTCAAAGATGCCTGTTTTGCTACCTCTATGTTTCATCAATATCTTGCTATCTCCACAATGGCTGGGAGAGGAATGCAATTACTCTGCTAGCCATGGCTTGATTACTGATTTCTTTGGAACTCAAGGTTTACTAAAGAAAGCTTCTTTATTTTGCTAGGCATAATACAGCACAAGAGGAGCTCCTATTTCCCTCCTGGAGTTGGAAACTCCAGAAAGTTGAAGTGAATTTATTGTAGAGATTTGACACTTCTCCAATGTTAACATATTTTCAGTCTAATTTCGTTGCACATTAGTACGTGCTTGAAATATCAACCACTCCCTTATTATGGTTCCCAGATTTAGGTTAAATTTGCATTTCTTAGTGTTTGCTAAAGAGTGAATGCCTTATGTCATGCCAATTTTATTTATTTGGGTTTTATTTGATTTAACTAAACATGACAGCAGCACTTTCGATTAACAGCCTTAGTTGTCTAAGACCCCATGGACAGAGAAAGGCGAACAGCAAAGTTCTCTGATGACATTCAGGATTTAACACTGAACATTTAATTGGAATTTAAACCTTTTTGGTAAAATAATTGTGTGTGTGTGGTGTATGAATGTAAAATTGAACATAAAACTATTGCCAAATATTCGAAGGGCAAAATTATTTCAAAAACTGATATTAGCTTGTATGCAAATGCTGGGAAATATCTTTTCACAATCAATTTATGCATTACTAGAGCATGAAAGCTCTATCTTACAGTAAACTTAAATGCATTCAACTCTTCTTGTTTGGGGTTTTTTAAAAACAGATGTCAAAAAATGCACTCTCAGGCTTCCCTGGTGGCGCAGTGGTTGAGAGTCCGCCTGCCGATGCAGGGGACACAGGTTCGTGCCCCGGTCCGGGAGGATCCCACATGCTGCGGAGCGGCTGGGCCCATGAGCCATGGCCCCTGAGCCTGTGCTCCGCAACGGGAGAGGCCACAACAGTGAGAGGACCCGCGTACTGCAAAAAAAAAAAAAGTGCACTCTCTTACAGATTACATTTTCGAGTGTAAATAACTTAAATTTTATTGTAGCTATCTGTAAGGTGGCATTTTGGAAGGTGTTTTGATTAATTTTATTTGACCAATCATTAATATTTTATTATAATTAAATAGGGTAAGGAAATTTATTCTTGATGGTATTCTGAATTTGTGCTAGTCCAAGAAACTTAATATTTGCAACTCATCAGGATGAAATAAGCTATATCTTTCAATCACTGCATCAGAAAATTGGTTAAATGACTTCCTTTGAGAATAATTGTATTCCTTTATACTTACATATGAAACCAATATTGATGCTAGAGAGGAGAATAGAGGTTTCCAAGCCAACAAACCTAGCCATCTTAGATGAATACCAAGGAACCAATATTTGCATAAGAGAATAATGAAACTAATTAAGAAAAGCAAAATTTTGTCAAGCCTGAGATATAATTGAAATATGTATGTCTGTTTTTGTGCATTTAAACTAAAAATGAAAAGGTAACAAAATTGTGAAGACATAATTTAAATAGTATTCTCATCTGAAAGGGATGGAAATATGATAAGGAAGGGCACATTATTAGATACATGTTACTTGTAATGAGCTAGTTTGTAGGTTGAGTGGTTGGTTCACTAAAATTAAATTATTAACTTAATATTTAAACAAAAATTAAAAAGGAAAGCTTTTGATTCTTAGCTCAGACAGGTAGGAAGTTTAAAAAAAAAACATTGCTCTCACACTTATAACAAGGAAAAGGCTGGATGGAGTACAAATTAATAACTCTCTGGAACACATTAGAGAATTGAATTCTCAAGGCATCTAACTAAACCAAGAACTGGGAGAACCAGGCTTCTGTGGGGAGGAGAAGTGATAGGAATACTTCCTTAAATTGAGCAGGTGCTGCTGGACATGAAATAGCAGGTAAGAACTGAGTTGAAATGCCTTATATTATTGTTAAAGGCCAAATGTGGGCTATGTTAAAGTGTAAATCCCTTGGGGATTACAGATTTAGGGAATGTTCACATCACTTACTGACTTTCTCCATGACATTGACTAGGCACTCACAAGGAAGATTGGAGAGAATCCTGAGAAATCTTCCCTTGTGATGCTGGCTACAGGAAGGGAATAGCTTAAACTGCTGAAACTTCGCTGAGATTCATTTCATATTTCCCCTCTATGGAACAAAAATCTTAGTCTCTAGTAAAAGAATAATGAATATTGTCATCTTAGGGGACTGGGTAACATCTGATGCTGGGGAAAAAGAAAAGGAGCAAAAAATAATTTTTTTTATTGGTGCTAAACCCACCATTACAAATGGAGAAGGGACAAAGTAATTTTGAA
Organism: Stenella coeruleoalba; assembly: GCF_951394435.1. Classification (NCBI taxonomy): domain Eukaryota; kingdom Metazoa; phylum Chordata; class Mammalia; order Artiodactyla; family Delphinidae; genus Stenella; species Stenella coeruleoalba. The sequence goes on along the minus strand of NC_137159.1, from coordinate 17,276,255 downwards.
GATCCTGCACATGGGACCCTTGGACACTCTGCTTGCATAAGACTGAGGCTGAATTGGAACATTAGAGAATAGTTTCTCTCATTGATTTCTACTTCCAGAATAATAAGAATTAGATATAATAACTGTGGAATATAATTGAGAGAGTTTCAGGAGACATATGCATTTTTAGATGTAATGAGAAAGGAAAACAAATAAAAGTGAAATGTTGAACAGAACAGACATTGAGAAAATAACTTCTGGAATCCCAATCTATAACCTAAATATCAAGTATCAAGAGGAATTTGAAATCTGTGCTACCCTAGCAACAATAGGCCAGCTCAATTCTCAATTAGATTGACATAAGCCCCAACACTAAAATAATAGCAGAAATCAAGCAGCATTAATCATCATACATAAAGACTCTTTACCTCAGCCTCTACTGTTTTACATAACATGTCCCTCTTTCAGCCAAAAGTTAGGTGATGTAAGAAAAGGCAAGAAAAAAAATAAACTACAAAAAAAACAAAGAGACCATTAGAACCTATGTGTATGACACATATGTTGAAAATATACAACAGGAAATTTTAAATAATTATGTTAAATATGTTAAGGGCCCAAACTAAACAGGTAGACAATGCATAAGATAAGCTGGGTAAAATTAAATAAAAGGTAACACAGGGGCAGTCTGACTTTGATGGGCTCATCAATAGACACAACACAATTAATGAAAGAATAAGTGACCCTGAAGACAGGACAATAATAATTACTGAAATATAAAAAGAAAAAGTGAAAAAAAACCCAACATAGCTTTTAGATATTTGGGAGAAGAAATGTGTGGTAATATCTATTGGGCTAACATGTAAGTAAATGGAATCTCAGAAGAAGAAAGGGCAAAAAATTATTTGAAGAAATAATGGTTAAAATGTTTCCAAAAAATTAATAACAGACTAAAAATACCAAACCAAATCAAAACATCCAAATATGTCATATTTAATATGATAAAAATTAAGACAATGAGACAGATAAAGAAAACAACCATTTAACACACAGAGGTATAATGGTAAGTATTAGAAACTTCTTTTTGGAAACTATGCAGTCTATAAAGAAATAGTGACCTTTTTAGAATGAAAAAGGAAAAGAGTAAACTAACAAACAAATAAAACCCTGTCAACTGTGAATTCTATACCCAGTGAAGTATCTCAAAAATGAAGACAAAATTTTAAAATTCTCCGATAAAAACTGACAGTTTACTTCCAATAAGCCAACTCTGTAAGAAATATTGAAGAAAGTTTTTTAAATAGAAAGAAGTTCTGCCTGACATAAATAAATGAAACTTTGAAAGTGGAATAAGTGTAAAATAAAAGTTATTTATTTTTTTAGTTTTAATTGCTCTAAAATATAACTGGCATTTTAAGTGCAGACAAGATGATACAGAGGAAGCAAACTTGCTATAGACCTCAGGACTGGAGTGACAACACAGCAACAGGATGTTTTATATACCCAACCAAACGGACAACCCATACCTAGCATTTCTGATCCCCAGTTTAATAACAGATGTTGTACAGAGAAGCTTATTCCTCCCCAAGGCCAAACAGGTATCTTTCTGAAAACATCAGCTGAGCCAGACAGCCACCTGCAAGAGGGATCTATAAGTAGACCTGCTATCAATAAGTGGCCAGAGGAAATGTTCTCTTTCCCCTCCATGCCTGAGATTTCCCCAAGAGAGATAGTGATGTGGTAGAGTGGAACCTGAAAGAAAAACTCAGCCACAACAAGCTGCCAGGTCTTGGGATACCATGGGTCTTTTTGTCCCAGGGACCTCAGACTTCCATCATCTGCCCAGAGACATTGGTGCATCTCAGGGTCATGGGCAAAGAGATACCAGCACACAAATTGTCCAGCCAGGGAAGACTCTTTATCCCCTCAGGCCTGAGACTCCTCTCCCTAATTGTAAAACACCCAGAGTCCAGCCTGGGGACCTCTTTCTTTGTCTCAGGCAGCAACATCAGGAGAAGTACATGCCCCAGCAGCACCAGATAAACCAAACACACAACATAATACCACAAAAGTTCAGAAAATTAAATGGCAGTTGGAACCACAGCTCATAAATATAGGCCAAACCTACATGTTAAAGCTAATCAAGGTAAGTTTGATTTAAATTGGACCTAGCTGGGATGTCCATGTTCACCTGCCCTTAGAATCAGTGCTCCTGGTTGTCAGGTGATTTACACCATTGGCTCCTCTGGTTCTTAGGCCTTCAGGCTTGAACTGGAACTATACCACTAGCTTCCCTGGACTTCTAGCTAGCAGACAGCAGATCATAGGACTTCTCAGTCACCATAATTGTGTGAGCCAATCCCGCATAATAAATCTCTTTATAAATAAATAAATATATATATGTATATATATGTATATATAATATTATAGCACGTCATTTATGGAATCTAAAAACACAGGCATACAAAACCCAATTTTTAAGGTTGCAAATATACTAGGGTGCTAACCCATGACAAAGGCTGGGAAGGGGACAGGTTGCAGGTAGCAGGGTTGAAGGGCAAAGGGAAAAAATGAAAGTGAGAACAAATGATAAGTTGAGGGGACTTGCATGGGCCAGTGGGTATGTTCTGTGCAATGAACAATAGTGAACAACTTACATTTGAGACCCTTTAAAAATTTATATATAATATATATACATATATATGTCATATTTGTTCTCTGACTAATATAATAAAGATCTTTCAAAAGCTAACAGAAAAAAAGCAATTTAATAAGAAATTGGGCTAAAACATAAACAGACATTGAAGTGAAGAGGGCATATAAATGGTAAATAAGCACATGAAAAGATTTATGATATCATTAGCTATGGCGTAAATGTATATTAAAACCACAATGAAATATCACTATGCATCTATCAGAGTGGCTAAAATAAAAAAATATTGACAACATATCCTGTAAGGATATGAAAAAAATGTATCACCCATATACTGCTGATGGGAATGTAAAATGGTACAGCCACTCTGTAAAACATTTTGGCAGTTTCTTATAAAGATAAACTTGCAATTACCATATTAACAAGCAATTACATTCATGGGCATTTATCCCAGAAAATGAAAACTTATGTTCACAAAACAGTCAATACACAAATGTTCATAGCAGCTTTATTTGTAATAATCCAAAATGGGAAAAAAGTGCAGATGTCCTTCAACAGGTGAATAATAAGATACACTGGCAAAGGAATACTACTTACAAATATAAAAAGAATGAAATATTGATACAGAGAAAACACATGGATCTCTAGAAAATTATGCTAAATGAGAAAAGGCAGTCCCAAAGTTTACAGATTTTGTGGTTTCATTTGTAAGACATTTTTGAGATAAGAAAATATTAGAAATGGAGAAGAGATTAGTGGTTCCCAGGGTTTAGGGAAATGGAGCAGGAGATAGGAAGGCAACAGGAATTCTTGTGATGATGGGACTGTTTAGCGTTTTGACTGTGATGGTAGATACACAAACTTACACATGTTATAAAACTGTTTAAAACTAAATGCATGCACACACACACAGTTTAGTACAAGTAAAGCTGGTGGAATCTGATAAGATTGGTAGGCTGTATCAATTCCAGTAAACTCCATGTGATATTGTACTATAGTTTTTGTAAACTTTACAGTTGGGTGCAACTGGGTAAAGTTTATGCAGGATTTATGTTTAAAACTGTATTCATCCACACTTGTCTAAGTAAAATTTTCATTAAAAATAAAATACTTGAATATAAAAAAGAAAATGACTTTTAAAAGGTGCTTATTATCATTAGAAATCAAACAAATGCAAATTAAAACTCTGATGGCATATCATTATATATACATCCTTTAATGACTAGAATTAAGAATTCTGACAATACTATTATTAAGGATGTGACACTACATATATATTATTGGCAGAAGTATTTCAAAAATTATTTGACATTTTCTTATAAAGCAAACCAGTAATTCTCAACTGGGAGCTGATTTTGCCTCCCAAGGGACATTTGGCAATATCTAGAGTAATTTTTGGTTGTCCCAACTGGCAAGGAGTGCCACTGGCATCTAGGTTAGTTGAGACCAGGATGCTGCTGAACATCCTACAATGTGTGGGACAGCCTCCCACAGTAATCATCTGGCCCCAAATGGCGATATAACTGAGGCTGAAAAACCCTGATTTATAATAAAAACCTATCATATGACCCAGCAATCCCACTCCTGGATATTATCCAAGAGAAATGAAAACATGTCAATACAAGACTTATACACAAATTATCCTATTCAGCTTTATTCATAATAATAAGAAAATATGAAACAACCCTTATGTTCATGATCAGGTTAATGGAAAATTATGGTATAGTCATACAAAGAAATACTACTCAGCCATAAAATAGAGTAAACTATTGATACATAAAAATATGGATGAATCTCAAAAATATGCTGAAAGAAAGTAGTCAGACACAAAGAATAGCTACTTTTCTCATTTAATTTTATGGAATTGTAGGACAAGCCAAATGAATATATAGTGACAGAAAACAAATCAGTAAATGCCTTAAGTAAGAGGTGAGGTAGTTGACTACAAAGTTTGATGAAGTAACCTTTTTGAATTAATGTTTCAACTTCTCCATGAGGTTTTTCTGAATCCCACTAGGGTGAAGGACTGTCCTGCATGTTGGTCTCATAGAACCATGCTATGCATGCTATTTATAATTTTGCCTATTTCAAGCTCCAAATCTCTTTATTTTCATTTGGATTGTTTTTCTTATTTTGCTGTTTGTTTCCTCCCTGCTGTGCTCCTTGAATTCATAGATTATATATTTAGACAACTTAACCCTCAAAACCTCACAACATCTTCAACGTAATCAGCACTCAATAAATTTTAATTCAATGGGTAATGAAAGAATTTTACAGGTGAGACGATAGACCCTCAGAACTAATTAACTGACTCTCTGAATCCCATTTTTGTGGTTGAATAACTATTTTTTTATTTAAAGTATTTGCTTTTTATATTTTTTTGCTCTCATTACAAAATGAGAGTCATGGAGGAAATAATATTAAATACCAACTGTCTTTTTAGTCAGTAATATACACTCAAAGGGTAAGGTTACAAAATTAAGCATTTTCCACAAAACATCTAATAGACTTATTGTTCTGTGGATCATACTTTTGAAATGTAGAGATAGAAGTTAGGAAAAACAGACATATATTGGTATTTTCTTTGTGCCAGGCACAATACTAAGGGCTTTGTATACATTTTCTTACTCAAATCCCTCAAGATCCCTGAGAAAAATGTTGTTTCCTCCATTTTTGAGATAATGAAATTGAAGCCTAGAGAAAAATCCAAAATAATCACAAATAAAAGGGAAACCATGATTTGACTCTAAATATGCTTTATTTTAGTATTTATGTCTATTCTATTTTATTCTAACTTAAATGCCAGCAAAATTAATATAGTAAATATTTGTAAAATAAATATTTGGATGTTTCCACAATTTTGTAAATGCACCTTTGAGATTTCCCATAAAATTCTAGTTTTAAAAGATGTGTACTTCAGAAGACATTGACTTATGGAAAGGGCTTTAAGTTCTCTTGGTCTCATAGTCATCAAAACTTTTAACATAAAGCCATCTCTATTCCTTTGTTGAAGATGGTTCCCAAAACTTCTATTCAGATGTCTTTCTTGACTAACCCATTTAACACTAAGCACTTGATATTGCATTATCTTAGCCTACGTTTATCACCACTCCTGGATTAACACCGGCTCTTCTGAATAGAACAATAACTTCCTCACTGATAGGCTCTATCACTTCTTGCTAAGTAAATATTGACCCACAATATTTACTGGAGAGATTCAAGGCATGATCAATTTGTAAAACAGATACTAAATAAAGCAAAAAATAATAAATATTATGAATTTTTCCTTGTTTATGAAATAGTGGTGATTTCAGCAATTCTCAGAACAAAGATGTTCATTCCATGTTTGATGAAGTGATGACTTCCATCACCCAGAGATGAAGAGAATCTTAAGAAACAAATCCCAAGTACAATCTTCCTCCTGACTATTTACAATCTGCCTGTATCCTGTCACACCGATATAAGTAACCTGAGTTATCTACAAGAGTTCTTCAATTTTTCACATGTGAAAGTTGGGGTGAGGTTGAGCTTTTAAGAACTTACCAGGGTCAATTTGTAAGCAAGTGATTCTCTCCAGTGCTGATTTTTTTTTTTTTCCTCCAGTGCTGATTTTGCAAGCAAAATATAAACTTCATTACTTCTATGGTGTTTTGAGGCCAGGCCACTAAAAATTCATGTGGGAAGTCCAAGATGAAAAAAAAAAAAAAAACAAGAACAGGGAAAGAAATGAATTGCAATAAAAAAAATTGGCAGAGTAATAAATAGGCAGGGCAGATCAGACTTCATTTTACATAAATAGCTTTGCCAAAGGTGGTTTCAAAGTGTAGATACTTGTCCCTGTGTTATTTGTGGTAATGCATCTCCCTTTGAGTTTTGACTTCTTGTAGCAGAGACAAAGAAATAATATACTTTTTTCAAGGACAAACAATGAAGATTCATCCCCTACATTTTCAAAGTAGATAAAGACAAACTATGCATCTTTCATTGTTCTATAGAAAATACATCTCAACATAGGTGTAGGAATGCTTCCATAAACTTGAGATAGTGTGTATGAAGTTACCCTTTATCAGAATCAAGACATTCCATATTCATAAATATTAAAGTAACAAAAAGAAACAACTCAAATTCACATTTATTAAAATAAAACCTGTTCTTTCCTGTCCTAGTTAGCTACAATTACATACTCCAGGTTTTTTCTAAGAGGAATCCTGGAGACAACATTTTCCTTTCAGCCCACCACACCTAACTAGGAATAAATTCTCCACATCTGATATAATTTATATATATATATTTTTTTAATTATATAAATTATATATATATAATTTTTTAAATATATATTCTAATATATATTTAAATATATATTTTCTAATATATATTTTTTTAAATTTCCACTCCCTTTGTGATTACATCAAATTCTTTAGCTCTTTCCTGAAATATTACACCATCTCACTACATAAATTACTTCCTTCCTTCCATCCTAACTTGGATGCATATATAGGTATTATATTTTGATTATAGACACAATAAAATCTCTCCACAACTTCACCTGTTCCAGTGCCTTTTCAAGGGCTTCAGAATAATGTCCAAAATCTTAGCATTCTGCATAGCTTGTTCTTAAAACCCAGTCCATTCATACAATCTTACTCTATGCAACCATAGTTTAGTTGAATTATTGCTTTCCTCCTTACTAATTCCTCACTGAATTATTCTTCCCCACTCTGTGTAGTTCTACAAAGGCAAACTTACTCAGCTTTTTGACATGGTTAAAAATACTACATTAATTTGCTTATTCTTTTAGTAATTTGGAGCAGGAATTTTTTAAAGAATTATTACTCTTGGCCTGGAATTGTGAGGAAGTATTAGGACTGAGGATATGTGATCCATTTGTCCTACATTTTAAGTCAAATAAACCAAGACCAGGTGGTATCAGTCTTTCTCTCCAAGGTATACCTTGGAGATTTGATCTCATAGTCATAGGGATTTGATAATTCAGGCACCAGTCCTTATCTTCAGTTCCACATCCAATTACTAAGGAGAGCAGATCTGTCTTTTGTAGGAATACAGTGGCTGGTTATTCTCTCTTTTCATACCCTTTTCTCAAATATAATGGTACCCATCCTCCTGGATACCAAGGGAATCTAAACAGAATCACAATTAAAACTGAAGAGTATCTGAAAAATAGGAGGGCTTTCATTGTATGACTCAGTTGGACAATGCTCAACCAGGAGACCTGTTGATTCATAGTGTACTTTTTAGAACAGGAAACAGAGTTTCTGAAGAGACATAAGTATTGGAGCTCTGCAGGACTGTAAGGGAGCAGCAGGATGTGGGGCTAGCCATAGGGGCTTGCTCAGGAGTGAGCCCTTTGTCTTCAGGACTCTTCGAATTTCCACCACTCCACTGCCAAATCCACATCAGGTACAAAAATTACATTAGAGTGCAGCAATCACCTCCAAGGCGAGAAGTGCTCCCTAACATTCAGCATGATAGCTCTGTGTCTTTTGTCCTTTTCCTTATTTTGCCCCAATAACACCCCTGTTGTAGCTTGTACCATGGGAAACAGAGAAAAATAATTTTGAATTGTGTATAAAATCACAGTTCTGAACACAATCAAAAAATACTTTTAGGAACCACAGTGAGATTATTTAGAAATGGCTAAAACCATAAGGATACTGAGAAGGTAATAACTAAGTAGATGGAAGTGGGTCTGGGTGGGATAAATTGGGGACTTTTTTTTGAAAAATAAAAACATTTACTGTTTATAACCCAGTGAGTTCATTATCTGCACACTGGTTCCAAATTAGTTTACCAACAAATATTTGTTGAGCAGTTACCATGTACAGGACACTGATACAACCCCAGGAACAAAGCATTGGATAAAACAGAGAAGACCAGTTATTTTGAGCTTGCAGGCTGATAGACATTTCCTCATCTGTATAGGCTTCTCTCATGCCCACCCCAGGACAGAATTAATTCCTCCACTTTCTGATATTTCAAACCACATCTACATTACAACAATATAAGGCAAATATATTTTTTTAAAGTTTCAAACCCTTGTAATTCTTCTTTATTTTAAAGATGCTCTCAATCCAGTGAGGGACAGATTTGTTCCATATATGATTATAAGACTGAAAGTTGAAATGATTGTCATACTGAGTGAAGTTAAGTCAGATGGAGAGACAAATATCATATGATATCGCTTATATGTGATATCTTAAAAAAAGGGTACAAACGAACTTATTTACAAAACAGAGTAACAAATGTAGAAAAAAACCTTATGGTTACCATGGGGGAAATGGAGGGAGGGATAAACTGGGAGATTGGGATTGACATGTACACACTACTAAATATAAAATAGATAACTAATAAGGACCTACTGTATAGCATAGGGGAACTCTACTCAATACTCTGTAATGACCTATATGGGAAAATAATCTAAAATAGTGGATATATGTATATGTATAACTGATTTACTTTGCTGTACAGCAGAAACTAACACAACATGGTAAAGCAACTATACTCCAATAAAAATCAATTTAAGGGCTTCCCTGGTGGCACTGTGGTTAAGAATCCGCCTGCCAATGCAAGGGTCACAGGTTTGAGCCCTAGTCCGGGAAGATCCCACGTGCCGCAGAGCAACTAAGCCCGTGTGCTACAACTACTGAGTCTGCGCTCTAGAGGCTGTGAACCATAACTACTGAGCCTACATGCCACAACTACTGAAGCCTGTGTGCCTAGAGACCATACTCCACAAGAGAAGCCACCAAAATAAGAAGCCTGTGCACCACAACGAAGAGTAGCCCCTGCTCGCTGCAACTAGAGAAAGCCGGTGTGCAGTAATGAAGACCCAATGCAGCCAAAAATAAATAAATAAATGTATTTTAAAAAAAATCAATTTAACATAAATAATTAGATCCCTTAACATGTAAAAACAGAAAAAAAAAAAAGAAAATGGGTTCAGGGTCAATTCTTGCATCTCCGAAATATGTGACCTGGAAAATTAAGTGATTTGAATTCCTGTCTCCTAGATGAAAATAATAATATCCTCCAAGATTTTTGTGAGATATATATATATATATATATATATATATACACACACACATATATGTATACACAACATAGATTATGTGTACATATAATATATATTAAATTATATATATTCAATATATATAATATAAAACCCCTGATGTACGGTACCTGTTCACTAATGAGTAAACCCTTTCCATGTGTGTTTCATTTGTTTACCTCCTGTATCCAAATCATTCAAATAAAATTTTGGCATATGCTAATATCATACTATATCCTTCAAATAGTGTTCCTATACTCATTTTTATTAATTTACCTCCTTTCAAAGGTTCCCTTTGTTCCCTTCATCATTTTTTCACGGGGCTTATCCTATTCTTGGTTTAGGTTTTACAGTCAGAGCCCTTAGATATTCATACAAATCTTATGTCTTTCTCTACCACTATGTGATTCTCAATTTGTCTTATATACTACTCAGTTTAATAACCAAACTTAGCAGAGGCTTTTTTTTTTTTTTTTTTTTTTTTTTTTTTTTTGCGGTATGCGGGCCTCTCACTGCTGTGGTCTCTCCCGTTGCGGAGCACAGGCTCTGGACGCGCAGGCTCAGCGGCCATGGCTCAGGGGCTCAGCCGCTCCGGGGCTTGTGGGATCTTCCTCGACTGGGGCACGAACCCACGTCCCCTGCAGGAGGGTTCCCAACCACTGCACCACCAGGGAAGCCCTAGCAGAGGCATTTTTAAGCTATCTGGCTGGGACTGTAGTTGTTCTCTTTTTTTCTATGTATCAGTTACATTTCTGTAGTCATATTCACAGTTGTAACACTTACCATCTTCTTGGAGCTACATTCCTTATTTAAGTCTGATAAGGTCTGTGTGTATCTATTTAGATATTGAAAGTCTATTTTTGTAAAGCCAAATTGTTTATCTGAATTAAATCCAGTTTAAAAAATGTTATGAATGGTGAAAGGGCAAGATGACTTTTTGCAAAGTTTGAACATTGCTAAAATTTTCTTCCTAGTCAATAAGAATTAAGCCTCTTTCTCCGCTTAATAATTATAAAGGATTGCCATTCATGTCAGAGCAAGGAATTCTTTTCTACAGAAGTAGAGAGAGAGAGAGAGAGAGAGAGAGAGAGGGAAAGAGAGTGGGGCCTGTTATATTTGTTATAGGAATTGGTTCTCATAGTTATGGAGGTCAAGAAGTCCCATGATCTGCTGTCTATAAGCCAGAGAACCAGTGATGTAATTAAGTCCAAAAGGAAAGGTCTGAGGATTAGGGTGTCAATCTGAGTCAGAAAGCCCAAGGTCCAGGAGTACCACCAACATCCAAGGGCAGAAGATGGATATGGCAGCTGAAGCAGAGAGGGTGAATTTGCCCTTCCTCCGCATTTTTCTTCTATTCAAGCCCTCAACTGTTTAGATGATCCCCACCCTTCTTGGTGAGAGCAAATTGTCTTTATTAGTCTCCAGATTCAAATGCTAATCTCTTTTGGAGACACCCTCACAGATGCACTTAGAAACTGGGCATGCCTTAGTACACTAAAGTTGACACATAAAATTACCTATCACACTCTATGAGAAGGAATATAACAGAGAGATTAAATGCATCAAAACTTTGGATTCAGACGGACATGGTTCTATTTCTAGGTTTTGTCATTTATTAGCTGTGTCATGTAAAAAATGTATTTACCCTCAGTTTACTAATTTGTGAAATAGAAATAATAATTGTGCTTATCTAAAAAGGACTGGAAGAGATCCATGCACATTGTCTGGCAATGCTGTTACAGTAATTAGGTACCTTATATACATTATCATATTTACTCCTAATAATAGCTAGATAAATTAGATATTATTATCTTTCCCATTATATATAATAGAAAACTGATTTTCAAAGAATTCAGGCAACTTGTAAATATTTAGTGTGAGTTAGTAGCAGATACAGAGTTACATTTCAGTTCTATTTCAATTTAATTTCTAGGTCCATTTATTCCTATTATAAATCCATAAAAGAAGCTTACAGGAAAATATCTTTGTTTCTCTAAAATGAATTAATATTTAAGTATGAAAATTCAAGCACCAATAATAGATTAGTGGGAAATAATTCTTCTGGTGTTTCTTATATTGTTAATATAAGAGTACACCTGATAGAATCTGGTATGGCAGGCATTTCCCAGAGATAATCTTACCATCCACCTTCCCCTGTATTATTCCTTAAGGTTCTGCTCTATGAGGTTAATTAATGTGATAATCATCTCTATCAATATTATTTACAAATTAATTTTGTACTTATACAAGCTATTGCATTTACACAATGCTGGTCTTGAAAACATGAGCTACTGGTAAGATCAGGTTTTATGTAAGTCACGGAGAGAGTGCATTTGGGAAGGGCCTTTGACCCCTTGTAAATCCTATTATATACGTGGCTACATTTTCTTTTTATTTTTTTATTATTGTTTTTATTTTTTGGCTGTTCCATGTGTTGTGTGGGACCTTAGTTCCCCCACCAGGGATCGAACCCGCGTCCCCTGAATTGGAAGCACGGAGTCTTAACCACTGGACCGCCAGGGAAGTTCAGGTGTCAACATTTTCTATTTACATATAAGAGTTACTCAAAGCAGAAGATTTAGCATTATTAATGAAGAAACATATTACTATCCTTCACTCTTACTAGACAATCTACCACAGCTTAAAACACGATTGTATGCAATTTAAATTAAAAATTTAAGTTATGAAGTTTTTCTTAAACAGACTGAAGACTTGGGTAGGGATTCAAGGAACTTGGTTTTTGAGTCTCTGGTCTATTATTAACTCCCTATCAAAGTTTAGGCAAATCATTCCTCTCTGCAAATAAGTTTACTACCAAATGGGGATCCCAGGTGTTTCTAGCCTCTTTCATTAAAAGATAATGATCCATTATTTACCAAGAACAATATCCATTAATCATTTCCTACTTTATTGTAATTTCTAATTTTACTTCAATCCTGCCTTAAATATTTCCATTACTAGCAAAAAAAAAAAAAAGTAACCATTTCTATATCAACTTTCTTCAGGTGCTTGAAATGGATTGTTGTCACTTTCTCAAACTCAAAAATCACTTGATTCTTCTCAGAAACAAAGGACAAAGTATGTAAAATTTTATTGTCAGATTTAAAAACCAAATTAATTTTGTTTAAGAAATATTTTATCACATTAAAAGTCATCACCAAGCATTATATACATATATTTATATGTAAATATAGTAGAAAAACAAATGACATAATCTTATTTTAATAATAATTATATAATAATAATAATAATAATTTATATTATATTAAGCACCTGAATAGTGAGTTTCTTGGCATATATTCTTCTTTCTAAGGTATAGCTTCCAAATTTTCTAAAATGTGATTTTCTTATGTTAAAAACCATCACAGACAATGCTGTTATCATTTTCTCTGAATGAGTCTATTATTCTGAAAATATTCATGTATTATATTAACAGCAATTGCAGATCAGATTCTTCAATTTCGTTTTTCCTGCAGCACAGTTGGGGGTAGTAGAGGGTTTTTAAATAAAACCTTTCTTTACATTCTCCTTACTAGTTTAAGTTATTCAAAATAATTTATTTTAAAACTGCAGTAAAAACTTCACCCTGTTCATTTCAGCACTTTAGATGGAACTGAGTTTGCCAGGTAGCAGATTAAATTACCCATTGAATTACAATAGTCCAAAAATGTCAACTGCTGGATGAGATTTTTTTCTCAGCCCAGATTCTTAGTAAACAATATCTGTTATGATATTATTTTCCCTTCTTAACATTGCTCAAAGTCACTTTTCCTTTTCATATAATAAAGTAAAATCAAATAGTCATATATGTTAGTTCTAGGAAAGACTCTAAGAGTTATCTAGTTCAATGATTTTTTGTTTTATATGTTGGTAAAATGCACAACTCCAGGGGTAAATAATCAGTCTCAAGGTCACAGAGTGAATTTGCTTTTTAGTTATGACTCTGACTCCAGTGAAGATACTCAGATTTCTATTTTGGGATCAGATCCTCATCTTCAAAAGCTTTCACATTCATTAGTGTTAACTGACCTACAACCATAAAGTAGACTCAAACAATTTAGAGTATTTTCCAAAAAACTAATGCCAACAAGATATTGTCTTATAAACCCTTAGTTTCTGGTGAAACCTCCTTTCACCCTGTTGTGGACAATTGAAACTTTTTCTGACCTATAATATAAAAGTTTGACTTGTATCTTCTGTTGAAAAGATGCTCGTGAAGTTAGAATTCTTTCTCATACTTCCAGTGGATTCCAAGAGCAACTCCTATTTGAATTCCTCACAAAAGCAGTGAGCATAAGAGGGTCTGTTCACAAATACTTCATTGTTTAGCTATACTTTAAATAATAAATATGCTTGGTTTGGTGACTTTTGGTTTCTAAACATGAGGCCCACTTTTTCCATTATAAAACAGCTTTTAAAATATTAGCTTTATTTTTTTCTCCTAGTATTCATCTAGAATTACCTATGACTTAAGAGTGTCCAGTTTAAACTGATAAAATGAGAGCAAACAAATTTAAATTAAGTCTGACTTTTAGGCTCATGACAGGTGTTCTAAAAATGGCCCATGACAGGTGTTCAAAACTGCTTCCTATATTCAGTCATAGGAATCATCTGCATCTTCACATAGCTTATGGGGAATTTCTGTGCATATAGTTATTGTGTGAGGTATTAGTAGATGTTGATGTTGGAAACTCAACAGATTCTGTGCTGGTTTCAGAACTCAGACTTTCTGTTAGACTATAGCAAAGTGAATATATTTTCTTATATATGCATCTACAAAGTGATGTTAAGAATATTGATTTTTCTTGTATGAGAATTTTAGGAGTAAAGTTGTATATGGCAGAATGAGTATTTAATAATAGGAATTAATTAAAATTAATTAATTATAATTAGTTCCTACTATTTGTAGTAAAGAGCAAAATATCACTGAAACTTTATGTTGCTATATAAGTGAATAAATTATGATTAAATTCATGTGTGCTTCATAAGAGGTAAATGAAAAAACTTAAAATATCTATATCAATAATCAATACCTGATCTATATGTGCATGCATGTGCATGTCTGTCTGTATTTATACATGTGTGTGTAAAATATATTATAAATATTATGATATATGTATACATATATATTATATGCCTTGTATATACATGCTGAATAATATTATTATTCTTGTATATGCAAACATATACAAGAATGCTAAGTGGTGCAAAGACCTTTCAGAATTACAAATAGCTCTTTGAAGTAGAACTGTTAAGAAAATTTGGTAAAGTTACGTGAGCAGTATTACTATTCAAAAAGGAAATAAAGAAAAATAGAGTGATTTAAAAGTAAGAATATAATTTATAGACAGCATTCAAAAAGATAAAAAAGAAAGTCTGGATTGAATATCCTAGATAAGGACTTATATTAGAAGCCATGTTTAAGGAAGAAGAAATTCATTATTTGAAAATATTAAAAGATTTTAGTGGATGTAAAGGAATGTCAATCTCATTTATTCAGTTAATGAGTACAGTTTCACCAATTATTCAGACTAGAAGCAAAATTCACCTACGGATTCCACTAAGCAAATGGTTCAAACCAGTGTTTATGAAGGATTTGGTTATACTGTTTGTCCTCTGTTAAATCCTGCAATGGCAAACAAACTAATGACCAAGTTTCAATTCAGGTTTACCCATTAGTATCATAAGCTCTGCTGAAATCATCCCTCTTTATCCCTTTGTGTGGTATATCTATTACTGAACACATTTAGACTCAAAAAAAAAAGAAAAAGAAAAAGAAAAGCAACACAGGTATCAGGCCATTGTTCAACTAGCATGTAAGCATGTTTCAGACAGAGCACCAGCAACTTTTACTTCTTCCTTGCTTTCTGGCCAATCGTATGTGCTAACAATGATTTGTTTCCCTGAGAAACATTCTGTGTTGTGATGGTAGTGGTAGTATTCAATTTTCCCATATTTCTCTGGTGTATGCTGTTTAAACTGTAAAAAAATTAATTTAAATTTATTTGACAAATTTGTTTTTGAGAAAAATGTATTTTAAAAACGCTGAAAAAGCACCTTTCATACTATTTTACATGGTAGCAGACAAGGATTCATGGTGTTTTTTGATGAAAAAATAAACTTCTAGCTGTGAAATGTACCTCTGTGCCATAATTCTTTTAGCTTGCGGATGCCATTATTTGTATTGAATAGACTCACCTTAACCACTCAAAACTATATTTTCAATATTTTTCAACTCATGAAGATTATTTTCACTAAAATATAAAGGGAAAGAGATGTTACTAAATATAACTTCAATTTAATCAAATGTGGAATCTCTGTGGTAACAAAAATATGATCAAAAAGCCTTTTATTGCTATCCTTCAGCTTCTGCCTGAAGAGTGTTTGGGGACTTTAAGACATCTCAGTCTTAAACATGAGGCTTCTTCATGGTCTTCTACATTACCATTGCTTAATTAATTAGATTTTAAATCTCTGTAGTTTGAGCAAAAACTCAGGCAACAAACTTTCAAATTATTAATAATTTCAACCTTCTAATTTCCAAAGCTGATAAATGCAGCCCTAAATGTTGTTTAAGTATTTAAGTGCTTCCATACAAGCTGATAAATATCTCATGTTGAAGTTCTTACCCACCTTGGTGCTGTCTCAGATCTCCCCTCACAAGAAATGCCCCATAATCCACCAAACAATAAAGACTAATCCAACAGGACTCTGCTCCAACACTATATGCAGCTTCGGTTCTGATATGCAGGTACCCATTTTTAACAAATTGTTAAATATTATAAATATCATTCTTGTTACCCCCAACCTATAATATTTCCTTCAAATATGCCATGAAAGAAAAAATGAAGGAAGGACAAAGTTACATTACTAGCAATAGTGAGAGTCATCCTGCTTCAGTTATGCCCAGGAAATGTGCTCAGTGAGTCATTAAGTCTGTTCTTCCAGCAAACACACAGCATTGAAAGAAGGAGAAAGAGGAGGAGAAGAAGGAAGAGACAGAGTAGACAGACAGGCAGGTGGGTGACATGGATTGTTGAGACTTTCCAACAATAACTCTTGAGTTGGAGAAATATTATTTTATAAACCTTGTACGATGTGCATCTTACATTTCATCCCATTATCTTCCAGATTATTATTTTTTGCCTACCATCAGTCAGTTGGCCCTGGAGTTATGACTATTTATCATATATTATCAAAACACCCTCAAAGACATGGGAAAGGTTACTAGAAACTTAATGAGAGAACTATAACTTTAAATAATATTTATTTTAAATTTTCACAAAGAAAAGGATACATGAAATGCACCAGTTGTTATAAACAAAGAAATGAAAATTATAAAACAGAGCACTTTTGGAAATTCATTAATTCAGACCTCATGGCAGCAGGACTAAAATATACCCTTTCAGTATTTATGTATAAGGGGATTGCTATGTTGATTTTTGGCATAAACAGCTTTGATGGACTATGTCAGGGATAATAAATTAGGAGTTAAACTCCTGAAAAGAACAAATGACTTCTTTTGTAGAATTATAGACTTATAAAATGTTATACTACTTAAATAGCACCCAGTCCATATTCCAAATTTTACAAGTGAATAAAATGAATGAAGCCCAGAGAAGAGAACTAACTTACTCATTGTCCAGTATGCAGTGAGTTACTTTAATGATACATATTTACTTACAATATGTCATTTGAGTTTTAGAAATGACTCAGGCATGCATTATTAGTTGTGTCATTTTGAGTATATACCTTGGGTGCTTATCAAATCAGAGGATTTCCTTGATTGGATTACTTTAAATTTTCCCAGTGAGAATTACTTCTAATTAAATAAAGGCTATTACAACCTCAGTTTTAAGTCTTTAGTGTGATCTATCTATCTATATATAAATGCATTTATAATATATATATGCACACATATATATGATCATATTTAGAAATCTAAATTATGGGATTATTGGACACAGAAGTTTTCAGTTATGTTCAGTGTGAGGGAGGGCTGCCGTAGTTGTTTACAGAACCTCTCTCTGGACAAAATGATAGGCAGAGATGACAAGTAACCATAATTCTTTTCTTCATGTTAAATGGCTTTAATTGGAAATCACCCTTCTAGAGTTTAGTAATAATTTTTAGAAGACACCTAAAAAGAGATTTTGATGGAGATAGTCCACAGTAACTTTGCAAGTATCACAGTTTTACTTAGTTCTCTCATGTAAAATTTAGTTTGTTTTTAGAGGAAAAAAATCCACAGTAATTAGTTGAGACCTATTTGAGAACAGTAGCTAGTATTCACAAAATGTCATTTTAATCTTCTTTTCCTACTAGGGAAGGGAAAAAATAAATGTGTGGTGAGTTTAGTTAAAAGGTGCTAAACCTGTTAAAGGAAATTGAGATAAGCATCTCTTGAAGGAAAAGAAATGCAATTTAACCATCCTTTCCCTCAGTGTTCTCATTTGTAAATATAGCAATAAGAAAATTCATGTTTTAGGGTAATTTAATATATCAAAGGATATATTGGTCTTAATGATTTAGAAAATTATTGGAGCACAATAAATGCTTACAAATAATAATGTTATTAATTCATAATTCCATATCCATTAATTAATTGATGCTTATGTTGTACAGCATGTTATTATATGTATTTGTTAAGATAATAAAGCTGTATCACTTAATATATAGTACATAATTCAGTTGACATACTCGTTTAAAATATCTTCCTATATTTATTTCTTCTCATTTATCCTTGATTAGGCAGTATAATAAAGTGGTTAGAAGTGTAAGTTCTATATTAGAGTGCTTGTGGTAAAATACTTCTCCATCACTAACTCTATGATTGCAGACCTTACAAGCCTCTCTATGCCTGGAATTCCTCATCTGTAAAATGGTGGAAAAAAAGGAATAAAACAACCAAAAAAAATAGAACTCCATCGTAGACTTTGATGTGCTTCTTTGACAATTAGTTAATACATTAATGTATTTAGAATAAAATCTGTCCTACTTTATGCATTCAACAGATCTGCCTTATTTGCTTATTACATTTATTTGTAGTGATGATTTTTATCATCAGAAAAAAAGAAAAATCTTTAATGTCAGAAGGAGAGTTTGAAATTTGAGGAAGAAGTCTGACCATAAGATCAATTCTACATGCAGAATGAAAGTTGACATAATGGTGAGGCACTGCACAAATGTCATGGAACCTAAATTCTAGGACTGCTTCTTGTTTGTGTTTTTAGACAAAGATTAGTATTGATGTAGAGATTGTACTGTATATAAAACCTAAAGGTCTCCTAGTGTTTACAATAGTTTAAGTATACAGAAAGGATATTGACTATCCTTATTAATAAAGCATGCTCAATATATCTGTCTCTGATTTTTATGTTTACTTATTTACATACTGTCTTAATCCAAAAGCACATTTAAGATGACTTGCAGGGATCTATAAGCTATATTACAATAAACTGAATGCAGATTATAAAGGCAGAAGAAAGTCATGGTCTAAAGTCATAAACTTCAGCCATGGGGGTAGATAATGTGAAAAACATATCATAGTGTCCTCTCTACTACCTAGAGGTGGACTACACATTTGCCTTTAAATGATACAAATTCTGTCAAAAACAAAAATTGAATCCTTGAAGATTCAAATGTCTTCATAAGAAGATCATGCCCATATCACAGGAACACAAATGTTCTTGACTTGAAGGCCATTTTTTGTAAGGTGAGATTTGTCCGCAGTTTAAGTTTTTACTGCTGTTGTATATGGGATGTATTCTTTAATTATGCTTTCCAATTTTTTCTGAAAATAAATATCCAATTTTTATGATTCAATAAGATTTTTACATTATGGTAAGATTTAGCTTTAACTTTTCAAGATATGTGACTTTATTACTTGTAAATAAAGATATGTTATTTCCACTTTACCAATGACTATACCACTTATTCTTCTTGCCAAATTGTATTTCTAGTCCTTCTAGAACAATGCTAAATATTAATAGAAAAGATGGGCATTTTTGCTTCACTTTTTACTACATCAGTGACTTTTTTATTGTTTCAAATTTAATGATTTCAAAATTAATGATTCTAGATTTGGCTTTATGTGTAAGTATTCATGTAAAATATAGTATCCCTCTATTGTTATTATTCTGTATCATTTTTTGCATTTGTTGTGCTGATCGAGGACCAGATGAATCTACACTTCATTAAAGGTTTCATGTATCCTTACCATCAATGAATGGCTTTGGTGTTATTTTTATTGCATATTTACAGCAGTTTAATATTTAAGTGTACCAAAATTGATAATGAATGTTTTTAAGTTTTAGTCACACATCAAATTAATGTTAACTATAGTTCATTTTAAACATCACATGTAGATTATCATTCTAGAATCTCCATAAATGAGGTTACTGCACTCTGTCTGAAAAAAGTAGTCATCTCAGGCAGGACTAAAAAAAAGTCAGTTAAAGGCACTTGACTCCAAAGAGAACCTAAAAATATGTATGAGCCTTAGACAGTGATAAATATCTCCCCAGAGCCCAATGATTACCTGGACCCTTTGCTTCTGTGGAGAAAAGAGACACCTAAGTAATTAGTCATGTGACACCATTTCCACTTTGACCAGCTGGGAAATCTTGAAGTGGAGAAAAGTCAGTGAATTCCTGCATCAAGACCAGTGTTAAAAGTATAGACATACATCAAAGATATGGCAAGTTCAGTTCAGGAGCACTGCAATAAAACCAATATCAGACTTCTTTTAGTTTTTTAGTGCATATAAAAGTTATGCTTACACTATACTATAGTCCATTAAGTGTGCAGCAGCATTATGTCTAAAAATATAATGTAAATAACTTAATAAAAAGTAAAAATGCTAAAAGTCATCTGAGCCTTCATCTAGTCAAAAGTTTTTGCAATAGTAATATCAAGATTGCTGATCACAGACCACCACAATAAATACAATCATAAAGAAAAAGTTTGGAATATTGTAAGAATTGCCAAAATGTGACACGAGAACCTGAAATGAGCTAATGCTTTTGAAAAAATGGTACCAATACACTTGCTCAATGCCAGGATGCCACAAACCTTCAATTTGTAAAAAAATGCAGCATCTTAAAAGCCCAATAAAGCAAAGCATAATAAAACAAGGTATGCCTGTAAACAAATGCATGTAATAAAATAGTGGGTGGTCTCTAAGTTAATTAATTTAGAAAGTTGAAGAAAACACTGTAAGAAATACTGATAGATGTGTTTTACAAACCATCTAAAAACATGAATTTTTACATTTGAGATAATATATGATTGGAGACAGTGACATCATCAAGATGGTGGAGTAGGAAACCCTGGCTCTTGTTTCTTCACAGAATCACTGATATAACAACGATTTTGAGAGCAAAATAACTTGAAAGGAATTTTAAAATGCAGATAAGAAGTCAAATAAAAGGAGCACAAACTGAGAGCAGTATGTATGGGTAAGAAGAGAAATTTTGATTTACTCACATCAGTCCCTCCTTCAAACCAGCTTACCTCAGCACCAAGAAGATTGTGTCAGCCTATAATTTCTTTCATGGGAAGAAAAGTGAGATTGGCGTGTGCATATGCTTGCCTGGCCTCCTCTCCTCTCAGGCACATTCCATCAAGTTGGTTTCTCTCTCACCTCATACAAAACACTGAACAGTCTGCAAGAGTCCAGTCCTCTGGGACAGCAAA
Source organism: Stenella coeruleoalba (assembly GCF_951394435.1). Taxonomy (NCBI): domain Eukaryota; kingdom Metazoa; phylum Chordata; class Mammalia; order Artiodactyla; family Delphinidae; genus Stenella; species Stenella coeruleoalba. The sequence continues at coordinate 17,254,863 of NC_137159.1, read as the reverse complement.
GAGCAAAGAAAAAGGGAGGACATGCTCTTACAGCCAGTGCTGCTCTATGAGTTTGGAATATGGCACATAACTGAGGCTTTTGCCTCCACAAGTGTGGGAATGTGTAAAGAGGGCCTTATCCCCAGCATTTCAGAATGTCCTCATGGAGCCAGTTCCTGTCTTGCCTCATACTGAGAGTGCTGAACAATCTGCAGAGTCTGGGCCTTGGGACAGCTAGGAATAAAGGAAAAGGGAGGGCATCATCTTACAGCCAGCACTGATCTGCAAGACTGTGAAAAGTTGCAGAACAAAAGTCTACATTTTCAAATATGCAGGTATGAAACAAATATACAAGGAAAACATGAAAAATCTAAAAAGTATGATATAATCAAAGGAAGAAAATAAATATCTAGTAAAAACCTGAAAGAATTAAAGATCTGTGAGTTGCCTAAGAATTTAAAATAATTGTCTTTAAAAAGTTTAGTGAGTTATGAAAGAACATGGGCAGATAACAAAACAAAATTCAGCAAAGAATAAATGAACAAAATGAGAAAATCAGCAAACAAATAGAAAAATTTTAAAGATCCAAACAAAAATATTAGAGCTGAAGAATACAGTAACTGAACTGAAAAATATTCCTATTATGTACAGGAAAGATCCATTCTTCCAGATCCATTCTTAAGATCCGTTCTTCCAGCAGACACAAACCATTGAAGAAAGAAGGAGGAATAGGACTCCATGATTTCACTGTCGTGGGCCACAGTTTGATCCATGGTTGGGGAACTAAGAGATCCCACAAGCTGTGTGGCATGGAAAAATATAAATAAATAAAGGAGGAAGAGAAGGTGGAGGAGGAGGAAGAGGATGGAGGGACAGAAAATCATCCCATTTACAATAGTATCAAAAACAATAAAAGATTTAGGAATATATTTAATCAAGGAAAAGGAAGATTTGTACAGTGAAATCTATAAACTATTGATGAAAGAAAATGAAGAATACATAAGTATAGGAAAGATATCCCATGTTTATGGTTTGGAAGACTTAATATTGTTAAAATGTCCATATTACTCAAAATACTCTACAGATTCAATGCAATCTCTATTATTATTCCATTGGGATTTTTCACAGAAATAGAAAAACAAGCCTAAAATTCGTGTAAAACCAGAAAGATCCCAAACAGTCAAAGCAATTTTGAGCAAGAACAGCAAAGCTGGAGGCATCACAAAGCTACATTTCAAAATATATTACAAGGCTACAGTAGTCAAAAAAGTATGGTACTGGCATCAAAATAGACATATGGAATGACAGTGGAACAGAATTGAGAGCCCAGAAATAAATCTTTGTGTTTGTGTTTAGCTGATTTTTGACAAAGGTGCCAAGAACATGCAATGGGGAAAGGATAATCTCTTCAATAAATGATGTTGTGGAAACTGAATATCCACATGCAGAAAAATGAAATTGGACGCTTATTTCACACTACAAACAAAAATGAACTCAAAATGGATTAAAGACTTAAAACATAATGCTTGAAACTGTTAAACCTCTAGAAGAAAATATAAGGGAAGATCTTCTTGACATTGTCTTGGCAATAGTTTTCTGGATACAATACAAAAATCACAGGTAGCAAAAGCAAAAATAGACAAATGGGATATGGGATTGCATCAAACTAAAAAGCTTCTGCACAGAAAAGTAAACAATCAACAGAGTGGACAGACAACATATGGAATGGTAGAAAATATTAACAAAGCATACATTTTACAAGGAGTTAATATCCAAAACATTTAAAACCTCAAACAATTCAATATCAAGAAAAGAATAACCTGATTTTAAAATGGGCAAGTACTTCAATAGGCACTTCTCAAAAAAAGCGATATGAATGGCCAACAGGTACATGAAAAGGCGTTCAACATTATTAATCATCAGGGAAATGTAAATTAAAACCACAATGAGATATCACTTTACTTTAGTATGGTTATTATTAAAAGAAAAAGATAACAAGCACCGGAAAGGATGTAGAGCAAAGGGAACCCTTGTGCACTATCAATGGGAATGCAAATTGCTACAGTCATTATGAATAACGATATGGAGATTGCTTGAAAAATTAAAAATAAAACTACCATATGATATAGCAATCCCACTTCTGGGTATATACTCAAAGGATACTACATCATTATCTTGAGTAGACAGCTGTACTTGTAGGCTCATTACAGCATTATTCATAATAGGTAAGATATAAATATAACCTAAGTGTCCATCAATGAATAGATTATAAAATGTGATGTATACACAATGGAATATTTTTCAGCCCCCCAAATCCTGCTATTTGCAACCATATGGATGAACCTGGAAGGCATTATGCTAAGTGAAATTATCCAGGCCCAGAAAGACAGGTACTGCATGATCTCTCTTATGTGTGGGATCTAGAAAGATAAAATCTAAGCAGAGAGTAGGTGGTTGCCAGGGACTAGAGAATAGGGGAAATAGGGGGATATTGGTCAAAGGTTACAAAATTTCAATTATGCAGGATGAAAAAGTAGTGGAGATTTAATGTGCAGCATGGTGATTATAGTTAATAATATTGTATTATATACTTGAATTTTGTTAAGGAGTAGATCTTAAGTATTCTCACCAAAAAGGTTTTAAAAGTACCATGTGAGGTGATGGATATGTTAATTAGCTTTATTGTGGTAATCATTTAAATGTATATGTGTATTGAAACATTATGTTTTAAGCCTTAGATATACACAATTTTTATTGTCAATTACACCTCAGTAAAACTGGAAAAATACAATTCAGTCCACAGGGAAAAATGATATATATTATTAGGTAAGTTATTTTAATAGAATTGGCTCATTCTTATCTTCCTGAAAAAAAAGTCTGTTGATATCTGACATATGATTTTTTAATATAGTGTTAGATTCTGTTTTAATGGAAATCTTTCTAAGCATAAATATGTCATATCCTCCTTCCAGCACTACTACGAATTTTGGCTTGAGAATATAAATAAGACATAGGCTGATTTCTCCTCCCTCTGCCAAAGAGTTTTAAAACTAAGGGCCACTGCTTCACACTGAGCATAATAGGTCTCTTTATCTTCTTATTTTCCTCTTTATCATTAATTCTCAAGGTTAATATAGTATGATTTTTTGATTAATTGTGTTCATAGATAAAAAAAAAACACTTTAATTCTCTGGTATGTTGACATCAAGAGAAATCTAACCAATAGTCCTCTGTCACTATTTCTCTGGAATTTATTTCATTGCAGTTTGAAAGCCTTGTTTCTCTGACACTGAATAGGCTGAACGCTACATGTACACATACACGCACACAAACACGTCTGAGAAATCTATTGGACCCATAAAAGTTGTATGTTGAGAAAGTTACACTGATTTTATTTATTCAAAATGTCTACATTCAGGGAAGTTACCAGAACTCTATTAAATTCTTCAAGACCCTACATCTGCACATAAAGAAACTGCAAAGAAGCTTCAGTAGCTTCAATAGCCAAATGGCCACAAGCACAGCCTCATTTCATGATCTTGTTTTCTATCAAGATTCAGGAACATGGTATCCTCTTAGTAAACATCTGCCATTTGTTGGACTGCTTCAGGAAAATTTGCAGTGCTTTGCATATAAACCATTACATTATTCTCGGTGTGCTCCTAGTGAGGTAGAAATGATCAACACTATTTAACAAAGGAGTCACATATCTCTGTGCATGTCAGCAACTGATAGAACAAAAGTGAACATCTTGATGTGTAGTTGGGAAGAAATAATCACACAAGTATGTAAATTTTGTTTTATGTCTGTACATTTACATTTAAGAAGTAAAAAATTGAATTAGAGAAGAGTAATGCCTTCAAATTTATATATCACAGCAGGTAATATAGGGGTTTTTTTTGGTCTTAATAAATATCCTGATACTTTTCTACATAGAGAAAAAGTGGTAAAACATCCATATGTACAACACAAATGAAGAAATACTTCCATTTGCAGGTAGACATACTTTTATTAGCAAGAAGCCAAATCTTAGTGCCCAAATTCAAGAAACCATTTGAGGCTATGTGATTAAAAACTCGATTAACTAAATATTTGTTAAACAATTAATTGGTTTCATTCCTTACTGTTGGCACTAAAAATAAGTTGTTGCTCCTATGCTCTAAGTGTTCTCTTTCCCATCAGCAAGAATGCTAAATTTATTTCTAATAAGAACTGCTTTCTAAATTGCTAACTGAATGACCAACAGAGGTTACAGTTCATCTGTGTGCTTGTATGTTTTGAGGCTAGGGTAGTTGATGACAGTGATATGATTGCAATTGGACATGATGAAGTTGATGTTTCTGTGCTATATCCCAGTGGTCTCCAAGAGGCAAGTTAATATACATGTCTTTGGTATCAAGCTTAACAAAGTGAATAAGGGTCAATTTTAAAGAAAGCAATTTAAGAAACAGTTCCACACTCTAATTCCCACACCTTGTAGTAGGATATAGGTCTTTCATAAGATCAAAAATTTTAAGTTAATAACAAGACAATGAAGCAGAAGCTGTTTTTATTATAGCAGCTATTTTTAGAGTTTAATGGAATTGTATGTACTCCTCTGGAGAGCAAATAGAATAAAGAAATTCAATTACTGGGCAATACAAATCAGACTACAAAACAAGTGGGTTTCTATTTCAGTTTTAAAGAGTTTAACACTTGTTAAGCAAACTTGTTTATAAAATCTCACATGTAGATAAATAGAAAAGTACTTGACAATTTTGCAGTTGTCAAAAACAAGGAAATTCATTGATACTATATAGTGGTCAAGAATGAACACATTAATATAATATTTCTAGACTATTTTAAATATGAAACATATTGTGCTTCAAGTCTACTAACATTTTTGAAAAATTTTAAAGCTGAATAGTATACATTGAGGCAAGGGATAAACTCAAATATCATTTTAAACAAAATTCAGACTAGATATTGAAACAGCTTATAAATATTAAAACATTTAATAGAATATCATGAAGACCAAGAATGAAAAATGCTAACACAAGATAAATGTGCACCTACTTCTAGGTGATGGAAACCTAAAATTTTATAATCTCACCAGAATCCATGTTAATCCATGACTACATAGAGAGAAATCTCTAATGACAAGCTGAAGAATCCTTTTCTTAATGAAGCTTTGAAAGCCTTTCAATTTGTAAAGAAAAAAACATAATTTTTCAAATTTACTGTAACAAATGCTAAAAAATATTTAAAAATTTCACCAGTATCCAAAAAAAAAAAAAAAAAGAATTTAGAAGGCTAGAATGTTGTGCTAAAGTTTACAAAATGGAATTTACTTTTAGGTCCTACTAGTGGATATTATTAGAGTGACTGCTTATCCCCCAAAGTATTCTTCCCTTGAGAACCTCACCACTAATGATGGACCCTAGCCACTATGTGAGTCTAATGTGGCCTGCCTCTCTGACTACAATGGTTTAAAACAGAATTCGAAACTGCATTTGTCATGTGGCAATGAACAAAACTGAGGTTAAATGAAGAGTTGAAGGTTGAGCAATTTCTAGAAAACAAGCGAATGGAAACTCAGAGAAAGCAAATTTACACATAGAGAAGACATGAGGATAAGTATTTAGAAATAAAAGTAAAAACCCAGCTTATCTCTTAGTTTTCTAATGGCAATCATTCATATATACATCGTAGTGTATATAGGACATTGTTAGGCTGGTGAGGATAGGGATCAGCACGCAACCAATTTTGATAAAACTCATAACTTTTTTTTTTCCAGGGAACTGGAACAAAGACCATTTAGAATTGACATAAACATTTAGCACACTTCACAGACGTGGAAGACGTGAAGCCCTGGTGTAAGCATGAAAGGTACCAGAGTCTAATGCCAATAAATGGATGATTCTGTAATAGATTTTATCTAATTCCATACTTTCTAAACTTCTTTAAGTGATATTGTCTTACAAGTTGTGTAGACTTTTACATGAAGGAAATGCACTGGCCCATTTATAATGGCTCTCTGGTCCTGCTAATAGCTTATTGCTCAATACATTCTAATGAATTCTGATTTTTATGCATCTGCCATTTATACGCATCTTTACCCTGATTTAGCATTAAGTCTCACCAAATTTGACAAACTGGGAAAATTGAATCTTTAAGCCTACAAGACCATACAAAAGGGTGATTTCAGGTTTGGAATAAATGAAACACTGTAGGGTCTGGGAGACTTTCCAAGATCACACCTACTCCTTTCATTATGCATTATCTTCAAACTTTCCTAATGGACCTGTGAGCAGAGGATTAACAGCTGGCCTGGGCTGATACTGGCCTGCTGGTAAATGACCTTGATGTTTGTTTTCTAAAAAACTACATTTGAAGTCAATGTGAAATTTTGTGTCTGTTCTACTTTATAAACTTCTAACTGGTAAAATTCATTTGAATGGAGCAAACTGAATTTGCATGCAGTCTGTAAGCCTGTATAGCTGGTGAGATGCTGACTTTTCAGGTTCTCTGTGTCAAGATGACCTACATAACCATGGGGTAAGTGGCAAAAGAAATTCAGAACTGTAGAGCCACTGGTCCTCCAAATGAGATTGAAATCTACCTGCTGCTTCTTCAGTCCTTTTTATTCCATAAAGTTAAGTCAATGCACTATCAGATTGAAGCCTACTTGTATCTTATGAATCTGATTGTGTATTCTGACCCATACCAGTTGCTAAATAAATTCAGAGCTTATTTAAATGGTGGTATAACATGGATAAACCATATTATAGAGCTTAAAAATGTTTTTAAAATGCAAACAAAACCTTAAGATGTGTGAAGTCTTAGACTTAAAACCAAAGAAACCCTTAATAAGCATAATTTTCTTCCCTCTGCTATGAGTTTGTGACATTCTATTAGTTTGCTAAGGCTACCATAACAAAATACCAAAGACTAAGTAGTTTAAACAATAAAAGTATAATATCTCACAGTTATGAAGCCTAGAAGTTCAAGATCAAGATGATGATAGGTTTGATTTCTTCTCAGACCTCTCTCCTTGGTTTGCAGATGACTGCCTTCTTGCTATGTGTTCATGTTGTCTTTTCTTTGTGCAGAGGCCTCCTTGGGTATCTTTGTGTACCCAAATTTCTTCTTCCTCTAAGGACATAAGGCAAATTGGATAAGGGTCCACTCTAATGTCATCATTTTGTCTTAATCACATTGGTAAAGGCCCCATCTTCAAATATATTTACTTCTTAAGGATTCAGGTGTTTGAGTTTCAACGTATGAATTTTTGGGGACACCACTGAGCCCTTAACACACTCTATGTATTCAAACCTAGAACTAATGATCGCTTGGTAAGAACATAACAGGAAAGTGATACAAAAGAAAAGGCATTATCTACAATCCTACTCCCACCTACTACCACCATTACTACTACTACTACTATTTATAGCTGCAAGAACAATCGTTATTATTTAGTGGGACATTTTCATAACAAAGATACTGTGCTGAGCTCTACACTTTTATTATCTTATTTAATTCTCGTGACTCAATGAGATAGATATTATTAGAGAAGAAAATGAAATTTAATCTTCTATCATTAAATATATATCACTCTAAGCGGTAGCATTTGTAGATCAAAATAAAATAAATGCATTTCTTTTTTTAGAAATGAGTGTATTGATGTCCTAAGTTATATGTAGTTTCTCTAAGGCCAAGAGGCTTCTAAGCAGTAAAGCTAAATTGGAAGGGACGTTTGACTTTCGCCAAAACTAATGTTGTTATCCATTAGCACAGTTTTTATGTGCCATTGATACAAATTTTCATTTGTGGTACTTTACAAATTCAGATTCCAAAATTTCTCCCAGACTTAAAAAATAAAATTGTCCATGGCTGGTGACCATAAGTGTCATTCTCACTAGCACCTTACATGATTTTTATGGCCATGAGTTTGAGAAACATGAAATAATGTTATACTACAAGTTAGAAAGTTAAAGGGTATATATTTTTTTCAAAGGTTCTTCTTATAAAGGATAGCTCAGGGTCTCAGTTAATGGTCAGTCTAGGCTTTTATTTCTAAAAGATAGTAATAACCAACTATATGAAAGTATCCTGAGGGAGTGACTTTTTATAAATTGCTTAATGATTTCATAAGGTACCTGTGAAAGTTAAGTTATATAATGCAAACAGAAACTCATAGTTCTACATAAGAATTTTAAATTGACGACTCCAAGATCATCTTATTCAGTTCCACCTAGAATAACTGAAACCTTTAGTTGTAAATGTTTATTTTTTTCTACTCCCTCATAAAGTTTTGTCACTGCAGGGATCACTAGGGTTCTTCCCAAATATCACAGTTCTCTAGAGTAACCTCTGTATGTACTTTTAAAGATCACACTTCTGCATTGTTTTGAAATTAGATAAAGCTGTGTAACTTTCTTTGGCCAATGAAATGTGAGTAGAAGTGATGTACCTCACTTTCAGGAACAACATTTTGAGCCAGTGCATAATTCACTGTTTTGTCTTAATCCTGACGAAGTTATTTTAACAAAGAGTGTTAAGAAAACTCCATCAGCTAGAGTGACTACAGTGTGGTGAGAGACTTGTGTTTTAGGAATACTGTGAGATTCATATTGTTTGTTATGATAATATATTCTAGTCCACTATGACTATTATAGTCACTGATAGAAACATTAAGATGGAAAACTTTCTCTGGAAAACAGAAAATTGTGTGATGGGGCAAAGACCTCTGCCTCCCTCTTATAACATGCCATTATTTTCTTTGGGTGTAGAACAAGCCCTGTTATTTGGAACCCTAAAAACTGTGACCGTGATGGCCATGAAAAGCCCTCACAAAATAGGAGAAATCTGGGTTAAGTTTAAAGTACAAGGTAGATAGATATTGTGCACACACACTCTTAGAAAGCAGTGACAAAACATGCAGTAATATATACTAAGAGGTTACGTTTAAACTGGTGATATAATTTGTAAAAATATAGAGCTAAAAATTATCCAAACACAGTATAATAATCCTCCTGAGATAATTTATAGACCTTGAGTGTGTAAAAATGTCATTGCTTCTAATGAGTAAAATAATGAAAGTAAATTTGTTATTTTAGCTTATTACTTAAAGCCTAAAATAAATTGTCATTTAGTATTTGCTTACTTCCTGAGTTTTCTCAGTGGTATTTACCTTGCTTTGTTCTATTTTTGTCAAACATAACTCCTCATTCTAAATCTTTCTTGATGCTGCACATCTTACAAAGGTTGTTATTTCCCCTTTCTATGTTAACATATTAAAATATATTCAACTGTTATTAGACTAGCTCTTTTAAACTTGTCTTTCCTCCACTTCTGTCTTAGATCAGGTTTCATAGTGGTCTGAGGAAGAATTCATCTTATTTTTAGGAAAAATAATCCAAGCGCATCAAGAGAGAAAAAATGAAATGAGGCTGGTATGGGAAGCAATACAAGATGATATATTAACATAGTGGTTATTAATTCAAAATTTTAAAAAATGTTGTTTAGCTACATAAGATTCGTTTTGAAGTAGTATCTACAGATAAACTGTGCCTATGAGCCATTCTCTATAGAAAAGAAGATGTGATGTTTTTCATTATGACCTTGTGATTCTCATTGACTATGTGATCAAAGCAGTCTATTGTGAGATAAGTGTATTCAGTTTCTCAGAATTATGAGTCAGGGTGGATATAATAGCCACCTATTGTACAATCAAACTGGTATATTCAGGATTAGACCTGGGAAGTTTCAGAAGGTATGTGTAAGTTACACGAACAGGTAGTTCAAATATCTATGTCATTTCCTGCAGTTACACTAGAGCAGGAGTCCTCAAACTCCAGACCACAGACCGGTCTGTGACCTGTTAGGAACTGGGCTGCACAGGTGAGTGGCAGGCCAGTGAGTGAAGCTTCATCTTCTGCTCCCTTTCGCTTGCATTACCACCTGAACCATCCACTCCCCACCCCACCACCATGGAAAAATTGTCTTCCACGAAACTGGTCCCTGGTACCAAAAATGTTGCTGCTGCACTAGAGCATCGCCCATAATTCACACCTTAACCTCATGAGGCTTCAGAATAACCAACAGATGACAGCAGTAAGAACTCAGGCTTATTTTATAGACGGATTGCCATGATATTCTGATTATCAACAAAAATATATTCTTGTTGTTTATAGACCCACTTGAAAGGCAGGTTGTGAAGGGAAATATATTTATTTTAATAAATTTATTTATTTTTGGCTGCACTGGGTCTTCGTTCCTGCACATGGGCTTTCTCTAGTTGCAGTGAGTGGAGGCTACTCTTCCTTGTGGTGCACGGGCTTCTCATTGCGGTGGCTTCTCTTGTTGCGGAGCACTGGCTCTAGGCTGCAGGCTTCAGTAATTGTAGCTCGTGGGCTCTAGAACGCAGGCTCAGTAGTTGTGGTGCACGGGGTTAGTTGTTCCACAGCATGTGGGATCTTCCTGGACCAGGGCTCGAACCTGTGTCCCCCGCATTAGCAGGCAGATTCTTAACCACTGCACCACCGGGAAGCCCTGGAAAATTCTCCCATTGGATAAAGCAAAGAGAAATACAATTGCCTGTTCACTTTTTTTTTTTTTACAAGAAAAGTGGTCTGGAATACCAATACATATTCCAGGAAAATGAAACTATTTTGGCTAGGTGGTCATAGGCTTGGAAATAAAAGCGTTAGAATATTGAACCAAGTCTAGAGAAGAAGTGTGAATTGAATTATGATGTGTGCAAAATCATGCAGATCTTTTTCTCTGTGTCTCATGTTAAGGTATATCTAGCCTCTTCCTCATGGACAAACTAGACACTGTTGGAAGAATGTATGTTACACTTGAGCACAATGGTGTGACTGAATATCTAATCCTATATCACAAAAATTATGCTGAGCCCAATACAGCCCCTTCATTAGTTAATTAACCATCCAAGTGCAAACAGCTTGATCACATCAAATCTTCTTCAGTTTGGCAGGGTCTATTCTGGAAATGGGCTTACCTTTACAGACCACATTGCAAGCACCAATGTGATCATCCAAGGGCATCCAAGATAAATGACAGTCTATTGACAGGATGTTTCAATTTAAATTGCCTCAGAATAAGGGAGCAATTTTACAAAAACAGGTGGTGAAATAATAGGCTTATAACTTTGTGATGTACTGGTCTTATGACTTATCCCATCATCCAGAAGCAGTGAGTCTTAAGGAACCAAAGAATGAACTGTTGAAAGCTCAGCTAAACCCCAATCGAAAGAATCATCCTTACATATGAAAGCTCTATAATGCATTAAACAAATGGCTGCTAGGTAGTGCTATGTATTCAATAGCTAGAACACAAGGGTCTAGTACTAATGAGTAGAAGTGTTCTTTACCAATACTTCTGAGTTTATCACCAGCCAATTCTTACTAAGTAAATTTCTGAGGTATATACGTCAGGTAGAAGGAATGTGATTGTAGACTGAGGTTCTGGGAAGAGATGTAAAGCAAAGAAGTGGTAACTCTGTGGGTAAAACTGAATGAACTTAAATATACAATACAGCAAAATACTAACATTTTATAGTATTATAAAATTAGAATTAAACTATTAAAAATATGTTAGGAATGTGAAGCTAAAGTATTCTAATATAATTTCATTACCTTGAAGGAGATTAAATCTATTGGTTAATTTTGAATTACCAATTTTTTTTTTACATCTTTATTGGAGTATAATTGCTTTACATTGGTGTGTTAGTTTCTGCTTTATAACAAAGTGAATCAGTTATACATATACATATGTTCCCATATCTCTTCCCTCTTGAGTCTCCATCCCTGCCACCCTCCTTATCCCACCCCTCTAGGTGGTCACAAAGCACAGAGCTTCTCTCCCTGTGCTATGTGGCTGCTTCCCACTAGCTATCTATTTTACATTTTTTAAAATTATGTTTAATTTTTAGGATTAATACCAGAAGAAAAAAACAAAGTATATAACTTCCAAAGAGGTAGACAAAAACCAACAAACACAAAGATTAAAAGAATATTCAGTCAACCCAGAAGAAGGCAATGAAGGAAAGGGGTAGAGAGAGAGAGAGAGAAATGAATACATTTACAGATGAAAAACTTGGGAGACACCTTGTAAGTAAGATTAACAAAATCAACAATTTGTTCCATTTATTACGAATAATAAAATAAATCAAAGCTGTTATGCCACATGATTGGATGCAATGAGAATACGCTGTCAGTTCTGGGATATACCTACCAAAATAACAGACAGCATAATATAATCATGATGAGTCATAAGAAAAACACAAATTGAGAGGCAGTATTCATAATAATTGAATTGGAATCCTCAGCAGCAGCATGTAAAGGAAAGACTAAGGAACTATTTTAGACAGAAGGAAAGTAAAGAGGCTTGTTACAAATGATTGTAAATTGGAGACATTTGCTACAGTGGGCATTACTGGGACAACTCATGAAACTTGAACAAAGACTGTACATTATATGAATTTAATTCATCACCAAAATTTAATTAGTTTTGATAACTATATTATAGTTATATAGAAGAAAATCTTTATAGGGATTACACAGTAAATTATTCAGATATAAAGGACGCTATGCTAACAACTGACATACACCAATATGATTCAGAATAAAAAATACTTTTCATGCAAATGATAAAATAGTCTGTGTGTTTATATTTTTAAAATGATTAGAAAAATGCAGAAAATTCTAAATAATGTACAAGGAAAGGAAAATAATGTTTAAACAAAAATTAATAAATTAGAAAATAATATTGTAATAGAGGGAGACTGAACAGAGACAAATACATACTATCTAAAAATCTCTGACTATAATAAGAAAAAAGCAAACAAAAAAGAAAGAAAAAAAAAAGCAGAGAGACAATATCGGAAATGAAAAAGGTACTTCAAAATATGTCTGCAGATTTTAACAAGATTATATTGAAGCATTATGGAAAGTTTTACACCAGTATTGAGGTTTCAGATAAAACGGATAGTTCCCTACACTCAAGAATAATTCTACGACCACTAAAGATAATAAACTAACTTTTAAAAAGATCCTTCCCTAAAAACAAAATAACACACACAGACATACACAAACAAAAACAAGGCATGTTAGGCTGTTTTCAATAGCAAATTACATCAGAATGTTAATGAAGAAGTAAATTCAACCTTACACATATAGAGAAGGAAGCAATGTTTCCCAATTTATGCTGTGAGGATGCAAAGCCTTGATACCAAAATCTGAAGCTGACATTAAAAGGAAGGAAAATTACAGGCCAATATCACATTCTGAACAAAACTTAAAGGAAATTTCATTATAGCATTATACAAAATGAATAATACAGCATGGATATTTGGGTTTATCCCAGCAATGTAAGCTATTTAATATTAGAAAATAAATCAGTATAACAATATATTGATTAAAAAAGAGGAAAAATATATTTGATTTTATTTATTGATGCAGAAAATTCTCATATAACTCAGTATTTATTTGTGATTAAATACCTTACTAGGTGAGGAAGAATGTATTTTTAAATCGAATGTAAGGAATTCATAAATTCCTACAGCAAACATTTTGCTCAAATTTAAAAATCTGAAGTCTCTTCTTTTAAAATAAAAAATAAACAGGGAAAACTACAATATCTGCTAATAATCAATGTTTTAATTGAGGTAATATCCAGTGCTACATATACATTGAAAAATAATTTTATAATGTAATCAATTTATTTGATATCCCTGGGCATAGAGAAAATTTAAAACGCTTGTTAAAAAATGTATTAGAGTGTTTGTCAGGTTCTGTATATCTAATCAATATACCCAAATCAATTGTAGTTCTATATACTATCAGCTGACAGGGGAATAATTTACAATAAAATGAAAAAATATCAATTGCTTTGGAAAATATCTAACAAAGAAAGACAAGACCTATTTGTGGAAAATTACATACTTTTATTGATAGTCATTAAAGAAGGCTTGATAAATGGATATATGTAATGCATTAGAAATTGCATTTTAAAAGCATGTCTTCAAAATTGCCTTATTAATTCAATTTATATATACAATGTTTGTATTTGCAATCCAAAATGTTTTATATTGTTATTTTACACAACTTAGTAAGTTGATCTGGAAATGCCTGGAGCCAAGAGTAAGCAATACACTATCATACTAATTGCACAAAGTATTGAGTTTTTAAAGTCTTAAAAATGATATGTTGTAGTAATAACAAAGTTGTATAAATAGACCAATGAAATGGAATGAGGAAACTATATATAGACACAAGTATGTATAGCTATTGACATATGAAGGAGGTGGAACTGCAGACAGGGGGAAAACTATTTTTCAATAAAAAGGTGCTTGTTAAGTGGTTGGTTTAACACATATGTTTAAGGGGAAATTTAAATGTCTCAGAAAATAATAAAAGAATATTTTCAGAACTTTGAAACATTGAAGTCTTTCTAAAATAAGAACAAAAGCTTTAATCAGAATTTTGGCAAGAAACAAATGGAACAAACAAATGGAAGCAGCCTTAAAAGAGTTTTTAAGGTCCCTGAGTGCCCAATAAATCTAACATACATGCAAAATGCCAGAGCAGGAAGATCCAAGTATTGGTCCCTCCATCTAAGCAACCATTGAACTGAAAAGAATTAAATCAACTAATTCGGAACAAAGGAATATGATTGTTCACATATAACAAGGAGACTACTTGATGGAGCTCATTTTGGTAAGAAAGCAGTATCCACAAACCATTTACCATGCCCCATTTCTCAGCCCCATTGTTGAACTGGGGACAGTGGTCTGTATTCCTTGGTTGTATAGCTGGTGCTGCAGCAAGCATAGGAGACCTTGTGCTCCAAAAATTAGAGGTTGTGAATTTGGTTTGTTGTGGTGAAACCCTGAAAAAATGCCAGAGACACCTTCCTTGGTTTTAGCCTTTTTGGCTGAAGTGATTTCCCCTGCTGGCATCATTGAAGGCATTTAAAGAGGCAGAACCCTGCTTCTACATCCCCTTTTGGAATCACACATTTAAGGACATTTTTGTAAGATCACTGTCTGAAGATAGAGAAAACAGGCCAGAAATTTCAGTGATGACACACAACAAAGAGTACACACTTTGCAAAAATCATTTGGAAAAGTCAAAAATGGACATTTCCAAGCCTACACAAGCAAAATCAACAATCCCTGAGGACTGTGAGAGTCAGATTTCCAAAATTATCACATTATATAACAAAATTACCACATGAGAATTCTTAGTTCTTTACAAAAAATTACAAAGCATTCAAAGAAGCTTGAAAGTATGACTCATCGAAAATACAAAAATGACTTTGACAGAAACCATTCCTAAGAAAGCCTAGACTACTGGAATTACTGACTCCACCAACATAGTAAAAAGATTATATTCCATGACAAAGTGGGATTTGTCCCAGGAATTCAAGACTAATTTAACATTCTAAATCAATCAATTTACTGTACCGTAACAATAGAATAAAGGGGAAAATACCACATGATAATCTCTGTAGAGGCAGAAAAATCATTTGACGCAGCATCTTTTTGTGATAAAAACACTCAATGAAATAGAAATAGGACGTAACTACTTCAATCTGGTAAAACTCATCTATGAAAAATCCACAGCTAAAATTAAACTTAACAGTGATATAGTAACAGAGTGAAAGCTATCTAAGATCAAGAAAAAGACAAAAATATCTGCTCTTACCACTGCTGTTCAACATTGTACTAGAGATTCTATTGAAGGAAATTAAGTAAAAAATAAAATGTATCCAGATTTAAAAGGAAATATTAAAACTATTTATACTTGATATGATCTTGTTTATACTACATCCTGAAGAATAAGAATAAATTATTACAACTAATGAACAAGTTCAGCAAAATTGCAGGGTATAAGGTCAATGCACAAAAATCTGTTGTATTTTTATGCACTAACAATAAGTGGTATGAATTTTAAATTAAGAAATCAAGAGCATTAGAAAACAAAGAACATGGAAATGTATTTGAAAAATAATTCAAGAATTTTAGACACTAAAACTACATAAACATTGTTGAAAAAATTAAAAGTCTAAATGAATGGAAAGGCGTTCCATGTTTATGAAACTTTTCATTACTATGTCACTACCCTCCAAATTGACCTATTTTTCAACTTTTAAACTGCCTTGTCTGCAGAAATAAATTAGCTGATTCTAAAACTCATATGGAAATACAAGGGACCAGGAAGAACACAAAGAACCAAAGAAAGAACTAAGCTGGATTACTCACACTTCCCACATTCAAAATATACTATACAAAAGACAATGAAATATTCTTTATGATGCTGTAATTGTGAACACAGTGATTATGCATTTGCCAAAATATATAAATATACAACATAAAAGGTGAATCATAATGTAAACTATGGACATTAATTAATAATAATGTATTGATATTGGTTCATCAATTGTAACAAATATGTTACATTACTGAAGATGTTAAAAAGAGTAGAATCTGTGAGTTTGAGGGTGTATATGCTAAGTTTTTCTGTAAACCAAGACCAGCCCTAAAAAATGAAATCTGTTACTTAAAGAAAATCCTGCTAAGACTTGTTTTCTGAATCACCATTTTGTAGTTTTTTGAATATGTTTCTCTGCACATATTTATAGATTCATACCTAACTTTATCCTTGTTTTTGAGACCATTGTAAATGGTATTCTTTTCCTTTTTTTTTCTTCTTCAAAGTTCACTCTTTCATTATAGGGATATAAGGTGGGATCAAGATGGCAGAGTAGGAAGACCTTGAGCTCACCTCCTCTCACCCTCTCACATACACATCAAAACTAAAACTACATATACAGCAACTCATTTTGAGAATGACCTGGAGACTAGCAGAGCGGATCCTCTACAACCAAGGTTATACAGGAAGAAACACAGAGTTTGGTAGAAAGAGAGGAGAAGCAATCTACTCAACCACACTCCTGGTAGGTGACCCAGAAGAGGAGGGATATATCACAGTCTTGGGCCTACTCCCTAAGGAGCAAAGGGTTCAAATCTCATATTGGGCACACCAGAAATGAGGTCTGGCACTGGGAAGATGAGCTCTCTTGCCTGGTTTGAAAGCAGTGAGACTTACTGGATGGCTATAGGAAACCGAGTGTCTGCTCTTCTCGAGGGTGCCCAGAGGTGCTTGCTCCTAGTTTGAGCACAGAAACAGCAGATTGATGAAAACTTCCTGGTGATCTGGCTGGCCTGCCAGACCACCTCAGGATGCCCCCCAGCCCATACCAGGCTTCTGATCCAATCCCTCCTGGTCCCAACCAGGGAAGAATCTTCCATTATTCCCTGGAGAAGTGGAGCTAGCTTAGAATTGTGGTTCTAACCCCACAGGGCCCAGCTTTACCTCAGCCAATGTGGAGATCACCGTTGCACTGAGTAGAAGCAGAGATAGCTCAGATTTGTTGTTCCAGACACTTGGACCCTGGCCCTGCCCCAACCAAGGAAAAAGTGGCTGTTATACTGGAGAGAATCTCAGCTCCCTCAGGGCCCCTTCTCCAGCCTCTTGGATCCTGGTCCCATCCCTCATCAGGGTGGGAGTGTCCATTGAGCCTGGGAGGAGTGCTGGTTCACACCTGATTCCACTTCTAGCCCATACAACTCCAGCCTTATGCCACACCAAGATGGAGACTGCCAGAGCAACCCAGGAAAAGATGCAGCCAGTAGTTACTTCAGATTTGCCTCTAGCACCAAAACTACTAGGCACTAACAAATTACATAGGGATGCTTCCACACAAGTTTCCTAGGATAAGAAACTGTTTCACCTAGTTTCATGGAGATAAGCAAAGAAAGTCAAACAAACTGAGAAGACAGAGGAATATGTTCCAAATGAAAGAACAAATAAAACCCCAGAAAATAAACATTTCATTATGTTTTCATAAGGAAACAGAGATCAATAATTTACTTAAGAGAATTCAAAGCAATAGTGAGTAAATAAATGCTCACTGACCTTGGGTAAAGGATAGAGGAACACAGTGAGAACTTCAGCAAAGAACTAGAAAACGTAAAAATAACCAAAGCTGAAGATTCATCTAGAATCAGACTAGATGATACAGAAGAATGCATGAGCAACATGGAAGACAGGGTATTGGAAACCTTCCAATCAGAACAGCAAAAAGAAAAAACAAATTTAAAAATGAGCGTAGTTTAAGGAGCCTTTGAGACAACATCAAGCATACTAACATTATCATTATAAGGGTCCCAAAGAAGAAGAAAGGGGAGGAAATCATATTTGATGAAATTATGACTGAAAAATTCCTAATCTGAAGAAAGAAACAGATATCTAAGTCCAAGAAGCACAGAGAGACTCAATCAAGATGAACCAAAAAGACCCACACTAAGACATATCATAATTAAAATGTAAAATCAAAGTGATAATTTTAAAGGCAACAAGAGAAAAACAGAGTCACATACAAGGGAATCCCTATAAGACTATAAGCTTATTTTTTTAACAAAGATTCACAAGTCAGAAGGGAGTGGCTTAATGAATTTAAAGTACTTAAAGAAGAAACCTACAACAAAGGATACTCTACCCAGCAAATCATTCAGAATTGAGGGGCAAATAAAGAGTTTTCCAAACAAGCAAAAACCAAGAGTTTATCACTACTAAACTCATCTTACAAGAAATGTTAATGTCTTCCTTATGCAAAAAAGAAAAGGCTATACCAGGAAATAAGAAAATGTTGCAAAGAAAAATTTCATCAGAAAATGTAAACTCATAGGAAAAGATAAAAATCACGTTATCACCTCACCTCAATAGATACAGAAAAATCATTTGACAAAATTGAATGGACATTCATGATAAAAATTCTCAATAAAGTTGGTATAGGGGGAACATACCTCAATATAATAAAGGCCATTTATGACAAAACCACAGCTAACTTCATACTCAATGGTGAAACACTGGAAGTTTTTTTTTCCTTTAAAATAAAGAACAAGACAAGGATGCTCACTCTTGCCACATATTTAATGTAGTATTGGAAGTCCTAGCTGCAGAAATCAGACAATAAAAAGGAAATAAAAGGTATCCAAGTTGGAAGGGAAAAAGTAAAACTGTTACTATTTGCAGATGACATGATGCTATATATAGAAAACCCTAAAGACTTCACTATATATATATATATTAGAATTAATATATGAATTCAATAAAATTGCTGGGTACAAGATTAATATAGGAAATTTGTTGCATTTCTATACACTGAGAGCAAACTATCAGAAACAGAAATCAAGAAAACATCCCATTTAAATTCAAATCAAAGGGAAAAATACCTAGGAGTAAATTTAACCAAGGTAGTGAAAGGCTGGTACTCAGAAAAATATAAAACATTGATGAAGGATATTGAAGTGGGTACAAATAAATGGAAAGATATTCAGTATTCCTGGATTGAAAGAATTAATATTGTTAAAATGCCCATGCTACAAAAAGCAATCTACAAATTTAATACAATCCCTATGAAAATGCCCATGTCATTTTTCACAGCACTAGAACAAATAATCCTAAAATTCTAATGGAACCACAAAACACCCTGAATTGCCAAAGCAATTTGGTAAAAGAAAGAACAATTCTAGAGGTATCAAACTTCCTGGCTTCAGGCTATGCTACAAAGCTACAGTAGTCAAAACAGTATGGTACTGGCACAAAAACAGACACATAGATCGATGCCACAACATAGAGATAGATCCCAGAAATAAACCCACACATATGTACTCAATTAGTCTATGACTAAAGGCAGCAAGAATATACAATGGAGAAACTATAGTCTTATCAATAAGTTGTTTTGGGAAAACTGGACAGCTAAAAGAATGAAAGGAGAGAGTTTTCTCACATCATCCACAAAAATAAACTGAAAATGGATTAAAGACATAAATATAAGACCTGAAACCATAAAACTGCTAGAAGAAAGCATAGGCAGTACACTCTTTGGCATTGGTCTTAGCCCTTTTTATATCTTCCTCCTCAGGCAAGGGAAATAATAGCAAAAATAACCAGATGAGACCTAATCAAAGTAAAATGTTTTAGCACAGAGAAAGAAATCATAAACACAATGAAAACACAACATACTGAATGGGAGAACATGCTTACAAATGATATGTCCCATAAAAGATTAATATCCAAAGTATACAAATAACTCATAAAACTCAATATTTTTAAAAATCTGATTAAAAAGTAGGCAGAGGGCCTGAATAGGCATTTTTCCAAAGGAGACATACAGATGGCCAACTGACACATGAAAAAATGCTCAGCATGATTTGCATTTTCACCAGGAAAATGCAAATCAAAACAACGAGGTATCACCTTATACCTGTCAGAATGGCTATTGTCAAAAAGACAAGAAATAGCAAGTGTTGGTGATAAAAGGTAACCCTTGTGCACTGTCTGTGGGAATGTAAATTGGTACAGCCACTATGAGAAACAGTATGGAGTGTCCTTAAAAAATTAAAAATAGAACTAGCATACAATCTAGCAATCCCACTCCTGGGTATTTATTCAAAGAAAACAAAAACACTAATTCAAAAAGATATATGCATCTCAATGTTCAGTGCATAATTACTTATAAAAGCCAAGATATAGAAACAACCTAAGTATCCATCGACAGATGAATGAATAAAGAAGTGTGTGTATATACACACACACACACACACACACACACACACACACACATATATAAAATCAGCCATAAAAAAGAATGAAATTCTTCCATTTGTGAAAACATGGATGGATCTAGAGAGTATTATGCTTAGTGAAATAAATCAGATAGAGAAAAACAAATACTGTATATTTTCACTGTCATGTGGAATGTAAAATGTAAAACAAAGGAACAAATATAATGAAACAGATACAGAGAATGAACTAGTGGTTTCCAGAGGAGTGTTAGTGGGGGAAGGGCCCAAATAAGTGAAGAAGATTAAGAGGTATGAAATGCCAGGTATAAAATGAATAAGTTACAAGGATATAATACACTTCACAGGGAATATAGTCAATATTTTATAATAACTTTGTATGGAATATATTCTATAAAATATCAAATTACTGTACTGTAAATGTGAAACTAAAATAATATTGTAAGTCAACTATATTTCAATAAAAAATAAATAAAATAAAATAAAATAATTTCATTACCGGTATATAGGAAAGTAATTGACTTTTCTATGTTAGTCTTGCATCCTGTGATATTGCTACATTCACTTAATTGTTCTAGGAGGTTTTTGGTTGTTCATGTTGATTCTTGGAATTTTCTACATAGACAATATTGTCTTCTGTGAATAAAATCAATTTTATTTATTTATTACCAATGTGCATGCATTTCATTTCTTTGCCTTGTATGATTGCTTCAGTTAGCAATTCCAGCATAATATGAGAGAGGACAGCTTTGCCTTTTTCTTCAACTTAGGGGTGTCCATTTTATCACAATTTACATATGAGGTTATTGATCAGTTTTTCAGAGAAATCATTGATAAATTTATGGAAGGTTTTCCTCTACTCATAGATAGCTGAGACATTTTGGTCATAAATAAGTGATAGATTTTGTCATATATTTTTTATGTTTCAGATGATATGATTGTATGTTTTTCTTCTATATAGTGTATTACCTTCATTTTTAAATGATGAAATACCCTTGCAAACTTAGAACAAATCCCATTTTCCATTATATATAATTTTATTATTTTTTTAATTTATGGTTTTGATTTGCTAATTCCTGGTAAAGGTTATTTTCATCTGTATTCATGAGTGATATTGGCCTGTTCTTTTTTTCTTCTAATGTCTTCATCTGATTTTAATAATAGGATAATGCTGGACTCATTGAATTAATTGGGAAGTGTTCCTCCATTTATATTTTCCAGAAAAGAATGTGGAAAATTGGTATTATTTCTAACTTACATGATTGACAGAATGCACAAGTAAAAAATCTGCTGGTCTGATGATTTCTCATATGGAAGATTCTTCTTTTTTTTTTTTAACATCTTTATTGGAGTATAATTGCTTTACAATGTTGTGTTAGTTTCTGCTGTATAACAAATTGAATCAGCTATATGTATATATATATCCACATATACCCTCCCTCTTGTGTATCCCTCCCACATTCCCTATCCCACCACTCTAGGTGGTCACAAAGCAATGAGCTGATCTCCTGGTGGGATGCAGCTGCTTCCCACTAGCTATCTATTTTACACTTGGTAGTGTATATATGTCAATGCTACTCTCTCATTTCGTCCCAGCTTAACCTATCCCCTCCTTGCATCCTTAAGCCAATTCTTTGTGTCTTTATTCCTGTCCTACCCCTAGATTCTTCATAACAATTTTATATTTTTGGATTCCATATATATGTGTTAGCATATGGTATTTGTTTTTCTCTTTGTGACTTACTTCATTCCATATGACAGTCTCTAGATCCATCCACCTCACTAAAAATAACTCAATTTTGTTTCTTTTTATGACTGAGTAGTATTCCATTGTATAAATGTGCCACATCTTCTTTATCCATTCATCTGTTGATGGACACTTAGGTTGCTTCCATGTCCTGGCTATTGTGGTACATGTCTCTTTTTGAATTATGGTTTCCTCAGTGTATATGCCAAGTAGTAGGATTGCTGTGTCACATGGTAGTTCTATATTTAGGTTTTTAAGGAACCTGCATAGTGTTCTCCATAGTGGCCTTATTGATTTACATT
The DNA here is from genome assembly GCF_951394435.1 of Stenella coeruleoalba. Classification (NCBI taxonomy): domain Eukaryota; kingdom Metazoa; phylum Chordata; class Mammalia; order Artiodactyla; family Delphinidae; genus Stenella; species Stenella coeruleoalba. The sequence goes on along the minus strand of NC_137159.1, from coordinate 17,232,179 downwards.
CCCACCAACAGCACAAGAGTGTTCCCTTTTCTCTACACCCTCTCCAGCATTTATTGATTGTAGATTTTTTGATGATGGCCATTCTGAATGGTGCGAGGTAATACCTCATTGCAGTTTTGATTTGCATTTCTCTAATGATTAGTGACATTGAGATTCTTTCATGTGTTTGTTGGCAATCTGAATGCTTCTTTGGAAAAATATCTATTTAGGTCTTCCGCCATTTTTTGGATTGCATTGCTTGTTTTTTTTTTGATATTGAGCTGCATGAGCTGCTTGTTTATTTTGGAGATTAATCCTTTCTCAGTTGCTTTGTTTGCAAATATTTTCTCTCATTCTGAGAGTTGTCTTTTCATCTTGTTTATGGCTTCCTTTGCTGTGCAAAAGCTTTTAAATTTCATTAGGTCCCATTTGTTTATTTTTGTTATATCCATTTCTCCAGGAGATGGGTCAAAAAGGATCTTGCTGTGATTTATGTCATAGAGTGTTCTGCCTATGCTTTCCTCTAAGAGTTTTATAGTGTCTGGCCTTACATTTAGGTCTTTAATCCATTTTGAATTTCTTTTTGTGTATGGTGTTAGGAAGTGCTCTAATTTCATTCTTTTCCATGTAGCTATCCAGTTTTCCCAGAACCACTTATTGAAGAGGCTGTCTTTTCTCCATTGTATATTCTGCCCCCTTTATCAAAGATAAGCTGATCATATGTTCATGGGTTTATCTCTGGACTTTCTATCTAGTTTCATTGATCTATCTTTCAGTTTTTGCAACAGTACCATACTGTCTTGATTATTGTAGCTTAGTAGTATAGTCTGAAGTCAGGGAATCCTATTCCTCCAGCTCCATTTTTCTTTCTCAAGATTGCTTTGGCTTTTCCAGTTTTTTTGTTGTTTCCATACAAATTGTGAAAATTTTTTGTTCTAGTTCTGTGATAAATGCCATTGGTAGTTTGACAGGGATTGCATTGAATCTGTAGATTGCTTTGTGTAGTGTAGTCATTTTCACACTGCTGATTTTCCAATCCAAGAACATGGTATATCTCTCCATCTGTTTGTATCATCTTTACTTTTTTTCATCAGTGTCTTATAATTTTCTGCATAGAGGTCTTTTGTCTCCTTAGGTAGGTTTATTCCTAGGTACTTTATTCTTTTTGTTACAATGGTAAATGGGAGTGTTTTCTTAATTTCTCTTTCAGATTTTTCATCATTAGTGTTTAGGAATGCAAGAGATTTCTGTGCATTAATATTTTATCCTGCTTCTTTACCAAATTCATTGATTAGCTCTACTAGTTTTCTGGTAGCATCTTTAGGAGTCTCTATGTATAGTATCATGTCATCTGAAAACAGTGACAGCTTTAGTTCTTTTCCAATTTGGATTCCTTTTATTTCTTTTTCTTCTGTGATTGATGTGGCTAAAACTTCCAAAACAATGTTGAATAATAATAGTGAGAGTGGGCAATCTTGTCTTGTTCCTGATTTTAGTGGAAATGCTTTCAGTTTTTCACCATTGATTATGATGCTTGCTGTGGGTTTGTCATATATGGCCTTTATTATGCTGAAGTAAGTTCCCTCTATGCCTACTTTTTGGAAAGCTTTTATTATAAATGGGTGTTGAATATGGTTGAAAGCTTTTTCTGTATCTATTGAGATTATCATATGGTTTTTATCCTTCAGTTTGTTAATATGGTGTATCACATTGATTTATTTGCATATATTGATTTGCATATATTTGCACTTATTCATTACTGATTCAACTTATTATGTGTATAGAACTGTATAGGTGATCTACTTCTCCTCATGTGAAATTTGACAATTTGTGTCTGTCAAATCATTGATACATTTCACCTAAATTACAAAATGTGTGGCCTTAGAATTATTTGTAGTATTCCTTTAGTATAATCTTAGTTTCCATGGAGTCAGTAGTAATGATTACTGAAAAATTCCATATTGGTAATTTTTCTCTTTCTCTTGTTTAGCCTGGCTGCAGCTTTATCAATTTCATTCTTCTTTTCCAAACAATTAGCTTTCCAGTTTGTTAATTTTCTCCTTTGATTTACTAGTTTAAGTTTATAAATTTGTCCTCTACATTTTATTATTTATCTTCATCTGTTAGCTTTAGGCTTCCACTTGTTATTTATGTAGTGTAAAATGTTGGAAACTATATTTTCACTTTAGGTCCAACTTCTTTTATAATATATACATTTAATGCTACAGACTTTCTTTGAAGCACTGCTTTCCTTCTATCTCAGAAATATTATTATATTTTAAATTTTTATTTACTTGAAAATATTTTTAGTTTTTTGACACTTCTTTTTTGATCCATGTGTTATTCAGAAGTGTATTGTTTGATCTCCAAATATTGGAGTTTTTCCAGCAATCTTTCTGTAATTAATTTTGGTTTAGTTCCATTGTGGAATGAGAATATATTTTGTATGATTCCTGTTCCTTTACATTTTTTCAGATTTTTGACACAACATATGGTTTATCATGCTGAATATTCCATGTGAGCTTGAAAAATGTGTATTACTTTGTTGTTGAATAGAGTATTCTGTATATGCTAATTGGATCCAGTGTACTGGTGGTGCTGTTTTATTCAATTGTATCAGTACTGATTTTCTTTTTGTTGGCTCTATCATCACTAAAAAAGAGCTGTTGAAATCTCCAACTGTAACTGTGGATTTGTCTATTTCTCCTTGCAATTCCAATGTTTTTTGCCTCATGTATTTGCCTCATTTACATTTTTTTTTCTTAATTTTTTATTGTTCTATTGTATATCTTCAAATTTGTTATTCATTTATTCTGCAAAAAAATGAAGACAGTAAAGTACAAATCATGTTATTTATAAAAACTTCAAGAAAATTTTATAATATTTTTCTTATGTATTACTGGGTAAAAAAGTACTCTAAACTCAGTGGCATAAAATAATAACTGGTTTGTTATTATCATAAATTCTGTGAGTCAGTAATTCAAATAGCGCATGGGGGGATGAATTTTTTTTCTGCTTCACTATGTTAGATGCTTCAGCTGAGAAGGTTTGAAAGGCTGGGGTGACTTGAATGATTGCAGCTGTAATTATGTAGAAGATTCTATAGTCACATTTTTGGTGTCTAGGTGGGGATAAGTCTAAGATACTTTGACCAACTGTCCCAGTTTTCCTGGAACTGAAAGGGTTCCTAATATGCTGGATGTTTAGTGCTAAAACCAGGACCATTTTGGTCATATAGCTGGTCACTCTTCTCTATGGTTAAGCTCAGCTGTGACAATTGATTAGAGCACTTCACATGCTTCTCAAAACATGTTGCTAGATTATGAGAGAAAATCTTCCAAAAGGGAGTATTCAGAGACAAATGTTTAAAAAGACCAAGGCAGAAGTTACAAGCCTTCTGATAAAGCCTGGGAAATCACATAACATCATTCAGTTGCAATTATGTTACAAAGGCTAGCCCAATTTTAATAGAAGGGGAATTACTTTCCACCTTTAGATAGTAGAGTGGCAAAATCACATAGTAGAATAGCATCTAGGAGAAGGAATAATCCTGTAGTAATTTTTGAAAATGATAATTTGCTGCAAAATAAACAATATTTCATATATGTATACATATGGTATGGCTATAAAAAAAGCAGAGAAATGATCATCTTAAAATTCAAGCTAGCAGTTATAAATAAGGCAATGGGAGTGGGTTGTAACAATGAGGGTATGCTTGGCATGTGTGGAATTCTGACAATATTTGGTTTTCAATGAGTGGTTGTTAGGTATTAAATTTTAAATTATTTGTTTAAATGTATATTTGATTTAAATGTACTTTTCTAGGTGTACATTATTTTACAAAATTAAAAATATATATTAAAATTAGAAATGGACAACTCTATTCTGGAATTTATTCTCTAACATATTTGCTGAGAACTCTCCCTTAAAAGCACCAAATGAGAACTTATTTATTAGAGAATTTTTAGCTTTGATTATTTTATTTTCTAAATTTTTCAAGTTTGTGGATTAGAGCTCCTAAAGCTGGTTAATTTATTGAAAACAACAACAACAAACCCACCACATTTGAATGATTGTTGTCTTTAAGAAAAATGAAAAGGAGAATAACCTTTATGATGCCACAGATACATTTAATGAAAAAGTTGATAGCTTTATGAACAATGTGAACTCCAGAATGAGACAACAGAATAAGCAAACAAATTAGTAAAATTTAGCCCAAAAAAAGATAAATCATTAAAGAATCAATTTTTGTTAAAAGAAAATTACAGAAATATCTATTTAGGTCTTCTGCTCATTTTTTGATTTTTTTTTTTTTTTTTTTTTTTTTTAATATTGAGCCACATGAGCTGTTTGTAAATTTTGGAGACTAATGACTTGTTGTTTGCATTGTTTGCAAATATTTTCTCCCATTCTGTGGGTTGTCTTTTTGTTTTGTTTATGATTTCTTTTGCGGTACAAAAGCTTTTGATTTTAATTAGGTCCCATTTATTTATTTCTGTTTTTATTCCCATTACTATAGGAGATAGATAGAAAAAGATATTGCTGCAATTTGTGTCAAAGAGTGTTCTGCCTACATTTTCCTCTAAGAGTTTTATAGTATCCAGTCTCTCATTTAGGGCTTTAATCCATTTTGAGTTCATTTTTGTGTATGGTGTAAAACAATGTTCTAGTTTCATTTATTTACATGTAGATGCCCATTTTTTCCAACACCATTTGTTGAAGAGACTGTCTTTTCTCCATTGTTTATTTCTGGGCTTTCTATCTTGTTCCATTTATTTATATTTCTGTTTTTGTGCCAGTACTATATTGTTTTGATGACTGTAGCTTTGTAATGTAGTCTAAAATCAAGAAGCCTGGTTACTCCAGCTCCATTTTTCTTCCTTAAAATTCTTTTGGCTATTAGGGGTCTTTTGTGTCTCCATACAAATTTTTTTAAAAAAATGATACAAATGAACTTATTTACAAAACAGAGACAAACTTACACACTTGGAGAATGAATTTATGGTTACCAGGGGGGAAGGGTGGAGGAGAGGGGTAGCTTGGGAGTTTGGAATTGACATGTACACACTGCTACATTTAAAATAGGTAGGCAAGACTATAATTTCAGGTATCATTTCTATAGTTCATTACTAGAGAAGTTTCTCTGAATGTGTAGAGCACCTTAAGGCTGTGAAAAAATGAATAAATAAATAAATTAATTAATAAAATAGGTAACCAACAAAGACATACTAAATAGCACATGGAACTCTTCTCAATATTCTGTAATAACCTAAATGGGAAAATAATTTTAAAAAGAATAGATACATATCTATGTATAACTGAATCACTTTGCTGTACACCTGAAACTAACACAATATTGTTAATCAGCTATCCTCCAATATAAAATAATTTTTTTTAAAAAAAGAAGATTGCATTTGTGAGCAGAACTTTCTATATTTTATTTAAAAAAATCAGTTATGGGGCTTCCCTGGTGGCGCAGTGGTTGAGAGTCCGCCTGCCGATGCAGGGGACACGGGTTCGTGCCCCGGTCTGGGAAGATTCCACATGCCGCAGAGCGGCTGCACCCGTGAGCCATGGCCGCTGAGGCTGCGCGTTCGGAGCCTGTTGCTCCACAATGGGAGAGGCCACAACAGTGAGAGGCCCGCGTACCGCAAAAAAAAAAAAAAAAAAAATCAGTTATGAAGATGCTTACCCACAAAATTAGCTCTGAGCATTAAACCAAAGAACCCATATATATTAATTTCCTATGACGTTTGTAAGAAACTACCACAAACTGAGGGGTGTAAAACAGCAGAAATTTATTCTTTTGTATTACTGGATACTAGAACTCTAAAATCAAGTTAGCAGGGCCACCCTCTCTCAGCCCCTGGTGGTTGCTGGCAGTCATTGGTATTCCCTGATTCAGGTTGCATAATTCCAATCACTGACTTGTCATCATACAGCCTCTTTACTCTGTGTGTCTGTGTCTTCATATGGCATTCTCCTCTGTGTTTCCCAAAATGACACCAGTTGTATTGGATTAAGTGCACAACTCAGGTATAACCTCATTTTAATTACATCTGTAGAGACTATTCTAAATAAAGTCACATTCACACATACCAGGGATTAGGACCCTGAAATACATTTTGGGGAGGTGCAATTAACACACAACACTTTCTATTAAAAGGTTGGGTTGATTTTGTAGCATTGACTTTAATTTTGGAAAATGAGTTTTGAGGTTTGAAATTTCTGTTAGTTGTTAGCTTTTCTTCCTAATTTGAATAAGCAACTTATACCCTATTACAGTATTAAAATAGTCCATATTCACACATACTAGAAACATGTATACAGATCACTAATATAGAATTTGGATCTTTATTTTACTTCTAATTGATCATAAAATCTTTGGAAACTCATTTCCTCTAGTATCTTAGTAGCCTTACGAAAAGGTGGTAGATAGGTGTGGAGGAGGGCAGTTAATGTTGACTTCAAAAAGCTTTGGAAGTCAAATGAGAAAATAAACTAGAAAATGGAAATATAATGTAAATATCTGATACAGTTGAGACTCTCTGAGGTCAAAAATAAAATTTCCAGAGTCCATTACACTTTAAAGATATTTTACTAGCTAACTCTTACAAGATCTAAGCAAGGGACATGACCACATAAAAAAACATGCTTGTTCTTATTCTTCCAATGACCCAGATACTCAAATTTCACTCTCTGGAAAACATGCAAGATATGAATGGGACTAAAAATTTATAATTATCAATATTCTCTTCTTATATAGCTTGCCTTCTATATGTTGAATAATTCAATTTTTCAATGTCTTAAAATTAGCTTTCATTTGAATATTTAAATTGCTAGAGCTGTGGTTTTCTTCCCTTCTCTGTGACTTTTAAAAATATGTACATATAATTTCAGGAGCAAATTTGTTTTTTTCTATGAAAATTCCCCCACTCTATTTACCAAATCTAACACTGGGCCACATTAAATTTCTAACTTTATTACCAAACTTCATGAAGGCAGAAATTTGAAATTTTTTATACTCACTGTGATATCTCCAGTAAGAACAGCTTGTAGTAGAAACACAATATATATTTTTGAATAGATGATTATATTAATTGAAAAGCCAGTACAGGTGAAGCAGTATAACAATGGTTCAGAGGAAAGGCTCGTAGACTAACTCATGTCCTGGTTTAACCCCTTATGAGCTGCTTACCAGCCACTTTTCACCATAAGCAAGTCACTCAATTTCTCACAACCTGTTTTCTTATTTGTAAAATGAGGATATTAGTAGATATTGTTTCATTGTCATTTATAGGAGTAAATACATGTAAGTTGCATAGAACAATGAACTAAGCAATTATCTAAACCTAATATGTAATTCTTAAGAGATGATATATACTAAGTACTTAAAAATGATAACTATTACAATACTGTTGTATTTGTCATTTGTTGTTTTTGATTTATTGAACAGCAGCCACTTTTATGTATCATATACTTAGCAAAATTAGATGTCATTGAAATCTGTGTGCTAATGAGATCTAAAAGCAGCTTCCTGTAATGTTTGCTATTTGTTCAATGAGGACAGAAACACTCAAGTCAGTCTGCCCATTTTTGATTCTTTGTTTCTTTGCTTTTATTTTTCTTTTTCCTTACCTATAGTTCAGACTCTTAAAATCAAAAGTAAAGGAAATTGAGCAGTGCATTTCCCAGATCACAGTCATGAAGAAACTAGGGCTTTTTTCTCACATGGCCAGGCTTAACACTTATCACTGTGACTTGTAACTTAACATTTATGAATCTCCGTTTTCTTATTGACAGAAAAAGAAATTGTTTCCCTGTGCTAGGCAACTGTGACAAATAAATTATATACATATAAAAAGTGCCTGACATAAAAGAAGTGATCCCTGTTTCAGAGTTTCCTTCTTCATCCTGTCAGCCTTCTCCAATCAATTCATGTTTTCTGCTCTGGTAACACTACAAACTGCCTTGTCTCACACTTCTTGTGTTCCTTAATAAAGTTCAATTTGTTTTGCGTATAATTATTGGAAATTAGTTATCCAACATAAAAATTATATTAAGATTTTGTTTCCTTCAGGATTCTTTTTTTAAAAATCTGTCACCAGAGTGTCCATTAAGAAGTTTACTGTAAAAATATTTAATTTTAAGGAAGATTGGAATAGCCATATCTGCACAGTGAACAGTTGTGAAAGCTAATTTTAAGACACTGAAAAAATGAAATCATTCAATGTTTAGAAGGCAAGCAGTTTAGAAGAAAACATTGATAATCAGAGGGTTTGGGCCCCATTTATATCTTGCATGTCTTCCTGAAAGTGCAGTTTGAGTATTTGTAACCAAAGGAAGGTGGAACTTTATGGAAATTAAATCATTGGCACAAGATGGCTTGAGAGGCATGAACGAAGGTCAAGAATAGCTTATTTGAATGTTTGATAATAAATCACAGGGAATGTCTGTTACAGTTTTCTCTACACTAAAGATGGCCTTGCCATTGGAATCCTAATATTTGCTTTATGCTTAAACATCTCCCTAAGATTCTTGTAGCGTAATTACTTAAAAAATTGTCTCATAAACAGAAGTTAACATACTTTTTCTCTATTTAAGGCCAGACAGTAAATATTCCAGGGCCCGTTGCAAAATTGTACTAAACTGCTCAACGCTGCCTTTGAAGAATGGAAGACACAGACAATATATAAACAAATGAGTGTGTTCCAACAAACTTTTGTTCACAAAACAGTTGGTGGACTGAATTTGGCCTGCAGGCCATAATTCGTCAACCTCTGCTCTTAAATATATATTGGAAAAAAAAGAGTGAGTTTTAAGCAAGGGATTCTTTACCGCGCATTGGAAACATCATGTGTTATGAATCTGGTAGTCTTATGTTCCATTAGCCATCATTTATTAGTTGATTTTTCCTGGACTAATTATTTAATATCTGTGCTATTTGGTATACTATTATATGTTGAAAAACACAGCTCCATACAGAGGATGGTTCTTTTTGGTAGTGAACATCTTCAAAAAAAAATGATGCTGTATGCCTAAATTTCTTCCGTTCTTACTTCACGTGCTTGACAGGACACTGTATTACTCATTTATACTTTATGGAGAAAGTTTTTCTCAAATCATTTGTGCTAAGAAGACTGATATAAGGAGGCCAGGAGTATATCTGCAGGTATTACACATCAGAGAGTGGGAAGGGATAAGCCTGCAAGTGAAGACTGAATCACAGAAAAAACAAACGCCAGGCATAATAAAGACAACATTTTTACAGTTATGATGTTGCCTGTGGTTTTTGAAGTGGAAAGCACACTGCTTTAGTATCCTCCTATTTTAGTACTCTGTATATATGTGTTCACCATACATAAAAATGAAAATTTCAAGTATACATGCAGACATGTTTAAAAGGAGAACAAAATTCCACCCAAAACCTTACCAAACTAACCAACCAAACCAGAGCCCTATGAAATCAAATACAAATATGTTGAATTAAATTTATTTATTTAAACAATTGCTTTACAATTTTAATTTTAAATACCAATTGTATGACTGATTTCAAACTCCATGTTTCGAATAAGTGAATTTTTACAGTCAGAATTCTAAGGAAGACCTCCAGCCTGTGTAGGGCATTGCAACTCAAAATTTTATTGATAAACAAGTTCTAGACTGCAAACTAGGTAATATTTATAAATTTTATGGATATATGATACCTGGATATATATTATATATGTCATAGGTAATATATGGATATATATGTATTATTCACAAATATACGTGAATAAATATTTATATTATATAGGATATACATTATATTTATGGACATATATATATATTCATAAATAAGTACTGGACTGTAAACTGAATAAATACTTATTTTACAGCAGTTTGATCTAAAAAAGTATATATAATGGATCTAATAATAAAATATGTGGACCTGTTTATTTGTGTAGTTTTGGTTTTTGTCCTTCATTTCATTTTTATAGTAATTTAATTTTTCCATTACATAAAGGTATCAGTCCATTACCAACTAAAGTTTGGGAGGACAGATTCTTTCCCATCAATAGTTTAAGAATCACTGCTATAGGGCATGAAATGGTGCTGTGGGAGCACAGGAAGGATCAAGGCAGAATTGGTAAATATCTGGCATAAGTTGTGCTGACTCCCAAGAGGCAACTATTAAGCCCATATCAATATCTAAAAGTCATCAGTAGCTATGTTCACCCACTGCATGTTTTAAGCTAGTGGATTAGAAATGCTGATGAGAATCCAGATCCAGGGAAGGAAGTCTGCTTCCCAGTAAGCAGAACCAGAAAGCTGAGGTCCTTAGAAGACAACAAAGCCATTTCTACAAAAATCTATCAGGATTAAGAGAAATCAAGGGGAATAAGATTGATGGAATGTCAAGATTAAATTAAAATGTGAAGTGTATCTAACCCTGTGGACTGGGAGCTCTTCTCTGGTGATTTTCAACATTTCTGTAGGTAGAATTTCCATGGCTTCTGCAGAGTTCAAAGGTACATTTAAGAACTGCTACCATGAGCACAGTATGTCAGTAGTTTCAGTGATGAACATCACAAGAAACATAAGTAAGTTCACAGGAAACAAAATCCACATATAATCCAGTTAATTTGATGCATGAAAGTCACCAACATGCATAAACCTGACCCATCTCCCACCCCAAACACAGTTGTTTAACATGATCTGTTCAGAGAATCTGGAAGCAATCTTGGCTAGGTTGCAGAACCTCTCAGCTCATATGCTTTTAGGGGAAGTTTCATTCATAACTAAGAACAAATAAACATAGGTGATGTTAACTTTAAAGCAAAAGTGTAAGTTTCCAAGAATGGTTGTGCAAGTAAACCTCTAACTTTAACTATGGACAGAATTTAAACTTTTAACATTTAAGAAATTGTTTTCCTTTATACAGAGCATCTAAAATTTCATGAAGTTATGTTTCAAGCTCTTTTTGTGAAGTTACTGAAACAGAAAAATTACCTTGGATTACACATAATTTCAAAGTTTAGAGATAATAGGCAAAGCTTTACCACTATAATATTGTAGTAGCCCATGTAAGAGATGGAAGTGACAAAAACCCTGTTCCTATATAGTTAACAAAGTCAGTAAGTAGTAAGCCCTCTCTGCTTTCCCCAGCACCCTTGGACTTGTTTCTATTTCCTATCTGTCTTCTATTTTTCTCTCTATCTATAACTTCATATCTTTTCCTGTTTCAATCTTTCATTTTTAATCCTGAGTCAACGTAACTTCCTCCACATTTTACTCTTTTAAAAAACAGTATTATAATACTTAAAGTTCTCTCTCTCTTGCTCTATCAAATAATTGATTACAATTTCTTAATATTTTTTTTAATTCTGGAAATTTAAATTCCTTTAAATTTATTTTTAAAAAATCTTAATTGCAAATCTGTGATTCTCCCTCCCATGAGTTCCTAGTTGTTGAAAGAAGCCAAATTTTTCCTATCACTTTCAACTTCCTTTTCACTTCATTTCCCTTCAATAAACCAAATCTGACACAAAATTGAATTACGTCATTTAGTGAATTGAATCACCAAATTAATTAGCTCAGAGGCAATCTCCAAGGAGGAACAATTTTATGAACATCAATAAAACAAGCTATATTAAAAAGAATAATTATTTCCTGATACTCCAGGGACTTATTTGAACAAATTCCTGTCTTTAAAATTATGTACCTCTGTCTGCTTTGTCACTCCTACTTGAAACATCATTTTGTAAGTTGTTAATAGGAAAATATATGTATAATGTACCATATAGTTCCATTGTATTGATCTTCCTGTGTGATTGGACACATTTTCTTACAAAACACTTCTAAAATTGTGTTATTCTCTTTTAGAATGGTGTAGATTAATTCGACATGAGATCAGAATGAAGGCAATAATCATTAAAACTTTGTAACATATTTTAAGGCAATTTAAAAAATTCTACTTCTTCTACTCCTCCATTTGACTTTCTAAAATGAGCCATATTTCCAAAAGTTGGGCTATTTGCCTGATATTTTAGGTACTGTTCATCTTAAGAAATATCAAACATTATGCAAAAAAAATGAATGGTCATCAATGAGTTTTATGGTTCATATTCAGACTGATGTAGTCAATTTGCTTCTGGATAAATCACACAATATCTGACATTAAAAAAAATACTTCATGAGGTTTTTCTGATCACTAAAATTCATTTTCAACATGCCAATGTGCATGGCATGTGCTTAGAGCAGAAGTGTAATTTCATTTTCAGGGTGGTCTAGGACAGGGCTCCATTTCTTAACTGATTTAGAGTCTGGGCTAGGATTTTGGTTAAAAATAATGCAACTCAATTTATTTTTACAATAATGTGAAAAAATAATGCATTAACAGTAGGTAATATTTGGCTTAGAGCTATATGTTCTTTTCTTTATTAAAAAAAGTTGATTTACTTTTATTTTTAATTCTAGTCCCTGAACAAGGAGCTATGACTTCCTGATCTATAACTAATGAAAAAATCAAATTCTGCAAACTATGTATGAGTGGAATGTATCATATTCTTACCTCTCTCCAAACCTTAGTACTACATGCAGTGGAATACTCAATTCATAAACCTCGTGTTTTATTAGACTTTCTCCTTATGTTTCCTAAGTTAGAGAATTTAACTAGAAAAAGCAATGTATTTCTTTTTCTTCTTTTTTTTCAAACAGCTTAATACTTTCACAATATTAACAGTGAAGGTCTGTTCACAGGAAGACTTCAGGTCCATTTATAGCAAAACCAGAAAAGCAGAAAAGACATATTGCCCTTTTCAATGCACTGTGAATGTCAGAGCACTTGTGCTAGATTGTATTGATTCAGGTTTGACCATGTGACTTGTATTGACCACTGGAATGTGAAAAAACGATTGTTGCTTTAGCCTAGACCCACAATGAGAGACACATTATACCTCAACGTGATGCACAACCTGGAGAAGAGCCAACACGTGAGACCCACTGACTCTTACATACTTCATGGAGCCACTGAGAGTTATGACTGCACTTGGTTGCTGCATACGGTGCAGACAGTGACTACCCCAGCTCTCATCTGGGGTGAGATGAGAGGCACATCAGCAAGGGTGCTTTGCTTCCACACCACAACCAATTTTACCACACTGTGCTGTGAATGGAGCTTTCAACCAGAGTGTACTGGGACAGTTTTCTAATACAGAACTACATGATAATAAATACAATTGGGCCTATCTAGTAATAATCCTTTGTACATCTCTTTAATGTTGATTAATATAACGCTTGAACCCTGTCTGATGTTGTTAATAAGGGGACAGGAGTTAAAATGTCAACTGCCCCACCAATATATGCACTCTTAGCAAATCACTTTGCCCATTATCTCTTTTGTTGCTTTTTTCTTTGCTGAAAAAGGTGTTTAAGTGAACTCAGTCCTACAGCAGTGAATTGTGTCCTTTCTTTGTTGCAGCTACTATACTAGGAATCTGAGAAAATAAAGAGGAATAAACTGTGTCCTGTTTCTTTCTTGGGAGCTCCCAGGTTAATTGTGGAGGAAGGGATGCAAGAACAGTTATAACTCAGAGACGTGACTATTATATAAAAGAAAAGTGTAACCTTCTATGGAAATCCATAAAGCAAAAAGCTCTCTTAGCTAAAGAATAGGGAACTATACAACATATACAGTGGCATTTCTAAGGAAGTCAAACTATGGCATAGGAGGTATGAATAAAACCCTAGTCACATGAAAATGCGTGACATTTAGGGTACCTTTATGTAATTGGCTGTTTCTAGAATTAGAGTATATGGAGGAACTTGAAAGGGGCAATAGATGACACTTCAAGAAAACTGGGATCGATGTGTGAAGGGTTTTCCTTCTCTGATAAATAGGAAAATAGGCAAAAGAGATTTTGAAAATAAAATATATTTATTAAAAATCTTTAAATGGGGGGAAGAATTGAAGAGAGTTCCATTTTACAAAGCTGATTATTGGTGATGTTTTAAAAGAAGACCTAGAGTCAAGGGGTAGTTGTGTCAAGAAAATATGTGAACGTGCTGGGATGGGCTATGTCTTGGCACTGAAAGTGAAACACATGATGAACAGAGACAGGCAGAGTCTAAAGACTTTAATGTTATGGAGTCAGAAGTACTTTGTGTTTAATGAGATGAGGTAGATGAAGAAAAAAAGTGAACCACTGAAGGGAAATTTGAGGTTTCTTTCTGAGTTGGCAGATGGACACCATGTCAAAGGTAGAATGGCTTAAACAACAGAAATTTATTTTCTAATAGTTCTGGGGGCTGGAAGTCCAAAATCAAGGTGCCACCAGGATTGATTTCCCCTGAGACCTCTCTCCTTGGTTTGCATATGGCTGTTCTCTTGCTCCTTCTTCACATGGTCTTCCTTCTGTGCAGGAATGCCTCTGGGATCTCTTTGTGTGTCTTAATCTCCTCTTTCTATAAGGACACCAATCAGATTGGATAAGGAGAGACCCTGAGGACCTCATTTTAACTTTAGTATTCCTTTCAAGGCTCTATCTCCAAACACAGTCATATTTTGAGGTACCAGGTGTTAGGGTTTCAACATATGAATTTCAGAGGTGGGAACCCAATTCAGTCCATAATAGGCACGATGTGGTAAAATAAGTCAGGACACACAAAAAAATTTACAGTTATTTTTAAAGTATTATTATATAGGGCTCTTTAATTATACATAAGATTTCAAATATTTCTGGTATGACTAATATGTATAGATCTGAAGATCAAGATCATACAAGGGCTGATGGGAGTCATCATCTACTGTGGCTTGAATCCATGAGAATAAACATTAATATTACAATAAGGTCAGAATCCTGTTGAGTATCGTAATGGGCCAAGGGGAAAAAATGGAATCACGTAAACGTGAGCTATGGTTGGAAATAAGCCAACTGTGTGGTATAGTTTAGCTATCAGTAAGCTTAAAGAGAAACATCATTAGAAGGAAAGAAGCTCATGTTCCACTTTGCACCATGTCACTTCCATTTTAATATGTTTAATTCCGGACACCCTACTTTAAGGGGAGAACAGAGAGGCTGGAGATTTATTTTAAGAATGGCATAAAGATCCAAAACATTAATTTATCCACTTTCACTGAACCAATAGATATTTACTTTTATTAAACAAATATTTGTATTACACCATATGCTAAGCAACCATTTTTAATAACTCAAGCCCTCTTGGAGTTTATAGTATAATGCTAGAAGAGCCATTAATCAGAAAGTCCCATGACTAAATGTGAAATTACATTGTGACAAAGGATATGAATAAGAAATACATATTATGAGGGATTATACTAGAGGGATTTATCTTAGGGAGATCAGAGAAGTTTTCCCAAAATAAAGACAAACTAAATATATATACACACATATATATGCATACATATCTCAGATAAGGAATACTGAAGGGAATTAGGAGTGTTTCCCTTCTGGAAGAGACAATTCCAAGATACATATTTTCTATTTTAAATATTTGACAAACTTTCTTCTTAAAGAGCCTTTCTATTTGTTAGTTATATTTCCAAAGGGTGACATGATAACAAATACTGGGACACTATATGGGGTAGAAATTTTATCTTGATAAGATGAGAATGGGGGCCTTAACTCAGAAGAGCTGAATTTGAGGGTCAAAATTAGAGGAAAGGAACATAGAGTCATATAAGAAGGGAAGAATTTTATTAATCTACTGAAAGCTGAAGTTTTCAGCTTTATGAGGCATCCTTTTTGTTTAAAGAGGGGAAGCCTTGAAGCAATTAGATGTAATAACTCCACTAATTGTAAATTAAGAGATGGCAGTATGGTTCAGTGTGTAGCAGGGGGAGGGGGGATAGGGAACAACTCCTTGGTCTTGAATGGAGAGATGAATATGCTTTCTACAGACACCAGTTAGAGTAAGGTGGGGAAAGAGCTAGGAGAATGTCCAGCAAGATTACAAAGTGGATCAATGAAACTGATGTGAAAGAATAAATACATATTCTAAAATACTGTGACAGGCACTGAGGTATCACAGTTACCTGAGGCCTCTAGATAGTAAGATAAATACATCAGCGATCCTGCTATCAAAGATTTCCTGGTTTAATAAAGAGAAAATGCAGGATAAATTCAGAATAAGTACATATACATGGTGCTACATGGCCACACACAGAGAACACATACACCATCTTTGGGTGAGAAAAGTCCTTCTAGAGGTGGCATTTAAACTGAGTCTTAAAGGACTAGGTAGGGTCATTGCTGTGGTCTGAATGTTTATGTCCCCTCCAAAATTCAAATGTTGGAAACCTAACTCCCAAGGTAAAACTATTAAGAGTTGGGGCCCTTAGATGGTTATTAAGTCATGAGAGGAGAACCCACGTGGATAGAAATATTGCCCTTGTAAAAGAGGACTGACAGAGCTGCCTATCCTTCCTCCACCAGATGAGGACACATAGCTGGCAGTCTGCAATACAGAAGAGGACTTTCACCAGAACCTGGTTATCCTGACACCCTGATCATAGACTTCAAGCCTCTAAAACTGTGAGATATAAATTTCTCTTGATTATAAAC
Organism: Stenella coeruleoalba; assembly: GCF_951394435.1. NCBI lineage: Eukaryota > Metazoa > Chordata > Mammalia > Artiodactyla > Delphinidae > Stenella > Stenella coeruleoalba. The sequence continues at coordinate 17,215,635 of NC_137159.1, read as the reverse complement.
TACCCAGTCTACAGTATTTTGCTATAACAGCTCAAAAGGACTAAGACACTTATCCAGACTAATGTGACTAGAAATGATATTTTAGTCAGAGGAGACAATATAAGCATAATCTTGCCATGCAATACATCATATGTGCAGGAAAGTAAAAGCTAATATGCATAGATGAAAAATTAAATGGTTGGCTCTCCACTCTCCAAAATAACTGGGGTGAGAAAAAAATGAAGAAAGAAACACTGACTTATCTAGAACCCTAAAACCGTGTCTGAGATAAATTGTGGGAACTCCTGGACCTTTATAACTTCTATAAGTTTGTTATGTTATTTATGTTACCCTTGTATCCCCACATAGAATAGCTTAAAGACAATACCAAAAGAAAAAAAAATGCATTCTTATACTTTGGAACAGAGGAATGGTAAAACTGATGAGACTATTTCTCTCTGTACTGAGTAACACCGTGTAATAGTAGTGTTATAATGCAAAAGAAAATGGACTGAATCCCTTGGGCTTGAAGAAAAGAAAAAGAAAAAAAATTTAAAAGGCACCCTAATCTATGCAAAGTGACTTTTAGGGAAAGTGGTAGGTCAGGTTAACCAGCCAATTATCAACTCTGTAAATGTTTTATATATTACCTGTCTAATCCCTGTCTTCTCTCCTTTCTTTTATTCTTGATTTCTCAATATGTTGTCAACCTAGCAGGATTTTCCTCATACACAGTGAAGGTAGAAAGTTGCTGTCTAAGGTAATCAGAAAGACTTCAGCAGATAAAATAGTTTCCCCACTGTTGCTTAAAAAAAAAAAAAAAAAAAAAAAAAGCTATGCTTTCTTTACTTGCACGAAATGGTACTATGCCTGTGAGGATGGGGTAGATGAAAATGCAAAGGAAGAGATAGTACCATCAAACTTGCCTTGACTATAGCACAGTGCTCTTCAGTAACAAAGCAGGTATTTGTCTTGTCCAGGTTAAATAAAACATCAATCACCCCAGTGAACTATGCTTAAAATTGGAGTTTATTTATGGACATGCTCTAGCAATTGCAGTCACCAATATAAATACAATACATTTTAGTTAGAAACAGACCACATATCAGAAAGCATCTTGAGAGTCTGATAAGCAAGGCCGCTGAGAGGAGAAATATGTAAAAAAGTTTGTGGTGGATTAACAGAAGCAGAAAATATTTTTTCTGGCAAAGGGAAGGATGTGAAATGCAGGAAGAAAAAATGAGAGAGAATAAATTGTTCTATGTATATGAAGGCACTCTTTCTGTTATTCACAGTAACTCTTTCTGTTACTTTCCATTCAGAGATGAAGCTCCTGAGGAAGCTTGATCTACGTGGATACTTGTGGGTGTGAAATATATGTTCATAGCTGGTTTTGACAAATATATCTAATGGGCTAGAAAATACAAAACAAAGCAAAATTTAACAATAACAGTAAAGAATAAAGAATGCACTGTGCCCTTAAAATAATTAGAATATATTTGGGAAACCAGGAAACTGAAAGTAAAACTGTTTAAAGGTAAGTAAGGTGAGGTTGGGATTTCTTGTGTTATATTCCAGCTCTCCCAAAGACTATAATGTTGTAACTGACAACTCATCCCTGAGAATAGAGAGAGGCACTACTTGAGCTTCTCATTTATTCTTGGTTCAGATTCTTCCAAAATACCTTAAGATTCCAGAAGTGTTTTTCTGAATTTTGACACCAGGCAAGGGAAGTAGAAAGGGAGACAGCTCCGTTGTTAGAGAAAGTTTTTGAGAGTCTGTGTCCAGCATTGAATGTCTTATACAGGTACTTGTATATGTTTATGAAATTTGAGGATGAATAGGAGCAGGTAGGGTGGTCAACTTGGCCCACTTGTCTAGGATGTCCCCTGTTTTAAAATGTAACATCCCGGGATTCCCTGGTGGCGCAGTGGTTGAGAGTCCGCCTGCTGATGCAGGGGACATGGGTTCGTGCCCTGGTCCAGGAAGATCCCACATGCCGCGGAGCAGCTGGGCCCATAAGCCATGGCTGCTGAGCCTGCGCGTCCGGAGCCTGTGCTCTGCAACAGGAGAGGCCACAATAGTGAGAGGCCCGCGTGCCTCAAGAAAAAAAAAAAGTAACGTCCCACATTTTGAAAATCTCCTGAATCAAGAGAACACTTGGTCAGTTGGTCAAACTAGAAATAGGAGAGATTAGCATCTTTCTCCCAGATAGAATTGACTGGGTGTCAGGACATGCAGACAGACCCTGGTACCACTAGCAATTAAGTAAACGGCCGTGGGGTGGAGGCGGTGCTTATTGAATTAGGAAAAGCATAAAGTTTTCCAAAGTAGCCATACTTCATATAATAGGGACTCCTTATTCCTTGTGGATCTGAAGAACTATTACCCTTCCCAGTTAAGGACTATCTAAGAGGTAATGGGGCCCAACTGAGAAGTTTTGAAGCAGATAACTCAACAGAGGAAGGGATGGTTACTATGTTCCTATAGAATTGCTAACTTCAGAAACTATAGGGGATTGTTCAGGTGAGCCTCAAAGACCAACTTCGCCACACAGACCCAACAGCCGGCACTGTTGTTCAGATTAAGGGAATTGGCAGCTGGCAAGGGCATAGGCAGATAGTTTCTAGCAATGCAACAAACCAGATTGGATGTAGGCACCAAAAACTGGTGCTGACAGAGTGATAAAAAGGAAACAGCCATGAAACATCATCCTGTTTCTTCCAATATGCCCTTGACCAGGACTTAAGCAGATAAAACCCTCTCATTTCTGGCAATGGGTATCAGGGAAACTTGTAAAGTTAGGAAGAAATTGAAAGGAGATACTGTTGAATGGGTGTTGGAGCCATGGAATTTAGACACAAACCATGATGGACATAGGTAAATGACAGTAGCCAAAATGGCAATTGTCGCACCAAACTAACGTCACTCTTATTGGATTTACTCCAAGGACTAACTGATGGGAAAATAAGGCTGATTTGCAGGATAGAAAAGGAAATATTTGGAGATGAGAAATATGTGTGGTTCAATATTACTGCAGGGTTATCTTTCTAGAAGAGATGAATTTGATTTTTCTTTTTCATTCAAAATTAACTTAAATAATGCATAATTTGCATGACTTCCTAGAGAGAGGAGTCTCAACTGGCCTGTAAGCAAAAGCTGATTAGATCATGTGATTACTTCTTACCACAGGATTCATCTACAAAGCCCTTCTTGGGGCATACTAATAGGACAAGAACATTAACAGTTACTCAAAAGCAATTCTGAGTGCTCAGCTATCTGTGTCTTCGTGGAACGGCAAAAGGAACATGGAGTTTGTGTGCTCTATAGCCAGAGGCAAATAAGGAAGCAAAGGCAGGCAGGAACATTTCTTATTAAAACAAAATATACTCATCCATAAACCACACTCAGAGAAGTCCGTGTCACATATTTCTTAGAAAATGGCTTATGAAATAGCTGGATTATACATAAAAACTAAAGTAGAGGGAGACCTTCAAGATGGCTGAGGAGTAAGATACAGAGATCAACTTCCTCCCCACAAATACATCAAAAATACATCTACATGTGTGATAACTCCTACAGAGCACCTACTGAATGCTGGCAGAAGACCTCAGATTTCCCAAAAGGCAAGAAAATCCCCACGTACCTGGGTAGGGCAAAAGAAAAAACAGAGACAAAAGAATAGGGACAGGACCTGCACCAGTGAGAGGGAGCTGTGAAGGAGGAAAGGTTTCCACACACTAGAAGCCCCTTCACTGGTAGGGATGGGGTCTGGAGGGGGGCGGTGGGGAAGCTTCAGAGCCATGGAGGGGAGCACAGCAACAGGGAGGCAGAAGGCAAAGCAGAGAGATTCCTCACAGAGGATTGGTGCTGACCAGCACTCACCAGCCTGAGACGTTTGTCTGCTCATCCACTGCGGTGGGTGGGGGCTGGGAGTTGAAGCTTGGACTTCAGAGGTCAGACCCCAGGGAGAGGACTGGGGTCGGCTGTGTGGAAACAGCCTGAAGAGCACTAGCACCCCACAGCTAGCCAGGAGGGAGTGAGGGAAAAAGTCTGGACCTGCCAAAGAGGCAAGAGACCATTGTTTCGAGGTGTGGGAAGAGAGGGATTCCTGCTCCGTGTGCCAACAGGAGGCAAAGTACTGCCTAAGTGAGCTCCAGAGACAGGCATGAGCCACGGCTATCAGCTCGGACTACAGAGACGGGCATGAACCGCTAACATTGCCGTCACTGCTATCAAGAATCTTGTGTGCAATCACAGGTCAGTATCCATACGCCCCTAGGATCCTGTGCAGCATGCCACTACCAGGGTCTCGAGACACAGGGACGACTTCCCTGGGAGAACACATGGCACACCTCAGGCTGTTGCAATGTCACGATAGTCTCTGCTGCTGCAGGCTCACCCCTCATTCCAAATATGACTACCGTACCTCTCCTTCTCCGCAGCCTGAGTGAGCAAGAGAGCCCTAATCAGCCACTGCTTTAACCCCCTCCTGTCTGGGAAGGAAACAGACACCTGAAGGAGGCCTACATGCAGAGGTGGGGCAAGAACCAAAGGTGAAAACCGGGAGCTGTGTGAACAAAGAAGAGAAAGGGAAATTTCTCTGTGCAGCTTCAGGAGGAGTGGATTAAATCTCCACAATCAACCTGACGAACCCTGCATCTATGGAATACCGGAATAGACAAGGAATGATCCCAAAATTGAGGTGGTGGACTTTGGGAGCAAATGTAGACTTGGGGTTTGCTGCTGCAATGGATTAGTTTCTGATTTTAATGTTTATCTTAGTTTAGTTTTTAGTGCTTGTTATCATTGGTGGATTTGTTTATTGGTTTGGTTTCTATCTTCTTTTTTTAAATTTTTTTAAGTTTTTTTTAATATTTTTAATTCTTTTTTCCTTTTTTCTTTCTTTGTGAGTGAGTATGTGTATGTTTCTTTGTGTGATTTTGGTGTTTTAGGTTTACTTTCACCATTTGTCCTAGGGTTCTGACTGTTCATTTTTGTTGTTGTTGTTTATTTGTTTGTTTTCTTTTTATGAGTGTGTGTGTGTATGTTTCTTTGTGTGATTTTGCCTGTTGGGTTTTGCTTTATTCATTTGGTTTGGGGTTCTGTTTCTTTTTGTTTTCTTTTGTTTTCTTTTTTTTCCTACCATTTCTTCTGAACCATGTGGCTGACAGGGTCTTGGTGCTCTGGCAGGGTGTCAAGCCTGAGCCTCTGAGGTAGAACTGATTCCAAGAGAGTGAACCACCAGAGACCTCCTGGTCCCATGTAATATCAATTGGTAAAAGCTCTCACTGAGATGTCCAACTCAATGCTAAGATCCAGCTCCACCAAATGGCAAGCAAGCTCCGGTGCTGGACGCTCATTGCCAAATAACTATCAAGAGAGGAACACAACTGCAACCATAAGCAGAGAGGTTGCCTAAAGTCATAGTAAGTTCTCAGACACCCCAAAACACACCAACAGACATGACCCTGCCCACCAGAAAGACAAGATCCAGTCCCACCCACCAGAACACAGGCACCAATCCCCTCCACTAGGAAGCCTACACAAGCCACTGAACCAACCTCAACCACTGGGGGCAGACACCAAAAACAATGGGAACTATGAACCTGCAGCCTGCAAAAAGGAGAACCCAAGCACAACAAGTTAAACAAAGTGGGAAGACAGAGAAATATTCAGCAGATGAAGGAGCAAGGTAAAAACCCACAAGACCAAAGAAATGAAGAGGAAAGAGTTAGTCTACCTAAAAAAGAATTCAGAGTAATGATAGTAAAGCTGACCCAAAATCTTGGAATTAGAATGGAGAGAATACAAGAAACGTTGAACAAGGACATAGAGGAACTAAAGAGCAAACAAACAATGAAGAACAACACAATAAATGAAATTAAAAATTTTCTAGAAGAGGTACACCTTACACTGCTTCACCACTCCAGACCCTCTCCCACGCTCTCTGACTGCCAGCAAACATTCTGGCAGTGCCATGCTCCAGTGCCATCCATTTTCAGGGCTAATTGATTCAGCAGAATCTCCAGAATGACCATGATCATGCCAATACCTTTATTTCAGCCCAGTGAAACCATTTCAGAGCTCTGACCTTCAGGACGCCATGTGGCTGATGGGGTCTTTGTGCTCCGGCCTGGTGTCAAGCCTGAGCCTCTGAGTTGGGAGAGCTGAGGTAAGGACATTGGACCACCAGAGACCTTCTTGCCCCACATGATATCAAACAGTGAGAGCTCTCCCAGAGATCTCCATATCAATGTTATGACCCAGCTTCATCCAACAGCCAGCAAACTCCAGTGCTGGCCGTCCAATGACAAACAAATAGCAAGACAGCAACACACACACACCCATCAGAAGAGAGGCTCCTTAAAATCATACTAAGTTCACAGACACCCCAAACCACACCACTAGACATGACACTGCCCACCAGAAAGACAAGATCCAGCTGACCCACCAGAACACAGACACCAGTCCCTTCCACAAGGAAGACTACACAAGCAATTGAACCGACCTCATCCACTGGGGGCAGAAAACAAAAGCAGTGGGAACTACAAACCTGCAGCCTGCACAAAGAGACTGCAAACACAGTAAGATAAACAAAATGGGAAGTCAAAGAAATATGCATCAGATAAAGAAACAAGGTAAAAAGCCATGAGACCAAACAAATGAAGAGGAAATAGGCAGTCTACCTAAAAAAGAATCCAGAGTAATGATAGTAAAGATGATCCAAAATCTTGGAAATAGAATGGAGAAAATACAAGAAAAGTTTAATAAGGATCTAGAAGAACTAAAGAGTAAACAAGCAATGATAACCAACACAAGGAAGGAAATTAAAAATTCTCTAGAAGGAATCAATAGCAGAATAGCTGAGGCAGAAGAACGGATAAGTGAACTGGAAGATAAAATAGTGTAAATAATTGCTGCAGGTCAGGATAAAAGAAAAAGAATGAAAAGAATTGAGACCAGCCTCAGAGAACTCTGGGGAAACATTAAACACACCAACATTCAAATGATAGGGATCCAAGAAGAAGAAAAGAAAAAGAAAGGGGCTGAGAAAATATTTGAAAAGATTATAGTTGCAAAGTTCCCTAACATGGGAGAGGAATAGTCAACAAAGTCAGGAAGTGCAGAGAGTCCCATACAGGATAAATCCAAGGAGAAACAGGTGAAGACACATATTAATAAAACAATCAAAAATTAAATACAAATAAAAAATATTAATTGTATCATGGGAAAAGCAACACATAACACACAACGGAATCCCCATAAGGTTAACAGCTGATCTTTCCACAGAAACTCTGCAAGCCAGAAGGGAGTGGCAGGACATATTTAAAGTGATGAAAGGGAAAAGTCTACAACCAAGATTACTCTACCCAAAAAGGATCTCATTCAGTTTTGACAGAGAAATTAAAATCTTTACAGACAACCAAAAGCTAAGAGAATTCAGCACTACACAACCAGCTTTACAACAAATTCTAAAGGAAATTTTCTAGACAGGAAACACAACTGAAGGAAAAGACCTACAATAACAAACACAAAACAATTAAGAAAATGGTAATAGGAACATACATATTGATAATTACCTTAAATGTAAATGCATTAAATGCTCCAACTAAAAGACACAGACTGGCTGAATGGATACAAAAACAAGACATATATATATATATATATATATATATATATATATATGCTGTCTACAAGAGACCCACTTCAGACCTAGGGACACATATAGACTGAAAGTGATGAATGGAAAAAGATATTCCATGCAAATGAAACCAAAAAGCTGGAGTTGCCATTCTCATATCAGATAACATAGACATTAAAATAAAGAGTATTACAAGAAACAAAGAAGAACACTATATAATGACCAAGGGATCAATCCAGGAAGAAGATATAACAATTGTAAATGTTTATGCACCCCACATAGGAGCACCTCAATACATAAGACAAACTAACAGCCATAAAATGGGAAATTGACAGTAACACAATATTAGTAGGGGACTTTAACACCCCACTTTCACCAATGGACAGATCATCCAAATTGAAAATAAATAAGGAAACACAAGCTTTAAATGATACATTAAACAAGATGGATTAATTGATATTTATAGGACATTTCATCAAAAAAAAAAAAAACAAAACAAAACAGAAAACACTTTCCTCTCAAATGATCATGGAACATTCTCCAGAATAGATCATATCTTGGGTCCCAATCAAACCCTGGTAAATTTAAGAAAATTGGAATTGTATCAAGTATCTTTTCCAACCACAACACTATGAGACTAGATATCAATTAGAGGAAAAAAATCTGTAAAAAATACAAACACATTGAGGCTAAACAATAAATTACTTAATAACCAAGAGATAACTGAAGAAATCAAAGAGGAAATTAAAAAAATACCAAATACAAAAGAAAATGAAAACAATAGGACCCAAAACCTGTGGGATGCAGCAAAAGCAGTTTAAAGAGGGAATTTTATAGCAATACAGTCCTACCTCAAGAAACAAGAAACATCTCAAATAAACCTTACCTTACACCTATAGCAATTAGAGAAAGAAGAACAAAGAAAACCCCAATGTTAGCAGAAGGAAAGAAATCATAAAGAACAGATCAAATATAAATGAAAAAGAAATGAAGGAAAGATCACAAAGATCAATAAAACCAAAAGCTGGTTCTTTGAGAAGATAAAACAAAATTAATAAACCATTAACCAGATTCATCAAGAAAAAAAGGGAGATGACTCAAATAAATAGAATTAGGAATGAAAAAGAAGTAGTCACTGTCACTGCAGAAATACAAAGGATCATGAGAGATTACTACAAGCAACTATATGCCAATAAATTGGAAAACCTGGAAGATATGGACACATTCTTAGAAAAGTACCACCATCCAAGACTGAACCAGGAAGAAAGAGAAAATATAAACAGACCAATCACAAGCACTGAAATTGAGACTGAGATTAAAAATCTTCCAAGAAATAAAAGCCCAGGACCAGATGGCTTCACAGGCGATTTCTATCAAACATTTAGAGAAGAGCTAGCACCTATCCTCTCAAACTCTTCCAAAATATAGCAGAGGGAGAAATACTCCCAAACTCTTTCTATGAGACCACCATTATCCTGATACCAAAAGCAGACAAAGATGTCACAAAGAAAGAAAATTACAGGCCAATATCACTGATGAACATAGATGCAAAAATCCTCAACAAAATACTAGTAAACAGAATCCAACAGCACATTAAAAGGATCATACACCATGATCAAGTGAAGTTTATCCCAGGAATGCAAGGATTCTTCAATATACTCAAATCAATCAGTGTAATACACCATATTAACAGTTTGAAGGATAAAATCATATGATTGTCTCAATAGATGCAAATAGTTGCAGAAAAAACCCATTTATGGTAAAAACCCTCCAGAAAGTAGGCATAGAGGGTACTTACCTCAACAAAATAAAGACCATATACAACAAACCAACAGCCAACATTGTTCTCAACTGTGTAAAACTGAAACCATTTCCACTAAGATCAGGAACAAGACAAGGATGCCCACTCTCACCACTATTATTCAACATAGTTTTGGAAGTTTTAGCCACAGCAATCAGAGAAGAAAAAGAAATAAAAGTAATCCATATCAGAAAAGAATAATTAAAGCTTTCATTGTTTGCAGATGACTATACATAGAGAATCCTAAAAATGCCACTAGAAAACTACTAGAGCTAATCAATGAATTTGGTAAAGTTGCAGGATACAAAATTAATTCACAGAAAACTCTTGCATTCTTATGCACTAATGATGAAAAATCTGAAAGAGAAAGTAAGGAAATACTCCCATTTACCATTGCAACAAAAAAATATCTAGGAATAAACCTACCTAAGAGGAGACAAAAGACCTGTATGCAGAAAACTATAAGACACTGTTGAAAGGAATTAAAGATGACACAAACAGATGAAGAGATATACCATGTTCTTGGAGTGTAAGAATCAACATTGTGAAAATGACTATACTACCCAAAGCAATCCTCAGATTCAATGCAAGCTCTATCAAAGTACCAATGGCATTTTTCACAGAACTAGAACAAAAAATTCACAATGTGTATGGAAACACAAAGACCCTGAATAGCCAAAGCAATCTTGAGAAAGAAAAACGGAGCTGAAGGAATCAGACACCTTGACTTCAGACTATACTACAAAGCTATGGTAATCAAGACAGTATGGTACTGGCATAAAAACAGAAATATAGATCAATGGAACAGGATAGAAAGACCAGAGATAAACCCACCCACATATGGTCACCTTAGCTTTGATAAAGGAAGCAAGAATATACAATGGAGACATGACAGCCTTTTCAGTGAGTGATGCATGGAAAACTGGACAGCTTCATGTAAAGAATGAAATTAGAACACTTCCTAACACCACACAAAAAAGTAAACTGAAAATTGATTAAAGGCCTAAATGAAAAGCCAGACACTGTAAAACTTTTAGAGGAAAACATAGGGAGAACACTGTATGACATAAATCACAGCAAGATCCTTTTTGACCCACCTCCTAGAGAAATGGAAATAACAAAAATAAACAAATGGGAACTAATGAAACTTAAAATCTTTTTCACAGCAAAGGAAACCAAAAACAAGGTGAAAAGACAACCCTCCTAATGGGAGAAAATATTTTCCAACCTAGCAACTGACAAAGGATTAATCTCCAAAATATACAAGCAGCTCATTCAGCTCAATATCAAAAAACCAAACAACCTAATCCAAAAAATGGCAGAATACCTAAATAGACATTTCTCCAAAGAAGTCATACAGATGTCCAACAAACACATGAAAGGATGCTCAACATCACTAATCATTAGAAAAATGTCAATCCAAACCACCATGAGGTTATCACCTCACACCGGTCAGATGGCCATCATCAAAATATCTAAAACAATAAATGCTGGAGAGGGTGTGGAGAAAAGCAAACCCTATTGCATTGTTAGTTGGGATGTAAACTGATACACCCAATATGGAGAACAATATGGAGGTTCCTTAAAAAACTAATAATAGAACTACCATATGACCCCGCAATCCCACTACTGGGCATATACCCTGAGAAATCCATAATTCAAAGAGACATGTACCACAATGTTCATTGCAAGACTATTTACAATAGCCCGGACATGGAAGCAACGTACGTGTACATCGACAGATAAATGGATAAAAAAGATGTGGCACATATATAAAATGGAATATTACTCAACCATTAAAAGAAATGAAATTGAGTTATTTGTAGTGAGGTGGATGGACCTAAAGTCTGTCATACAGAGTGAAGTAAGTCAGAAAGAAGAAAACAAATACCATATGCTAACACATATATATTGAATCTAAAAAACAACAACAACAACAACAATGGTTCTGAAGAACCTAGGGGCAGGACAGGAATAAAGATGCAGATGTAGGGAATGGACTTGAGGACATGGGGAGGGAGAAGATTAAGCTGGGATGAAGTGAGAGAGTAACATTGATATATGTACACTGTCAAATGTAAAATAGATAGCTAGTTGTAAGCAGCTGCATCCCACAGGGAGATCAGCATGGTGCTTTGTGACCACCCAGAGGAGTGGGATATTGAGGGTGAGAGGGAGATACAAGAGGGAGGGCATATGAGGATATATGTATACATATAGCTGAATCACTTTGTGGTACAGCAGAAACTAACACAACATTGTAAAGCAATTATACTGCAATAAACATGTTAATAAAAGAAAAAAATAACTAAGAAAAAAAATAAATCTAGAGCAGAAACCCCTTCTCCTTTTTTAAAATAACATTGTAGAAACTGGATCAGTTGTTTCATAATTATTTTGTTTGTTGTGTTTACTTGCTTTTTATTTGAGTCTCAACTGTCAGCTCTAGGAGAGCACTGGCTTTGTCTGTCTTGCTCCTTGATGAGTCCACAGTACCTGGACTATAGCTGATAATAAATATTTCTTAAACAAGTTAAAAAAAAAAACTAATGTAGATAGAAAAGACTGGATACTGAACACTTGTAAATAAATTTTAAAGCCTAAATTAGGAAGATATAATACAAGACAAATTTGTATATGGGAGACATTGGGAAATAATCTAGGAATATTGACATTAAAAATACAGGATGACCAAAATGAAGCAATGCAGTTAATTGGAAAGTTTTCTTTAATTCCTTAAGCTGGATGTGAAATTTGTGGGTATGTTGCTCAAAGAACTGCCCCAGTACAAATGATAAAATGATAGTTTCTTCTTTTTCCATTATTATTCTTATTTCACTCTTTGGCTGATGACATGACAATGTATTTATGTTAAGTCATTAAGAACCAATAATGTCAACTGGAATTCTTTTATCTATTCTTAGGATGACCCACCATAGGAATATAGAAAAATCATTATATTCAGAGTTGGAAATCATGGGCTCCAGTCTTGATCACGTTTCCAATTTTCATGGCCCTTGAAATCAAAAATTTGTATTGATATAAGACTCCACAATCTCAGTTTCCTTACCATTAGAATGGTAGGAAAATATGCCTATTTTAGAGTTATAAGAAAGAAAAAATGTCATGACATATATGAAAAAGTTACGAAGAATGTTCTAAATTTAAAGCGTAGATGTTAAAATTTCTATTTTTTTGTTCACAACCTTCTAAATTCTTGTTCTGGGCTGCTAGGATCTGACTGTTTAAGCTACAACTCTCACTTTATTATGTTATGTAAATCAGCTCCAGCTTCATCTGGTTCCTTTTCAATGTTAGGTTCTGTCATCTTCATCCTATTTTCCCTCATGAAAGGAAAGTGGCTGTCACAGCACCAGGAATTATATACAGACATGATAGTATAAGTTAGAGTAAGAGAAACATTCTCTCCTTGGATACCTCTTGTGTGCTACTGATCAGTGCAGAAACCTTTCAAATAATCCCCCATAAAACTTATCCTCAAATAATCCCCCATAAAACTTATCCTCACATCCCATTGGTCCAAATTTTATCATATCTCCAGGCTTTAAACAATCACTGGTAAGATGAACTTGACGTTCACCTAACCTGAAGCATAAAGCTTCTCTATGAAGAAACAATGCAAGAAGAAAACCAGGGTTTTGTTGAGATGGAGAAGAGTGGGTCTGTTTGGTCGACAACAATCAATGTCTACCCACAAACATTATTCATAATTTGGTAGCATTAATTACCTACTTTCATGAAAATAGAGGAACTCACATACATACAATTAAAAGTCTGGTTTAATATATACTTTTTTCCTAAATCTTATTGTGGCAAAATATTTCCTTCGTTCAATAATTATTGATATTTTCTGAAACTGTCAGAACCAGACAAATCCATGGGAATCATAATAAGAGGTTAAAGTTTTAGAGAATTAAACAAATATCTAGTTCTAAATAAACATATTATGCATTATTCAAAATCAAAATATAATGTGCCTGCAACCACTGACAATAACATTTTACAATATCTATGTGTGCAGAGAATCACCTTCCACAGAAATGTCTAAAGGCAGATGATTTTGTGTGTTAATGTGGGTGTTCTTTTTACCATTGCTTTAAATTAACTTGGTTTTCATTTTCTTTCTATAGTTAACAGAGAAAAACAGACTAATTCTAAATATTTTACAATTTTGTGAGGAATAACCGATGGAAATGTGGAATAAATGTTCTCTATTTATGATATTTGATGGTGATGTCTTGGAATCCTAGTAGATTAACATTCTAATAATTCTAGTTGGGCTAATCCATATTAACAGTTTCTGATATCATTTTTCTGTTTTTGGAATCTCCACAAATGAGTAAAAACTGGTTCTCATGGTAAAAGGAAATAAAAGTAAGCTTTTTAATAAGATATTACTTCAACAGTTATGAATATTTGATGTTATATTTATTAACATTGAATCACATAATGCCTCTATGGACTGTTAATTCATGCCTAGGGTATAATGTTGTAAGCTTTAACTATTGTTTTCTTTAGAAAAAAAGACATTTAAAAGTTTTTAAGTGTCTCATCTATAGTTCATGGAAATTTAATAAGCTACATTTTGTTTCCATGACCTCAGGCTAAAATTAGAAGAGACAGGAAAAGCTTCAAAGCAATTCAGAATTCTAAAAAAGAATGCTACCTTGACATAAAAATTCCATTTCCTTTTCTAATTCTCAGCCATTCATGCATCATTGCAATCCTATATAACTCAACTTTCCTGAAGTGCTATTGGGTAGCAATGCACAGTAAAAACCATTGTGTTTGGAATCAAATCTCCTGAAGGCATACTTATCATAGAAAAATACTTTGGTTTTTTAATAAAACAACTCTTTCTTAGCCGTGTGAACACAGTATTTTTACAATGGAACTTAGCTGCTTTCTGGGAAATGTTTTAGAATATTGAACTAAATTCACTTATGACATCAGCTGCTCCTTGACAGTAATGAATGGTCTCTCAAGTGCCAAAAAATTGTAGATATATAAGAAACTTGTATGTTTGTCCTAACACATTGAAAACAAAAAATATAACTGAAAAACTTGACCAAGTAATTGCAACAAAATAAATTAAATCTGCTTATTATTATAGCAATGTCTAATACAGTTTATCATAATCTCTTGAACATTACATTTGGTACATCGATTGGGTAGGTACATCTACAGGTTCATTAGTATCCATGGTATTCAGATATATTCACATTGGTATGAGGTATAGGGAGCATGGGCAGAGGTAATAATTTCCCTTAGTTTGTTTTAACCTAATTAGAAACATAAGACAAATTTTTATGAAAGACACTGTATCTTCATTTTGTCATGCAATCCCATGGGATAGTTATTCCCATTTTACAGTAAACAGCTCTGAGTCTTAGAGAGATTAAATAAGTAAAGAGATAAATGGAAGAACATTTCAAATCAGGCAGGGGGGATCAGAGTATGCCAAATGCTCTACTTAGGATATAAACAGGTATTAAAGCGACCCTAGGGACATCACATGCTCAGCACCACTACCTACAATGAGAAAGATGGGGAGGGGACATTCCACATACAAAGGAGATGCTATCTTCCTCATTTTGCTCTATATGTGGTTTTCTTTAATACTACTGGCCAGAGTGAGCATCGTATCTAGCACCCTGGATGTGGAGCATCCAAATCTCAGGAAGGCTGTGACAGTCTCAGTGGAAAGGTTCAAGAAACAGAGTCTCAAGCTAAGCTAGAGCTTGGGTCACTGAACTGAGCAATGTCAGGCCAAGAGGGAGAAAACAAAACACCAAAATTAGAAGACAAAATCATAGGTATGACTTAGAGGAGGTGAGACACAAAAACTGAGGCAGAGGAGAAATAAATGAGAGTTCAAAAGAAAAACTCGAAGGATTCAACATATATAGTGGTACAAAATGACATCAATTTAGAAATGATTAATTTTGCTACAAGATTCTGGAATCTTTTACTTGCAGTCCATTATACTTCCACTTGGCAAGCAATGGCATAGAAACTGCTCAATTCTTACCTGTGAACCACTGGCTAAAGAGTTGATAGACTCTATTTGTTTTATAGATTTACATTTAAGAAAATAAAATAATATATTTTCAGACAATTTACTCAACATTAAGAGAGAGAAAAATGCACAAAAAACCCATAAGGTGTTTCTAAAGTTTCAAAGTGGAGTACCTGAATTAAAATATTTAACTCTAAAAATATCAGGTGTAAAAATTTTGGTCCTTCCACTGACTTACCTCTATTTCCTTTCCCCCTGACAAGTGGCATTTATCTGTCAACTCACCTTCTTGCCCTCAAATAGATAGTCTGCACTCACATACGTGCAGGAGATTCTGTGAAAAAACTTGACTGATTAAAAATCCTAGACTGCTTCATCCAGTTTTCTTTTTTAGTTCTCTTCATGATCTAGATAGCTATACTTTGTTTCCTGTTGGCAATCATTGATAATAATCTGTTTTTTCAGGGCAGGATCATCTCCAGACTATCTGGATTATATATTGTCTTAATATCTGCTTGATGTCCATCTATATTATAATATAACATCTAAAGTTGCTAAAGTAACCATAATATTCTTACTCTGCAAATTGGATCACTCCCTCATTCACTGGGCCACTTTCCTGACTTGGTTCATACACCTTATTGTTACTCTGCTTTTTGTTTTGTAGGAAGCCTGACTCCTCAACAGGATTGAATGTCTCTGAGCAATAAAACAATAAATAAATAAAATAAAGTGTTTATTCTTCCTAGAACAGTGTACCCTGCTCAAGTATGTGTCAGGGATATATTTTGCTATATTATTGCATATTTCAATCATTATATTTTATGCTGATTAACTGAATTCCAGATCTTATTTCCTGCAGATTTTTCCTTAACATCTAAATATCAAAATTACATATGTAAATTACTCTTTCTAGTAGCTGCATACTTGGAGTGTAGATATAAAAGAATGACTCATATTCCTTGTGAAATTGTCCGTTTATAAAAATATAATTATCCCTTTTGCTTAGTAATGCTGTTTGCCATAAATTCTATTTTGTCTGCTATTAATATTGTGACATCAATTACATTCTAATATTTGTGTTATTAACTAAAGTCAATACTTCATTCAGATTTCCTTATTTTTAATGTCCTTTTTCTGTCCCAGGATCTTATCCAGGATACACTTTACATTTATTCTCTTTTCTCCCTACTCTTCTCTCGGCCATGTCAATTTCTCACATTTTTCTTGTTTTGAAGACCTTGAGAGTTTTGAGGAGTCTTGGTCAGATATTTTGTAGAACGTCATTCCATTGAGATTTTTCTGTTGTTTTTCTTATGATTACCCTGAGGAAGACTACAGAGGTGAAGCGTCATTATTATTATATCATAACAAGACATATTAACATGACATCACTGTTCATACTGTCCTTAACCACATGGCTGAGGTAGTATTTGTTGGATTTCTCCACTGTAAAGTTGCCCTCTCCTTTCAACACTATGCTCTTTGGAAGAAAGTCAATATGTGAGGCTCATGCTTATGAAGTGGAGAATTACACTGCACTTTCTTGAGGATAGATGATGTACATAAATTATTTGGAATTTTTCTGCATGAGAGATTTGTGCCTGACTGCCTGCCTGCATCCCTTCCATCCTCCCTTCATTCCTCCCTTCCTCCCTTCCTTCCTTCTTCCCTTCCTTCCTTCCTTCCTTCCTTCCTTCCTTCCACCTTTCTCATTTATTTGTGTCAGTATGAACTAATGGATATTTATACTTTGGGTGATAATACAGTACTACTTTTTGTCACTGCTCAAGTTGTTCTGGCTTGAACCATTGGGAGCTCTTCTATTTGGGTCATGTTTTCCTTTGACATTCTTCCACCAATGCACAGTGCTCTAGGATCACCTTGTATATTTTTTGCCCTGGTCCTAAAATTTGCTTTTATTCCAAGGATCCCTGATTCAGTTTGTTTGAGCATCAAGATCTGAGTTCTATATCTATTCCACTAACTTAATTTTAGTTAATATTTGTATAGTATATATTTATATACATCAACTGAAAACATTCCTCTCACAATATTTTAAGTGTGTCTCACCATAAAATCAGTTTTACAAACTTTAACTTAATTTTCTGTTTTGTAAATCTGAATTTATTTTGATTGCTAATAAGTGTTATTTCAAAAATTATGCTCTGTATCTCACAATTAGCAAGTTTATTTTTGCTTCTGCTTTCATTCTCTTTGGCTGTTTTCTGTTGGATTTACTTAGTTTTCTCTAGGTCTTCCTCTTTTCTCTTTCTGATTTGGAAATTAAATATGCTACTTTGTTTTTTGTTTGTTTGATAACTCTTAAAATTTCCACATAAATATTTGACTTCAAAATTCCCTAATTTAAATAATATCTTCATTTTTACCCCTTATATTTGTATTACAGTTTCATCTTCTTTTTTGTTTTTTCACTGCCTCTCAAATTTATTTTTTTCATCAATGGTTACCGAGATTTAATTTTATATTTACCAATTTCTATATTCACTATTTTGTCATCCTATTATTTCTTTCTAGCCTTGCTTCTCTACTTACTGAATTCCCTGTGATCCTTCTTTTGACATTGGTGGATGGATATTAGTTCTTACTATTATTAACCAACTCAGCCTGCTTAAGATTTTCTCTAGATTTAATATTTCTGGTGTTTCCTGGTTTAGCTGATCTTCATGCTTTAGTCTCTAACATGACCCACAACATCTTAGGGTAAAATACTTCAATTTGTTGGTTCTAGGGTTTTTCTTGCCATAATAATCTTTACTGCTAGCAGTTTCACCACCAAATTTACTGGTAGTAAGGCAATTATAACTGGTTGACATTTTGATTTGACAGTTTGGTTTCAACTGGTTGACAATGTGGCTCCATTTCTCCATTGACACGATACTCTCATTTTTATACTTATATAAATCTTAGGCCTCATAATGGTCTGTACAGTGACAAGTGGAAGTGGTGGTCTTAAAATAGTGAATGATAACAACTATGTGTATCGACTTGTTAGAAAATACTGGGATAAGAAAACTTACTGGATTTGTGAAGTAAGAGAGTGTAAAGCCAGATTGCATACTTATTTTATTAAATTTTTGTTATTTTACCTTTTATGGTAAAATTGTCTTATAGCCTATCTATTGTGTGATGAAACTTCTTGAGGCAAATAAGTTGACAACAAAAACACCAGACATGCAACTTGACACAATGAAACTGTATTTTCTTTGGAAATCAACACAGCTCTCCATAATGGTTGATAAACAAATGATGCAGATTTAATGTGTTAAAATCTATTTGTTATATCATGAAAAAATAGAATGTTTTTTCACTCTATTTCATGTCTTTATGAACAGACTTTTGAGGGCTGTTTTTTGTACACTTATATTTGTTTGTGCTCAGTATAGATGATGTTGGTGTTATAAAACAACTTGAATGCGAAGAGTTTATTTCCTTTAAGCTGTTCAGGAGCAGCTTCAGTATCTCCAGTTCTGTCCTGGGAGGAACAACCTGGGTGCACAGATTAAAGACATTCTATTTTGTTGATATATATTGGTCACTAATATAAACTTAAAAAGTTATTTTTGCTACCTAAACTTTCAGATATTGACTGGAACTTGTAATTTCATAAGAACATGGATAGAAAAAATGAAATTTAAAAGTTCTGTCAGTGTTTTTATTAAAAAATAACAACCTCAGAGTTTTATACCTTAGGTGTAAAATTTATAGTTAGATCAATCATTGCCCCAGGGCTCAGTTCAGGGGTGAATTTAATTTTCTGGGACATATTTTAAGCAAAATTTTAAGTTATAGTAACACTTGGGATATACATTTTCCAGTTTCCAATGTTTAGATTAATAACGGAGACATTATAACTTTCCATTTTAGAAAATTAAGGACCATATTCCTGCCACTTTCTGATAAAATTCTTTTAAAGGTAATAGCACTTTTGCTTATACTGCAAATTGCAAATGAAAGTGCTCAAACTGTTGATGAATCTGTATTCTTATAACTTCTTACCACTTTGCAGCAATTATCCAAAGAAGTTGAATTAATGCAACTGTCAGAAGAAAAATAAAAGAAAAAATATACAACTTATCTATCCTTGTTACTCAACATAAATTCACTGAATATTAGAATTAAAAGAGACTTCAGAGATAATCCTGCTCAGTTCCATAATTATCAGATGCAGACTCTGAAACTCCAGTAAGTATAGAAATATCTGTGACAGAGGGACCAACTGGTTGGGAATTATTTCCAGTTCCTCACTCCTAGTTTTCTGTCTATGTTATCTTCTAGTGTTCAAACAGTACTTTCTGAACTCTATTCATTTGCATTTTCCTTGTTACTAATCACATTGAGATTTTGAGAATTTTTTCCAGTACTCATTCACAATTCACATGTGTCCTTTTGAAAATATCTGTTAAAATATAAAGCTAATTTTTGTTGGGCTGTTCTATTACTAAATTTGAAATGTAATTTTAAAATATGATCTAAAAGTCTAACTTAGCTTTTTTTGGTTACTAAAAGTCAGTTGTCTCTTTATATTTCCTTAGCTGCATCTAATATCCTTTTTCTGTCCCAGAATTCCATCCAAGATATCGTATTACATTTAGTTTTCATGTTTCTTTAGGCTACTCTTGGTTGTGGCAGTTTTTCTGACTTTCTCGTTTTCTCATGACCTTGACAGTTTTGAGGAGTCAAATATTTTACAGGATGGTCCAATATTAGAATTTTTCTGATTTTTTCTCATGACAAGACTGGGTTTGTAGATCACTTGGAGGAAGACCATGGAGGTAAAGTGCCATTTTCATCACATCATTTCAATTGTATGTACAATCAACATGATTTTTGGCTATTGATGTTGACCTTGATCACCTGTCTATGTTAGTATTTGTCAGTCATCTCACTGCATTCACATTCTCCTTTTCCATTGTTTCCATACTGTATACTTTGCAGGAAAGTCAAAATATGCAGCCAGCATCTAAGGTGTGCTCTTTGAAATTTTTCTGCATAGGAGACTTGTCTCTTCTCTATTAATCTATGTAGTAATTTATTTACGTTAATCTGGACACATGGATATTTATTTTATACTTTGGGTTATAATCCAATAATACTCTATTTTATTGCTCAAATAGTTTCAGCTTGGCATTGGGAGTTATTTCAATAGGCTTCTGCGCCACCGTGACATGCCCTCATCAACGTGTGTAGGGTTTTTCTGTTATTGCTGTTGTTTTCTGTTTTGTTTTGTTTTTGAGTATTTCCTTACTTTCTGGTTCTTCAAGATACTTCAGGCTCATCTTGTATATTTCCTGCCTTAGTTCTAGATTCAATCATTTCTCCAAGGAACCTAAGTTCTTTTAATTTAAGAGTGGCTTTAGAAACCAAGTTATGGGTGTGAGTCATATTTATTGAAGCTAGAGTATTTCTTCTTTAGCATCCCTCAGGTGATGGAGCAAAAAATATGTGTTTATATTAACTCGTGAACATATTTAGAAATATTTTATTATGTAACTATCTGTATCTATATTAAGCTAAACATTAGTTTACACTAATGTCTCTATTGCTAGTTAATTACCACATAGATCTTTCTTGTTTCCTCACCTTGTTTATCTGGTGGACTCCACCAGTAGAACTCTTGACTTTTACCATCTGACCTCCATCTGCTTCATTATGTCATTTCAGTATACATATATGGTAGTACCAGAATTGTTGAATCATACACTGATGAGAAAAAATTTTATCAACTACAGTACAGTATCTATGTGCAGTTCCTTTTGACTTTAGTTTTATAGACTTCACTCATTTCTAAAGACACTTTGGTCAGCATTTCTTTCCTCCATCCCCTTCTGTGAAGTTGTTTCATATATTTGTAAATCAGTTACATTTTCCTATGGTAGTCTTCATTCTTTTCTTGGATTCTCCCTGGCTCCTAAATGAATTTAAAAACTTTAATACATTTAGATTTACTCTTTGTGAAGATTCTTTATGGATTTTGACAAATATATTATATCTTGTATCCATCATTACAATCTCACATAGAATGATTTTACTGTGCAAATAATTCCCAGTGCTTCACCTTTTATCCCAGCCCTCTAAGCCCCCAGAAACCATTGGTCCTTTTCTTGTCTCTAGAATTTTATATTTTCTGGGATGTCCAGTAATAGGAATCATACAATATTTAGCTTTGACAGGCACCTTCTATCAATTATCACTGTGCATTTAAGGTTCTTCCATGTCTTTTTATGGCTTGACAGCTCATTTCTTTTTATCATTGAATAATATTCCATTCTATGGATGTGTATCAAAGCATATCTTGGTTACTTCCAGATGTGGTTATTATAAATAAAATTATAAATACTTGCATGTAAGTTTTTTTCATGAACATGGGTTGTCATGTTTACCTTTGTAATAAACTGCCACTTTTTATATCAAGTAGTTGTACCATTTTTAATTCCTACCAACAATAAATACAAGTTCCTGCTATTCTGCATCCTCACTATAATTTGGCATTGCCATTTGTAGTAATTCTAATAGGTGTTTTCTTTTCCCTCATTATTGTATTAATTTGCAAATCCTATGACAAATATAATGAGCATTATTTCATACATTTATTTGCATCTGTATATTTTTTATTGAAG
The DNA here is from genome assembly GCF_951394435.1 of Stenella coeruleoalba. Classification (NCBI taxonomy): domain Eukaryota; kingdom Metazoa; phylum Chordata; class Mammalia; order Artiodactyla; family Delphinidae; genus Stenella; species Stenella coeruleoalba. The sequence continues at coordinate 17,193,529 of NC_137159.1, read as the reverse complement.
TATTGTAGGTGTGCATTTTATGTTAATTTCAGGTGTACAGCATAGTGATCCAATAATCAAACACATTACAAAATGACATCACGACAAGGTCAGTAAACATCTACCACCATATAAAATAATTACAGTATTATTAGCTATATTCCTTATGTTGCATATTATGTTCCCACAACTTATTTATTTTATAACTAGGAGTTTGTATCTCTTAATCCCCCTTACTTATGACACCAAATTCCCATCCTCTACCACTGGGAACCACCAGGTTTCCCTGTATCAATGTCCTTTTCTGTTTTGCTTTGTTTGTTTTGTTTTTTAATTCCACACTTAAGTATCATCATACTGTATGTGTCTTTCTCTGTCTGAATTATTTACTTGACATAATATGCTTTATGTCCAACCATGTTGTCGTCAATGGCAGGATTTCATTATTTTTTATGGCTGAGTAATATTCTGCTGTGTGTGTGTATCAGATCTTATTTACCCATTCATATATTGATGAACACTTACGTTGTGTCCATATCTTGGCTATTGTAAATAATGCTGCAATAAACATAGGATTGCATATATCTTTTTGAATTACTGTTTTTGTTTTCTTCAGGTAAACACCCAGAAGTGGAATTGCTGGATGATATGACAGCTCTACTTTTAATATTTTGAGGAAGCTCTATAGTGTTTTTCATAGTGACTTTACCAATTTACATTACACCAATAGTGCACACAGGGATTCCCTTTTCTTTACATTATTTCCAACATGTGTTTTGATTTCTTATTGATGATAGCCATTCTGACTGATGTGAAGTGGTATATCATTTTGGTTTTGATTTGCATTTTGGTTTTGATTTGCATTTCCCTTTGATTTGAAGATACTTCCCTGAGGTGAAGTATCTTCTCAACTGTCTGGATATCTTCTTTGGAGATTCAGGTCCTCTGCTCATTTTTAAAATGGATTTGTTTTTGGTTTGTTTGTTTGCTTGTTTGTTTGTTTTTGATATTGAGTTGTGTCATTTCTTTACTATAATTTGGATATTAACCCTTATCATATATCATTTTCAAATACTTTCTCCCATTTAAAAGATTGCCTTTTTGTTTTATTGAGAGTTTCCTTTGCTGGGCAAAAACTTCTTAGTTTGACATAGTACCAGTTGTACATTTTTGCTTTGATTTCTCTTGCCTGAAGAGACAGATCAAAAAAAAAAAGAAAGAGAAATGTTGCTAAGACCAGTGTCAAAGAGCTTACTGCTTATGTTTTCTTCTAGTAATTGTAAGGTTTCAGGTCTTACATTTAAGTCTCACATAAAAGTCTTACATTTATTGGGCTTCCCTGGTGGCGCAGTGTCCCCCGATGCAGGGGACACAGATTCATGCCCCGGTCCGGGAAGATCCCACAAGCCATGGAGCGGCTGGGCCCGTGAGCCATGGCCGCTGAGCCTGCGTGTCCGGAGCCTGTGCTCTGCAATGGGAGAGGCCACAACAGTGAGAGGCCCACGTACCAAAAAAAAAAAAAGTCTTACATTTATTTTGTATATGGTGAAAAGTAGTCCAGTTTGATTCTTTTGTGTGTAGCTATCCAGTTTACACAACATGACTTATTAAAAAGGCTGTCTTTTCCCCAGTGCATATCCTCACCTTCTGTGTTGTAGACTAATTGACCATATAAACATGGGATTATTCCTGGAATTCCTTTTCTTTCCATTGATCTTTGTGTTTGTTTTTGTGTCAGTACCATACTGAGTTAATTACTATACCTTTGTAGTATGGACTAAAATTGGGGAACAAGATACCTCCAGCTTTGCTCTTCTTTCTCAAGATTGCTTTGGTTATTTCAGTTCTTTTGTGTTTCCCTATGAATTTCAGGACTATTTGTTCTAGTTCTGTGAAAAATGCCATGGGTATTTTGATAGCGATTGAATTGAATCTACAGATTGCCTTGGGTATTATAGACATTTTAACAATATTTACCTTCCAATCCATGAGCATGGTATTTCTTTTTTTTTCTGAGCATGGTATTTCTTTCAATTTATTTGTGTCATGTTCACTTTCTTTCCTTAGTGTCTTATAGTTTTTGGAATACAAGACTTTCACCTTGTTGGTTAAATTTATTCTTAGGCATTTTATTCATCTTTATGCAACTATTGGATTTTGGATCATCTTTACTATCATCACTCTGAATTCTTTTTCAGGTAGATTGTGTATTTCCTGTTCATTTGTTTGACCTGGTGGGTTTTTACTTTGCTCCTTCATCTGCTGTGTATTTCTCTGTCTTCTCATTTTGCACAACTTACTGTGTTTGAGGTCTCCTTTTCACAGGCTGCAAGTCTGTAATTCCTGTTTTTTTTTGGTGTCTATTCCCAGTGGGTAAGGAAGGTTCAGTAGGTTGTTTAGGCTTCCTGAGGGAGGAGACTGGTGCCTTTGTTTTGGTGCATAAGTTTGGATCTTGTCTTTCTGGTGGGCAGGACCTTGTCCGTTGGTGTGTTTTGGGGTGTCTGTGAACTTAGTATGATTTTAGGCAGCCTCTCTGCTAATGTGTGCGGTTGTGTTCCTGTCTTGCTAGTTGTTTGGCATGGAGTGTCCAGCACTGTAGCTTGCTGGTGGTTGAGTGGAACTGAGTCTTACCATTGAGATGGAGATGTCTGGGAGACCTTTCGCTGTTTGATATTATGTGGTGCTGGGACATCTCTAATCATCCAAATCCTGAACTCACCTCTCCCACCTAAAAGCCTCAGGCCTGACACCTGGATGGAGCACCAAGATCCTGTCAGCCACATGGCTCATAAAAAAATGTAGAAAAAAAGGAAGAAAAAATAAAATAAAGAATATTATTAAAATATAAAATAAAAATACATGTTATTATAAGTAAGAAAGTAAAAAAGTATTCCAAAAAAAGAAAGAAAGAAAAATGAGAGCAATCTAACCATTAAACAAATCCACCAATGATAACAAACACTAAAATCTTTACTAAAACTAAAACAAAAACAAATACAAAAATGGATAGAGAGAACCCTAGGACAAATGGTAAAAGCAAACTCATGGAGACAAAATCAGACAAAGAAGCATACACATACACACTGACAAAAAGTGATAAAGGAAAAAAATATATATATATATTTTAAAAGGGAAGAGAACAACCAAATCAATAAACAAATCTACCAATGATAATAAGCTCTAAATACTAAACTACAATAAACATAATATCAGAAACAAATTAGATGCAGAAAGCAAAGCCCAAGTCCACATTTGCTCCCAAAATCCACTGCCCCAATTTTGGGATGATTCTTAGTCTATTCAGGTATACCACAGATGCAGGCTACACCAAGCTGATTGTGGAGATTTAACCTGCTGCTTCTGAGGCTGCTGGGAGAAATTTCCCTTTCTCTTCTTTGTTTGCACAGCTCCTTGCTTTCAGCTTTGGATTTGGCCCTGCCTCTGCATGTCAGTCACCTGAGGGCGTCTGTTCAGACAGGATGGGCTTAAAGTAGCAGCCAATTAGGGGCCTGTGGCTCACTCATGCCCGTGGGATGGAGGGGTATGGAATGCGGGGCTAGCCTGCAGCGACAGAGTCTAGTGAGATGTTGCAACAGCCTGAGGTGCGCTGTGTGTTCTCCCAGGGATGTTGTCCCTGCAACAGCCGACACTGGCAGTGGCGGGCTGTACTGGCTCCCAGGAGGGGAGTTGTGGATAATGACCTCTGCTTGCATACAGGCTTCTTGGCTGCAGCAGCAGCCTTAGCGTTTCATGCCTGTCTCTGGGGTTCATGCTGATAGCTGTGGCTCATGCAGTCTCTGGAGTTCATTTAGGTGGTGTTCTGAATCCCCTCTCCTCCCGCACCCAGGAACAATGGTCTCTTGCCCTTAGGCAGTTCCAGGCTGTTTCCCAGACTACCTCCCATCTAGCTGTGGCACACTAGCCCCCTTCAGGCTGTGTTCATGCAGCCAACCCCAGTCCTCTCCCTGGGATCTGACCTCCAAAGCCGGAGTCTCAGCTCCCAGCCCCCACCCACGCCAGGCAGGTGAACAGACAAGCCTCTCAGACTGGGGAGTGCTGGTTGGCACAGATCCTCTGTGTGGGAATCTATCTGCTTTGCCCTCTGCACCCCTGCTGCTGCACCCTCCTAAGTGGCTCTGAAGTTTCCCCCCTCCCAACCCCTGTCTCCACCAGTGAAGGGGCTTCCTATTGTGTGGAAACTTTTTCTCCTTCACAGTTCCCTCCCTGAGGTGCAGGTCCCATCCCTATTCTTTTTTCTCTGTTTTTTCTTTTGCCCTACCCAGGTACATGGGGAGATTCTTGCTTTTGGGGAAGTCTGAGGTTTTCTGCCAGCATTCAGTAGGTGTTCTGTATGAGTTTTTCCACATGTAGATGTATTTTTGGTGTGTTTGTGGAAAGGAAGGTGATCCCCACATTCCTCTGTCATATTGAAGGTCTCCCCTACATATATTTTTTATAATGAGTAATCCATATTGAAGTTTCTTTTTACTGTTTTTTATAAAGATATTGTTGCAGTTGCTTTTTTTATTTTATTACCTTGCAAACTTGGAAAAGTATCATATTAAAAATGATGCACCACAAGCGAAGTCCACTAAGCAAAAAATATTGCTAAGTGCCTTTGGACACTGGAGAATGAAATACTGGGAATAATATGGTACCCCTCTTCTCCCTTTCTGCTCTGCTATAAACTGCCTTATACCTTCTCTGTTAAAGCATAGTATTAACTGGAATTATAAATTCCCATCAGATACTATTTTTAATGAGAATAACTGGTTAATTTTTTTGAGTAAAACATCATCCCATATCTTTTTATTTTATAGTTATGATATTCATAAGCATTCAACATATATTATACAAACTCATATCATCTCATTCTTTTATCATTACTTGTTATCTTGCCTATCTATACTACGTTACTCCTTTGCTGAATCTATTTATTACCAGTATTTTTTATTTCATTCTTTTATGTCTTATTTAATAGACTAAAATACTTTTATTACCTGTTTCCTTGTTCCATATTATAATCTACTTACCAGGTTCTTTACCAGAAATTTTATAATAAAATATTATGATTTTCAAGTCTTAAAAATAAGAGAATGTGTTGGAATATATTTTTCTATTTCTTGTCACTAGTTTCAAATATATATTTAATATTATTTTCTAAGATATAATATTAACATTACCAAGTATACTAAAAATAAGCCCAACAATATGTGTTAGGCAATTCACATTTCATTCTTCTAAAATTTATTGATTTCTAATCTGATAAAAATCAGAATTTTTTGACAAATTTACTTTTGTCAGATAGACAAAATCTCTTTTTTTTTCCATCCTGAATAGGGTAATTAAAACAAACAAACAAACAAAATGATGCTCATGGTTTCAATTTCCTCCCCCTTCAATAGTAGGTAACAGGTTTTAGATTAGTAATGGTGATGGTCCATCATTTCAAAGTTACCTATATAGAGAAAACTGTTAATGTACAACTCATGTGTTAATATGAAAAAATTGTGCAATCTACAGATTCAATGCAATTCTCATCAAATTACCAATGGCATTTTTCACAGAACTAAAACAAAATATTTTAAAATTTTTATGGAGACACAAAAGATCCTGAATAATCAAAGCAATCTTGAAAAAAATAATGGAACTAGAGGAATCAGGCGCCCTGGCTTCAGACTATATACTACAAAGCTATAGTCATCAAAGCAGTACGATACTAACACAATAAAAGAAATACAGATCAATGGAACAGGATAGAAAGCCCAGAAATAAACCCACATACCTATGGTCAATTAACTACAACAAAGGAGGCAAGACTATACAATGGAGGAAAGACAATCTCTTCAATAAATGGTGCTGGGAAAATTGGACGGCTACATGGAAAAGAATGAAATTACAACATTCTCTAACGCAGTACAAAAAAATAAACTCAAAATGGATTAAAAACCTAAATGTAAGACCTACTACTATAAAACTATTAGAGGAAAACATAGGAAGAACACTGACATAAATCACAGCAATCTTTTTTGCGCTGTCTCCTAGAGGAATGCAAATAAAAACAAAAATAAAAATGGTACCTAATTAAACTCAAAAACTTCTGCACAGCAAAGGAAACTATAAACAAAATGAAAAGACAACCCAAAGAATGGGAGAAAATATTTACAAATGATGAGACCAACAAGGGATTAATCTCCAAAATCTATAAACAGTTCATGCTGCTTAATATCAAAGAAACAAACAGCCCAATAAAAAATGGGAAGAATACCTAAATAGACATTTCTCCAAAGAAGACATAAAGATGGCCAAGAAGCACATGAAAAGATGCTCAACATCACTAGTTATTAGAGAAATGCAAGTCAAAACTACAATGAGTTATCACCTCACACCCTTCAGAATGGCCATCATTAAAAAATCAACAAAGAATAAATGCTGGAGAGGGTGTGGAGAAAAGGGAACATTCTTGCACTCTTGGTGGGAATGTAAATTGATACAGCCACTATGGAGCACAGTAGGAGGTTCCTTAAAAAACTAAAACTAGTGCTACCATACGATCCAGCAATCCCACTCCTGGGCATATATCTGGAGAAAACCAAGGTTTGAAAGGGTACATGCACCCCAATGTTCATTGCAGTGCTGTTTACAATAGCCAAGAGATGGAAGCAACCTAAATGTCCATTGAGAGAAAAATGGATAAAGATGTGGTACATATATACAATAGAATATTACTTAGCCATTAAAAGGAGTGAAATAATGCCTTTTGCAGCAACATGGATGGACCTGGAGATTATCATGCTAAGTGAAGTAAGTCAGACAGAGAAAGACAAATATCATATATCACTTGTATGTGAACTCTAAAAAAATGATACAAATGAACCTATTTAGAAAACAGAAACAAACTTGCAGACTTAGAAAACAAACTTATGGCTACGAAAGGTGAAAGGTGGGGTAAGGGAGGGATAAATTGGGTGTTTGGGATTGACATATACACACTACTACATTTAAAATAGATAACTAACAAGGACCTATTGTGTAGCACAGGGAACTCTGCTCAATATTTTGTAATAACCTAAATGGAAAAAGAATTTGAAAAAGAATAGATACATGTATATGTATAGCTTAATCACTTGGCTGTACACCTGAAACTAATACAATATTGTTAATCAACTATACTCCAATATAAAATAAAAATGTAAAAAACACCTTTTTGGGAATTAGTGACTACTAAGGGATATTTGAGAATTATAACTTGAACAGTAAGTGATTAAATGACTTACCTCACAATTATGAAAAAGAAGGTCCAGGGGCATGTAAGAAATAAAATACTATATTTAAGACATGCAGATGATTTTGAAACTTGGGAACGGATGGAAGAAAATGCTGACAGGCATTTAACATATGGGAAAATTTGTGTTTTGAATGCTCTGGTTTTGGCTTCCCTTGATCTTGCTAAATGACTGTTACCACAGATGGCATTTTTGAAAATGTAGAGAAGTTGATGTCCATCAAGATAAGGCTGAGAAACAGATTCTATTAGATTTTGCTGGTTATGATCAGTCTGAGATTAAGATTCAGTTCTTTACTTGAAAATCAGAACTATTTACCCTAACAAGGACCATTATAGACAGATTTTAGAAATTCATCAATTGGATTGTTTTTTGAAAAATAAATTATAATAAATAACTTATAAAAAAGTGTTAGTTTCTGTCAAAAGAGCTATATTGAGAAACATTCTGAGGAAATATTTGGTCCCATTGGGTCAATTTCCCTGTTTTTCGTAGAATGCTTCTATGTTATGGACAACCACTTACTGCTAAGGAACAATGGGGTATATCTAAATATTTCATATTCTCTCTGCTGATTGCCATTTCTTTTACCCCCCACCCTCTCCACGCACACACACTTCTCTGACCTTAAGGTGTGTTCTCTTATTTTCATTGTTTTTTTGGATATTCAACAATAAAGCTTACCTTAAATATCATCAAATGACCAATCCACATAATTTAGTAATAAAGAAATTGAGCAGATAAGGTTTATGGTTTATATCATTGTGCTTAAAGGATATAAGTTTTGACTCAGATCTTGGTTCAACTTTTTTATATAGTACAATTAAATGCAGTTCCTTAAAATTTCTGATTATTTGTTTTCTCAAATGTAAGATGAAGTTAATAAAAATCTATCTCATGGTGTTTCTGTAGGGAGTATACAAGATAATTCATATGTGTGATTAAGATGGTGCTTGATAGAAAGTTATAATAAATAGTATTGGCAGTTATTGTGGTAGAGATAAATTTCAATGGCTATCTTTTCTCCTTTCTTTTCTCTTCTACTCCTGGTCTTCAGCTAGAATGTAGGGTAACGGATACTGAACTACAGGCTTCATTATAAAGACATCTTTCTGAATAGTTTCTCAGGGAGAAAGACACTCCTAGTATCTCCACTACAATGTACAAATCCCTTCTATGATAATCACAAATTTTTATATAAAATGAACATATTCAACTGTGACAACTCATATTTTGTTCTTACCTTGAGATAAATAGATATATGTGTAAAATGGAAGGACTTACCCCATCAGGCTCGAAAAATGCAGTGAGGAAAAATAAAGCAAAGGCAAAAATATTTACTGTGACTGCCACTGACTTTCTGAAAGTTTAGACTTATATTTCAGTAGGATTTTTCCCCCTTTGGCCAGAAAATGATATTTCTTTGGCTGAGAAGAACTTTATAAAGTTGAATAACTCATCATTAAGAAGTTCACCCGAGAGAAAAGCTACCTATTTCATTGTATTCATTGGGATTCATTGGGTTAAAAATAAAGAAAAGAGGAAAATTATTAGTAATTTTCACTCTTTTTAAATGTAAGAGATTGGTATTTTTAGCCATGTTATGCCTAGGTTGGAAAATTACAGTCCCAGACCAATGCAAGTGAGATAAAAAGAAAGTGACACGTTTTTAGCCATTCAGAAAAAATCAATAGTGTTTTACTGGAGCTTCAGTGAGAAAACAACTTGTCATGCCAGCAGCTAAGCAGTAGGTGTCAAGAGAAAGAAACCACTGCTTAGTGTCAGCAGCCCAGGATGACAATTGTAGGCATGATTACTTTTTGCTGGTGGTTTCAGGTCATTGATGCACAGAGTAAACTCTGATTAAAATAATAACTTGCAATGGTGGGAGAGCATGTTTTCTGCTCCAAGTTACAGCTCCTTTGGGTTTCTGATGTGACCAGAGCAAGATATAGTATATGTAATCCTCCTGGCCCTGTGGGGGGAAAAAAAAATCAGTTACTATTTTTCCACATGATGTTGAATATCCAAATGGATCCTGCTATTATATAAGTGAATACATTAAATTACCATCTGACAAATATAGTATACTGTAAAAATGAAGAGCATGGATACTCTACATTGACCACATGTTTTCATCTACAGGTTTCATCACTTCCTAGGGTGCAGCCAAGGAGCAAACGTTTTTGCATCTGTTTACTTTTTTATATAGAAGGATAATAAACAATATGCACATCATAGTGTTGTAATAAGGTTTAAAACAGTTAATATTTCTCAATAACCTAGAACAGGAGGGGCACCTTCAAGATGGCAGAGGAATAAGACATAGAGATCACTTTCCTCCCCCCAAACACATCAAATATACACCTACACATGGAATAACTCCTACAGAACACCTACTGAATGCTGGCAGAAGACCTCAGACTTCTCAAAAGGCAAGAAAATTGCCACGTACATGGCTAGGGCAAAAGAAGAAAGAAAAATCACAGACAAAAGAATAGGGATGGCACGTGCACATCTGGGAGAGAGCTGTGAAGGAGGAAAAGTTTCCACACACTAGGAAGCCCCTTCACTGGCAGAGACAGAAGTTGGGTGGGGGAAAACTTTGGAGCCATGGAGGAGAGCACAACAGCAGGGGTGCAGAAGGCAAATTGGAGAGATTCCCACACAGAGGCTCAGTGCCGACCAACAATCAACAGCCTGAGAGGCTTGTCTTCTCAACCACCAGGGTGTGTGGGGGCTGAGAGCTGAGATTCGGTCTTTGGAGGTCAGATCCCAGAGAGAGGACTTGGGTTGGCTGCGTGAAAACAGCCTGAGGGGGCTAGTGCACCACAGCTAGCCAAGAGGGAGTCCAGGAAAATGTCTGGACCTGCCAAAATGCAACAGACCACTTTTTCAGGGTACTTGAGCACAGCGATTCCCTCCCCATGTGCCCACAGAAGGCAGAGCACCGCCTAAGTGAACTGCAGAGATGGGTGCAAGCTGCGTCTATCAGCTCAGACCACAGAGACGGGCATGAAACACTAATGCTACTGCTGCTGCCACCAAGAATCCTGTATGCAAGGGCAGGTCACTATCCACAACTTCCCAGGGAGCCTGTGCCGCCCATCACTGCCAGGGTTCTGTGATCCAGGGACAAAATCCCTGGGAGAAAACATGGCATGCCTCCAGTTGTTGCAACATCACATTGGCCTCTGTCAATGCAGTCTCACTGGACTTCCAATTATGACTACAAAACCCCTCCCTCCTCATGAGTCTCAGTGAGCAAGAGTGCCCTAATCAGCCACGGCTTTAACCCCCTCCTGTCTGGGAGGGGAACAGATGCCTGAGGGCAACCTACACTCAGAGGTGGGGCCAGAACCAAAGCTGAATCCAGGAGCTGTTCAAACAAAGAAGAGAAAGGGAAATTTCTCCCTGAAGCCTCAGGAGCAGTGGATTAAATCCCACAATCAATCCAATTTACTCTGCATCTATGGAATACCTGAAGAGACAACAAATTGTCCCAAACTGAGGTATTGGACTTTGGGAGCAAATATAGACATAGGATTTGCAGTCTAAAATTTATTAGTTTCTGATTTTTATGTTTATCTTAGTTTAGTTTTTAGTGCTTGTTATCGTCAGTGGACTTGCTTGTTGGTTTGGTTGCTCTCTTCTTTTATATTAATTTTGTTTTTATTTTAATTTATTTTTTTAATTTCTCAATTTTATTATTTTTTCATTTTTTTTCTTTATTTTTTTCTCCATTTTCTTCTCAGCCATGGGGCTGAGAGGGTCTTGGTGTTGCAGCCTGTTGTCAGGCCTGAGCCTCTGAGGTGGAAGAGTCAAGCTCAGGACATTGGACCACCAGAGACCTCCCAACCCATGTAATATCAATTGGTGAGAGATCTGCAAGAGATCTTTGTCTCAGTGCTAAGAACCAGCTCCACCCAACGTCCAGCAAGCTCCAGGGCTGGTCATCCCATGCCAAACAGCTAGCAAGACAGTAACACAAACCCACCCATTATAAGAGAGGCTGCCTAAAGTCATACTAAGTACACAGACACCCCAAAACACACCACCAGACATGGTCCTGCCCACCAGAAAGATAAGACCTTCTCCAACCACCAGAAAAAAATGCACCTTTTCCCTCCACCAGGAAGCCTACATAAGCCACTGAACCAACCTCACCCACTGGAGGCAGACACCAAAAACAATGGGAACTACAAACCTATAGCCTGCAAAAAGGAGAACCCAAACACAGTAAGTTAAGCAAAATGAGAAGGCAGAGAAATATGAAGTAGCTGAAGGAGTAAGGTAGAAACCCACCATACCAAACAAATGAAGAGGAATTAGGCAGTCTACTTGAAAAATAATTCAGAGTAATGATAGTAAATGTGACCCAAAATCTTGGAAATACAATGGGGAAAATACAAGAAATGTTTAACAAGGACCTAGAAGAACTAAAGAGCAAACAAACAATGAAGAACAACACAATAAATGAAATTTAAAATTCCCTACAAGAAATCAGTAGCAGAATAATGGAGGCAGAAGAACGGAGAAGTGACCTGGAAGATAAAAGAGTGGAAATAATTGCCACAGAGCAGAATAAAGGAAAAAGAATGAAAAGAATTGAGGAGAATCTCAGAGCCCTCTGGGACAACACTAAATGCACCAACATTAGAATAATAAGGGTCCCAGAAGAAGTAGAGAAAAAGAAATGGTCTGAGAAAATATTTGATGAGATTATACATGCGAACTTCCCTAACATGGGAAAGGAAATAGTCACGTCCAGGAAACACAGAGTGTCCCATACAGGATAAAGGCAAGGAGAACATGCCAAGACACATAGTAATTAAACTATCAAAAATTAAATACAAAGAAAAAAATAATAAAAGCAAAAACGGAAAAGCAACAAATAACATACAAGGGAACCGCCATAAGCCTAACAATTGAATTTTCAGCAGAAACTCTGTAAGCCAGAAGGAAGTGGCAGGACATATTTAAAGTGAGGAAAGGGGAAAAACCTACAACGAACATTACTCTATGCAGCAAGGATCTCATTCAGACTCGATGGAGAAATTAAAACCTTTACAGATGAGCAAAAATTAAGAGAATGCAGCACGACCAAACCAGCTTTACAACAAATGCTAAAAAAACTTCTCTAGGAAGGAAACACAAAAGAAGGAAAAGACCTACAATAACAAACCCAAAACAATTAAGAAAATGGTAATAGGGGCATACATATCAATAATTTCCTTAAATGTAAATGGATTAAATACTCCAACTAAAAGATTTAGAATGGCTGAATGGATAAAAAACAAGACCTGTATATATGCTGTCTACAAGAGACCCACTTCAGACATAGGGGCACATACAGACTGAAAGTGAAGGAATGGAAAAAGATATTCCACACAAATGGAAATCAGATGAAAGTTGGAGTAGCAATTCTCATATCAGGAAAAATAGACTTTAAAATAAAGACTAATACAAGAGACAAAGAAGAACACTACACAATGACCAAGGGATCAATCCAAAAAGAAGATATAACAATTGCAAATATTTATGCATCCAACATAGGAGCACTTCAATACATCAGACAAATCTAACAGCCATAAAAGGGGAAATCAACAGTAACACAATATTAGTAGGGGACTTTAACACCCCACTTTCACCAATGGAAAGATCATCCAAAATGAAAATAAATAAGGAAACACAGCTTTAAATGATACATTAAACAACATGGATTAATTGATATTTATAGGACATTTCAACCAAAAACAAGAGAATACACTTTTTTCTGAAATGCTCCTGGAACATTCTCCAGGATAGATCATATCTTGGGTCATGAATCAAACCCTGATAATTTAAGAAAAGTGAAAACTTATCAAATATCTTTTCCAATCACAATGTTATGAGACTAGATATCAATTACAGGGAAAAAATGTAAAAAATACCAACACAAGGAGACAAAACAATATGCAACTAAATAACTGAATAAATGAAAGAGGAAATCAAAAAATACCTAGAAACAAATGAAAATGAAAACACTATGGCCCAAAACCTATGGGATGCAGCAAAAGCAGTTCTAAGAAGGAAATTTATAGCAATACAATCCTACCTCAAGAAACAAGAAACATCTCAAATAAACAACCTTAACTTACACCTAAAGCAATTAGAGAAAGAACAAACAAAACCCAAAGTTAGCAGAAGGAAAGAAATCAGAAAGATCAGATCAGAAATAAATGAAAAAGAAAGGAAGAAAATGATAGCAAAGATCAATAAACTAAAAGCTGGTTCTTGAGAAGGTAAATAAAATTGATAAACCATTAGCCAGACTCATGAAGAAAAAATGGAGGAGACTCAAATCAACAGAATTAGAAATGAAAAAGAGAAGTAACAACTGACACTGCAGAAATACAAAGGATCATGAGAGATTACTACAAGTAATTGTATGTCAATAAAATGGACAACCTGGAAGAAATGGACAAATTCTTAGAAAAGCATATCCTTCTGAGACGGAACCAGGAAGAAAGAGAAAATATAATCAGACCAATCACAAGCACTGAAATTGAAACTGTGATTAATAATCTGCCAAGAAACAAAAGCCCAGGACCAGATGGCTTCACAGGCGAATTCTATCAAACATTTAGAGAAGAGCTAACACCTATCCTTCTTAAACTCTTCCATAATATATCAGAGGGAGAAATACTCCCAAACTCATTCTACAAGGCCACCATCACACTGATACCAAAACCAGACAACATGTCATAAAGAAAGAAAACTACAAGCCAATATCACTAATGAACATAGATGCAAAAATCCTCAATGAAATACTAGCAAACAGAATCCAACAGCACATTAAAAGGATCATACACCATGATGAAGTGGGGTTTATCCCAGGAATGCAAGGATTCTTCAGTATACACAAATCAATCAATGTGATACACCATATTAACAAATTTGATGACAAAAACCTTATGATAATCTCAATAGGTGCAGAAAAAGTTTTCAACAAAATTCAACATGGATTTACGATAAAAACTCTCCACTAAGTAGGCATAGAGGGAACCTACCTCAACATAATAAAGGTCATATATGACAAACCCACAGCCAACAACATTCTCATTTGTGAAAAACTGAGACCATTTCCTCTAAGATCAGGAACAAGACAAGGGTGCCCAGTCTCACTATTATTCAACATAGTTTTGGAAGTTTTAGCCATGTCAATCAGCAAAGAAAAAGAAATAAAAGGAATCCAAATTGGGAAAGAAGTAAAACTGTCACTGTTTACAGATGACATGATACGATACATAGAGAATCCTAAAGATAATACCAGAAAACTGTTAGAGCTAATGAAGCAATAAATTTAGTAAAGTAGCAGGATACAAAGTTAATGTACAGAAATCTCTTGCATTCCTATACACTAATGACAAAATTCTGAAAGAGAAATTAAAGAAACACTGCCATTTACCATTGCAACATAAAGATAAAATGCCTAGGAATAAACCTACCTAAGGAGACAAAAGACATGTAGGCAGAAAACTATAAAACACTTATGTAAGAAATTAAAGATGATAAAAACAGATGGAGAGATATACCATGTTCATGGATTGGAAGAATCAACATTGTGAAAATGAGTATACTATCTAAAGCAATCTACAGATTCAATGCAATCCCTATCAATCTACCAATGGCATTTTTCACAGAAGTAGAAAAGAAATTTACAATGTATATGGAAAAACAAAAGACACCGAATAACCAAAGCAATCTTCAGAAAGAAAAACGGAGTGGAGGAAACAGGCTCCCTGAATTCAGACTATACTACAAAGCTACAGTAAACAAGACAGTATGGTACTGGCACAAAACCAAAAATATAGATGAATGGAAAAGGATAGAAAGCCCAGAGATAAATCCATGCACATATGGTCACCTTATCTATGATAGAGGAGGCAAGGATATGCAATGGAGAAAAGACAGCCTGTTCAATAAGTGGTGCCTGGAAAACTGGACAGCTACACGGAGAAGAATGAAATTAGAACACTCCCTACCACCATACACAAAAATAAAATTAAAATGGATTAAAGACCCAAATGTAAGGACAGACACTACAAAACTCTTAGAGTAAAACATAGGCAAAACACTCTATGACAAAAATCACAGCAAGATCCTTTGTGACCCACCTCCTAGAGAAATGGAAATAAAAACAAAAATTAGCAAATGGGACCTAATGAAACTTAAAAGCCTTTTCATAGCAAAGGATACCATAAACAAGATGAAAAGAAAGTCCTCACAATGGGAGAATATATTTGCAAGCAAAGTAACTGACAAAGGACTAATCTCCAAAGTATACAAGCAGCTCATGTAGCTCAATATCAAAAAAACAAACAATCCAATCCAAAAATAGGCAGAAGACCTAAATAGACATTTCTCCAAAGAAGATATAGAGATTGCCAACAAACACATGAAAGGATACCCAACATCACTAATCATTAGAGAAATGCAAATCAAAACTACCGTAAGGTATTCCCTCACACCAGTCAGAACGGCCTTCATCAAAAATCTACAAACAATAAATGCTAGAGAGGGTGTGTAGGAAAGGGAACCCTCTTGCATTGTTGGTGCAGATGTAAATTGATACAGCTACTATGGAGAACAGCATGGAGATTCCCTAAGAAACTAAAAATAGAAATACCATGTTACCCAGCAATCCCACTCCTGGACATATACCTTGAGAAAACAATAATTCAAAAAGAGACATATACTGCATTGCTCATTGCAGCACTATTTACTGTAGCCAGGTCATGAAAGCAACCTAAGTTTCCATCAACAGATGGATGGACTGATGAATGGATAAAGAAGATGTGGCACATATATACAAGGGAAAATTAGCCATAAAATAAATGAAATTGAGCTATTTATAGTGAGGTGGATGAACCTGGTGTCTGTCATACAGAGTGCAGTAAGTCAAAAGGGGAAAACCAAATACTATATGCTAACACATATATATGGAATCTAAAAAAAAAAAAGTTTCTAATGAACCTAGGGACAGGGGCAGAAGAGGAATAAAGATACAGACATAGAGAATGGACTTGAGGACACAGGGAGGGGGAAGGTTAAGCTGGGGCAAAGTGTGATAGTAGCACTGACATATATACACTACCAAATGTAAAAAAGCTAGTCAGAAGCAGCTGCATAGCACCAGGAGATCAGCTTGGTGCTTTGTGACCACCTAGAATGGTGGGATAGGGAGTGTGGGAGGGAGATGCAAGAGGGAGGGGATATAAGGATATATGAATACATATAGCTGATACAGTTTGTTATACAGCAGAAGCTAATACAACATTGTGAAGCAATTATACTTCAATAAAGGTGTTAAAAAAAAATAACCTAGATCAGTTTGAGGTGTACAGGATACATACAGTTAATGGCTCACAGGATATAATTCACACAGTTAAAATGTACAATTCAGTGGATTTTTATATATTCTCAGAATTGTGCATCCTTCACTGCAATCAATTTTATAACTTTTTCTTTACCCCCATAAGAAATCCTGATCCCAAACCTCCTTTCCCCCCAGCCACAAGCAGCCACAAATCTACTTTCTATCTCTGTAGGTTTGCCCATTATAGATAGTTCATATATTTAAATTCATACTATAAGTGGTCTTTTGTGACTAAATCCTCTACTTAGCCTTATGTATTCAAAATTCATTTATGTTGTAGCCTGTATCCATACTACATTCATGATTTGTTTGTTTGTTTTGCTCTTGTGCTCGATTATAGTTTTCATTACAGAAATGAGTTTTTTAACTCTATGTTTTAGAAGCTTTTATTGTAGCTTACTACCTTCCCAGATTGCAAGTAATTTCTATGGGACTCAACAAATGTCTCATGGAGAAAATCAGCCATTCATTTGGAGACTCTCAATTTTCCAATTTGTTGCATAAGCTCCACATGACTCAAGGAAGCTTTGTTAGTGACCCTTTCCTAATATTAGGATTTTTATTCTTTCTGCTCCTTCCACCTGTAATGCATTTTTTTTTTTTTTCGGTACGCGGGCCTCTCACTGTCGTGGCCTCTCCCATTGCGGAGCACAGGCTCCGGACGCGCAGGCTCAGCGGCCATGGCTCACGGGCCCAGCCGCTCTGCGGCATGTGGGATATTCCCGGCCCGGGGCACGAACCCGTGTCCCCTGCATCGGCAGGTAGACTCTCAACCACTGCGCCACCAGGGAAGCCCTCAACTGTAATGCTTTTGACGTGTATCACTTACTCTATGCTTTTATTCTTAAGGTGAGGAAACACCTTATATATTTCAGGGAAAATATGGAGACCAGTTTTTCTTCAGAAGAGTTAGTGTTTGAGTATTAGAGTATCAAGATAGAGAACATGAGACATACCTGGGACTAGACACTTTGTAAGAAATTTAACTTTTATTTGGAATGGGATGGTAAACCACTAGGGGTTTTGTTCAGAGAAATTGTATAATTTTATGTATGTATGTATGTATTTATTTATATTATCGGTGAGAAAATTGACATATAACTGTGTGAGTTTAGGGTTTACCAAAAGTGTTGATTTGATACATTTGTACATTGCAATATGAATACAACTGTAGCATTAGCTAACATCTCTATAATGTCACATCATTATCATTTATTTTTTGTGATCATGGCAGTTAAGATTTACTCTCTCAGCAATTATTTGTATATAAACAATATGATTGTTCATAATCACTATGCTGTACATTAGCTCTCCAGGACTTATGTACTTAGTAGCTGCAGATCTTTACTCTTTTTTTTTTTTTTTTGTGATATGCGGCCCTCTCACCGCCGTGGCCTCTCCCGTTGCAGAGCACAGGCTCACGGGCCCAGCAGCTCCGTGACATGTGGGATCCTCCCGGACTGGGGCACGAACCCGTGTCCCCTGCATCGGCAGGCGGACCCTCAACCACTGCACCACCAGGGAAGCCCCATATCTTTACTCTTAAACAATATCTCCCCAATTCCTCCACTCCTCATACGACTCTTCTGCTTGTTCTACTTTCAGTCCACAGATTGTGGTCTGTTTGTCTGCTAGCATTCCATTTATCAGACTTGATCTCTCTGTTGCACTTGAGAGTGCACACAAGGAACCACTGCAGAGTGGGGGCAGGTGTGGGTTTTGCACTCAGGGTTGAGGGTGCCCAAGTACTTAGTGGGTGGATCCTTGGCTGGGGTACTCCCAGAATGACCAGACTTCCCGCTGAAGTCCTGGATGTAGGCAGCAGAAACTTTCTGCCTTTAATGCCCTTTGATATTCTTATCTGCCTCTTTTCCTATCTCCTCCTTCCCCCAAGACATGGAGGTTCTGTCTCAGTACTCTGGATGATGATGGAGAGAAATGGGTTTCTCCAGCTAGGTCCTTGTACAACGCGGGTAGCTGGGTACTTACTCACTACTCTCTTTTTCCTGTGGGAGAGAAACCTTCTTCCGCAGAGTTCAGCCTTACAGTTCAGCTCTGCAAAGAGTGGCTTTGAGGCATGTGTGGCACTGGCATAGCTCTCCTTACAATCTCCACTGAATCCAAACATATATATATATATATATATATATATATATATATGTGTGTATATATATATATATATATATATATATATATATATATATATATATATATCCAATGGTGTGCACCTAGATCAACACACACCAGGTTTTTTTCCTGGTCAAAGTGAGAGGGGTTGGGGTAGATAATCATGTCGGCATATCTTGATGTGGCTCAATGGAGGAGAATGATCCTTTGAAACAACAGCAATAGAAACAAGAGCAGGAGCAGGTGATATTTATTGAGCCCTTTATTTATGCCAGATATTGTGGGAAGCCCTTTATACATACCATCATATTTAATCATTGCATCAACCTACTGAAGTAGGTTGGAACATTCTATATCTCTCTGACACTTGAGAAAACTTCAGAGCAAAGAGGTTAAGTTACTTTTCCAATACCAGGAGGTAGAGCCAGGATCCAAGATAGGCTGTTTGACTCAAGAAACTTTTAGTTAACCACTGTACTCCCTGTATCCCAAGAACAACACAAACACATCTGAGAAAAAATGCTATGGAATAATGATAATGCTAAGTATGTAATGGAGGAAATAGCATACCTAAATATATGGCATACACTGATTTGTTACATTTGAATGAAATCCAAACTATACTATCAACATTGGTGTCCAGAATTCTTCAAATTATTAAAAAAAAGTCTTCAGTTTTCTTAAACAAATATTCTTAGGAATGGTTGGGGGTGGGGGATGGCTAATACATGTTTAGTGTTGCAACTCTGTGAAAGAACTTGGTGTCGCATTTTATTTGTGCAAGTTCATTTAAATCAAAAGCACCCATTTGGTAAATATTAGTCTTGCATTTCAAAAATAAATGAAAGCACAAAATTGAGATGATAAAAACTAGAAGCAAGTATTTGTATAATGATCATCAGAATTAGGCTCAGTTACAAGTATCTCTGC
Source organism: Stenella coeruleoalba (assembly GCF_951394435.1). NCBI lineage: Eukaryota > Metazoa > Chordata > Mammalia > Artiodactyla > Delphinidae > Stenella > Stenella coeruleoalba. Next base: position 17,173,786 of record NC_137159.1, on the reverse strand, counting down.
CTCCAAAGATTCAAAAAACCATGCTCTTTTCTTTATTACCCTGCCTATCAAAAGATTCTGTTTAATAGCTTCCTGTTATCTCAATTCATTGATGTACCACTATTACTGGCTTGATAGAGAAGTGAAAAGTTGCTTTAGAGAAGTTGATGGGTTAGAAGAATTAAAATGTGAGATATGTTATAATCATTCAAAAATTATATTTGGATAATTGTATATTTTATAAATGTTTATATAATATATACTTGTGTAATCATGCATTGTATATAATTTACATATATATTATTTAAAATATATATTTTTAAAGAAAGTTTAAATAATTTAGAAACCATGATTACCTTTTAAATGTTAAGAATCTTGAAATAAACAGGTAGAGCATGCCTTTATGTAACAGCTGAATGTGGTCTTTTGATGCAACACCCAGACATAATTTTCATCTTTGAGGTTGAATCCAAAATGTCACTTCATAAGCTCATGCCTGTAAAGGGCAATAGTTTTATTGACTGCCCTATGTTGAATTGAGCTGTCATTCTTCTGTGCATCTTCTGACCTCCTAGTCTCCTGATTATATAATGCCTATTAAAATAAATTTTGTCTCCCTGCTAAATGTGAAACAATTCAGGAAAAAAAGGATCCTTATTAATCCCTGTATTCTATGTACTTAAGTAAAGTGTTCAATAATGTATGTTAAAGTATATTCAAATGTATTTACATCACAGTATCTCCTAAATTTATCATAAGATTACAACTTTGCTCTAAATTTTACCAATTTCTCTGAGACTCTGATGCATTAGTTGTATACATTTTCTTTTCTTTTCAATAGTATTTTGTCAATTCAAGTTTTTCATTACAGCATCTTTGTGTTCAGGCTTTTACAGGTTGTTGAGTGTCTTTGAAATTCATTGGAGATAAAACTAGGTGGCTGAAGATATACTTTGGAAAAATACTTGGAGGTTGTCAACAGTGGATTGAAGGTGGAAATGAAGCGAGAGTGCTGGAGGAGATAAATTGAAATCAAGGATAGTAGTTGGGGAACTATCACTGTAGCTCAAGTGAGAGATGATGAATCAGCATTGGAAAGGGTTTTTTATAGTGAGTAAAAATTACATGGAACAAGAGCATGGTACATGATGGGGCAAGAGAAAAGAAGAAATCTAGAATGACTTTCACATTGTTAGCCAAACTAAATACATAGACCTTTTATTACAAAATGCTTTATTATTAAAACTTTCCAGCAACGATTTATCCTTTGCCACTCTTAAAGAATTTTTGATGTTTCTGAAGACTTTCTCTTTCTCTCCTCAAGATTCCAGATATATTTTCCTTGCTACCATCCATCATCAAGTGAGAGTTGATGTGTTACAAAACTCAACTTTTTTTGCCTGTATCTGGGACAATGTAAATAGAAGTTTATAGAAATTAAGATATTGGTATAGTAATGACCTTATAGTAAACAGCTCTTTTATTAACTTTCTGAGTTCATTTGAGTCTGCACTCAATTTGTATTTCTATATTTTCTGTGAAAATGTCTTGGTTTGAATTTTATAAAATAGTTACATGTAATAATTCATAGAGTATCTGTAAACATTTTGATTTTCAAAAGAATTTAAAAGCAAAGTACGTTTAAAGAATGATATTATTTCAACTGCATATTGTCCAGCATGATGATGTCTGTTGAGGTCATAAGGAGTTAGCATGGTGGATATAAAATCTTTCCAAAAAGTACTAATTTTTATCTTCTTTTTTGGAAATTGAATTCTCTTTTCTAGAGTCCAATATATCACAATATAGAATTTTATAATGTTTTCAGTTTTACTTTTACCCCTTACAAGATGGATAAATCAGTTTATTCCAATAATAACATTAGATTCATTCTCCTATGTTAGAGCATTCTAGCTTAAGAATTATAATTCTAGATCCTAGCTCTGAAATGTCAACTTCAAGGGAATAATTTTTCATCAGTATTCTCTTTTTTAAGGGGAGTACATCTACATAAATGTGGAAGCATGAACAGTTAATATAAATATTTTTGTCAAGCCATTTATCTCCTCATATTGAAATATTTTTGGACAATTTTTAAAATCCTGGTCTAATGCATCCAAAATATAGGCATAAGGGCTTAATGAGTAGAAACATCCATTTTGCAGAATGATGAATGAAAAATTTTATTTCACATTTTTCAGATACACGTCTTTATCAATAAAAAAATGGTGATTAGAAAAAATAACCATATTTGGATTGGTGTAACTTGATAAATAAATGGAATAACTACACCCTATTTTTTCTTCCATAGTGATGACTGTTTCATCTTTTTATAAGTATAGAATGATGCCATAATAAAACAAAACACCATTCCAAATATTTTTGTAGAATGGAGTGCTTTTTTTCTGCTTTTCATAAGAAAGAATACAACAGTAAGGTAATCAAAGTTGTGGCATGTTTCCATAAGAGCTAGCTACTTTCCTTTTCTAAGCAAAAATTCCCCCTGTGTCCGAAAGAGTACCACAAAAGTGTGGGGATGGAATGAGAGTCAAACCAAAAGATCAGCAAGTGGAAATACAGTAACAATTATGAGCTCACACTGCATCAGTTATATAACACTGAGCAAGCATTCTTGATCAGTACCATATTTTTACAATTGTATCATCATACAATTGCACTATATTACTGACTAGTGTCCTCTGATGACCTACTCAGAACAAGACTTTTCTTCTACTAATATGCCTTACTACATGACTAATGGCATTATCTATTTATTTATTTTTCAAAAATAGAAATTTTCCCTTGTTAAAATGAGTTCCCTGGGTGACAGTTCTCCTTTCTAGATTCCATAATCCTCTAATTCTTTATAGTTATTGTATATCTATACTTTTGGTATTTCAAACTTAGAAATATTAATTTTAATACTCTCACTTGAAAATGAGTGTAAATTTTTTCCTCCATTTTCTCCCCAGCCTGACTTAATCATCCATGAAGTGCTCTGAGACTAATGTAGTTCTCCAACTCTTATCTCCCAAATTATTTATTACATTCATTGTATTTGGTAATCATTCTTAATTAATTTGACTTATAATATCTCACCTTGTACTGAACAGATATTTATGTACAAATTATTATTTATCCTGCCTTGTTGTACTTTACTTTTTTCTGAGTTGATTAGATTTTTATGGAAAGTGCTCTCCACTGTGTATTTTATCACTCACAATATATATAGTTTTTTTTTAAATGAGTCACTTTATATGCTGATAAATTTCAAAACAAGCCTTGGATTTCTCCCATTCCTTTTTATTTCTTTCTTTCTTTTTTTTATTTTTGCTTGCAATCCTGGACTATAGTTTTTGTTCTGTTTTGTTTTGTTTTTATCATCTTTACTGGAGTATAATTGCTTTAGATTGTTGTGTTAGTTGCTGCTGTATAACAAAGTGAATCAGCTATACATATACATATATCCCCATATCCCCTCCTTCTTGCATCTCCCTCCCACCCTCCTTATCCCTCTCCTTTCTTTATGCTCTACTCTTTTTTAATGTATAAGCTTTCAAAGTAAAAGTTATCAATTACAGTTTAAATCTTAGAATAAAAGTCAAGTGATAATATGTGAAAAAAACATGTTCTGTATTAAATTTTGAGAACTTAGAGAATAACATTTACCTAAATGAGAGAGTCTCATTAATATTTTTAAAACCTAATTTACATAAACAAAGAGAGATATGTTATAAAACCCACAGGCAAAAATTAAAATGTGGCTTCTAAAGATTTGCTGTAGAAGCTGGTAAGTCAGGAGCCATATTATTTTCCCAATGGTTCCAGGGCCACACAAGTCTTGACCTTTATTCAGAGAGATTGATTCACTATTTGGATTTGAGGTGTGCTTTGCTTCAGTTATCTCTGCTTTACACAGCCTCTCAGATCAAAAGTTCAACAGACTGTGCAGTACTTTTTTTTAATTATAATCCCAAAGTGTCAAAAAAGACAACCAGTTTGAATCATATCTTATCTCTTTTTCTATAGAACTGTGCCCAAGAAATGGAATAATTCATTTTATTTCCTACATTGCATAGGCTGTTAGAAAAGAATCTCTGAATAGAGAATAGATATAAGCAAATTATCCATGAATAGTTTGTGTCTAGGAGGAAAATGGGTGGGATTGGTAGGACAGATTATTGACATCCATAAAACAAGTACTAGTAATCAAAAATTACAAAGGACAATTACCTTTTATTTATTTTTAACTAAGTTTATTGTACTGATTTTTGGTTGTGATCCTAAAATTTTAATCTGATGCCCAACTTTGATTTTTTCCTTTTTCTGTTGAACCGATTATATATTTTTAGTTACACCAAATTGACACTCAATATTTTCTTAAGTATCTTTTTCATTTTGTTTTGTTTTGTTTTTACTTTTTTACCTCTCAGTTATTTAGGACTCTCCTTTTTTGACTCATATTCAAATCTTGTTTCCAGCCTTTTTGCACACTAATAAGTATATAATTCATATTGTTGAGGTAAAAATATTATTTCTACTCTCAGTAAAAAGTCACAGTTCTCATGAGTAAAAATATTTTCCACAAAAATATTCTTATAAATCCTAGTTATGGAAAAATAAAGTGGACAAATATGTCCACTTTAGGACATAGGAATAAGAAAATATCCCTCTTACTTTCATGAAATAGAGCTAAAAACCCTGAATATTATAAATGAAAGAAACATAAGGAGATTCTTAAAAATGGATAGAAGGTGAAAAACCTGTTAAAAATAGAGAGAAGGTGAAAAACCTGTTGGAAACTTGTTGTAGGAATGACATAATGGTGAGTCCCCACTCGGGATATTGGAAAATCCAGGAAATCAGAAAGCTGCCAAACAAAAGTTGGGTAGAGACTCTAGATTTCTGCACTCATCAGGTTATATAGAGGTACCTCAGTACTCCAGCAATGGGGAAGCAACAAAGAAAGGTGAGTGAGGAGAGAAGACTTCATTCCAAACTCAACTTAACAAGAACCCCCACCCTGACATGCCAGTGGAGACCATGTGGGGAGCTTAGATTCAACCCCTACCTAGTGGTAATAAGATGTCCCTTCTCCCCTCACTCCACTGGGGTTACTTCAGGCAAAGCCTACTGAAATGTCAGGAGTTTCACAGCTGCTTAGTGGTAGGAACACACTCTCCTTTCAATGTTGGTGGAAGCAAAGTGAGGAGCAACAATAAGGTGTCCTTTCCCGTCCTAGTCAGGGAATTATTAGCAGAGGCTTAGCAGGGAGCCTAAATCCCACTCTCATCAAGCAGTAACAAGGATTTCTTCCCTCTCCCAATGTCAATGAAAGTCAATGGGGAGAACCTGGAATTTTTCTCCCGTATGGCGACAACTGGGCAGCACCTCCTTCTGCAACAACAGTGTCTGAATGTGCAGCTAATGGACAAAATTTAATTAAGATCCAGAGTTTCTTAACATAATACCACAAATGCCTAGATTTTAGTTAAAAGTCATTCATCATACAAGGAACAATGTAGTTCTCAACTTGAATGAGAAAAGACAATCAACAGGAAATAACACCAAGGTGACACAGATGTTAGACTTATCTGACAAGGATTTAAAGCAACATTATAAAAATGTTTCAGTGAGCAATTACAGGCATATTTAAAACAAATGCTAAAGAATGAAACGCTTCAGCAAATCAATAGGAGATACAAAGAAGACACAGACAGTTTAGAATTAAGGAATACAAAAACCAAAACCAAAACAAAACAAAAACACAAAACTCCATGAATGTCTGAACAGTGGAATGTGGAGGACAGAAGAAAATATTAGTGAAATTGAAGACAGAACAATAGAAATTAAACAACCTTAACAAAAGGGAGAAGTAGACTGAGAAAAATTGAGGAGTTTCAGAGATGTTTTGAAATACACTATAACAAATATTTAACATTTATGTCATTGGAGTCTCAGAGAGAGAAGTATAATCAAAAAAAGAAATCAAACATTTAATAGTGAAAATTTGCCCAATTTAGCAAAGACATAAAACTATAGATACAGGAAGCTAAGTGAACCCCAAGTTAGATACCTTAAAAAATTCATGTCAAGACACATAAGAGTTCAATCTGTGAAAATTAGAAACAAAGATAAAATCTTGAAAGCAGTCCAAAAGAACCAATACATTACCTGTAAGAGAAAAACAATTTGAATAACAGATATTTCAACAGAAACTATGTAGACTGGAATAAAATGGTACATATCTTAAGTGCTGAAAGAACTGCCAACCCAGAATTTGATATTGAGTGAAAATATTCTTGAGTAAGAAAGGGCAAATCAATACATTTTCAGGTGAATGAAAACTGAGAGAATTTGTTGATAGATATATCCTAAAAGGACAGCTAAAGTACATTTCCTAAAAACAGTAAAGGACAAAAGAAAGAACCATGGACATCAGAAAGGAAGAAAAGATAAGGGAAAGAGCACAGTTCTTAATAAATAAATAGACTTTACTTCTATTCTTGTGTTTTGTAAATTATGCTTGATTATTGAAGCAAACATTTTAATATTGTTTAATGTGGTTCTCCACATACAGAGAGAAAATGTGTATACAAATTATATTATAAAAAGAGGAGAAAGAGAGATAAGATTTCTATATTCCACATGAATGGGTAAAATCTTTACCATCAATAGAATGAATAGAATGCTATAGATTATGTATGTATAATAAATACTAAAGCAACCACTAAAAAATTCTGTAAAACATATCACTCTGAAACATTATCAATAAATCAATATGAAATTATAAAAATTTCCAATAATCCACAGCAAGGGCAGAAACAGGAGAGGGAGAAAGAGAGAATAAGGAGAAAACAACAACAAAAATTAAATGACAGACTCATTCCCTACCATACTAATAATTACATTGTATGTAAATAGTCAAAACACACCAATTAAAAGACAGAGATTGGGGCTTCCTTGGTGGTGCAGTGGTTGAGAGTCCGCCTGCCGATGCAGGGGACACGGGTTCATGCCCCGGTCCGGGATGATCCCACATGCCGCGGAGCGGCTGGACCCGTGAGCCATGGCCACTAAGCCTGCGTGTCCGGAGCCTGTGGTCTGCAATGGGAGACAGTGAGAGGCCCACGTACCACAAAAAAAACAAAAAACAAAAACAAAAACAAAGCAAAACAAAAAGACACAGATTGTCAGAGTAAAAAAGAAAAAAAAAACAAAGAAGGAAAGAAAGAAAGAAAGGGAAAGAAAGAAAAAAATTACTTAATTGTTCACAAGAAGCTCAATTCAAATATAATTATATACATAGGTTGTAAGTAACAAGATGGAAAAAGATATACCATGCAGGCAATCAAAGAAAAGCAAGAGTGACTATATTAATGTCAGATAAATTAGACTTCGGAATAAAAAAAATCACAAAAAAGAAATCTCAAAGCCCAAATGATTTTACTAGAGAATTTAACTACATATTTAATAAAGAATTAACACCAAGTCTACACAATTTCTACCAGAAGATAGAAGTGGAGGGAATACTCCCCATCTCATTTACCTGACACCCAAACCAGAAAAAGGCAGGATTAAAAAAAAAATAAAGAACTATAGGCTATCATATTTCAATAATATAGATGTAAAAATCTTAATAAAAAAATTGCTAAACAGAATTAAGCAGTATATAGAAATAATTATGTACCAACACCAAGTGAAGCTTATTCCAGAGATGGAATAATCATTCAATATTTGAAAATCAGTTAATGTAAACCACAATATTAATAAGGTAATGAATTAAAATTCTAGACTTGTATGAATTGATGCAGAAAGACTGTTTGAAAAAATTCAACATGATTCATGATAAAAACTCAAAGGAAAATAGGAATAGAGAGGAGCTTCCTCAACTTTAAAAGAACATTTACAGAAACCTAATGGTGATACCATAATTAATGGTGAACAACTAAATGTTTATTTTCTCTATTATCAAAGAGGCAAAGATATTTTCTCTAATCACTGATATTCAGCATAGAACTGGAAGTTCTAATCACCACAAGCAGAAAAGGAGAAATAAAGGCATATATATTGGAAAGAAAAAATAAATCAAATTATCATTTGCAGATGATATGGTAGTCTGTGTATAAAATCCCAATGAACCTAAAAGGGAAAAGAAGTATCCTGGAATTAATAAATGTTTTAAGAAGACACAGGATCATGCACCAAAGTCTATTTCATTTCTATATACCAACAATGAATATGCAGTAAACCAAAGTTTAAAAATATGATAATATTTACAAACACTTGAAAAGAAAATACTTAGGTATAAATCTAAAAAAAAAAACAAGTATAGTGTTTGTATGTGGAAATCTACAAAATGCTGATGAAACAAATCAAAACGATTTGTTAAATAAATCAATAGATACACTATGTCCATGGATAGGAAGACTCAACACAGTAATTATGTCAATTATACATAAATTGATTTATAGATTTAACAAAATTCCTCTCAAAAAACCCAGTGAGTATTTTTTGTAGAAATAGAAAAGGATATTCTAAAATTGACATGAAAAGGCAAAAGGACTAGATATCTAAAACAATTTTGAAAAAGAACAAAGTGCAATGAATCATCTACTAATTTCAAGATTTATGTATAAACTACTGTATATATAGTACAGTACTGTTCAGTACAAAAATTAAAACTGTGTGGTTTTGGCCAAGGATAGACATGTAAGTCAGTGGAAAGGAACAGAGAACCCAGAAAAAGAACCAAAAAAATGTGCTCAATTTATTTTTGATACAAAAGAAATTAAATGGAAAAAGGACAAATTTTTCAACAAATGAGGCTTGAAGCATTGTATATATGTAAGCAAAAAATAAAATGAGACATGGTGTAACTCTCACGTGCTACATAAATATTAACTCAGAATGTATCATGAATTTAAATGTAAAACTATAAAACTTTTAGAAAAATGTGAGACAAACTTCAGGATCCAGGGCCTAAGAGTTCTAGATCTGACACTAAAAACATGGTCTATAAATTTAAAGATTGATAAATAAATGATAGTAAAAAGTAAGCTATAGAGGACCTTCAAGATGGCAGAGGAGTAAGATGTGGAGATCACTTTCCTCCCCACAAATATATCAAAAATACATTGACAAGTGGAACAACTCTTACAGAACACCTACTGAATGTTGGCAGAAGACCTCAGACTTCCCAAAAGGCAAGACCACTCCCCATGTACCTGGGTAGGGCAAAAGAAAAAAGAAAAAATGGACAAAAGAATAAGGATGGGACCTGCACCTCTGGGAGGGAGCTGTGAAGGAGGAAAGTTTCCGCAAACTAGGAAGCCCCATCACTGGCAGAGACTGGGGGTTGTGGTGGGGAAGCTTCGGAGCCACAGAGGAGAGCTCAGCAACAGGGGTGAAGAAGGCAAAGTGGAGAGATTCCCACAGAGAGGATTGGTGCCGACCAGCACTCAGCAGCCTGAGAGGCTTGTCTGCTCACCCGCCTGGGCAGGTGGGAGTTGAGAGCTAAGGCTTGAGCTTCAGAGGTCAGATCCCAGGGAGAGGACTGGGGTTGGCGGCATGAACACAGCCTGAAGGGGGCTAGTGCATCACAGATAGCTGGGAGGGAGTCCGGGAAAAAGTCTGGAACTGCCTAAAGACAAGAGACCATTGTTTCCGGTGCTCAAGGATAGGGGATTCAGAGCACTCCATAAACGAACTCCAGAGATGGGCATGAGCCATGGCTATCAGTACGGACCCCAGAGAGAGTCACAAAATGCTAAGGCTGCTGCTGAGCCATCAAGAAGCCTGCATGCAATCACAGGTCACTATCCACAACTCCCCTTCTGGGAGCCAGTGCAGCCTGCCACTGTCAGGGTCCCCTGATCCAGGGACAACTTCCCTGGGAGGACACACAGTGCACCTCAGACTGCTGCAACCACACGCTGACCTCTGCTGCCGCAGGCTCACCCCCCCATCCCATACCCGTCCCTCCCCCAGGCATGAGTGAGCCACAGGCCCCTAATAAGCTGCCACTTTAACCCCGTCCTGTCTAGGCTGAGAACATACGCCCTCAGGCAACCTACATTAAGAGGCGGGGCCAAATCCAAAGTTGAACGCCAGGAGCTGTGTGAACAAAGAAGAGAAAGGGAAATTTCTCCCAGCAGAATCAGGAGCCATGAATTAAATCTCCACAGTCAACTTAATGTAGCCTGCATCTGTGGAATACCTGAATAGAAAAGTAAACATCCCAAAATTGAGGCAGTGGATTTTTGGAGCAACTGTAGACTTGGTCTTTGCAGTCTGCATCTAATTTTCTTCTGGTTTTATGTTTATTTTAGTTTAGTATTTACAGCATATTATCATTGGTAGATTTGTGTATTAATTTGATTGCTCTCCTTTTATTTTAAATATATATATATATATTTTCATTTATCTCTTTTTGAGAGTGTGTATGTGTATACTTCTTTGTGAGATTTTTGTCTGTATGGCTTTGCCTTTACCATATGTCCTAGGGTTCTGTCTGTCTTTCTTTAAGTATAGTTTTTAACCCTTGCTATCATTGGTGGATTTGTTTATTGGTTTGGTTGTTCTATTCTTCCTTTCTTTCTTTTTTAAATTTTTACTTTCTATTACTTTTTTTTTTTTTTTGCGCTACGCGGGTCTCTCACTGTTGTGGTCTCTCCCGTTGCAGAGCACAGGCTCCGGATGCACAGGCTCAGTGGCCATGGCTCACAGGCCTAGTTGCTTCATGGCATGTGGGATCTTCCCGGACAGGAGCATAAACCCATGTCCCCTGCATTGGCAGGCAGACTCTCAACCATTGTGCCACCAGGGAAGCCCTATTTTTTTTTTAATAATATTTTTAATTTTAATCTTTCTTTTATTTATTTTCTTTTTGAATTTTTGAAACTTGTTTTATTTATTTTTTTATACAGCAGGTTCTTATTAGCTATCCATTTTATACACATTAGTGTATATCTGTCAATCCCAATATCTCAATTCATGCCATCACCACCATCCCCCCTGCCACTTTCCCCCATTGGTATCCATATGTTTTTTCTCTACATCTGTGTCTCTATTTCTTCCCTGCAAACCAGTACATCTGTACCATTTTTCTAGGTTCCACATATATGAGTTAATATACGATATTAGTTTTTCTCTTTCTGAATTACTTCACTCTGTATGACAGTCTCTAGGAATGACATAATTACATTCCTTTTATATGGCTGAGTAATATTCCATTGTGTATATGTACCACATTTTCTTTATCCATTCATCTGTTGAAGGGCATTTAGGTTGCTTCCATGACCTGGCTATTGTAAATAGCTGCAATGAACATTGTGGTACATGACTCTTTGATTTATGGCTTGCTCTGGGTATTTGCCCAGCAGTGATATTGCTGGATAATATGGTAATTCTATTTTAGTTTTTAAGGAACCTCCATACTGTTCTCCATAGTGGCTGAATCAATTTACATTCTCACCAACAGTGCAAGAGGTTTCCCTTCTCTCCACACCCTACCTGCACTGTTGTTTGTAGATTTTCTGATGATGCCCATTCTAAGTGGTGTAAGGTGATGCCTCATTGTAGTTTTGATTTGCATTTCTGTAATAATTAGTGATGTTGAGCAGCTTTTCCTGTGCTTCTTGGCCATCTGTATGTCTTCTTTCGAGAAATGTCTCTTTAGGTCTTCTGCCCATTTTTGGTTTGGGTTGTTTGTTTTTTATTAATATTGAGCTGCATAAGCTGTTTATATATTTTGGAGATTAGTCTTTTGTCTGTTGATTCATTTACAAATATATTCTCCCAATCTGAGGTTGCCTTTTCTTCTTGTTTGTAGTTTCCTTTGCTTGGCAAAAGCTTTTAAGTTTCATTAGGTCCCATTTGTTTATTTTTGTTTTTATTTCCATTACTCTAGGAGGTGGATCAAAAAAGATCTTGCTGTGATTTATGTCAAAGTGTGTTCTTCCTATGTTTTCCTTTAAGAGTTTTAAAGTGTCCCGTCTTACATTTTGTTCTTTAATCCATTTTGAATTTGTTTTTCTGTATGATGTTAGAGAGTGTTTTAATTTCATTCTTTTACATGTAGGTGTCCAATTTTCCCAGTACCACTTATTGAAGAGGCTGTCTTTTCTCCATTGTATATTCTTGCCTCCTTTGTCATAGATTAGTTGACCATAGGTGCATGGGTTTATCCTTGGGCTTTGTATCCTGTTCCATTGATCTATACTTCCGTTTTTGTGTCAGTACCACAATATCTTGATTACTGTAGTGTTGTAGTATAGTCTGAAGTCAGGGAGTCTGATTCATCCAGCCCCGTTTTTTTCTCTCAAGACTGCTTTGTTTATTCGGAGACTTTTTTGTCTCCAAACAAATTTTAAGATTTTTTGATATAGTTCTGTAAAAATTGCCACTGGTAATTTGATAGGGATTGCATTGAATCTGTAGATTGCTTTGGGTAGTATAGTCATTTTCACAATATTGATTCTTCCAATCCAAGAACATGGTATATCTCTTCATCTGTTTGTGCCATCTTTGATTTCTTTCATCAATGTCTTATAGTATTCTGAGTATAGGTCTTTTACTTCCTTAGGTATGTTTATTCCTAGGTATCTTATTCTTTTTGTTACAATGGTGAATGGGATTGTTTCACTAATTTCCCTTTCTAAACTTTCATTGTTAGTGTATAGGAATGCAAGAGGTTTCTGTGAATTAATTTTGTATCCTGCAAATTTACCAAATTCATTGATTAGCTCTAGTAGTTTTCTGGTGGTATCTTTAGCATTCTCTATGTATAATATCATGTCATCTGCTAACAGTGACAGTTTTACTTTTCTTTTCCAATTTGGATTCCATTTATTTCTTTTTCTTCTCTGATTATTGTGACTAGGACTTCCAAAACTAGGTTGAATAATACTGGTGAGAGTGGACATCCTTGTCTTTTTCCTGATTTTAAAGGAAATGCTTTCAGTTTTTCACAATTGAGAATGATGTTTGCTGTGGGTTTGTCAATTATGGGCTTTATTGTGTTGAGATAGATTCCCTCTATGACCACTTTCTGGAGAGTTTTAATCATAAATGGGTGTTGAATTTTGTCAAAATATTTTTCTTCATCTATTAAAATAATCATATTTTTTTTCTTTTTCAGTTTGTTAATATAATCTATCACATTGATTGATTTATGTATATTGAAAAATCCTTGAATTGCTGGGATAAATGCCACTTGATCATGTTGTATCATCCTTTTAATGTGTTGTTGCATTCTGTTTGCTAGTATTTTGTGAAGGATTTTTACATTTATATACAACAGGATTATTGATCTGTAATTTTCTTTATTGGTAGTATCTTTCTCTTTTTTTGGTATTTTTGTTTCTTTCTTTCTTTCTTTCTTTTTTCTCCCTTTTTTTCTGAGCCATGTGACTGACAGTGTCTTGGTGCTCTGGCCGGGTATCAAGCCTGAGCCTTTCAGGTGGGAGAACCAAGTTCAGAACATTGCACCACCAGAGACCTCCCTGCCACATGTTAAATCAAACAGCAAAAGCTTTCCCAGACATCTCCATCTCAATGCTAAGACCCATCCCTACTCAATGACCAGCAAGCTACAGTGGTGGACACACCATAGCAAACACCTAGCAAAAAGGAACACAACCCCACACATTAGCAGAGAGGCTGCCTAAAATCATAATTTCACAGACATCACAAAACACACCTCTGGACACAGTCCTGCCCATCAGAAAGACAAGATCCAGCCTCATCCACCAGAACAGAGGCACCAGTCCCCTCCACCAGGAAGCCTACATGACCCATTGAACCAACCTTACCACTGGGAGCAGACACCAAAAACAATGGGAACTATGAATCAGCAGCCTGTGAAAAGGAGACCCCAAACACATTAAGTTAAGCAAAATGAGAACACAGAGAAATACACAGAAGATGAAGGAGCAAGGTAAAAACCCAACACAACAAAAAAATGAAGAGGAAATAGGTAGTCTACCTGTAAAAGAATTCAGAGTAATGACCATAAAAATGATCTAAAAACTTGGAATTAGAAAGGAGAAAATAAAAGAAATGTCTAACAAGGACCTAGAAGAACTAAAGAGCAAACAAACAATGATGAACAACATAATAAATGAAATTAAAAATTCTTTAGAAGGAATCAAAAACAGAATAACTGAGGCAGAAGAACAGATAAGTGACCTGGAAGATAAAGTACTGGAAATAACTACTGCAGAGCAGAATAAACAAAAAAGAATGAAAAGAATTGAGGACAGTCTCAGAGACCTCTAGGACAACATTAAACACACCAACATACTAATTATAACAGTCCCAGAAGAAGAAGAGAAAAAAAAAAGGGAATGAGAAAATATTTGAAGAGATTATAATTGAAAACATCCCTAATATGGGAAACAAAATGGTCAATCAAGTCCAGGAAATGCAGAGTCCCATACAGGATAAATCTAAGGAGAAACACACCAAGACACATAGTAATCAAACTAGTAAAGATTAAATACAAAGAAAAAATATTAAAAGCAGCATGGGAAAAGCCACAAATAATATCAAAGGGAATCCCCATAAGGTTAACAGCTGATCTTTCAGCAGAAAATCTGCAAGCCAGAAGGGAGTGGCAGGAATTATTTAAAGTGATGAAAGGGAAAAACCTACAACCAAGATTACTCTACCAAACAAAGATCTCATTGAGATTTGACCAGGAATTAAAGCCTTTACAAATAAGTAAAAGCTAAGATAATTCAGCACCACCAAACCAGCTTTACAACAAATGCTATAAAATCTTCTCTAGGAAGGAGACACAAGAGAAGGAAAAGACCTACAATAAGAAACCCAAAACAATTAATAAAATGGTAACAGAAGCATTCATAAGGTAATTCATAATCACTTTAAATATAAATAGATTAAATGCTCCAACCAAAAGACATAGACTGGCTAAATGGATACCAAAAAAAAAAAAAAAAAAAAAAAAAAAAAAAAAAAAAAGACCTGTATATATGCTGTCTACAAGAGACCCACTACAGACTGAGGGACACATACAGACTGAAAGTGAGGGGATGGAAAAAGATATTCCATGCAAAAGGAAATCAAAATAGCATGGGAGTAGCAATCCTCATGTGAGACAAAATAGACTTTAAAATAAAGACTATAACAAGAGACAAAAAACTTCACTACATAATGATCAAGGGATCAACCCAAAAAGAAGATATAACAGTTGTAAGTATTTAGGCACCCAACATAGGAGCACCTCAATACATAAGGCAAATGCTAACAGCCATAAAAGGGGAAATCGACAGTAGCACAATAATAGTAGGGGACTTTAACATCCTACTTCCACCAATGAACAGATCATCGAAAATAAATAAGGGAACACAAGCTTTAAATGACACATTAAACAAGATGGACTTAATTGATATTTATAAGATATTCCATCCAAAAACAACAGAATACACCTTATCTGAAGTGCTCATGGAACAGTCTCCAGGATAGATCATATCTTGGGTCACAAATCAAGGCTTGGTAAATTTAAGAAAATTGAAATTTTATCATGTATCTTTTTTGACCACAAAATTATGAGATGAGATATCAATTACAGGAAAAAATCAGTAAAAAATACAAACACATGGGGCTTCCCTGGTGGCGCAGTGGTTGAGAGTCTGCCTGCCGATGCAGGGGACACGTGTTCGTGCCCCAGTCCAGGAAGATCCCACATGCCACAGAGCGGCTGGGCCTGTGGGCCATTGCGACTGGGTCTGCGCATCCGGAGCCTGTGCTCCACAATGGGAGAGGCCACAACAGAGAGAGGCACACGTACCACAAAAACAAAAAACAAAAACAAACAAACAAACAAAAAAAACACATGGAGGCTAAACAATACACTATTAAATAACCAAGAGATCACTGAAGAAATCAAAGAGGGAATTTAAAAATACCTAGAAACAAATGACAATGAAAACATGATGAATCAAAACCTATGGGATGTAGTAAAAGCAGTTCTAAGAGGGAAGTTTATAGCAATAAAATCATACCTCAAGAAACAACAATCATCACAAATAAACAACCTAACCTCATACCTAAAGCAATTAAAGAAATATGAACAAAAATCCTCAAAGTTAGCAGAGGAAAGAAATCATAAAGATCAGATCAGAAATAAATGAAAAAGAATTGAAGGAAATGATAGCAAAGATCAGTAGAACTAAAAGCTGGTTCTTTGAGAAGATAAACAAAATTGATAAACTATTAGCAAGACTCATGAAGAAAAGAAGGGAGAAGACTCAAATCAGTAGAATTAGAAGTCAAAAAGGAGAAGTAACAACTGACACTGCAGAAATACAAAAGATCATGAGAGATTAGTTGAAGCAAGTATATGCCAATAAAATGGACAACCTGGAAGCAATGGGAAAATTCTTAGAAAAGCACAACCTTCTAAGACTGACCCAGGAACAAACAGAAAATATAAACCAACTAATTACAGGCACTGAAATTGAAACTGTGATTAAAAATCCTCCAACAAACCAAAGCCCAGGACCAGATGGATTCACAGGCAAATTCTATCAACCATTTAGATAACAGCTAACACTTATTCTTCTCAAACTCTTCCAAAATATAACAGAGGGAGGGACACTCCAAACTCATTGTATGAGGCCACTGTCACCCTGATACCAAAACCAAAAAAAGGTGTCACAAAAAAGAAAACTACAGGCCAGCCAGTATCATTGATGAATATAGATGCAAATATCCTCAAGAAAATAATAGCAATAAAATAACAGCACAGAATCCAACAGCACATTAAAAGGATCATGTACCACAATCAAGTGGAGTTTATCCCAATAATTCAAGGATTTTTCAATAAGTGCAAATCAATCTCTGTGATAAACTATATTAACAAATTGAAGGAGAAAAACCATATGATCAACTCAATAGATGCAAAAAAGCTTCCAACAATATTCAACACCCATTCATGATAAAAAACACTCCAGAAAGTAGGCATAGAGGGACCTTTCCTCAACATAATAAAAGCCATATATGACAAATCTACAGGCAGCATCATTCTCAATGGTGAAATAGTGAAACCATTTCCAAAAAGATCAGGAAAAAGACAAGGTTGTACACTCTCACCACTATTATTCAACATAGCTTTGTCAGTTTCAGCCACATCAAGCAGAGAAGAAAAAGAAATAAAATAAATCCAAATTGGAAAATAAGTAAAACTGTCACTGTTTGCAGATGACATGATACTATACATAGAGAACCCTAAAGATGTTACCAGAAAACTACTAGAACTTATCACTGAATTTAGTAAAGTAGCAGGATACAAAATTAATGCACAGAAATCTCTTGCATTCTTATACACTAATGATGAAAAATCTGAAAGAGAAATTAAGGAAACACTCCCATTTACCATTGAAACAAAAATAATAAAATACCTAAAAATAAAGCTACTTAAGGTAAAAAAAAGACCTGTATGCAGAAAACAATAAATCACTGATGAATGAAATGAAAGGTGATACAAACACATGGAGTGATGTACCATGTTCTTGGATTGGAAGAATCAACATTTTGAAAATGACTCTACTACCTAAAGCAATCTACAGATTCAATGCAATCCCTGTCAAATTACCAGTGGCATTTTTCACAGAACTAGAACAAAAATTTTCACAATTTGTATGGAAACACAAAAGACCACGAATAACGAAAGCAACCATGAGAAAGAAAAACGGAGCTGGAGGAATCAGGCTCCCCGACTGTAGGCTATACTACAAAGCTACCGTAATCAAGACAGCATGGTACTGGCAGAAAAACAGAAATACAGATCAATGGAACAGGATAGAAAGCCCAGAGAGGAACCCATAAACATATGGTCACCTTGTCTTTAATAAAGGAGGCAAGAATACACAATGGCGAAAAGACAGCCTCTTCAGTAAGTGGTGTGGGAAATCTGGATAGCTACATGGAAAAGAATGAAATTAGAACCACACACAAAAATAAACTCAAAATGGATTAAAGACCTAAATGTAGGGCCAGACACTATAAAACTCTTAGAGGAAAACATAGGCAGAACACTCTATCCCATAAATTACAGCAAGATACTTTTTGACCCACCTCCTAATAAAATGGAAATAAAAATAAATAAATAAATAAATTGGGACCTAATGAAACTTAAAAGCTTTTGCACAGAAATGGAAATGATACACAAGATGAAAAACCAACCTTCACAAAGTGAGAAAATATTTGCAAATGAAGAAACTGAGAAGGGATTAATCTCCAAAATATACAAGCAGCTCATGCAGCTCAACATTGAAAAAACAAACAACCCAATCCAAAAATGGGCAGAAGTCCTAAATAGACATTTCTCCAAAGAAGATATACAGATTGCCAACAAACACATGAAAGGATGCTCAATATCACTAATCATTAGAGAATTGCAAATCAAAACTACAATGAGGTATCACCTCACACCAGTCAGAATGGCCATCACCAAAAAGTCTATAAATAATAAGTGCTGGAGAGGGTGTGGATAAAAGGGAACCCTCTTGTACTGTTGGTTGAATATAAATTTTTACAGCCACTATGGAGAACAATATGGAGGTTCCTTAAAAAACTAAATATAGAGCTACGATATGACCCAGCAATCCCACTACTGGGCATATACACTAAGAAAACCATAATTCTAAAAGAGACATGTACCACAGTGTCCATTGCAGAACTATTTACAATAGCCAGGACATGGAAGCAACCTAAGTGTCCATCAACAGATGAATGGATAAAGAACATGTGGCACATATATACAATGGAACTTTACTCAGCCACAAAAAGAAACAAAATTGAGTTATTTGTAATGAGATGGATGGACCTAGAGACTGTCATACAGAGTGAAGTAAGGCAGAAAAAGAAAAAGAAATATGATATGCTAACACATATATATGGATTTTAAAACAAAACAAAACAAAAATGTTCTGAAGAACCTAGGTGCAGGACAGGAGTAAAGATGCTGACATAGAGAATGGACTTGAGGACAAGGAGAGGTGAAGGGTAAGCTGGGGTGAAGTGAGAGAGTCTCATGACTCATATACACTACCAAATATAACAATAGATAATTAGTGGGAAGCAGCCACATAGCACAGGCCGATTAGCTTGGTGCTTTGTTTTCACCTAGACGGGTGGGTTAGGGAGGGTGGGAGCGAGATGCAAGAGGGAGGAAATATGGGGATATAGTACACATATAGTTGATTCACTTTGTTATACAGGAGAAACTAACACACCATTGTAAAGCATTATAGTCCAATAAAGATGTTAAAAAAAACAGAGAGAGACATTGGACACAGTCATGAGTAGATCACTTTCACTGAATATCCTTGTCCAAGATTCACTTTGGAAGGCAAAGTGTGTTATTTTGAGGGGCATTTGAGGAAAATGGTAACTTTAACATTACCATGGAAGGCTATGTGTGTAAATACTACAAATAATAATTCTGTTTATATAAGTAAAAAAAAAAGTAAGCTATAACTCTGGAGGACATAGATGAATATCCATTATGTTAAAGTTTCTGATAACTGATGAAGAATAGTAAACATTCTTGGAAGAAAATATATACGTATATACATATACATACATACATACAGGAAATTTTCTCAAACATAAGATTATAAGTATTTGTATTAGCAGCCTTAATATTTTATTTTTTTCTCCCTAAAAATGTTAACAAACAACAAATGGAATGGAAATATATCCTTTCTAATTAAATGAATAAGCACTCACTTATAAGAAAAATGTTAAGAGGGAAGAAAATCAGCATAGTTTTTTATATGTGTTGTATACAAATAATTGACAACAAAGAGTATCTTTCAAGAGTTCAAGTCACAAGATAAATCTTACCAAATTATTGTTTTTCATAAAGTTAACAGTTACATAGTACCAGTTATCAAGAAATTGTGAAATGTATTACTCCTTCTATTTCCGTGGAGATTCTACATAAAGAAAAATGAAACAAAGGAATCAACAAGTTGTGAAGCTTCTGTGTGAAATAATTAACAGTATATTTAATACAGATAAAGGTAGACTGTAGTTTAATGACGTCAATGTGAGATATTTTTGAAAAACAAAAATTGGTTTAGTTATCACAAAAATACAGTAAGACACATAATTTAAAAAATAACTATACATTAACAATAATTGACACACAGCCCAAATTCCAGAATAAATGGATTAAAAAATAGCAGTGAACATTAAATATGGATATATAGATATTCAATAATTTCTGTTTCATATTCAGTGTCCAAATATAGTATTATATTATTGATATCAACTAACATAAGGAGATAGATTTAAAATATATAAAGCTATAAAATATATCACCATACTCATAAACCAGTTGTATAAAGGTAAATATATAGATTTATGTATATTATGTAATGTGGTGTCAGGACCCAAAGACAGAATATTTTCCAAATTAATGGACATGGAAAAAATCTAAGCAAACACTGACTATATTACAAAGACAGAAAACATAGGAATTGTGTAAGATTAAGAAAACATGCAGAAATGAAATAGACATTTATAAATTTTAACAGAAAAATATAAATGTTCAACAAAAAAAGATCTGAGAGTTAATTTAAAAACAGTAAATATAAACAAGGGTTGTCCTGAACAAACCAACAGTAATGTTTAAAGAACAGGAAATATCATATTTCCTCAATTGAACATTGGGAAGAGATGCATCTCTTCCTCAATTCTTCTCTTATACTTTCTGAATTTATTATCCTGACATGAATGCTGCAGAATAAGCTTTTCTCAAAGCCAAGAATTATAAAAGTGTAACTAAACAAGAGCTGGTGTACCTGTGGCACAGAAATCCCAACCCTGTCAGTGGGTGTTTGCAGCAAAGTAAGGGTTTATTTGCAGAATGCCAAGTAAGGGAGTGGGAGGCAAGCCTCAGATCCACTCCAACTTGTTTGAGTTAGGGTTTGTTTTTTAAAGGGTGAAGAACAAGGAGGCTGGGATTAATCATTATCTTGTGACATTTTTATTATTTTAATTGAAGCACAGTTGATTTACTATGTTGTGTTAGTCTCAGGTGTATAAAAAATTGATTTAGATACATATATATTGACTATACATTGACTATATATATTATTTTTCAGACATTTTTCCATTATAGGTTACTACAAGATACTGCATATAGTTCCCTATGTTATACAGTAGGTCCTTGTTTATCTATTTTATATATAGTAATGTGTTAATTCCAAACTCTTAATTCATCCCTCCTCCTCTTGACCTTTGGTAACCATAAATTTGTTTTCTATGTCTGTAAGTCTATTTCTGTTTTGCAAATAAGTTCATTTGTATCATTTTTTTAGATTCTACATAAGTGATATCATATGATATTTGTCTTTTGGAAGCCAGAATGTCTCTGGTTTACGATTCACAGGTCAGGTGGTCCATGGCTTGGGGGCCTGTTAGCTCATGTTGCCAGGGAGAAACAACCTGAGTTCATATGGTGATGATGTCCATAATAGTAATTTTAGTTATACATTAACGATATAATCGACAACAGCGATTTTAGTCATCTGACTCTGGTTGATTAGTGTTCAGTTAGCACAGGATTGAGGTCAGAGGGAACAAGAAGGAAATAAAGTTTTGGATAGAAGGATTAATCATACACTCAGTAAGGGAAATAGATTTTAGTGGAACTCAGTTTCACGATTTTTATTTAGGAAGTAGATCCTAATGATAGTCAACAGATTATAAGAAGTGTCTAAAATGCCATGGAAGTCACTCATAATCAAAGTTGGTAGAGAGCCAGGTCACTTCCTAAGTCAAAAGTCACACCATGGCTGCCATGCTGGCCATGACCTAACTGGAAAACCATGTTCCCTGACACCAATAGGATTGTATTGTTCTGGAAAGCTAATTTGCTAACATTCAGAATCTATGACATTGTTCCAAAATGTGTGTATTAGTGGGGATAAATAATAAGTAATAATGATAACAGCAACAATAATACAGAATCAAGAAAATCAACAATCATAAAACAATTTGTATATTTCTGACATGTACTCCTCTAAGAACATTACAAGTATGTATTTAATGCTTAAAACATCCCTACAGAATAGTTTCTACTTTTGTTCCACTTCATGAAGGTATCTGAGAAGCAGTGTTAATCAGCTTCTTAGTTCCAACAAAATCACAGTTGCCTATTCTTTTTTTGTCTTTGAGCAAAGGATTGAGAAGCCCTCCTGTAGGATTTTTTAAACGTTAACTTAAATATACTTTCAAGGGTCTTCGATTTATACACAACATGGTAGAATAATAGGTATCAGAAAATAAATTTTTTACTTTCTTGTGAGCTCCTTACTTCAGCTAGTAGTGAAAGAGATGGCAAGTATGAATTGACCCAAGGTGGAAACTGGTAAGCATGATGTTAAAATGTTGATGTACTAGAAGTGTATGCTCCCTCAGTTGTTGGCTAGGTGATATAGTTCCTGCCATGTCAAGGCTCAAGAAACAGAAGTAGTATGTGCATGGGCTTCATATATACAGACTTATGACTTGGAATGGTTCCCTTATAATCCAGAAATCTCCATATGGATTTTTTTTTTTTAAAAAAAAGGGCATAGTGGAGTAAAGGGCTCTATGAGTTCATCTTGAGGATAGTTTCTGAGCATTTTCCCAAACTGGTGTTACAAATATCAGTGTTCTATTTCAGCTCGGATGGTAAGGATCCTGTATTTCATAGAAAGGCATGTCACTGAACCTAGGTGTAGCAGATTCTGCAGACCTATTGTGGATTCCTCATGGCAGTTAGGGGTTTAGAGTGGTTTTTGAGGTCCAGACAATTTTTAAACAGTGGGCCATAAGGCCACAGAAAATGTGTTGCTTTATTCTTTATGTCTACTATCAAATTAACATTTTTAAACATCATGGCTCTTTTTAAAAGTTGATGCTTTGTGTGTCTTAATACAAGCCTGTCTACAAAAAGAATGAGTTATCTCTGGCATAGGACATTCCTTTGCAGTCAGGAATAAGGTCTGATATCTCAAAACTCCCTTAGCAGAGCTGGCACACCTGCAAAGGGAGGGTGCTTTTAGGCTTTTGGAAGCTTTGATGGCATGGTGCCTTGTAATTCTAGTAATTCCTTATTGACCACTCAAAATTGTAGGAGAAAATGATTCAGTGGCATTATGCAGCTAGGAGACTAATATAAAAGATCTAGGGGCTCAGTAGTGCAAATCCTGAAGGAAAGAAAATAATATATTTATAATATTACACATATAAATATGGTCTTGATTGGGCCAAGAGAAAAATAAAATGAATCCAATGTGAATGACCTTGAGTTCTATAAAAGACATGCATAGCAATCTCGGATAAGCTTACTTTAAAAAAATATTACTTATTTTTATTGAAGTATAGTTGATTTACAAGTTGTGTTAGTTTTAGGTGTAGAACAAAGTGATTCAGTTATACGTATACATATGTATCTATTATTTTCAGTTTCTTTTCCCTTATACATTACTATAAAATATTGAGTATAGCTTCCTGTGTTATACAGTAGGTATTTGTTGGTTATCTATTTTATATATAGTAGTATGTATGTTAATCCCCTAATTTATCCCTCTCCCCTCACCCCATTCCCCTTTGGTAACTGTAAGTTTGTTTTCTATGTCTGTGGGTCTGTTTCTGTTTTGTGCATAAGTTCATTTGTATCAATTTTTCTTTAGATTCTACATAGAATAAGCTTACTTATAAGTACAGATTTCCTGGTAGGGGTTCTTTACCATTTTTTTTGTTTTATAGACCCTTCTAGCAGTCTGGTAAAATCTGTGGAAACTTACCCAGAATAACGTTTTAACTTAAATACCTAGGGGCTACCCTGGTGGCACAGTGGTTGAGAGTCCACCTGCCAATACAGTTGACACGGGTTCATGTCCCAGTACTGGAAGATCCCATATGCCATGGAGCAGTTAGGTCCGTGAGCCAGGGCCGCTGAGCCTTCGCGTCCGGAGCCTGTGCTCCACAACGGTAGAGGCCACGACAGTGAGAGGCCTGCATACCTCAAAATAAATAAATAAATAAATAAATAAATAAATAAATAAATAAATAAATAAATACCTAGGATTGTAAAAGAAAACAATCATATTCTAATGTCCAAGTTAAGAGACATAAATTTGCTAACTCAGCTTGGAGATGGGTACAGAAGTGAGGATACTATTAAGAGTTCAAAAATAGTGCATATATTGGAAGCCTGAACCAAAATGGTGGAGTAGAAGGAAGTATTCTCACTACCTCTTGTGAGAACATCAGACTCACAGCTAGCTGCTGGACAATCATCAATAGGAAGACACTGGAACTCAACAAAAAAGGTACCCCACATCCAAAGACAAAGGAGAAGCCACAATGA
This sequence comes from Stenella coeruleoalba, assembly GCF_951394435.1. Classification (NCBI taxonomy): domain Eukaryota; kingdom Metazoa; phylum Chordata; class Mammalia; order Artiodactyla; family Delphinidae; genus Stenella; species Stenella coeruleoalba. The sequence goes on along the minus strand of NC_137159.1, from coordinate 17,149,410 downwards.
GATGGTAGGAGGGGCGGAATCACAGCAAAATCAAATCCAATAACTGCTGGGTGGGTGACTCACAGACAGGAGAACACTTACACCCATAGAAGCCCACTGGAGTGAAGGTTCTGAGTCCAACAACAGTCTTTCCAACCTGGGGGTCCAGCAACAGGAGGAGGAATTCCTAGAGAATCAGACTTTGAAGGCTAGTGGGATTTGATTGCAGGACTTTGACAGGACTGAGGTAAACACAGACTCCACTCTTGGAGGGCACACAAAAAGTAGTGTGTGCATCGGGACCAAGGGAAGGAGCACTGAACCCAGGGAAGACTGAACCAGACCTACCTGCTAGTGCTGGATGGTCTCCTGCATAGGCGGGGGATAGCTGTGTCTCACCATGGGGGCAAGAATACTGGCAGCAGAAGTTCTGGGAAGTATTCCTTGGTGTGAGCCCTCCCAGAGTCTGCCATTGGCCCCACCAAAGAGCCCAGGTAGGCTCCAGTGTTGGGTTGCTTCAGGCCAAACAATCAACAGGGAGGGAACTCAGCCCCACCCATCAGTAGTCAAGTAGATTAAAGTTTTACTGAGCTGTGCCCACCAGAACAACACCCAGCTCTACCCACCACCAGTCCCTCCCATCAGGAAACCTGCACAAGCCCCTTAGATAACCTCATCCACCAGAGGCCAGACAATAGAAGCAAGAAGAACTACAATCTTGCAGCTTGTGGGACAAAAACCACATTCACAGAAAGATAGACAAGATGAAAAGGCAGAGGGCTATGTACCAGATGAAGGAACAAGATAAAACCCCAGAGAAACAACTAAATGAAGTGGAGATAGGCAACCTTCCAGAAAAAGAATTCAGAATAATGATAGTGAAGATGTTACAGGACCTCAGAAAAACAATGGAGGCAAAGATCGAGAAGATGTAAGAAGTGTTTAGCAAAGACCTAGAAGAATTAAAGAACAAACGAACAGAGATTAACAATAAAATAACTGAAACAAAAACTACACTAGAAGGAATTAATAGCAGAATAACTGAGGTAGAAGAACAGATAAGTGACCTGGAAGACAGAATGGTGGCATTCACTGCTGCAGAACAGAATTAAAAAAAAAAAAAAAAAAGAATGAAAAGAAATGAATACAGCCTGAGACCTCTGGGACAATATTAAATGTAACAACATTCGCATTATAGGGGTCCCAGAAGGAGAAGAGAGACAGAAAAGACCCAAGAAATTATTTGCAGAGATTATGGTCGAAAACTTCCTTAACATGGGAAAGGAAATAGGCAGCCAAGTCCAGGAAGCTCAGCAAATCCCATACAGGATAAACCCAAGGAGAAACACACTGAGAAACATAGTAATCAAATTGGTAAAAATTAAAGACAAAGAAAAATTATTGAAAGCATCAAGGGAAAAAGGACAAACAACACAGAAGGGAACTCCCATAAGATTAACAGCTGATTTCTCAGCAGAAACTCTACAAGCAAGAAGGGAGTGGTATGATATACTTAAAGTGATGCAAGAGAAGAACCTACGGCCAAGATTACTCTACCTGGTAAAGATCTCATTCAGATTCGATGGAGACATCAAAAGCTTTACAGACAAGCAAAAGCTAAAAGAATTCATCACCACCAAACCAGCTCTACAACAAATGCTAAAGGAACTTCTCTAAATGGAAAACGCAAGAGAAGAAAAGAACCTACAAAAGCAAACCCAAAATAATTAAGAAAATTGTCATGGGAACTTACATATTGATAATTACCTTAAATGTGAATGGATTAAATACTCAAACCAAAAGACACAGGTTTGCTGAATGGATGCAAAGGTAAGACCCATATATTAGCTGTCTACAAGAGACCCACTTCAGACCTAAGGACACATACAAACTGAAAGTGAGAGGATGAAAAAAGATATTCCATGCAAATGGAAATAAAGAAAGCTGGAGTAGCAATACTCATATCAGATAAAATAGACTTTAAAATAAAGAATGTTACAAGAGACATGGAAGGACACTACGTAATGATCAAGGGATCAATCCAAGAAGAAGATATAACAATTATAAATATATATGCACCCAACATAGAAGCACCTCAATACATAAGGCAACTGCTAACCATTATAAAGAGCAAATCAACAATAACACAATAATAGTGTGGGAATTTAACACCTCACTTACACCAATCAACAAATCACACAAATTGAAAGTAAATAATGAAACAGAGGATTTAAATGACATAAGAGATCAGATAGACTTAATTGAGATTTATAGGACATCCCATCCAAAAACAGCAGATTACACTTTCATCTCCAGTGCACATGGAACATTCTCCAGGAAAGATCACATCTTGTGTCACATATCAAGCCTCAGTAAAATTAAGAAAATTGAAATCATATCAAGCATCTTTTCTGACAACAATGCTATGAGATTAGAAATGAAGTACAGGTGAAAAAACATAAAAAACTCAAACACATGGAGCCTAAACACTACATTACTAAATAACCAAGGGATCACTGAAGAAATCAAAGAGGAAATCAAAAAATACTTAGAGACAAATGACAATGAAACATGACAATCCAAAACCTATGAGATGCAGCAAAAGCCATTCTAAGAGGGAAGTTTATAGCAATACAAGCCTACCTCATGGAACAAGAAAAATCTCAGATAAATAATCTAATCTTACACCTAAAGGAACTAGAGAAAGAAGAACAAACAAAACCCAAAGTTAGCAGAAGGAAAGAAATCATAAATATCAGAGCAGAAATAAATGAAAGAGAAACAAAGAAAACAATAGCAAAGATCAATAAAACTAAAAGCTGATTCTTCGAGAAGATAAACAAAATTGATAAACCATTAGCCAGACTCATCAAGAAAAAGAGGGAGAGGACACAAATCAATAAAATTAGAAATGAAAAAGGAGTAGTTACAACAGACACTGCAGAGATACAAAGCACCCTAAGAGACTACTATAAGCAACTCTATGCCAATAAAATGGAAAACCTGGAAGAAATGGACTAATTCTTAGAAAGGTATACCTTCCAAGACTGAACTACGAAGAAATAGAAAATATGAACAGACCAATCATAAGTAATGAAATTGAAACTGTGATTAAGAAACTTCCAACAAACAAAAGTGCAGGACCAGATGACTTCACAGGTGAATTCTAACAAACACTTAGAGAAGAGCTAACATGATCCTTCTCAAACTCTTCCAAAAAATTGCAGAGGAAAGAACACTCCCAAGCTCATTCTATGAGGCCACCATCACCCTGACACCAAAATCAGACAAAGATCCTACAAAAAAAGAAAATTACAGACCAATATCACTGATGAATATAGTTGCAAAAATCCTCAACAAAATACTAGCAAATAGAATCCAACAACACATTAAAAGGATCATACACCATGGTCAAGTGGGATTTATCCCAGGGATGCAAGGATTCTTCTCAACATACTCAAATCAATCAATGTGATACACCATATTAACAAATTGAAGAATAAAAACCATATGATTATATCAGTAGATAAAGAAGAAAGCTTTTGAAAAAATTTAACACAATTTTATGATAAAAACTCTCCAGAAAGTGGGCATACAGGCAACCTACCTAAACATAATAAAGGCCATATACAACAAACCCACAGCAAACATCACTCTCAATGGTGAAAATCTGTAACCATTTCTTCTAAGATCAGGAACAAGACAAGGATGTCCACTTTCACCGCTATTATTCAACATAGTTTTGGAAGTCCTTGCCTCAGCAATCAGAGAAGAAAAAGAAATAAATGGAATCCAAATTGGAAAAGAAGTAAAACTATCACTGTTTGCAGATGACATGATACTATACATAGAGAATCCTAAAGATGCCACCAGAAAACTACTAGAGCTAATCAATGAATTTGGTAAAGTTGCAGGAAACAAAATTAATGCACAGAAATCTCTTGCATTCCTATACACTAATGATGAAAAATATGAAAGAGAAATTAAGGAAACACTCCTACTTACCACTGCAACAAAAAGAATAAAATACCTAGGAATAAACCTACCTAGGGAGACAAAAGACCTGTATGCAGAAAACTATAAGACACTGATGAAAGAAATTAAAGAAGATACCAACAGAGGGAGAGATATACCATGTTCTTGGATTGGAAGAATCAATATTGTGAAAATGACTATACTACCCAAAGCAATCCACAGATTCAATGCAATCCCTATCAAACTACCAATGGCATTTTTTACGGAACTAGAACAAAAAATCTTAACATTTGTTTGGAGACAAAAACGACCCCAAAGAGCCAAAGCAGTCTTGAGGGAAACAAAAGGAGCTGGAGTAATCAGACTCCCTGACTTCAGACTACACTACAAAGCTACAGTAATCAAGACAATATGGTACTGGCACAAAATCAGAAACATAGATCAATGGAACAAGATAGAAAGCCCAGAAGTAAATCCACGCACCTATGGTCAACTAATCTATGAAAAAGGAGGCAAGGATATACAATGAGAAAAGACATTCTCTTCAATAAGTGATGCTGGGAAAACTGGACAGCTACATGTAAAAGAATGAAATTAGAACACTCCCTAACACCACAAACAAAAATAAACTCAAAATGGATTAGAGAACTAAATGTAAGACCAGACACTATAAAACTCTTAGAGGAAAACATAGGAAGAACACTCTTTGACATAAATCACAGCAAGATCTTTTTTGATCCACTGCCTATAGTAATGGAAATAAAACCAAAAATAAACAAATGGGACCTGATGAAACTTCAAAGCTTTTGGACAGCAAAGGAAACCATAAACAAGACGAAAAGATAACCCTCAAAATGGGAGAAAATATTTGCAAATGAATCAATGGACAAAGGATTAATCTCCAAAATATATAAACAGCTCATGCAGCTCAATATTAAAGAAACAAACAACACAATCCAAAAATGAGCAGAAGACCTAAATAGATATTTCTCCAAAGAAGATATACAGATGGCCAAGAAGCACATGAAAAACTGCTCAACATCACTAATTATTAGAGAAATGCAAATCAAAACTACAGTGAGGTATCACATCACAGCAGTTAGAATGGGCTTCATCAGAAAATCTAAAAACAACAAATGCTGGAGAGAATGTGGTTAAAAGGTAACCCTCTTGCACTGTTGGTGCGAATGCAAACTGATACAGCCACTATGGAGAACAGTATGGAGGTTCCTTAAAAAAACTAAATATAGAATTACCATATGATCCAGCAATCCCACTACTTGGCATATACCCAGAGAAAACCACAATTCAAAAAGACACATGCACCCCAATGTTCATTGCAGCAATCTTTACAATAACCAGGTCATGGAAGCAACTTAAATGCCCATCGACAGATGAATGGATAAAGAAGTCGTGGTACATATATACAATGGAATATTACTCAGTCATTAAAAGGAATGAAATTCGGTCATTTGTTGAGATGTGGATATATCTAGAGACTGTCATACAGAGTGAAGTAAGTCAGAAAGAGAAAAACAAATATTGTATATTAATGCATATATGTGGAACCTTGAAAAATGGTACAGATGAACTGGTTTGCAGGGGAAGAAATTGAGACACAGACGTAGAGAACAAACGTATGGACACCTATGGGGGGAAAGCCAAGGTGGGGTGGGAAGGTGGTGTGATGAACTGGGTGATTGGGATTGACATGTATACACTGATGCATATAAAATTGATGACTAATAAGAGCCTGCTGTATATTTATTTATTAAGTTTATAGACATGTGTGCAATTAAAAAAAAAACACTACTGTTACCTTGAAAAAAAAAGACTATACATTTTCCTGTAAATACAGCTTTAGTCACATCCAAGTTTTGGTATGTAATATTTTTATTATCGTTCAGTTCAAATTATTTTCTAACTCCAATTGTGATATGTTTCTTGGGGGGTTATTTAGAAGTAGTGTTTTTCATAACTTCTAGTTAATTTTTTGTTACTGATTTGTAGTTTAACTACATGTCAAGAAACACACTTTGTATAATTTTAATACTTTGAAATTTCTTAAAATTTTCCTTATAGCACAATATGGCCAGTTTTAAAAATGTTCCAAGTGTGCTTGAAAATAATTTGTAATTTAAAGTTTTGGAGTATAGTGACTATATATCTGCTTGTTGAATCAAATTTGCTGCTCACGTTACTTAAGTTTTTTATATCCTTACTAATTTTTTTTGTGGGGTGTCTACTGGTTTTGTAAGAGGTATGCTCTATCAGTGAATGACAGCAGTATGTTAAATCGCCTATTATGACAGTGAAATTGTCTAATTTTTTCCTTGTAACTCTGTTGCTCTATATAATTTGAAGATAAGTGCATAGAAATTTAAAACTTCCTGGTAAATTGGACTTGTTTATATGAAGTGCCCTTGTTTATTTCTAGTAACGTTTTTGCTTTCAAGTCTACTGTATCTGTTATTATATAGTTTCCTTTTGGTTTATATTTGCACAGTATATCTTTTCCAATTATTTTACTTTCAACCTTTTTGTACCATTATGTTTTATTTATTTTTTAAATAAATTTTTAAAAAATTATAAAAGAAAGTAGGTAAACTTAAAAAAAAAAACAAAGAAAACAAAATAGTTAAAACATTGTACCTGATTTAGAAACCAGACCAAGACATTTGGAATTTATTCTGTGGATAAAAGCACTGTGACTTAGATAATAAAAGTGACTTGAACAAAGAACTTAACTTTAGTTTTTTTAAAGGGAATTAGAAAACTTAGTTATAGCATACAATCTTTAATGACCATTATATCATTAAAGATATTGTGGTTGTTTTGAGATCTGCAGACTTAAAACTTCATGAAGAATAAATTAAAGTACTTGCATATTTTAGAGAAAAATACATATTTACATCATACTAACCATCCATTTTTAATATACAAAATCTCAATTCCTACATAGTGATCAATTACTTTTTATGCGACATAGGATTGCCATAAAATCATCATAAAATGGCAATCTTTTTTTACAAAAATGCATGGAAATTATAAAACTCAATTTTTAAGCAATAAACTAAAGAGTATTTTGTCACCAAGATAGATTAAACTTTTTGACTAAATGAATTTTCTTGCCAAAGGGGTTTACAGTACTTCATAGAATCTATTTTCCTGACAGAATTAATCATTGCATGTGACAAAATGCAGCTCCTCAGAAAGGATTTAGCTTTCTCTCCAAATCCATTCCCTTTGTAGAAATATATTTTGCAAGATATATTTTGCAAGTTCCAAAACTCAGATTTCTTGGGGAGAAATGTATTTATACTCAGCACTGCAAGTGTTTACAAGAGGTGGAAAGTTAACAAATAGGTTGGAGAAGGTGTGAAGGGTATAGATTTTAGATGCATGCCAGTTTTTACTTTGAATTACAGTTTAGAATTTCAGAACTCAAAACACCATTCTGTAACTAGAATTGTTCCTCTTTCAATAAGTTCTGTATTAGGCACAAATTTTACTAGTTCTGTTTAGTTTAATGCATTACTAGAGTGAAAAAGGCATAGGACAGAGCAGAACTCATGATCAGAAGAAACAATGGATGTTTCTGATTATAAATTTTGTAAATTCATGTTTTGAGATTCAACAAATACTGTACTCAGCTGTTTGTATTAGTCATATACATGCATGCATGTATTTAGGAGAGAATCTAATGATTTAAGCTCTCTTCTCAAAAGGGCTCATGACGTAAAACATTAAAATTAAAGTCCAAAGAGACAGATTCAAACATTTGAGATGGGAGGTGGGGGAGAATTGTGGGAAGAAGAAAGTGAGAAATCTTCAAGCATTGGGCAAGTATATCTATGGTTTTTGGTCAAGTGAAGGATATTAACCTTTAATTATATAACATCATTATAATGGAGAAATGTATTTGATAATAATGTGCTTATTATACACTTGTAGCAGATTCAAATGTTATGAAATATTAAAGTACACAAAGAAATATTCTTGATTAAACTATTTAATGTAAATAGTATTGATTTAAAAACCAACATTGTTGATTTACACAACACAGAAAGAATCTTCTAATGGCAGGAAACTTTTCTCCTTGATCCCTTAGTGATGAATGGCTACATAATTTGTGGGGTCTACTGCCAAATGAAAATTTGGGACCCTTGTTCAATTTTTTTTAAGAATTTCAAGTCTGTAACAGCAGAGCATTAAATCCATTTCTGGCCTTCCAGATCACACAGGGTCCTGAACAACCACAGAGATCAGATGTCTGTGATGCTAGCCCTGTCTCTACTTTTCAGAACATTTGAAGATAGAAAAATAAAATAAAATGATGAAAAATCAGAGCCTCAAATTTGGTAACACATTTGTTAAAATTTGCATTGCCAGATTTAGTTTTTTTCTCTTTTACTTTAGGGGTGTTTTGTCTTTGTATATATTCATCTAAAACCTGTATATTGGGCACTGTATGGAAGACTTGATGTAGCATACTAGAGATACAACAGGACATAGAATGGCCACAGAGTCTGCCCCCATGGGGCCTTCAGATTCTGTCTCCTATCTCAGCACTCACTCCCAGAAAACAGCTCCAAATCAAATGTCCTAGAAAAGTGATAGAGGATATCACCCTGATTCTTTTACAACTTGCCATTCCATCTACAACCTTATTTACATCATGTCTCTGTTCCTTTTATTTTGTCAAGTGAGCAGAGCATCTCCCATCCTTTCTCTCAAAATTCTTAGTAGATAATTTCTGAATAATTTAATAATTAATTTATATGACTATAACTATGTCATTCAGTTGAATCTAAATAAGCCTATGTTTTCTTATGCAACGTTTTGTTTTTATTAATGTCAGTATCTTGTTTAATTTCTTTGTTCTATGTGCTTCTACTTTCTCATTGCAGGTACTTAGAAAAAAGAAATTATGCTAACATATTATCTCTAAAACTTCTCTTATTATTTACTATAACTGTAACTTTAATATATGGTCTTCCAATATATACCTTTGCTTCTTATATTTCATTCTTCTATTTCTAGCAACATATTATACATCTTCCCTGATTTATTTTCTTTCAGTGAGTTATTTGTAATAAGAAGATACCTCGTAGAAATTTAAAATTAAATCATTAGTAGAGTGTTTGCATAAATACAAAAGTATAGACACCTTTTTAATCTGGATATGTACAATTGTATATGGAGCTTTCTGTACATATTGAACATTTACTTTATGATTTGATATATTATCTTCCTCTTCATAATCATCAACATCATTAACTTTCTAGTGTGCCCAGGTCTGTGGCAGTATTTACACAAAGACCATTACACCTTAACCAGTTTTGTTACCTAGAAGAAGCTAACAGATTTGTTCTTATTTTAATATCAAATTAAATATATTTTTACTGAGGATTAATTACCACTACAAAATCAATTGTAGAATGTTTGTTAGATCTTTGAGATCATTTGATTGTGTCAATATTCCCATATGTATATGTCTCTCTGATTTTCCAGAAACAATGACAGCATGGGTATGAAATATCAATCATTTTAAGCCAGAAAACACGTTCACATGTTTTAATGGCAAAGTTGTTTATTTCAGATTTACGTCTGTTTCAGTAGAATGTAATACAAATGGGCCACTATTATCATATATGTATTGTGTAAAGAAGTAATTTTAATATTCAAAACCAACATCTTTCTTCTCTAGAAAATAGAGTATGTTTTTATGGTTTGTTTCTGTTTCGTGAGTATGTGTGTGTATGTATAAATTATTCTTGATTAATGTTTAGCCCTTCTTTTGTACTATATGGACAGCCATAGATAGGAAAGATATATTGAGTATCCAGAAGTTGCAAGCATTTTACATTCTCTCTGCAGTAGCTATAATCTTTCTTCAGTAGCTTCTGGGTGATAAAATTCAGTAATTCCATTCCAAAACCAATTCATTTGGGAATCTCTGAAAGTACAAAATTTTACTATTTGCCCAGATTTACAAACCCACAATTTTAAATTACTGACTTCTACATAATATGGACACATTACCAAAACATGTTTGAAATAAATATAAACATAAATATATATTGTTGGGCATATTTGCTATTCATGATGATGTTTTGTAAACTAAATATGTGGGAAACAAACTTGATTATCACAAACTATGTGTGCCTTTATGTCATTTAATTCAATACAAAGAGATGACATATATGATAATACTTCCTCAAGCCATCTACTGTTCTCAAGAGGCTTTTAGTCTCTGTTCAGCATTCCCTGTTGTGATTTTATTCTACTATTAGCTACTTACTTTATTTTACCCTCTAAGTACAAAAGATAAAAATGAGGATTTCTACTTGAAGATGTTAAACTTATTTCAAATCTGAATTTTAGTTTTAATAGCAGTGCTTATTTTAAGGATGTGTCCTATGTTAATAACCAACAAAATAAATTCCTGCATGAATATAGTTCTCAGGATGAAGAAGTATTTATAGAAGATTATATAATCTCCCAAATAACAAATAAAAACTATATAGCAGAGCACATTTCCCTTAACATCTAGGATTCTCACCTGCCAGGCTTTGAATCTGAAGCCTCCTTGAAGGACTCTTAGCTGGTTACTGAAATGCATTTGAAAAACAAAAAAATATTCCTAGGAATTTTTAGTAAATGCCTGAGATAATCATTTTAAACTTTTACAATAGGTTCACATAAGTAATTTAACTGATTCAAGAGATGGATTAATTGCTGTTTCAAATTTCTGTCAGTCTGGAGAATTTTGCAAGGATTGAACAAAGTTCTTAATATATCTCTGTTTTTATTCATTCCATGGGGAAAGTGGAACAGTGCACCCTAAATCTCCTTTATTCTTCAATTAGGTGTCCCCAAAGTGCCTTGTCATCTGCTGACCTCATAAACACAAGGGTCTCTGTTTCATTTGGGGATGCAGCTCACACAAGCTCGCTCTTACTTGCACATTGTAGAAAGCCAGAGAAAGTTTAGTGCTATTAAAAATCCATTAATCCAGTTTTAATGTCATCTATAGCTTACCTCCTTCTTAAGATACCAAGATGTTCACACTTTTAAGAGTTTTGCATATAATGATTCATTTAATCCTCACTTGAGCCTATAATGTAGGTAGTTTCATCATCCTAGTTTTACAAATGAGGAAACCAAAGCATAGAAATCTACGTTTTCAAGGCCATGAAGCTAGTAGCTAGAGAATATGGCTACAGCGTCCATAGTCTTAAGCACTGCACTCTGCTATTGCTATTAAGTTTCTAATTAAAAAAAAAAATAAACTGCCACTTTGGAAGTTATTTCTGTTCTTTTGGGAGTCAGCACTCAATTTCTACATTATTTATTTTTCTTAATAACGTATTTATTACTTGTCTCACCCACAATATGGTGAAGTTGCTTCAACTCCTGACTGAGCATCCTCTTCTCTCTGTTATTGTTGTCAGGAACAATGCTGCCCAACAGGATGCCCTACAATGATAGAAATATTCTATATCTTCACTTGTTTATAGATAGTCATTGAATCATTCCATCTGGCTAGAGGGGGTTTTAAATGTGAGCAGTGTAACTGAGGAAGTGAAATTTAATTTAATTTTTAAATGATAAATTAAATTGAAATAATCACACGTGTCTAGTGACTTTCATATTGAACAGCACTGGTCTTGAGCTTTACTTTTAACATCTTTGGGTAAAAAAGTGAAAACATAAATTTATTTTTGCAGTCAACAGTTAAGCTGATTTCCTAGTATAATTTATATGTTTCCCTACATGACAGTACTTTCTTATAACCCATGCAACCCTCTGGTTCAATTTTCTTCTTGCTGTTGGAGGAAGGCTGGGAAACAAATAAGCAAATTTTAATAAGAAAAGTGCTTCATGTGTTAGGAAGTTGTTAAGTGCTAAAGAGAAATGAGAAACAGGGTGGGAAAGAGGTAGGATCAGGTTGTAAAAGTATATATGACAGTCTGGATAAGCAAGTAATGCTGCAGTAACAAATAATCCCAAAATTTCAGTGGCATGATGCTACAGAATTTATTTCTCATTTATACTACAAGTTGAACAATAGTTGGCCATCTTGATCTGTTCATTTTAATCCATCAGGGATCCAGCCTCACAGAGTTTCCTCATGACTTGTGCTTCAATAATTATAATAGCAGTAGAAAATGAGAGAGAATACAAGAACAAGAGTGAGAGTAAGATCAATAGCACACCAACAACTCTTAAAGCATTTGCATGGAAGTAACACATAGCACATCTCTTTTTATTTCCTCAACCTAAGTAAATCACATGGCCACACATTAACTCAAAGGGTCAGGAAAGTTTAGAAATCATCTGAGTCCATTCTTCTTATTAATAATTGCACTTAACCTTTCCTCAGTGAAACAAATAATTATCCCATTCAGTGTAAACATCATAGACTCCTTTTGATCCAAGGTCAAAATTCTTAAAAGTTAATCAATCTTCTCTCTGTATATGTAATATATAATAGTAATATAGGCACAGGTGACTCCAATAAACACTTGCATACAAAAGGGGGGAACATAAATTGTTAATTGTTTCCCAGTAATTCTTGAACCTTAGTGGGAAGTTTATGAGTCTATCCTACCTTGAATATGAAGAACATGTCAAAGTACTGGAAGATTGAAAAATCACTATTCTTAGTGGGAGAGTAAATTCTTTAGCCTAATTTTTACACAGAGTTAGAATTCCAAAGAAAAATTAAAATAGTGAATGGTCAGAGACTTATTCTTTGAAGCTTCTAGTTTATATTTTAATACAGGCATACCTCATTTTATTGCATTTCAATTAATTGTGCTTCCAAGATATTGCATTTTTACAAATTGAAGGTTCGTGGCAACCCTGTGTTGAGCAAGTCTATCAGCACCATTTTTTTCCAAAAATATTTTCTCACTTCATGTCTCTGTCTCACATTTTGGTAATTCTTGTGATATTTCAAACTTTTCATTATTACTATATTTGTTATGGTGATCTGCAAGCAATGATCTTTGATGTTACTATTGTAATTTGGAGGGGCACCAAAAATTGCATCCATGTAAGATGGCAAACTTCATCAATAAAGTGTGTGTTCTTACTGCTCCACTGACTGGGTGTTCCCTCATTTATCTCCCTCTCCTCTGACCTCCCTATTATTTGAGATGCAATAATATTGAAATTAGGTCAACTAATAACCCTACAATGGCCTCTAAGTGTTCAAGTGTTCAAGTAAAAGGAAGATTCACACATCTCTCACTTTGTATCAAGATCTAGAAATGATTACGCTTAATGAGGAAAGCATGTTGAAAGCCAAAATAAGCCAAAAGCTAGGCCTCTTGAACCAGTTAGCCAAGTTATGAGTGCAAAGGAAAAATGCTTAAAAGAAATTAAAAGAGCTACTCCAGTGAACTCATGAATGATAAGAAAGCAAAACAGCCTTATTACTGATATGGAGAAAATAGTTGTGGTCTGGATAGAAGGTCGAATTAGCCACAACATTCCTTTAAGCCAAAGCCTAATCCAGAGCAATGTCCTAACTGTCTTCAATTCTATGAGGGCTGAAAAAAGTGAGGAAGACGCAGAAGAAAAGTTTGAAGCAAGCAGAAGTTTGTTCATGTGGTTTAAGTAAAAACGTCATCTCCATAATATAATAGTGAAAAATGAAGCAACAAGTGTTAATGTAGAATCTCCAGCAAGTTATCCAAATCTAGCTAAGATAATGAAGGTGGCTACACTAAACAGCAGATTTTCAGCATAAATGAGATACCCTTCTATTAGAAGAAGATGTCATCTAGGGCTTTCAAAGCTAGAGAAGGGAAGTCAATGTCAGTTAAGATTCAAATTACAGGGCTTCCCTGGTGGCGCAGTGGTTGAGAGTCCGCCTGATGATTCAGGGGACATGGGTTCGTGCCCCGATCTGGGAAGATCCCACATTCCACGGAACGGCTGGGCCCGTGAGCTATGGCCGCTGAACCTGCGCATCCGGAGCCTGTGCTCCACAACGGGAGAGGCCACAACAATGAGAGGCCCGCATACCGCAAAAAAAAAAAAAAAAAACAAAAAAAACAAATTACAGGCTCTCTTGTTAGGGGCTAATGAAGCTGTTGACTGTAAGTTGGAGCCAATGCTCATTTACCATTCCAAAAACCTAACAGTCCTTAAGACTTATGTTAAATTTACTCTACCTGTGCTCTATAAACAGAACAACAAAGTCTGGATGACAGCACATCTGTTTAAAACATGGTTCACTGAATATTTTAAGCCTACTGTTGAAACCCACTACTCAGAAAAAAGAAAATTCCTTTCAAAATATTACTGCTCATTGACAATGAACCTGTTTACCCAAGAGCTCTGATAGATATGTACAATGAGATTAATGTTTTCATGCCTGCTAACATATCCATTCTGCAGCCCATGGTTCCAGGAATAATTTCAACTTTCAAGTGTTATTATTTTAAAATTACATTTCATAGTGCTATAGCTGCCATAGATAATGATTCATTGGATGAATCTGGAAAAAATCAATTGAAAACCTCTGGAAAAGATTCAACATTCCATATGTTGTGAAGAAAATTTGTGATTCATGAGAAGAGATCAAAGTAAATAGTAGTTTGGGTGAAGATGATTCCAACTCTAATGGATGACTTTGAAGATTACAAGACTTCAGTGGAAGAAGTAAATAATATATGGTAGAAATAGCAAGAGAACTAGAATTAGAAATGGAATCTGAAAAGGTGACTGAATTGCTGTAATCTCATGATAAATCTTTAATAGCTGAGGAGTTGTTTCTTATGGATGATCAAAGAAAGTGGTTTCTTGAGATGGAATCTACTCTGGTGAAGATGCTGCAAAGATTGTTGAAATGACAACAAAGGATATAAACTTAATTGACAAAGCAGTGGTAGGGTTTGAGAGACTTGACTCCAGTTTTGAAAGAAGTTCTACTGTGGGTAAATTGCTATCAAACAGCATTGCATGCTACAGAGAAATCGTCCCTGAAAAGAAGAGTCCGGTAATGCAGGCCGACCTCATTGTTGTCTTATGTTTTAAAAATTGCCACAGCCACTCCACCCTTCAGCAACCACCACCCTGGTCAGTCAGTCAGTAATGGTTACTGAAACTGAACCGGCAATTTCTTAGCGATATGTCTGTATCTTGTATTCCTATATGTTCTTTATTTGAACAATGAAAGAAGATATATGATTGTAAAAAGATATATACATATATATATATTCTAAAGATTAAAATGTGATGAAATTTACTAAAAATTTTGCAGTTCAAAGAGAATTTTAACTATAATGTCTTATTTTTATCTCAATAGATACTATTTGATATCTAGTGATAGATATAGATAAGATATAGATAAAGATACAGATATATATATAAAGAAATCTAAGGAAATTTTGGTTCTTGGATGCGGTAGGTAGAGTTAATTTTTTCAATCTGGTCTTTTGTTTTCAAAACTTTGTTCTTTCTTTAGACCTTGCATACTACAAGGCTTGAATGATTAGAGAAAACTTTGTATATTGTGCAGATCCTTAATGGGTGGACTCAGAGAACAGACAAAAGAAAGAAATGATACTTCAGATAATAACCATGAAGCTGGCAGAAAATAAAGATGAAATAATTTACCAACCATTCAGTCATCCCAATGTGTCATGCATTGTGATAAGCAAAACAAACATTCAAGAAAGGAAGCTAATTATATTCATGCAAAACTTTATCATAAAGGGAATGGGTGGCCTATGTTTTGAAGGATGATAGGGTTTTATTAAATAATAAAAATAAAGAAATACAGAAAGGATCTTTTACTAATATCTGAAGAATATGCTATATATGTGGTAAGTGTAGGAAACTGAGTTTAGATATGAGTAATGAGAAACAGATATATAAAAATAGGAAGGACATTTTTTTTCTTTCAGAAATTACATTATAGTGGGCTGTTGAACTAATGGAGACAATTCTTATCTCATAGGCCAGTTGGTAAATCAAGCAATTCTACTGCCATGATAAACAGCCTTATTTCATCTCTGAAGTATTTTGTAAACTCTACTCTCTTCCATGGGATTAAATATCTATTTGAACTAATCTTTTCCACTGCAATGAATAAGTCATTGACCACACGGGATCGTTGAGTTACATACCTCCACAACTGTCCATTTAACAGCCATGTGTTCTCTCAGATAAATGGGACAGAATACCTTATGTTGAACCACTGGTGATCTTAACAGGAAGCATATTAATTGAATGACTAACATATTATGTGACTCCATTAAATGGTAACAGTAATTACATGGCTTCTAATTTAAACAACAGGCATTAGTGACTAATCTAATGAGGTACAAATGACACTAATTCTGCATTTGTTTTATAGATAGGAATAGGAACTATGTTGTCAAGTGTAGAATTTATTTGAATAAAAAGTTGCTATATTATTGTAAAAAAAGAAAAACAACAAATGCTTTGAACATATTCCTTATACTTTAATATGAAAATGTTGATGATTTCATTTCAAATTTTCTCTTCTGTTATCCCCATAGGTGTAATTTAAAAAAAGAAGAAGAATTAGAATCTGTTAGGAAAAACATAGCCTGTTTATTTCTTCTTTCTCAACTTCAGTTTTTCTGACATAACCAATGAAATTGCCATGTAGACTTTTCTTTCCCTGACTCGCTCTTTATTTATGACCTAGCAACCCTTAGTGTCCCATAACCATATTAATTTGCCAGAGTCTTAGTGTTTACTTCTCTTCCCTGTATCCTAACTCAGGAACTCTATAGTAGTAATTTCCAATTTAGTGTGCAATTACATCAATGCAATCCTTTTTCTGTATAATTTAAACTTTTATATCATTATTGAGCCATATTTTTTGTGATTTTTAAATAGATTTTCTGTTCACACTGATCAGGAAGTTATGAGGGAAAGTAAAATAATTTTTCTGGATCTCCTGAATATATCCTATGTAATAAAAAAGGTGTAATCGGGGCTTCCCTGGTGGCGCAGTGGTTGAGAGTCCGCCTGCCTGCCGATGCAGGGGACACGGGTTCGTGCCCGATCCAGGGAGGATCCCACATGCCACGGAGTGGCTGGGCCCGTGAGTCATGGCTGCTGAGCCTGCGCGTCTGGAGCCTGTGCTGCGCAACGGGAGAGGCCACAGCGGTGAGAGGCCCACGTACCGCAAAAACAAAACAAAACAAAACAAAACAAAACGTGTAATCACTTGTGTTAGGTCTTTCAATAGGTCTTTCTAAACTCTAATAATTCCACTGTTGAGGGAATAAAAGACTCAGGGAGTGTAATGGAATATTCCACTCCAAATGCATGTGATTATGTATACCAAAAATTACTACCTGCACAGTTCCCACACTTTAGAAATGAAGTTGTAACTTCACGTAGAAGAAACAAAACAAGGGCTTGCCTTACTATGAGGAAAACTTTTCTCAAGTATTTTTGACATCAGGAAAAGAGAGCAAGCACCTTACCACTCAAAGAAGAAAGTGATTAGGAAGTGTTTTACAAGTAAGGGGACATTTGAACTGATTCTTCAGTGATGAAATTCAACAGAGGGTTGAGAGGATTTCCATAGCTCAGGGTTAACATGTGAAGTGGAATTGTTGAGTTTGTAGATTGTGATTCATTCATTGTAACTGAACAGCATGTGGTGTGTGACTGTAACACTGAAATAATACATAAATAGCAATACCATAAATAGCAATACCATAAATATTATATCAAAGAATTCTCCAAATATCACGTACAGGAATATCATGTCAAGATACTTTATATTAACTTCTGTGTGGCAGAGAGCAGAGTCTCAGCAAGACATTCCACAATAAAAATTTTGTTGTAGACATAACCCTTGGCAGCAATGTTGAAGACAGACTTGATTATTAAGGCAGTGGTATAAGGTAGATAGGTCAAGAAATGATTGGAATTATTTATATAGCACTACATATTCAAAGGGAAGGAAAATATTCAGTTTAACTTTTTGAAGCAGATGTAGAATGCTTTATAGCTGGTGGGGAGGAGATCAAATGGTCAAAAGAATTTGATATCACCAATAAAATTTGTGAAATATAAATCTTGGTAAAATTTGAAATACAATCATTTAAAAATCACACAATTTCCATGAAGAGAGAAAAATAAACTCTTCTATAATTAATATGAATAATCTTTATTTCCCATAATATTTTATCACACATAACCTATTAAGATATTGATAGTACTCTTAATATTTTTTCTTTCTTATTCTTCTTAAACTTGTTCTTTATGAACTTAACACCTACTCCTGTTGTGAGATAAATATTATGTAAGTTTCATTACTCCCTCAATTCCATTCAATGTAAACTAATCTAAACTTTCTTCCAAGAGTACCACCAGAATGAAAGATACTGCAGAATGCCAACAGATCAGGATGAGGGTCTGAGAATGAAGATCACAAATTTAAAGGTTGGGAAATATATATATATATATATATATATATATATATATATATATATATGTGTGTGTGTGTGTGTGTGTGTGTGTGTGTGTGTGTGTGTGTATGCATATATGTCTGAATACATCTTTTGTGTATAAGAATAAAGTCATTGAATATGACTCACATTGCTCACAATGGCAAAGCTAGAGGCTCAGTTTTTTTTAACATTTTCATTGGAGTATAATTGATTTACAATGGTGTGTTAGTTTCTGCTATATAACAAAGTGAATCAGCTATACATATATCCCCATATCTCCTCTCTCTTGCGTCTCCCTCTCATCCTCCCTATCTCACCCTCTATGTGGACACAAAGCCCTGAGCTGATCTCCCTGTGCTATGCAGCTGCTTCCCACTAGCTATATGTTTTACATTTGGTAGTGTATATATGTCCATGCCACTCTTTCACTTCATCCCATCTTACCCGTACTCAGCCATAAAAAAATGAAATTGAGTTATTTGTGGCAAGGTGGATGGACCTAGAGACTGTCATACAGAGTGAAGTAAGTCAGAAAGAGAAAAACAAATGCCATATGCTAACACATATATATGGAATCTACAAGAAAAAAAAAAAGGTTCTGAAGAACCTAGGGACAGGACAGGAGTAAAGACACAGACATAGAGAATGAACTTGACACGGGAAGGAAGCTCAGTTTTTAAATTCTATTTAATTTCATCTTTTGCATTGAAAAATATATTAATTACATTTAAAGAGACATCTTCATTTTCCTCTCATGAATTTCTTATAGCATAATGAAAATATTCTATGACAATCTATTTGTCTTCCTTCCACTCAATCAACAAACACATTTATTTATAGCACATTATGCTATGTGTGTAATTTGGTGTAGGGAGTGTTAAGAAAAACTAGTCCAAGGCCTTCTTTTATCAAGCTTACAATGACCATGTGAATCTTTAGACTATGTGATAGTTAATTTCATGTGTAGACTTGGCTAGCCTATGGTACCCAACTGTTTGGTCAAACATTATTCTAGAAGTTGCTGTGAAAGTATTTTTTAGATGTGAATAACACTTAAATTGATAGACTCTGAGTAAAGATTATCCTCCATAATATGGGTAGGCCTCATCCAATCAGTTGAAGACCTTAAAAGAAAAGACTGAGGGACCCAGAAAGGAAGGAATTCAACCTCTAGATTGCCTTTGGACTTAAGACTTCAATGTTGATTCCTGGCAGAATTTCCAGTCTCCTGGCTTGCACTGCAGATTTTACACTTGCCAGCTCCCAAAATCATGTGAGTCAATTCCTAAAAATAAATTTCTCTTTAAATGTGTGTATATATATATATATATATATATATATATATATATATATATATATACATCCTATTGTTTCTGGCTTTCTGGAAAACCCTGAGTAAAACAGACAGCAACAGAAAGAGAAAAACAAATACCGTATGCTAATGCATATATATGGAATCTAAAAAATTGGTATTGATGAACCTAGTGGCAGGGCAGGAATGGAGACACAGACATAGAGAATGGACCTGAGGACACAGAGGGGTGGGGAGGGGGAAGCTGGGGCAAAATGAGAGAAGCAACAACATATATACACTACCAAATGTAAAATAGATAGCTAGTGGGAAGCAGCAGCATAGCACAGGGCGATCAGCTTGGTGCTTTGCAACACCTAGAGGGATGGGATAGGGAGGGTGGGCGGGAGGATGATGCAAGAGGGAAGAGATGTGGGGATATAGGTATGCATATGGCTGATTAACTTTGTTGTACAACAGAAAATAGCACAGCATTTTAAAGCAATTATACTCCAATTAAGATTAAAAAAATAAAGAAATATACTGGCACAAAAGGAAAATTCTGCAGGCTGTTTCCAGGGATGTGACTGCTTGGTCACATGAAGATGATGGGCATACTTCATACTCAAAAACCCATTTGCTTTGAGGTCACATAGGGAACACAGGGCTCTTTGTAAGCATAATGTCAAAACTCAACATTTTAGCTTGGATATTAAAGATATGTGATTCAATAAAGGAGTAAAAAACTACAGGAGAATCATTCAGGAAAAGCACTTTTTTTTTTAGCTCATTTATTCCTCAGATATAGTGCAGAAAATCATATGATTTGGAGTAAACATTATGGATTGGTGTGATTTCTGTCAATCATTAATTGTACAACCTTGGGAAAAGCCCTAACACTTCATCAGTCTTAATTGTCTTGTCTATAAAACAATAAACATGATGGAGCTGGGGAGAAAAAAGAGTTCCTGTTATACTTACCTCACTGATAAGTCAAGCATGTGAGTGAGACTAGGTCCTCTTAAATGTACAAAACTAATACAAGAAAAAGAATATAAAGGAATAAAACAAACCAAAACTCTCCAAACTCCTTTGAGTGCAGTATTTCATACTTCACATTTTGCTTCTTAATTTTAGTTCAACACCTTTCCCAAAATTTACTTTCCATATCATTATCAGGAGAATGATAAAGAGTATAATCTGCTACTTTATTTTATTAATAGAAAATATGGGGAAGACTAAGTACAACTCCTCCTAGGGTATTTTTGATATATTTTGACCGTCATTTCATAAGCACTGAAGCACATTTATTTTACTGAACACTTGGCCACTGAAAATCTCAATGTCTAGAGTCAATAGGTCAAATCATTTATGTTAAATTTTTAAATTGCAATTATGTTAATAATAAATGTAAGAAGCTCATTCTAAGATGGTATGACAATTTCATCCCACACGGGATCTTTTAAATTAAATATATGTGTTTGTACATATGCAATATAGAAGGATACACATTGTCTCATCCTAGGACTAAGTCCTGGGGAGATGCTAAAAAATGGAGGCAAGAAATCTTAGATCCAGATTAAACTCACATAATCCATAGCAAGTGAGGCTGATGTTTATCAACCACAGAGCATCATCAAACATTTATTATTATTATAATTTTGAAATTATTTTAATAAAACTCATAGGTATTTAATTACCATGAAGAAAAAGTTAAAAAATCAGTATATATGTTCATTGATTATTTTTTTTTAAATTTATTTGTGTGTGTGTGCATGTGTGTATGTGTGTTTGTAGTTATAAGTAAATCATGTGGCTTGGAAATTCAGTGTTTTCTAATATAATTCAAAATGTGACAGGTTTAAGTGATATTAATTTTTTATCAAACAAAATAAATATAGTCATTGTGGACATACACAAAGGAATTCTAGGACCCTTTAGTCCCTTTTTTAAAATTTTGGTACAGAATCTCTAAGTTAGCTCTTTGTTTGAGATTCTTCTTGGTATATCTAGTCTTAAAACAGCTACCTATGTTTTGTATGTATCAAACCAAATAGATTAGGAAAAAAGTGTCATGTAATGGTCAAAACAACTTTCCATCCTAGGGACTAAAATGTTACAGGCTGATCAAAGAATAAAATTTTGATGAACAAAAGTGTGCTTGATTGGTCCTCATATGATAATGGGACTGCTTAAAACTTAATTCTCCTACCCACCCACCCCCTCCAAAAGAAATTCATGAAACAGAGGGAAAATGTAAGACAACAAAATTTGAAGTAGATATTCTCAAGAAGATATTTACATTATGATAAAAAAGAATCAGAAAATTTTAAACTTAGAAGAGAAAAAATAATCAATTGAATGAAGTTGTAAAATGAGAAATGACAAAAGTTAGAAAAGATACTGAATTCACAGGGAAACTCTAAATGAAGATACTTTAAATTTTATTTGATGTATTTTGAATGAAATTTATAACTCAGAAATTTCTGTGCTGATTTATAATTATGTTGCATTGCATTGGATATACATGATAGTATTATAAAGATTTACTTACAGAAAACTATTTTCTTATTTTTAAAAAGAGGTCTTTAGTTATTAAAGGGTCTTAAATCCTCTAGTTATATCATCTTATAATATATATTATTTTAAAATAATTGACAAGAAATGAAAGACTTTGTTTTAGAGTCAAGTTTTGAATAAAAAGCTAAATTATTTGACAATGTGGAGAATAAAACAAATATACATATTTCAACAAAGTTTATTATTATTAAAGTTTTTAAAGTTCTTATAAAAATATTTAGAAATACTTTTTAATCATGCCTGGGAGATAATAGAGAAAAATCACCTGCTTTTCTCTTTTAATCATTATTGCTTCTAATACCTCTAATCAAAAATGACTTATCTCCTATATTAGAATCTATGAAGAAACTATTATCAGATAATTTGAAATACTTCTGGTTATGCTTATAATCAATTAATATTTTATAGAACTTGATAAAGTTTCAAAAATACAATTTTAAAATATTCCAGTCATGATGGAGAACCCTACATTGGCCTACTCTTCTTCCAGAAACAATTACAAATGCTAAACAAAAAACATAAAGACTCGGTGGCACTGGAGAACAATCAATGGTTCCAACTTAGACGGGCTCAATTCCTGAAAGTTAGGGAAGAACAGCAATCTGAATGTCACATTACTCCAATCTCTTTCCTCAGAACACCTGCCAATTAAAGTTATGGCAGAAGAGAGTCCTAGTAAAAACTAAGTTTGGAGATGTCAAATTCACTGGGAATTGAAGGACAAGATTCTCTAGAGAAGGTGACAATAGGAAAGTGAGCCCAAATATCTGTGTGTTAGCTGTTATTGAGATGTATGCAGAAAGCAGAGCTGGGGACATAAACAATCCAGCAAAGAATTCAGCAGCCATATAAAACTGGAGATGGAGATGTTAGCTCAAATTTTACCAAGGTCGAAAGGCCCGGCAGCACATGCCAGGATTTCAGTAGAGATTTCAGAAGAACTAACTGCTGTAGTAAAGGTAAAACTGAAATAACAGCGTTTTAAAAACCTAACTTCAAATTATGAAAGAGTTAAAGGTTAACTGTGCTCTATCAGCCTTTAAAAAGGAAATGGAAACCTCTAAATATGAAGATAAGATCATACCTCTATGATTTTAATACACCATATCTAGCACTCAGTTAAAAAGCACAAAACCTTCGAAGATGCCATTCGTCAGAAGCACACATTAAATATAATTTCACAAGTTAAATATACATGTATTGAAAATATGTAACATGAAAATCTTAACCAAATGAAACATGGTAGAACTATACTTATATCAGAAATATAAATTTGGGAGCAAGAATAAAGAAATAAAAGGATAAATTCAATGGCAAGTTATAAAAATAGTAAAGGTATATGTACATTAAAAATATAACTAAAAATTAGAGAAAAAACAGATGAAACTGAAAAGAAAAACAGATAGAATCCATGATAATTGAAGTTTCAACATGTTTAGCTAATTTAAATAAGTACATATATATTTAGATTTTATTTATGTGTATATATTTCTGACTATACTTTCAACTGTATATTTGTACATGAACTATTTATCAACATGACCATAGCTAGATCATAAAACAAGTTTCAATTAATTTCAGAAGATTGAAATCATAGTAAGAATCTTCTATGATAGTAGAATCAAGTACAAAACAATATCATAAGTACCACACAAATTCCCAGATGTTAGCAAATTGAGATTTGCAATTTACATAATTCATCAGAGAGGAAAATCAAATTGAAATTAGTCTTTATAATTTACAGATAAAGCTGTTCTTAGAGGAAAATTCTAGCTTTCAGTGAACATATTAAAAATAAATATGTGATTCATTTAACAATATACTCATATCAAAAATATAAAGCAGTTCTATAAACAATAAGAAAAAAGAAGACTAATTTACAAATGGACATAATAGTTGAACAAGTATTGCACTTCAAAAATGATATCTAAATGAAACATACATTTATGGAAAGACATCTAACATCATTAGCCATCGGGAAAATGAAAATAACCATAATGTGCTTTTTCTGCAAACACACCAGAATAACTAACATTGAAATGATTGATAATGTCAAGTCCCAGCAAGCATTTAGATCAAATGAAATTTTTATGTATTTTTCTGATAGAAGTACAAATTTGTAGAATCACTTTGTAAGGCTGTTTGGCAGTGTCTACTAAAACTACACCCAGCTTTCACTCAACACAAAAATGGCACAATTTATTATTTTCTCAAAAATACATGTATAAGAATATTATGGAAACTGTATTCCTAATAGCCCAAAGTTGAAAACAACTCATGTCTATTAAAAGTAGAAGAAATTAGCTTACAATCATATAGTCATACAATGGACAACTCCACAGCAATTTTTAAAAATTATGTTCCATGAAACTCAGAGATATATTGAATGATTACATATGTGGAAAGATGATAGATATATAGACAGATGATAGAGAAGATAGATAGAGAAGAGAAGAGAATATGTTGAATAACTTCACATGAAGTTCAACAATAGGATTAATTTATGTTTGTAGAAATAAGGATAATTGTTACATTTGATGGGAGATTATTAAATGGGGGATAAAGAGGGATCCATCTGGGCTAATGAAGAGTTCCTTTAAGTTGTTCTCATTGTACATATATGATATAGATGTGAATGTACTTATATTTAAATGTTGAAAATTCTTCAAGTTTTCATTTAGTTTTGTGTTGTTTATTGCTTTCACATCATGTCTTAACTTTCAAAAATTAAAAAGACAGTACTTTAAAGAATATTCTTTTGATGTCAAGAACTCTGTGATTTCCCCTACATATCTCCACTTTATAAAGATATCATTAAATGCATACGTTTAATAAAATTCAATTTTTAAATTATCGAAATTATAGACATTCCAAAAAAAGCTGAATATATATAATTAATTCATAGTGCCACTCAAAACTACTGCTGACTTTTAAGATACTTTTCTTTCCAGTGCTTTTGCTTAATTTTTAAGTGCAATTATGTTTATGTATATAAGCTGAATTTTTTTTTTTTTTTTTGGCATTATGCGGGCCTCTCACTATTGTGGCCTCTCCCCTTGCGGAGCACAGGCTCCGGACGCGCAGGCTCAGCGGCCATGGCTCACGGACCTAGCCGCTCCGCGGTATGTGGGATCCTCCGGGACTGGGGCACGGACACATATCCCCTGCATCGGCAGGCGGACTCTCAACAACTGCACCACCAGGGAAGCCCTATAAGCTGAATTTTTAAAATAATACTTGTTTCTTGATAAGAAATTTAATTGTACAATTATAAGCATTTTAATATATGCAAGTGTTAATATAATGAAATATGTTATCTCTTATCCTATCACTCTTTTAACAAGTATATGTTTAGATGCCTGTAAAAAGTTTACATTGAATTCTAAGTATAATAACTATAAAGATATTTATATGCCCTCGATAAGACAGTCTAAGATTTGTTTTATTGGCCTTGAATGATTTGATACTTGGATTAAATTGTACTATTATTATAAGTGACTATCAATAAGCTAAAAGTTATTGTGTACGTACTTTTCTGTGTTCAAAATAAAGATAGACATGAAGAGAGGGGAGAGCTAAGAAAAACCCTGAAGGGCCACCCTCCAGCACTGGGTTTATAGCATCCAATTTATAGTACATGACCAAATCTCCATATTAATTAAATAATTTCTGCAATACTTTTTATTTCATAATTTCTCCAGTATTATTTTATTATAATAAATATCTTGTTAATTCACTTATTTGAGTATTTAACTAATTAAGGGCACATTTTGGCCTATATGGGAAATTCACTTCTGTTGATTTCAAACTTGAAAAATAACATTGCTAGATAAAAAATGATTGGCACAGAAACAATACACCTCCATGAATTTGTTGCAAATGCTTTTCTAATTCCAAATAGGGAGTGATAATCAAAAGTCTGACACCAGCTGAGGTCCTTCTTTTTTTTTTCTTTGTAGGTAACTTGACTTTGTTTTTTTTTAAATGCTTAGGTATCTTAAGGGATTTGCCTTTGTAATAATGGCTTTCAAAAACATAGAGAAATAAGTCAAGATATAGTTCTCTTATTGTTTTTCTTTGGATGTGAGTAATCTTTTTTAGTAGATATAATTAGGAATTTTAGGAAAAATTAGTGATATTACTGATGATGATTAATAATGATGATGATTTTAGTATGGTTCATTTCCTTTTCACCATATCAAGCATACTCTTATCATTTATTTCTCTGAATTTTCATAGATATTTTGGAGAAAATCA
Organism: Stenella coeruleoalba; assembly: GCF_951394435.1. Classification (NCBI taxonomy): domain Eukaryota; kingdom Metazoa; phylum Chordata; class Mammalia; order Artiodactyla; family Delphinidae; genus Stenella; species Stenella coeruleoalba. The sequence continues at coordinate 17,122,866 of NC_137159.1, read as the reverse complement.
TCAGAAAATGACTGGAGTTTTTCTTTGGTAAGACAAAAATTCACTTACTAAGTGTCAGTTCTACTCAATCTGTATTGAAAAATAAATTTAATATTTGATTTTGGTGTTTGCAATTTTCTTGCTATTCATCCTTATCTTACCTATCTCCTTTTAATTTTATCTAGTTGACTTTTCCTCTCACCTTATATTTAACTTGTCATTTTCTACAGAAGCCATGCTATCACCTATCTTACCATTTATATCCAACAAGTTTTAAATTTCTTTTTGTTTTTGTAGTAAATTATTATTTTTTTTATTATCTGCTTCTACTGGATGTATGGTGACATGCATTTTTTCTCAATCTATCTTGATTTTTCATAAGCTTTACGTTGTGAGTTTTTTGGTGTGTTTTCTCATCTTTCAGTAAGATAAAACTTCTGCATTAATTTTATCTACTAAACAAGGTTTGGGTATTGCCTTTGGCACAACTCCCTGATTAGTAAGTAAAGATCAAATCTCTTATTAGATCAAGAGGGATGACAAGCAGATATTTCATGACTTTATGCCAGTTCCGAGTTCATGTAGCAGTCTTTGATCTAATGTAATTTTGTTGGTCTGAAATACAGACTTCTCCTATTGGTTAACTCTGAACACATACGTAAATCAAAAATTAATGTCACCACAATTGTCTGCCAAAATTCTCATTATGCTTCTTTTCTGGCTTGTGGCAGTTGTAAAAATTATACTACCTAGATTGTGATACATCTGTGGTCCTAAATGGACACTTGCACATCCTTTCCTACAAGTTTCCAGATATTGTTCTAACTCAGGTATGCATATATGAAGAGATAAGGAAGGTGCTTTTCTGATGGCCAAAGACCATTTGTTCCGGGAATAGATTTCAGGGCAATGGACTTCTATGAGGACTTTGTGTTTCTTATTCAGGTGGTAGGTAGAGGAGAAACTGGGATTAACTACTTCCTATTTTCTGACAGACCATTTCACTCAGTGTTTAAGGCAGGTAGATTGACCTCTGAGCAGTGCTGAACTTTAATGATAGATTCAGAACTAATCTTAGTGTCAGCTGGTGATGTGAGTTTTCATCTTTTATATTGTTTCTATATAAAATCTGATGAAAAGTTAGGAAAGAATATGCTGGGGGCTTCTGGCCAGAAACCAGATGTCATTTTAAAATAGAAGTCAAGTCTTCATTTATTACTGTATTCCCTGGCCATTTGATTTTCTTTCAGATAATTATTTTGTCTTTTTTAAAAACCTCTGTTGTCATTCTTAAGTAACTTAAGATGGAAAAGGTATTATGTATAAAAGTTTGGAGCAATACAATTTAATCCTGAAACAATCTTCCTAACAAGCACCTTATTAAACAGATTTAAACTCATATCTTAATTAAAAATTTGAATAATAAAACAAAGGAGAAGTGTCTCACATACAAAAAATATTGTTTGCATGTGAACAAATTTGTTTAACTGAATTCATTTAAAGGGGCATCTTTTAGAGCCTGGTTTTATGCACTTAGAAATTTACTGTGCATATAGTAACCTAGACGATCAACATAAATATGTATGTATATACATACTTATATTGTATATTTTTACATATACATAATTATATTGTCTATTTTTACATATATACATACATATACATATATAATTTTACCAATCAACCAATTGCTTGTGTTTAGTATATTAGATAATACAAATAAAGGAATTCTTAAACTTGATAAGTCAAATGCTTTGGGGATAGCAAAACTGAAATTTCTGACACATAAACATGATTATAGATCATGTACATCAGTCACATTTATTTTCTTAAATGATATTTACTCACAAGAAATCTAAAGGGAGTTCATATCAGTCACTTTCTTAGAATTTTGGATGATGCATATTTGACAATGAATGGTAAAGACCAGTATACAGCAACTTTAGACACATTTGCCACCACCTTAACATTCTATATGTAGTTTGGAATTGGATTTTATCATCTAATTTCTTAGATCTTCAGTCTCCTTACCCCCACCCCAACAACAGTAGCTGTTATAATGACCTGAACTTATTGGGTCTTCAATAAATCTCTGTTGGTTGACTGATTGTATATATAAGGTTTATTCAAAGATAATGATCTGAAGGTTCACACTGCACTTCTAATACAAATACACACACACACACACACACACACATATATATATATATATGTACACATAGATATTTAATTTTGTTTTTGCATGCCTTTTAAATATAAAAAATAGACTATGGGATAAACCATTCTCTCTCTTTTTTTTTTAAACAATTCTCTTTTAAACACAGCCTTCCTCATCAACTTTTCATTGTGCAAATCTCTGTCCATAGAGCCTCCATCTTACAATAGAGTGGAGACCTTCAGGTGTTTGGCAAGATGCATTGCCAAGTTTTAATAGAATTCTGCTGACAATAGACTTTAGAGTTACTACTCTCTTGACTTTCATAACTATAAATCCTTCATACTTGGCCATCGTTTAAGCCAAAACTGCTAGAATTATTCATGCTTGTGATGGTGCTTTAAAATTGAATCTTTTCTACAAATACATTGCAGAGAAAGAAATAAGAAAATGGTTGAGAATAAAAATCTGTACAAAATCAAGGTGGTGTTATTACCTGCTTATTTCACTTGTCTGTTTCAAGAGAGGTACATTGTGGTAAGATTTTCACTTAATAAGCTGTTACTAAAAATTAACAAAATACATAACCTTGAACTACTACATATTTTAAGTTAGATAGGTCTAACAGGGCAAATTATCAAACTCTGATCTTCTCTTTTTGTTACAGAATAAACTAGTAGTTCTCAACTAAGGGAAATATTGCTCCCCAGGCATCATTTTGCAGTGCCTGGAAACATTTTGCTTTGCTATACTGTGTGGAGATTGCTACTGTCATCTAGAGGGTAGAGGCCAGAGATGCTGCTAAATATCCCATGATATGCAGAACTGTACCTCAGAAAAAGAATTATAGAACCACAATGTCTATAGCACTGAATTAAACACCAAGACAATGGATTAAACTAAATCTTGCTAGTTTTAATAGCATAATTGTCTCTGTGGCTTAAGCTTTTACTAACAATCTGAGATTGTGCCAATTCCAGTACTTGAACATCCTCATTATTTGTTTCAAATCAGTTTAAGCTGCTCAGTATAAAATGCAAGAACTGACATTCTCTACACTAGGGAAAGCAGGACCCTCTGGACTGAGGTGGATATGTATAGGTAGATAGCATTTCAAGTTCTTGGAAATTTGAAATTTCTAGACGGATAACTCTTAGGTTAGACACTATTAATGAACTTAAACTTTTACTAGCTTCCTATTTGTTGGAATCATCTGTTATATATTGCCATAGGTGTTGATGAGATTAAGTGCCTACTGTATACATAGTAAGGAAGCTGAAGTGGAAAAATGCTTCCTTTCCCCATTCCCCAAGCACAGAAGAGGCACATGCCTGGTACAGTCAAGGCAAGGACTCTGGAACTCCAGGAGACCAGAACAAAGAGGATGTCAATGTTTGTTTGCTTTAACCACAGAGGTTGTGGTATTGCTTGAGAGGAGATACGGGGTGAGGGAGGAAATTGGAGAAAGTGTATTTGCGTATTTTTGTAAATCAATGATAGACATATGAATTGTTACAAGTTTTGGAAACTAATGAATCTACTTAAAATTAAAAATGTATGTAATATTAATTCCAGTGACTCTACTGTCAAAGATCTATTCCCAGGGAAATAAAAGAATATCTACAATTTCTAAGAAAATATCTACAAAGATGTTTATTATAGCTATTTAATAGGATACAAAATATGAAGACTCATCTAAATGAAGTGGATTAATAAATTATGATACATGGACTATTATGTAGCTATTGAAAAAAAAGACCATTAGAGGTACATCAGAAGACCTGGCAGGAAGGAATTGCCAAAAGGTGTCATGAATGATAAAAATACAATAAAGGTTGTATAATACAATCTCCTTTATGTAAATTAATCAATTAAAAAATAACCTCTGTGTGTGTGTGTGTGTGTGTGTGTGTGTGTGCATGCACACACACATGCATATAGGTCTGTATAAGATTACATAAAGTGTTGTGTATCACATACAAGATAATTATAGGGCTTTCTATTCCTTGTTGTTCTAGGGTTATCCTGTCTCCCACCTATTTTCTGAGTCTGGTCCTGTAGGCAACTACACATTTTATGAGTCCCTGATAGCTGTGTGCATTTTGTTTATTTATTATTTTGTTTAAAAAAACAGGATAGTTTTTAATGCTTGAAACCAGTAACTCTGACAAACACCTTTAGGCTCAAGGTTTTGATATATGATATCGGTCACTAATTGCCTCTGGTGAGTTTCCTTGGTCCTCAGCCTTGAATATCCACCCATTGCCAAGTCCATCTCGGGTCTGCCCCTCCCACTACATGAGCTGTCTGTGTTGCCCATTAGTAGGTCTGTTTTGTGAGCCATGGAAGAGTCATCTCTTTTTCCTGTGAGGTAGAGGAAAATGCTTTGTGGGGGGAAAATTGGGATTTAAATTAATTTTAAAACTGGAATATATGTTAACCTAAATTCTACCTTGCACGATGTAATACCCTATTGCCTCAATGAGAAACGTCAGAAGGAAAAAGAATGCTTTTTTGTCCAGAAATGTTTCATTTTTACAATCTGATCATGCTGAAGAAATTTTCAAAGTTCAGGAGGAAGGCATTTAGAGTACAATTCTTCAAGGTACTCCTACTCTGGTTCTGAAGGAAAAAAACATATTCTAAAAATTTTGGATATCTTAAAAGGAACTTTTAAGAACTGTCACAGAATTTTTTTCTGACTAGTAATTTATATTTGGTGTCTTTCCATTTGCCTCACTAATGGGTAATAGAGATTATTTCCTTAGACTGTCATTCAGCAAAATAAATCATTTTCAACTTAACCATAGCAGTGCACTCATTTGCCAGAGAGATCTTGGTTGAACAATTTTCTGGTTTGAGCAACTACATTTTAAGTTACCATCAGGTCCCAGATAGTGACTTTGTAACACTACATATTTAAGAAATTAAAATTTAAGCAACACACATAAAGATAAAATTAAATATTACAGGATCCATTTATTTATTTTTTTAATTTATTTTGCGGTACACGGGCCTCTCACTGTTGTGGCCTCTCCCATTGTGGAGCACAGGCTCTGGACGTGCAGGCTCAGCAGCCATGGCTCACGGGCCCAGCCGCTCCACGGCATGTGAGATCTTCCCGGATTAGGGCACGAACCCGTGTCCCTTGCATCGGCGGCGTACTCTCAACTACTGCACCACCAGGGAAGCCCAATCCATTTATTTTTAATTCTCCTCTTCTCATGTATAGTCTGTACACGTGTATGCCTATTCATTGTCTCAGCTTACCTTGTCAAAAATAAATCTTTTTTTCTTGGTTTAAAAAATTGTTTAAACAGACTTAATGTTAGAAAGAGCTACAACCAGTTTTCTTTCACCTTCATTTAAGAGTTACCAAGAATTAATGGCTGCAAACTTTCATAAAATTCTAGGCAGCACCGCTGTAATTCACAATTTAAGGTGTGTTTTGCTGTTCCCTAACAAGTTTGTTAGTATTCTTTTTTAACCAGAAATGATGATTTCCTAAAAAATTAACTTTAGAAAATATTAAACAGCATGACCTACTGAGGACAAATGATATAGTCAAGCTTGATTGAGCTTAACATTACTTTGCAATGTGTTTTCAATTGAGAGGAATTCAAAATCAACAGAATTCCATCAAATAGGAAATTAAATTGATTAAACATATGGGTTTATTACTCTAGTTTTTAAATATTTTACGTAGGAGTGAAGTCAACTGAGAAAGTTTCAGTTTCTTGATTGCATGTCATGTCAGAAATGACATGGTGTCCTTGGATCAGACATTTTAATCGAAAAGTGTGGATTCTTAAATTTTATCCCTGTAACACATGAGTCTATTTTTTTAATGATTAAATGTTTTAAATGGACAAAAGTAATTTCATGGGTGACTAAGTCCACAGATGGAAAATCATGTCTACCACATGTTCGAGGTAGACTATGACAGATACAGTTGTCCAAACACCTGGGTTTGTCCTTGCTTTTCTGTTTACATGATTCATGACCTTGGAAAAATATATATTTCCTAGTATCAGCTTTTTGGTTACAATATGAAGGTAGTGTGATAATAAACTACTCTCTACCTATCATGAATCCTGATTTGAAGTTCAATATATAAATCAAACTGTGATACAAAAAGTTATATTAATAATTTGCCAGTGCCAACTGAAGACATGAGTATTAGGAGAACATCACACAAAAATCCTGCTAATAATCTCTCTTTAAGAATTATACAAACTAGGGCTTCCCTGGTGGCGCAGTGGTTGAGAGTCCGCTTGCCAGTGCAGGGGACACGGGTTTGTGCCCCGGCCCGGGAAGATCCCACATGCCGCGAAGCGGCTAGGCCTGTGAGCCATGGCCACTGAGCCTGCGCGTCCGGAGCCTATGCTCCGCAACAGGAGAGGTCATAACAGTGAGAGGCCCGCGTACCGCAAAAAAAAAAAAAAAAAAAAAAAAAAATTATACAAACTGAAATAGCTTGCTTATCTTCAAAAAAATATTGTACACATAGAAGTAGAAAGTAAAAGTGAGCAAGGTTTGTCAAATGCCAGCTTCTTGAAAATACCATCCAAGCAACACATTTCTAAGTCAAGGCTGCACTCATTGCCTGCTGCAGTAAGGAAGAGAGCTACCTCGACAGAGTTTTAGTATCAATGGGGAGTCTCTATGAGGTTTCGTGATCTGGTTTCAGGTAGGTGCTTCAAGACCGTAATTTGATTAGGATATATTAAGGAACATGATAAAATATTTCAGAAGTGATGGATATAAATTTCAAAATCTTTAGAGCGTAAAAAGTTGTTTGTTGTTATCTACAGAAAAGTTGAACAATTTTATGTGTATTCAAGTGGGTTAGTCAGGAAGTCCCTGAAACAAACAATAATGTTTTTAAACCTTTATCTTCTTGGATAAAAACTTTCTGGAAGAACAAAGTCATATTGATGAAGACAGTGGAATTTTATTAGTGAAGAGAGCCAAAGAGTAAAATGTTGTTAATGTAGGCAATAAGCTGATTGAGTCTAGATGGTTTCAGTCCTCACTAAATAATCAAAATGTTCAAATAAAAGTATGTTTGTTGGACTTCCCTGGTGGCGCAGTGGTTGGGGGGTCTGCCTGCCGATGCGGGGGACATGGGTTTGTGCCCCAGTCCGGGAGGATCCCACATGCCACGGAGTGGCTGGACCCGTGAGCCATGGCCGCTGAGCCTGTGTGTCCGGACCCTGTGCTCCACAACGGGAGAGGCCACAGCAGTGAGAGGCCCACGTACCGCAAAAAAAAAAAAAAAAAAATGTTTGTTTATACATACTTTATATGTTCCTAAAAGGAATCTTATATATGTTCAGATCTTCCCTAAACTTAATATAAACCCTCTGTATGAATTCCTGAAAATGATTTGAGATCAACACAATTAATAGATCTCCTGGGAAAATGCTAGATTAGTAGAAAGAGAGAGAGTCAATTTGGCAGTGACTTTGCATTATGTAGCGCTAAATAAAAATGCCATACTCCCATCCCTCCACATCATCCAGGTCTTAGAGAATGACAGGAACAAGCTCCAGGGAAATAACTTTTATTTACTTGTATTTTTTATTTTTATTTTGTGAATATATCACCTCTTCTTAGGTAATAACAAATTACATTTCTTTTACATTGTTTATAAATGAATAATATGATGAGATTTTCTGCTGTTGATACTAATAGGAAAAAAAATGTTCAAAAAAAGAGACAAAGAGTTCCAGTATAACAGAGTCAGGCTGGAGAGTCTTTTAAAAATAATAATAGTCTGTTATTTGTTTTTGCTAGATAAAAATATCATGACATAAAGATATGTCCCATACAGTACAAATTAATATCATTATTTATTCTATGCAAATGGTCTTACAGGGACTTTAAGTTTCAGGATCACTCTATTAAATTGCATCTAAAAGATTAAGTCTAATATATATAGTTCAGGGAAGGACAGAGAGGAGGAAATGAGTAACCAGTGATTTTTTGTTGTTGTTCTTATAAATATCATTGAATCTTATTACTACATTCTCCTTCCAGTAATTAATATACACTAAAAACCTGCAGAGTTATTATTTTGAAAATATAGAGGATTTTCAAGGAAAAGACAAAATATTTATTTTGATTGTTACTGGCTTAATTTTATGATGTTTATTGCATACTTTGCATTACATCAAATCTATAAATTCAAATTAACAGCTACTTAGATAGAAAGTATAATATCTTCTATCAAACTAAATGAGGTCTAATGAACTTGTTTGAAAAACTGATAGCTGAAAAAAACCTTGTCTGAAATTTTTTAAATAAAATAATAACAATATTGTTGATGTATATATGTATGTGTAAAGAGTAATTTCAACCCAATCAAACTTCTGATTCTCCAATATTTTTATTTAGCTTCAAATTGTTTTTGAGTTATATATTTAATTTTCAAGTGTTGAGATGTTGGGTTGTCAGATTGAAATCAGCCAAAGCAAAACGTGATATGACAATGATTATTTTAACTTTCCACACTCAAATTGGAGTACACTAGACAACTCAAACAATTAAAAGAAAATCAGTTTTTAAAAAGTAAATATTTAGGGCTTCCCTGGTGGCGCAGTGGTTGACAGTATGCCTGCTGATTCAGAGGACACGGGTTCATGCCCCAGTCCGGGAAGATCTCACATGCCGTGGAGCGGCTAGGCCCCGTGAACCACGGCCGCTGAGCCTGCGCGTCCGGAGCCTGTGCTCCGCAACGGGAGAGGCCACAACAGTGAGAGGCCCGTGCACCGCAAAAAAAAAAAAAAAAAAAAAAAGTAAATATTTAAAAAAACCTTTCTACCCACTAGAACATATCTTAAGTTCCTGCTGATGAATGTGTAGAAATAAAGTTAAATGAACACACACCATAAATTTTGGCCCAAGTATTACACTGCTCTGTAGTTAAAACATACACTACAGATGGTATGAATATACTATAATTTTTAATTTTTCTTTTAAAGTTGTAAATGTGAGCCCAAGCTGTCCCTTGGAATCTGGGCAGTGACTTAGGATTCAGAGGGAAGACTGCCTACTGATGATAATATAAGCCTGAGGTTCATGCCATTCCATAACCAAAGTAAAGTAGTTTGAAGCCCCTCTCATTTCCCACATTAAGGGCTGGAAAAAGCACTAGTTTTCTTATTTGGTGTAGTAATTTGAGTCCTGAGTCTTTCACCTGTTATTTGTTAAGAATTTCAGCAAGTCGAATATCCTCCATTAGCGTCAATGTGCTTATTTGCCAAAAGAGGATAACAATTCTGCACTCCAGGAGTTGTTGTAAGGAAAAAAAAAAAAAAAAACCAAGTTCATAATGATATTCAAAAGGTAGTTGATATTAAATTGTTAATCTCTCAAATTTTGCTTTTCCTATTGACTATTTTTTCTTTAAAACTACGATTTTATGTTCACTTAACGCAAAATATGATTTACCTTGGACTCCACACCTCCTTGGAAGTCAATTTTATGTAAACCCTTTGGATTTAATATTTTTGCATCAGGAAGTACAAACCAGTTGTAGTCTCCTGTTTTATTACTGTATGTCAATGATAAATAATAATAAAAATATCAACAACAATAATAATAGAAAATAATAGTAGTGGTTGACATTTATTTTCTAGGTTATTAACACCATGGCATTTGTTTAGTCTTCACCAAAAGATTAGTGCTTATTCATATTTGACAGAAGAGGGAACTAAAACTTAAGGAAGTTTAAAAATATTATCCCAGGTCACACTGCTGGTAGATGGCTAGGCTAATATTTGAATTGGGATTATCTCACTCCAGGATTCATGATTTCGATCATCACCCAAAAAGGTTAGTCAATAACAGTATCCATGCCCATCCCATTTGCCTTCATTTCTGAGCAGGTCTATGTGGCTGTGATGCCAAATTAACTTGCGTACTGACAGATCAGATTAAATTTAACTTTTTAGCTTTTCCTAAAGAGCTTTAAGGTTTGTACTTACTATTACTTCAAAAAAAATTCTTAAAGTTCTGTCTTCAGAGTGCAGTCTTAAAAACCACTCACCTAGGGCAAAGAATAATTATACCAGATAAGGATTCCAAGTAAATAAGAAAAACATGTTTTCTCATGCCATACCAGTCTAAGGATACTGCTGGGAAATGCATCCCAATGAACTTGATAAATTAATTGTCTCTGCAGCAATGAAATCACTGGAACAATATTGGATGTGTTGCACAAGTGCTGTCAAAGGTCATTTTTTTCTCCTCCTTTCTAATTGATTATATCTGTTCTTCTCTCTTGGTTTATTACTCAACTCTGATCACTGCATTGGTAAAACATCACAAATGTTATAAATGACATATCTGGTTTTGGGCACATGAGCTTGCCAATATTGATAGGGTTAGTTGTCTAATTTCAGCAACATTGATGGCCTTTTCCAGTCAACTTCACCTAAATCACAAGTAAAAGTACCCTCCTTCAATGTAGGGATGTCCTTGCCAAGGTGTGATTTTACTTTGGGCACTTGCTGTATTAAGTATCCCTGGCGGGGCCAGGCACATGCCTATCACAGGGATGAGGACAAAAGAGGGCAAGAATTGTCATTTATTCTGAGTCACATTCATGTAAGACCTTTCGAGGTATTTTGCAAAGTCATGATCATGGAGTCACAGAGCAACATTAAGTTTTGAAAAATGCTCATGATACATCTTTTAAATGCCCATTAAAGATGACATTACCTGACCTGCAACATGTTTTATTTCACATATGAAATTCCTGTAATAATTCTATGGATCAAACAATTATACTTCATTTTAGTTTTTCATTAACATTTTAATTTATTAAATTATTCAGCATAAATAGATATTGCAGATTTGTAACATTTGTGATTTTCCTTTTACTTACATTGTTATTTCAGGGGGAAAAGCAAAGAGGAAAAGAAGGCAGAGGGGGAGAAGGGGATGGAGAAGGAGGAGAGGCAGCTGGGATTCTCCAGGCTCTGGAGGTCCGGTCTGGAAATGTCCTGACATCTCTGTTCCTTCTCAACCATTAAGTAAGCAAATAAAAATTTAAAAAGAAAAGTAAAAGAGGGAAGGAGGGGAGGAAGGAAGGGAGAAATAAGGATGTTCATAACATACTTTTGTATCTTTGGTTGAAAGAAAGTACATTTGAGGCAAGCACATATATACACAAATTAAATCATTATTCAAATTAGTCTGCCTCCAATACCATTATCTTCAAGGCCAATGGAAGTCTTTGCAATGTTCTGTATAATGCAATTAACTTTAAAAATTCCAAATGTCCTGTTGTGCAGCTTTTGAATTATATAACATATTTAAACTTTTTTTTTTTATTTCAAAAATGTTAAGCATTTGGCAGAACCAGTCCCAAGAAAAGTGCTGAAATAAATAGACATTTAAAGCAAATGAAACAAAAAGTTTAGTGGAAAAGCAAGTTGAAAACATGAAAAAAGACATTTTCTATTGGTAGTAGTGAATGTAAGTTACCTATGGCTATAACAAAAGATATTCAAGATTTCTATGTATAGAAAGCATAGAACTTTAGTAAGTAAAATTAACTATTTAGATAATTGAAGAGATATACAATGTTTATTAATAAAAATACTATTTTTAAAGTTGTTATTTAATCTCAAATTGCCAAAGAAATTCAACATAATTCCAATAATACCCCTAGTAGAGTTTTCATGGAAGTTTATTGGATGATTCTAAAATATATACACAAAAGAAAAGTGCAAATTATTGAGAGAAATCTTCAGAAGAAAAGCAGGGCTTTAGCTACCAGATTATTATGAAGTTATGGCTCTTAAGACATACTAAGTGTGGTATTAGTGCATCTCTCAATGAGTTCATAGTGCAACAGGTTAAGTGCCCCAAACCAAGCCCATACACAGATAGAATTTTGGCATATGGACGAAGGAGGAATTTAAAATCAGTGGTGAAATAAAGCCCTTTTCAATAAAATGGAATTGCAAAATTTTCCTTATTTATATTTAAGTGATATGAAATTAGATCCCTTTCTCAGAAAAAAATAAATAAAGAATTCATTGTCAAAATTAAACTTGAATACTCATATTAGAATATCTAGGGTAGTATACTTTACAACCTGGAATATGTAAATATTTTGCATGCCACAAAACTACTGGCTGTAAAAGAAAAGACAGAAATTAGCTATTCCTATTCATTTAAGAATACCTTAATGAAAGTGGAAACATAATTGCAAACACTGGAAAATAGATTTCTGATACCCATAATTAACAAAGGATTGGTTATCAAGAAGCTATACCCAACACCTACAAGTCAATAAGGAGAGCTCATGTAACTATAGTAGAAAAGTGTGTAAGATACATAAATATTTAACAGAAGAGGAAACAAATATAAACATAAGACAAGATATTAAACAGCAACTAGGGAAATGTAACTCGAGACCATAGAGATATACAATTTGATATTCATTACATGGGGAAAATTTAAATGATGTGGCTATATTGTAAAAGTTACACTTTTTTAGTGAGAGTGTAGATTTTTGAGTAGCTTCTTCAGAGAGTACATAGTATTGTCTCCAATGGTTGACTTTTTTCATGTATCTTATTTCCTTCTTGCTATATTTTCTTAACTAATTTCTTATACATATTCAACAGGAGACAGGTACAAGAATATTTATATTGCTAGTGTTCGCAATAACAAAACCACAAATCAAACCGTATTATCTATTTTTTTGTTCACAATTACTCCAAAATGTAGTGACTTAAAACAAATCACTTTATTATTTCACAGTTTGAGTTAGAATGCCTCTGGTTCAGGATAACTCAAAAGGCTGCAATCAAGGTGATGGTCAGAGCTACAGTTATTTTAAGCCTCAATGAAGGGGCAGTTGTCTTCCAGTCTCAATCTTCTGACTATTGGCAGTTTTTAGGTCTTCACCAGTGTTTGTCTGGAAACATTAGTTTATTATCATGCTAGTGTTTTCACAGGGCAATTCACGATATGACAGCTTGTCTCCCCCAGAGTGAGAGCTCTGGAAAGAGACCAAGGCAGAAGTCACAATTTTTTATACCTGTTTTTGGAAATGATGTCCTATTACTTTTACCATATTTTATTTGTTAGGAGAGAGTCCATACTCATATTCACATACACAGTCACATGAATACCAAGAGGTCACTGGGGGCAATCTAAATGTCTGTCTACTGCACAAATCAAATGTTTATTAAAGATAGTAAATTAACTACAGTATATTCAGACAATGGAATATTATACAATGCTCAAAATGAATGAACTACAGAGACCCACATAATATTCCTAAGTGCTAGTAAAACAATATTAACTGAGATAAGTAAACCCCCCAAAATACATAAAGCATAGTACTAATTACAAATTTTAAGAATAATTTACTACATAAAAATTATTATACTTTTAAAGGAATATACATATATTCACATATAGAAATGTATTATACTCTTAAAACATGTTTCAATTATAAGTTTAATAGAATATATGAAAAAATTGTGTGTATATATATATATATATATATATATATATATAACTTTATAACAAGAATAGCAAAGTATTCCAGGTAATGGTCAATTTAGGGCATGGGATAACAAAATAGGTTGATACAGGACACCATGTGGTCAGATGTTTAGCAAGGTTTCAGTTCTTCTATTTATAGATTTGCAGATGCTAATAGTTTATTAAATATTTAAGCCTAGACCAATGAAGAGAACATATAATAACCTTTAAATTATGTGTGCCAATTCTGCATGACATGGTCCAGTTAAACAAACCAGCACCACTACCAGTAACTCTGAGGCAGTAAACAGATCTGATCTAATGTACAAGGTGGTAAGATAAATTTTGGAAGAAAGAGAACTAAAGTAACCTTTTAAGTTTTGGTCATCCTATTTGGGAGAACTATAGTGAGTTCCTCGTTTTTCAGAAATAAAAATGTCATAGCAGACATACAGGTCCAATACACACAAGTTTTCAGCAACCCTGGCCAATAGAAAAGGAGGGATTAAAGAGCACATAATCAAGTTATGTTGGGAATTAATCTAGCTGCATGTGTAGGTCTTACCTTTAAAGTTCAAGGGACCTAAACCAACATGAAGAAGAAGTCTATTTATGAGACAGTGACCAGAGTAAATTATTGTAGCAAGCATCAAAGTAAGTTAGATGGGATTATTGTCTTTCTGGACTGTCAGTCTGTTAAACAAAGAACTATGGTCAGGAACCAGAACAATGAAGAGAAAATTCTGTGCCTTTGGAAACAAAGTTGGCAAGACACATGCAGCCTTATTCTTGGAGCTCCAGATTCACTATCCACTGCCAAGGAAACTACTTCCAGCTCCACTGTCTGTTGTGTGTGAAGTTGTTGATGTTCCCCAGCATTGGCCAAGAAGACATCTGGAATTATCTGCAGTTGGACAACATCAGAAATTTCAGCTGCTGTGCTATCCCCATACTTTTTTTATGTATTATTCAAGCGTATAAGAGTGTAGATTTCTATCTGAGTTTTTACTTCCTTGCAAGGCCTGCCATCAGGAAAAATTACATAAAAAATATGAAAGTCACCAGTTCACTTCCTTATTTTAGGTACCTACTGCAAAAACATAGAGAAGCCAGTGTTGACATTAAGGTACAATTAAACAGATTCTGTTGAAATCAATATGTCATACAGCTTATGTTTTTTTTAATGTAATGAAACCACATATCTTATATATATATAGTATATTATCATGCAATATAATTATATTAATATATATTGATATATATAATATCATAATATTGTTATATTATTAATATATATTAACATGTAATTTATGATTATATATTATTTAATATTACTAAATATAAATATTATCTATTATATATAAATGCAATATAATCATATAATATGTATTGCCTCAACATGTGTTTGAATTATTTTTCTATTTGTAAAATGATTTATTAAGAACTGGACTAGGGCTTCCCTGGTGGCGCAGTGGTTGAGAGTCCGCCTGCCAATGCAGGGGACGTGGGGTCGTGCCCTGGTCTGGGAAGATCCCACATTCCGCAGAGCAACTGGGCCCGTGAGCCATGGCCTCTGAGCCTGCATGTCGGGAGCCTGTGCTCCACAATGGGAGAGGCCACAACAGTGAGAGGTCCACTTACCGCAAAAAAAAAAAAAAAAAGAAACTGGACTAATACCATCTAATATTAACCTTTAGATATTTTTAACAGCAATAGCAAAGAAATTAGTAAAAAGGAATGAACATAAACAAATTAATACTTTATAGGTACACTGATAGATGTGTGTTCAGATTTCATGGTTGCAACAAGGATGAGCATGTTTAGTTCTACCTGGAGGACTAGTGAAGGACTTCACTAATAATATCAATGGTCTTTTGATTTTTTAATTGAAAAATATTTATTGATTACCTCATTTTAATGTTACTATACTTTTTTGTTTAAGAAAAATCTGCTAAGCTATAATACATCAGTATATTATTAAAGCAGTATAGGAACCCATGCATATATGAGAAATAAAATATAGGGTAAATAAAGTACAGGCGGTCCTCACTGTGAAATTAGAATTAGAGAAAGTTCCTGTCCTGGAACTCCTGAGAGGACCATGCTCAGCTCTGTCTCAGGTAAAGTATGAAATGCTGGTCAGGCAGTCTCACTACATCACATCACCCTGGGTTCATGGCAGTGACTGGCTCAAGAAGGGCCTGGGCTGTCTCATAACAGTCAAGGGCTGTTTCTAGATCTCTAAAAAGAAAATATTTAGGACAAGAAAGACATGCATCTGTGAGTCTGAAATTCTCGAATCTTCCCCAAGCCACCTTCAAATTCTTTGTTTTTAAACATCTTTATTGGAGTATAATTGCTTTACAATGGTGTGTTACTTTCTGGTTTATAACAAAGTGAATCAGTTATACATGTACTTATGTCCCCATATCTCTTCTCTCTTGGGCCTCCCTCCATCTCACCCTTCCTATCCCACCCCTCTAGGTGATCACAAAACACCGAGCTGATCTCCCTGTGCTATGCAGCTGCTTCCCACTAGCTATCTATTTTATGTTTGCTCATGTATATATGTCCATGCCACTCTCTCACTTTGTACCAGTTTACCCATCCCCCTCCCTGCATCCTCAAGTCCATTTCTAGTAGGTCTGTGTCTTTATTCCCTTCTTGCCCCTAGGTTCTTCATAACCATTTTTTTTTTTGATTCCATATATATGTATTAGCATACGGTATTTGTTTTTCTCTTTCTGACTTACTTCACTCTGGTTTGTGCCCTGGTCCAGGAAGATCCCACATTCTGTGGAGTGGCTGGGTCCGTGAGCCTTGGCTGCTGAGCCTACACATCCGGAGCCTGTGTTCTGCAATGGGAGGGGGCACAACAGTGAGAGGCCTACGTACCACAAAAAAAAAAAAAAAATCAGAAAGAGTATAAGTTATAAACACAGAAATACAAAGGATCATAAGAGATTACTCTGAAAAATTATGTGCCAGTAAATGGACAACCTAGAAGAAATAAATGAATTCCCAGAAACATGTAATCTCCCAAAACAAAAAGAAATAGAATATATGAACAGACTGATCACCAGTCTGAAATTGAAATTGAAATAGTAATAAAAAAAAAAAAGCTTCACAGAGGAATTCTACCAAACATATAAAGAAGAGTTAACAACTGTCTTCAAATTATTCCAAAAAAATGAAAGAAACTCATTTTACCAGGTCAATAACACCCTGATACCAAAAACAGCCAAAAGCATAATAGAAAAAGAAAATTATTAGTTAATATCACTGATGGTCGTAGATGCAAAAAATCTCAACAAGAACATTAAAAGAATCATACAGCATGATCAAGTGCAATTTATCCCAAGGATACAGAGATGGTTCAAAACCTGCAAATCAATAAATGGGATACACCACATCAACAAATGAAGGATAAAAGTCATATGATCATCTCAATAGATGCAGAAAATGCTTTTGACAAAATTCAATATCCATCTATCACAAAAACTATCAGAAAAGTAGCTATAGAGGGAACATAGTTCAACATAATAGAGGCCGTATATGACAAGCTCATAGAGAACATACTAAATGGTGAAAAGCTAAAAGTTTCCCCTCTAAGAACAGGAATAAGGCAAGGATAGCATCTCTCTCCACTCTTATTCAATATAATATTTATTGGAAATCTTAGCCACAGTATTCATGGTAGAAAAAGAAATAAAAGGCACCTAAATTGGAAAAAAACAAAACTGTCACTGTTGGCAGATGACATGATTCTATATACAGAAAACCCTAAAGATGCCACCAAAAAACTATTAAAGCTAACAAATTAGATCATATAGATCAATGGAACAGGATAGAGAGCCCAGAAATAAACCTGAGCACTTATGATCAATTAATGCATACATGCAAAAGAATAAGACATGACTACTTACACATAACACATACAAAAATGAACTCATAATGAATTAAAGACTCGAATGTAAGACCTGAAACCATGTAACCCCTAGAAGAAAACAGAGGAAGTATACTCATTGACATTGGGCTTAGCAATATATTTTTTTCTTTTTTGATCTATCTCTTCAGACAAGGACAACAAAACAAAAATTAACAAATGTGACTACATCAAACTAAAAAGTTTTACACAACAAAGGAAACCATCATCAAGACAAAAAGGCAACCTAGTGAATGGGATAAGATATTTGCAAACAATCTATTCAATTAGGGGTTAATATAAGAAATATACAAAAAAAACCTCATACAACTCAACGTCAAAAAAAAAAAAAAAAAGGCAATTTAAAAATGGGCCGAGGACCTGAATAGATATTTTTCCAAAAAAGATATGCAGATGGCCAACAGGCACATGAAAAAATGCTCAGTATCACTAATCACCAGGGAAATGCAAATCAAAACCACAAAGAAATATCACCTCATACCTGTTATAATGATTATTATGAAAAAGATGGCAAATAAAAAGCATTGGTGAAGATCTGGAAAAAAGAGAACCTTCATTCACTGTTAGTAGGATTATAAATTGTTGCAACTACTATGGAAAACAGCATGGGAATTCCTCAAAAAGCTTAAAATGAACCTATCATATAATCTAGTGTGTCTACTTCTACTTCTACTTTAGGTGAATAAAGCAAAAAGACTAATTTAAAAAGACACATGTACCCCAATGTTCATTGCATCATTATTTCCAATAGCCATGATATGGAAGCAACCTAAGTGTTTATTGATAGATAGATGGATATACATACACACACACACACACACACACACACACACACACACACACACACACACATACACATACACACAGTGGAATATTACTCGGGCATTAAAAATAAAATCTTGCCATTTGGGAAAATATGGACAGATCTATAAGGTATCATGCTAAGTGAAATGTCAAACAGAAAAGGACAATTACTTTATGATCTCAATCTGAAAAACAAAACAAACAAACCAAGAAAATGAAACAAAATTAGACTCATAGAGAGAAAATGGGTGATTTCCAGAATGGAAGGGGATGAGGAGTTGAGCAAAATAAGTGAAGGGGATTTAGAGATACTTCCAGTTATAAAATAAATAAACCACAGGGATGTAATATCAGCATAAGAAATATAGTCAGTAATACTATAAATATTTTTATGGGGAAAGATGGTTACTAAACTTATAGTGGTGATCAGTTCATAATGTATGTGTATGTCAAATCACTATGTGTTACACCTGAGACTAACATAATATTGTACATCAACTATATTTCAATTAAAAAAAGAAAGAGTGCCCAGGTGTCCACTCCTCTGGTGAGATGGAGCAGTGAGAAGCTCTCCCCAGCTCCTTGCCTGGGTGGGCAAGTCACACTCTAGGGCCAGCAGAAATCTTCATCTGAGGGTCCCACCGAGTTCCCTGGTCAGAGTGCTGCAGCTGCTTGGGACTACTGCTCGTACACTGCAGAAAGCCTTATTGGAATCTGACATGTTATCACTTTTGGACCATTGGACAACTGCTCTTGACTTGGCAACATGAAGGCTTAGACTGTGCCAGTCTCTGAACAGAAGAGAACCAACATTATTAGCATATCTCTCAACACCATGAATGCAAGGTATTTCAATGAAGATTATGAGGAGGACATCTACAGATCCCAGATTGGCATGTACAAGTTTGGAGGAAGGGTGGAATAATCCAGTGTAACTGGGTGACCTTTGCAAACAGCTGAGACAGAGCTACAACAGGGCAGCAGCTGACACCCAGCTCATAGCCCATCTTCACCAGCTGTGTGGCTGACAGGGTCTTGATGCTCTGGCCAGATGTCAGGCCTGAACCTCTGAGGTGGGAGAGCCAAATTCAGGACATTCGTCCACCAGAGACCTCCAGGCCCCATGTAATATCAATAGGCAAGAGCTCTCCCAGAGAACGCCATCTCAACAATAAGACCAAACTCCACTCAATGACCAGCAAGCTCCAGTGTTGGACACTCCATGCCAAAAAACTAGCAAGACACAAACACAACCCCACACATTAGCAGAGAGGCTGCCTAAAATCATACTAAGTTCACAGACCACAAACACACCACTGGACACATTTCTATCCACCAGAAAGATAAGATCCAGCCTCATCCATGAGAACACATGCAATAGTCTCCTCCACCAAGGCCTACACAACCCACTGAACCAACCTGAACCACTGGGGGAAGACACTAAAAACAATGGGAAATACAAACCTGCAGCCTGTGAAAGGGAGAACACAAAGACAGTAAGCTAAGCAAAAGGAGAAGACAGAGAAATAAACAGAAGATGAGGAGCAAGGTAAAGACCCACCAGACCAAAAAAATGAAGAGGAAAAAGGTAGTCTACCTGAAAAAGAATTCAGAGTAATGATAGTAAATATGATCCAAAATCTTGGAAACAGAATGGAGAAAATACAAGAAATGTTTAACAAGGACCTAGCAGAACTAAAGAGCAAACAAACAATGATGAACAACACAACAAATGAACTTAAAAATTCTCTAGAAGGAATCACTAGCAGAATAACTAAGGCAGAAAACGAATAAGTGACCTGGAAGATAAAAGAGTGGAAATAACTACTGCAGAGCAGAATAAAGAAAGAATGAAAAGAATTGAGGACAGTCTCAGAGACTTCTGGGACAACATGAAACACATGAACCTTCAAATTATAGGAGACCCAGAAGAAGAAGAGAAAAATAAAGGGACTGAGAAAATATTTGAAGAGATTATAGTTGAAAACTTCCCTAATATGAGAAAGAAAATAGTCAATCAAGTCCAGGAAGTGAAGAGAGTCCCATACAAGATAAATCCAAGGAGAAACACGCCAAGACACATATTAATCAAACTATCAAAAATTAAATACAAAGAAAAAATATTGAAAGCAGCAAGGGAAACAAATAACATACAAGGGAATCCCCATAAAGCTGACAGCTGATCTTTCAGCAGAAACTCTGCAAGCAAGAAGGATGTGGCAGGACATATTTAAAGTGATGAAATGGAAAAACCTACAACCAAGATTACTCTATGCAGCAAGGAGCTCTTTCAGATTTGAAGGAGAAATTAAAATCTTTACAAACAAGCAAAAGCTAAGAGAGTTCAGTGCCACCAAACAGCTTTACAACAAATACTAAAGGAACTTTTCTAGGCAGGAAACACAAGAGAAGGAAAAGACCTACATAAATAAACCCAAAACAATTAAAAAAATAATAATAGGAACATACATATTTATAATTACCTTAAATGTAAATGCATTAAATGCTCCAACCAAAAGACATAGACTTGCTGAATGGATAGAAAAACAAGACCTGTATATATGCTGTCTACAAAAGACCCACTTCAGACTAGGGACACATATAGAATGAGAGTAAGAGGATGGAAAAAGATATTCCATTCAAATGGAAATCAAAAGAAAGCTGGAGTAGCCATTCTCATATTAGACAAAACAGACTTTAAAACAAAGACTATTACAAGAGACAAAGAAGGACACTACATAATGACCAAGGGATCAATCCAAGAAGAAGATATAACAATTGTAAATATTTATGCACCCAACATAGGAACACCTCAATACATAAGGCAAATGCTGAGCCATAAAAGTGGAAATCGTCAGTAGCACAATCATAGTAGGGGACTTTAACACCCCACTTTCATCAATGGACAGGTCATCCAAAATGAAAATAAATAAGGAAACACAAGCTTTAAATGACACATTAAACGAGATAGACTTAATTGATATTTATAGGACATTCCATCCAAAAACTACAGAACACACTTTCTTCTCAAGTGTTCACGGAACATTCTCCAGGATAGATCATATATTGGGTGACAAAACAAGCCTTGGTAAGTTTAAGAAAATTGAAATTGTATCAAGTATATTTTCCAACCACAATGCTATAAGCCTAGATATCAATTACAGGAAAAAAGAAAACTGTAAAAATACAAACACATGGAGGCTAAGCAATACACTACTAAATAACCAAGAGATCACTGAAGAAATCAAAGAGGAAATTTTAAAATACCTAGAAACAAATGCCAATGAAAACACAATGACCCCAAACCTATGGGATGAAGCAAAAGCAGTTCTAAGAGGGAAGTTTATAGCAATACATCCTACCTCAAAAAACAAGAAACATCTCAAATAAGTAACCTAACCTTACATCCAAAGCAATTAGAGAAAGAAGAACAAAGAAAACCCCAATGTTAGAAGAAAGAAAGAAATAATAAAGATCAGATCATAAATCAATGAAAAAGAAATGAAGAAAACAATTGTAAATATCAATAAAAGTAAAACTGGTTCTTTGAGAATATAGACACAATTGATAAACCATTAGCCAGACACATCAGGAAAAAAAGGGAGAAGACTCAAATCAATAGAATTAGAAATGAAAAAGGAGAAGTAACAATT
Organism: Stenella coeruleoalba; assembly: GCF_951394435.1. Classification (NCBI taxonomy): domain Eukaryota; kingdom Metazoa; phylum Chordata; class Mammalia; order Artiodactyla; family Delphinidae; genus Stenella; species Stenella coeruleoalba. The sequence continues at coordinate 17,100,815 of NC_137159.1, read as the reverse complement.
GACTATGCAGAAATTCAAAGGATCATGAGAGATTACTATAAGCAACTCTATGGCAAAAATATGGAAAACCTGGAAGAAATGGACAAATTCTTAGTAAAGCACAACCATCTGAGACTGACCTAGGAAGAAATAGAAAATATAAACAGACAAATCACAAGCACTGAAATTGAAACTCTGATTAAAAATCTTCCAAAAAACAAAAGTCCAGGACCAGATGGCTTCAGAGGTGAATTCTCTCAAACATTTAGAGAAGAGCTAACACCTATCCTTCTCAAACTCTTCCAAAATATAGCAGAGGGAGAAACACTCCCAAACTCATTCTACAAAGCCACCATCACCCTGGTACCAAAACAAGACACAGATGTCACACACACACAAAAAAGAACAGACCAATACCACTGATAAACATAGATGCAAAAATCCTCAACAAAATACGAGCAAACAGAATCCACCAGCACATTAAAAGGATCATATACCCTGATCAAGTGGGGTTTATTCCAGGAATGCAAGGATTCTTCAATATATGCAAATCAATCAATGTGATAAACCATATTAAAAAATTGAAGGATAAAACCAATATAATCATTTCAATAGATGCAGAAAAAGCTTTCATTAAAATTCAACACCACATTATGATAAAAACACTCCAGAAAATAGGCATAGAGGAAGCTTATCTAAACATAATAAAGACTATATATGACAAACCCAGAGCCAACAGTGTTCTCAATGATGAAAAACAGAAACCATTTCCACTAAGATCAGGAACAAGACAAGGTTGTACACTCTCACCACGATTATTCAACATAGTTTTGGAAGTTTTAGCCACAGCAATCACAGATGAAATAGAAAGAAAAGGAATACAAATTGGAAAAGAAGAAGTAAAACTGTCACTGTTTGAAGATGACATGATACTATACATAGCGAATCTTAAAGAATCTACCAGAAAACTAGAGCTAATCAATGAATTTGGCAAAGTAGCAGGATACAAAATTAATGCAGAGAAATGCCTTGCATTCCTATACACGAATGATGAAAACTTTGAAAGAGAAATTAAGGAAACACTATCGTTTACCATTTCAACAGAAAGAATAAAATACCTAGGAATAAACCTACCTAAGGAGACAAAAGATCTTTATGCAGAAAACTATAAGGCACTGTTGAAAGAACTTAAAGATTATACAAACAGATGGAGAGATATATGCTGTTCTTGAATTGGAAGAGTCAACATTGTGAAAATGACTATACTACCCAAAGCAATCTACAGATTCAATGCAATCCCTATCAAACTATCAATGACGTTTTTCACAGAACTGGAACAAAAATTTTCACAATTTGTATGGAAACACAAAAGACCCCAAACAGCCAAAGCAATCTTGAGAATGAAAAACGGAGCTGGAGGAATCAGGCTCCCTGACTTCAGACTATACTACAAAGCTACAGCAATCAAGACAGGATAGTACTGGTGCAAAAACAGAAATATAGGTCAATGGAAAAGGATAGAAAGCCCAGAGATAAACCCACACACATACAATCACCTTACCTTTGATAAAGGAGCCAAGCATATGCAATGGAGAAAAGATAGCCTCTTCAATAAGTGGTGCTGGGAAAACTGGACAGTTACATGTAAAAGAATGAAATTAGAACACTCCCTAACACCATACACAAAAATAAACTCAAAAATGGATTAGAGACCTAAATGTAAGACCGGACACTATAAAACTCTTAGAGGAAAACATAGGAAGAAAACTCTTTGACGTAAATCACAGCAAGATCCTTTTTGACCCACCTCCTAGAGAAATGGAAATAAAAACAAAAATAAACAATTGGGATCTAATGAAACATAAAAGCTTGCATAGCAAAGGAAACCATAAACAAGATGAAAAGACAACCCTCAGAATGGGAGAAAATATTTGCAAATGAAGCAACTGACAAAGGATTAATCTCCAAAATATACAAGCAGCTTATGCAGGGCAATATCAAAAAAAACCAACAACCCAGTCCAAAAATGGGCAGAAGACCTAAATAGACATTTCTCCAAAGAAGATATACGGATTGCCAACAAACCCTTGAAAGGATGCTCAACATCACTAATCATTAGAGAAATGCAAATCAAAACTACAATGAGGTATCACTTCACACCAGTCAGAATGGCCATCATCAAAAAGTCTACAAACAATAAATGCTGGAGAGGGTGTGGAGAAAAGGGAACCATCTTGCTCTCTTGGTGGGAATGTAAAATGACACAGCCACTATGAAGAACAATATGGAGGTTCCTTAAAAAACTAAAAATAGAACTACTGTACGACCCATCAATCCCACTACTGGGCATATACCTTGAGAAAACCATAGTTCTAAAAGATTCATGTACCACAATATTCATTGCAGCTCTTTTTACAATATCCAGGACATGGAAGCAACCAAAATGTCCATCTACAGATGAATGAATAAAGAAAATGTGGCACATATATACAGTGTAATATTACTCAACCATAAAAAGAAACAAAATTGAGTTATTTGTAGTGAGGTGGATGGACCCAGAATCTGTCATACAGAATTAAGTAGGTCAGAAAGAGAAAAACAAATACCTTAGGCTAACTCATATATATGGAATCTGAAAAAAAAAAAAAAAAGGTTCTGAAGAATCTAGGGGCAGGATAGGAATAAAGGTGCCGACGTGGAGAGTGGACTTGAGGACATAGGGAAGGTGAGGGGTGGACTGGGACGAGGTGAGAGAGTGGCATGGACATATATACACTACCAAATGTAGAATGGATGGCTGGTGGGAAGCAGCTGCATAGCACAGGGAGATTGGCTCGGTGTTTTGTGACCACTTAGATGGGTGGGATAAGGAAGGGAGAAGGGAAACAAAACAGGGAGGGGGTATTGAGATATGTGTATACATATGGCTGAATCACTTTGTTAAACATCAGAAGGTAATGCACCATTGTAGAGCAATTATGCTCCAATAAAGATGTAAAAAAAAGAAAAAAGAGTAGGTGGGAATTACCCTTTGATCTTTATACTTCAATTTATAAGATGATTAGATATTTTGACTTTTAAATTTGCCATAAATACCTGTTATTAATTAGATAATCTGGGCTCATTTGAGAAGAAACCCATAATATTTATAGAAAATATTCAAAGTGTTATTGGCTAAGATTCACACAAATAAACTTTCATAAGATAAACTCCAGATATTTCTTGGGTCTTAAAGGAATATGAATAAAAAATCATTACCTATGTCAAGATGAGATGAGCCTTTATCAAACTGAGGCTAGACCTGCTTTCCCTATTGGCCTGATAGGCTGATTTCTTGGGTGGCATTAATCACCTGAAGAAGGTGAAGGCAGATGGGATATTTTGGAATCACTGCTTGATTTTGGTAGACATAGGATCTTTTCAATTCCATAACTCTTTTAATCTGAGAGACCTTAAGACAAAATCTGGAAGAAAATGATAGACAAAAACATTGCATTCTTCAGAAAGCAAAGGATAGAAAAGGAAATAATGGTTCAATTCTAGGAAACAGTGTAAGCCACAGTTGTGGTAGAAGAAAGTGGAGCTAACTAAAGAAAGTGATAGGATATCAAGTAATTTTCTGAAAAGGGATAGTGGAACATCATAGAAAAAGAGGATGCCAATGGATATCACACAAATTCAGTCAAAAATTTAAAAATGTAACAATACTGCATAAGTTCAAGAACACCTGATATCTCAGAAAAAAACAGTATTTCCAAGAGAACAGTGCATCAAGTTGGGAGTTCTATAGACCACTGAGAACAAACATTTCTGAAGCATCAATAGGACTTCAGTTCATACATCTGTTGAAGGTCCCTTTCTAACTGAAACATATATATGGGGGTGAGAAGGTTTCTTCCCCAAGAGGCAAACTTTACAGGTGTAAGAATATCCATTGAAAGAGTAGTGGCAACAACCACTAAAGCACAGAAACATACCTGCTCAAAGGGAAGGGTGGGAGATTTGTTGTTAGGTAAAATGTAACAATGGAGTCCCCAAAATTGTGGGCTTGCAAAAAAAAGGGAAGTTTTGAATATATGAATTTAGAAAAAAAAATGACACAATAATAAGACCTTGGTGAATGAAATTGTAATCTCTGCAAGTTTCTAAATTTGGCAGAAAGAGATACTTAAACATCACTCTCTAAGATAGGAGGCAATGTATTTAAGTAGATCCCTCCTACATCCATAGTTATGGTCTATCATAATGTCATAATTAACTTTAGGATGAAAGATACATCCTAATTTAATTTAAGTTCATAGGTCATTTTGGCATAAACTGAGTCATTGCAGAGACAATCATTATTTTTTTTTTCCTGGCAGACCAGTAGGCTTGCAGCTTTCCAGTCATCTTTATAGTTAGGTTAGTCATGTGACTACGCTTTGATCAATTAAATACAGACAAAAACTGCACATGCTATGTCCAGGTCTGTTCCATCAAAACTTCCTTTATGACCTTCAGTTCTCTTCTCCCTTTGACCAGATGGAAATGAATACTATTGGTGACTCTTGGAGACTTGGCATGAAGTCTACATCGTATCCCTATAAGACTGCTTGAGCAGTGCCTCACTCTTCTTATCCCTTACTACTTTATTTGAGCATAAAATTAACTACTATTGGGTTAAGTCTCTTAGATTTTGATGCTTATCTCTTACAGCATCTAATTTTACATTAATGAATACTATCATATTTGACTAATGTTCAAGCATAGTTGAATTGAAACTGAACTCAATTCAATTCAGAAAATTGAATTCTTCAGCATCACTGATTCTATACCTTTGGTTTTGGCATCATTAACCTAGAACTGTAATAAAATAATAACTGTGTTTATTCTGAGAAAATCACTTTGTTTGAGGCAGCTTCAGTATGGGCTGGGCTTTAGCATGGGGTAGGATCTTTAGTGCTCTCTGATATCTTTGGACTCTTTACTAGAAGAACCTCTGAAAGATTAGTTCTGTATTTAAAGACCTACAAGAAACACACTTATGTGGAAGAGTGGTCTAATTGGAGCTGCTAAAGAAACAACATCCACACGGGGATTGGAATGACATTACTCTGTCCAAAACAGAGAATAGTATACAGTGAAAACCAACCTTAAAATTTAGTTTACTTGAATTTTAACTCTTTGAACTTTAATTGACAAGAGAATTTGATGTTGTAACTTTTAACTTCTCAATAATAAAATGATAATGATGAGATTCTATTTAAAATTGAGTCTTCCGTTTATTGCATCGAATTGTTAGACAATACTGCCCTTTATTTGCAAATTATCATTTAAAATCTTTTGGATAGAATGATTTGAAATATTTTAGGGTGAGGCATAGAGTCGGAAGTAAATTTTTTCTTTTGAGACCAGAGTAATCTGTAAGTTAGTTCAGTTTAATTGACTTTCTTAACTAGTTTCAGAACCTTTCTGGGGTTAAGGCTACACTGAGCATCACTGGTCCCAGGATGACACTTAGAGGAGCAGTAGCTGGTCTAAGAGCAAAAGTCTTGCTATGTTGACAGGAGGACCATAGTGACAGGCCCTTTATCAGTAATAAAAGTAATAGTATGTCCTCCTTCTCTCTGACCTCTCTATCTATTGACAAGTTTATTCTAAACTCTGTCAAGGGAGAGGAATGCAATTTTCCAGAACCTAAAAATCCCATATCTTACTATGTTACAGGTACTCTGCCACAGGAAACATAAGGATGAGTGGTGGCCTGGGACTGAAAGAGAGTAACAGCATGAAAATGTGACAATATAGACATGAAAGGATAAAACTCATTTTAATTTATATTCTATCACTACTAATAGATGAATATGAAAAAGTGCCTTCTTAAGCTTCAGTTTAAAAAATAATCAGTCTTCTTTCAATTTATATTTTTTTCCTTTCCTTTGACCAAAATGGCTATAACATTCCCCCCAGCTTTCTCAACTTTAGAAAGCTTTCTTCAATTTTTCCTTTTTCTTTTTAATTTTTTACTGGGGAATGGCTGATTAACAATGTTGTGTTAGTTTCAGGTGTACAGCAAAGTGATTCAGTTATACATATACATGTATCTATTCTTTTTCAAATTATTTTCCCATTTAGGTTACTACAGAATATTGATCAGAGTTCCCTGTGCTGTACAGTAGGTCTTTGTTGGTTATCTATTTTAAATAGAAACGTTTCTTCTTGACCATAGGCCTCTAGTCTCCCTTTCCTTAGGGCATTTACTTTAGAAAACTTGCAAGTGTAATTTTTTTCCTCTGCCCATTTGAGATGTACATCTTCTCCCAGCCTCTTGCCAGTTTTACAACCCAGGAATGTCTTGCTTAAGGACCTGGGAGCCATCCTTTTGAAATGTAATCACCAAGAAGAGAGCTCCCCCTATCTGTCTCTTTGGGATAGTAGGAAACTACCTTCAATAAAGGCCAATTAGCGAACACCTGTGACCTAATCACTTAGACCATTCCTCTCACCCTCACTTCTCCACTCCAGCCAGTATCCTTTAGTACTTTTCTGTTAGCTCACCACGTTGTTTTAAAAAATTCCCTCATCTTTTGTTTCAATTGAGTTCAATCTCTCTCCCCTATGGTAATGTTCTTAACCTCTATAAAATTAGTCTTGAATAAAATCTTTCTTACTTGTTTAACTCTGTCCAGTGAAATTTTTCTTTCACACCTTCATATACACTTTACACTTATAAAAATCTATGACCAACATTACATTTGCTGTGTTTTTTTTCAAGAAAACTACTGTGAAATTTGTGATATTCTTTGTTTAATAAGGCCTATGCAAATCAGATGAGTGTACTATGTTGACATGGTATAAGTCAGTTCATAAAGGTAAGTTATATAGGAATCAGGATATTGTGCTTTGCCCAAGTCATGTTATCTTACTTAATTTCCTAAGATCAGGTATCTGGCCTGTATGTAATCACTGTTATGTTATGTGCTCATGAACAAGAAGTGTAGGATAGAGGGCACATATTATCTTTAGTACTATCTAATTATCAAACTAAGGAGGAGGCAGAGGTTTCATAACTGAGTTCTCACGTATAGTTGCCAAGATTGAGTATGAGATCAGCTTCTAGAGAAATTATATATTTATTCCCATAGTTTTCAGATTTATTGTCACAAATGTTTGTGCAAACTGATGAAGAGCTTAAGATGCAATGTTATTTGGGGAAAATATGTATATGTAACCTAGTTTAATCTCTTTATGTTGCATTTAAAGAGTTAGATGATTCACCATAATTATTAATATTCTTTGCCTTGAACATAAAAGATGGTGAATGAATATCTGTTGAATAATAAGTCCATAAAAATAATGGTATAAAATTGTTCAGTTCTGTAAAGAAAGTTCTCATGCCCGCTTCCTTATTTGATGTCACCAATTATGACTATTTATCATAAGACTTAAGTCTAATGGTATTTTTTCATTCATTCATTCATTAGTTCATTCAGTACATACAAAAAACTTAGTTTCTGCTAGAAACCATTATCAAGCCTGGAGACAGAGAAGTAAGCAAAAAATTAAATTAATAAGAATATTTCACCCTCATGAGCTTCACATTTTAGTAGCAGTAGAGAGATGATAAGCAAAGAATTAAAATACATGACATCTGGGTTTGTGAATAAATCTAAAAATATTTATTAGCATTAGAATTTTTTAAAAAAATGGATTTCATCCCACCGAATATGTCTAACTGAAATAAGTACTGCTTTCTGTGAAGGAGTTTTTCAGGACTCCTTTCTAAAGGAAAGTAGTCACGGTCAGGAAGACAGTGAATTTCATTGAAGTTTATTTCCATCTTGTTGCTATGTTGTGCCTTAAATCCCCTGACTCTTGCAAATTTGTGAGCAGTTAACCATTCTGTAAAGTGAGAATACTAAAGTCGCATCCCTCTTTTTTATCTCTTTGAGGCTTTGTGGAGGTTTAAGGTGAAGTGATGGAAATTGTAAATATTAATGGCCAGATGACTGAGCGATATACACATCTTATTAAATTAAATGACTTAGTAACTAATAAGTATATTCTAACTTTATATATAGACTTAAAACTGCAAGTTCTTTAAGCCCAGACAACAGAAGATTTCAAATATGCTACTCAACCTATGTACCTCAGGCGGAATTAAATGACTCCCATGTCGTTTCATGATAGTTGTATGTCAGGAAGAATAGGTTCTAGAATTTTTTTCTACTAGAAATTAACTTTTCATGTCCTTTCCTTTTTCAATTTTAATATACTTTATATTGAAATAAACTTTCTTTTACAAGTTTAAAATTAGATTAGTATAAATGCAAGGCAAACATGCTTGTTCTTTGAATTTTTGTGTGGGGAGGTGCTTAATGATTACCTGGGGCAGTCTCTTCATTTCTAGAGATCAAGAGTTAAGTCTCAAAGCAATTACTTCCAGAAAAAACAAACAAACAAACTAAAATACTGTCTTTTGACACTCAGCTCAATATTGAGTCTTGTGTACCAAACTGCATTGCTTGCTTCATGTTGCCTTTAGTATGCAACACTGCTGGAGCTGGAAAAGTAGGTAGTGCATCATAGTACATTAAGAATTCAGAATACAGTGTGGTCAAAGCAAGTTTTCTTCTTAACACATGACAACTCTCGGGCAATAAAAAAATTTTCCATTCTTCTATAAAATTGTGTTTTTTTAAAATTTTATATTCTTAGAAAACAAGAATTTAACATCTTAACAAACTCTCTGAGTGTATGTTCTAACTCTAGCTTTGCTTGTCATTTTGTTTTAATCATAACATCCCCTAAAGTAGAAGCAAAAACTTGCTTATTTTGAAGTGCAAGTTCACAATTTTAACAAAATTAGATTTATCATTTTGGTGCAACTTGTTTATATAAAATATAAAACAATATTGGATTAACTATAATGGATGTTGTTTTAGTCTTGAACTAAATTGTGTCTATATCAGTAAATTATTTAAGCTTTATTTAATGAAGAAGAAACAAAGGTGATTTCAATTATACCACAACATTTGCTTTCCTCTATGTATCCATTTTCCTCTTTCAAAAAATTGTTACTAAGCGTCATATTTAATTGATTTTTCTTTGGTGTTTATGAAAATAATTTATTTATTTAACAATTGTATACTGGGCTTTTTTCTACGTGTTGGATAGATATAATACTTGCTAGACTCTGAGGGTGTGTACATGAACTGATTCAATCTTTCAGCTCAAGGAAATTCATGGCCTAAGATTGTAGAGAGGTGGGCATATCATGACATTATAACAAGAGTGAAGGTGAGAAAAAGAGAGGTGATTATTGACAATGTCATTTAAATACAGTGTTTCCTTATTGATTTCCTGTCTAAATCTGTTCATTGATGTAAGAGGGGTGTTAAATTGCCTACTAGTCTTATGTTACTGACAATTTCTCCTTTTATGTTTGTTATTATTTATTTTATATATCTAGGTGTTCCTATGTTAGGTGCAGGTATGTTTACAATTGTTATATCTTCTTGTTGGGTATATCCCTTTATCATTATGTAATGTCTTTTGTCTCTTGCTACAGTCTTTGTTTTTAGTCTATTTTGTCTGACATTAGTATTGTTATCCCAGCTTTGTTTTCATTTCCATTGCATGGGATAGGTTTCTCCATCCCATCAATTTCAGTTATTTTTGTGTCTTTATATCTGGAATGAGTTTGTTGTAGTCAGCATATAGATGGGTCTTGTTTTTTATGCATTCAGCTACCTTTCAGTTTTGGTTGGAACATTTATTCGATTTACATTTAAAGTTATTATTGATAGGTAGTTAATTATTGTCATTTTGTTAATTGTTTTCTTTTGTTTTTTGTGATTCTTCTTTGTTCCTTTCCTCTCTTTTTGGTATCTGCTCTTGTGGTTTGATGATTTTATTTAGTTATGTTTTATTTCCTTTATTTTTTTGTGTGTCTATTTTAGGGTTTCTGTTTGTTGTCACTATGAGTTTCATATATATCAATCCAAATCTATCTATAGAGATAGAGATAGATAGAGATAGAGATAGATAGATAGAGATAGATATAGCAGTTTATTTTAGTCTCATAGTTGCTTAAGTCAAACACATTCTAAAAGCAGTGTATTTTTACCCTCCCTGAACATTTTATATTTTTGAGGTCATATTTTACATATTTTTGTTTGTGTATCTTTAATTACTTACTGTAGTTAGTTGATTTTACTATTTTTGTCTTTTACCCTTCATACCAACATTTTAAGTGGCTAATCTACTGTCTTAATTATATATTTGCCTTTACCTGTGAGGTTTTTTTTTTTTTTCTGGTTATCACTTTTTTTTCCCTGAAAGAGGACCCTTTAGCATTTATTTTAACACTGCTTTAGTTAAATGAACTCCTGTCGTTTTTGCTTGCCTGGGAAAATATTTATCTCTTTTTCAATTCTGAATGATAACCTTTCTGGGTAGTGTATCTTGGTTGTAAGATTATCCCTTTTAGCACTTTAAATAACCATGCCACTCCCTTCTGGCCTGAAAAGTTTCTGCTAAAAAATCAGCTGATATTCTTATGGGGGTTGCCTTTTGTGTGACTAGTTGGTTTTTTCCTTGCTGATTTTAAAATTAGTTTTTATCTTTATCTTTTCTCATTTTAATTATGATTATTGGTGTGGGTATCTTTGGGTTCATCTTGTTGGCAACTGTCTGTGCTTCTTGGACCAGTGTATCTGTTTCCTTTCTCAGATTAGAAATGTTTTCAGAAATTATTTCTTCAAATAAGTTTTCTGCCTGTTTCACTCACTCTTCTCCTTCTGAGATCCCTATAATGTGAATGTCTTTATGCTTGATGTTGTCAAGAGGTCCTTTAAATAATTTTTTAAAATAATTTTTCTTTGTGCTGTTCTGATTGGATGATTTCTACTATTCTGTCTTCCAAACCACTGATTCATTCTTCTGTATTAGCTAATCTACTCTTGATTCCCTCTGAGTTATTTCTCAGTTCAGTTATTGTATTGTCCACCTCTATTTTTTCTTTCTGTATTTTCTCTTTGATGAAATTCTCACTGTGTTCTTCCATTTTTCTCCTGAGTTCATTGAACATCTTTATGTTCATTGTTTTGAATTCTTTATAAGTTAAATCACTTATCTCCATTTCATGAGGACTCTTTCCTGGAATTTTGTCTGTTTTTGTTTGTTTGGAACATATTTTTCTGTCTGTTTTTTTTTTTTATTATTATTTTTGTTTTACTTTCTGTGTTTTTTTCTATGAATGAGGAAAAATACCTACCTCTCCCTGTCTTGAAGGTGTGGCTTTGTGTAGGATTGAACCCTGTTTAGACTACATGGGCTACTTGACTTCAGCAGGCCACCTGGAGCTTGAGTGGGTGCTAGACACAGAACCTGAGGCACACTACACCAGGGATGCCTGTCAGGTTGATGAGCTGGTGCAGATGCAGCAAGGGGCCAGGGATGTGCTGTGCTGGGACTGCCTTGGGGTGATAGCTGTAGCTGGTTTGGCCAGGAGCATGCTGGTGTGAACTGGACAGGCTAGTTAGAGTTCCTAGACTGTGTTCCTACCTGCATTATCAAGGTGGAAAGGGACCAAGAAATGGCACTGTCTGGAGTCTCTGACACCAGACAGAGTCCCAGCAGATATCCGCCTATTTGGAAGATCCTCTAGAGTTAGTAAATGGATGTCCTTCACATATAGCCTAGGTGGTCTTTAAACCACTGTTCTTTAGCTGTGTCCCAGGGTAGACAGGTCTGCACTCTTCCCCCTCAGTGATATCACTCCCCACTGCAGGTTGCCACATCAGGAGTGGGGTTCCAATCTCTGTCTCTCCTACTCATCTCATTGTGGCCCCTCTATGGCTTGTGCAGAAGGTGTTCAATTAGCCCTCAGTTTTTATTCAGGAGGAATTACTCTGTATATAAATGTAGATTCAGTGTGTTTGTGGAAGAATGTGAGTTCAAAGTCTTTCTACGCCACAGTCTTGGAAAGGAAGCAGGCAGTTCTCCTTTGCCTATTACCTGAATTTGCTACCAATCCAGAACCAAGGATTAAACTTTTTCTGAGGTTAGCAATGTCTATTTACCTACAGATTTCAGCTATTAGGAGTTCCAGTCAGAGCAGAAGTTGTTTTCCTGAGGTTTTCATTTTTGGTATACTCTGAATTTGAATTATCCCATTGCAATTTTCAAGTATGAAGGGTTTTTTTTTCCTTTTAGAGACTTCCTTTAGATCCAAAGAAACACAGCAGTACTGGGGTCTCAACATAAAGTGTAAAGACTCTTCTCCAAAGACAGCAGTCTAGTCTTTGATGGCCGCAGGATTCTGACCCCTGCCCACCTAGTTTCTGAGTCCTGCAAATGCAGATCTCTACTTCTCTGTTGTCTTTATTCTACTGGTAAATGCTCCTGAGCAGAAGCAGCTGCTACGCACTGATGTTCTGAGCATCTCTCTTTCCTTTATTTAGTATTATGGTTGTATTGTCTTTGATGACCAGAAAGTGTTTTCTCTGTTTGCTTTTTTAAACTTTCCTAAGCAAGATGGTTAACTGGAATCAACTAATTCATATTTAGCAGAACAGCAATGTCCTTGAAAATAACCTCTTTATTTTTCCCTTGTTCTCTCATTCTAGAACTCTCATTCATCAGATATTAGAAATTTCACCTTAATAGTTTATGTGGCTGACTTTCTATAATTTTTACTTCTGTCTCTCTTGCCCTATTAGCTGTGGGTTTTTGTCATTTTAACTTCCATTTCTTCTACTTTAAAACAATGAAAATTTTCTTTTCAGGTAAATATTATTTAAAAATTTTCTGTTCCTTTTATCAAGTCCTGCTGGAATTCTTTATGGTTAACGTTATTTCACAGATCTCTCTGACTAGTATGCAAATTTTTTAACAGTCTGTGTTTCTCTGTGAATTCTTTGTTTCTCCCTAAGTAACTTATTCATTTCATATGCCCTTGCTCTCTGTTATATTCTGCTCCAGTCATTCAAATGTCTTTTAATCCTTTACTTTTTCTTTAAGAATAAAAGAACGGGAGCTTGGCTGGGACCTCTGTGCTTGACTGTTTTGAGTTCTGGTGAGTAGACAGAGAGAGAGTGAACTGTTATGCTGAAGGCAGTTTAGCATATTTGAAGCACCAACATTTCAAGTGTTTTATAAAGCATATTACTAATTTTTATTCTCTAGCTATCGTGAAAGTATACGGAAACACCTTTTAGAACAAAGAATAGGATTACATGGAATTAATTTCCTCAAGAAATATTGTGGATTAATGGGAATGTCTTTGAAAGAAATTAGAAAATCCACTCAAGTCTCCTGATTAAAGAAGATTTACAATATAAAAATATACTATGTCGTTTGGTGTTTGATAAGAAAAGATTGATGTAGAACTATGGAATTTTAATGTTGAAATAACATTTAGTGGTATTCTAGCTCAGTTTTCCTTTTACAGAAACTTGTTTTTTTATGTGGTAGCCTTTCCCCTCAGATCAAAGTTGAGAACTCACAATTTGATAAAACAACACTTTTTAATGTTGGACAAATCTAATTGCTAAAAAGTTCTTGCCAGTAACATGACTGTGCCAAAGTTTCTGACATAGAATATGATATGTATATATTATGTCATTATTGAGGTATTTCATTATGTAGTTTATAAATATCAGATATATATTTAAAATTAATGCATTCTGTGATAACAGAAGGTAGTAGCTTGCACTTGTTTTGTTTGTGAATAAATGAGATTGGTAAATACATGGGTAAAGTAAATAAGGCTTTAGGCATGATGATTAATGGCTAAAAACAATACTCATTTTCAATATACTTAGAAGAATGACATAAAATCAGTGCAAATGTAACAATCAAATTCTTGTTCAGGCTGAATAAAGTAGCTTCCATAATGTAGTGTGTACCATAAGGGCTTAATAAATATTTTCCAGATATTTTTGTTATATGGTCATTAATAACCCAGTCTTATTTCTAAACTGAAGAAGGATGTTAACATAATCATGAACCTTAGAGATGGCCAAAAATTTATTTTTCTTTCTTCCTTTCCTCCACCTCCCTCCTCCCTGTCCCCCTTCCCCTTCCCCTCCCTTCCCCCGACCCCACTCTCCCCTTCTTTTTCTTTCCTATAGATACAACACTTTATTTTGGTGAATTCAGACTGGCTTCAATAATTTGACTAAACACATTTTTATAATTTAAGCCTAGAATTTATTAACATTATTGAATTATGTCTAAAGCCATTTCTGATAGTTCATCTAACTCTTAAAATTAATTGTTGCCAAAAGTTTTATCAAGCATCACACTGGGTCAAATAATTAGGTCAATTAAAACAATAGGGTCCAGAAACACATAGTAAAGAAAGTAATCCATATTATTTGTTATAAGCTTTAAAATATAAATTTTGGTTCACTTATTAGTCATGACCAATTTTATTAAATAATTAAATAAATCACCTAAAACAGAATATGTGATAATTCTGTGTTGCATTTGAACTTTCTAAATAGCACAACAAGTTTAAACATTTCAAATTGTAAAAATGGTTCCATATTTTTTTATTCTGAAGATATGTAAGTAAGGAAAGAGTATAAATTTTAAGGATATTAAAATATGTTAGCGGGTTCTATTTTTATTTTTTATAAATCCTTGTGTCAAGGACTAAGTTTGTTTACAGGTTCTTATTACAGTTAAAGCTACATTCTTGCTAATTAACACTAAATACATTAGACTGAACTTCTATAGCTTACTAGCAATTACACACAATTAACAGAATATATTTGTTGTAAAAATATAGTTAAATGAATTTGGAAAATACACCCCTGTAGAGGAAAGGCTCATTTTTTCCCCCTTCTATGTAGGGAAAAACCCAGTACTTCCCTATGTATGTTTCCTCTCTGTGTGTCTCCTTGACTACTCACACAAAGCATTTCACTTCTGGTCACCAAATGTGTGGAGGTTTTACCCCACATCAAGCAATTCTCTGCAACATCAGCTGGGTTTCCTACAATTTAACTTAATTCTGACACTATTCACCCCAAGATCAAACAGGTTGAGGGCTCAGGCCCACAAGACTGCCCTGCTACTTCCGCCAACAGATACATGTTTCAGATGCAAGTCGTAAGCCCAGGTTATTATTGTGTTTCTGACAATAGACTGTAGATTGGAAGTTCCAATGACTCCACTTCTTGGGTTTGATTGATTTGCTAGAGTGGCTCACAGAATTCAGGGAAACACTTACTTACATTTATCAGTGTATTAAAGGATATAAGGGATACAGAGGTACAGCCAGCATTTTTTCAATAAATATACAATCAACCCTCTGTATGAGGATTTCATGGATTTTGCACCCATGGATTCAACCAACCACACATGGAACTTTGATCCATGGTCAATTGAATCTGAGGAAGTGAAACCCATGTATATGGAGGGCCTACTTTACATGAGTAGGAATTTATAAGGAGAATAATCATTTCTAGAGAATATATGAAGATTACACATATCTGAAGAAAAGAACAGTGTTTATTGGTTTAATTTCAAGTTAGAAACTTCAGAAGACAAAGAGCTGTGCTTAACTATGGTCACTGATCTCCTCTCATCTGGAATATTCTTTTCAGCTGGTCTGTGTCTAGTTAAGCTAAAATGAGCAACTCAAAGACATTACAAAGAGATTTATAGGAAAAAGAAAGATCTTTTATGGCTCTTAGTAGGGATTTTAGAAAAGCTTTTGGCTTAGTCATAGATTTCTGAATTATATGATAAGGCCTACAGGAACCTCTATCTATTGGGAGATAAAGGAAGACAAGGAGATTGTATTTGCTACTTGTCTCTAACTCAACTCTCAAAATGGTTCTTAAATAAATGTTGTTTGACTTTTTCTTTACCTATACAACTATTGAGTTCATTAGATGACAAAGAACAACACTTTTTTTCCCTCCTGAAAACAGCACATTTTCTCTTATTTTTTTAAAAAAGACAGTTTAGCATTGAATTCAGGCAACTTTTAATTAAGAAGAGAGAGGACACAATATGTTTTACATCTTATTTACTGACACATGTGAACTGAAGATCCCAGTCAAAGTGTAAGTTTGTTTTCAAAATACTGCTGTATTCTCATTTTCCCCCATTAGACACTAGAGTTTATTATGTTTTCCACAATAAACTCTTTGGAATAGGAAAACTTTATAATAATGGAAATGGTTTGCTCGATGCAGTTTAAGGTTCAAAACAAAAAGATAGAACTTCTGCTTCCAAGCAAGATCATACTTATCTTCCTGCCTGAAATAACAATAATAAAAAACACAAAATAAAAGAGACAAAATATTTGAAACAATAGTTTTCAAGATACTGGACTTCAGGCAACAAAGGACAGTAATCCCTGAGAAATGGAAGACAAATGAGAAGAGCCCTAAAACCACAACAGTTTACTGCCTTGAGGGAATTTTCAAGCCACAGCACAAGGAGGATCTATGTGAAGATTAGTAGACTCTCATGACTTAAGGAAACAGACATGAGAGACTGGGGAGATTGAAGTAGTTAGAGGTGGCAAGCCAGCTTACTGGGGAGAAGAGAGATATGAAAAAGATTAGCTGAAGATAATTTTTGAATATTCAGCACAGTACTGGACAACACATGCATTTGAAGAAACTACCGGAAGCTGTTTGCTATTCCTTTTGTGCTGCTATAGCAAAATACCATAAACTGGGTGGTTTATAAACAACAGAAATTTATTTCTCACAGTTCTCTCTGGAGTCTGGGAAGTCTGAGATCAAGGTGCTGGCAGATTGGTGTCGGGTGAGATCCTGCTCCCTATCTCATAGATGTTATCTTTTTACTGTGCCCTTCCATGGCAGAAAAGAGGTACCTCTTTTATAAGGGCAAAAATTCCATTCATGAGAACTCTGTCCTCATGACCTAATCATTGACTCTCAAAGGCCCCATTTCTTAATATCATCATATTAGGCATTAGGATTTCAACACATGAATTTTTGGAGACACAAACATTCAGACCATAGCATTCTGCTCCAGGCCCTCGAAAATTTACATCCTTCTCACATGCAAAATACTTTTTTTCCATCCCAATGGCCTCCAAATTCTTAATTGCTTTCAGCAATCCAAAAGACCAAAATTTCATCTAAGTATCTAAATTAGATATGGATGAGACTCTAAATACAACCCATTCTGAGGCAAATTCCTCTCCAGCTGTGAACCTGTGAAACCAAATAAGTTATGCTCTTCTGAAATACAATGGTGGGACAGGCAAAGAATAAACACTTCCATTATAAAAGGGAAAAATAGGAAAGAAGGAAGGAAAGACAGGCACCAGGCCCTGAGCAAGTTTAAAATCCAACAGGGCAAACAACATTAAACCTTAAGGCTTCAGAATAATCTTTCTTGACCAGATGCTCAGTCAAGAGTTTGTTGGCTACTACATTTCCTTTGTCTTTCAACATTAATTTTAGAATTAAGTTGTCAATATCTATAACTACTTGTAAGTATTTGATTGAAATTGCTTTTAAGTTATAGATCAAATGGGGGGAGAGGTTGATATCTTAGTGTCAACTTTTCTAATCTAATCTTATTTATATCTAATTTTATGTTTTTCATCAGTGTTTTATTGCTTCTAGGTAGCTCACTAATTTTGATTATTTATAGCAAATTATTTCATTTGTGGTAATATTAAAAGAGGTACTTTAAAAAATTTAAATACCTGTAATTATTGATAGTACATAGAAATATGAATGATGTTTATATTTTGTCCCAGTAACTTTTGACCTTGTTAAATTCATTTAGTAGTTCTCTGACACTTTTTGTTGATTCTTTCAGATATTCTACACAAATGACCATGTTTTCTGCAAATATTTTTAGTTTAATATTTTTCTTTCCAATCTGGATGTCTTTTATATCTTTTTCTTTCCTTATTGCTCTAGTTAGAACTACTAATAAGATGTTGATAACAGTGTGGGTGAGGATTTCATTGTCTTCTTCCAAGCCTGGAGGGAACATATTAAGTCTTTCATCATTAAGTTTTATCTTAGCATTTTTTTTTTCTTTTCTTCTCTGTAAATGCTGTTTTTTCTCCTGGGGGTCAGGGGGAAGATTCCTTCTATTTCTAGTTTACTGGGGATTTTGATCATGAATGAATGTTGAGTTTTATCCAAATGCTTTTCCGTTATCTTTTCAAAGTTAATTACTGATAGAGAAATATTGAATTCTCTGACTCTAATTGTATATATGGCAATTTCACTTTCCAGTTTTATCGAATTTTGCTTCTTGAACTTTGAAGTTCTGTTAGTGGCATACGTATTTAGAATATTTATATATTTTCATAAATTTGCTCTGCTTTTGATTATGTAATACCTGTCTTTATTCCTGACACTATTTCCTGTTGTGAAATTTAGGAAGTCTGATATTAATATAGCTATGCCAGTTTCTTTTAGTCTGTCTTTGCACAGTATATATTTTTCAAACTTTTACTTTGCCCTATATTTATATTTAAAGTGAGTTTCTTGTAGAAAGCATATGAATGAGTCTTTTTTTTTTATCCAATTGGATTATCTACCTTGTTAACTGGTAGGTTTGAGAACTCACATTTAATGTAATTAATAATATAAATTAATGATATGGATGGATTGAATCCTACCTTCTTGCTAGAAGTTTTCTATTTGTTCAATCTGCCCTTTATCTTTTTATGTTCTATTTACATATTTCCACGGGTTATGATTTTATTCTACCTCCTCTTTTGATTAATCATTTATACTTCTTTTTATCTTTTTGTAGTTAACCTGGAGATTTAAATGTATGTTTTCAATATTATAAATCAAAGTTTAGTGTTAGGAGACACTGAGATGCATTTAAATCTTTTATTTTAGTTGATAGTTACCTTTCTCTGGGGTTGCTGGGCAGAATAGAAAAGTCTAAGGACCCGAGTTCAAAGTGACTTCCTGTGCTGGGCTGCTTGCTGTGTCTAGGAACATTTGGTGGTGTTACTTGGCCACCTTGGTATCTCTCTAGAGTGGAAAGGGAGTCTCAGGCCTGGAAGGGTTGGAGGGCATTTTCTCTGGCCACTTCATGTTGGCAGGGCTACAGTCTATCATTTTGCAGTTGATGTTGGACTCACCTGATGTTGTCAGAACTCTCTTTCCATCTGGGGAAGAATGAGTCTTCCTGGGCTGTCTTCTGTTGATACCCTTGTTGCTGGGTTAGGAATAGAACCCTGTTCCACTATTCCTGGGGCTTCTAATAAGTTTTCCTTCTTCCTACTATCTTTCAGAGCTCTTCTTTGATTGTGTTTTAAGTTATGTCCAGGATTTATAGTTGTTGTCAGGAGTCATTTCACCATCTTTTCCAGTGCAAAAAATAATTACTCTCCATCCATTTGAATCTAAAAAATAAATATATTTAGCTCATGTTAAAGAAAATCATGGGTGTTTAAGTGTTTGTTAGCTGTGTATGTTCCTCTGCAACATTAAATTTGTTGGAACTTACTGTTATATTGTCTTCTTTTAAGACACTGTGTCCTATTCCTAGAAGTGAAAAAACAAAATGGAATAATTATATTCTAATGAGAAAGTGTGCAAAGGAAACAAAATATGAGTCTCTGATCAATTGACAAAGTAATCAATATGTAACCTAAAGACGTTTTTGGCTCTAAGGGACTTGAAAGGTGAATTTCGTCAAGCATTTAAGTAAAATATAACATATGTCCTACCCAAACTCTTTCAGGAATAGAGAAGGAGGGATACTTTACACTTTATTTTGTGAGAACAATATTACTATGATAAAAACAAAGACATCACAAGAAAACAGAACTAACAACCAATGATCCCTCATAAATATAGGTGCAAAATTTCTTAACAATATATTGACATACAAGCTCAACAACATATAAAACAAGTAATACTTTATGACCATGTGTTTTTTATTCTGGGAATGCAAGATTAGTTTAATGTAAAATTGATCAATATAGTCACAATAATAATAGAGAAAAAAGGCATGATTCTTCCAGTAGATATAAAAAATATTTGAGAAAATTCAACATTTTTCATGGTAAGAACTCTCAGGAAACTAGGAATAGAAGAAAATTTCTTCAACTTGATAAAAAAAATCTATGAAAAATCTAAAGCTAATGTACAATATTATTATTGATTATAAATCAATAATATTATTGATTATAAATCAATAATAATGATTAATTATAAATCAATAATAAATGTGTCAATTCTTTCTACCTGTGATTGTGAATAAGACAAGAATGGGTATTCTCCCCACTTTTATTTAACAGTATACTGGAGACAATATCAAATGTATTGAGGCAAGAAAAATAAACAAAATATATAAATATTGGAAAGGAAGAAGCAAAACTCTGTCCTTGTTTGCAGACAACATAGTTATGTATATAGAAAATCTTAAGGGATTTCCAAAAATTTAATAAAACTAATGTGAATTTAGCAATGTTACAGTATACAAGGACTATATGTTTAAAATTTGTATTTGTATACTAGCAATCAAAAGTCATAAAATGAGATCTTTAGAACTTTATTTTCTATAGCATCAAAATATTTGGAAATTAACTTATCAAAAGATATGTACCATACAGTTTAAATCACAAAACATTGCAATGGCAAATTAGAGAAAGTCTAAAAAATGGATATATCTACCATATTGGTGGACTAGAAGTTTCAATGTTTTTAAAATGATGATCCTTCTCAAATTTTTCTATAGATTTAATGCAACCTAGTTCCTAGTGGAGAAGTTCTTGGTCTTAGCTTTCTTGCCCAAAGCCCAAATGGAATCTAACAGAAGGAGGCATGCAAACTTTTTGCCCATTGTTGTGGTGCTTGTTACTGGAGGGTAAATTTCAAAAACCTTCAAATATCTGAAAGATGAGAGGGATAATTATGATGGAAAACTGAATACTTCAAAATATTGTCTATGGCTGAGAGATAATGGCATGCAGTCATGAAAATTCACTTCCAAATAGATTACATGGTTATATAAAATGAAATATTGTTTAAATGATTACCTTACACACCATAAATCTAAATGCAACTTAGAATGTCATTTGATTTAATTAATATTTTTATTTTCTATTTCAAGTATGTACATTGATCTTGAAGGCTGATTTCTTCATTGGTGTCACTTGATTTGGCAAGTTCCTCAGAACTTTTAACAACAAGCAATTTATCTTCATCTCTTAAGAATAACTAAAGATAAATCTCAAATATTAGAGCTCCACTCATACTAAGGAAAAATGTTTGGAAGCAGAGAAATTACCCTTATTTTGGAAAGATATAGGTATTTAAAAGTTGAGGCCTGAATTTTTTGATAATTGTTGATGCATTTTGGATTTTACAATTACATTTTCTATGCTAGTAGAAGACGAGCCTTACTATATAAAAGATGCATATCATAGTGGAAATTAGAAGACTAGAGTATTGCCATAATTCCTATGTATTCTGACAATCTGGTTCCTATGTATTCTTATAATGTAGTTCCTATGTATTCTGATAACCCAGTTAAGTCACTAAATCTCCCAATCCTTAGCTGTCTAATGAAATAAAAGTGGGAAAAATGACAATTGACAGGTCTTTTCCTCACAGGATTGTGATGGAAACATGAACAGAGTGAACAGAGTGAGAGTGAACTAGGACCTTGGGATAGAATTGAGAAGCCATGTCTTCCAAGGTTATTTGTTCTGTACTACACACACTAAGCAAACACTGTTTGAACAGTGTGGTGATACCACAACTGCATTTTCAGAGTTGTTGTCTCCTTTACCAAGCTTCTGGGACTATTGACTGCAGAGAACTTACAATTGACACCTTTATTGGGGAATTGCTGTCACCTGCAGGAAGCTCGTCATCCAATATTGTCTTCTTTGAGGGGGTCAACCACAGTAAGTGACTGACTCATATAGGATATAAAGGCTCAGACCTGTTGCTCCAATTCAGGACAACTCTGAAGATCCACCAAGCTCTAAAACTTCTTATCTGACCAGCTGAGGCCTCAGTTGCAACCAAATCACAGGTCAGCTTTTCCCTGTGCTTAATTCCTGCCTTCCTCACTTCTTACAAACACATCTCCTGCAAACACTTCCTAATAAACTCTCTGCATGCAATTCTCCATCTCAGATTACACTTCCAAGGAACTCAAATTAAAACTAAGATAATTATCTATGAAAATGATATACATGTGCTGGAACCACAAATATGGATATGATAGTATCAGTATGGCAGAAAATACAGAGAAATGATTGATATAATCACTAATTTTTGCAGTGTTTAGGAAGGAATAACATTTCCGCTTGTACTGTACAGGAAGGCTGAAAAATAAAGTTAGGGTTAAAAAGTATATTCCTTGGTATTACAGAGTGGTATACCTTTTTTTACAAGGGAAGTTTTGTATGAATATATACCGAAGGGTAAAAAAATATGGCATGTTGGGAGAACTGAGTGTTTACTATCACTTGAGGATAGAGTGGCAAGGAAAGAAGGAAGAGGAGGATGAAGAGACAAGAACTGGATAAGAAAGACATTATATGTCAGGAAGAGAAGTTTGGATTTTATAGGGCAGATTTTGAAGAGGCTTTGAAGAGTGTTAAATGAGGTTAAATGAGGAATAACTAGGCATTGCTGAAATTTTACTCTTTCTGTCAACTGCAAGAGAGATTGAAGGTGTAAGACAAGAGATTTAAGTATACTTAGATTATTATATGATAGTACTCTATTGATCCTGCTATATTTTATTTACTAAAAAATCAATAATAATATCATTCTTAATTTATAATTCAAAACTTATTTTTCCATAATTTAAATTAATCTTCACTTTAAAAATGAAAAAACACAGGTACAGTTCATTAATTTATTTACTTATTCATTAATTTCTTCCCTCAGTTTTTAAAAATCTATACTTTATGTTTTCTCATAAGGTAAGTTCTGAAGTACATATCAGCAAAATCAATTATATATGAATTAGGGAATATTTTTACTTCCAGATTCACATTAATAAAAAGTGTGTTTCCCACACCTTAGAAATTTTGAAGTTATATTGATTGCATGGTGTTGTTTTTTGAAAAAATAATATTGACATTATTTCCTATACTAACATGTTTTGTAGGTCTTGAGTAGCAAAGGGAAGGCTTTTGAATGTACATAGAAATTCTGGCAGGAGTGTAACATCAAATTTCAAATTATAGGGCTTCCCTGGTGGCGCAGTGGTTGAGAGTCCGCCTGCCGATGCAGGGGACACGGGTTCGTGCCCCGGTCTGGGGAGATCCCACATGCCGCGGAGTGGCTGGGCCTGTGAGCCATGGCTGCTGAGCCTGTGCATCCGGAGCCTGTGCTCTACAACGGGAGAGGCCACAACAGTGAGAGGCCCACGTACCGCAAAAAAAAAAAAAAAAAAAAAAAATCCAAATTATAATCTTTATCTTTACTCTCTGATGGTAGATAGAACATGATGTGGTAGAAAAAGCACAAGCCAACTTAAGGCTGAGATTGGAGTTTGATGCTTACCAATGATGAGACAATGAAAAACCTCAGAAAACACTTTATTTCCTTCCATAAAACTGGGAGACTGAGTTAGGTGATTTCTGCATTTCTCTCAGTGTTGAATATTCTCCAATCTAGCACATCAAGGAGTCTTTTCATTTCGTTCTTTCCTTTTTCTCTTCGGGGGGATGCAAGTCTCTCAAGGTTGGCCCTTTGCATTTCTTTCTTATCTAAGTGCACATCAAGTCACTATCCTTTACTAAGTGCTTATAAAATGAAAGAGTGAATGATGTTATATTACAAAATTGTGCTGTCTTTATTACAATGCAAGATAGCAAGTATTTCTATTAGCAAGCAGTTTACCCACATGACATAACTATTTCTAACTGTAGAGAACACATGTTTAAGAATCATGAATCTTTAAATGGGTTTTGAGTTTTAAAGGCACTGGGATAAAAATAGACCCTAGAACTGTTGAGTCACATTGACTATGCATTAAATTTTGCCATACATCAGAAGGATAATATGTCTCTATGAACTCCATTTCTATTTCTCATTATCTGCATCCTACATCATTAACTTTTAATGAATCTGGCTTTTATTTGCTACCCCAGCATAGGAAAGTTTCATTTTTCTTCTACAATGCTTAGCACTTTTGAAGAAACAGAGTGTTTTCTTTTTGTATGCAATTCATATTTACAGCTGGGTTTTATTCTCTTGAATTTGTTATAGCTGAAAATAGAAGGCTACAAAGTCCTTGGTTAAAAAGTCCCTTTGAGAATTTGCTACCAAACAATCATAACTTCACTGCAAGAACAAGACTTTTTCTCCATGAAAACCAGGGAGATTATGTCCTGACATAAACATTCTGATGCCCCAAAGAAAGACTAGAACAATTTGTTTGAAAATGTTATAAGCTGAAGAAGTTATTCTTGGCTATCATGCAGTCAGGCAATATAACATCCCATAGAGGAATATATTTAGGACAGGGGTCTATTTCATTGATTCTTACCCGACACCAGAGGGTGGCTTTGTTATAATAGCCATGCATGAAGCTACATCTACCTCAACCTGACTTTTGGACAGTGAGCAGCCTGATTCAAATTGAAGATCATCATAGCATGGGGTCTGACCTACTGAAATAAACAAAGGTAAGTAGAAAAATAATATTTGTGTCTCTTTTATTTAAGGAGAGGTTGCATGCAAAGGTAATTTCCGAGGGCCTGGGACTTGATTCCCCATGTGAAGAAGGTAATTATCACATCTGTAGAGCAACCTCTTACAGCTCACACCCACCTAGGTTTTTATAAACCTAGTATAAAAGATTCCAGCTTTTTATACTTTAGTGATCTCCGCTGCTAAGACCTGGGGAATCCAAATAATTTTTTTTTCAATTCTTTCATCTTGAATTAGACTGGGAAGCATTTTTCTGTTGATGCATGCCCTGTGCTTGCTACAAACCTATTTAAACATAGATACTTAGGAACTGACTAGGATTTTCCCCAAATATCACTTAGCTGCTCACAAAACATTCTCCATCCAACATTCAAGATTAAACTTCTATTTCTAGCCTAGATGTCTTCACACTGTGGTCCACAGAGTCTGAATTATTCCATGTAGAACTATCAGGAGACATCAAGGGAAGTGAGGAGCAGAGTTACAGGAGCCTGCCCCATTGAAGAAGAGCAATCCTATCATTTTTATCTGTGTCACCTATTAGGATTCTCTACGATTAAAGTTCAGAAAAGGATTAATTGCAAAAAACTAATGCAATGATGGTTGTAACTTGATCTTCTCTAATGCTTTAAAAGTCCTCAGCTCTGTTCAATTACATTTTTCTTTTCTCAGAATATGGTTGTACCTTGTTGATTACCTAGTTTAATTCAAGGTCTTGGAGGGGAAAGCTAAGGGGATAAGTTTCTTGTTTGGGGACGTTCTCACTCTGCTTTCTTGTCAGGGACCTCGATCCTTCTTTCAAACCAGGTCACTTGTTTCTCCAGCTAAGTCACATAAATAGCCTACATGAAAGAATGAAAAAGGTCTCCTTCATTCCGTATCAACAGGGATCAAAGAGATTCAAGTAATTTGTTTTCTTAATCAAATAAGGTATCTATCAAAATCAATGGAGATTAGTGGCAATTGAATCATAGTGTCCAGAGTTGATTAAGGAGAAACTATTTTCACACATCCAGGTTAAATATAAGCATAATTTTCTCAGTCTACAAATAGACCATGGCATTACTGGCAGAGTATACTTGGAACAATTTAGGCATTTGGATTTTGATGACAGAGTGTCAACCTCAAGTGATTGTGCATAAGTAGCCATCACACTGACATCTGAGAGTGTCTCTCACAAATACTGACTTCCTTCTGGAAGGTCTTCCCTTGTTTTCTAGGGTACTGACTCATCTACCTGTCAATCACCCTTCTTCCTTTTAGAGAAGCAGTTGCATGCATGCTACATAGAAAGCAGAGTGTCTTCAGAGACATTACTTTAATACTTTATAGTATCACCAATTACTTTAAAACTTTTATTTATTTTGGTAGCATCAATTTCAAACTCCAGAAGAAATGAAATGAACCTGTGATTACATGTCATGACCAATGGAAACCTCATTTCTTCATTTTATTTTTTTTAATTTAACTGGGAGTTGATTTACAATGTTGTGTTAGTTTTAGGTGTAGAGCAAAGTGATTCATTTATATACATACATATATATATATATATTATTTTTCAGATTCTTTTCCATTATAGGTTATTAACAGGCATTGAATATAGTTCTCTGTGTTATACAGTAGGTCCTTTTAGTTTATCTTTTTTAAAGATAGTAGTGTGTATCTGTTAATCCCAAATTCCCAATTTACCCTTCCCTTCTTTCCACTTTGGTAACCATAAGTTTGTTTTCTATGTCTGTGAGTCTGTTTCTGTTTTGTAAATAAATTCATTTGTATCATTTTTTTTTTTTTAGATTCCACATATAAGTGATATCATATGGTATTTGTCTTTCTCTGTCTGACTTATTTCACTTAGTATGATAATCTCTAGGTCCATCCACGTTGCTGCTAATGGTATTATTTCACTCTTTTTTTATGACTGAGTAATAGTCCATTGTATATATACCACATCTTCTTTATATATTCATCTGTCCATGGTCACTTAGATTGCTTCCATGTCTTGGCTATTGTAAATAGTGTTGCTATGAATATTGGGGTGCATGTATTTTTTCAAATTAGTTTTCATTTTTCCAGTTTATGCCCAGGAGTGAAGTTACTGGATCATATGGTAACTGTATTTTTAGTTTTTTAAGGAACCTCCATAATATTCTCCATAGTGGCTCCACAAATTTACATGGTGCAGACCAATGGTGCAGAGAGTACCCCATTCTCCACACTCTCTCCAGCATTTATTGTTTGTGGACTTTTTAATGAGGACCTTTCTGACCAATGTGAGCTGATACCTCATTGTAGTTTTGATTTGAATTTCTCTAATAATAGCAATGTTTAGCATCTTTTCATGTCCCTGTTAGCCATCTGTAGGTCTTCTTTCTAGAAATGTCTATTTTGTCTGTTTAGGTCTTCTGCCCATTTTTTGATTGGGTTGTTTGTTTTTTCTGATATATATATATATATATATATATATATATATATAACCTATTTCTGATATTTATATATGTATATATATAATGTCTATTTAGGTCTTTTGACTGGGTTGTTTGGCTTTTTTTTTCATATTGGGATATATGAGCTGTTTGTATATTTGGAAATTAAGCCTTTTTCGTCTCATCCTAAATGTAGTACATCAGTATTTTAAGTACATCCTTATCTTTGTAGATTACATTATAACGGTTGAATGAATATGGTCTAACTTAATGAAGGATGGAATCCATGATCTTCTACTTAGCAAGGGTGACCTTGGACATGATATTCACCTTGTCTTAGCCTAAAAATGTAATAATCATAGGCAGGGAATTGGACATAACACTGGTCATTAGGCCAAACTTTGTGATTCTCATAATGTATGACCTCGTATAAGTCATTTCACTTATCAGGGACTCCTATGCTTCAATTGCAATTGGGGAGACTATTTTGTCAAAGTTTTTCTAGGTCTAGATTTTATTTTTCATTCTGATTGGGAGAAAAAAAAGGATTTTAAAGGTGAGATTCAGGAATAGCTTTACACAGAAGTTTTAAATAGTTTTTAAAGTAAAAGCAGGACTGAAACTGGCCCAGATCAGGAATAGACTAATCCAGGTACAGGGAACAGCATTAGCTCAGGCACACAAGTGGAAAAGCACAGGTCACATACATGCTAGTGCCAAACTTAGACATTTTCATCTATCTGTGATATTTTATTCATAAGGCTAAATTATCAGTTAGTAAGATATTATGAAAGCTAAATTTATTCAATATAAGGGCTTTATTTTATTATATATGCCTTTTTTTGCAGTTAAAATATTCTTTCTTAAAATGGAGTGTCAGTAATACAATTTGGAATATATAATCTTAAAAATGCCCTTACTTTACAAAATTAGATGTTTGCTACCATATAGTGGTCCCCAGCATGTTTTCTTAAACATTAAAAGTCTATGAACAGGGACTTCCCTGGTGGTCCAGTGGTTAAGACTCCGTGCTTCCACTGCAAGGGCCACAGGTTCAATCCCTGGTTCAGAAACTAAGATCTCACAAGCTGCACAACTGAAAAAAAAAAAAAGTCAATGAACAAAACATCTAGGAACCACTACTGCAAGTCAAATAGCAAGTGATTCTGGTTGGAGCCCAGCCTCTTTGGTGACTACGATTAATAAGATAGAGTTTGAAGGCTATGATTGTTAAGGTAGCTGTTATTATTATTTCTGTTCTATTAATGTATAAATAGGGGCTCAGGAAAGTCAATTTCCTTTTCCAAAGATTCATAGTCACTACTTTATGACTTGAAATCCTATGTTTCTAATGATCTTGGTGATCTTGGTGAAAGCAGGATCATTGGAGTAGTGAGTGTAGAATCGATTTTGCCTAACATTGTGGGGTAACAGTAAAACATTATTTAGAACAGAATGACTTTCAAAACTTTTGTGAAATAAGATAGCTTTGGGCTGTAGATACATGTAAGGCATAGGTAAAATCAGAGCTATCATTTCTTAACATATTATTGGTGTTTGACAAAAAGATGCAAGGGAATACAACTTGTAGAAAAAGTGGAGATAGAGGAATAAAAATAAATAACTAAAGCAGTACAATCTATAATCAAGCTAAAAAATTGCTAATGCAATGACATATAGACTTTTTAGTTTCAGATATATCCCAGTTAATATCTCAAATCCACACGTTATGTGCCATATGAATGTGACAATATAATATGAATGTAAGTGTAAAATAATGAAACCATACAAATACTAGAAGAAAACATGGGTGAATTCCCCTTCAAACTAGTATAAGGAAAGACATTTTTACTGTAACTCAGCCTCCCTTTCTTTCTTCTGGCAACAAAACTAATTTTTCTTCAGATTGGGTGTGACCTGGATAAAACTCTCAATCAAAGAACATTGCCTTCTTTAGCCAAAACTTGTGTTTATGAGCAAAGCTAGTCCAGTCAGACTTTCTCCCCTGGAATTAAAATCAGTTTTAACATGTGCAGTTTATATCATTAAAGCATTAAATAGAAGCGAGCCAGACACATACAAATTACTCAACCACTCTCCTCCTTGAAAAGACAGAAATTGGTAGACTTACCCTCACATTGAGAGATAAAAATACCTAGAAACAAATGACAATGGAGACACGACAACCCAAAACCTATGGGATGCAGCAAAAGCAGTTCTAAGAGGGAAGTTCATAGCAATACAAGTCCACCTTAAGAGACAGGAAACATCTAGAATAAACAACTTAACCTTCACCTAAAGCAATTAGAGAAAGAAGAACAAAAAACCCCCAAAGTTAGCAGAAGGAAAGAGATCATAAAAATCAGATCATAAATAAATGAAAAAGAAATGAAGGAAACATTAGCAAAGATCAATAAAACCAAAAGGTGGTTCTTTGAGAAAATAAACAAAATAGATAAATCATTATCCAGACTCTTCAAGAAAAAAAGGGAGAAGACTCAAATCAATAGAATTAGAAATGAAAAATGAGAAGTAACAACTGACACTCCAGAAATACAAAAGACCATGAGACATGACTACAAGAAACTCTATGCCAATAAAATGGACAACCTGGAAGAAATGGACAAATTCTTAGAAATGCACAACCTGCCAAGACTGAATTAGGAAGAAATAGAAAATATGAAGAGACCAATCACAAGCACTGAAATTGAAACTGTGATTAAATTTCTTCCAAAAAACAAAAGACCAGGACCAGATGCCTTCACAGGCAAATTCTATCAAACATTTACTGAAGAGCTAACACCTATCCTTTTCAAACTCTTCCAAAATATAGCAGAGGGAGGAGCACTCCTAAATTCATTCTACGAGGCCACCATCACCTTGATACCAAAACCAGACAAGGATGTCACAAAGAAAGAAAACTACTGGCCAATATCACTGATGAGCATAGATGCCAAAATCCTCAACAAAATACTAGCAAACAGAATCCAACAGCACATTAAAAGGATCATACATCATGATCAAGTGGGGTTTATTCCAGGAATGCAAGGATTCTTCAATATACGCAAATCAATCAATGTGATACACCAAATGAACAAATTGAGGGAGAAAAACCATATGATTATCTCAATAGATGCAGAGAAAGCCTTTGACAAAATTCAACACCCATTTATGATAAAAACCCTGCAGAAAGTAGGCATAGAGGGAACTTTCCTCAACTTAATAAAGGCCATATATGACAAGCCCACAGACAACATCATCCTCAATGGTGAAAAACTGAAAGCATTTCCACTAAGATCAGGAAAAAGACAAGGTTGCCCACTCTCACCACTCTTATTCAACATAGTTTTGGAAGTCTTAGCCACAGCAATCAGAGAAGAAAAGGAAACGAAAAGAATCCAAATTGGAAAAGAAGAAGTAAACTGTCACTATTTGCAGATGACATGATCCTATACATAGAGAATCCTAAAGATGCTACCAGAAAACTACTAGAGCTAAACAATGAATTTCGTAAAGTAGCAGGATACAAAATTAATGCACAGAAATATCGGGCATTCCTATACATTAATGATGATAAATCTGAAAGTGAAATTAAGAAAACACTCCCATTTACCATTGCAACAAAAAGAATAAAATATCTAGGAATAAACCTACCTAAGGAGACAAAAGACCTGTATGCAGAAAATTATAAGACACTGATGAAAGAAATTAAAGATGATACAAACAGATGGAAAGATATACCATGTTCTTGGATTGGAAGAATCAACATTGTGAAAATGACTCTACTACCCAAAGCAATCTACAGATTCAATGCAATCCCTATCAAACTACCACTGGCATTTTTCACAGAACTAGAACAAAACTTTTCACAATTTGTATGGAAACACAAAAGACCCCGAATAGCCAAAGCAATCTTGAGAACAAAAAACGGAGCTGGAGGAATCAGGCTCCCTGACTTCAGACTATACTACAAAACTACAGTAATCAAGACAGTATGATACTGGCACAAAAGAAGAAATATAGATCAATGGAACAGGATAGAAAACCCAGAGATAAACCCACACACATATGGTCACCTTATCCTTGATAAAGGAGGCAGGAATGTCCAGTGGAGAAAGGACAGCCTCTTCAATAAGTGGTGCTGGGAAAACTGGACAGGTACATGTAAAAGAATGAAATTAGATCACTCCCTAACACCATACACAAAAATAAGCTCAAAATGGATTAACGACCTAAGTGTAAGGCCAGAAAGTATCAAACTCTTAGAGGAAAACATAGGCAGAACACTCTATGACAGAAATCACAGCAAGATCCTTTTTGACCCACTTCCTAGAGAAATGGAAATAAAAACAAAAATAAACAAATGGGACCTAATGAAATTTCAAAGATTTTGCACATCAAAGGAAACCATAAACAAGACCAAAAGACAACCCTCAGAATGGGAGAAAATATTTGCAAATGAAGCAACTGACAAAGGATTAATTTCCAAAATTTACAAGCAGCTCATGCAGCTCAATAACAAGAAAACAAACAACCCAATCCAAAATTGGGCAGAAGACCTAAATAGACATTTCTCCAAAGAAGATATACAGACTGCTAACAAACACATGAAAGAATGCTCAACATCATTAATCATTAGGGAAATGCAAATCAAAACTACAATGAGATATCATCTCACACCAGTTAGAGTGGCCATCATCAAAAAATCTAGAAACAATTAATGCTGGAGAGTGTGTGGAGAAAAGGGTACACTCTTGCACTGCTGGTGGGAATGTGAATTGGTACAGCCACTATGGAGAACAGTATGGAGGTTCCTTAAAAAAACTACAAATAGAACTACCATATGACCCTGCAATCCCACTACTGGACATATACCCTGAGAAAACCATAATTCAAAAAGAGTCATGTGCCAAAATGTTCATTACAGCTCTATTTACAATAGCCTGGAGATGGAAACAACCTAAGTGCCCATCATCGGATAAATGGATAAAGAAGATGTGGCACATATACACAATGGAATATTACTCAGCCATAAAAAGAAACGAAATTGAGCTATTTATAATGAGGTGGATAGACCTAGAATCTGTCATACAGAGTGAAGTAAGTCAGAAGGAGAAAGACAAATACTGTATGCTAACACATATATTTGGAATTTAAGAAAAAAAAAATTCATGAAGAACCTAGGGGTAAGTCAAGAATAAAGACACAGAGCTACTGGAGAACGGACTTGAGGATATGCGGAGGGGGAAGGGTGAGCTGTGACAAAGTGAGAGAGAGGCATGGACATATATACACTAACAAATGTAAGGTAGATAGCTAGTGGGAAGCAGCCACATAGCACAGGGATATCAGCTCGGTGCTTTGTGACCGCCTGGAGCAGTGGGATAGGGAGGGTGCGAGGGAGGGAGACGCAAGAGGGAAGAGACATGGGAACATGTGTATATGTATACCTGATTCACTTTGTTACAAAGCAGAAACTAACACACCACTTTAAAGCAATTATACCCCAATAAAGATGTGAAACAAACAAACAAACAAACAAACAAATTTATCTATAACCCTGATCTCTGTACATTCAAATCTCTATTTTGAATTTGTCAACTGGGTGCAGGAATCTGGCTGTCCACAGCATGCTAAGCTCAGTATTTCGCACATAAACCCTTTATATCTACCCCTTCCCTGCCACAATGAAATCTACTCCTTTTCTTCTCTTCTTTTGATAACTAAAGTCAGATGAGAATAGAGATTTTGTTTGTATTTCTGCTTTTTCATAACCACCAGTTTTTTTGTGTGTGCTAATTCAGGATGAATCTTTCAGTAGTCTTCCTATTTACAAATTCCAAGTTCACACATATGCAATCTACAAACCATAACCTATTATTCTCACGACTATGTTTATAAATTCCAATGTGTCTAATTTATTCTTTTTTTACATTTTCTGTTTCCTTTCATATATGTCTCTTAGCAATTCACATCTTAATATTTGTGTTTATAATGCCTTTCTCCTTTAATCATTTTATTATAATAGATGTCAGACTACACATATCTGAGGAATTTAAAAATATGTATTTAATATCATAATTCAGATTTTCATTTTTGCTGAGCATAAATTTAGTTCCTCATTTTTGCAAATGTTGGCTATCAATTTGAATGATAGTTTCTGTCATTTATTTTGAAATTTTCATTCTCAGTCTTATCCTCAAAGAGATTAGTCAGGAGCATCTCTTGGTGATCACACATTCCATATTTTGCATTTACAGTTGTGCTCCACTCTGTTTCTGAGGTCCTTGCTGATATTGGGGTTAGCTTATTTCCAACTTGGCCATGTACTTTTTGCTAGTTATGTTTATTTTCTCCAGCCAACAAATGCAAGGAGTTGTATCAAACCTCAGCCAGCTGGACTAAATTAATAGGTAGGGAGCCCCAGCCTCTGATTTCACAACATGAGCCAGACTTCGATATTCAACAATGCCTAAGGTGCTTTTGGTCCCTGTTATCCAGAAACAAAAACTCCAGACCCTCTTCTCATGTATTCAGTCCTTGATCCCAGCAGGCACACAGCTTCTGCCCTGGTTCACTACAGTATGTTTCTATTCATATTATGGTCCATGGAAATATTTTTTCTTGTTTGTAGTTATATCATTTCATTTCATTTCATTTTTATGTACTCTTAAAGTTGCCATTTTCGAAGGGAAGGGAAGATTTAAATGCAGGAACTATAGACTTATCTTGGCTGGAATTCCCCCAGTGTCTTTTCAAGATTCCATCGCAATCTCTTGTCTACAGCAGCAAAATATATTCAACATTTTTTGCTGTTTTCTCATCACTTCCCAACAGCAATCTGTGGTCAATTCCTAATGTTTTATAGAAACTACTCTCAGAAAAATCACTGATAATTCCTGCAGCAACCATTTCAACTTACTTTTTCCTATCTTCTGTCATTGCAACAGTGGATACTTGCTAATCTCCTCCTGCTTTAAATTGCTTTTGGTAGTATTATTTCCATACTTTATACACACTGTTATTCTGGTATAAGAGTATGCATGTCAAATCAAAACAAACAGACTAGAAGTAGGTCTTCTATTATGCTCATATATAACTGTTTCTTTGTCACGTAGAAGAGTCAAGATAAACACCTCAGACTAAAACTTTAAAATTAATCATTGGTTTTCTATTAATTGTGTGCAGCAAAATTAATTACTTATTCTCTAAAGAGTCATGTAGAATTTTTATTCCACTGAACTTATTTTCCTGTATGTAACTGGAGGAGAGAAGACAAGTGAAACAAAAAGTAATTTTGAATTCTAATTTGCCAGCTTGTTATATACATGCTGGTATGGGGGAACATTTGAGTACCCTAAAATTTTATTTTATGGTGTATCATGTAAAGAAAAGTTATGAATTAAAGCAATGATTTCATTTCTTAGGTCTCATTCTAGAGACAATACTATACTCTTGGTGGCATAGAATAGTAATATACTATCTTTAATTGAAATGTTTTTGAGATACCTGTAAATTCTCCTACTATTGTTAGAAATAATAGAAACATATCAATGTACATTTTGCCAACTTCTCCCCAGTGGTAGCATTTTGCAAAACTATATACAATTATTACAAACTTGATATAAACAGTAATAAGACCCACTCATTCAAATTTTCCCAGTTTTACTTGTACTCATTTATGTGCATATTTTGTTCTATTGAATTTTATCACTTGTGTAGGTACATTTATCCACCATCATAGTGAAGAGACTGAACGCTTCTGTCAATCCAATTAGAAAGTGGCAAAAAACATTCAGAGAAATTTCACTAAAGAAGAGAATATACAGATAGCAAACAAACATGTGAAAAGATTTTCAACATTATTAGCCATAAGAATGAAAATTAAAATAATAATGAGATATTAATACACACCAATCAAATGGCTATAATAAAAAAATAATGAAAACATTAGACACTGTTAAGGATGTAGAGAAACTAGATCTCTTGTGCATTGTTGGTGGGAATGTAAAATGGTAGAGCCACTTTGGAAAAAATTTGGACAATTTCCTATACAATTAATAGGTCCTTACTGTACCACTTAAGGATTGGACTTTCCAGTTTTAATCTTGAATAAATGAAAATTTGTGTTCATACAAAAAGCTGTACGCAAATGTTCATTGTAAGCTTATTTCTAATAAGCAAAAACTGGAAACAACACAAATGCCATTGAACAGCTGAAAGGTTAAATAAACTGCAATATATTCATACCATAGAATATTACTTAGCAATAAAAGCAATGAACTATTGATATTTGCAATAGCTTGGATAACTACTCATGGAAATATGCTGAGTGAAAAAAGCTAATGTATAAAGATTGCATACTATATGATTAAATTTATATATAAATTTGGAAAGACAAAATTTTAGAAATAGTGAACACATTAGTGATGCCAGGAGAGAAACAGGAGGTGGGAGGGATATTGTTATGGTTTTAAAACAGCAACACAAGGGATACTTGTGGTAATACAACACTTTATTTTTCTGTGACATCCTTTTGGTAAGGAATCTAACATTCTTTTATAGATACTATTGTATTAATTTTTATAATACTCTTAAGAATAAAAAGAAACATCATAAAAGATGGTGATAAAAATTATACTGATAGCTATAGCCATATCTATATACACATACACATGTACATTACACAATGGCATATAATTCTATATATATATTGTATTTCATATATATATATATATATATATATATGGAATGACATTCCACTCAATATGTATTACATTGTGTGTGTGTGTATATATATATATATATATATATACATGTACAAATATTATATATATATATATATATATATATATATACACACACACTTGTGTGTGTGTGAGAGAGAGAGAGGGAGAGAATGGGAAATCAATTCCATGGTTTGGTATTAGATTTGAGTTAAAGAAATAAATGGGAAAAATAACAAGTAACAAACTACTAAGATATGCCTTATTTTCATCCATTTCAATATAATTTGGTTGCTCATAAAAAAAAATTATTTAAGAAAACTCAGACATATTTATTACAAAAAATATAATACACTAGACTTCAACAAGTATTCCTAAATACATTCTAGTAATTCAATAATTTTTGGCTGGGATATCTAATTGTTTTCCTAGGATAACAATTCTCAGAAAAGCCACAAGACCTACTGAAGCAGAAAAATGTTCATTCTCTAACACTGTTAATTTGCTTTATGCTTAACCAGTATTTACTGAACAACACTTTTATTTAAGTCTGTTGAAAGATTTAGAATAAAAAGGTCATTGACTGTACATCTGAGATTCAGTTATCATTAGAAATATTAAACTTTAAATAGGTATATTCTGTCTTGGAGAAAGGGAAGGAGTAATTAATTCTGACTGTGAAACAGTGACATTTAAGTTGGACATATAAAAAAGAGGATCATAGTGAGAAACAAATAAATATATGGAAAAACATATTTCTTCAAAACTATACTCCATATTCTTGTCTTACATTCTTATCCTTTATCCAAATCACCATCAAGTATTGCTTGGCCTCTCCTTGGGACAAAGATATTCCTGACACAAGTAAAGTCACATATGAAGATGATGTGGTGAGAGGTACATCTGGGGAAAATAATTGGGACAAGACCATGAGGGCATTGAATAATAAGCTACACACAGAATACCCATTCTCTTATAATAGCCAGTGTAGAAAATATAGGTTCATGGCGCTTTTCAAAAATTGTAACTCTTTATATATGGGAGATGAACCAGATAACGTCAAAAGTCTGAACCATTTGTTTTGTTTGCGTCATAATTGTTCTTTGTACTCTCATGTGTTTGGGGGTTCATTATAGGGCACTGTCATTAATTTTTTACACTTAATTTTGCTACATTTGACTATGAGTTCCTTAAAATTAGTAAGCACATTTTATTTATATTGTATCCTTAGTGCTTATTACAGTTTCTGAAAAAAAAAATGATTACTGAAATTGGAAACAATGAACCACCTAAAGTATGAGTAATTACAAATATATAATAGTTTGTTCCTGGGTGATTTCAAATACTACTGGTGTTTCTGGACTCCGTATGCCAATATTAAGAGATTTTGATATATACATCTACTTTCTTGCCAACAGTTTCACACATTGGAATTTTTCCTAGTAAATAATAAAAGGTGAACAAAAATGTGTATGCAAAAGATTATTCATTAAGGATATATTTGTACAAAAATGAACATATTAAAATGCTTAAAAGTAGGAAAATGGTTAAATAATGACATAACACAGCCATTAAAATCATAATACTGGAAATATGTCATATGGCACATTACTGATATTCTAAGTGAGTGAAAATCAAAATCTGCAAAATTATAAACTATGGTTTTAATTTATAGAAGATAATCAATACATGTATAAAATAATAACACATCTGTTTTTATTTTCTGGCTGGCAGAATTAACATTCTCATTTTTTTCTTTATACATAGCTGACTCTTAAATTATAAACAACAAAAAAAGTTTAAATGGATATAAAATAGTCTCAGAGATACATTACAATTTATTTTACAGGTTATATTCCTCAACCTCTCTTTAAATCAGTGTGTCCACATGATTAACTAAACTTCTCAGCACAGGGGCATTATTACAAGAATTGTGGAAAACATTTAGGTATGAGTCCAAAGTCCCTGAGTGAATAATCTTCCAACCTTTCTTTCCCTCCCCCTGAGCTGGAGTATGAAAGTATACATGGCTCAATTCCAACAGTAAAATGAAAAAAACCTTTGTCCTTGAGAAGCTGTCAATGTGTATTGCTCAACTGAAACTCTTACATGAACTGAAATAAAATTCTTTGTTGAATCCATTGTATTTGGACCTCTCTTTTTACAATAGCTCAGACTCATCTATCTATTACAAAAATTGGTACCAAAAGCAAGCCATTATTCTAACAAATTTAAATTATGTAATGTCTACTTAGGAATAGAGTGGCAAATAAGGAAGGCACATGTGTTGTTTCTGGATAATGGGTGATTTATTCTACTGTAGTGTAATATATGATAAAACTTCAGTGATTAAAGTGAATGGATACTGTTTAGATATGTGTTGCCCCGCTGGTTTGAAAAATCTAGCTTCTTTTATACAAATGCCAGAAAATAAGGCTGTTACTCAGAGGCTCTCTGAAAGGCCTTTATGATTGTCAGGAAAGAAAGGAAAGTGTGTCTAAATGATCAGACTAAGACATTGCCTTCCCACCCAAGCTATTGATTGATCAAAGCTGATCCAAGGCAGGTATAAGTAAAATTAGGGTGAGGGGAATAGGTTGAGAACAGAAGATAGGATGTAAAATTAGTTTATGATATCTGCTCACAAGAACATACAACTGTCTAGGACCAAATACAACAGAAACCTGCTTTTTATGAGACAATTCATTGGTAAAGAGTCAACAAGCCTGTCTCTAAGGAGTTTATAATATTTGTTTCTGATTTTTCTCTCTTTTGTGATATTTTATGTTTTTATTTTTTGGTTCACTGTATTGAGGTATAATTATATACAATAAAATTCACCAATTTAAAGTGTATAATAAGATAAATTTTGAGAAATGTATGAA
Source organism: Stenella coeruleoalba (assembly GCF_951394435.1). Taxonomy (NCBI): domain Eukaryota; kingdom Metazoa; phylum Chordata; class Mammalia; order Artiodactyla; family Delphinidae; genus Stenella; species Stenella coeruleoalba. The sequence goes on along the minus strand of NC_137159.1, from coordinate 17,062,152 downwards.
ACCATGTAAATACAATGCCACATTAGGTCATAGAATATTTGCATTATCTCCAAAAAGTTTCTGTGTGTTTTTTTGCAGTTACCACTCACTGAACCCTGGCAACAACTGATCTGCTTTCTACCACTATAATTTTGCCTTTTATAAAATTTTATATAAATGGTGCCAAACAGTATCAGTATTTTTGCATCTGAATTATTTACTTAGCATACTGTAGTTGAACTTCTCCATAGTGTAGCATATATCAGTAATTCATTACTTTTTTTTTTTTTGCCATTTTATTTTCTTTTTATTTTGTTTAACATCTTTATTGGAGTATAATTGCTTTACAATGGTGTGTTAGTTTCTGCTTTATAACAAAATGAATCAGTTACACATATACATGTATCCCCATATCTCTTCCTTCTTGCATCTCCCTCCCTCCGACCCTCCCTATCTCAACCCTCTAGGTGGTCATAAAGCACCGAGCTGATCTCCCTGTGCTATGCAGCTGCTTCCCACTAGCTAACTATTTTACATTTGGTAGTGTATATATGTCCATGCCACTCTCTCACTTTGTCCCAGCTTACCCTCCCCCCCCCCGTACCCTCAAGTCCATTTTCTAATAGGTCTGCATCTTTATTCCCATCTTGCCCCTAGGTTCTTCATGACCATTGTTTTGTTTTTGTTTATTAGATTCCATATATATGTGTTAGTATACGGTATTTGTTTTTCTCTTTCTGACTTACTTCACTGTGTATGACAGTCTCTAGATTCATCACCGTTGCTCTACAAATGACCCAATTTCGTTTCTTTTTATGGCTGAGTAATATTCCATTGTATATATTGTATACATTTCTTCTTTAGTCATTTGTCTGTCAATGGGAATTTAGGTTGCTTCCATGACCTGGCTATTGTAAATAGTGATGCAATGAACATTAGGGTGCATGTGTGTTTTTGAATTAGGTATTTCTCTGGGTATATGCTCAGTAGTGGGATTGCTGGGTCATATGGTAATTCTATTTTTAGTTTTTTAAGGAACCTCCATACTGTTATCCATAGTGGCTGTATCAATTTACATTCCCACCAACAGTGAGAGAGGGTTCCCTTTTCTCCACACCCCTCCAACATTTGTTGTTTGTAGATTTTCTGATGATGCCCATTCTAACTGGTGTGAGGTGATACCTCATTGTATTTTGATTTGCATTTCTCTAATAATTAGTGATGTTGAGCAGCTTCTCATGTGCTTCGTAGCCATCTGTATGTCTTCTTTGCAGAAATGTCTATTTAGGTATTCCGCTCATTTTTAGATTGGCTTGTTCGTTTTTTTTAATGTTGAGCTGCATGAGCCATTTATATATTTTGAAGATTATGCCTTTGTCCATTGATTCATTTGCAAAGCTTTTCTCCCAGTCTGAGGGTTATCTTTATCATCTTGTTTATGGTTTCCTTTGCTGTGCAAAAGCTTTTAAGTTTCATTAGGTCCCATTTGTTTATTTTTGTTTTAATTTCCATTACTCTAGGGGGTGGATCAAAAAAGATCTTGCTGTGATTTATATCAAAGAGTGTTTTTCCTATGTTTTCCTATAAGAGTTTTATAGTGTCCAGTCTTACATCTAGGTTTCTAATCCATTTTGAGTTTATTTTTGTGTATGGTGTTAGGGATTGTTTTAATTTAATTCTTTTACATGTAGCTGCCCAGTTTTCCCAACACCACATAGTGAAGAGACTGTTTTTTCTCCATTGTATATCCTTGTCTCCTTTGTCATAAATTAGCTGACCATAGGGTCATAGGTTTCTCTCTGGCTTTTCTACCCTGTTCCATTGATCTATATTTCTGTTTTTGTGCCAGTACCATATTGTCTTGATTATTGTAGCTTTGTAGTATAGTCTAAAGTCAGGGAGTCTGGTTCCTCAAGCTCCATTTTTTTCCCTCAAGACTGCTTTAGCTATTGGGGGTGTCTCCATACAAATTTTAAGATTTTTTGTTCTAGTTCTGTAAAAAATGCCATTTGTAGTTTGTTAGGGATTGCACTGAATCTGTAGATTTCTTTGGGTAGTATAGTCATTTTCACAATATTGATTCTTCCAATCCAAGAACATGCTATATCTCTCATCTGTTTGTATCATCTTTAATTACTTTCATCAGTGTTGTATAGTTTTCTGCATAAAGGTCTTTTATATCCCTAGTTAGGTTTATTCCTAGGTATTTATTCTTTTTATTGCAGTGGTAAATGGGAGTGTTTCCTTAATTTCCCTTTCAGATATTTCATCATTAATGTATAGGAATGCAAGAGATTTCTGTGCATTAATTTTGTATCCTGCAACTTTACCAAACTCATTCATTAACTCTCGTAGTTTTGTGATGGCATCTTTAGGATTTTCTTTGTATAATACCATGTCATCTGCAAACAGTCACAGTTTTACTTCTTCTTTTCTGATTTGTATTCCTTTTATTTCTTTTTCTTCTCTGATTGCTGTGGCTAGAACTTCCAACACTGTCGAATAATAGTGGTGAGAGTGGACAGCCTTGTCTCATTCCTGATCTTAGAGGAAATGCTTTCAGTTTTTCACCATTGAGAATAAGGTTTGCTGTGGTTTTGTCATATATGGCCTTTATTATGTTGAGGTAGGTTCCCTCTATACTCACTTTCTGCAGAGTTTTTATTATAAATGCTGTTGAATTTTTTCAAAAGCTTTTTCAGCATCTATTGAGATAATCATATGGTTTTTATTCTTCAATTTGTTAATATGGTGTATCACACTGATTAATTTGCACATATTGAAGAGTCCTTGCATCTCTGGATAAATCCCATTTGATCATGGTGTTTGACCCTTTTAAAATGCTGTTGGATTCTCTTTGCTAGTATTTTGTTGAGGAATTTTGCATCTATATTCATCAGTGATATTGGTCCATAATTTTCTTTTTTCTAGTATCTTTGTCTGGTTTTGGTATCAGAGTGATGGTGGCCTCATAGAATGGGTTTTGGAGATTTCCTTCCTTTGCAATTTTTTGGAAGAGCCTGAGAAGGATGGGTGTTAACTCTTCTCCAAATGTTTTATAGAATTCACCTGTGAAGCCATTTGGTCCTGGACTTTTGTTTGTTGGAAGATTTTTAATCACAGTTTCAATTTCATTACTTGTGATTGGTCTGTTCATATTTTCTATTTCTTCCTGGTTCAGTCTTGGAAGGCTATACCTTTCTAGGGAATTGTCCATTTCTTCCAGATAGTCCATTTTATTGGCATAGAGTTGCTTGTAGTAGTCTCTTAGGATGCTTTGTATTTCTGTGGTGTCTGTTGTATCTTCTCCTTTTTCACTTCTAATTTTTAAAATTTGAATCCTCTCTCTCTTTTTCTTGATGAGTTTGGCGAATGGCTTATCAATTTCCTTTTTCTTGCCAAAGAACCAGCTTTTATTTATTGATCTTTGCTATTGTTTTCTGTTTCTATTTCATTTATTTCTTTCTGGGATTTATGATTTCTTTCCTTCTGCCACCTTTGGGTTTTGTGTGTTCTTCATTCTCTAGTTCCTTTCAGTGTAAGGTTAGTTTTTTATTTGAGATTTTTCTTGTTTCTTGAGGTAAGCTTGTATTGCTATAAACTTCCATCTTAGAACTGCTTTTGCTGCATCCCATAGGTTTTGGATAATCGTGTTTTCATTGTCATTTGTCTGTAGGTATTTTTTTATTTGTTTTTTGATTTCTTCAGTGATCTCTTTGTTACTTAGTAACGTATTGTTTAGCCTCCATGTGTTCATGTTTTTTAAGTTTTTTTTTTTTCTCTGTAATTGATTTCTAGTCTCATAGCATTGTGGTCAGAAAAGATGCTTAATATTATTTCAATTTTCTTTAATTTACTGAGGCTTGATTTGTGAACCAAGATGTGATCTATCTTGGAGAATGATCTCTGTGCGTTTGAGAATGAAGTGTCATCTGCTGTTTTTGGATGGAATGACCTATAAATATCAATTAAATTTATCTGGCCTATGGTGTCATTTAAAGCTTGTATTTCCTTATTAATTTTCTGTCTGAATGATCTGTCCATTGGTTTAAGTGAGGTGTTAAAGTCTCCTACTATTATTGTGTTACTGTCAATTTCCCCTTTTATAGCTGTTAGCAGTTGCCTTTTGTATTGAGGTGCTCCTATATTGGGTGCATAAATATTTACAATTGTTATATATTCTTCTTGGATTGATCCTTTGATCATTATGTAGTTTCCTTCTTTGTCTCTTGTAACATTCTTTATTTTAAAGTCTATTTTACCTGATATGAGTATTGTTAATCCAGCTTTCTTTTGATTTCCATTTGCATGGAATATCTTTTTGCATCCCCTCACTTTCAGTCTGTATGTGTGCCTAGGTCTGAAGTGGGTCTCTTGTAGACAGAATATATATGGGACTTGTTTTTGTATCCATTCGGCAAGCCTGTGTCTTTTGGTTGGAACATTTAGCCCATTCACGTTTAAGGTAATTATCAGTATGTATGTACATATGACCATTTTCTTAATTATTTTGGGTTTGTTTTTGTAGGTCCTTTTTTGTCTTGTGTTTCACACTTAGAGAAGTTCCTTTAGCATTTGTTGCAGAGCTTGTCTGGTGGTGCTGAATTCTCTTAGCTTTTGGTTGTCTGTTAAACTTTTGATTTCTCCATCAAATCTGAATGAGATCCTTGCTGGGTAGAGTAATCTTGGTTGTAGGTCCTTCCCTTTTATCACTTTAAATATGTCCTGCCAGTCCCTTCTGGCTTGCAGAGTTTCTGCTGAAAGATCAGCTGTTAACCTTATGGGGATTCCCTTGTGTGTTATTTGTTGATTTTCCCTTGCTGCTTTTAATATGTTTTCTTTGTATTTAATTTTTGACAGTTTGATTAATATGTGTCTTGGCATATTTCTTCTTGGATTTATCCTGTATGGGACTCTCTGTGCTTCCTGGACCTGATTAACTATTTCCTTTCCCATGTTAGGGAAGTTTTTGACTATAATCTCTTCAAATATTTTCTCGGGTCCTTTCTCTCTCTCTTCTCTTTCTGGAACCCCTATAAGGCAAATGTTGTTGCATCTAATGTTTCCCAGTGGTCTCTTAGACTGTCTTCATTTCTTCTCATTCTTTTTTCTTTATTCTGTTCCACAGCAGTGAATTCTACCATTCCGTCTTGCAGGTCACTTGTCCATTCTTCTGCCTCAGTTATTCTGCTATTGATTCCTTCTAGTGTAGTTTTCATTTCAGTGATTTTACTGTTCATCTCTGTTTGTTTGTTCTTTAATTATTCTAGGTCTTTGTTAAACATTTCTTGTATCTTCTCGATCTTTGCCTCCATTCTTTTTCCGAGGTCCTGGATCATCTTCACTATCATTATTCTGAATTCCTTTTCTGGAAGTTTGCCTAGCTCCACTTCATTTACTTATTTTTCTGGGAGTTTATCTTATTCCTTCATCTGGTACAAAGTCCTCTGCATTTTCATTTTCATCTTCATCTTGTCTATCTTTCTGTGAATGTGGTTTTTGTTCCACAGGCTGTAGGTTTGTAGTTCTTCTTGCTTCTGCTGTCTGCCCTCTGGTGGATTAGGCTATCTAAGTGGCTTGGGCAAGTTTCCTGATGGGATGGACTGGTGGTGGGTAGGGCTGGCTGTTGGTTTGGTGGGCAAAGCTCACATGATTTTCTTAGCAAAAATGATTGAGAGTATTTGTGAGCTTTTTTATTCCTTTTGCATGTTATTTTGAGTGAAAGTCACACTTCTGTAGCTATCTAAATTTTTAAAACTATCAGTCCTCAACTTACTTTTAAATAGAAAAATTATTTACTCTGCTGAAATTCAAGAAAAAAAGCAATTATTGTTTTTACAGAAAAGATAATTGAATTCATAAACTGAAAGAGGAGTCGATATTTGCTGCTTCTTATTTAACAAATTGATTTTCAGAATGAAAGAGGGAACAGTTTAAATCATTATTCTTTTTTTCAGTGTTGATTATTGACCATCAGACCAAGTATATCATGATGACAATAAAATAATAATATTCTTAAGTAAATTATTCATAATTATTTTACTATAGTGAAGGATGCTATGAAATAATTATGGGTAAAGTAATAAAATAATATAAACTTTCAGAAACATAGCCATGACAAAATTTGAGTATAATGTATGCATATATGTATATATATATACATAATACATGAGTAAATGCTAAAATTTTTATACAATATTTAAATATTTAAGAAACCCACAAGACTATTATAATAACTCACCAAAAAAATGTTTCTTTACTTCTTTCTTGAGTTTTGTTGTTGTTGTTTTTTTTTAGTTTTTCCCTTGACAGTTTCAGGGGAGTTCCCTTCAGGAACCAGTCAGATGTCAATTCTTAAAATCAAACTGAGCCATTTTAAATTACTTTTGAGATATTTAAAGGTAAAAATGCAAGGTTTTTAAGTTCCATACAAGCATTTTTGTATAAAATTAGTATAGTGGAAACATTGCTACCAGTCTGGTGAATTAACAGTACACAAGTTAATTACCTTAATCTGCCCAAGTCTGACATTCTATATCTATAATAAGAGTACTGGTGCCTTCTTTGTACATTAATTGAAAGAATTAATAAGAAATATTTTAAAACACTGATTACAATATTATGATTCACCCACTTGTAATATTTTACTTTATTTTGAAAGAGAAAATAAATATCTCAAGCTTTCTAGCAATAAAGATACAGATGATTTCGATTCTGTTTTGCCAAGAATATGACAAGGTTCCTACTTCTATGCAACAAAATGTGGAATGCATTGCATAGACAGAAAAATTGAATTTGGTTCTTATAAAGAAAACTTTTCCAGGAATAATAGATGTCTAATAATGTGATGAATTTTCTTAATGGAGGAAGGGTGATGAATTGATTTCTTTGGAGCTTGAATTCCCTAGTGTGTACTCAGGAGTAGGAAAAATATGCCAAATATCTTAACAAAAATAATTTAAATCAAAAAAGTTTTATTCAAGTATTAAGAAACTGATAAAGAACAAAATAAGACATGGACAGAAGTACCTTATAAATAATACCCTAAGGAGGAAGAAAATGTTACCATCCTTATAGCGGTGCAAACAATGCCAAAGAGGTTGGGCTAATTGAATTTAAGTTGTGGAAGAGAGGGTGTAGCACAGTTAGGCTGTTTCTGTGAATGTTGGAAACACTGCAAACAGGAATCAGTTGGAGATAAGGGAACAACGGCTACTGCAAGAGTGAAAAAAAGCAATGCTGGGGCAAAGCTACCAGGGACAAGCAGACTGAAGGAGCATGCTACTTCCTCTTTCTGCCTTTCAGTCTTCCTCTACTGCCTCTGAGGGACAAAGTCTAACTGGGAGCCACTGGCAAAGAAGCAGTGTCATTGTCAAAGTTTCTGCCCAGCCAAGTATATGATTGTGTGTTTGAATGTGAGAGATGATAGTTTAATGAAAAACACAGGGTTGATGAGAAATCACCAGGAATGTGATAAAACATGGATTCTCAACTTTCTCTATGATATAAATTATTTGGAGAGGCTTGTTGAAAATAAAGATGCTATTCTCCATCTCCCAGAGTTTACAATTTAGTCTGTGTTAGCCCGGGGATGTGAAGGCAAACCAATACTTCATGTTATTCTAATTTAGATGCACTTTGAGAAGGAATCATTGTTTCAGAGGAACTTCAAGACTGCATGATGACATGGGATAGGCCATTTCACACTTGATTTTTTATAATTCTAACTGTAGAGGCAAAAATTAAGCAATCCAAATTTTATTGGTAGTCCTCAACATATGAATACAACTGAAGTCAAATATTAATAATGTTGTAATGTGGTTGTTTGTAATATAATATGCATTTTAAAGCCCTTTGTGGTTGTGAATTCACAGACCATGTCAACAATGGTGAAATATTAGTGGTCGCTTATGGCAATAATTCAGGTTGTATTTACAGACCTGTCTCAGATTCTTAAGATTACATGTCAGGACAATAAACATCTAAATTAGATAATTAAGCTCATATTATTTTTACCTTCTATTTTACTTTGGCCCATAAAAAGAGAGAAGGGGAGATCCCTAGATGGAGGACAAACTACACCACTTATAATTCCTCTGGTTATTGGAGACTAACCAAGACAGAGAAAAGAAGCTCATCTTGGCAGCCTGTGAGTCCTCACTGCACTCCAAGTTATACAGCGATTCTGTCAGAAGTCCCAGCAGCTTCGGCAGTGCCATTGTGGTCTTGCCTTTTTAGCAGACCAAACAAAGTTATATAGTCATTGCTGGAGCCTTTTCTCATCAAATCCTGGACATCTCTGAACATCACTTCAATATTTAATTGTCTTGATATTCAAATTCAAATTAATACAGACATCACCCCCATAAGAATCTTTTCAATTTATTCTATATTATAAGGTTCACCTTAAATGTTTTACTTATCTACTAAGTTTACCTGTGTTTTTCTCCAGCAACTATAGGCTCAAGAGGGGTTGTCTTCTGACCCTGCTTCATTTAATCCACAAAATTTCACTGTTTCCCAGTGAATGCCACTTTTACTTCCACTATAGGTACTGTTCTTAGTATGAAATAAAGACTTAGAAAGCACAGTGTTTTAGGCTGACATCCACATAAGTAGGGTCTGGGTTAAGGGAGGAGATTGGAACCACTTCAGTGGCAGTCAAGTATCCCTAAAGAATTCATGTATTCTCAAATGAACAGTCATTATGCAGCAACTCGCCTCTTTCAGGTGTGGATAGTGACCAAAATTAAAAACAAAAAAGCCTATGTGATTTTATTCAAGGATAGGAAGCTCACTATACTCTAAGAGGAATCAAATATGAAGGAGACATGGGGAACTCAAAATTAACAAGCCTGGGTAAATTATTAAATGCTATTTGTAAAAGTAAATAGTCAGTGACATGTTTTAGAAAGAACATGGACTAGGGATTTAGACACAGAGGTTTAAATCTCAGCTCTGTGTAAACCCGGAAAATTATGTAATGCTTCATTGCATTTGAACTTATGTGAGACTATAGGTATAAGGTAGTGACTGATATCTTTGGTAAATAATAAGCGCTCAAAAATACCATCCAAAAAAAAAATATCATCCAGAGTAGCATGATGATGAAGATAATTGTGGTGATGGTAAAGATAAAGAGCTGGAGACTATTAAACCATGAATCTATTGCTAAACTATTCTGTCCTAAAAACAAGGTCAATATGATCTAACAAAATTTGATATCAGAGTTCTACTTTGAATTGTGAACACATTTATCACAGTCATGATATGCACCATTGCTATTCTTGTTTATTACATAAAATAAAGTTCTTTATGCAGTCAGCTTTTCTTGAACTCTTTTTTATCATTCTTTGGGCTTTCTTTTATCATCCTTGTAATATTCCCTCCAATATTTTAAATATATCTTATGAAATGATTACATCATAGAAAACAAATTCAACCCATATTCTCATACTTATTCAGAATGCTCATTCCATTTCTTGGCACCTCCAACTTATTTAAAACCTAGTTTATTCTTAAAATTAATTAGAAGGAAAATATTTTAACCACTAAGATTTTAAAAAGTGCAAGAAAGAGAATTGAACATTGTTTCCTCAGATAGAAGACTGAAAATTCTATAGTAAGTTTACTGAATTATATATGTGATATTTTAGAAAATCTCAGCAACACAAAATGACGCTGTTACTGGAAAGTTTATTTAGGGAGCATAAGATTGGTAAAGATTTAGAAAAATTATTCCATGAAATTAAAGAGGGCATTGACTTAGAAGAAATAAAGGGGATATCAATACATTTATCAAACTTCTGAGAGTAGCACACATAGATTTACAGTAAACATTTAGCATAAGAGACATTTCCGATAATCTCCAGGTTTGCAATCATCAATTTCCCTGAGATTATGCTCCTTAAAGATGTGATTTCTTTGTCACATTTTCTCATAAGTGAATGGAAATAAAGGCAAAAATGTGGCAGAAGAGCCTCTCTAGTTATTAAAAAAAGAGAGAGAGAGAAAGAAAGAAAGAAAAGAAAAGAAGAAAGTCACGTCTGCAATTACTAAGAGGATTAGCTTAACTAAAATCATGGAGTAGATAACTAAAATGGGATATACCATGTAAGGTCTAGAAATCCAAGAGAAGTGTTAGAATTCCAGGTACCAGGAAAAGAAGAAAAAATACACACTTTTCTATTATAGAAATAATCATATTGAAAAGGAATTGGTAGTCTTCATTTCAACTGATGAATAGTATCGTTAAGAATATCTTTGATTTAGAATTCTATTGATGCTTATTAGCAAGAGAGTTTAACTGTTGGATATTATTTTGGATCCCCCATATATAAAATGGGACCTATATGTTCTGAGGTCATTGGGGTCAAAGTACAGCATTACTCAAACAAGTCAGCTAGAAATATGTCCTAAGACAAATGATAGTCAGGTTCTACTTAGAATATAGAAAAGTATTCTTTTATCACCTAAACCATACATTTAAAGGGGTTAATATGTTGGCACTTTTGTGTAGTTAGCCTGAAAGATATTTATACAGAAGGGTGGTTCCTTTAAATGAACATTGTACAGAATAATCTTGCATCTAAAAGTTAACAGCAATTTCATGGAAATTGTTTTCCAGAATACACAGAGGGCCAACAATAGCAAATTGCAAGTGCACAAATTACCTAAGTTGTCTCCAGTTGCCTTTTAGATACATTTGAAAAGAGACATTTGTTTGCTTGCAATATTAAATATTTTATTAAGTTAGCTGACACCTAAACAAATATCATCTTCCATTCACAGTGCTTCTGGATTCCAGAAGCACTGGTAAGAACTTTTAGAGATTATTTCCAATTACCAGATGACAAAAGCAATAGACAAATGCTGAATTGTTTTCCAAGAAGAATATTGAAGTTAAAAAAATAAAGTGACCTAATGAAAAAGAATATTATCTGGAAAGTCTGACTTTGGAGATTTCCACTATTTCATTGGTTTCTGTCTTAGCACCAGATCCTATTATAGGTGTAGGGAAAATTAGTTTCCTTGGTCTAAAATAACAAATAAAATCTGTCATATCTGTGGGAGAATGCTGAAACTCATCTAGAAGAAGATGGTCTTCTGAGAATAAGGTATTTAAAAACATTTTCACTTACTCACACTCTCAGACCAAGAATGGGCAGGAAAAACCAACATTTTTCTTCTAATAAGTATATACATGGGATCCCCATGAGGATTCCATCATAGAACCTGGACTGAGGATAAGTAGTTATACTCCCATAAGAATTCCCTGAGAGAACTTACCCCAGGAGAGACATATATTTCCTCTAAGATGTAAAATACTTAGCTATGACTGCCATATATTATCGGTAGGAAAGAAAATTGTTACTTTCAAGACAGTGCATTGCCAATTTATATCAAAGTCATAAAAGACTGTGTTTAACTTCACTTTTAGTTGTTTTTTAAAAATCTGAAAAGAAACATACTGTGTAGGCTCAAAGATACCACTTCAGAGAATTAATCTGAAAAGGTTAATAGTAAACTTCTTACAAATGTATGCGTAAGGACATTCCCTGAAGTATATTTTATATGAGAAAAATAGGACCAACCAATACAGTCAACAAATGGTGATTTGTTAAATACATTATCATATATCCATAAAAGTTATTTTCATTAAATTAATAATTCTAGTATAGATACACATTCATATACACATGAAGTTATTTCTGCATATTTTTGGTTGAAGGAAAAATAGTATGCATAACATGACCACATCCAAAAAAATAACTTGTCCTTATATATGCATAGAAAAAAAGCTGTAAGATTTACAGCAAAGAAAACAAGTGTTTAATTCTGGATTTTGAAATTACAGGTAATAAATATTCCTATTATCTCCATTATCTATTTTGAATGCAATAAAATATACATTCTTGCAAAATAAATAAAAAATGTTTAAACAAAAAAGACAAATCAAGTAAATTTCATGTTTAAACAAAAAAGACAAATCAAGTAAATTTCAGCAATGTTAAAAGTAATTATCATCAGGACAAAAGATACAAGAGTGTTAAAAACAAAAGACAAATCCTTCCTCTCTCACCTAAGGAAAAGAAAAGAAGACAGTCAACAAGGCACAGGACATCAGGCAAAAATATTGAGATTGCTGCAGCTGGGGAAGGGAGTAGAGGGTGGTTTTGTGGGAGAGTAGACATATGTGTGGAGAAGGAACAGAAACACTTGTAAAGGCCACACTCAGGAGACACAAGCACACTAACATACTGAGATTTTATCAGAAGGTTATAGAATACACCCTAAATCCAAAACTATAAATTTTAGTTAAGCACATGCTACTTCTACACAAACAGGGCTCCAGAATAATAACAGTGGATTGTAGCTGAAAGTACTTCAGGATGCAGACACTCAGCAGAAGTACTTAGGGAAGCCCTAAGTCAAGATAGGAGATGAAAGCAAGGACACTAGAAGAATTTGAAGTCTCTTGTACTAATACTTACAACAAACATTAAACACACCAACACCTAACCAGATTAACATCACTTCTCATACTAAAAGCCTATTTAACTCAGTTATGTTGCTGACACAGTGTTTCTGGCTTTCAACAGAAAATGACAAGGTGTGAAAAAAGGCCAGAAAAACAAAGTCTGGAAAGACAAAGCATCCACCAGAGCCAGATTCAGATGTGATGCAAATGTTGGCAATTTCAGTCATGGAATTTAAAATAACTATGATTAATATGTTAGGGGTTCTATTGACAAAAGGAGACAACATTCAAAACTGGATGAATAAAGTCAGCAGAGATACGGAAATTATGAGAAAGAATCAAAAGGCAATGCTAAACAAGTACTCTTACAACTCAATGATAAGTAAATAAACAACTCAATTAAAAAAATGGGTAAAATATCTGAGCAAACACCTCACCAAAGAAGATATATAAATGGAAAATAAGCATATGAAAGAAGTTTCACATCACTTGTCATAAGGGATATGCAAAATTAAAATAACAATGAACTCTAGCCACACTCCTATTAGAATGGCTAAAAGCCAAAGAACTGACAATTCCAATTGCTGTCAAGGATGTAGAGCAATAGGGAATCTCATTCACTGCTCATAACTTGTAAAAACCTAGAGTTAACCATATGATACAGAATTGGAGTTGGAGATATAGAAGGGTAAATATAGACAAATTAAAGATATGTGTATAAATACAGGTTCATATATTTCCAGGCTCTGCCCACTGAGAAAGCCTAGAAGCAAACACATCTCAGTAACAATGACAAGCACCAATACCCAGAAGCTGGCTCTAATTCCATTCTCTAATAAAATGAACAAGGTTTTCTTGGAGAAAGGACTGATTCTATTGCCGGGGCAGGGAGTACACAAGATGAGCCTCGATCCACTTGTAGTTCCAAAAGATAAGGAAGTACTCAAAAAAGATGATGAAGATATTCCAAACATGTAGAGAAGCCAAACAAACAAACAAAATCTTCTAATAGCCAAACTAAAATCAGAGAAACAGAATAAAAAATATACAAATAAAAATATATATATAGTATTGGATTATAACTCGTTATAAGATAAATATTCATGATTTCATAATGATTTAAATAAATAACAAAGTATGTTTTAAAAACAGCTAAATGGTGGAGAATAAGAAAATCTCACATATAACATAATTCAAAACAACTTATGTCGATATCCTTCTTCAAGGCTGTGGAGCATAGCTTTAACCACTAAAGTGTGGTCTGAACATCACGACATCCTTCCAAAGAGTACCATAAGGGAAGGGGGGAAACTGTGTAACTTTACTCTGCAAAAACATTATAGAGGACTTCCCTGGTGGTTAAGACTCCATGCTGCCAATGCAGAGGGCGCTGCTTTGATCCCTGGTTAGGAACTAAGATCACACATGCCATGTGGCCAAGATAAAACAACAACAAATATATACACACACACACACACACACACACACACACACATATGGAACAAATTGGGAAGAAATATTTGTAACATATATTGAGTTGGCCAAACATTTTGTTTGGGTTTTTTCTGAAATTTTTGGCCAACCCAATACAATAATTTTTTTTTAAAGCCTTAAAAATACCTTACAAACATGACTGCAGGCAGGTGATGAAGGTCAACATTAACAATGATGAGTCACTTTTTTAAAAAAAAATTATTGGAGTATAAATGATTTACAAAGTGACTCTGTTATACAAATATGTCATGTTAATTACACATACCTTTGACATGATGAAGAGAATTGTCCTTTATATTTGCAGTCTTCCTCCTGTGAGCTCATAACTTCTATGCAATCATCAAGAAAACATAAGCAAAACCTAACTGAGACACCCTCTACAAAATACCTTACCAGTCCTCCTCAAAACAGACAAGCTCATCAAATGAAAGACTGAGAAATTATTCCAGTATAGAGAAGCCTGAGGAGACATGATCACCAAACGTAATGTGGTGATATGGATGGGAACCTGAAACAAAAAAAGGACATTATGGAATAACTAAGGAAAGTCAAATGAAGTATAATATTTAGATAATGATAATATAACAATATTATTGATATATTGGTTCATTAATATATTAATTCATTAATTGTGACAAATGCATCATATCAATGTAATACATTTACAATAAGGGAACTGAGTATAAAGTACACTGAAATCCTTGGTGCTATTTTTGCAACTATTCTGTAAATCTAAACCTATTCTTTAAAGCCTACTTTTAAAAAGCAAAAACAAATATTCCAAAACTTTTATCAAAATATTTTATGATCAGATTTCCCTCTTTATTTATTACTTTAAATGTTATAATTACGTCTTGTTCTAGGAACAGTGGTTATTTTCATCATCTGCTTCCTAGAAATTCTAAGCATAAGGACCTAGCTCAGTCTGTCAAGTGACTGCTCCTGCTGGCTGATTCACTGGGAAGCATGCACCCAGGAGTGTATTTCTTGAGGCATCACTTGCCAAGAATATTTGATAAATCTTTTTCATTGAAAACCTAAGGCTAACTGTCTTTGCTTTTTCTTCTGGAAGACTCTACTTCTAGTCAAAGGCTCTGGTAGGGGCCTCAGGCAAATTTGAAGGGAGAACCCTAACCATCTGATGATTCTAAGTCTGACTGTTTCAGGTTGATTCATCACAGAAACTGAAATAATCAGAATGGGAGAAAGTTGAATCCCTTTTTGGGGATTATAGTACCTGAGGGCATAAGCCTACCCTTAATTATTTCATAAGGACTCAGGCAATGATTTCCCCAAAGAGAAAAATGCATTCTAGACAGAAAAGGAATAAGTCAAATTTCCCAGCTCTTAAAATCTATCGTACTAGGGTGTGTACAACTGGAAGTAAAATCTCAGATTAAAAAAAAAAAATTCTTAGAGTTAAGAGAGAATAAATTTAGATCCCACTTCATCTCCATTCATATTTTTTTCACTTCTCATTTTTTTCTAGAGGAATACTCTTGTCATTTGTGCATCTTTTTAATGTTTGTGAAAATATAAGAAAATATGAATATGTATCTCCCCATTTCTTACACAAAGATAGCATTACATATGAACTCTTGTGCACCTTGCTTTTGTCATTTCTGGTGATGCTTCAAGAGCTTCATTCAAAACAGAGGTCTGGGCCTTCCTGGTGGTGCAGTGGTTGAGAGTCCACCTGCCGATGCAGGGGACACGGGTTCGTGCCCCGGTCCGGGAAGATCCCACATGCGGCGGAGCGGCTGGGCCCGTGAGCCATGGCCGCTGAGCCTGCACGTCCAGAGCCTGTGCTCCACAACGGGAGAGGCCACAACAGTGAGAGGTCCGCGTATCACAGAACAAAAAAACAACAAAAAATAAACCAGAGGTCTGCTAATTTCCATAGCTTGTGCCTTTACTTTAATGTGGTTTAGTTATTCTCTGTAATGGCTTCTTTAGAGTATTCTTCTCTTCTCACGTCTTCTCTTCTTCAAAGCCTGCTGCAAACTTTCAGTTTCCTGGTGCCACCTATTTAAATTTCTGGATACAGAACATCTGTTGAATTAAAGGAATTGCCTAGACTTGAATGCAGCCTTTATACCCAACCACCTCATAAGCATAGAATTCCCATCTCTTTAAATTCAGATGTTTGAGGTCAGGTGAAAGCAGCTTGATCATTATTCATACAAAAATGGAAACAGCCTGGGATGCTCCCTGAATAGAGGCTGTGGACCTGGCTGTTTCCATCAGAAGCGTGGTGAGCATGAGAGGAAATGTGATTGTCCAAACTTTGTACCTATCTTAGTTGTCTATTCTATTACCTGTCAAATAAAAAAGAGATAATTAACATGTCATTCTAGATTTTTTGGAACTGCTTCATTCTTGCTTTCCAGCTTCACTCTGTATTTCTCACTTCTCTGAGAACTATGCTCAAACCACATCAGTATAACAAATCCCATTGCCTGAAGATATTCAGCTTTTCTCATACTTTTTCCTGGCTTTTCCTTCCCTGTCAAATATCAGAAAATATCCCTCATCTCCTGAATCAATATTAATTACTCTTTCACATGCAAACCCAAGGGTACATATTTTTATTTCAACTTTATGTAGACTAGGAGAAATTATAAGCAAAAAATGATAGAATGAGTGTATAGAACATAACATAAAGAGTTAACTTGGTTCTATCAATGCATGAGAGCTTCTAAGTACTACTGTTTACTCACCCCTCCCACTGATACTGGTCAGAGATTGTTGGAAATAAATTGAGTAAGTATACATCTGTGATGACTTGCATCTTTGTTTTTTTCCTTATTGAGAGAGATAATTAATATGCAACATTATATTAATTTGCTTTTTTTTATTGGCATTTTTGCCTGGAAGAAATCACAGAATAGGTAGAGACAAAAATTGACTACCTTATTCCACTTACTTATTTAGTGAGAAGCTTCTGTCAGCTGCCTAAGTTTGCTACCCATGTCCTTAATATTTGTCAGGAGTTTTGAAACCAAAAAAAAAAAAAAAGTAGAAATGAAAACAAATAAAGTATATAGCAAACACATTAATTTCTCTTCTCCTTTTCTCTATGTGTAAAGGGGACATATGTATGCAGATGTCATTTGCATATGACTTATGCAAATAAGTCACCAGAAACAGCTCTATTCAGGAACAACACCCATTTAGAAATGACTGCAGCTTCACAGTTCCACCCTGAGAACCAATTTCCAGTTCACTTTACAGTTGCTGGAGATGAAATTGCTTCATTTCTCAAGAAAGTAAAAGAAGATTTTCATATCCCTTAGATGTGCAGCCTACAAATACGTTACTTTGAGTCAATTCAATTTCTACTGATAGGTCCAGGTTTAAAATTTCAAAGAAAACTAATTAGACCATGTATTTAGGGATTATGTAATCCAACTTCCAAGGAGTTAATCTGGTTATTTTAGCCTTTTAAAAATGAACTCTGAATTCCATGTATTCATCCTAAAGAGTTATTGCTCAGTGGGTCAGGGAAATAATTGAAAATACTGAACTAACAATGTTGTAATCAGTTTAGTTATTTACATTGATTATGGCACAATGAATCTTACCTATTGCAGGGTAGAAGTTCAAGGAGAGTTAGCCAGATTTTGGCTCAATTGTAGAAATGAAATTGGGTTCTAGAAGCCTAAAGCCAACATAAGGAAGTAAAAAGAAACCATAAAACTCTAAAGAGATAATAGGTAGATACAAATACAGAAATAGATAGCAAGGGTAGGGAAATGAACTACACTAATGAGTTCAACTGACACAAGAAATTGGAAGCCTTTGCAGCTGGTATCAGAGAAAATAATATTTTGAAAACAAAATGGAGATTGCAAGAAATATTGGGATTTTGAATATTAATGGATATATTTTGTTGCAAATAGATTGTCTGTGGATGAGTTGACCTTACTAGGCGAGAGCAGGGAGGAAGAAAGATACGTATTTTAAAGTTGGAATGAAACTCTGATATACAAAATTTTATCTAGGCAAAATCAATTTAGCATCCTTGTTAACTGGTGGTCATGTCGCTTCAGTCTAGACCAGGGTTTGATTTCTCTCTTTTCATCACCAAAACACTATAATCAATTCTATCAGAAAGTTTTACTTTGATGGATGGAACTGAATTACTGAAAATGACCCTAGGCACTCACTCTGCATTTCCTGGACAATAAGCTACATAGTAATGAGGATTCCTCCTTCTCCAAGTAGGAATGTGCTCCAGTACCTTCCTTTCCTAAACAGAAGGGTTGTAATTTTCAATAGCTCCAAGGTGAACACGTGCTGGGCATTTGGGGTTCCGAAACACCTATGAAACACTGGCAGACAATAAAGACTGTGCAGCATCCAAATAGCTTATGTGTTTGTTTTAGAAAAAGGCTAACTTCCTATAAGAAGGAATAGGAGCTAGTGTTGTGAGATGCCTTCATGGGAGAGCAGATCCACCCTTTGGGTTTAGCCCTGGCTCCAGGAATCATACCCACGTGTTACTTTGGGGAATCATGCCTTGTTTTCTTGCACTAACACAAGCTTTTAAGTTTCTCCATTGAATCCTATCCCTTAGCCCATGTTATAAGACACTGTAGAATTCTTCCCTTACTCTATTACATGAGAGGTGGCTAATAATAAATGACCCACTTTGACACCCAAATGGTGACAATGAAGGGGTTCTTCTTACAAAATACTTGTTAATTATGCCTTCAAAATACACTTAAAATGTTACAAAAGCAAAGATAAGCAAACGTGAACTAATTAAACTTAAAACCTTTTGCACAGCAAAGGAAACTATAAACAAAACATAAAGACAACCTACTGAGTGGGAGAAATATTTGCAAATGATATGAAAAATAAGGGGTTAATATATGAAATATCTAAACAGTTCATACAATTCAATATCGAAAAGAAAACCTGATTAAAAAATAAGAAGAAGACCTGAACAGATATTTTTCCAAAGAAGACATGCAAACAGCCAACAGGTACATGCAAAGATGCTAAAAATTACTAATCATCAGAGAAATGCAAATCAAAACCACAATGAAGTATCACCTCACACAGGTCAGAATGACTATCATTAAAATGTCTACAAATAACAAATGTAGGTGAGGATGTGGAGAAAAGTGAACCCTAGTACACTGTTGGTGAGAATGTAAATTGGTGCAGCCACTATGGAAAACACTAAGGAGGTTCATCAAAAAACTAAAAATAGAACTATCATATGATCCAGATATTCCACTCCTGGGTATATATCTAAAGAAAATGAAAACACTAATTCAAAAAGATATATGCACCCCAATGTTCATAACAGCATTAATTATAACAGCCAAGATAGGTAAGCAAGCTTAGTGACCATCCACAGGTGAATGGATAAGTAATACATATATTGGTATACATACACAATAGAATATTACTCACTGCAAAAAAGAATGAAATTCTGCCATTTGCAACCATATGGATGGACCTAGAGGTTATTATGCTTAGTGAAATAAGTCATACAGAGAAAAACAAATACTGTATATTATCACATGTGGAATCTAAAAAATAAAACAAATAAATGAATATAACAGAACAGAACACAGACTCACTAGTGTTTACCAGTGGGTAGAGGGAAGGGAGGAGGGGCAAGATAGGGGCTTAAGGGATTAAGAGATACAAAAACCACTATGTTGAAATAAATGAGCTACAAGTATATGTTGTAAAGCACAGGAAAATATAGCTATTATTTTATAATAACTTTAAATGGAGTATAATCTCAAAAAATATTGAATCACCATGTTGTATACCAGAAGCTAATCTGATACTGTGAATTTTATATATATTATATATGGGTGTGTGTGTGTGTGTGTGTATATATATATATTTAAATGTTTCTATTCTATATCTACTGACAGCATCATGTACAAAATTGCTACCATTTTCTTCTTGCATGACTGCAAGTATTTCCTGGTTTTCCTGCTTTCAGTCTTGTCTCCCTGAAATTTGTCCATCCCTCTAATTTGAGGGATCTTTTCAAAGTGTAAAAGAATTGTATGTCACTCTTCCTTTAAAATCTCACTAATAATGTCCCATTACTCTTAAAATAAAATCCAGACTTTCTACTGAGACCTATAACAGCAATATTTTCCTTTGCTTACATCTCTACATCTTCTCAGTTCACCTTCCTCTCATGCTCTGTATCCAGTCTCAGCTTTTGGATAATTCTTAGAATAAACTAATTTCTTTCCTGTTTCTGGAAAGTTCTAATTTTTTAATGCTATGTAACAAACTACCGGCAAACTGCATTATATCTTAATAATGTTTTTGCCCTGAATTTCAACAGAATTCAACAGAATGGTTCTTTTGTTCCATGTGACATTGGAGGATGTAGTTTTCAGCTGCTGGATGGTCCAGAATGGAGGGTCCACAATGGCTTTACTTATATTGCCTTTACTGCTGTTGCCTTGATGTGGATGGCTGAAAGGCTAGACTCAGCTTGGTCCCTCTTTGTCTCCATATTGTCTTAGAGCCTCTACACCTGGTCAATCGTGCAGGTACTCTGATTTTTACAGGGTATCTCAGGGATCCAAGAGAATATCTTAAAAGGCAGGAAGTGGAAACTGCCAATCTCATAGGCCTGACCCATGTAATGGCCAGCATTAATTCTGCCATTTTCTATTGATTAAAATAGCCACAGAATCTGCCCAGATTCAGGGTAGGGGAAAGATCCCATTTCTCACGGGGAACAGAGTTAAAGAATTTAGGCCATCTTTAATCCTACTCATGGGAACTTACACTTCTGAGTCTTTGCCTAGAATCCTCTCAGTAGGTTGACCTCATCCCTTCCCTCAAACTAAGCAAAAACGCTGATGCCTTAGATTAAAATACCATGTTATACCTATCAAAAGTAGAATCTTCCAAAATTATTCATTATGATAATATCCTATTTATTGACTTTAGACTTCCCAGTGCAATCTTAAATGATTTTATTCTTTACTTACATTATTCACAGTCACTTGTACTGAATGTAATTGCCACAATAAACACAACTTTATTTTGTTTACTATTTTTTCTCTAGCTTCCAGCAATTTATTTAATACAAGGTAGATGCTAATTTTCTGAATAACTGGGAGAGTGATTCCCAGAACATGAAATAATATTCCTGACTACAGAATATTATATACTGGCAGATTCAAGACAGCAGCTATCAAAGAAAACTAACACTGTACAAGATAAACAGGTAAGGAATAATTTATTCAAAACTACTGCAGTGTGGGGAGAGACTGACTCAACTCTGCTGAAAGGAAAGCCTGAAGAGTTTTTAAGCAATGGGATAAACTAGGAGAAAAGTACTGGAAGACTTTTCCAGAAAAGTACTGGAAACTAGGAGAAAAGTACTGGAAGACATGTGGGGAGGTAGGGCTGGTCAATGTGATTAGGCCTTCTGTGTTTACTAATTAATACTTATTGAAGTTAAGTTCCTACCTTTCATCAGAAACTGGAAGATAGGATGTTATCTTTTTTCATAACTGCATTGTAAAGGGATGGCTTCAGGTCCTTGAAAAAGACATGCCATTGGTCTTAAAACTGGCAAAAATCGGGAGAAGATTTCACCACACAGGAGCAGAGAAATAATTTGCAATTCCAAGCTTTCTAAATATATTCTCTAAGAAAAGAGAGGTCATAGACCTATAGTCAGGGAGAAAACTATCTAATGTTAATCACACTGAAGGGAATCTTTTTTTTTGGTTGTTTTTGTTTTTATTGGAGAATAGTTGTTTTAAAATATTTTGTTAATTTACACTGTACAGCAAAATGAATAAGTTATACATATACATATATCCACTCTTTTTAGGATTTCCTTCTCATTTAGGTCACCACAGAGCACAGAGTAGAGTTCCCTGTGCTTTAGAGTAAGTTCTCATTAGTTATCTATTTTATATATAGTGTATATATGTCAGTCTCAGTCAATAGTGTATATATGTCAATCTCAGTCTCCCAGTTCATCCCAGCATCCCCCTTCCCCCTTGGATCCATACATTTGTTCTCTATGTCTGTGTCTCTATTTCTGCTTTGTAAATAAGATCATCTACGCCATTTTTTTCAGATTCCACATATATGCGGTAATATACTATGCTTGTTTTTTCTCTTTCTGACTTACTTCACTCTGTATGACAGTCTCGAGGTCCATTCATTCTCTGCAGATGACCCAATTTTGTTCCTTTTTATGGCTGAGTAATGTTCCATTGTATATATGTACCACATCTTCTTTATCCATTTCTTTGTTAATGGACATTTAGGTTGCTTCCATGTCCTGGCTATTGTAATAGTGCTGTGATGAATATTAGGGTGCATAAATCACAGCAAGATCTTTTTTGACCCACCTCCTAGAGTAATGAGAATAAAAACAGAAATAAACAAATGGGACCTAATTAAACTTAAAAGCTTTTGTACAGCAAAGGAAACCATAAACAAGACCAAAAGACAATCCTCAGAATGGGAGAAAATATTTGTCAATGAAGCAACTGACAAAGGATTAATACCCCAAATATACAAACAGCTCATTCAGCTCAATATCAGAAAAACAAAAAACCCAATCCAAAAATGGGCAGAAGACCTGAATGGACATTTCACCAAAGAAGATATACAGATGGCCAAGAGGCACATGAAAATATGCTCAGCATAACTAATTATTAGAGAAATGCAAATCAAAACTACAATGAAGTATCACTTCACACTGTTCAGAATGGACATCATCAAAAAATCTACAAACAATAAATGCTGGAGAGGGTGTGGAGAAAAGGGAGCCCTCATTCATTGTTGGTGGGAATGTAAATGATACAGCCACTATGGAGAACAGTATGGAGATTACTTAAAAAACTAAAAATAGAACTAGCATATGACTCAGCCATCCTACTCCTGGACATATACCCAGAGAAAACCATATTCACACCGAAGAGAATCTCGATACCATTCTTAGGCTTCTAAACCCTGGTACAGTTACGATCTATTTAAATACCTCTTTGGCATCCAAAAGAGTATGTTATATATATATATATATAAAAATATATGTAATTGTCTACTACTATACATAATAAACGTAAAATATACTAGCAAATAAACATATACTGTAACAGGGTTGCCTGTTACAAAAAGGAACACGATTCATGATGAGAAATAAACTTGACAAAAATGTGGCGGAGAACATTCATCTTCTGAAAAGTTGTTAAAATACACTGTATAGGGCTTCCCTGGCGGCGCAGTGGTTGAGAGTCCACCTGCCGATGCAGGGGACACGGGTTCGTGCCCCAGTCCGGGAAGATCCCACATGCCGCGGAGCAGCTGGGCCCGTGATCCATGGCTGCTGAGCCTGAGCATCCGGAGCCTGTGCTCCGCAACGGGAGAGGCCACGACAGTGAGAGGCCCGCGTGCCACAAAAAACAAAACAGTACCACAAAAAACAAAACAAAATAATGCTACTTTTTTATCAGCTAAGAATAAAAATTTAATGGTTATAAATTAGTGAGGGATTTTGTATATATAAAAAGATCTTTACATATTTCTATTACTTAAGCTGTTACTTAAATTCTATTGATGCTTAATTACATGAAGGAACTGTAGGATATTTTTTAGCAGTAGAAATACACAATCCAGGAGGAGATGAGGAGTAGTAATAGCATGCTATGTGAACTTATTTTTTAAATTAAAGTATAGGTGATATACAATATGGTTTTAGCTTCAGGTGTACAAGACAGTGATTTAACAGTTATATTAAGAATTGATCACCACAAGAAGTCTAGTAGCAATTTGACACCATGCAAAGTTATTGCAATATAATTGACTGTATTCACTATACTGTACTACATCACCATGACTTAATTATTTTGTAACTGGAAATTTGTACCTTTTAATAATCATCATTTACTTTACCATGTCCTCTACTCTGGTGATCACCAGTTTGTTCTCTCTATCACTGAGTCTGTGAGTCTCCTTCTGTTTTATTTTCTTTGTTCATATGTTTTGTTTTTTAGATTCCACATATAAGAGAAATCATATGGTATTTCTCTTTCTATATCAGACTTATTATATATATATATACATATACACATGCTATATATATATATATATATATATATATATATATCACTTCTTTTTTATCCATCAATCTTATGATAGACACTTAGGTTGCTTCCATATCTTGGCTATCATAAATATTGCTGCAAAGAATATAGGGGTGCATATACTGTTTCAAATTAGTGTTTTTATTTTCTTCAGATAAGTACTCAGAAGTGTAATTGCTGGAATGTATGGTAGTTCTATTTTTAGTTTAATAAGGAATCTCCATACTGTTTTTCACAGTACTTCCACCAGTACATTCTATAAACAGTGCATGAGGGTTCCTTTTCCTTTACGTCCTCAGCATCACTTGTTTTATGTTTTTGTTTTGATAATAGTCTTTCTGACAAATTTGAGGTGATACCTCATTTTAGTTTTGATTTGCATTTCCCTGATGATTAGTGATGTTGAACATCTTTTCTTGTGCCTGTTGTCCATTTGCATGTCTTTCTCTGAAAAATGTCTATTCATGTCCTCTTTCCATGTTTTAATTGGATTGTTTGTTGTGTTCATATTGAGTTGTGTGAGTTCCTTATATCTTTTATATATTAATTTCTTATTGAATATCATTTGCAAATATCTTCTTGCAGTAGGCTGCTTTTCATTTCTTTGATAGTTTCCCTCACTGTGGAAAGCTATTTAGTTTGACATAGTTCCATTTGTTTATTTTTGCGTTTGTTTCCCTTGCCTGAGGAGACAGATCAAATTATTTCTAAAATCAACGTTAAAGAGTTTACACACTACATTTTCTTCTAGGAGTTTTATGGCTACAGGTCTTACATTTAAGTCTTTTTGTTTTTTTTAATTTTTATTTTTGGCTGCATTGGGTCTTTGTTGCTATGCGTGGGCCTTCTCTAGTTGTGGTGAGAGGGGGCCACTCTTCATTGTGGTGTGCGGGCTTCCCATTGCAGTGTCTTCCCTTGTGGTGGAGCACAGTCTCTAGGCACACGGGCTTCAGTAGTTGCAGCACACAGGCCATAGGGTACAAAGGCTTCAGTAGTTGAGGTGTGCAAACTCTAGAACTCAGGTTCAGTAGATGTGGTGCACAGACTTAGTTGCTCTGTGGCATGTGGGATCTTCCCAGACCAGGTATCAAACCTGTGTGCCCTATATTGGGAGGAAGATTCTTAACCACTACACCACCAGGGAAGTCCACATTTAAATCTTTAAATAATTTTTTTAACATCTTTATTGGAGTATAATTGTTTTACAGTGGTGTGTTAGTTTCTGCTTTATAACAAAGTGAATCAGCTATACATATACATATATCCTCCCTCTTGCATCTCCTTCCCACCCTCCCTATCCAACCCCTCTAAGTGGACACAAAGCACCAAGCTGATCTCCCTGTGCTATGCAGCTCCTTCACACTAGCTATCTAGTTTACATTTAGTAGTGTATATATGTCCATGCCACTCCCTCACTGTGTCCCAGCTAACTCACCCACTCCCTGTGTCCTGAAGTCCACTCTCTACATCTGTGTCTTTATTCCTGTCCTGACTGTAGGTTCTTCAGAACATTTTTTTTTTTTTTTAGATTCCATATATATGTGTTAGCCTATGGTATTTGTTTTTCTCTTTCTGACTTACTTCACTCTGTATGACAGAATCTAGGTCCACCCACATTGCTACAAATAACTCAGTTTCATTTCCTTTTATGGCTGAAGAATATTCCATGTATATATGTGCCACATCTTCTTTATCCATTCATCTGTCAATGGACACTTAGGTTGCCTCCATGTCCTGGCTATTGTAAATAGAACTGCAGTGAACTTTGTGGTACATGACTCTTTTTGAATTATGGTTTTCTCAGGGTATATGCCCAATACTGGGATTGCTGGGTCGAATGGTAGTACTATTTTTAGTTTTATAAGGAAACTCCATACTGTTCTCCATAGTGGCTGTATTCCAACCAACAGTGCAAGAGGGTTCACTTTTCTCCACACTCTCTCCAGCATTTATTGTTTCTAGATTTTTTAATGATGGCCACTCTGACTGGTGAGAGGTGATACCTCATTGTAGTTTTGATTTGCATTTCCCTAGTGATTAGTGATGTTAAGCATCCTTTCATGTGTTTGTTGGCAATCTGCATATCTTCTTTGGAGAAATTTCTGTTTAGGTCTTCTGCCCATTTTTGGATTGGGTTGTTGGTTTTTTTTTTATATTGAGCTGCGTGAGCTGCTTATATATTTTGGAGATTAATCCTTTGTCAGTTGCTTCATTTGCAAATATTTTCTCTCATTCTGAGGGTTGTCTTTTGGTCTTGTTTATGGTTTCCTTTGCTGTTTAAAAACTTTTAAGTTTCATTAGGTCCCATTTGTTTATTTTTGTCTTTATTTCCATTTCCTTTAGAGGTGGGTTAAAAACGGTGTTGCTGTGATTTATGTCATAGAGTGTTCTGCCTATGTTTTCCTCTAAGAGTTTTAAAGTGTCTGGCCTTACATTTAGGTCTTTAAACCATTTTGAGTTTATTTTTGTGTATGGTGTTAGGAAGTGTTCTAATTTCATTCTTTTCCATGTGGCTGTCCAGTTTTCCCAACATCACTTATTGAAGTGATGTATATTGTATATTCTTGCCTCCTTTATCAAAGATAAGGTGACCATATGTGCATGGATTTATCTCTGGGCTTTCTATTCTGTTCCATTGACCTCTATTTCTGTTTCTGTGTCAGTACAATACTGTCTTGATTACTGTAGCTTTGTAGTATAGTCTGAAGTCCAGGAGCCCTATTCCTTCAGCTCTGTTTTTCTTTCTCAAGATTGCTTTGGCTGTTTGGGGTCTTTTGTGTTTCCATACAAATTGTGAAATATTTTGCTCTTGTTCTGTGAAAAATGCCAGTGGTAGTTTGATAGGGATTGCATTGAATCTGTAGATTGCTTTGGGTAGTATAGTCATTTTCACAATATTGATTCTTCCAATCCAAGAACATGGTGTATCTCTTCATCTGTTTGTATCATCTTTTATTTCTTTCATCAGTGTCTTATAGTTTTCTGCATACAGGTCTTTTGTCTCCTTAGGTGGGTTTATTCCTAGATATTTTATTGCTCTTGTGGAAATGATAAATGGGAGTGTTTCCTTAATTTCGCTTTCAGATTTTTCATCATTAGTGTATAGGAATGCCAGAGATTTCTGTGCATTAATTTTGTATCCTGCTACTTTACCAAATTCATTAATTAGTTGTAGTACTTTTCTGGTAGCATCTTTAGGATTCTGTTTGTATAGTATCATGTCATCTGCAAACAGTGACAGCTTTACTTCTTCTTTTCCGATTTGGATTCATTTTATTTCTGTTTCTTCCCTGATTGCTGTGGCTAAAACTTCCAAAGCTATGTTAAATAATAGTGGTGAGAGTGTAAAACCTTGTCTTGTTCCTGATCTTAGAGGAAATGGTTTCAGTTTTTTACCATTGAGAATGATGTTGGCTGTGGGTTTGTCATATATGGCTTTTATTATGTTGAGGTAAGTTCCCTCTATGCCTACTTTCTGGAGGGTTTTTATTATACATGGGTGTTGAAAGCTTTTTCTGTATCTATTGAGATGATCATATGGTTTTTCTCCTTCAATTTGTTATTGTGGTTTATCACACTGATTGATTTGCATATATTGAAGAATCCTTGCATTCCTTAATTTTTAAATAATTTTGAGTTTACTTTTGTTTATGGTTCATGAAAGTTCTTTGTGTCTAGCTGTCCTGTTCTCCCAACACCATTTATTGGAGATAGTGTGCGTTCCACATTATATATTTTTGTTTCTAGGTTGTAAATTAATTAGCCATATAAACGTCAGTTTATTCCTGGGGTCTCCATTGTGTTCCACTGATCTATGTTTCTGTTTTTGTGCCTGTACCATACTATTGTGATTACTGTAGCTTTGCAGTATAGTTTGAAATCAAGGAGTGTATTACCTCCAGATTTGTTCTTCTTTCTTAACATTGCTTTTACTATTCAGGGTTTTTGTGGTTCTACACAAACTTTAGGGTTATTTGTTCTAGTTCTGTGACAAGTGCCACAGGTATTTAGATAGGGATTACATTGAATCTTTAGGTTTCTTTGGGTAGTATGGATATATTAACAATATTAATCCATCCAATCCTTGAGCACTGTGCATCTTCCTATTTGTTTGTGTTTTCTTCAATTTATTTCTTAAATGTATTTCAGCTTTCAGAGTACAGGACTTTTATCTCCTTGGTTAAATTTACTCCTAGGTGTATATATATATATATTTTTTTGATGCAATTATAAATTGGATTTTTTTCTTCATTTCTCTTTATGATAGTTCATTTTTAGTGCATAGAAATGCAACAGATATCTGTATATGGATTTTCCAACCTGCAACTTTACTGCACCCGTTTATTCTAATTCTATAGCTTTTTGGTCATGTCTTTAGTGTTTTCTACATATGTCATCTGCAAATAGTGAAAATTTTACACATTTGTTTCCACTTAGGATGACTTTTACCTTTCTTTTTCCTTTTGTCTGATTGCTGTGGCTAGGACTTACAAAACTATATTGAATTAACATGGCTAGAGCAGGTGTCCTTGTCTTGTTCCTGATCCTAGACGAAATTTTCAAGTCATTTTGCATCAAGTATTATGTTAGCTGTGGGCTTGCCATGAATGGCCTTTATCATGTTGATGTATGTTCCCTCTATAACCACTTTGTTCAGAGTTTTATTGTAAATGGAAGTTGAATTTTGTCAAATGCATTTTTATACCTATTGATATGATCATTTGATTTTTATCCTTTGTTTGTTAATGTGGTATATCACATTGATTGATTTGTGGAAATTGAACTGTACTTGTGTCCCTGGAATAAATTCCACTTGATCATGGAGTATGGTCCTTTTAATGCATTGTTGGGTTCAGTTTGCTAATACTTTGTTGGAAAATGTTGCATCTATGTTCATCAAGAATCTTGGCCTGTCATTTTTTTGTAGTGTCTTTATTTGGTTTTGGTATCAGAGTAATGTAGGACTCATAGAATACATTTGGATGCATTCTTTCTATGTCAATTTTTTGAAAAGTTTGAGAAGGATCATTATTAAATCTTTTT
Source organism: Stenella coeruleoalba (assembly GCF_951394435.1). Taxonomy (NCBI): domain Eukaryota; kingdom Metazoa; phylum Chordata; class Mammalia; order Artiodactyla; family Delphinidae; genus Stenella; species Stenella coeruleoalba. The sequence continues at coordinate 17,033,046 of NC_137159.1, read as the reverse complement.
TAAATGTGGTAGAAGGCACCAGTGAATCCATCTGATCCTGAACATTTTTCTGGGAATTTTTAAAATACTTTCTAAATTTCATCACTTGTTATCAATCTCTTCAGATTTTCTTTCATTTATTATTCAAACATGGAAGATTTTAATGGCTCTTAGAATTTATTGATTTCTTCTAGATTGTCCGATATGTTGACATATACATTTTTTGTAGCAATTGCTCATGTTCTTTTGTATAACTGTAGCATCTGTTGTAAATTCTCTTCTTTCATTTTTGATTTTAATTATTTGGGCCTTCTTCCGTTCTTTTCTGGGTGATTCTGGCTAAAGCTTTATCAACTTTGTTTATCTTTTCAGAAAACCAACTCCTATTTCTATTTATCTTTTCTATGTTTTTTGTCTCTATTTTATTTATTTCCAATCTGATCTTCATTATTTCCTTCCTTCTACTAACTTTGGGCTTTGTTTTTTTATTATTTTTCTAGTTCATTTTGGTTAAGGTTAGATCTTGTTTCATGAGTTAGGCCTGTATTGCTATAAACTTCCTCTTTAGAACTCTTTTTGTTATGTCCCATAGCTTTTGGATTGTTGTGTTACCATTTTTGTTGTCTCATAGTATTTTTTATTTCTTCTTTGATTTCTTCCTTGATCCATTGATTGTGTAGTAGCAGGTTGTTTAGCCTCCACATGTTCATGAATTTTCCAATTCTTATCATTGATTTATAGTTTCATAACTTTGTGGTTGGAAAAGATATTTGATGTGATTTCAATCTTTTAAAATTTATTTAGACTTTTTGGTGGCTTACTGTTCATTACCTCCCTTTATGCCCATCAATATTTGCTTTATGTATTTACGTGGTTGGGTACATAGGTATTTGCAAGTGTTATATCCTCTTGTTTGATTGATCACTTTATCATTATATAATGTCATTCCTGGTTTCTTGTTACATTATTTGTTTTAAAGTTTATTTTGTCTGATAAAGTATTGCTAACCCAGCTTTCCTTTTGCTGTTTTTTTGCATGGAATATCTCTATCCATTCCACGACTTTCAGTCTGTGTGTTTCTTTAGATATGAAGTGAGTCTCTTGTAAGCAGTATATATATGACTCATGCTTTTACCCATTCAACCACCCTATGTCTTTTAATTAAAGCATTTAGTTCATTTACATATAAAGTAAATATTGATAAACTTATTTTTATTGTAATTTTGTTAGTTGTTTCCTGGTTGCTTTTGTAATTCTTCTCTATTTCTTTCTTTCTCTTGTTAGCTTCTCTTGTGCTTTGATGACTTTCTTTAGTTCTATGTTTATATTCCTTTTTCTTCTTATTTATGTATCTGTTATAGGTTTATGGTTTGTGGTTACCATTAGGTTCATATATAACAATCTATTTATATAGCAGTGTGTTTTAAGTTGATGGTTGCTTAAATTTGAGCATATTCTAAAATCACTGCATTTTCATTACCTCCCCATGTTTTACACTTTTGACATCATATTTTATATCTTTCTAAGTTGTGTACTGCTTAACTTATTATTTTATATATAAATAATTTTACTATTTTTTTCTTTTAATCTTCACACCAGCTTTATAGGTGGTTGGTGGTTGATCCACTACCTTTACTATACATTAGCCTTTATGAATGTGTATTTTCATTCATAACTTTCTTATTTCTAGTTATGGCCTTTTCTTTTCCATTAAAGAAGCCCCTTTAACATTTCTTGTAAGTCAGGTTTAGAGGTGATGAACTCCTTTAGTTTTTCTATGAAACTCTTTTTTTCTCCTTCAATGTTGACTGATAATTCTTGCCAAGTAGAGTATTCTTGGTTGTAACTATTTTTTTCCTTTCAGTACTCTAAAGAGATTAGTCCAGTCCCTTGTGGCTTGTAAAATTTCTGCTAAAAATTTAGTTCATAATGTTAAGGGGATTCTCTAGTAAGTAACCAGTTGTTACTCTCTTGCTGCTTTTAAGATTCTTTACTTTGAAATTTGAGGGTTTAATTATAATCTATCTTGATGTGGATCTCTTTGGCTTCATCAAAGAGAATTTGGAACTTTCTTTGCTTCCTGGACCTGTATATCTGTTTCCTTCAACAGGTCAGAGACATTTTCAGCCATTATTTATTCAAATAGTTTGTTTGTCCTTTTCTCTTTCTTTATCTCTCTCCTGTTCTGGGGGCCCTATAAATAAAATGGTAGTATGCAAGATGTTGTCCCATAGGCCCATTAAACTATCCTCATTTTTTAAGTTCTTTTATCTTTTTGCTGTTCCAATTGGGTGATCTCAACTGCCCTGTCTTCCAGATTGCTTATCTGTTCTATATCCTCTAACCAGCTGTTAATTTTGTCTAGTGTATTTTTCACTTCAGTTATTATATTCTTCACATCTGATTGGTTCTTTTTTATATTACCTGTCTCTTTGTTGATGTTTTCTCTGAGTTCATTCACTTTTCTCCCAAGTTTAGAGAGCATCTTTATTACTATTTATTACTATTACTTTGAACTCTTTGTCTGGTAAATTGCTTATTTTCATTCTATTGTTTTTTTTTTTTTCTTTTTTCCCCCTTTGGTTTTGTCTTGTGCTTTCACTGGGAAGTTATTCTTCTGTCTCCTCATTTTGTGCAACTCCCTGTGTTTTTTTGTTTGTTTGCTTGTTTTTGTTCTTGTTCTTTTTTTGTTTAATTTTTTTTATATGCTAGGTGTATCAGCTACATCTCACAGTCTTGAAAGAGTGGCCTTATGTAGAAGATATCCTGTGGAGCCCAGTGTCATAATCATCCCTTTTCACTAGGGCCAACTGATCCGGGGATATTCCCCATGTGGGTTTTGTACTCCCATCTATTGTGGTTGGACTGTGATTGCTACAAACATGCTGGTGGGCAAGGTTGAGCCCCAAGGAGGCAGGCTCTAAGGCCTGGACATGACTGTTATGGACATACTGATGAGCAGGGCTGGCGTCTGTCCTTGTTATAGATGAAAATTGTCTGTGACTGCTGTAGGCATGCTGATGGATGGGGATGGCTGTAGCATGACTGACTGTGAGACACATAAGTGACTTTTGTGTGTATTCTGGTGTGTTCAGGGCTGGAACTGCTTTGGAAAGGAGCTGGTGCCAGCCCACGGCTTCCTGCTGAGCATGCTACATAAACTTTTATCAGAGGATCTAACTTAATCCAATGATATCAAGCAAAATTTACCTTAAGAGTGATTTTTCATTCATTCATTCATTCATTTATTCATTGAACAAGCACCAAATTAACCACTACTTTGTGTCAGGAACTGTTCTAAGTTTTAAAGATAAAGCAATGTGTCAAACATTAAATCTTGCTCTAATGGAGCTTATACTGTAGTTGGAGAACATGATGATAAGCAAATGTATGAGGGGATAACAATGAAAAAATAAAGCCAGTGTTTAATATAGTATCTGAAAAGAGAGTATAGTGTAGTTAAGCAAAATAAGTGTTAGATAGGAAGAATACTCCAGTCAGAGGCTGCTATAATGCACACAGTACCTGAGATAAGGATAGTATGCAAATTTCAAGAAATGTGGCTGGAACAAAGATTTCCAGGTGTATGGGGAGTATTATGAAAGAAAGTTGAAAGGAAAATAAGACCTATACTCTTCCAAGATTGGTATTCCTTTGTGAGGATTTTGCACTTTATCTTAATGAAATTGAGAACAACTAAAAGATTCTAAGAATGGAAAAGACATTAATTTTTTAAATATATTAATTTCTGGGCACAGAGACAACTATTGTATCTTTTGTTTTGTTTTGTTTTTTGTGGTACGCCTCTCCTGTGGTTGTGGCCTCTCCTGTTGCAGAGCACAGACTCCTGATGAGCAGGCTCAGCAGCCATGGCTTATGGGCCTAGCCGCTCCACGGCATGTGGGATCTTCCCGGACCGGGGCACGAACCCGTGTCCCCGCATCGGCAGGCAGACTCTCAACCAGTGTGCCACCAGGGAAGCCCCAACTATTGCATTTTAATGGAAAAGATAAAGAAGATGTACTGATGAAGCTGTTATATTTGCCTATCAACAGCATTAGTTCCCACTGCAGTTAACAGGGTGAAAGACTGTCCATCATTGGCAGTGACTAAATTAATTTCCCTAGTTTTACCTCTCTCCTTAAGGAGGTTTCTAAACGCACAACAACAAACAATATTCTAATATTTCCTAATAATGCACCACTTGATTTATTATGCCAACAAAATCATATGGGATTTATACTGTGATGTAATAGAGCCCATTTGCATGTTTAAAAGCCATTTTTGGCATCCATAAAACTGTGGGATTTATTTTACAATGTGAGGAAGATTTATGACAAGAGTCAATTTACAATTGCTAAAATTGCATTAGCAGTAAACATGCAAACTATGGCAATTGTAAGCCTTTAAACTTATTGTTACTGGAAATATTTCTCAGCCTCTAATCCCTGAGTACATCAAACTGTATATTTATTTTCTTTCTAAAAATAATTACTAGACTTTATCATTTTTACTATAGTTTTAGATTTACAGAATTCCATATACCTCTTCAACACTGCCCCCCCCCCCACCGACCTTTCCTTTGAGGTACATTTGTTAACATTAATGAGCTAATATTAATATATTATTATTAACTATAGTCCATAGTTTACCTTAAGATTCACTTTTGTAGTGTACAGCTCTATGGGTTTTGACAAGTGTATAATCTCTACCATTAGATATTTAATATCTATAATTAAATTTTCATGAAGAAGAGATTCAGTTTCCTAAAAATCACCTATTTGTCCATTCCCTCCACTCCCTGAATCACTAACAACCACTGATCTGTTTACTGTCTCTATGATTTTACCTTTTCCAAAATGTGATAATGTTGAAAATCAGAGTGTATAGCTTTTGATAAGGCCTTGTTTAATTTAGAAATAGGCATTTAACATTCCACCATATCTTTTTTTGTAGCTTGATAATTCACTTCAAACAAATTGAATAATATTCCATTTTTTCTAAATGAAACATATATTGACAAAAGATATTTTTATTATCCAGAATGTCCTTTTTTTAATGGGTGAAAATATATAGCTGGCTCACTGTTGCTACTTTGATTATCTCTCATGTGCAGAGTTGAGTGATCCTATAGATATGGTCAAAGAATAAGGTCAAAAGAAAAACTATAATCAATAGAATCAGAGTGATGAGCAGAAATGAATAAAGAACAGAACATAGCCCTAGAGGGAAGCTTGAGGTACAAAGATAGATGATAGAGTTCATTATATATCTCAAGATTAATATCCTTGATGAAAAGGATAGAGAAATGAGACCAGATAGGGTAACAGGGACTCTCAGAGAAACCACAAAACAAGCTTAACAAAAGAGAGAAGGGCTAGAGGTAAAAAATGGAGAAAGGAAACTTGATAATCTATATTGTAAACACAGTGTGTGCTTGAAGACAGAATACATTAGTTTTTTTTGTTTTTGTTTTGCTTTAGTAATTTTACCTCTTATAGGCAGGGGGTCTAGAGAATTAGATGAAGGCAATCAAAAGTTACTACAAACTTCCAGTTACAAGATAAATAAGAACTAGGGAAGCAATTCATAGCATAATAACTATAATTAGCACTGCTATGTGTTATATATGAAAGTTATCAAAAAAGTAAATCCTAGGAGTTCTCATCACAATTTTTTTTTTCTGTTTCTTTAATCTTGTATGTATACGAGATGACGAATGTTCATTAAATTTATTGTGGAAATCATTTGATGACGTATGTAAATAAGATAATTATGTTGTAAACGTAAACTTATAGAGTGCTGTTTGTCAAGTATATTTCAATAAAACTGGAAGAAAAAAAGATATAGAGCAATAGGAAGAAAAAAAGGAACCACACAAACCCTATTAGACTCACTTTCTTCGTTTGTAGTATCCAATGTCTCTTTAATTGGTGAGATTCTGTGAATATTTCTCCCCACGGGAAAATGACATTTTATTGTTAAAATTCTAACTTGAGAACACACTTATAAGAAAGAAAACATATGTTTTTCATAAATAAACTACAATTTTCCTTAAAAAAAAAACTAATAATTTTACCTCTTGAGGGTTAATGTTTATTCTATGCATAAACCTTATGCATGTTCCTGAAACAGAGGAAATGGGTTGGAAGAAAATTTGGTCTGTCTTTGCCACTTTATATTAATTGCATATAGGGATCACATTTTTGCTCCCTTAAGAGAAAAGAAAAATAAAATAAATTTAAATAATAAAATATTACTATCTATATCTTAGAGCAGAAGAAATTACTTGGAAAGATGAGGAAATGCGAGGAACAGAAAGAAGACAGAATGCATTTCTTCTTCCTACATTTCATAAATATATGAAGAGTAGGACGGAATAAAACAAGAGCAGAATAAGCTTCCTTGTCCTGAAAGCCATCTAATGCCTATTAGCAAATAGTCTGATATTCTTTTCTGTAGCAAGATCAAGGATATGAGGGCTGATCAAGGAAAAATATATGACCATGTAGTGGTAGTACTAAACAATGGGCTTTGTTTGGGTGGACTTTGACAGGATTGCATGCAAGTGGAGGTCCCTCACATCATAAGACCTTCCAGAGACAACCCAGTGTTACCAAATGCAAGTTCATGTGCCAGACACATAAGGAGGCCAAACAATACTGAAACATTGGAGTTTGGAGCAGAGAAAGGTTTGTTAGAGGACTATGTAAGGAGACAGGTGGCTCATGCCCAGAAAAACCCCAAACTCTCCAAAGAGTTTCAGCAAAGCAGTTTTAAAGGCAAGGTGAGGGAGAGGTGAAAACTTCCTGGTGTAAGAATCCTTTGTTTGGGCTTCCCTGGTGGTGCAGTGGTTGAGAGTCCACCTGCCGATGCAGGGGACACGGGTTCATGCCCCGGTCTGGGAAGATCCCACATGCCGCGGAGCGGCTGGGCCCATGAGCCATGGCCGCTGAGCCTGTGGGTCTGGAGCCTGTGCTCTGCAATGAGAGATGCCACAACAGTGAGAGGCCCGCATACTGCAAAAAAAATAAATAAATAAAAATTAAAAAAACAATCCTTTGCTCTTGTAACTGTCCATTTAGACCAGGTCACAAAGTTCCTGTAAACCTCCAACAAGACACATGTTATTCTCTGTTCTGAAACTTTTTATATGAATGGACTCCTAAAGGTCATAGCCTTGAGAATAGGTTAACCTCTATATTTCAGGCTATAGGCAACATTGTCTTACAAAAGATGCAGAGCCAGCATGACTCAGCACAGGCAGCAGAGCACAAAGGTTAAAGCAAAAGGACCAGCTCTAATATAGAGTCAGATTTTTTCTTCCTTATTACACCAGGAAGCAAAGAAGGCTAGAGAACTCCTGAGGGAGAGGTTTATTAGAGGGTAAATTTCTAAGTGATGGCACTCAGCAGCAAAATGGGGAGGGGGGTCAGAGGACTCAGAAAGGCTGCAGTGGCCTGGGGTCTTTTATAGCCCCAAGGTTTGTATTATTTACGGCTAGCAGATATTGGGTGCTGTTTTGTGGATGATCCAAAGCAAGCAGGCACTAATATGCTTATTGGAACTATTTTTAAAGCAAATAGAGGTATAAAATTTTTAGTTTTCCCAGTCAGCTGTGGAGAAGTAAACAACATAGGACCAATATACAAAGGCATCTTCATTCAACTCATTTATATACACATGGGCTTTATGATACATGCAAGCCCTTGACTACTACATTCTGCTTTCCTTTTTCTGGTATATGGGACAAGTGGCTGAGGTTCTTTTGCACATTTCCCTGTGCAAAAATGTTTATTTCCAAAGTTAGATATTGAAGGCCTGTATGAATATGGTCCAGCTATAGGCAAATGGATAGATGATAGAAAGATAGATAGATAGATAGATAGATAGATAGATAGATATAGCCAAACAGACAGACAGACAGAGAGATAGATTATACCTTGTAAATTCCACATGACCTTGTTAAGATTCATTGATTGCAACCATTTCTGGCTTAAAACTCAAATCTTTTCAGATAATTTTCACCCTCACTCCCTCTCTCTTAAGTTTATTCTAGCTCTGAAGCTTACCTAAACTGGAGTGTTGGTGTGGAATATGTCTCCCCTTGCTGGTCTTGATCAACAGTACCCAAGATTAATCTACCTGTCATCAGGTAGTAAAAGTGATTGAGATATAACTTATTCTGTGCTATAGTATAATTTTTTTAACTTAGTTTTGTTTTTCATCAGTGTTTGTGACTTGTAAAAATAATATCTGCACTATATTTATTTTATATACCACTTTTGCTCCCTATTTCCTCTTCTTAGGGATGTCTGCCTTCTTCTTCTGCCTCTCAGTTTCCTCCAGGCACTCTGTGTATCTCCAAGAAACCTCCTCTGTCTACTCAGCTGCAGAGAAATCTACCTTTTGAGTTCCTAGAGAAATAATTAGCTTTACCCCTTACTCATTACTTTTTATCTATAATCTATTATTGTCAGACAAGATATGTGCATACTTTGTTTCCCCTTGCAACATCCATTCATTCATTTGAATATATTTATTAAATGCCTATTATGTATCAAACACTGTTTTATGCATTGGGAATATAGCAGAGCACAAAAAGGTAAAAAAAAAATCTTCTTTTTTGGAGCTTGTATTTCAATGACACAGGCAAACAATACACATGATAAATAAGTAAATATTTATTATGTTATGTTAGATAGGGATACCTGCTAAGGAGAAAATAATTAGACACTAAAAGAGAATTGGAGGTATCAAGAAGGAAGGTAAATTTTTTAAAATGTGTTGAGCAGAGAGAGATTCACTGAGAACGTGAGAATGATGTTAGTGGGCTTGTTATGTGGATAGCTTGGGGAACAGCATAGAGCATAGAGGAAACATCAAGTTCAAAATCCTGTAGTTGAGCCATACGTGGAATTTTTGAGAAACAACAAGAATACCAGTGTTCAAAGTGATTAAGTAAGATAATAAAGTGTATAAATTCAGAGAGGCAGTTTCAGGGAGTGAGACGGAGGCAGATCATGTGAGGGATTTTTTAGATCAGAACACAGATATACATGTTTACTTTGAGTGAAATGGGAAAACAAAATAATTTTAAACAGAAGAGTGATATAATTTGAATCATATTTTAAAAGGATCCCACTCTGTTGGGAAGAGACTACAAGGAGAGAAGGACAGAAGGGGACCTAGTTGGAAGACTTGCAATTATCAATGTGTAAGATAAAGATATATTGGGCCAGAGTGGTAGCAGCATTAGCTGGTGAATGAGGTCAGATTTTGGGGATATCTAAAAGTAGAGCCAATCAGATTTGATGGTAAATTGCATGTAAGGTATGAATAAAGGAGAATCAAGAGTAAGATCGGGCTTCCCTGGTGGCGCAGTTGTTGAGAGTCCACCTGCTGATGCAGGGGACATGGGTTTGTGCCCCAGTCCAGGAAGATCCCACATGCCGCGGAGTGGCTGGGCCCGTGATCCATGGCCACTGAACCTGTGCATCCGGTGCCTGTGCTCTGTAACAGGAGAGGCCACAACAGTGAGAGGTCCACATACCCCAAAAAGAAAAAAAAAAAAAGAAAAAGAAAGAGTAAGATCACAGTTTTTGAAAAATTTTATTGAAGTATAGTTGATTTACAATATTGTGTTAATTTCAGCTGTAAAGCAAAGTGATTCATATATATATATATACTTTTTCATATTCTTTTCCCTCATGGTTTATCACTGGTTATTTAATATAGTTCCCTGTGCTAAACAGTAGGACCTTGTTGCTTATCCATTCTAGATATAATAGTTTGAATCTGCTAATTCCATACTCCCAATCCATCCCTCCCCCACCACACCCCCTTGGTAACCACAAGTCTGTTCTCTATGTCTGTGAATCTGTCTCTGTTTTATAGACAAGTTCATTTGTGTCATATTTTAGATTTCATGCATAAGTGATATCATGTGGTATTTGTCTTTCTCTTTCTGACTTACTTCACTTTGTATGATAATCTCTAGGTCCATCCATGTTGCTGCAGATGCCATTATTTTACTCTTTTTTATGGCTGAGTAGTATTCCATTGTATATATGTACCACATCTTCTTTATCCATTCATCTGTCCATGGACATTTAGGTTATTTCCATGTCTTGGGTATTGTGAAGAGTGCTGCTATGAACATAGGGGGCACATGTATCTTTTTGAATTATAGTTTTGTTTGTATATTTACCTAGGAGTGGGATGGCTGGATCATATAGCAATTTTATTTTTAGTTTTTTGAGGAGCCTCCATAGTATTTTCCATAGTGGCTGCACCAGTTTACATTCCCACCAACAGTGTAGGAGAGTTCCCTTTTCTCCACACCCTCTCTAGCATTTGTTATTTGTAGACCTTTTAATGATGATTATTCTGACTGGTGTAAGGTGGTACCTCATTGTAGTTTTGATTTGCATTTCTCTAAAAGTTAACAATGTTGAACATCTTTTCATGTCACACTGTTTAATATCAGTTAGTTTTCTATGTGAATATATATTTGGCTTCCCCATATATCATTAAATGCTCTTTAAGGACATGGCCTTTGATTTCTCCATAATGCTCTGCAAAAAAACAATAACCAATAAATATGGATTTAAATACTTCATTTCTTTGTCTAATCAATTTGCTTAAGTTTCACATATATATGTTTTTTTGGTTCAAAGTTTTGAGGCAGAAAATATTAATTTGTGTTGCCCTTCTTCCCTGAAGTGACCATTGCCCTCCATGTAGCATCTTCTCCTTGTGCCTGACAAAGAGAATTCTCATTGCAGTTGCTTTATGCAATTGGAAGTCTATTTAATATGTTTTGATCATTAAAAAATGGAATTAATAAATATTAAAAGTGGAAGTAAACTTAAAGGATGGATATTTTACTGTATCTGAGAAATCTCTATAACTACACTCTCCTAGCCAGTAGCCACTGGGCATGTGTAACTGTTAAAATATGACTAATCCATATTTCAAGGAAAACTGAAGTTCACATGGAATTTCAAAAATTTAACATAAAATTGTAAAAATCTCATTTTTATATTCATTACATGTTGGAATGACAATATTTTGGATATATTAGGTCTAATCCAATACATTATTTAATTAATTCCTACTTTTTAAGTTATTTTTAAATGAGAATACTTATTTTTAAATAAGAAAACTTATAATTACATATATGGCTTGCACTTCTGATTCACGTTTTGTTTCCTTTGTACAGTGCTATTCTATAATATGCATTGCAGCCGAAGTGTTTGTGATGACAAAGAGTCCACTGTTTATCTAAGCAGCAATGCACCCACCATCATTAGATAACTCCGGACTTTGACTTTGTCTTTCTTATTGTGAGCAAAATCTGCTTTCTTAAAATTTAGCTCTATAGATTGTATTGATGTTCTCTCCATTTATGAAGAAACGGTAAAACTTTTCAAATATGCTAAGTCCATTCAATTTATATAATGTATTAACTTAATCTGCATTGCTGTAATAAACCTTCCAGGAATTATATATTTTACTACATGCTTTAATCCAACAGAGTAAATTTTGTTTGAGTTTCTGGGACAGTTTTAAGCTAATAGGTGAGGTCTTTTGGGATAGATGAACCTTGGAGTCTCTGCCAAATTGTAGCATGTGAGTAGAAGACTACTACTTCTCTGGCCACTAGGTTATTCTGCAGTCTGGGGACTGCTTTCTCCAAGCTTTTCTTGATTCTTCTCATATCCCCGTTTGCCCTGTTGAAATCCTTGTGATTTCTTTTTACATTAGACGAAGGCAAAAAACAGCCTTTACTTACTAACACCATACACAAAAATAAACTCAAAATGGATTAAAGACCTAACTGTAAGGCCAGACACTATAAAACTCTTATAGGAAAACATAAGCAGAACACTCTATGACACAAAGCACAGCAAGATCATTTTGACCCACCTCCTAGAGAAATGGAAATAAAAACAAAAATTAATAAGTGGGACCTAATGAAACTTAAGCTTTTGCACAGCAAAGGAAACCATAAAAAAGACAAAAAGCACTCAGAATGGGAGAAAATATTTGCAAACGAAGCAACTGACAAAGGATTAATCTCCAAAATATACAAGCAGCTCATGCAGCTCAATATCAAAAAAACAAACAACCCAATCCAAAAATGGGCAGAAGTCCTAAATAGACATTTCTCCAAAGAAGTCATACAGATTGCCAACAAACACATGAAAGGACGTTCAATATCACTAATTATTAGAGAAATGCAAATCAAAACAACAATGAGGTATCACCTCACACCGGTTAGAATGGCCATCATCAAAAATCTGCAAACAATAAATGCTGGAGAGGGTGTGGAGAAAAGGGAACCCTCTTGCTCTGTTGGTGGGAATGTAAATTGATACAGCCACTATGGAGAACAGTATGGAGGTTCCTTAAAAAACTAAAAATAGAACTACCACACGACCCAGCAATCCCAGTACTAAGCATATACCCTGAGAAAACCATAATTCAAAAAGAGTCATGTACCACAATGTTCATTGCAGCTTTATTTACAATAGCCAGGAGATGGAAACAACCTAAGTATCCATCATCGGATGAATGGATAAAGAAGATGTGGCACATATATACATGGAATATTACTCAGCCATAAAAAGAAACGAAATTGAGTTAGTGAGGTGGATGGACCTAGAGTCTGTCATACAGAGTGAAGTAAGTCAGAAAGAAAAAAATAAATACTGTATGCTAAAACATATATATGGAATCTAAAAAAAAAAAAAAAAAGTTCTGATGAACCTAGGAGCAGGACAGGAATAAAGATGCAGATGTAGAGAATGGACTTCAGGACATGGAGAGGGGATACGTTTAGCTGGGATGAAGTGAGAGTACCACTGACATATATACACTATATACACTACCAAAGGTAAAATAGATAGCTAGTGGGAAGCAGCCGCATAGCACAGGGAGATCAGCTCAGTGCTTTGTGACCACCTAGAGGGGTGGGATAGGGAGGGTGGGAGGGAGGTGCAAGAGGGAGGGGATATGGGGATATATGTATGCATATAGCTGATTCACTTTGCTATACAGCAGAAACTAACACAACCTTGTAAAGCAATTATACTCCAATAAAGATGTTAAAAATAATAATAATAAAAAAATTTAAAAACAGCCTTTGCAAATGTTTCTTCTGCATGATAAACCCCCTTGATTATGGAGGATGCAAGGAAGGTACTGTAGAAGAACTAGGGGAAGATCAATTGAATTAATTAAAACATATATATATATATATATATATATATATATATATATATATCAGCAGTTCAAATTCAACCAACTGGACTGGTTTCTTCCAACTCTGTTCCATCACATTAACTCTCTTCAAAATCACTGGTATCTGGAGTGAATATCAACTATAGAGTCATTTTCTCCCAATTTTAAAGTGCTCTGGTAGTATCATAGACTCCACAGAACTCTGTGACCTTCATGTGTGCTTTTCTGAAGGCATAATTGCTTGCTAAATTCTGGATCTGACAGTCACAATGCATTTTGATTGTAAACCTGTAATATGCAAACTTGACAATTTTTGCTGCTGTATGGAGATGGAAGTGGGTGTGAGAAATACTTTCCTCTGTAATTAAGAGGAAGTATATGATTTGCCCTGACCCTTTATATTCAGAACAATGCTAGACCCTGCTTCAATCCAGAGAGAAGGATAATCTCCTTCAGGAGTTATCCTATCCATCTGGTGTGAGAAGTAGGCCCTAACCCCAGTCAGAAAATAAAGTGCATAATATGAGTGGTGACATAAGGCTCTAAGTAGAGTAGAAACAGCAGTTAGAACACTTGAGAATCCCATACATTTGAAGAGTACTTTTGAGGTAATAGCGTGGTTTTCTATATATAATTTATTTTGTCCATTTCAATTATTGTTACAGGTAAGTTCAGTATTATCTTTATTAATATATAAATAATATAATATTATTATAATATATATAATAAATTGATAATAGGAAAGGGTAACAAAGTTAATGTGTGGTAGAAGGGGCCGTATGAGGTTCTCTGTTAGACAATATTCACTCTTTAATATGCCTCTTGGAACTGCCATTTATATTTCGGCTTACTAATTTTTTTAATGAAATATGCACAAGTTACAAAGACAGTAGAAGGATGAAAATGGGAGGTCTCTGGTGAATATAACAACTAAGATTTATTCATTAGATTATCAGCCAAATTCAAAACTAGTAATCGGAATGGAAGAGGATAGTTAAATGTTGGGGTGGCATTCAGGGAGTGAGGGCACATGATGTGACAAAATTATGAGGGCACTTTTTGTCTGAGAGAGGGTAAATGCATGGAAAAACAGAAGTGTGATTCAACATAGTGTGGCCTAGTGTTGACCCTTGTTAAGAGCATGTCAGTTTCGATGAGGAAATTTCCCATCAAACCTAGGGTAAAAGAAGAATTTTTAGAGGAGGAATGCTGTCATGAGATTTTTAATTTATTTTTTATTTTTTTATTTTTTCCCGGTATGCGGCCCTCTCACTGTTGTGGCCTCTCCCGTTGCGGAGCACAGGCTCCAGACACGCAGACTCAGTGGCCATGGCTCACGGGCCTAGCCGCTCCACGGCATGTGGGATCTTCCCGGACCGGGGCACGAGCCCGTGTCGCCTGCATCGGCAGGCGGACTCTCAACCACTGCGCCACCAGGGAAGCCCCTGTCATGAGATTTTTGAAGAAATGAAATCTGTTTCACTTAATAGTTCAGAGGTTGTGGGCAAAACACTTTCATTGCACTGACATGACATGACAAATAATAATAATTAGCAGGACAAACAAGGGGCTTTATGAAAGTAGTTGGGCAAAATTATTTTATAAAGGGGTCAGTTTCTGTTACAGTAAGGGATTTTGAGGCCCCTTCAATTTGGAACAGTTTATATAAAAGGCTTATCTGTGGTTCATATTTAGCTCAGACTGATATAAAACTGAATCAGAGGAGTTATTTTTGAAACTGGTGTTCTATAGCCAATGACTATGTCTAGTCAAGAGTGACATATCTGAAAAGTGTGTCCTAAAACAAGTAGTCTAATGTTGCTGGAAAGTGGCTGAAGATGTCAGAGCTGAAATCCCTAATGCAAAGTAATAGAAGACAATGCACACACCTCAGGGTTATGCAGTGTCTCCTTTATGAAGCATCATCAAAGATCATTCTACTTACATAAAATTCTTGTGATTCAGTTGAATAGAAATAGAAAGCAAAGAAACGTTTATTGTTCTCTCTGTAAAAGTAAAGCTATTTGAAAGAAGGCGGTGCTGTAGTCAAAAATATAATTGGAACTGGGCAGACAGTGTCATTGCTTCTAATTTACTAGAACTTAGCAATAGGAATAGCTAGAAAATCAACACAGAAATGCTAATCAGTGTGCAGGTATGCACAATGCCATCTGACACTAATCATATGTGACAGGATTGAATGAATACAGGCATTTGGGGAAGAAACAGAGAGCAGGCAGATTCTCAAAGATGACTGTGTCAGGGGTGGGATCCACAGTTACCTGTAGGAGGTATACAAACAGGTGAAAAATTATATACTTCCTTCCCTACTTATTAGTAATGCTTCTAATAAGCCAAACCTACTATATGTCAATCGCAATATTCATGTATATTTGAACAAAGGATTATGCTAGCAAGTGGTAAAGTCAGATCCTGTCTCTTGTTCATGTTACTCCAAAACCAGATACATTTTTTCCCTTAGAATCTACATCTTCAAAAAGAAAAGTATTTCTAAAACTTCCACCCCAGCTGTCCATGAAAGGTGAGCATGAGGTAAGAAAGTGAGTCTCATTTTCAACTTGATAGAGGAGGAAATGTAATGCTAAGATACTGATTGTATATTAAATATATTTATACCACAGACTATCTTTATAAGAAGCTGGTATAGCTATCAGATCAAACCAGAAAGCAGTCTATGTCTTTACAAAGTTGGTTCCTGGTATAATGCCCCAGTTCCAAATTTTCTGAACTCTAGGGATCCCTGTATTGGCTGCCAAGTAGATTATTATCTCAGAAAAGTGCACAAATCAGGCCATTAGACATTTTCTGATATTACTGCCTATCTTTTATTTGGTGCTTCTAATTGATATATTTTTCCATTTAGCATTATTGATAAAGTGTTTATATTTTACTAAAAGTTTTACGCATTAAAGTTAGATCAAGGACAAGACAGAAAAATATCCTGCCCTTATCAACCCTGTTTTCTGGAGAAAGAGATGGAAGCACAGGTATACATACATGTAAGAGTGACAAAGTATGCCAATACATGATAAGAGTGGGACTCAGAATGCAAAGGGAATTTTTCTTGAGAAGAATGAGAAAATGAGCAATGTTGGGAAAGCAAGTAAATGCCAAGTGAAAGTTCCTGAGATGGAAGCAAGGTTGGCTAATTTAAGGAACCACAAAAAGTTAATGGGACTAGAGTTATGTAAGCAAGAAAGAAAATGTTACTGGGGTCGTTTGCAAAGGCATGCCAGAGCCAGGTCATGTAGGAGAATGGTTTTCAACTCTGGGGAGCTATAAAAAAATGAATACTCAGGCCTTTCCTCGGAGAGTCTGATTTTTTGGTCTTGGGTAGGTCCTGGGCATAGGTATGCTATCAAAGCAATCCAGGCAATGTAAACCTAAGCTTGAGAAAAATGGAAGCAGGGTGAGTAGACCATCTTTCTCCCCTTAAATATGATGGGAAATTCTTCATGGGTTTTGACTGAGAGAGTAAAAAGATCTGATTCATCTCCTAAATGTAAAATTTTGGAAAGATTGACACCACGAGTAAGAGCATTGAAACGATAATCTTGTAAAGAATCAAAGTAATCCTGGAAATGGTTGAATTTACTCATTAAGTTTTCATGATATAATTTGTACAGAAAGCAGTAAAAAAAAGAAAAAAAAAGCACTTAATTTACTCATTAAGTTTTCATGATATAATTTGTACAGAAAGCAGTAAAAAAAAGAAAAAAAAAGCATAGTGGTCCATAGTGGACCACTATGTTTGTTGGAAAAGTGGGCAGCAAAAATATGTTTCTCAAAATGTTGGCTGATATGATTAATTTCATATTTTTCAGCTTAGTATTAAATGGAGTAATTTCTTTACCCATTGAAGATAATCGTTCTTGCTACAGGCATTATTTAAACTGTTTTTAGAATAAATTAAGATTTATAATCCAGGCAGTAATTTATTTTTAATTACACATTCGTTCATACTGGCATAATGTAACAAACATTAATGCACATGTGCACCAGATATCATAAACCTTGGAGATGTACTGGTAAATAAGACACAATTTCGTCTCATATTTTATACATAAACAGGAAAAATACTGTGAGATTTGTACTGATATCAAGGAAAATGTAAAGGAAAGGACAGAATAGAGTAAAAGGGAAATATCAATACCTTAAAAAAATAACTTTTTTTTAATGCATAAAGAACTGTATTAGTCAAGGTTCTCCAGAGAAACAGAACCAAGTGTTTTGTGTGTGTGTGTGTGTGTCTCCCAGTTCTAGTCTGAAGGTCAGAACCTGCTGTAGAACCAGGAAAAGTCAACATTCCAGTACAAAGACCATCAGGCAGGAAAATTCTCTTACTTGGGTGAGGGTCAGCCTTTTGTTGTATTGAAGCCTTCATCTGACTGGATGAAGCCCACCCACATTATGAAGGGCAATCCATTTTACTTTGTCTACTGTTAGAAACGTTAATCCTATCCATCACAACCTTCACAGAACACCTAGAATAATGTTTGACCAAATATCTGAGAACTCTGTGTCCCATTCTAATTGACATAAAACATTAAACATCACAAGAACTTTAAGGATTACCTTTTCCTCACTTATTTATGAATAAAATCTAACAAATGAATTAAGATTATTGCTAACTTAAGGAAGTAACTATCCAGGGAATCAATAAAAAATTTTGTTTATTTGTTTTGTTTACTGTAATGCAAGTGCTGTCTCTGCCTCAAGAACGTACTAATGGCTGGGTCACTGGTGGCCAGGCACAGCACATGCATGGTGGCTTGCTGTTCCAAGATATCAAATTCAGATCACTAAATATTTCATATTTTAAGAGCAGCAGGCATTACTAGTATTCATTTATACAATACACTTTTGCTCTCTCTCTCTATAGATAGATAGACATAGATGAGAGATAATAGATGAATGTATATGTATATACACACACGTACACATATATGCATATATGTATGTATACATATTGCACTATGTGTATGTATGTGCATGTGTGTGTATATATATATATATAAATAAAATGTATATATATTCCAAACATTACCACAGTAAACGTCTCCAGACATTTCCAAATGTCCCTGGGGAACAGAATTCCCCCAGCTGAGAACCACTGATCTAGATAGATGCCTATACACACAAATGGGTTCTATTACAGGAGAACACTGAGCCTGGGGAATCCACTGCTTTGTAGTAGCTCTTTAGTAAATTTGTTCTTTTCTGCGGAGAGACATTACCTCATTCCTCAAGGTTGCTTCTCACAAACACAATGATGGCCTGGACAAAGAGCAGTTTTGGGCTTGAATTTGGGGTATAACCGGAAAACAGGCTGGAATACAAGAGACTCACAGACAAGTGTCTCCTGACAGCCACACAGTCGACTATAGAGTTTCATTCATTAGTAAATGCCCAGTGATAAAATAAGCCCAAAATACAGTCCCCTCTAATTTGCAATAAGTTTCCAAATTTAACACCAAGATCCTATATTCAAAAAATTTAGTTCCTTTTTTTTTTTCAGAAAAAGGGGCCGCATTTAGACAATCTGGATTAATTCACCACTTGGGCCTCCTTCCAGTGTAGGAAAATGAGCCAGCTCAGCACTCCTAACTGCTTACATTGAATTATAGGTAACCTGCAACATAGAAATAATAAATATGTCTTAATCATTGATTATTTTCTGTGATAGTTTGGACATCTCATCATCATATGTAATGGCTGTCATGAGAAATGATTATTTCCTTGAAGGATGTGGTTGATAATGGTCTTTTCCAATGACAGATCCACATGATCAAGATAGAAAAATGCAGTAAGTCCAATGCATTTGACTTTAACTTACCAGATCTTGCACATGGGAGCAGAAAACACTAGGTCACCACATTATCAGTATACAATCTACAAGACCCACATTGCTGCTGTGGACCAGGACGAAAGCAGAGACTGACTTACTGTTGTGGGCAGAAAGGAAGGAAGCAGAGGCAAGGAGAATACTTGCCAGTATTCCATTCACAGGGAATTCATTAGGATTTATTAACACCTCTCTAAGGGAATTGAATTTTAAATGCTTCTTTCTTCTGTGAATTCATAAATTTAGAAATTTGTATTATTATCAGCTTTGGTATCCAGATCCAAATATGGTTCTTTCCTTCCTAAAAATGTCCCCCATGAACCTTTAAAACATTGAAAATTTCATCTTCCATTATTTGGTGCTTATTTCCTTTTTGCAAGTTGCTCAGATGAACATGAGCTCAAGGCAGAATATGCAGTAATCTAAACAGGGTGCTCAAAATTATACTTGCAAGTTCTGTACACTCATCAGTGGTCTTCCCTGTCAAATTATCCCATGTTTAATGCAGCTATACAGTATGGTTCCCAGAGGTTTAAAGGTACGTTTCCCCTTTTTTATATATATTTTTAACTTTAAACATTTTAATGTTTTTGAATCAAGTAATTATTTTGAATGACATTTAAATTCATACTTTTAAATTGTTTCTTCTGGAACTTTCTTGTGGGTCCAGTGGGTAAGACTCTGTGCTCCCAATGCAGGGGGCCTGGGTTAAACCCCTAGTCAGGGAACTAAATCCCACACGCATGCCACAACTAAGAGTTCGCATGCCGCAACTGAGAAATCTCCAGGCCACAACTAAGAAGTCCGTATGCTGCAACTGAAAGATCCCACATGCTGCAACTAAGATCCAGTGCAGCCAAAATAAATAAATGAATAAACATTTAAAAATAAATTAAAAAATAATAAATTTTCTCTTCTGTTATCTGTGTATCTATGTATTATTATCTATCTAACTCTCTGTGTTTTCAGACCCGCTTACCCTATCTGATCCAGAATTAAATAGAAATTGACTAATTTTTTTAAGCAGTCAAATATGAATGCATCCCTCCTTTTTTTTTTTGAAGTTTAATCTAGACTTTCATCTTAAGATCTGAAGCTCTCAATGAGAGTTTTCCCTTTGTCTTCTTAAAGTAGATTTATAGTAGATAGTAGTAGTAGTAATTTTTTCTATTGCTTTCTTTTTCAGTATCAGTAGCTTTTTCAGTTTTCAGTATCTTGAAAATTTTCATTAAGCTTCTTCTGGATCTCATACCAAACACTCATGTACTACATAATTAAGACTTATTATTCACTTAACCCTCTCAAGGTTTCAGGCTATTTTTTCAAGGCAAAGTTTTTTGTACTCCTTATTTATTCAACATGCTCCTTTGCCCACCAGAATTAAATCTTAGCATCAGAAAACTGTAGAATATCTCATGTACATGTCCTATTGACTACCCATGTTTTCTATCTTTCATCATTGTAAATCCCCACTTCTTTCAATCCCATGAATTAAGAATTTAGCACTTTTAGGTCTTGTGATATACTAGAAAATAAATATTGGTCTCTGCCCACTCCCATTCCTAGCACAGACCTCCTGAAACCCTCATAGTTTCCTAGGTGAGAGGAGCATCCTTGTTCTAATGAAATAGCTCAAGTTTGGCTCTTGCTGGTCACCAGAAAGAACAAACCATAGTAGGAAGCTTGGGACTTTTACCCCCCCCCCCATTCTATTAAGAAGAGAGAAAGGCTGGAAATGGAATTAATGATTTATCATATTGTTACTGAACTCAGGTTTGGCTGCTTGCTGATCAAAAGCAAATAATCAAGAGGCAAGTGTCAGTAGAAAGGAAAGGTGCTTTATTCAGAAAATCTGGCAATCTAGGGAGAAGGTAGACTCTTGTTTGGAGAGCAACTCCAAAGATTCTGCTCAGCCATGACAATTTTTAAAGGGAAAAAAGGGGAAACAATCTGAATTATTAAGGAAGGAGGTCAGATTCTTCATTATATTTCCATTGCATGGAGACCCACTGACTTCTCCTTATCTTCTTTTGGATGCTATCTTGCCTACGTGGTCTGCCTGCAAAGTTACTAAGGGATAGCTGGGAGTAGAGAGTCAGCTCCTGAAGCTACAAAGTTACTTCTTTCCTAGTAACTGCCAATAGATTTGCACATAAAACCCAACCATTCTTTAAAATGGAGTTAAAATTGTTTTTTTTTAAAAATGTACGTTTCTGACTCAATTCCAGATGAGTTCTATTTGCAATAATATGCCAGTAACCCAGAAACCAAGAAAAGAAAGTATTTGTGTTTGGTGTGTATGTGCGTTTGTACACATGTGGGGCTATGTAGCTGAAGAACTGAGTTTTCAGAAAAGAATCCAGGTAGAAAGAACTTTTTAAAACAAAGAAACAAGAAACAAAAGCCTTTTAACATACTATGCTGGCACACACAATGGTCTACTTCATAAGTGGCATGGAGTGTGTCTTGTATTGGGTTACATGTGTATTTTAATGGCATTCTTTTAGGGCCATAGCAGACTGGCTCAAAGAGAGTAGATATCATTATCTACTGGCCACCCAAAGGATTCAAGAGCATCCAAAACTCAGATGGGGGATTTTAACTTTTGAGATATGATCCAAAGGATTCATTTACATTAGAGTCCTTTTGAGATTTAAGAATTCCAATGTGTTCACCATCAGTGAATGAGGGAAGCTGTCTCAGACAGAAGTCTCACATTTGAGCCCTCAATAAGGTACTCAGGTTAATTCCAAACAGGAATAGGACCTATTCATGCACTCAGGCAAGAAGAAACACTAATACTCCCTGCCCAAAGAAAAATGTGGATGGATCCATAACCCCTGCTTTTTAATTTCACCTTTTTAAAAAAATTTACATAGAGCATAATAAGGTTTACAAACGTATAATCAATAAATATTCACGATACATACACCTATGTGACCATAATTCAACCTCAGCTGCAGAAAAATTTCAATACCCCAGAAAATTTTGTTGTGTACCTTCTAGTCAATATCCCTCACACATAGTAAACCATTCTATTGTTTGCTATTCTTTTATTAAATTTTATTTTATTGAAGTAGAGTTGATTTACAATGTTGTGCTAATTTCTGCTGTACAGCAAAGTTATTCAGTTATACTTATATATACATTCTGTTCATGTTCTTTTCCATTATGGTTTATCACAAGATATTGAATATAGTTCCCTGTGCTATACATTAGGACCTTATTGTTTATCCATTCTATATGTAATAATTTGCATCTGCTAATCCCAAACTTTTGCTATTCTTGACTTTCATATAATATACAGAATGCCAAAATAGTATCTTTTCTTAGATCTGTATCATTTTCTAAAAACTTTTACTAAATCACTTTTTGGGTGATAGTATGCAGGTCTTGATGAACTTGCCAAAACTACAGAAGGTCATCTATAGTGTTCTAAGTCACAACTAGCTACTGACGCTTGGCCTAGAATTATTTTATCAATTATTTTACTATTACAATAATAGGTCAATGATATTAAACAAGAAAGGTTTAAGAGAACAAGGTAAAAAAAAAATGGTAGGCGGAAGAGCATACCAGTGGAGGTAGTATAAAATCTTGAGACTCATAATGTGCAAGATAAGCAGGTGATAGCTGAAAGAGTATTACTCTAGTACACTTTCCAATAAGCTCAGTTTTCACATTGAAGGAAGCCCTTCACACAGAGAACAAGACAAAATACCCATTCTTCTGTGACTTCACCTATTTTAGCTTTTATGAAATTTAATTACAGAGGACAGAGAAAAGCCCTCCACATGTGTCATTTCTTGTTAAAGAATCACCCCTGGCTGTTTAATAGAAATAGGCATCCATGCTCTAATCATTATTATTTTTTTAATAGAGGAGAATTTTTTCTGTCTCTAAACAGTGACCTTGCATTGAACACACACACACACACACACACACACACACACACACACACACACACACAAATACACACACAAGAGAAAACATTTATATTCCTCTAACCAAGATGTTCTTATTATGTCTGTTTCCCAGGAAGATAATTATGGTGCAACACATAGAAAACATGGTTATCAAGAGCTGCACTGTCAGCCTAGCTTACTGAAGGTCCAAGTGGGATAACCCCACAGAGGAAAGTCCTCTAGTATGAGCACATCATTCATTGTATTATTGGCAGCAAAGATAACATTAGCTTTTGTGATTTCTGTCCTGAGCTGGAAGGGGATAATCAGGAAAGGACATCTTTGAAATGCTAAATCAGCTTTGGCTTGGTTCATACGTACCGGCTTTCAGAATAGGATGGTATTGCCACTGATGAGTTTCTTCTAAATGACTGTTTTCTCCAGCTGTATTTTATAAATGGTTGTTGCATTAAAGAGTAAATGAAACTTCCCTGAAGAACACATTCCACCATGACTTTAGTGTCTTTACTGACACATCTGTGAAGATGGATGGACCCTAAAGAGCTAGCTGCAAACTGAGTGAGCCATATTTGTCTCCCAGGAATGTTTTATATGCTGCAAAATGTGACAAAGGCCATTACAGAGATTATATTTCCCAGCAATAAATCTGTTGTCCATCCTCTGCTATTCCAAACATTCAGACAATTGCTATGGAATTACTCATGGCCCTGAAAGCTAGCAGTCATTGACTAGCTGCCCTGATATTTTCCCTGAAGATAGGGCAATGTCAGTAAATTTCTGAAATTGAGAATGGGTATTGAAAAATATTTTTTAAAATTACTTTCTAAATCCTACTCATTCAAAGTTAAAAAAAAATGTTTTCCAGAGTTTATGTTGATAATCAAGTATATGTTCCTGATGATCAATTAAATGAAAATCTTCAATTCCACAAAATATTGTTAGTTGTCCTCTAAAATGGGCATCTATGGAAACTGTTTACAGATGTTAAATTGGTCAAGTCAAGGCAAGTAAAATTCTTCTATTTATTAAGATTTTCTAAGCTGGGAACTTGTCTCTGACCTTGAGGGGATGATGATAGTAAAAAGAGATCACACATAACTTCAAAAGCATACAATCAAGTAGTTGATTATTTGATGCCTATCTGAAAGCATTCACAGTAGCACACTTACTAAATGCAATAATTACCAATGTTTCCAGGAAATAAGGTCAATTTAAGGTGGTTGTTAAAGGATGAATTGATTTGACAAGTGTGAAATTAGACTATGATTTTAAGACACATGGATGCAGTAAAAATGCATGTAATTGCTTATTAAAGCCACATCAGACCCAGGAATGAAAGGTGTTGTTTGGCCCAGCATGCCCATCATCTCGGTCTATGGTTTCTCATGTTGCTATTGGCTCACATCCTGTGTCTGTTCCCAAATTCCTCAGTTTTGTGGCATACTCTGAACCATAACTCTTGGCATCTCTACAATTGTGTTCATTGTATCTCCCATGGAGTTTCACTTTATACCCAAGACTCCATTTCTCAAATCAGGGACAAAATCTTCTGTTTTCTCTTCACTGACCTTTGGTACTACCTTCATGTGCTCCTGGAATAAGGCCATGTTGCACTTAGTTGAAATAAATGCTAAGTGGAATATTAGTCTGAATGGACCCAAAAGTAACAAAACAAGCAAAAACAACACCACCAATGCATATTGTTTTTTACCTGTGTACTAATTCTCCTGAAACTAATTGTTTACACATATTAGAATGACTGTAATGATATAGTCATATCATTATATATGCTATATACATATATATCATATATATTAGAATGATGTTATGATATAGTTTCATCATGTTTTTCTTTTTAATAAATAACAAAAACTCTGTATCTTCATCTTGCCCTTTGCCACATGAGCTGAGAGAAGCCATAATGCTCAGTGGAGAACCTGGTGCATCCCCATCAGTAAAATCACACGAAAACAATAAAAAGTAGTGAACAAACCCACTTTCTGTCATCTCAGAAAGCCAATCAACTTCTTTCAGGAACAGTCTTATATTTAAAGGACTTGGGGTGGGCATGGCAGGCAGGGGAAAACATAACATGGCTGAGACTGAATATAATAAAGAACTAAATTTGCATCCCTGGGAAATGTCTAGCTCCTGCTTGTTCCCTTATTACTGGAAAACTCTGAACCTACTTCTTCTATCTAGACACCAAATCACTTATTGCCATGCTGGCTAACAGTAGTTACTTAGAAATAATCAATACAGTTTGTTGTAATGCATTTCTCCTTCACCCTTAAAAAAGTGTGTGTATAATATAAGCATAACATGTAGACATTCACCTTTATTATACAACTTGGACAGTTCTGATAAGCTGCTGAGAAAGAATTAATAATCAGGGCTTGGTGTGGGTGGTGAGGAATAACCTACGTTTCAACAACTAGATCAGGGGCAAAAACCAGTTGACTGAATTGACTTAGAACATAGCAGAAAAATATATCTGGAGCTCGGGAGAGCAGAGTAAAATTGATAATTCAAGATTTTAAATATGTAAGATCATTGTCAGAAGGAACACTGAAAACATCATGAAGTATGTAGAGTAGAGCTAGATGAATCAGTTTTTATCCAGGAGCCCTAAAGATCTTAAATTGTTCGATGAGCCTTGAGTGTTCTCTGCTTCTACCTCTTTCTATTTCAAACCCAACCCACTATTTAAACAAACAAAAAAAGGAAAAAAAATTAAAACAAACTCCATAACTGTAATTTCTGCTGCTGTAAAAGAAGGTAGCAGAAGAAAACAAAGCATGAGTTTTTCATACATAATTTGTGTGTGTGTGTGTGGTATGCGGGCCTCTCACTGTTGTGGCCTCTCCCGTTGCGGAGCACAGGCTCCGGACGCACAGGCTCAGCGGCCATGGTTCACGGGCCCAGCCGCTCTGCGGCATGTGGGATCTTCCCGGACCGGGGCACGAATCCGTGTCCCCTGCATCAGCAGGCGAACTCTCAACCACTGCGCCACCAGGGAAGCCCTTCATATATAATTTTTCATGTACTGTTCAGGAAATATCCATAACTACAATGTGTCATTAAATATGTGTATAATATCAAAATATCTGCCTATATTTTATAATTATAAATGTATATAATTTATTTCTCAATTTTTATAGAGGGAGGAAGAAAAAGTGTAAAAGTGAAGATTCGGGAAGTCTGAGACATTTTGAAATGGGATTATATAGGAAATCCAAAGAACAGATGTATCTAAAAATGGCTGAATAAATTCGGAAGAGGGAAACAGGTAGATATCACAGTGGGTGTCCATGTGTTCAACGAAGGTTGAGGAATAATCAAACAGCCCTCTGGAGATTGTCTCTGCCAAGCATCTTCCTATTTGCCACATCCTTTTGTTAGTGCCACCAGTTAATAACTAGGGAAAACCATAACTATACATAGTTCTATGCTACCTGTAGCCTAGCATTATCTCAGCAAGTGACTACTGAACAGCTCTGCAATTTAAATCCATGTTGTTCATCATCCTTCCAAACTTTATCCTTAGGATTACAGGAGAATTTCAGAGCAGCCTCATTTTACAGTTTTCCCCCTCTAGAATGTTTTGCTTTGCATTATTTAAAATGATTGATGTGAATTCACTTAGTATATAATGTCATTATGTTACCACTCTTTAGGTCATTTAATCTTACTTAGCACATACTGCATTTTATCACAAATGAATGCACAAGAATAGGAAATATGTGCCCCTAGCAAATCAAGATTACATGAGGTCATTCAATTTTATTTTATTTCACAAGGGAATTAGGAAGGACTTGTCTGAATAAGCAACAGTCTTGAACACTTTGCACTGGAATGTCCAATGATTAGACCAGTTGATGAAACAAAAATCAAACTAGGAAGCATAGTTATTTTAGATTATTCCCACCTGGCAACTTGTTTTAGTGCTTCCTGTAGTCCCCATAAAAAAAGTCCAATTCATATTTCATTTAAGGTCTCTCTGATGAAGGGAATGTCTCTCCTTTTTCTCAGCTCCCATATTGTGTTTATAGTTGTCTGCTTAGTTTAACTCTGGAATAGAAATGGTATATTTTAAAGAACATAACTATAGAAGATAATATGAATTAAAGAGTTCCTAAACTTGTTGTGTTGTTGGAATCACACTTGATTCCTCTATTAAGAACCCTTTTCCCCAATCAGCAGTTCACGATTAAAGGTGTTTTCCCTTCAATTTAGGATTTAACTTCTTGCTAAAATCCAAAAAAGAGCCTATGGATTATATAACCATTTAAACTGTCCTCAATTACTTATACTGTACAGTAATTGAAGGATATGGAAATCAGTATTTATAGGAAGGTCAAGTTATTCTTTGTTGTATTTACTCCCTTTCTGGTAGTGAAGGAAAGACACTCAGTAACGTTTATACCTTTAATTTAAAAAACTATATGTGAAGTTGCTATACAAAGTGTAAAGTAGATATCCAAACTGAGCTACTGTGTACAAAGGTAACTGGTATTCTTTATATTCAGCACATTAAACCCCAACCTCCACATTATAAATCAATTTAAGTAGTTGGAAAATAAGTGTAGTACAAGATATTAAGACAGTTTTGTGTTCAGAGACACAGAATGTACAGGGCCTTATGATTTCACCAAAGCTGTATTGGAATCTCATTTCTCACATTGATTCTGTTTACTGCACACACTTTATATCACTAGTTTCCTTCTCTTCAGCTATAAAATAGGAGGAATGATAAGCCATTGTCTGCTGCAATTTATTATGTATATTCAGTAGTGTATGATAAGTGCTCAATGGCAGATAATCATGTTGGAAGTATTATGATAATGAGAGCTCAGGAAACATTGGCTGGTAGACAGGCAGTGTACTGCACATCATTGCAATGCAGCATGTTAAATACCAACTATCATCTGTACTTAAACCACCACAATCTCTAAATTGCCTCTCAGGAGACAAGAACTGCAAATTCACTCTTTCTACAATTTCAATTAGGAAAAATATTCTACATCTGGAGAGTTCTTAAGAAAACAATTTCACAGTTTCAGAGAAACCATGAAAAGTAATAAAAGAGAGAGTCAATCATTTGAGAATCAAGGCAAGAACCCAAATGCTAAAACTAAGGTATTTAAAGTTTTTTATTTAATTACAACAGAAAACCCATTGCCATTATTATTGTTGTCATTATTACTATTAGCTGACAGTTTAGAAAATGTATTCTATACTAAGCATTGTGTTGGGAAATCTTCACTCTCAAAACAACACGAGGTAGACAATAGGATCACCTCTGTTTTACAAATGTGACCTTTTAGGCACCATGCTCAGAGCAGAAATCCACTAGATGTGTTAAGTAAATAAATGAATATGTGAATGAATTCACTAAATGACCATTCCTGTCAGAAAAAATTACCCAGTGCTATACAATTTGGAGTTTGAAGCACTTAAAACTAGGGTCCTATGTAGGAGTGGAAACAGAAGAAATACTGACCTGATTGAATGTTGTTGGTGAGTGCCATTGCTGAAATTACAGTGAAATCAACCCCTAGACCTGTGCCAGGCTTGGATCTCTGTGTGCCCTGGGGAGGGAAGGTCAAGGATTTGAAGACCAGAGCTATTGAGGACTTTGCATCTGGGTACACAATCCACAGAGATCAGTGACTGTGATGAGTTGTTACTGGCATTCCTCTGTCTCCACCTTTGGGACATTTTAGACATACTCCTGGGTCCCACTCCACAGACACAAACACAGGGTGTCAGGAGGCTGAGGAATTTCATTGATCAGCCAGAATTGGGAATAACTGAGATTCTTACCAGCCCAGAGGATAAAGTTGAATGTTAAAGTTTTCCCTCTATCTGTCTCATACCTAAAAAAATAGAACTCTATTAGATGTGTTGAGTAAATAAATGAGTAGGTGACTTAATTAACTGAATATCCTTGACAGACTTTCTAAATTAATATTTGCATTTTCATTTCTAATCTTAAACACACTCAATGGCTTCCTATTACAGCTCTGACCAATTTTCCAATCTCTTCCCAACTTGGCTCAGCCTCACACCCCTTTGCACTCACAATCCCCTAACTCCTTCCCTCTAGTCAATATCCTAGGGACAAGCAATAATAGACATTACCGTTCATTGATCATTTCAATTATTCGAGGCACTTTAAAACCCAGATGCTATAAGTTCTTACAGTCTCATTTCCCACTTGTAACCAATATACTTACAGTCTATTGATAGCAAAATATTCACCCCAGACACACAACCTCACAGCTCCTCACCCAAGGCTTTTGCTCATTCTGGTTCCTCTGTTGGCCTCTAGTTGCTAATGAGACAGGCTGAGGCTCTCTCCTCCTATCTCCAAGGAACCAGTGTCTGAAAGCTAAAAGGACTCATTGCCTTCATCAATCTTGATCATAGTCATCTGTCATTTGGATAGACCACCATTAATCATGGGCTTCAAGGAAATGCTCCCTGCTCATGGAAACCCTCACATACCATGGTGAACTTTAAACCACACCAGTGAATAAACAATAGTTAACAGATTGCTACTACTTTGTGGCTTACCTATTTGTCTGGCTAAGCAGTACTATTTTGGAAACTTTAAAAGGAAATGTGACTTAAATTACACATTTATAATGCTTCATCTTCAGTAATACTTTTGGGTTTGAGATACTTGCTTAGTCTTGTGTCTAAAGAAAACATGGTCTAAAGAAAACATGGTCAAGGATATCTACTTATAATGAAAGCAGTGCAGCTGAAACATTCTTTAAAACAAATTAACAGGAGGGATATATCACATTGGAGATAAAATATAGAGCTAAATTAACTTTGCATAACATATGAATCTAGACATATTTCTTATAATCCTACATTAGTTTGTGGAATGAAAGCATTACTATTTAGTGATGATAATGATGATGGTGATGATGATGACATTAACCACTATAATTTTTGGCTTCTGTACTAGATTCTTTTAATTCAAATCTCAAAATAATGATATATTATATAATATCAATTTATTAGTGAGTTGAAAACTTCACTAATGGAGGTTAATTCATTTAAATATTGTTGCTGAGGTACTCAACTGTGATTTCACAATTTGATTCAATTACGTGTTACCATCCAAAAAGACCTACCATTGTATTTAATGCTCTACTTTTCTATAGATAAAAATAATAATGAAGTTTTAATTGGAAATTGTTATGGTTCCTAATCATAAATAATTGGAAATTTAGTGCTATTTGATAATTAATTTAGTCTAAAATCTAGTTAAGTTAATGAGAAAATATTTCAAACAACTATATCATTTATAACTAAGAGAAAAAAGAAACTAGTATCAAACACTAAAAATAATAGCTATGTGGAGAGCCTTTGTAATGTCTTTGTGATTGTGAGATTCTTTCTTTCTTATTTTGGTTTAAATCTTTATTTAGATATGTAATTTGGACAACCTTCAGCTTCCTAAAAATAATAGAAGGCAAAATATGAAGTTTAAGAAGAGAGTCTAAAAACAAGTATCTTTAAAGAAGAAACACGAATTAATTGCTCTAATTATCTTAGAAAAAGAGAGAAAATCCCACTACAGTTTGTGAATTCATCAAAATAAAGTGGGTGGAAAAGAGAATTTCACATGATTGCTTTCCTTTGTTTAAACTCAGGTACTATAAAATATAAAAATATGAAAGAAATTTCTCATGGTTCTGGACTCTCTGAAGGGAAGAAAAACAAAATTACAACACATAATTAAAAAATGAGTGTACTATTAGCAGAAAATAAAATTTAATGAAAAGAAAGTTACCAAACAAATACATATGACTTTGGAGTTTTTGCTTTTGTGTTGTATGGTTAATTACTCTTTGCTGCAGATCTATAGTCTTAAACATTTAAGGAGGAAAAAGAATCTGGACTGACATCATCTTGATCTGAGGAATGAACTCCTAGCTCACATTGTCAACTTTGATTATTAATGCGTTCTGACAAATGAATTGATTAAAACTGTACATATATATTCTCATTTATCTCATTCTTTGTTAAAATCAATATTTTCTCATTTAAGTAACTCAATAATCTACCGAATTCCAGCAGAAATCCTCTGAATGTAAATATGTATCAGTGTATTTAATGGTATAAGCAACTCTATGAATGTCCTTATGTAGTCTTTATTACTTGAAGCTGGAATTGTTTAGTGGTTAAAAACATGAATTTTCACATTGAGCATATATGGGTTTAAGGTGGTATTCTTCCACAATGTAACCTTAGGCAAATAACTTAAAAACACTAAATCTCAACATTCTCATATATTAAAAATGTGGATAATATCACCTTAGGTATTTTTTGTGAAAATTGAATAACATTTTCCATACTAGTCACATACTAAGCACTCCATAAATGGTGCTTTATTAAAAGCATCATCATTGTCAATATAAAAAGATATATTCACCTTATATTTGTTAAGCAACTACCATATACTCTTCTAGGTGTTCCAGACTCAACTATGAATAAAAAATGAAAATTTCTACTCTTGTAGATCATTTGTTCTTCTGTGAGAAGATATCTAAATAAAAGTTAACAAGAAAAATCTGTAGTGTTTTAGGTGGTATTGAGTACTATGGTGAAAATAAAATAGGAAAGGTTGACCAGGCTTAAAAAGAGGAAGGGAATGTTTATAATTTTAAGTGAGGTGGATTAGCTAGGCTTCACTGAGACTATGATATTTTAAAATATGTATGTCCCCAAATTTGTATGTGTGTGTCAAAACATAAAATTGCTAATATAGTAAATTTCCCACTCTATTTTATTTTCTGTTTTGGTATGAAAAAATATATGTCCAGTGTAAATTAAGTTGACCCTTGAACAACAGATTTGAACTGTGTGGATCCAGTTATAGGTGGATTTTTTTAGTAGTAAATATTGCAGTACTATACCATCTACAGTTGGTTGAATTCACACATGCAGAACTGTGGATATGAAGGAACAGAATATATGGAAGGCCAACTACAAATTGTAAGCCGATATGAGTGCACAGAGTATTCTTACACCAACATTCTCATTGTTCAAGGGCCAACAGTATTTACATATGTACTTCTGTACCACATTGCCCATCTTAATTTACACACACAAAAACATGTATTTTATATATATATATATATATATATGTTTTATATATGTTTATGTATTTATACTATTTATGTCCTTATACATAATTTCACATATTTACACATAGTTGTATACCCTTATTTTTATATGTATCTAATATTTTTCACAGCATTTTCACAAACATTATCAAATGTTGCTTTAGGAATGGACAATCTGACTTTACATTTTTAACTTAGTTTTTCCTAGATAAAGTTGTTCTCTAAAAGTATTAGCATTTTTCCATTAGCATTAAGGAAGTTCTAGAAATATAATTGTGCATGCAGAGTAGGTACAGTGAAGCCTAGGGTTGTTATTATTTGAGAAGCAAAATTGCTCTGGGCTTTGAGCATTGGTAAAAAAGAAGGGTGGGTATCTATCTGAACAAATTACTGGAGGTCTAAGACAAAAGTAAGAACAAAGTCATTGGGAATTCCAGAGAACATCATGAAAAGAATTATGAAGAAAGTATCAAGTCAGTCTAATTCAGGAAAATGCTCATGGCGTTAAAGGCATATAGAATGAGAGAAAGTCAAGAAGACTTTTTTAGGTCATTGAGCTCCATCTCAGACAGACTTTTGTATGACTTTCATGGAGTTTTTGAAACCAAACACTAAACAGACACTATCCCAGGAGGGTACTGCTCACCATAGCCCAACAAATTCTGTGCCTGACAGATGGAGAGGGAGAGGCCTTGAGATTCATTATCAAACAAACACAAAAGCATACTAGATAATTGCTTTTATTTTATTCTCAATACAAGAAAAAATAAATCTCCTCTTTTAAATGAATGAAAATTGAAAAAGAAAAGAAAAACCGGATAGAGTACTTTATCCATCAGAAAAGGTAATCAGCATTTTGCTTGGCAATGCAGATTTAATTACATAAGTTAATGTAGGAGGTAAAATTAATAAGCAAGGTCTTATGTTGAACTAAAATTGATTGACTCTAGAACATGTCCTTAAATTGAAGAAAAGTAATAACTTGACCTTTGAAGTCATCAAAGTTATAAAACTTCTTTAAAAATATAATTTTCTCTTGGGGAAATTTGATTGATCACTTCTAAGCTGGCTGTCAGCAAATGTTATAATTTTTCCATAATTTGGACAGGCCTCATTTAAAGATGGAGATTGTTATTCAGACAAAAGTGGAGGAAACGTTATTTGCAAGCCAGGTAGGGGAAAGGAATAATTTTCAATCTATATGTTAAACAACAAATACATATAATCCATTCCTCTGGCTCAATTAATTAAAAAGTAAAAGAGAGTGAATGAGAGAGACTGACTTAGCAACACTGTATGCTATGCATAATATTGGTGTTTCCAAAGGGAGCCAACTAATTGGTTACATCAGTACTTTGCCAGCCAAGCAAGTCACACATGAGTTGTGTCATGTCCCTGATTGAAAAACATAAAAGCTGAAGCTCATGGAAGACAAGGAGAGAGGAACACCGCAATATATTTCTGAATATGTACTTAAAGACTTACCAGACATAGGGCTAAATCAGACATTGGATTGGCAATAAAGGAGAATGTTGATCTCTAGTTGCATTTTCTATTGTATTTCTAGGAAAAAAATATCACCTCCTTAATTTTTAATTTATTCTCAATGAAGCTATCTGTGTCCTAGTTCTTGTTCAAGCTTGTTCTCTGCCCCCCTTCTCTCTCTTTACATCTCTCTCTCTCTTTCTTTCACACACACACGCACATACACACACACACAAACTAAACATTGTTTATGCTTACATGAACTTAATAGAGAAATTAAATGGGGGAAATCTGGTGCTCTAGCATTCATATGGTTGAAAAAAATAGCACTATAATGCAGTCTCATTTACACTTGTGTAGATATCCTGCAGTTTGAATTATTGCAGGAAGAGTCCATCTTTACATTTTAATGCAAATCCAAGGTATATACTTATCTATACTGTGATCAAATGTAAAGTAGAAAAAAGTGCTGTTGGAAAAATGAGAGTAGGCTAACTAGGAGAAGGTGCCTTATGCTATTGGTATCTTGAAATATTCAGTGACTCCAAAAGACTACCAAAAAACCCTCTGAATTTTTGATGAAACTGGCTTAGGTCAGGTCCAATATTCTGAAATCTAGCATTCTTTTCCTGATGTCTATCCTCTTTCCTTAATATGTGTCCTACCTTAATAGATAGGTCCATACCACTCTATGTCCATCCTAGATCTTTTATTGCTTCTACTAAAGGTGTGTTTATACGTATATGTGTGTGTTTGTGTGGGGTAAGTTGGTGGGGGGAGCTAATGATAAAAAAATTTTATTGGAGCAAACCTGGCTAGCGCTCAACATCTGTACCTGGTGGTTGGGATACCCTAATCTGTAGTTTTAGTTATCTATCTTGTAACTTACCAATATTTCTGCCACTTGCTTGTAAGCTCCCTGTATATTTCTGCCACTGTTTATGCTCTCAGAAACTCCAGGTAAATTCCCAAGAAATGTTGTACAGTGGAATAACAATGAACTTTGAATATAATATCATCTATGAGATAATGTAGCTTAAGAAAACACTGTAGGGCTTCCCTGGTGGGGCAGTGGTTGGGAGTCCGCCTGCCGATGCAGGGGACACGGGTTCATGCCCCGGTCCGGAAAGATCCTACATGCCACGGAGTGGCTGGGCCCGTGAGCCATGGCCGCTGAGCCTGTGCGTCCGGAGTCTGTGCTCCGCAACGGGAGAGGCCACAAAAGTGAGAAGCCCGTGTACCAAAAAAAAAAAAAAGAAAGAAAAAAAAAGAAAACACTGTAATCCCAAAGACTTGGATTTGGAGTTCTTATTATGACAAACTTGATGTGGGAAAAAATAATTTAACCTTTCCTCAACTATAAAATGGAAAATTTTGAGTATTTGTTGAGGTATTCAATTAAAGTGTGTTTAGAATGTAAAGACTGTGATGTTAAATTAATTCACTAAGTGGAGTAGTTAAGTTACAGAAATGCCTTTTAATTCAGAATTTTTTTTTTGCCTGTTAGCAAATTCAGGTACATAATAGTATCAAGATTCATTTTCCTTTAAATTATTAACCATTACCAGGATTATATCTATATGACACTCACTAATAATACAATAAAACTTAGAGCATTGTAAAGCCTTGTATATTTTGATGTTCATCATCAATGAGGCAAGATTTACTATATTTTTTCACTTAATTCCAATCTGTTTCCCTTGTTATTAAATACAGTGTATGACTAAGATCTTAAAATGTTACTCAGTTATTATTCTGTTATATCTCCTCATGGCTTAATCTCTGGAACAATTATCAGTATTTGGAAGATAGCTAAAGTTTTGAAGAGAAGCAGCATGCATTCTGAAATGGAATTTTATTAAACACGTTTGCATTTGCTACAAAGAGCAGGGAGCAAGTGCAGTTTCAAATGTTTGCATGTTAGAGGTATATTTCTAGGAGCAATGTTATTATTTCTTCATAGCAATATTAAATTAAATGGTTATATCCATAAATAATTATCTGAGTGCTTCCACAAGCATTATATCATGTAACTGTAGGAAGTCAGGAGGGAAACTGTGACTGGTTCTCGTTCAAAGTGTGAAGAAAATAGTGTAGATTCATTTGTGTAAATAGTCATTTGTTAAATGCCTACCATATGTAAAGCATTATAATGGGCACTGGGAAAGGAAAATGCAGTATTAACAAAGCAGTCCAGGCTTTCAAGAAGTTTACAGTCAAAACAGAGAAAAAAACATATGTATGAACAATTATCCATATTAGGTAGGAGTCAATAAAACCACCTTCCTCTGGGCTACTTCACATGCATAGTGCTGTGTATCAGAAAAACTTTCTTTATCTAATGTATTTTTGCCAGGAAGTTACCCTACACTCACCTTCTGTTTGGGACTCTTTTTTTTTTTTCAGATTTTTCTGGTATTTTCTTTCCCTTTCTTTTCTAGCATTTCCTCACTTTACATCTCTTATTTCTTGCTAGGATTCCCTCTCTCCCACAACAGGGCATATTTTGAATAGTGCTATATTTTCTGTGACAACATACTTGCTTTAAAAATTCATTTGTGTAATAGTGCACTCTGATGTGTATCTCCATCTCCAAGTATTTTGTCTTAATGGTAGTTTGCTCTCAAAGTGTTCAAAGCAGGTATTCCAGAAAACATATTCAACCTTCAAAATTCTTCATATATCTTTATAGCAAAAGTTTTGTTAATTAATATAAAAATTTAAAAACTACATCTTTTTGTATGAAATGAGTAAAGCTCAAGAAGAATGTTTGGTTAGAAACATAGTAAAGACTCCCACTTTTCATGAACTAGGCAGAAAATCTTGCAAGCACAGTAACTTCTCACCATTGGGCAGCCAAGCAGATTCTTCAGTCTTGGAGGATACTCTTCCCTTGGTCCACATACAAAGCTTGCTGCTCGTCATCAGAATATTGCTGTGTTTTCCTTGGAATGAGCCCTTCAACCTATGCGCTATTTTGAAAATGTCTAATAATGTATTTTCTGTGATACTAAAAGGAAACCTACTTTTTGGTATGTCCACTTGCCTGTTTTCTAGAGTTTGGTCTAAGAATTTCTTTCATTGTTGCTTACCATCCATAATGAGATTGAAGAAGGGAGATTTATAATCTTCAAGTATCTGCAAACATGCTCTGCCACCAGTACTTATGAAATTATTTGATATTTCCTAATAGCCAAAGAGGATTAGTTACAGATGACCCACCAGGTTTAACTTGGTATTTTCCTGGATGTGGTCCCTCTACTCCACTTCTTCCCTCCTAAAGTAAAGGAGCTGCACTGACAAAGTATTTTGATCTGGACTCATCATTTCAGGACTCCACTTGGCTGGTTGGGGAAAATGTTCAATTAATGTTATATAGAACTAACTATACACAATGTTCTTTTGAGTGAAAATATAAGAAGTATTAATGAGAAGCCATAGACAGCTTCACAGATGAGTTCACTTGAGATGATCCGTAAAGAATGAGTAAAATTGCTGTAAAAGTAACAGGAAGATCATTCTGGGCAGAGGGACTAGCCTGAGACAAGGCATGGAAGCCTGAAAATACATGATAATTTTAAAATTGTGATTAATACACATTTGCATATATTTGAAGATGTATATGGAAGCTTGTTACACTAAAAGGATAGTTCCCAACTCTTAAACACTACTAGATCAATATGTTTCCTATCTTTATAAAATATACAATAAAATTGGATTAATACATATTTTAGTTTTAACTCACATAGAGAATTGGAATATAGGATTGGGAAGAAATGCAAGTAGCGGAATCAATGGGGATTTTTTTAATTGTAAGAGACAAAGGAGAGGTTTCAGGGACTCTAAAAACTGATACCATGTGGGAGACCTACACACCCAGTGATGGAGAAAAACATGGAGGAAACCCACTCTGATGTGGCTCACACTGTTCTACTCACAACAAAGTCCTTAAATCTCTCCAGTTTCCATTCAGATTTTACCCATCTCTCAAGGACCTTTCAATCCTACCTCTTCTGAGTATAATGCCTTTCTAATGTTATCATTATTGCCCTTCAAATTACTTTTAGTACCCCTAACATATCTGTTTAGTACATAACACCAAGCATATAATTAAGAATTTCAGAGGAGAACACCTTATTTTTTTAACCACACTATGAACTATTAATGAGATAAAAGCAATGGTTACTTTCAATATAACCTTGTAACATATTAAGCCTTGATCAAATATTTGTTTAGCAATAATTATTACAGAGAATCTAGAAAGTAATATTGTAGTTCTTAATCTATTGCATGTTTGAATGCAGGTAATTTTAAAATGCAATGACACCTACAGCAAATTAATACCAAGTAGAAGAAACCCTTAAATAGCATTTAATTTTAGAAAGAAGGATAAAGCCTAAGAAAATATTCCAAATATTTTGGGATTTTATTTAAGAAAATTTTATTTAAGAAAATTTAAGAAAATAACTCAAAATATACATTTGAGTATATTTTGCCATAACTTTCCCCTATTGTTTCTATTTGTATAAGAATATCACATGCATAAATTTAGGGAGAAAGTAATTTGACAAGCTAATTGTTATTTTTGTGATTATAAATCACTTACCCTTAAATAAATTGTATACATGTACCTTCTCCTATGTAGTAATACCTAACTTATTTGGTGTGGGGGAGTTGGTTGTTTCTATTAAAGTAGATATTGGCTGATCGAAACATTAATCTTTAGTATTATCAATCTAATTGTTCTACTTTAATGTCATTTTTGTCATAAAATATAGTCACAGAATATTAGCACATAAAAGTACCCAGAGTTCATGTAGTCCAAATCCCAATTTTAGTATAAAATATTGCCTAGAGAATCAAAGTAAATCATTAAACATCATAAACCAAATTATTTGTGACTAAACATGGCCACTTTTATGCATTGCAGTGGAATGCAGAGAGAATTCACTGCATGCCTAATATTTGAATGGCACATGGTATGTGTTTGTATCCCTGCAATTATGTCCCATTGCCCTCAAGTAGATTATACAGAATGTAGTATCATTTGGAGAAGCTTATTTTTAGCATGGATGACTTTATTTATCAATTCATGTGACACAAATATTTATTTAAATATCTATTTAAAATTGATAATTAACAAGCAATAAAAATAAATGAAAATTTACATTTTTAATTTGCTTGAATGTTCTAAATATAGATTTTTTTAACCAGTTGAACACCAACATATTCCTTAAAGAGAAAGGACATTCAGCCTTTACTCTATGTGCCTGTATTCTCCTAATGTAACATCAAATAATAGATTATTGTAATTTCTTAGCTCTATACACTCATGCTATTAAAGGAATGTGACCTTCTATTAGCCAGCTGTGACATTGCTATGAAGTTTTTATGATAGCTGGTGTGAGACACACACATTGCTACTCCCTGTGCAAGGCCCAAGTCAGAGGTACTTCAACTCATCATTGTTCTTTCCACTTCTGGGTCAACCCAAAGATTCTCCAAGACCTTTGCAACAGAGTAAGCTTGGCAGCCACTTTAACTAATCACTTCTGGCAAGTGAAATGAAATCTATTTGATTTCCTTTGGATAAATAATAATATTAACATAAAATTACTGTTGTCTTCCTCTTTTCTTTCTGTTTAGTTAATTTTTTTAGAAGCTGACACAAGTTTCAATTCAATAGAAAATCACGTGCTATTTTCCTGGCCAACATAGTGCAATACAGTGCAGTAGTATATGTCCCACATGGGTATAAAAAAAATCAAATGAACAGGATTTTATTGTGCATTAAGTATGTGTTGAACACTGAGCTCCATTTTTAACATCAGACATCAGATTCTGGGGGGAGCATATGAAAATACATTATGTGATTAAAAGACTAAAATAAATGTTAGGGTCTAAATTTTGTAAAAGTTCAAAGATGGGAAAAATCACTTTGGTTTTAGTAGTTTCAAAGGCTTTATAAAAAATATGACATTTAAATTAGACTTTGGAATGTTGGTAAACTTTTAATTTTCTGCAAAGGTAATAGAAAAAGCATTGATGGTTAAGGAAAGGCTGCATCCTTTTATACTATATATATATATATATATATATATATATATATATATATATATATATATATACAATTTAATTCTTACAAAAACAAGAAGAAATGTAAGAAGTCATTTATTACATATTCATTTGGGGATTGCTATTGTTATAATCTAGGAGACAAGGTTTACCTCATTTATAAAAATTTGGGGAAAACTAGAAAAACTGCAGGCACTTTTTTGAGTATAAAGCAATCCATTCGTTATTCACTTAATCTGTATACACCCTGAAAATATGGTTTTAGGTGAAACTATCAATAGATTAATATGAATTAATTATTCTTGAATAATGGAAGTAGAAGCAAAGTGTTTTTAGTGATTACTCTTGGCCAGATACTGTTAAGTATTTTTATGCATTATCTCCATCTTCATAACAGATGAAAAATTTGAGGATTATAGAGATTACATGGAATGATCATTATCATATATACTTAGTAACTGGCAAAACCTGGGCTCGATTTCATGTTTAGTGATTACAAAAGTATCATAGGGGCTTCCCTGGTGGCACAGTGGTTGAGAGTCTGCCTGCCGATGCAGGGGACACGGGTTTGTGCCCCGGTCCGGGAAGATCCCACATGCCGCGGAGCGCCTGGGCCCATGAGCCATGGCCGCTGAGCCTGCGCGTCTGGAGCCTGTGCTCCGCAATGGGAGAGGCCACAACAGTGAGAGGCTCGTGTACTGCAAAAAAAAAAAAAAGTATCATAGGATGAGGTATTGAATTAAGGAACTCTTGTTTCAAATCACTGTCAGTCTCACAGTCTGAGTGACCTCATGGGAGCATCTTCTTTTCTTATCATTTGTCATCAGCAGTCACCTTTTCTAATCCAGTGTTTGACCCTCTGTGTCAAAAACCAATGTTAGTCATGTATCACTCCAAGAAAACAGTACTTCATTTATTATAGCTGATTATTATAACCACATAATATCCATAGGAATTATCAGAAGTGAAGCAAGAAGATAAGCATTTCATTATTTAGAGTGGACTGTTGGAATTATTTGTTTTTAAAAAGAGGATCCTAAGGCTTTGGTTATGTTATTGTGTTTCAAGTACATAAAATTTGTACAAAAAGCTAAAGTTTTCAAGCATACTTTATAAGCTGTTTTTTGTAGAAATATCCTACTTTATGGAAAATCAGTATCAAATCTGTGTTTCCTTTTTGCAAACTTATGGTGTTTTTTAAAGTTATATTTCTAATAAATTTACTATAAGATTGTGCTGGATTAGTTATACCTAAAGAGGCAAGAAATTAAAATTCATGAAAAAAAAATTATCTCAAAGTATCAGAGTTAACAGAATTTCTATTTAGGATTGGTCCTTAATAGTATTAGGGAATAAGTTGTGATGTTATGTGTAAGATTTTTTTGCCTGTCTCAAAGATCTTTACAATTCATGTTCATATTTTTCCCTAGGGAGGAGAATCCATTAAAAATAACTTTTTCTAATATTTTCAAAAATTCTTGATAAACGTAATTTATTAATTTTTGGACACTATTTTTAATTTGAAACATTTTATAATTTCACTTATCACATCTTGAGATGATAAATTCAACAAGGTTATACCCCTTGCTATGTAAATGTTTGTTTTGTTAAACATTCAATCTTCAAGGCCCTGTAGGGGCCCTACCATGTAGGGTAGGGCTAAGATGATTTTTCTGATAGGACATGAAAACATGCTTAATTTGGTGAATGTTAAATGAATGGCAAAGATGTTAAGAGGTATAAAATTTAAGAAGTTGAATCTTATCACAAACTTTTATCTCAGTAATATACTATTCAAAACTAGGTCTTATTTACCAGCTAATTTTTCCCAGATGTTTATCCTTTAAAAAGGGAGCCTTCAGGGCTTCCCTGGTGGTGCAGTGGTTGAGAGTCCGCCTGCTGATTTAGGGGACACGGGTTCGTGCCCCGGCCTGGGAAGATCCCACATGCCGCGGAGCGGCTGGGCCTGTGAGCCATGGCCGCTGAGCCTGCGCATCCGGAGCCTGTGCTCTGCAACGGGAGAGGCCACAACAGTGAGAGGCCCGTGTACCGCAAAAAAAAAAAAAAAAAAAAGGGAGACTTCATGGCTTCAAAAGACAGATAATTGGAATGTTCTACATTAAATAATTCCTATATCAATCTAGACACAAAAGTTGAGATTGATTAAATGAGTAACACCAAATCATAAAAGGTTATGGCAAAGCCTAGAATTAAATTATTCTAATACCTCCTATCTCAACTTCACACTTTCCAGGAGAACCAAACATTCTTAATTATTTAGTCTGTGCTAAGAAAGCAACAAATCTTTGTTCATTACTCAGGTCTATTTAGTTATTTAATTATATATGTATATATAACTATAAATAAATAAATATATATATATATATATGTATGTATATATATATATATATACATATATATATATATATGTATGCATATAGTTTCCCTGCAAAACTCTCTTGAGACCAGGTCACCAGAACTGAATGATATTCAAGATGTGAAATTTCATGATGTAGTCTCATTCCCTAACATCCTGCCTAGTATATAATACATATTTAACCAAAGGTATATTTTTATTTGAAAAAAGGGCAGAATTTATTTTGTTCTATTCCTTTGTAAAAGGAAATAGAATGCAAGATTTCTTGTGAGCAACCTGTTCAGTAAACAATACACTGTTCTATCCAGAAACACATAAAGTGGACTACTTTAAGCTGATAGGAGCCATGATCCTATAAAAGAAGATGTCCTCTTAAAACTCCAAGATTAGTTTTGTTTGTTCTAATTATAATTTAAAATAATCAATTCACAAGAGTGGCAGCTTTATTACATATTTATTTTATAGTCCCAGGCACTACTTATTAAGCAGACCATTTTGCACTGCCATCAAAAATGTCCTAAGATATGTACATAGTTGCTTTGTATTAAACAATGTTGACATTTTAGATCTATAATTCGGGGTTGAGAATTAATTCATTTAAATGATAGTTTAAAAATCCAATAGTAATTTCCTTAAAATAAATATGAACAAGAAAACAAACTCAGGCATTTTATTTCATGTCTTCTGCGGGCTCCATG
The DNA here is from genome assembly GCF_951394435.1 of Stenella coeruleoalba. Taxonomy (NCBI): domain Eukaryota; kingdom Metazoa; phylum Chordata; class Mammalia; order Artiodactyla; family Delphinidae; genus Stenella; species Stenella coeruleoalba. Next base: position 16,990,243 of record NC_137159.1, on the reverse strand, counting down.
ATAAAGTAATTATGAAATCAGTAATTAATCACCTCTAGAGAACAATAAGGATATTGTAATTCTGGAAAATAATGCATTCTGCTTAAATGGTTGGATAATAACCAACTGAGCTTAACACAAACATTGAGATAATAAAGATGAGAAAATGAAAATAAGGCATGATCTTATGGAAAAGCAAAGACAAAGTAAATTAATATGCAAATTAGCATATGTGATCCCTGGCTGAATATTAAAATTGAACAAGTATTGCTAGAGAAGTTTCAGCTGGGTTTCCTTGTAGGTCCATAGACATAGAATATTTTAATAGGATTATGAGATTGAAAACCTTTATTCTAATGTCATGTATTCATTTGAACAGGGAAATTACAAATTTGTGTGATATATAGAGTGAAGACAATATGTTGTTACTTTTTTTGTTTATATTCCACATAAATTATGCTCCATTGAAAGATTTTATCTCCAGTGATGACCCTTAGGCTTATTGGTCAGTAAGTAGAAAGAGGATCCAACTTCCAAAGCAATAAAGAATATGAAAACCTTGATAAGAGAAAAATGGATTCCACAAATTCAAATTAAACTCTTATTTTACATATAAAAATTAAGACTAGATGAGGACAAATTCAGGTTATAAACCAGAACAAAGAGCAAGCTGTATTTTCTAGTCTCAAATTATTAAACAAAAGAATATTTAATGAGTCTGAAAGCAGGTGATGAAATGTGAGTTCTGATGATTCTGTAACTTCTGCACCTCAATTATTGTTAGCAGGAGATGGTAAAGCCAAAAACAGAGGATTTCTTGAGAAGTGTTTGTCTGGACCTCATGGCAATGAGAAGAGACCCCATAGTCAAGTACTCTCTAAGAAACCTGAGGAGATCATATTATTAGGTAGAGAGTAAGCTCATATCTGCATTTTCAAGTCACATAGGTGCCAATGAATGTGAAAAGAATATGCACATATCAGTGAATGTCCAGGTTTCCTGTTACTGGGGAAGGAAATAATATATCAGAAAGAAAGCAAGATCAGTAGTGGGTGAGAAATTTAGGGGCTACATATGATGAGTAAGAAGTGAACCTGTGGCCCTAAGTGGCAGGACATATCTATGGACAGTGGATTGGATGAGAGTGGAGGTAGTATTGACTAGGTACCTAGTACTCTTAAGCATCAAGTTGAGACCTCCTTGGCACAGAGGACCAGAGTTCCTTAGTTGAGGAGACAAATCTCTTTGAGGTCATTATACTTAGTCTTTGGGCAGAAAAGCCTTCAGGGTGACTGACATCCAGAAAGAAGGATCACTGACAGAGACATCAGAACAGGAATAGGACAGGACAAACACTTGTACCTGTTAATAAAAATCCTCTTTTTATCTTTGATATGAGTTTCTGAAAGCTTCCCTTCTTCATACACTCAGACACCATCTTGAAGAGTAGCAGTGGATAAGAAAGAAGGTCTGAAGGAGTTTATCCAAAAAGGTAGAGTATCATAAGCTATTGGAACTGAATGACTATTTTTTTTTCATAATTTCAAGATGGAAATTCAAAAGACGAGCAGGTCACCTAAGGTCAAAGTGGTTATCACTTCTTAGCTGCTGCAGATATATTTGGCACTCACTAACCAAGCGTAATACCCAGGCTGTAGCTATGATGTAAATAGGCTGGTGTGGAGTTAAGCACAGCACCCAGGGGAGTTCATTTTATGTCATAGGCAGAACAACTGATCTAAAAGTTATGGAGCTTTTATGGGAACTTCTCTGCTCAAATGTCCTGCAAACATGGAACCCAGAAACTCCATAGTAAATGATCTGAACTCTGGTCTCAATTGGAGTTGGATATAGGCCGACCATATACATAAATTTAGAGTAATAAGTTGATTTATGCAACACTGAAAAACTGGTAATAAAATGTCTGATTAAAAGAGAGAGAGAGAGAGAGAGAGAGAGAGAGAGAGAGAGAGAGAGAAAGAGAGAGAGGGAGAGGGAGAAGAGAGAAGAGAGGAGAGAAGAGAAGAGAAAAAGCAATTAAAAACAGTATTAAATAGATGGATTTCTCTTTCCAGAAACATGAGGGAGATAGACATTTCCCTATTACTCCTCCTAAGTACAAACCCTGAAAATTACAGGTAAAACAAACATAATAAGTCTTTGGAAGTTGGAAAGAAGGTTAAAAAACCAGGGACCTCAGAACCAGGAGAACAGCATGGCAGTGAGTTTCCTCATTTTTTTGCCTCATATATCACCACATAGAACTGAAAAAACAAACAAGAAAAACAAATCCCAGTAGGCACAGATAAAAAGCCCTAACAAGAGCCTCCTTTCTCTACCCAAAGGACTAGAAAGGGGCCAAGAGGATCAAGAAAGTGACAATAATGTACATATAATGTACTACTTAGAGAAACCAGTAAAAAAGGCATACAAATGTATACACTGGAAAACACTACAGATAAATCAAAATGGAATTATAAAATTGTGTAAACAACTCAAAGGAAGGCAGGAAAACAAACCAAAAAAAGAAAAAAAGAAGTAGATAAACAAATAAAAAAATAAATAGTCTGACTTAAATTCTAAAATCTCAATAATTACATGTGAATGGCTTAAATATACCAATTAAAAGACAGATATTATCTGAGTAGATTATAAACAAACAAAAAAATTACCTGATTATTATAACCTATATGCTGTGCACAAAGGACTTAATTTAACTATAATGGAATAGGCAGGTTGAAAGTAAAAGAATGGAAAATATTAATCTAAAACATCAGAAATGGCTATATTCATGAAGTATATTTCAGAGCAAAAAAAAAAAAGTGAGATAGAGACATTATGCAAAAAGTTATTTCACCAGTAAGACAAAGTAACCCTAGCTGTATATACACCAAAAAATAGATGTACAAAATAGGTGAAACAAAAGCTGACAACTGAAAGCAGAAATAGACAAATCCAACATTGTAGTTGAAGACATCAATATCCCTTTCTTAGAAATAGATAGAAAACTGGATATAAAATCAGCAGAGATATACAAGAACTAAACATACCATCAACCAACAAGATCTAATCAAAGTTTACAAAAAATTCCATCCAAAAGGAGACTACAGTCTTTTCAAGTTTCATGGAGTATATATCAAGATAGACTATATCCTGAGCCACTAAACAAACATTGGCAATTTCTAATGGATTAAAATAATACAGACTGTGATCTTCAATCACAGTGAAATCAAACTATAAATCAATAACAGAAAAATAACAGAAAAGTTTCCAAATCCTTGTGAACTAAATAACACACTTCTAAGTAATCCCCAGGTCAAAGAAGAAGTCACAAGGGAACTCAAGATTTATATTGAACTGAATGAAAGTGAAAATACAATATACCAAAGTTGGATGGACACAGTTAAAGTAGTGTTGAAAGGGAAACTTAAAGCAATATATGTATGTGTTAGAATAGAGAAACTGTCACAATTTAAATAATCTAATCTCCCACCACAAAAAGCTAGAAAAAAATAAGCAAACTAAACCCCAAGTGAGCAGTAGAAGGGATATCAAAAAGATAAAAGTAGAAGATATAAAGAACTCACAGAATATAAATTAAAAAAACAAACAATCCGGGCTTCCCTGGTGGCGCAGTGGTTGAGAGTCTGCCTGCTGGTGCAGGGGACACGGGTTCATGCCCCTGTCTGGGAAGATCCCACATGCCATGGAGCGGCTAGGCCCATGAGCCATGGCCACTGAACCTGCGTGTCTGGAGCCTGTACTCAGCAGCGGGAGAGGACACAACAGTGAGAGTCCCACGTACCGCAAAAAAACAAAAACAAACAACAACAACAAAACAATCCAATTAGAAAATGGGCAAAATACATGAATCAATAGTGATCAGGAAAATGTTATTGCTATGTGCAACAACCTGGATGTATCTCCAGAGAATAAAGCTAAATGAAAGAATCTAATCCATTAAGGTTACATACTGCATTCTTCCACTTACATAACATATATTTTTTTTACATCTTTATTGAACTATAATTGCTTTACAATATTGTGTTAGTTTTTTGCTGTACAACAAAATGAATCAGCTATATGTATACATATATCCCCATATCTCTTCCCTCTTGAGCCTCCCTCCTACCCTTCGTATTCCACCCCTCTAGGTCATCACAAAGCATCGAGCTGATCTCCCTGTGCTAAAAAAATTAGAATAGGTGAACAGATTGGTGATTTCGAGGCATTCAGACAAATATTGGGGGGTGGGATTGAATACAGCTATAAAAGAATAGTTTGAAGAATTCTTGTGGTGATGAAAGTGTTCTGTATCCTATGTCTAAGTCCTCTTTCAACTCTAAAAATTCTCAAATAATAAAAGTGAAGAGTGTTCATTGTTGCCATGAAATACAGGTAACTATACAGTGATTGAGATGTTAAATTAATCATCTGATATTCCATTTGATTGTGGATGTAACTACAAGATCTTTAGATTCAATACCACTAAACATAGCTTACCTGAAATAAAGACAATTCACAAATATGTTGCAAGTGGAAAATACAGATAACTGTGAGACATTGTAAGACCAGTAGTCACTGAATAAGAAGATCTGTGGGATCAGAAATCTTCTCAACAGAGGACACAAGGTCAGGGACAAAGCATAGCATATAAGTAAGAGGTGTTAAATGAAAATGAGAATTGATTTTATTTTGAAATACCTGTGGTTTAAAATATGTATTATATTTTTCTGGAAAAAAAATCCTTGTTATCTGAACTTAGGGCTCTTAGTCCATGAAAATGTTGATTTTGTTACCATGAGATACTGAACAAGAGGAAAAGGATTTTTCATGTTTATTAGAACTCCTCATTTTTCTACCATTGTCACTCCCCATAAAAAGGTTTGGTGAAAGGTCATTTGAACAGAAGAAAAGGATAATTTCTCTCTGCATCAAATATATGTGCAAAGCAAAACACTTTGCTTGAATACTTAACTACAAATATTTAGCTGAAAAATGTAGCAAAAATAAGCTGATTTACTGTACAAGTTAATAACCAATCATTCATAGGTAGGTAGGTGGATAGATAGATAGATAGATAGATAGGGTCAAACTTCCTTCAATACTGGATCACAAAGAAAGAGAATTGGGAGAGAGAGAGTCTTTATACCAATTAATATTAGAAAGAGATCAATATCAGGCAGTATGTGTCCTTCCTGGTAGGTTAGAAGACCACAGAATAATTTAAAGATAAGCTAGCCTGAACTTAAAGCAGTTTCTAAAAAATGAGACAGGAACTAAATATTTATCAAAGAGAGTGTGATACAACATGACCTCACTGAAAATCAATCAACCATTCATGCAACAAACATCCCTGAACTCATAACTTCCTGGCACAGGGCTAGGTATGCTGGATACAAATGACTATTATCTGAGTTCCTATGGAAATGGAGTCCTGACATGTCCCCACTCCTGTTCTTCTGGGGACATGTGTTCTTGCCTGATCATAAAGACAGGTTCCTGATTTTTTTCACCTTGAGGCAGGGAACTATAATTAATGGATTTTTGTTTGGGTCTCATTTACCTCATCTTAAAGTATAAAAATGGCATTAAATCTGGTGTAAGTTGAATGGTGAGGAAATGATGGTGGTAAGGAAGTTTGGGAGTAAGGATTAAATGTTATAATTTATTGGTTAAAAATTTGAGGTTTTAACTGGACAACTAGTTGATCAAATGTGTGTCCTAAAAGAGTGACAGCAAAAGTTCGGACTACACCCAATCTTCTGGAATGCCTACTATGTCATACATGCTCTTGGAGAGTTTCATGTGCAATGCAACTTTTGAAAAAGTATTGCTTCCACTTTTGGAAGAATCTGATGTTAAATGAATTCATATTACTTTACCAAATAAATTCACTAAATAATAGTAGAGCTGTCAAACCCCTGCCTTCATGATTCAAATAAAAAACACCAGGACTACTTTTAAGAAAGGTCCAAAATATCCAAAAGATTTTCCAAAATTTCAGAATAACTAGGAATAAGTTTGTAGTAAGTCTTTGGTGGTGTGATATAAACTAATAAAGCAATATTTCCATGATTTGGGGGAGGATAGTTGATTAATTAAGTATTGGATTTAAGTGTGAAGGAGCAGGAACAGTTAAGGATAGTCACAGCTCAATAATTTGGAAGACTGGGGAGTAAATGAAGGAATATAGAAGAAACATTTTTAGCAAATATAAAAATAAGAGAGCAATTTGGGAAAGAATGAGTGGCCTATAGAACAGTCAGTTGAATATCATTTATGCTTGTTAAGTCCATGTTGCTGAATGCTGTGATAATTACAAATCACTTGAGAAATTAATCTCACTCAGACTCAAAACCAGCAAAACACTAATTGATAGAATATCTGTTGTTTGTTAATTAGTCAGTGGGGTTTTACAATTCTCTCATCTTCAGCAGCCTGGTTTCTGTGCTCTGGGTGCCTGACAATAAGCAGAAAGCCAGTTTAAATAATAACATTGTAGCCCTCCTATTTAAATGGTTTACCTAGCAGACTCATCAGCCTAGCTTATCTTTAAGCCTATAGCCCAAGTAACTAAATCCTCTAAAAATTCATCAATTTGATTGCTCTGGATGTTGTTACCTTCCTAGCCTGGACTTGAAATGTCATGTAGTTTCATCACTTTGCTTTGAGCCCAGAGTCCCTCCTTGAAGGTTGGCTTAATTCTCCCCAATATTTTACTCAGACTTGCTTGGAGCCCTCATTTCAACACATGCCCACTTATTTTTAAGATATGGTATTGATCAGGGAAACATGTATATTTATGAGGAAAAATTCCAGAAGTTGATAAGCAACATGCATTTTGTTTCTCAGAAGACAGGTAGTATTATCAAGCAAGAGCTCAAGTGCCTGCATTTCAGAAAGCCCAACTCTTGCTTGCAACAAAGTAAGGGTTTATTTGCAGGGCAACAAGCAAGGAGAATGGGAAGCTCTTGCTCAAAAGACTAGAACTCCCCAATGGCTTTCAGGCAAGGGTTTTAAAGACAGTGTTAGGGGAGAGTGTTGTAGCATGTTTGATCAGCTTCTTGACCTTATTCTGATTGGTTGGTTGTGAGGTAACAGGGTGATGCTTCTGGAATTTCAACATTCTGGTTCCAACCAGTTTGGGGACTATGTGCTTGTGCTCAGCATGTTGATCTGGGTGGGGTGGGGCGGGGTGAGGGCTTAGTTTCTGCAGAAAAACCCAAAGATATGTATCAGATTGTTATCTATATCCCATCAGGAGGAACTAGGAGTCCTGTGATTCTATTGTCCTGATAACTAAGTGCTTGAGCTTGCTCTTGGGGAATTCTGGGAAGGCCTAGGAGACTAAAGACTTTTCTTTTTTTTTTCTACAAACAAGAAACAGGGGACAATGAGAGGCTTTTGTACCTTCTAAGGCCCCACAGGGACCTTCTTGGTTTCAATCCACCTTTTGTTTGATATTCATCAATCCTGAGGAGAACAGGGGAAGGACAAAAATGAGAATACAGTTTTGGATGGAGAGAATCATGAACTCAGCAGGGGAACTCAGTTTTAAGGGTCTCAGTGGCACAATTTACATCTGGTAGAACAAGTCAAGAGAAGATATTCAAACGTGAAAAAAAAAATACGAGACTCAAAAAAACTAATTCAAAATCCACAGTTAGAAACTGCTCTGTAAAACTATTACTAGACCATTTTTACATTCAAGTAGCAAAAATATATCTTGGATATTGTAATTGTTATATCCCTACTAACTAAAAATTTTGAATTGTTTAACAATGTGATTCTTTTTTCATTATTGAATCACCTATAGGATGTGAGCCTTCACACCCCATGAGAGAGAAAAAGAGAAAACACAAGAGAAAAAAAGAGATATTATTCCATTACTATTTGGCACTTATGTTCTTATATTTTTAATCTAGTCCACTAAGATAATTCAACAAAATCCTATTGAAAATGTTCATGTGTTTGTTTGCCCAGAATGGCTATAAATACGTCAAGCTGGTAGGAACCAATTTTATTTTTATTAGCATTATCTTATATTTTTCATTGTAATATTTTCAATCATTCAATTTTATCATCTTATGTTATACTATGGTATATTCTGTGGTCCTGTATATTTCTTCTATCAGTGCCAATATATATAGGCACTAAGTTATTAGCCATGTCTTCTACAGATTAAAGCAATGAATCCTCACTTTAAAAAGCAATTACATAATTTGGATAGGTTATCATGTTTGCTTGCCAATATCAAAATAATATGGATGCAGGGAGAAACTTTACAAAAGAGAAAAGTATCCCCAAGAAAGTTAAATACAGATAGGTAAATTTTAATTACCATTATACAAATGGGGTAGGGACTAGGAGTTTTCAGTTGTTGTGGCATAAAGGAAAGCAGAATCTCTATCTCCTGGGGAATAAGTAGGTGTGCTTTGGAATTCATCAAATCTGGATCTTAATTCTGGATGTGCTGCTTTCTACTTGCGTGAACTTAGACATGAAACTTAATCTCTGTGAATCTCAATTTCACTCAGTAAAATTGGGATAATTATATCTATTTGCTCAAGTCAATATAAAGATTAAAAATAAATAAATAAATAAATAAATATATATATATATATATATATATATATATATATAATGCTTAACTTAGTACTGGGCTTAACTCATTACCTGGCTTAAAGTGCTTAATAAATGGATATTTCATATTATTATTTTTTATTTTTTCCAGGAATGATGTTTTTATATGTAGGTGTGGAAAAGTAGAAAGATAACCAATAAATGGATAATGTAAACTGGGTAGGTTATGGGAGGGGAGACTAATGGAAACTGAGAAAACAAGCTCCACCCATTTCACAGTGTTACCTGGGGCTGGGCTTGCCTGTAGAAATTCTAACTCTATCTTTCCAAAAATTTCCTAGTGTACTGATTCAATTTTGGTCATTTATAGAAAAATATCTTTTTTTTCACACTGTTAATATTCAGATAACTGGAAATGGGATAAGCTGACTTCAACTTTCTATCCTAATAGCCATACTAAACTCTTATGAAAATAAAGGATGAACAAAGGAAGAAAGGATAAAATAACTGCAGTTTCTCTCTCTGGCTCAATTGAACTCTAACCTGACCTCTTTATCATCATAATTAGAATCATTGCTTCACTGCTTTTTTCTTCAATGGAGGTTCTGTAGATAAGAATAGAGTTCAGTGTTATTCCTTCATTATTCTCACATGCTGAATAAATTTAGATGCACAATGTTAGTGTCTAGGATAAGTAGTCTCAGATTCCCTACCCCTATCTTCATTCCTCTGCCAAGGTTGAGGAATGGTCAGAGGAAAAGACATTCTACTAAGATGCAGTGTATGTGAGTAAAATTTTAGTGTAAGAATTACAGGGATTTAAGTTTTAGCCTGATAAGGTTTTTATACCCTATTAATGAGCTCCTTTCTTGAAAATTTTTCGAAGTATGGACTAGAGGGCAGTTCTTTTTTGGGAAATATCTCAGTCTGAAAATGTCCAAGGTGAGTAGTTTTGTTCCGATGCCTTAATAAAATGATGTTTCCTCATTTACTGTCACTTAATGTCCTGGTCTGTTCTTACCATATGGTGGTAAGTTGCAGAGGACAATAGATTAGGTCCTGGCTAAGTAGAGAACTTGGTATCTGGTCCTACCTCTAACTGAGAAAAATAAATACTTCACTTGACCTGCACAGTAGATCTCAACTTGGCCAGCATGTGGAGGTTTATAAAAATACCTATTTCTGGCTCCTACTCCACACAAGTCAATTAAATCAGAGTTTATGTGTGTGGAGCCCAAATATGGGTATACTTTTTATAAAAATATCTTAGTTTATTTTAATATGTAGTCAAGTTGGACAACCCTTGTCTTATAGTCTTAAGTCACTCAAGTTGTACTCTAGAATTTAGGGCTCAATCTATTGTATGGTTAGTAGAATGCTCAGTTTATTGTTCTGTGCTCATTTCTCTGTTGTTCCTTTTAGAAGAGCGAATGAGTCATTTGTAGATGAGATTTGAGATTCCAGGTTCCTGAGTTCTGGTGACTTCTCTCCACACTTCACATGGTATATCCTTCAGAGTTCAAGCCACAAAGCAGAACAAATAGAATACACACACACACACACACACACACACACACACACATTTTTTTTTTATATTTATATAACTTAACTGCTTAGAAACACTTCTCTTTTTCATAATTGGACCACTCACAGGGTGTAAGCCTTCATGTGCAGGAGAGAAAAAAAAGAAAAAGAAAAAAGAGAGAAATTTATAGTTATATAATCTATACATGTATGTATAATATATATTTACTTTATTTACATATTTATTGTATATAATAATTAAAACAAATTATTTATGTATTTATAATATATAAAATAAAATATATATTTATTTTTGTAGGAAATTATGGGAGCTGGCTAAGCAGTCATAAGACTGCCCTCACATAACTAATATTGTAATCCAGAGTCCATAGACAGGAAGGAAGGGAAGATTATGTGTAGCCTGTACCCCCATGAGCAGGAACCCTAACAATTCTTGATGTCTCTGGCCTAATAAGTTATCCTGCAGAAGTCAGAAATCTCTGTCACGGAGCCAAACACACATACACACCTGGCTCAAGATCAGTTACTTCTCTCAAAATCAACTAATCCATGATTTGAATTACATCTGCAAAATACCTTGATAGCAGCATCTATACTAAACTAGTGTTTGATTGAATAACTAGGAGACAAAATGGCATGCTACAACATGGCTGCTGCCTTCCACTGCCCACCTAATCTCAGGAGAGAATCTCCTTTTTAGTCCACTCCATAAAAAATACTAGGAAGGGAATTCTGGGGAATATATTTCAGCCTAACCAAGTTGACATATCACAAAGCCATCCTTCATGGCTTTCATGACTCAATAGAGTGTTCTAAACATTTTGGGTATGAAAGAAATCTCGGGTTTAGCTTCATAGCTACTCAAGAAATATCTGTACACCAGAGTACTTAGACTGTACAGCTGGTATTTGGAAGCATTGCTTCAGATTTAATGAGTACTACCTTTCTAAAGAGAAGCACCTCAGATTGAAGATTTATGTCTCCCTTAACCCTTGCTTTCCTGTCTATGTTCTTCGTGTCTTCCAAGTTTCATACAGGTAATTAATAGAAGAATCAGAACTCAAAATGGCCTCTTGAGACTTAGTTTCACTCTCTTTATGCTTCTATCACTAGTATAAGGAAATCAAAATGCTATTGATCTGTTAGAACCTTTATACAGGCATCCCAGAACTCCTGTGTTGTGCTTAACTCCACTGATAGGAATAACCTGTTTTTTTTGAAGCATGTTCAAATTGCTTGTGGGATTGAATTGACTGTGCAATAATTTGTTCAATTACTCACTCATTGACCTGCAAAGAATCACTCTATTTAGCCAAGTAGATATGACTCCCACTCTCATTAATTACTGTAAATAAATCCAGTTTCTATTTAAAATAGTCACAAAGAGGAGGATTCAGCAAAAAAGACAGAAAGTAAAGAGCTGTTTGGAAGGACATCATTCATTCTCTCCCATTAATATGGTAGCTTGAATTGCAATTGCAAATGGCTAGTGAATGTGTTGTAAAGATAGGACTACTTATATATCCTCAGAATAGACTGATACAAACCAAATTCACAAAATGACATTTTGTTTTCCTTTAGTGCCCCAAATCTACCCTTTAGACAAACACTTGCAAAAAATAATGACATTTCAAGTACATTTTGGTGGATAGTAGCTTACTATCTTCTCCCATCTTCTCTCTTTTCAAAACTGTTTTGAATCTGTATGAATATGTTCCAACTCAGTTTGGATACATTTAAAATTTTATATCTTAGAAACCTGTTTTAAGGTGGACAAAATACCTACAGGGATCAAATAAAATAAAATAAAATTTTCATGATGGAATTTGAAGCATAATTAGTAAGTAGAAACAAAAAAAATTTGCTAGGCAGAACACATTTAAATTTCATTATGCAGACATTTATATACCGAGACTCTAAGAATGCCTAGAATTTATTAAATTCTTCTAAAGGCTCATATAAGTATTGATAGGATGTATGTACCACTGAATTTAGCAGACAGGGCAGTGGGATAGATAAACATTGGAAAAGTCATTAACATATATTTAAATTTTGCCCTAGAGTTGCATGACCTGAGATAATTCATCTTAAACTCAAATACTCACAACTCCGAAATTAAGATATGACATTTTCTTTTCCTCTTTTTGTGTGTGTACTTCATAACATTTCTGTTAGACTCAAAAACCCAAATGCAATAGTATATTGGAAAGAGCTATGGATATTACATTATACTGTATTTTAACGGTATAATGTCACATTTAACATCCTCTATATTATAAACAGGAGAATAAAATCCCCAAAGAATGTGTACAAATATAGTGCATGATTTAATTTGTGTATTGTACTTTTGCTAGATCTTGCATAATCAATAAAAACGTTCCATTGATTATTGTCCTTAATTGTCTTAATGAGAATCTGTAAACTAGAAGCAATATGAGTTCCACAGACAAGTTCTGTGTCTGTGACTGCACTATTTTAAAAGACAGTGCAATTTGCAAGGACTTAAACTCAGTGCAATACAAGCAGCTTGGTCCCTAATTTCTTACAACAACCAGCTGCCTTTAGAGTACGTGAAGTTGCCATCTCTACCCTAAGGGAGTGATACATTTTAAAAGAATGAAAATAAACCTAACTTCAAAGTCGAACATAGCACTCTATTATAGTTACTGACATAGTCATGCAAATGTATCTCCTTTTTTTTCTAAGGCTATACTAAAATTATGCAAAAATATTAAAAGGTATAAATCCATAATAAGAAAACATGATGAGGTCATTAACTACTAAGCATTCAACAAATTTCTACATCGAGAGAGAATAAATGGAAGAAGAGTTGATAAATCTATGGAGAAGAAGCTGTATCCTTAATCATGTGACGTGAAGGATCAGAGCCAATGAAAGAGGTGGTCAGCCCAGCAGAAACCTTGAAAAGTTGTGATGCACTGGGTTCCAAGGAGGTGAACATGAGACCTGGGGTCAAAAGGACAGGTTAATTAAAGATTTGGGTATGTAAATGTCTACCAATCCTTTTCTACACCTGTGTGGGCTTCTGGGCAAGGAAACCTGTGGTAAAATCTCCCATTCAACAAGTTCTAGAGACCTCTAACAGATTAATTTTAAAACACACCCACACATGCACACAAATGAAAATATGCAGGAATATGTTAGAATATACTGATTGGAAGCATTCTTGCACATCTAACACAGAGTGAAAAGAAAAGAAGAGATAAAGAAGAAAAAAATCAGGGCTTACCTGGTGGCGCAGCGGTTGAGAGTCTGCCTGCCGATGCAGGGGACACGGGTTCGTGCCCCGGTCTGGGAAGATCCCACATGCCGCGGAGCGGCTGGGTCAGTGAGCCATGGCAGCTGAGCCTACGCATCCGGAGCCTGTGCTCTGCAATGGGAAAGGCCACAACAGTGAGAGGCCTGTGTACCGGGAAAAAAAAAAAATCAAAAGAAAATGGTATTAAGTTCATCTGAAATACATACATTTTTTAATTTAAAGTTAGTAATACAAATTAATGCTGTGTGTGAATGTCCTTGCTCACAGGTACCTGCATGAAAGCAAACCAAGTCGAGGAAAAAATGTAAAAAACCTAAAATAAGTAACCATTAGGGTAATCAAAGCCATTAGACCTGTATCAGATCAAATAGACTGACAAGACACAGAAGGGGAAATGTATGATTCTCTTATCTATATGGTCCTCTTCAAGGAATACAGAAATTTCCAGGTGAATAAAACATATATAGAACATCAATCTCATGGCCTTCATACTCTCTGACATTTTAGAATTAAGAAAACACCTATCAGAGACTTCTTGAGGGCCTGCATTATTGGATTTATTTCCCTTACTTACTTATTCATCTAACTATTTATCCAACAAATAGTTAAAGGGAGTGTCTTCTCTGCCAGGAACTGTGCTAAGCAATGGGAAATGAGCAGAAGATGGATGTGACTGGTCAAAATTGACTGAGTTCCATCCACTGATGTTAACATAGTGGGGAGAAAAACAAAGAGAAGTATGAGTGTCCTTGGGCTCACAGTCCAGACAGATTTGTAACAGCTGGTTGGTGTTGCACAAATTCATATCAACAAACGTTTGTTTAGGGATCTCTGTACGGACTTTGTGTCTGAGCCTATAAAGTACCTAAAGATTGACAGTTGTGTTCTCTGAGATGTCTTCCATCTTGTTTCTTTCACAAAAAGTTGCTAACCAGAAAAAATTTAAACATGTTCAAGTCTCTCCCGTCTTAAAACCAAGGAGTGTAAGCAGGCAAACGTTGAAACAACCAAAGAAACACACACAACTTTCTCAGCTCATCTTTATTTTGGTGGGGAATGGGGTTGGGGGTTGTAATGTCTTTTCCCCTCCCTTCAAAGACAAACTTTTCCAAAAAAATGGTTTTCTTCACTTAGTTTTCATTTTTTCACCTCCTATCTTTTATTCCTTACTCAATCTACCATCATTCCGCTTTGGACCCAGGCAAGATGAACACAAGTACTCTTGCTAAAGTCACCACTTAACTATATGTTGCTAAACCCCAGAAGCACCTCAAATATATCTTATTATCCATTTCTTAAAATTTTCTTTCTTTGTCTTCCATGACATTGGAGCCTCTTTCCCCTGCTCTGGAGGAACTTTCTCAGTCTGTGTTTCATTATTCTCTACCATGATGGTGAATAATGGAATTTCTAAGCCTCATTTCTAGGATTATTTGTTTTTCTCCCTAGGCCACCTTATCTATGCCTATGGTGCAGATTATTCAACACTGATAACTTCTAAACTATTAGTCCCTGCACAAACATCTTTCTGACCTAAAAAGTCATATATTATATACAACCTGATAAAATATTTCATTCAGAAATTTCAAGAATACTTCAAAAGAAGAGTCCGCAAACTGAATTCATGCTTTCTCTAAGCCTCTCTTCTCCTCTCTATTTTCATAATCAGCACAAACATTCATACAAATGCCCAAAGTGAAAAGCTGAATTATCCTTGAAACTTCTTTTTCCCTCCCTGCTCACACATAACTCATAACAAAGGCCTATTAATTATGTCTCATAGAACTATTTTGAATGTGTCCACTTCCCTCCTTCTCCATTGAGACCACTTTTATATAGAGTAATAACTGTATTACTGGTCTCACCATCCAATTCCATATCATGAAAATTTATTATCCATTTTGTAGCCAGAAAGGGCATATGCATGTGGAAATTTCATTGTCATTTTACTGCTTAAAATAGTTAAATAGTTTCCCAAATTCCTAAACAATGCCTACGACTTTGCTCTATGAATCTTTGTGATCATGGGGAGCTTATCAAGGATTTGTAAGCTTTTATTTATCATCTCTCTGTGTGCTTCACATATTCGACAAGTAATTTTTGAATTTCTGCTACATAAAAGGCATTGTGCTATGCACTAAAACATTGCTAAAAATGAAAAAGCCCTCAAGAAAATTATCTCAGGTGGGAGACTAGTGGTGGTGTGGGTGGAGATGTCACTTTTGTAATTGTAATAGAGACAAATGCCATGGAATAAATTCACTTTACTTGCCCTCAGGAGACATCAGCTGCTGGCATAAGTGTGGTTCCTCAGAACAGGGAAAATACACTGAGTCAATGTGAAAGGAGAATTCCCCTTAGGCCTAGACAAAGGCACACTTAAGTTCCCAAAATAGATCCTTCATCCTTATGGACCCAGTTTGCCTCCCAAAATAGGATACGTTTTCCAGTGAGACTGAGGTTTCACCAAGCCCATCTTGCCACAGCACTCTTATAGTTCCTAGAAAGAGAATGCAAATAAGACAACATAATTTTAGAAAGAAGGAGTTTAAGAACTAGATTCTAGAGCTTCCAGGAAGATGGCGGAGGAGTGAGAAGCGGGGATCGCCTTCCTCCTCATGGATACACTGGAGGTATATCTACGCGTGGAACAATGCCTACAGAGCACCTGCTGGGCGCTGGCAGAGGACCTCGGACCTCCCAGGGGGCGGGGGACCCACCACGTATCTGGCTGTGTGGATGAAAGGCTCTTGGTGCTGCAGCCAGGAGTCAGTGCTGTGCCTCTGAGGTGGGAGAGCCAACTTTAGGACACTGGTCCACAAGAGACCTCCCAGCTCCACAAAATATCAAATGATGAAAATCTCCAAGAGATCTCCATCTCAACACCAGCACCCAGCTCCACTCAACAATGAGCAAGCTACAGTGCTGGACATCCTATGCCAAACAACTAGCAAGACAGGAACACAACTTCACCCATTAGCAGAGAGGCTGCCTAAAATGATAATAAGTCCACAGACACCCAAAACCACATCATCCGATGTGGACCTGCCCACCAGAAAGACAAGATCCAGCCTCATCCAATAGAAAACAGGCACTAGTCTCCTCCACCAGGAAGCCTACACAACCCAATGAACCAACCTTAGCCACTGGGGACAGACACCAAAAACAACAGGAAATACGAACCCACAGCCTGCAAAAAGGAGACCCCAAACACAGTAAGATAAGCAAAATGAGGAGACAGACAGACACAGAGCAGATGAAGAAGCAAGATAAAAACCCACCAGACCTAACAAATAAAGAGGAAATAGGCAGTCTACCTGAAAAAGAATTCAGAATAATGATAGTAAAAATGATCCAAAATCTTGGAGATAGAATAGACAAAATGCAAGAAACATTTAACAAGGACCTAGAAGAACTAAAGATGAAACAAGCAACAATGAACAACACAATAAATGAAATGAAAAATACTCTAGATGGCATCAATAGCAGAATAACTGAGGCAGAAGAACGGATAAGTGACCTGGAAGATAAAATAGTGGAAATAACTACTGCAGAGCAGAATAAAGAAAAAAAGAATGAAAAGAACTGAGGACTGTCTCAGAGACCTCTGGGACAACATTAAACACACTAACATTCGAATAATAGGGGTTCCAGAAGAAGAAAAGAAAGGGACTGAGATAATATTTGAAGAGATTATAGTTGAAAACTTCCCTAATATGGGAAAGGAAATACTCAGTCAAGTCCAGGAAGCACAGAGAGTCCCATACAGGATAAATCCAAAGAGAAATACACCAAGACACATATTAATCAAACTGTCAAAATTTAAATACAAAGAAAACATATTAAAAGCTGTAAGGGAAAAACAACAAATAGCACACAAGGGAATCCCCATAAGGTTAACAGCTCATCTTTCAGCAGAAACTCTGCAAACCAGAAGGGACTGGCGGACATATTTAATGTGATGAAGGAGAAAATCCTGCAACCAAGATTACTCTACCCCACAAGGATCTCATTCAGATTTGATGGAGAAATTAAAACCCTTACAGACAAGCAAAAGCTGAGAGAGTTCAGCACCACCAAACCAGCTCTACAACAACTGCTAAAGGAACTTCTCTAGGCAAGAAACACAAGAGAAGGAAAAGACCTACAATAATGAACCCAAAACAATTAGGAAAATGGGAATAAGAACATACATATTGATAATTACCTTAAATGTAAATGGACTAAAGGCTCCTACCAAAAGACTAAATGCTCCTACCAAAAGACACAGCCAAAAGGCTGAATGGATACAAAAACAAGACCCTTACATATGCTGTCTACAAGAGACCCACTTCAGACCTAGAGACACATACAGACTGAAACTAAGGAGATGGAAAAAGATATTTCATGCAAATGGAAACCAAAAGGAAGCTGGAGTAGCAATTCTCATATCAGACAAAATAGACTATAAAATAAAGACTATGAGAAGTGACAAAGAAGGACACTACATAATGATCAAGGTATCGATCCAAGAAGATATAACAATTGTTAATATTTATGGACCCAACATAGGAACACCTCAATACATAAGGCAAATACTAACAGCCATAAAAAGGGAAACCGACAGTAATACATTCATAGTAGGGGAATTTAACACCCCACTTTCACCAACGGACAGATCACCCAAAATGAAAACAAATAAGGAAACACAAGCTTTAAATGATACATTAAACAAGATGGACTTAATTGATATTTATAGGACATTCCATCCAAAAACAACAGAATACACATTTTTTTCAATTGCTCTTGGAACATTCTCCAGGATAGATCATATCTTGGGTCACAAATCAAGCCTTTGTAAATTTAAGAAAATTGAAATTGTATCAAGTATCTTTTCTGACCACAATGCTATGAGACCAGATATCAATTACAGGAGAAGATCTGTAAAAAATACAAACACATGGAGGCTAAACAATACACTACTTAATAATGAAGTGATCACTGAAGAAATCAAAGAGGAAATAAAAAAATACCTAGAAACAAATGACAATGGAGACATGATGACTCAAATTCTATGAGATGCACCAAAAGCAGTTCTAAGAAGGAAATTTATAGCAATACAATCCTACCTTAAGAAACAGGAAACATCTCGAATAAACAACCTAACCTTGCACCTAAAGCAATTAGAGAAAGAAGAACAAAAACCTCCCAAAGTTAGCAGAAGGAAAGAAATCACAAAAATCAGATCAGAAATCAATGAAAAAGAAATGAAGGAAATGATAGAAAAGATCAGTAAAACTAAAAGCTGTTCTTTGAGAAGATAAACAAAATTGATAAACCATTAGCCAGACTCATCAAGAAAAAAAGAGAGAAGACTCATATCAATAGAATTAGAAATGAAAAATGAGAAGTAACAACTGATACTGCAGAAATACAAAAGATCATGAGAGATTACTACAAGCAACTCTATGCCAATAAAATGGACAACCTGAAAGAAATGGACAAATCCTTTAGAAATGCACAGCCTGCAAAGACTGAATCCGGAAGAAATAGAAAATATGAACAGACCAATCACAAGCACTGAAATTGAAACTGTGATTAAAAATCTTCCAACAAACAAAAGCCCAGGACCAGACGGCTTCACAGGCGAACGCTATCAAACATTTAGCGAAGACCAAACACCTATCATTCTCAAACTCTTCCAAAATATAGCAGAGGGAGGAACACTCCCAAATTCCTTCTACGAGGCCACCATCACCTTGATACCAAAACCAGACAAGGATGTCACAAAGAAAGAAAACTACAGGCCAATATCACTGATGAACATAGATGCAAAAATCCTCAACAAAATACTAGCAAACAGAATCCAACAGCACCTTAAAAGGATCATACACCATTATCAAGCGGGGTTTATTCCAGGAATGCAAGGATTCTTCAATATACACAAATAAAGCAATGTGATACACCATATTAACAAATTGAAGGAGAAAAACCATATGATCTTCTCAATAGATGCAGAGAAAGCTTTTGACAAAATTCAACACCGATTTATGATAAAAACCCTGCAGAAAGTAGGCATAGAGGGAACTTACCTCAACATAATAAGGCCATATATGACAAACCCCCAGCCAACATCATCCTCAGTGGTGAAAAACTGAAAGCATTTCCACTAAGATCAGGAACAAGACAAGGTTGCCCACTCTCACCACTCTTATTCAACATAGTTTTGGAAGTTTTAGCCACAGCAATCAGAGAGGAAAAGGAAATAAAAGGAATCCAAATCAGAAAAGAAGAAGTAAAGCTGTCACTGTTTGCAGGTGACATGATACTATACATAGAGAATCCTAAAGATGATACCAGAAAACTACTAGAGCTAATCAATGAATTTGGTAAAGTAACAGGTTACAAAATTAATGCAAAGAAATCTCTGGCATTCTTATACAGTAATGATAAAAAATCTGAAAATGAAATCAAGAAAACACTCCCATTTACTATTGCAACAAAAAGAATAAAATATCTAGGAATAAACCTATCTAAGGAGACAAAAGACCTGTATGCAGAAAATTATAAGACACTGATGAAAGAAATTAAAGATGATACAAATAGATGGAGAGATATACCATGTTCTTGGATTGGAAGAACAACACTGTGAAAATGACTCTACTACCCAAAGCAATCTATAGATTCAATGCAATCCCTATCAAACTACCACTGGCATTTTTCACAGAACTAGAACAAAAAATTTCACAATTTGTATGGAAAAACAAAAGACCTCAAATAGCCAAAGCGATTTTGAGAACGAAAAACGGAGCTTGAGGAATCAGGCTCCCTGACTTCAGACTATACTACAAAGCTACAGTAATCAAGATAGTATGGTACTGGCACAAAAACAGAAAGATAGATCAATGGAACAGGATAGAAAGCCCAGAGATAAACCTATGCACATATGGTCACCTTACCTTTGATAAAGGAGGCAGGAATGTACAGTGGAGAAAGGACAGCCTCTTCAATAAGTGGTGCTGGGAAAACTGGACAGCTACATGTAAAAGAATGAAATTAGAATACCCCCTACCACCATACACAAAAATAAGCTCAAAATGGTTTAAAGACCTAAATGTAAGACCAGACACTATCAAACTCTTAGAGGAAAACATAGGCAGGACACTGTATGACATAAATCACAGCAAGACCCTTTTTGACCCACCTCCTAGAGAAATGGAAATAAAAACAAAAATAAAAAAATGGGACCTAATGAAACTTCAAAGCTTTTGCACAGCAAAGGAAACCATAAACAGGACCAAAAGACAACCCTCAGAATGGGAGAAAATATTTGCAAATGAACCAACTGACAAAGGATTAATCTCCAAAATTTATAAGCAGCTCATGCAGCTTAATAACAAATAAACAAACAACCCAATCCAAAAATGGGCAGAAGACCTAAATAGACATTTCTCCAGAGAAGATATACAGACTGCCAACAAACACATGAAAGAATGCTCAACATCACTAATAATTTGAGAAATGCAAATCAGAACTACAATGAGATATCATCTCACACCAGTTAGAATGGCCATCATCCAAAAATCTAGAAACAATAAATGCTGGAGAGGGTGTGGAGAAAAGGGAACACTCTTGCACTGTTGGTGCAAATGTAAATTGATACAGCCACTGTGGAGAACAATATGGAGGTTCCTTAAAAACTACAAATAGAACTACCATATGACCCAGCAATCCCACTACTGGGCATATACCCTGAGAAAACCATAATTCAAAAATAGTCATGTACCAAAATGCTCATTGCAGCTCTATTTACAATAGCCAGGAGATGGAAGCAACCTAAGTGTCCATCATTGGATGAATGTATAAAGAAGATGTGGCACATATATACAATGGAATATTACTCAACCATAAAAAGAAATGAAATTGAGCTATTTGTAATGAGGTGGATAGACCTAGTGTCTGTCATACAGAGTGAAGTAAGTCAGAACAAGAAAGACAAATACCGTATGCTAACACATATACATGGAATTTAGGGAAAAATGGTCATGAAGAACCTAGGGGTAAGACAGGAATAGACACAGACCTACTAGGGAATGGACTTGAGGATATGGGGAGGGGGAAGGGTAAGCTGTGACAAAGCTAGAGAGAGGCATGGACATATATACACTACCAAACGTAAGGTAGATAGCTAGTGGGAGGCAGCACATGGCACAGGGAGACTGGCTCATTGCTTTGTGACCGCCTGGGGGTGTGGGATAGGGAGGGTGTGAGGGAGGGAGATGCAAGAGGGAGGAGATATGAGAACGTGTGTATATATGTAGCTGACTCATTTTGTTGTGGGGCAGGAGCTGATGCACCATTGTAGAGCAATTGTACTCCAATAGAGATGTTAAAAAAAAAAAAAAAAGAACTAGATTCTAAAGTAAATATGTATGCCCTGCAGACACAACAATGTTTAACATGTTTCTCTTTCACAATAAAACTCTTTCCTATTAATGCCCAATATTTTTCTAATATTTGAATCATGTCAGAGCTCCTCCTTGGTATATATAAGGGTGTATGGAGTGGGTAAAATAATACATTACATAAAAATATAAGATAGATAGAAGGAACATGTTCATCAATATGGAGATAAGGTCACACATGGAAAACTAAGAGAAATGGGAAACTATGTAATATATGACATATTTGGAATATGGGTAAAGAGATTTTGTTAGAAATAAAGATCAACATGTACTTAGAAACAAGATCATAATTATTCTGAATAGCACATAAGGAAACATGGATTTTATTCAAAAGGCAAGTAAGAGGTTTATAATTTTTTAAAAGAATGTAATAAGATAAAATATAGGAAAACTGTTCTAAACTCAGAAAATTAATATTTGTATTAGAGACCCAATTGAATACTTTTTATTAAAAACTATTATGTTCCATTAGGGAAGTCCAGAAGCCAAGTTTCAGATTAAGAAAAGATTTTGTAAGTAGAAGAATGTGAAACAGTAGAGCATTCTATTAGGCTACGCATCATAATTTCTCAATTTTACTGCTGGCTGCACAAGCCTTGCTTCCCCAAGCATATCTCGAAAAGGACTTCTCAGTTTTACCAATCTAACTCTACTTCTTACTCTATGGACATATTCTAGTCATCTCTATATTTGTATTTTTTATTTAATTTTCATCATTTTCCTTTTTATAATTATTATAGTTGACTTACAAGATTATACCAGGTTCAAGTGTATAGCCTAGGGATTCAGTTTTTATAGATTATACTTCATAAAAATTTATCATAAATAATGTCTGTATTCCCTGCATTGTCCTTGTATCTTATTTATTTTATACTTAATAGTTTGTATCTCTTAATCCCCTTCACCTACCTTGCCATCCTTCCACCTGCTCCCTGCTGGTAACTGCTAGTTTGTATCTGTGAGTCTATTTCTGTTTTGTTATATTCATTCATTTGTTATATATTTTAGATACCACATAAAAGTGAAAACATACACATATTTGTCTTTCTCTGTCTAACTTATTTCACTAAGCATAATACCCTCCATGTCCATCCATGTTGCTGCAAATGACAAAGGTTTAATTATTTTCTATGGCTGAGATATATGTATGTATATATATATATATATATATATATATACACACATACATACACACACATATAGAGATATATACACACATATATAGATATATACACACATATATATGTGTGTATGTATATGTATATATATATATATACACATATATATGTATATAATTTTCCTTACCCATTCGTCTGTTTCTGGACAATTAAGTTGCTTTCATATCTTGGTTATTGTAAATAAAGTACCCTATGAACATTGGTGCGCATATATGTTTTCAAATTAGTGTTTATGTTTTCTTCAGTTGTATACAAAGAAATGGAATTCCTGGACCATATGGTAGTTCTATATTTTGATTTTTGCAGAACCTCCATACAGTTTTCTATAGTAGCTGCACCAATTCACATTCTCACCAAGAGTGTACTAGGGTTCCATTTTCTCCTCATCCTCACCAATATTTGTTATTTCATTTTTTGGATGGTAGCCATTCTGACAGGTATGAGATGATATCTCATTGTGGTTTTGATTTACATTTCCTTAATAATTAGTGATGTTGAGCATATTTTTATGTGTCTGTTGGCCACCTGTCTATCTTCCTTGGAAAAATGTCCATTCAGATTATCTGCCCATTTTTAAATCTGATTGTTTGTTTGTTTGATACTGAGTTTTTTGAGTTTCTTATATATTTTGTGATATCAGTTGTAACTTCACCACTTCCATTTTTCATTTTTTTCATGTGGGCCCTCTCTCTCTTTTTTATTAATGAGCCTGGCTATAGGTTTGTCACTTTTGTTTATCTTTTCAAAAAAACAAGTCTTAGTTTCATTGATCTTTTCTATTTTGTGGAGGGGATTACCATTTTAGTTATTTCCACTATGATCTTTTCATTTCCTCCCTCAGCTATGTTTGGGCTTTCATCATAATTTCTCTAATTCATTTAGGTGGAAAGTTAGGTTGCTTTTCTGCGATTTTTCTTGTTTCTTAAGGTAGGCCTGTGTTGTTGTAAACTTCCCTTTTAGAACTGCTATTTCTGTGTCCCATAGATTTTGGAAAGTTGTGTTTCTATTTTCATCCATCTCACGGTATTTTCTGATTTCCTATTTGATTTCTTCATTAACCCATTGGTATTTTACTTGCAAACTGTTTATTCTCCATGTGTTTGGGGTTCTTTTCCATTTGTCTCCCATAATTTATTTTTTAGTTTCATACCATTGTGTTCAGAAAAGGTGCTTGATATAATTTTAGTCTTCTTATATTTATTGAAACTTGTGGCCTAGCATGTGATCTATCCTGGAGAAAGCTCCATGTGCACTTGAAAAGAATGTGCATTCTGCTGCTATGCAGATGGAATGTCCTGTATATATCATTTAAATGCAGCTGGTATGATGTGTCATTTAAGATCACTGTCTCTGATTTTCTGTCTGGATGATCTATCTAGTGAAGTAAGTGGAGTGTTAAAGTCTCTTACTATTACTGTGTTACTGTCTATTTTTTTTCCTTTATGTCTTTTGATTTTTTTTTTATATTTAGTCACTCCTATAATAGATGCATATATGTTTACAAATGTTATTACCTCTTCTTGGATTGATATCTTTATCATTACATAATGTTCTTATTAGTACTTTATTATAGACTTTGTTATAAAATATATTTTGTCTAATCTGAGTATTGCTACCCCAGCTTTCTTTTTGTTTCCATTTGCATGGAATAGCCTTTTCTATCCCTTCACTTTCCATCTGTGTGTGTCTTTAGCTCTGAAATGAGTCTCTTGTAGGTAATGTATAGATGAGCCTTGTTTTTTATTTAATTAGCCACCCTATGTCTTTTGCTTGGAGCATTTATTTCATTGACATTTAAAGTGATTATTGATTTGTATGTACTTCTTGCCATTTTTTTACTTGTTTTATGGTTATTTTTGTAGTTCTTCTCTGTTCTTTTCTTCTTTTTGTTTATTCCCTTATGGTTTTATGATTTTCTTTAGTGGTATGCTTGTGTTCCTTTCTTTCTTGCTTTTGCGTATCTATTGTAGGTTTTGATTTGTGGTTACCATGGGATTTATATACATTGACATATAACAATAGCTACTTGTTTACTCTGATAGCAATTTAAATACAAACATATTCTGAAAGATCTAAATTTTTCACTCACCCACATGTTTTGTGTTTTTGATGTCACATTTTACATTTTCATGTCTATGCCTTAACTGTGTATTGTAGTTATTACTGATATTACAATTTTTGTCTTTTAACATTTTCAGTAGTTTATTTAAGTTGTTGATCCACTGCCTTTATATTTGCCTTTACCAGTGAGATTTTCCCCTTCCTTATACTTTCTTATTTTTTGTTAAAGTCTTTTCTCTTTCACTGAAAGAAACCCCTTTAAAATTTCTTGTAAGTTTGGTTCAGTGATGATGAACTCTTTTAGTTTTTGTTTGTCAGGGAAACATTTTCATCAATTCTGAATGATGAACTGGCTGGTAGAGTATACTTTTTTGAGGTTATTCCATTCAGAACTTTAAACATATCATGTCACACCCTTCTGGTCTGCAAAGTTTCTACTGAAAAATCAGCTGAGAGCCTTATGGGAGTTCCCTTGTTGTGAATCTTTGTTCCTCTCTTGCTGCTTTTAAAATTCTCTTTATCTTTAGCTTTTGCCATTTTAATTATGATATGTTTTGGTGTGGTTCTCTTCAGGTTCATCTTGTTTCGAACTCCCTGTGCTTCCTGAACCTGCATATTTATTTCCTTTTCTGGTTAGGAATGCTTTGAGTCATAATTTCATCAAATATATTTTATGCCTCTTTCTCGCTATCTTCTCCTTCTGTGACCCCTATAATGCACATGTTAGTACACATGACAATGTCTCAGATGTCCCTTAAACTATCCTCATTTAATTTTATTCTTTTTTTTGTTCTGGTTGGATGATTTCCACTAGTGTATCTTTCAGTTCACTTATGCATTTTTCTGTATCACCTAAGCTGTTGTTAATTCTTCCTAGAGTACTTTTCATTCCAGTTATTGTATTCTTCAGCTCTGACTCGTTCTTTTTTATATTTTCTAGTTCTTTGTTGAAGTTCTCTCTGTTTTCATCTATTCTATTCCTAAGTTCAGTTAACATTTTTATTACTATTGCTTTGAAATCTTTGTCTGTTAAATTATTTATCTTTGTTTCATTAGGTTTTTTATTTCTCTTTTTTTGTGTTCTTTCATTTGAAACATATTCCTCTGTCATCTCTCTCTTTTTTTTTCTTTACTTTTTTTGTGTGTCTCTATGAAATTAGGTGAAATAGTTACCTATCTTTGTCTAAAAGACATGTCCTTGCATGGAGGCATCCCTATGCAATCTGTGTGCTCAGTGACTTTGATGGGAGAGCTGGATCTGAAGTGAGCACTGGTTGCATGTTTTCTTGGTGTGCACTGGCAGCCTTTGCCTAAGTGGGAGTTAGGGATGTAGTGGGAGGAGATAGGGCAAGAGCCAGGTACCAGCCAGGGTCTCTCTTAGGCTCAATGGCTATCACCACTCTATCAAGATGGGGCTGGGGCCCAAGTGGCTGGAGCAGGAGTCCTGAAGGTGTAAGGTTTCTCCTTGGAGTGATGGCAGATTTGTTCAGGGCATTTCAAGAGTCCAGGGGCTTGGGGCTGCACTTCTGAACTGGCTACACTTTTTCTCCAGTGTGCTGCATGCACCTTGGTTAAAGGCGGGGTTGGAGCCCAAGGCATTTGAGTTGCATTTCTAATCTATTTGTTTTGTTTGTTTGTTTGTTTGTTTTCTCCAGAATTATGTGCAAGTTTACATGCAATAGTGATGGTGAACTCTGCCATGGCTAGAGTCAGGACTGGACCTAAGTTGGCTCTGCTCCTCACCCTGTACACAGACATGTGTTGGCAATGGTGGTCTCCACCTTAGCAAGGAGCAGTGTTGGAGCAGGAAGGGCTGGAGTAGGAGTCAGGTGTGGGCTGGGGGGCACTGGAGTGGTTCTGGCAGGCCTGTCAGAACAACAGGCAATTTTCAATCTGCTGCCTCTGTACTGGGAATGGGAGCAAGCAAGTCTGTGCTTATGCTGTTCAAGAGCAGAGTCTCAGTTTTATACAACCTCCAATAGCTCAACTGATTTTCAAATCAACTAAGAGGTCTCACCTACCCAGTGTCAAATCCAAGGGCTGGAGTGCCTAATATGGGGCTCAAATTCCTCTCTCCTTAAGGAGGACCCCTGAGCCTGTGATATCTCCCTCCCCTTCTAGGGGTGTGGGTCCCAGCAAGAATGCTTCTCCTCCCATCTGACCAGGCTCTGTGTGGTTCTTTCTTTATAGCCTTCATTATAGAAGAGCTATTCCACCAGTCTTCAAATCATTCTTAGTGAGTGTAACTTTCTATATGTAGTTCTAGTTTTGCTGTGTTCATGGGGGTAGGTGAGCTCAGGGTCTTTCTACTCTGCCATCTTGACCACCCTCATCTCCACATTTATATTTTAATCTAAGAATTAATTTTTACTCATCTATGAGTTTCTTCATGTCTGAGTCAAGCCACATTTCCTCAAAACATATTGGCTAGCTTCATTTTGAATATCATCCTATGAAGTGTTTTTGTGTTTATTCTTGTGGTCTCCACTTCAATTTTATTATACCCCTTATATTCATTTCCCCACAGCAATGACCACCTAGTTGGGCAGAGAAGAGGCAACTCCTCTTTTCACACACTTTTTTCCTCAGTATAAATAATCTACCAATCAATAATTGTATGTATACTCATACATATTTATAAATTATAAGTAAGTATAATTAAATATAAAAATATTTTTATTTTTTCACACACATTATTGCATAGTAAGAAGAATTTAGAGTTGACTTAAAGTCTATATAAATATAACAATTTATAATAGCAGATGGATTTAGAAACCAAGAGGCCTTGTAAGAATAACTGAAGGAGAAGCTAAGAAAGAGAGAGAACACACATTTTATAACCTAGATGATATGGACTAATTCCTTGAAGGCACAATTTGCTAAAAGTCACACAAGAAAAAATAGACTATCTGAATAGGCCTATATCTATCAAAGAAATTGAATTAATACGTATAAACAATAATTGAAACCACAAACATAACTGAGTTTACCAATATAAATAGGCAAATTGGAATTTAAGGAGCCCACATCTTTCCTGACATTGACATCTTTAAACATGTATGTCTCTATTTCAGAACTGCTTACTTCAGAATATCTCTTTGTAGCATACTGTATTTCCCCTTGATAACAGCTTTATTCTTGAACTTCACTGATTTTTTTTCTTTTTCGATACACAGGCCTCTCACTGTTGTGGCCTCTCCCATTGCAGAGCACAGGCTCCAGACACGCAGGCCCAGCGGCCATGGCTCAGGGACCCAGCTGCTCCGCAGCATGTGGGATTCTCCTGGACCGGGGCACGAACCCATCTCCCCTGCATCGGCAGGCAGACTCTCAACCACTGCAACACCAGGGAAGTCCACTTCACTGATTCTTAAACTTCAATTTGTGGCATTTATTTACACAGGCCTGCCTCTTTGTGATTGGTTTAAACTCTTCCTTTAACATTATGTATTTAAAATTTGGTTAATTATCTGTTATTTTAAGATGTCTACACCCTAGATTTGGACTGATAATAGGCCTCATTTTGTTTTACATATCTTTAATCTTTGACTTTCTGTAAAGGTATTTTAGCTAAATATCTGTGATTAGCTCCAGATTACAAATAATTGTCCCCAACTACTTTTTATTTTTCTTAACATCTTTATTGGAGCATAATTGCTTTACAATGGTGTGTTGGTTTCTGCTATATAACAAAGTGAACCAGCTATATATAAAGATATATATCCCCATATCTCCTCCGTCTTGTGTCTCCCTCCCATCTTCTGTATCCCACCTCTCTAGGTGGTCACAAAGCACCAGGTGGATCACCCTGTGCTATGTGACTGCTTCCCACTAGCTATCTATTTTATATTTGGTAGTGTATATATGTCCATACCACTCTCTCATTTGTCCCAGCTTACCCTTCCCCTCCGCATGTCCTCAAAGGCATTCTCTACGTCTGTGTCTTTATTCCTGTCCTGCCCTTAGGTTCATCAGAACCCCTTTTTTTTTTTTGGTTCCATATATATGCATTAGCATACAGCATTTGTTTTTCTCTTTCTGACTTACTTCACTCTGTATGACAGACTCTAAGTCCATCCACCACACTACAAAAAAACTCAATTTCATTTCTTTTATGGCTGAGTAATATTCCACTGTATATATGTGTGCCACATCTTCTTTATCCATTCATCTGTTGATGGACACTTAAGTTGCTCCCATGTCCTGGTTATTGTACATACAGCTGCAATGAACATTGTGGTACATGACTCTTTTTGAATTATGGTTTTCTCAGGATATATGCCCAGTAGTAGGATTGCTGGGTCGTATGACAGTTCAATATTTAGTTTTTTAAGGAACCTCTGTACTGCTCTCCATAGTGGCTGTATCAGCTTACATTCCCACCAATGGTGCAAGAGGGTTCCCTTTTCTCCACATCCTCTCCATCATTGATTGTTTTTAAATTTTTGATGGTGGCCATTCTGAGTGCTGTGAGGTGATACCTCATTACAGGTTTGATTTGCATTTGTCTAATAATTAGGGATGTTGAGCATCCTTTCATATGTTTGTTGGCAATCTGTATATCTTCTTTGGAGAAATGTCTATTTAGGTCTTCTGCCCATTTGTGGATTGGGTTGTTTGTTTTTTGATATTGGGCTGCTTGTAAATTTTGGAGATTAATCCTTTGTCAACTGCTTCACTTGCAAATATTTTCTCCCATTCTAAGGGTTGTCTTTTCATCTTGTTTATGGTTTCCTTGGCTGTGCAAAAGCTTTTAAGTTGCACTAGGTCCCATTTGTTTATTTCTGTTTTAATTTCCATTTCTCTAGGAGGTGGGTCAAAAAGGATCTTGCTGTGATTTATGTCATAGAGTGTTCTTCTTATGTTTTCCTCTGAGAGTTTTATAGTGTCTGGCCTTAATAGGTCTTTAATCCATTTTGAGTTTATTTTTGTTTATGGTGTTAGGGAGTGTTCTAATTTCATTCTTTTAAATGTAGCTGCCCAATTTTCCCAGCACCACTTTTTGAAGAGGCTGTCTTTTCTCCATTGTATATTCTTGCCTCCTTTATCAAAAATAAGGTGACTATATGTGCATGGGTTTATCTCTGTGCTTTCTATCCTGCTCCATTGGTCTATATTTCTGTTTTTGTGCCAGTAACATACTGTCTTGATTACTCTAGCTTTGTAGTATAGTCTGAAGTCCAGGAACCAATTCCTTCAGCTCCATTTTTCTTTCTCAAGATTGTTTTGGTTATTCGGGGTCTTTTGTGTTTCCATACAAATTGTAAAATTTTTGTTCTAGTCTGGAAAAATGCTGTTTGTAGTTTGTTAGGGATTTCACTGAATCTGTAGACTGCTTTAGATAGTATAGTCATTTTCACAATGTTGATTCTTCCTATCCAAGAATATGGTATACCTATCCATTTGTATCATCTTTAATTTCTTTGATCAGTGTCATAGTTTTCTGCATACAAGTCTTTTGTCTCCTTAGGTAGGTTTATTCCTAAGTATTTTATTCTTCTTGTTGCAATGGTAAATGGGAGTGTTTCCTTAATTTGTCTTTCAGATTTTTCATCATTAGTGTATAGGAATGCCAGAGATTTCTGTGCATTAATTTTGTATCCTACTACTTTACTAAATTCGTTGATCAACTCTAGTAGGTTTCTGGTAACATCTTTAGGATTCTCTAGTTGTAGTATCATGTCACTTGCAAACAGTGACAGCTTTATTTCTTCTTTTCTGATTTATTCCTTTTTCTTCTCTGATTGCTGTGGATAAAACTGCCAAAATTATTTTGAGTAATAGTGGTGGGAGTGGACAACCTTGTCTTGTTCCTGATCTTAGTGGAAATGGTTTCAGTTTTCACCATTGCAAAAGATGTTTGCTGTGGTTTTGTCATGTATAGCCTTTATTATGTTGAGGTAAGGTCCCTCTATGTCTACTTTCTGGAGGGTTTTTAGCATAAATGGGTGTTGAATTTTGTCAAAAGATTTTTCTGCATCTATTGAGATGATCATATGGTTTTTCTCCTTCAGTTTTTTAATATGGTTTATCACACTGATTAATTTGTGTATATTGAAGAATCCTTGCATTCCTGGGATAAACCCCACTTGATCATGGTGTATGAACCTTCTAATGTTCTGTTGGATTCTGTTTGCTAGTATTTTGTTGCAGATTTTTGCATCCATGTTCATCAGTGATATTGGCCTGTAGTTTTCTTTCTTTGTGACATCTTTTTCTGGTTTTGGTATCAGGGTGCTAGTGGCCTCATAGAATGAGTTTGAGAGTGATCCTCCCTCTGTTATATTTTGGAACAGTTTGAGAAGGATAGGTGTTAGCTCTTCTCTAAGTGTTTGATAGAATTCACCTGTGAAGCCCTCTGGTCCTGGTCTATTGTTTGTTGGAAGATATTTAAACACAGTCTCAATTTCAGTGCTTGTTATTGGTCTGTTCATATTTTCTATTTCTTCCTGGCTCAGTCTTGGAAGGTTGTGCTTTTCTAGGAATTTGTCTTTTTCTTCCAGGTTGTCCATTTTACTGCCATACAGTTGCTTGTAGTAATCTCTCATGATCCTTTGTATTTCTGCAATCTCAGGTGTTACTTCTCCTATTTCACTTCTAAGTCTATTGATTTGAATCTTCTCCCTTTTTTTCTTCATGAGTCTGGGTAATGGTTTATCAATTTTGTTTATCTTCTCAAAGAACCAGCTTTTAGTTTTATAGATCTTTGCTATTGTTTCCTTCATTTCTTTTTCATTTATTTCTGTTCTAGTCTTTATGATTTCTTTCCCTTTGCTAACCTTAGGGTTTTATTTGTTCTTCTTTCTCTAATTCCTTTGGGTGTAAGGTTAGGTTGCTTATTTGTGATATTTCTTATTTCCTGAGGTAGGATTGTATTGCTGTAAACTTCCCTCTTAAAACTGTTTTTGCTGCATCCCAAAGGTTTTGGATCATTGTGTTTTCCTTGTCATTTTTTTCTAAATTTCCTCTTTGATTTCTTCAGTGATCTCTTGGGTATTTAGTAGTGTATTTCTTAGCCTCCATGTGTTTGTATTTTTTACAGTTTTTTTTTTCCTGTAATTGCTATCTAGGCTCATAGTGTTGTAGTCAGAAAAGATACTTGATAAGATTTTAATTTTCTTAAATGTATCAAGGTTTAATTTGTGACCCAAGATATGATCTATCCTGGAAAATGTTCCATGAGCACTAGAGAAGAAAGTGTGTTCTGTTGTTTGGGGTTGGAATGTCCTATAAATATTGATTACAATTAAGTCCATCTCATTTAAAGGGTCATTTAAAGCTTCTGTTTCCTTATTTATTTTCATTTTGGATGACCTGTCCATTGGCGAAAGGGGCGTTAAAGACCCCTATTAATATTGTGTTACTGTCAATTTCCCCTTTTAGGACTGTTAACATTTGCCTTATGCATTGAAATGCTCCTATATTGGGTGCATAAATATTTACAATTGTTATATCTTCTTCTTATATTGATCCCTTGATCATTATGTAGTGTCCTTCTTTGTCTCTTGTAATAATCTTTATTTTAAAGTCTATTTTGTCTGATATGGGAACTGCTACTCCCTGTATTTTGACTTCTATTTGCATGGTATATTTTTTCCATCCCTTCACTTTTTCTGTATGTGTCCTTAGGTCCTAGGTGGGTCTACTGTAGACAGCATATATATGAGTTTTGTTTTTGTATCCATTCAGCCAGTCTATGTCTTTTGGTTGGAGCATTTAATCCATTTACATTTAAGTAGTTATCTATGTGTACGTTCCTGCTACCATTTTCTGAATTGTTTTGGGTTTGTTATTGTAGGTCTTTTCCTTCTCTTGTATTTCCTGCCTAGAGAAGTTCCTTTAGCATTTGTTGTAAAGCTGGTTTTGTGGTGCTGTATTCACTTAGCTTTTGTTTTTCTGTAAAGGTTTTAATTTCTCATTCGGATCTGAATGAGATCCTTGCTGGGTAGAGTAATCTTGGTTGTATGTTTTTCCCTTTCATCACATTAAATATGTCCTGCCAGTCCCTTCTGGATTGCAGAGTTTCTGCTGAAAGATCAGCTGTTTACCTTATGGGGATTTCCTTGTATGTTATTTTCTGTTTTTCCCTTGCTGTTTTTAATATTTCTTCTTTGTATTTAATTTTTGATAGTTTGTTTAATGTGTCTTGTTGTGTTTTTCCTTGGATTTATCCTGTATTGGACCCTGTGTGCTTCAATTGGACTTGATTGACTCTTTCCTTTTCCAGTTTAGGGAAGTTTTCAACTATAATCCCTTCAAATATTGTCTCAGTCTCTTTTTTTTTTCTCTCTTCTTCTCCTTGGACCCCTATAATTTGAATGTTGGTGCATTTAATGTCCCAGAGGTCTCAGAGACTGTCCTCAATTATTTTCATTCTTTTTTCTTTATTCTGCTCTGTGGTAGTTATTTCCACTGTTTTATCTTCTAGGTCACTTAGCCATTCTTCTGCCTCAGTTATTCTGCTATTGATTCCTTCTAGAGGATTTTAAATTTTATTTATTTTATTGCTCATCATTGTTTGTTTGCTCTTTTGTTCTTCTAGATCCTTGTTAAACATTTCTTTTATTTTGTCCATTCTATTTCCAAGATTTTCGATCATGTTTACTATCATAATTCTGAATTCTTTTACAGGTAGACTGCTTATTTCCTCTTTAATTGTTTGGCTGCATGTTTGTAGTTCCTGTTTTTTTTGGTGTCTGCCACCAGTGGCTAAGGTTGGTTCAGTGGGTTGGGTAGGCTTCCTGGTGGAGGGGACTGGTACCTGTTTTCTGGTGGATAAGGCTGGATCTTGTCTTTCTGGTGTGCAGGACCTCAACCGGTGATGTGTTTTAGGGTGTCTGTGACCTTATTATGATTTTCAGCAGCTTCTCTGCTAATGGGTGGGGTTGTGTTCCTGTCTTGCTAGATTTTTGGCATAGGGTGGTCAGCACTGCAGCTTGCTGGTCATTGAGTGGAGCTGGATCTTAACATTGAGTTGGAGATCTCTGGGTGAGCTTTCGATATTATGTGGAGCGAGGAGATCACTGGTGGACCAGTGTCCTGAACTTGGCTCTCCCACCTCAGAGCACAGGGCTGACACCTGGCCAGAGCACAAAGACCCTGTCAGCCACACAGCTTAGAAGAAAAGGGAGAAAAAAAAGAAAGAATGAAAAAATAAGATAAAATAAAGTTATTAAAATGAAAATTAAAAATATTAAAAATTAAAACGTAATAAAAATAAAGCAAGAAAGAAAAAGGAGAGCAACCAAACTGAAAAACAAATCCACCAGTAATAAGTGCAAAAAGTATACTAAGAAAACAAACAAACAAAAAAAACCTGGAGAGACAGAACCGTAGGACAAATGGTAAAAGCAAAGTTAAACAGGCAAAATGACACAAAGAAGCTTACACATACACAATCACAAAAAGAGAAAAAGGAAAATTTTATATATATATATATATATATATATATATATATATATATATATATATATACACAAAAAGGAAGCAAGCAACCAAATCAATTAGCAAATCTACCAATGATAATAAAGTCTAGTTATTTAACCAAGATGAACATAAAACCAGAAACAAATTAGATGAAGAAAGCTAACTCCAAGTCTACAGTTGCTCCCAAAGTCCAGCTCCTCAATTTTGGGATGATTCATTGTCTATTCAGGTGTTCCAGAGATACAGGGTACATCAAGTTGATTGTGAAGATTTAATCTGCTGCTCCAGAGGCTGCTGGGAGAAATTTCCCTTTCTCTTCTTTGTTCACACATCTCCTGGAGTTCAACCTTGGATTTGGCTCCGCCTCTGCATGTAGGTTGCCTGAGGGCATCTGTTCTTCGTTCAGACAGGGCGGGGTTAAAGTAGCAACTGATTTGGGGGCTCTGGCTCACTCAGGACAGTAGGAAGGAGGGGTACAGAATGCGGGGCTAGCCTGCAACAGCAGAGGCCAGCGTGATGTTGCAACAGCCTGAGGTGCACCAGTGTTCTCCCAGGGAAGTTGTCCCTGGATCACAGGACTCTGGCAGTGGTGGCCTGCACAGTCTCCTGAGAGAGGAGGTGTGGATAGTGACCTGTGCTTGCACACAGGCTTCCTGGTGGCTGCGGCAGCAGCCTAAGCATTTCATGCCTGTCTCTGGTATCTGTGTTGGTAGCCAAAGCTTGTGCCTATCTCTGGAACTTATTTAGGCAGTACACTGAATCCCCTCTCCTCACACACCCCGAAACAATGGTCTCTTGACTCTTAGGCAGTTCCAGACATTTTCCTAGATTCCCTCCTGACTAACTGTAGTGCACTAGCCCCCTTCAGGCTGTGTTCATGCAGCCAACCCCTGTCCTCTCCCTGGGATCTGGCCTCTGAATCCGGAGCCTCAGCTCCCAGCCCCCACCTGCCCTGGTGGGTGAGCAGACAAGCCTCTCAGGCTGTTGAGTACTGGTAAGCACCGTTCCTCTGCGGGAATCTCTCCACTTTGCCCTCTGCACCCCTATTGCTGCACTGTCCTCTGTGGCTCTGAAGCTTCACCCCCACCACTCCCTGTCTCTGTCAGTGAAGGGGGTTCCTAGTGTGTGGAAACTTTTCCTCCTTCACAGCTCCCTCCCAGAGATGCAGGTCCTGTCCCTATACTTTTGTCTCTCTTTTTTCTTTTGCCCTACCCAGGTATGTGGGGAGTTTCTTGCCTTTTGGGAAGTCTGAGGTCTTCTGCCAGCATTCAGTAGATGTTTGTAAGAGTTGTTCCACATGTAGTTGTATTTCTGATGTATTTGTGGAGAGGAAGGTGATCTCCACGTCTTACTCCTCTGCCATCTTTAAGGTCTCCTCCCCAACTACTTTCTAAAATTTATTTTATGTTCTGTGTGACTGAGAATAGCAAAAGTCTCAGAGTTTAAAGTAAGTCTTTCAGGGGAATTTCTTGTGGTCCAGTGGTCAGGACTTGGTGCTTTCACTGCCTGGGCCCTCATGGGGGAACTATGATCCCTCAAGCTGCATGGCATGGCAAAAAAACCCCAAAAAGTAGCTCTTTCTCAGAAAGTTAAAACAAGAATGAGTATGAAAAATATTGCATCACTTACCCAGTGAAAATATATATCCTAGTTCCTCACTACGTTGAATCTCATAAGTCTAGTATCCTTACATAAGTTGCAGGAAGGTTCAATCAAATT
Organism: Stenella coeruleoalba; assembly: GCF_951394435.1. Lineage (NCBI taxonomy): Eukaryota > Metazoa > Chordata > Mammalia > Artiodactyla > Delphinidae > Stenella > Stenella coeruleoalba. The sequence goes on along the minus strand of NC_137159.1, from coordinate 16,954,025 downwards.
AATCTTCTTGTGTGTATTTACTCTTTCAACAAATATTGATCAATAAACTTCTGTATTAGCCTTACCACATATTCATAAATAATTTCACAGGGTCAACTTTAACACATATATTAAGTTTTTGTTGGATTTATTTGTTTTTAGCTGCATTTTGTAGTGTAATCCTCATATCACCCTTGGAAAAACACAAAGTAGGTAGAAATGTATGGAACTATTAATAACTCACCAAAGCCTAGAGGCCCTAGAAACATTCTTTTTTTTTTTTTTTTTTTTTGTGGTGCACGGGCCTCTCAATGTTGTGGCCTTTCCCATTGTGGAGCACAGGCTCCGGATGTGCAAGCTCAGCGACCATGGCTCATGGGCCCAGCCGCTCCATGGCATGTGGGATCTTCCCAGATTGGGGCACAAACCCATGTCCCCTGCATCGGCAGGCGGACTCTCAACCACCAGGGAAGCCTGAAACATTCTTTTTAATCCTTAGACTTGTGTATTTCACAGGTTGCTAACCAAAGGTCAGAGATTACTTCCTTGGCACTGAATTATACCCTAGGTTTAAAGGTAGAAATCAGAGCTTACCTACAGAGAAGGAAATGGGCCAAATATTGAGCAGAGGAAATAAATTCTTACCTGTTTCCAAAGTGTAAATTTTTTGACAAATGCAATTTCCCGTTATGAAGTGTTTTTCTTTTTGCAACACATGGAACAATGAACTCTATTAATATTTGTTGGGTAGAAGACCATGTAGAACAGTTATTTGGTATAATGAAAAATCTATTTGATTTACACCTAAAACATTGTAAATCAACTATATTTCAATACAAAAAAATTTTTTTTGACCTATCTTAATTTCATTAAATGGATGGCTTAAAAGGGTTAAACTAATTAAACAAGTGCCTTAGACCTTTTAAAGAAGTAGGTTATTTCTTTGTTTTCATTGTCAAGTAGAAGACACATAGGATCAGACTAGTATATGAGATTATTTTATAATATTAAATATATTGTTCTATTTAATTTCTATAGTCAGAAATATTTAGAGGTAAGAATAGTAAGGATCACATAATGTAAAGAATAACGTTTCAGAAGTCCATGTATCTCCCAAGTTTTTATTGGTTATCCAGTACGTTACTAAACATCACCAACATCAAAGTTTATCATTTTCTCCTTGGATTATTCCTAATTGATATTTCTTGCCTCTCTTCCATTTGGTAGACACAATGTGACTTGTTCTTATTAAAAAAATTTTCTTCTGAAATTAAGTGATTAAAATCATATCTACCCTTTCTTCTCTGAAGGGTACATATATAGTACTAAGTGACAAAACTGGAGACACTAGAAGCCACCACATGAAAAGGTATTATTTACTGAATGACCCATAACTAACTGTGATTTGATTAAAAAATAAGCATTATTGACTGAGACACTTGCATTTTGCATGAATGCTTATTTCAGTGGTTTCCGTTATTTACCGAAACTAAGGCAGCTTTTCACTTGTCACTATTGTAATAGAAATTGAGTAACCAACCATGTTCATTTGGAGATGTGTATAAGATTTACATGGGAAACTTTTGAAAAAAAAAAGATTATCTGTACCAGTCAGCTTAGGTTGATGTTAAAAAGCATAGCAGGCATGTATATGTCTCAAAAAAAAATCACATATGATTTTGATATTCACTTCCAGTTAAGAATCATACTGTAAGTTTCTATCTCTTAAGGTGTATATTATTCTTCACAGAGACTGTCTTAAATATGTCAATTCAAATTCATTACATATATCCTTACAATATTTGGAGATTTGGTTTTATAATTTAAAATAATTATAACTGACTTCTTCTAGCTCAAAATTCTATATAATATATTCAATGAATATATTATATATACAACTCTTCCAGTTTGGATGCAAAAGAAAAAAATGGATGAAATGAAGAAAAGGATTCATTTCATTTTTTATTTTATTTTATTTTTTTAGTGTGGCATTGTGGATGAGTTGAAGTGTAGTTTTATGCAAAGATATATTAAAGGTAGGCTTATTTCATTGGTGAGTTATACATGTCAAAGTTATCAGTAGAAACTTGATAATTTTGGAGTGTATGCCAGAAGATAAAGATGGTCAACAGTGACCTTTAGACAGTCACATATGCCAACAATATATTCTGAACAATGTGATGGGTTCTTCACTTGAATGTATGCAAAACAATAGGTTTGTGTCAACTTAGTTTTGGTAAGTAAAAACTTGAGCAGTAATGACAAACTGCTTTACCTATTTTAGGACTAATCTGGAACATGGTCATTGATTCCACCTGGTTTCTCTCATAGTCCTTGTCTCTGTCAGTTTATCAGGCCAGAATATGTGATGTTCTTTGATATAAAAGTAAATGGGAGGGCTTCCCTGGTGGCACAGTGGTTGAGAGTCCACCTGCTGATGCAGGGGACACGGATTCGTGCCCCAGTCAGGGAAGATCCCACATGCCGCAGAGGGGCTAGACCCGTGAGCCATGGCTGCTGAGCCTGTGCATCTGGAGCCTGTGCTCTGCAATGGGAGAGGCCACAACAGTGAGAGGCCCGCGTACCGCAAAAAAAAAAAAAAAATAGTAAATGGGATAATTCATGTGAAAATACTCTGAAAGTTGTTGACTGAGTACTGGTTTATATACTGCATTATTCATGAATAAGTGTGATGTTTCAAACCTGGTAGTAGATCACTTCTTAATTTTTTGGCACTGGGAATGAATCCCTGCCTACTAATAGTCACAGAAAGTTGTCATAGGGGCCTCTACTTGGGGGTTAGAGATTATCCCTAAAGGAAAAATACGTGTCCTATTTGAATGTCATGTTCTTGGGGAAGCTAATACACTAAGTAACTGGTAATTTTCATATTAGAATAAAATAGCATATTTTTTCCCTTTGTTAGCAAGACATTGAAGAAGTGAGGATTTGTAGGAAAAATATTGAGTAAGAATGTGTAGCAGAGTAGTCTTCTCTAAAGAGGGCAAAAGTAAATAAATTTCCCTTGAGAACAGAAGGAAACTGAAATGAATGAGCACTGGTCAAGGGGTCAGGAGAATCCTGTTTGCACCTTGGCTTTATTACTGATTAGTTTCATTACCTTGGGAATTTATAATTCTAAATATACATATTTTAATAGCAATACTGTGAAAGTTTAGAAATTCTAAACAGTTAAGAAGATGCATGAACATCCTAGGAAACATTTACTTCTATATGAAAGATATGATCATAAATAGATTTAGGGTCAATTATCTTCCCTAAGTTTTACCATTGAATATCTATTAGTTCTGATAATATATGAATCTTTATTTCATCTTATTTTCTTTCAAATTTGTTATTCATTCTAGATCCTGAAGTGAAATTTATATCAGGTTTATTATTAACATTTTATGTCCTCTATATTAAATATAACCAAACTTTATTAAACAGTAATAAAATTTTATTTTCAAGGTAATTACAAAAGTTTCAAAAACAGAGGATTGAAAGAAACCTCAGTAAATATTGCTTCCATGATTAAATGCAAATGAGTAAGTAACATATAGATTAGGTGACTTTAAAGAGAAGTAAAAGAAGTATTGCAGAAAAAACACTATTTGAATGGACAACATGTGTTGAGTTTAAGATGTAGACAATGCTAGCTTTATTCTAGCTTTGCATACAGCTACAAAGAATCTTTCTTTTTAATGACTTTAAAAAAAAATTTTTTGGCCGCTCAGCATGTGGGATCTTAGTTCCCTGACCAGGAATTAAACCTGAACCCCCTTCATTGGAAGTGCACATTCTAAACAACTGACCTCCAGAGAAGTCGCTACAATGAATCTTTTCAGGAAGTATCCTCTATGTGTATCTAGGGAACAATTGATTAGATTTACCATCAACTATTTATCCATTTATATTATCACTTATGCCCCCAAGGTTTAGTATATTTGTTAGAATCAACATGTTAGTAGTTAGAGGCAGAACACATGCAGAATAAATTGGAAAATAAAATGTCGTACTGAGAGAGAAATTTGTGCCCTAAAGCAACTTTTTCAGAGGAAACTCAGCTTTGCTTTATATGTCATATTATTTCTTCAAGCCACTTCCCTGTCCTCTGATGCTCAGTCACACTCTTATGCTTCAGTGTCTCCTGTCTTGTTTTCATGGATTATGTTTATAAAGGGAAGACCAAGTAGTCAAAGGGAGGAATGTAAAATTTTATTTTGTTTGGTTTCACATCAGTTATTACATGTTTAACCCATCTCCCAAAATATACAATTTTTAATGCCCTGTAAAGCCATGTACATATCCAGAGTTGTGCATACGTCCAAGAATGACTAAAGGAGGTCCTAATCTCTTACCTCTAGCTGACCTTAAATCTCTGTAAAAACAGGAAGTGAAGACTAAGACAGTGATACCTGACAGAAGTTTTAAGTGGTATCACAACACACAGATGGGCTGTGAAAATTATTTGTCTAATATATTTAAGGTTATTTAAAGAATATCTTCCCTATCAGTAACTGACCAAAATGCAATCCAAACAGATAATTGCACACAGGAAACAATAAAATTTTAGAAAATTAGTCCAGGAAAATTACTAAACAAACGGCCAAAAGAAAAACAAATAGCAAAAACAATAAAATCTGAGGATCTAATTTCCAGGATTGACATATTATATTATTAAAAATGTCTGGTTTTAAACAAAAATTTAGGAAAGCTACGAAGAGTAAAATGTGATCCATGCAGAGGATTAATAAAATTTGTCAATAGAAACAATCCCTGAGAAGACACAGATATTGGACTTACTAGACAAAGACGTTAAAGCAGCTATTATAAAAATGTTCAAAGACCTAAACAAAATCATGTATAAGAATTAAAGGAAAACATGAGAACTATTACTCACCAGAGAGAAAATACCAATAAAGAGATAGACACTATAAAAAGAGAGTGCTATTATGAAGTTGAAATTAAAATAGCAGAAATTAAAATGTTATAGAAGGGCTCAGCTGCAGGTTTCACCTTGAAGACGAAGGCATCAGCAAACTTGAGTACAGGTTAATTAAAATATGTCAGCCTGAGAAACAGAAATGAAAAAGTACAAAGAATTGAATAAAGGCTCAGAGTCTATGGGCACCATCAATTATATCAACATAGGCAATATGGGTGCCCAAGAAGAGAAAAGAGAGAAAAAAAGGGGATTAAGGAAGAATATTTGAAAAAACAATGCCTGAAAATATCTCCAGCTTGATGAAAGATGAATTTACACATTTAAGAATCTCAACAAAATCCAAGTAACATAAAATTGAGAAGATCACACTTAAAACACATCATAATCAAACTGTTAAAATGTAAAAGACAAAGAGAGAATCTGGTCTGTTTGAACATCTGGAAATCGATAAAATATCTATCAAAATACTAGCTAAACACAACTAAGGAACAGAGACTTCACTGACATTGCACAAAAAGGTATACAGTCTCTGCAAAAATAATTGAGAAAAGTCAGTTCCCAGTCTTCAATATTTTTTTAAAAAGAAAATCCTTGAGTAAGTATGAGAATATTATTTCCAGAGTTATCACATTATAATATTCAAATGTTCAGCTTTACATTAACAAAAAATGCAAACCATACAAAGACACAGGAAAATATGGTCCTTTCAAAAGAACAAGATAAGTGAACAGTAATTGTCTCCAAATGAACTCAGATATCAAAATTACTAGAAAAATACTTCAAAACAACCATCTTAAATATGCTGAAAAGACAAAATAGTACCATGGATAAAGAACTACAGAAAATCAGGTAAATAATGTATGAACAAAATGCAAATGTTAAAGAGTTGGAAATTATATTAAGGAACAGAACAGAAATCCTGTAACTGGGAAGTATAATAACTAAAATGAAAATTTATTAGATGAATTCAGTAGCGATATGAGCAGACAAAAGACAGAAAGAGTAAACTTGAAAATAAGGTCATTGAATTTATCCAGTCTGGACAAAAGTAAGAAAAAAAATAAATGAGGAAAAGTGAACAGAGCCTAAAGGACCTGTGGGATACCATCAAGTTATTCCCAAAATGAGAAGAAACATTTTAACAGTATTAAATCTTAAAATCTTTGAATATGGGATGTCTTTCTACTTATCTATGTGCCTTCTTTAATTTTCTTCATCAACACTTTATATTTTCAGTGTGCAAATTTTTCATCTCTTTGGTTAAGTTTATTCCTAATTGTTTTCTTATTTGTGTTGTTACTTTGAGTGGGATTGTTTCATTAATTTTATCTTCAGATAGTTAATTGTTTATGTATAGAAACATGAATGAGTTCAGTATGTTGACTTTGTACCCTTCACCTTGCCTGAATTCACATTTTAGTTCTAAAAGGTACTTTTGGTTAGGGTTTTCTACATATATATGACCATGTTATCTGCAAAGATAATTTTATTTCTTCCTTCTTTACTTATTTCTAAATCTTTAAGTTCTACTTCTTTCTTGCTTAACAATTCAATCTTTAACTGATTTTCTCTTCTGGAATTTTATTCTAAGCCATCAGGAGGAACCAGGCTGCTCCAACAACACTTTGTTTAGAGATTTCCTTGGCCAAATATCCAATTTTATCACTTGCAATTTCAACCTTCCACAAAACACTAGGACACAGACACAATTCATTCAAGATCTTTGCCAATTTATAATAAGGATGGCCTTTCCTCTAGTGTCCAATAACATGTTCATCATTTCCATCTGAGACCTCATCAGAATGGGCTTTACCATCCATATATCTGCCCACATTCTGTTCCAGATTACTTATGTATCTCTAAGAAGATTGAGACTTTCTCTACAGCTCCCCTCTTTTCTTTCTAAGACCTCACTAGAATTGCCCTTAATGAACGTTCATAGCAATATGGACCGTTCACAGCAATATGGACTGTTTCTAGCATACACCTCCAAACTCTTTTAGCCTTTACCCATTTCCTAGTTCTAAAGCTGCTTCTACATGTTTAGGTATCTGTTACAGTAGCACCTGTATTTCTCCATAACAATTTTCTGCCTTAGTCTCCTGCTGTAACAGAAAATGCCATAGACTGGGTGACTTATAAGCAATAATCATTTATTTGTCAGTGTCTGGTGAGAGCCAGCTTCCTGGCTCATAAACTGCTGTCTTTTTGCTGTGACCTCACATGGCAGAAAGGACAAGAGGGGTCTCTGGTGTTTCTTTTATAAGGGCTCTAAACCTATTCATGAGGGCTCTGCCCTCATGACCTAATTGCTCCCCAAAGGCTCCACCTCCAAATACCATCACATTGTGGAATAAGTTTCAATATATGAATTTGGGTGGGACACAAATATTCAGACTATAGCAATTATTCAAGAAGGCTTGTTCAGGAGATGGTGGGACTGGAGAAATCTGAACACCCCTAGGTTTCTGTTTCTCTCTTAAGGCTCTTATTTCACAGTGTCTTGCAGTATTGTTGTTACTACCATCTGGTCAACTTTTATTTGATATATTACAGAAACATTTTATTCTTATCTGTGTCCAAATTAGTTTTCACAATTTCTTTGCAAATATCTTGCAGTCAAAATATGAATTATATTACTTAGTATCATATAATGTGAAGCAAAGTCTATTGTTTACTGTAAAAAGTCAGTTATATTTTAAAAGAATAGAAGGCCCAGGTTTTTAGTAATTTGAATTCTACTCTAAGATGGTAGCAATGGAAACAGAGGAAATAGGATGTGCAACAGAACCTTGGAAGAAAAGGTGAAAATCCAGTTTAGATAATTGTATATGGGGCACTGAAGGGATCTGCCCAAGATCTTTTTAGGCAACTCCAGGATCCATGTAATGTTTGAAGTACTTGACTTTCTGATAGCTGAGAGCTACTTGAAGAAAAATACTCTTAGGAACAAATGCAGAAGAGAGATATCATGAAGCAGGGATGTTAGGCTGAAATGCCTCCTTGTGATATCCCAGCAGATGTTTCCAAAAACATAGTCTCTACAGAACTTTTACAGCTTCCAAAGTATATGACTTATAATTATCGAATGGGGAGGATGACTTATAATTATCGAATGGGGTGTATTTGCAGTTATTATTTTATAATCTCTATTACCTCATTTGTTATGAAGGTCAAGCAACATTTCTCTCATGATTAACATAGACCAGGCATGAGAGAAGGAATGGAAAGTGAGGGAGAAATAAGACACAGTCTCTGATATCAAAGTGCTTATGGTCTAGAGGGTTTAAGAGATAAATAATCATAATGAAGCAGGATAACTGCTATAATGGAGGTCCTTCTCTAGGTGAAGGGAGCATGTACTGAGTCATTCTGTTTGAATCCATTGATAAAAAGGATAGCTTATATATTATGTGATCTAGGGGGCAATGAGAACTCTGTTTCCCCAAATCTCCATGACCTGATTAAAAAAAAAATGCTTGAGAGCTATAGATGGGAAAAATGAAGTCAGTATCAAGAAGACTCTTTGATAAAATCTTGTCTGCTTGGGGTGCAATGCCAAGAACCTTTGGGCTGATCTTATTTAGAAAACCATATTAATGAAGTTATAAGGATCAGAGATTTTATTAAATTTGGCAATGCTTATTTCATTAATTCAATCAACACCTTCATTCATTCTTTCACCAATTAAGGAAAAACTGTTAAATAATTTATGTGAGTATACCAAGCTATCATCAAGGGTCTGTACATGTTTAAAACTTACCTCATTTTAAAGCTTCTCACTATATACCTAAATTTAGTTATTTATCTGAAAATTATAAACATTCATAGCAAATAATTTCATAAACTGTTAACAGCAAACCCTTCTTGTTAAATGTGAAAAGTCAAATTTTTTTGTTCACATCATCATAAAAGATCACCAGACTGTAGCAACTTAGAGTCCATAGAGAAGCAAAACTGAGACTCACAGAGGGAGAGTGACTTGGTAAATGTCACATTGCTAATTGGCAGGCATTACCTTTAGAATTTAAGGTTTGCTTCACTGAGCTTCTTTTTGAGAAGATAGATTTTGTTTTCAGAAATCAAACAAATAATTTGACAGCATAGAAATTTCATTGATGATGAAAAAAAAAGCTTCAGACAAGAGAGCAGGAGAGGCAGAGAAGAATGGTTGGTATGTGTCATGTGCCTGTTAGAAGTTATTGATAAGAACGCTCCTCTCTTCATCAGCAAAGTAGCACAGCATAGTGTTTAGAAGGACAGATGCTGGAGACGCTGAACTTTGAATCCCAGCTCAGCCTCTTACCATCTATGCAATCTTCACTTATGCACATAAACTCTCTGTGTCTCTGATGTCTCCTCTGAAAAATGGGGAAAATGTACTATCTCATAAATTACTGTGCAGATTCAATATGTTAATATATTTTAGAGGGAAGACATGACATATTGTAATCCCCAAGTTGTGTTTATTCTTATTAATTGTGGCAATGTCCTCCAGGAGGACTGTGTCTGTCCTGACCTTTCTGATCCAAAAGAGAGTTAGGAATCATTGATAAGGAAAGCTTGAATGATGAAGAATTAGAGACTAACTTCTCAACATATACATTTGAAGTTTGAGGTGAGAGATAAAATTGTGGAGTATATGGTTCTCTATGTCACTAGAAAATAAATTATGTAGACATGAGTGAGCGCAGCAATACAATCTGCAGGTACAGGGAGAAACAATTAAAAAAGCACTTGTAGCACAAATGGAAGAAAGACGATAAGCACAGTGTCCTTGTTTTCCATGGTAAAATTGTGAAACCCTAAAATATCAGATGTTTGTGATTATTATAAGTATATTAGAGATTATTTAGTCCAGAAGACAATTCTACACTTCTACAATATAAAACTTGATATTTAGGAAAATGATTTTATCAATATCACATCTTAACTCATGGAAGAATTGGAAGAAAATCACTGTTCCTGGCTCTCAGTCTAATGAGTTCAGATAAACACAGTTGACCCTAACCAAACTGACATTGGCAACATTCGTCTATTTTACATCTTAATTTCTTTTGTCCACCCCAACCCAACAGTCTGGATTTCAGTTTTATAGAATGAACCAAGCCAGAAGCTGTCGGGGGATGGTAATTAGGCAGCTTCCAGGCACAGAACGCTAGCCAGGAGTCCCAGGGGTTGAGCCTTCCACATGGAGCAGCAAGTTCATCAGGTAAACATGTTCTTCACACAGCCAGTGGGAACCAACCTGAGACTAGCAAATAGAATTCATACTCCAAATTGATATTGTAGAGAACCAGGCAGAAACACTGCATCAGAAGAATTGCCATATTGCATTATGAATAAATAGTGAGAGGGTTACTCCTTCTTAGAACAGTACAACAGTATAAAGTTGTGGGAACAAGAAATGGTACAAGAGTCCAGTAATTAGAACCAGCTAACCGATTGATGTAATGCAGAGCCTCAAAGACACAGCCTCAGGCCCTTTACATTTCTGCTGATTTTAAGGACAGGTTGCTACACACGGGGCACATCAGAACTTGCAGTGGATGAAGAGTCTTCAGCAATGTCACTTTAAGTGTATAGGGACAGAGTCAGGATAGTCATTAAAGCTGTTCCACACCTTTGGTTGTGTCACTGGAAGAGACCCACACCTGTACAGAGACTAACCTACTTTCTTTATTCTGCACCACAATCCATTAGTCTATGCCCACAGCTGTGCTTGCTTACAGAAAGGAAGGCAGATGTCCATATAAGTCAAACTGCAGAACCAGCCAGAGCCAGCACGGGCCAAGAGGGCAACAGTCAACTGCCCTGAACCAGTTCTAGCCTGACCATGAGGGTAGCACCCATGCAGATGAGACCCAAAATGTCCAAAAGTTGCCTTTGTCTTATTACCATGCTATGATCTCCATCCTAAGTGGGGACTTGCATTTAGCTAGGCAAAACTAGTGTTATGTGTAAAGGAGCTCAAAGGACTGTACATGATCTGGCAGTTTCTAGAAATTGTCTCCCCTTTTCTCGAATTCTGATGGAGTACCCACTTCTTACCCATTAAAAGTTTCTCACCTCTCTCCCCCTAGGAAGAAGGGGTCTTTAGAGCATGAGACCTCCCTTCCCCATTCCTTGATCAACAAATAAAGTTTCTGCTCTGCTTTGCCAAACCTGGTCTCATTCAATTGGCTTGAGTGACAATGGGCAAGAAGAACCCAGTTGGAGTCCACCCAATCCAAGAGGGTCAGCAACAGTTGGATGTCCTATGAGCTTATGATCTTGAGTACAATTTAGTTCAATCGTTCACACAAACTGAATTGCATAAACTTAGAGTTACTTAGAGATACTCTTGGGTAAAGGCAAAAGGGTCAGATAGTTGGATATCCCTTTCCTCATTCTCCTTTGTAATTTTTATATATATAGGGTTTTACATAAATTTTATTTGAGGAACAACAATACTGTCAAAATATAATAATAACATTGAAAGACTATTATTGAATATCTTGATTTCCCCATCGTATCAAATTTTTCCTGTTCTGAGTTCCATTCTTTCTGAGTCTTGTTAAAATCTAACAAGGTTTATAAACTTACTTGAACTCCATTTTTCACCAGTGATAATAGGTTTATTCATTCATTTCTTCATTTATTATCCATGGATACCCTCAGCAAACCCTGAGAAGATATAAAGCACATGAGAGTGACAGTCTTATGTGCAGACAGACATCCAAAGGAACAATATAGCTTTAAACAAAAATATGCAGATATGGATTTCCATGGAGGAGCAAGCTCTGCAGGTAGGGGTTGATGTTAGGGGGCAGTTAGGGACCTCGTGGAGTACATATATTGGGGGAACAAAGATGTTTGTATTAATTGCAAAAGAAGAAGTAACTTAGAGTCTAAGAAAATATGTTCAAAGGCACACTGAAGTAAAACAAAAAATCAGTAAATGGCTTCTTCTGGGTACTACATTATCATTGAAACAATGTTCTTCTCCTGACTCTGAAACTAAGTTTTGTGAATGTGTCTGTAATAGTCTTTGTGGCAGGCTGGCTGGGATGCTATCTTGGGTATGACGCTCACCACCAGCCTAGCTCTTTTGTGTAGGTTATAGCTAGACCTGGACAGTACAACCTCTTGCCTTGCTTGTATAAATGGAGTTTGTCCTGATTTTTCTTTAACATATGAACCACTACTTCATGCAATTGTTAATAAACCTTTTCTTAGAAATACATCAGCCCAAGTGTTCCTTTAACAACAGAACAAGGAAAGTCTTATGATCACAGATATTTTGACAATGGTACCATCACATGTCCAATTCTGCAATACATTGTTTACATTATTTTCACAGCAATTTTCTTTGGTCCCAGTCTCAGAAAGGACTCATCCAGCAGGCAAATAAGTTCACCTTATCTCTCACAATTGGATATAGTGTGATATTTTAAGTTTTCTAAAAATAACAGGAACATTCTTCAAAAGCTTGACTCAGGAGGGGATGAATCCATTTATAGATACAACACAAAGACTGAGGAAGCTTTGAAATAGAAACTTCTAGAAGAAAGAACAGAACAAAGCATAGCAGGAGAAAAGGGGATTTTAACAAATAAAGATGCAGAGCTGTTTTGTGCCTCTGGGATGCCATCTTGTGTGTTGCCATCACAAACAAGGCAAGGAATCCAGAATGTGTGTGCCTCTCCTGTATGCTTATCCTTCCATTGGGAGTCTACTTAACATTTGTTAGAGAAATCTGGGGATTGTCTTCACTTCCACACCTGCATAGCAACTCCAGTTACTGATGAACCCCATGAGCAAAGGTTTCCCAGCAGGAAGAGCAAGACAAGTCGCAGTGACAAAGAGCAAGAAGCAGAGATGCACACACCTGTGATCTATGACTCAGCAGCTTTCCGGAAAGATTGTTTCCTGAATGCTGTTTTGCTTTTGTGTTTTGGTTTGTTTTTATTTTTACCTTTTTAAAAAAATCTCCCCTGTAGTCTGAATCACATTCACAGTATTTGTAATGATTTTTGGTTTGTGACTTAGCCTAGCTCAGATAGTTAAAGCTAGTATAGAGTTCTAATGAGACTAATTTCATGGGGTCAGGCCTCTGTTAAATAGGTTCTGTTAATTATACTACTCATCTGGTCCTCGGTCCCTTAAATGCTATTACAAGGTCAGGTAGGTGATGAGTCTGGGAGGCAAAAAAATTGAAAACCAGAACAAAAGCATCACAAATACCAGAAAACATACACTAAAATAGCTTCTTTCTTCTTTCTTTCTTTCTCTCTCTTTTATTTTTTTTAGAAACAAAATGGGTTTAGGAAAGACACTACCTGTGGCAAAAGCAATACAGTGAATATTCTTAGCCCATCCTGGTGCTGAAAAGAGGCAATAAATGTCCAATAATAAGTCTATTCCAACTGCTTCTACTATGTTCTCAACTATCTCATGCTTCTCCTTCAGTGACTAGAAGTCAACCAAAAATTCAACATTGGCCTAATTACCACCAGAGTTCTGATTTTATCCTCAGAAAGTTCAATCAGATCTTAGAAAAAGAAACAAACAAACAAATTTGAAACAACGCTTACTATGAAATACGCAATGTAAGTAAGTCACAAAAGTGGATTAGGAAACATATAATGTCATACTCGCAACTATCAATATCTCACAATGGAGCAATGCATTCAACACTATGAGAGAAAGTATTTTGAATTTTAAATTCTATATCCAGTTAAATAATCAAATATGAGGGGAAAGAAAGACATGAGTAGATATGTAAATACTAAAAAATAAAGCAAAAAACTTGAAACATTTTTTAGGAAAGTAGGAAGCTTAGCATGTCGTCCTTCAAAATCAAGGAAATAAAACAAAAACAAAGAACTCGTGCTATCTACAAAGCAGGCAACTAAAAGTAGAAGTGAAGGGTGCCATGTGTGCACAGCTCTGTTAGCAGCCTAGAGAACAATCAGTCCAAAATGGTGCCAGAGAACTCAGGCTCCATCACCAAAGGACAATAACAAAACAGAGATGATCAACTTATTACCAACCAGGGTCCTTGGCTTCCTTAATCAATAGAAATTGGTAAAAGGCCAGATGAGAAATTCAGGAAAGGCTTTACAGGGGCCCTTGCTGCAGTGGGGAGGGGCAGGGTGTGCAAAAACAAGTAACAGGTTCCCTTGCTTGCTCGCTGAGGGGGGGGTGAGCTGGTTCCTTAAGTGGGGTGAGGGAAGGAGTGGGTCCAGGGGTCAGGCCAGAGGGGTGGATTAGGTGGCCTAACCACCCCCTTGGTGGTGCTGTGTGGGGTTTTGGACTTTTTGTATCCTGTTGTTCATAATTTGCCCCAACTGTGCATGCATGCAGTTATTTTTAGTCCCTCATAGCTTCTTTGTATTTTATTGCTCCAGGAGATGTTTGTCCAGCTGCAAGCACTGCAGCAAAGGGTCCCAGGTCCCAGATCCCAGTCTGTCTCAAACTCTCTGAGTTTGTATTTAGGAACAGTTGATTTAGACTTTTATCAAAGAGCTTGTGCAGGCAGTAGTGATAAACATATAGAAATACCATAAAGAAAATAAATGGTAATTATTAATTACATGTGAAAAATTCTCAAGAAAGAAATATAATCATAGCTTATGACAGACTCAGCAGTGCACAATAATTTGCCCTCATGGTAATATAAAGAGAATATTCATTTAAGGAAATATGTAAAACATTCAGGGATGGAAAAAAGGCATACAGTTACATGAATGCAGTGTGTGTGTGTGTTTTGTGTGTTATTTGGAGGAGAAACTGAATTTGGGCTTAGAGTGGGCTTTGGGAAGAAACTGCTTTTCTTCATTTTAAGCCTTATTCTAAGATTTAACTTTAGAATTTCTACATGTTCTACTTTGATTAAAGCATAAATTAAGATGTTAGGCATTTCTTCAGGGGCTGTTGACTCACTCAGATTGGGATGTTGTAAAATTGAGGTTTTGGGGGTGTATATGTTGTCTCACATGTTGCATAATGTTGGCAAAGACACCTGAGAAAAGTGTGGAAATATGCAGGGATGGAAAGAAAAAAAAAAAAGGAAACAAAATGCTGATGGCTACTTCTCTCTTTACAGTCAGCCTCTGTGCCATTCTATCGTGCATGCTGAAAATTGCTCAGCACTGATTCCAAAGTGTGTATTCAGTCCAACTAGATCATTTTTATCCTCTCTGTTTTTTCTTTACTGCTTCCCAGTGGTTTCCCATATTAAAAATTACTCTTGGAAAATTCTCCATCTGTCCTCTTCTAAAAACTCTAAGGCAGGTACTGCTGTATTATTCAATAACTTGTTTCTTTTCTATATAACTTCCTTTTACTTTATTATGAGTATGTTGGTTGTTTTTTAAAGACACATTCCAAAAACTTTAACAGGGTTTTGTGGCTTGGGATTTTAACTGAGTTTGCTTTTGTTTCATAGCAAACAGTTTTCCTCTTGGGAAATAAACTGTGCTAGCAAAATTAAGATTATCCTGTTTTCAAGCTATTTCTGCCTTACAGTTTGGCTTTTCAAATTGCATTTATTTTTTCTCTGAGAAATGATAATGTCAAAAATGTGATCAGGCTTCTTTCTGAAAATTAAAGACCCAGGCAGACTAATTTTTGATTTAGCAATCATTACTATAGACTGATTCCAGAATTTCTTTTTAGGTTTCCAGTTTCACTGGCTCACTAGGTTTATTACTGTTGAATATTTCACTACAGTAACAATTCATCCGATTTGCTAAAGAAGTATGTGACCCTCACTGTTTTTAACTCAATCTGAGACTCAGACATTTGTGAGGATTCAATATATTAAGGAATTAATATCTGGTGCAAAACCTATGGTGAGAAAATATGATGAACAACCCCATTTGTAAATGAGGTTGTATAGGACATGTTCAGCCTATTTAAAAGAGCAAAACTATGTACTGGCTTTAACATATTAGTTATCTCTATAGAGATAAGTTCTGCTACTAATGCGGCTAATAGATTAAAAGGACTTGCTCCTTCAAAACAGTTCCTAAGCTAAATGTTCTGGTTACTGTGTGATTTGGAAAGTAAAGTTTTCTTTCATCTTAAAAGACTTTCCTTTCAGCTGGAAATGATGTCTCCTTTTATCCATCAATTTCTTTATGTATTTAGCCAACACAAATTTATTTGGTGTTGAGGTTGCCAGGATGAATGAGACATGCTCTGTTCTCAGTTTTTTATAGATCATTAGAAAGGGATGTTTAAAGAATTGGAGCAAATTGTTTCTAATAAGTGCAATTATTTTAATTAAGATATGATGTGACTCAAAGGGGGCAATGCTAAGACTTTTTCCTAAAGGTATAGATAATGTAGTGTGTTCCAGATGGAGAGAATAGTGTCTACAAAGCTCAAGGGAACACATTTCTTATGTGGAGAATAAGTAATTTTTATCTCTGTACAATGAGTGAAGAGGCTAGAGATATAGCTGTATGCCATATCAAAAAAGGCCTTATAATAAATATTAAGACCTGAAAGTGTAGATAAAACAAATGGCAATAGAGATCAATTAAAGGTCTCAAATAGATGAGTAATATGAATAGAATTTAAATCAGGCAGCTGTGTAAGAGTGGCTACAAACCTAGGGTCAGGGAATTGAGAGACAAAAATAAATCACACAGGAGAAAACGTAGACTTAAGGTAACAGAAATTTGTTAAATAATTATGTTAAGATAGTATAATGTAAAAAGACTTGTTGACCTGGAATGTAGGTGTATGTTTTTATGTATTTGTGTATTTGTGTGAAAATGTATACTGTGGGGGGATAGGTGATGAAGTGGTGAAGTAAAAAGTCATTGATTATTACTATAAACTGTAGATCATCTTATGTGTCTCTGTCTTTCTTCTCAAATAAATAACAAGTTCCTTAAAGTCAGTGATTCTCATGCATTTTAAAAAATCCTGGTGAAGTATAAGTAATAAAATTTGTGTTTAAATACTTTTAAGTCCATTTCCAAAAATTTTTGTCATCCTAAACAAAAACTCTATAACCATTAAGCAGTAATTCCCTATTTCCCCCTCCCTTTATTCCCTGGTAATTTATAATCTACTTTCTGTCTCTATGAACTTGCTTTTCTGGATATTTCATGTAAGTGGAATCATATGAAGCAATTTCTTTTGGATCTGGCTGGTTTCACTTAGCATAAAGTTTTCAAGGCTCATCAATGTTCTAGCATGTATAGAACATTTTTTGGCTGGATAATATGTCATTGTATTTATCCATTCAACTGTTTCTTGAATAATATGTCATTGTATTTATCCATTCAACTGGTAATGGACACTTGGGTTGTTTGCACCTTCTTACTAATGTGAATAAAGCTACAATGGACATTGGCATACAAGCATCAGTTTTAGTCCTTCCTTTCAAATCTTTTCAGTATGTACCTAAGAGTAGAATTGCTACTCTTAGGTAATTCTATCTTTAAATTTTTAAGAAACAACCAAACTTTTTTCCACAAAACCTGCACCATTTTACATTCCAACCAGCAATGTACAAGGATTCCAATTTGTCCACACCCTCCTAGTAAGTGTGAAGTGCTATTTCATATATTTTTATGCTGTATAAGTGTGTCTTATACTATCTGACATTCAGGAGATTGTATATTTATATGTATATACATATACATTTGTGCATATGTGTATACATATATAACATGTATAAAATGATAGATATACAATTATATATATATACATGTGTATATATGATAAATTGTGGATATTCATAGAAAGAAATGCTATACAACAATAAGAATGAATTATTGCTATTACATCAAGAAAATAGATAAAACTGCCATGATAATGATGAGAGAAAGATGTTACATACAAAGCTACCTAAAAATGTAATACTATGTACACTTTTAAAACAGGCAAAAACTAACTAATTAAATAAATAAGATTAAAAAACATGAAAATGGGGCTTCCCTGGTGGTGCATTTGTTAAGAATCTGCCTACCAGTGCAGGGGACACGGGTTCGAGCCCTGGTCCGGGAAGATCCCACATGCCACAGAGCAACTAAGCCCGTGCGCCACAACTACTGAGCCTGTGCTCTAGAGCCCATGAACCACAACTACTGAAGCCCATGTGCCACAACTACTGAAGCTCACGCACCTACAGCCCGTGCTCTGCAACAAAAGAAGCCACTGCAATGAGAAGCCCGCGCACCTCAATGAAGGTAGCCCCCACTCACCGCAGCTAAAGAAAGCCTGCATGCAGCAACGGTGACCCAACGCAGCCAAAATAAATAAATAAATAAATATCAAAAACAGGCAAAAATATATCATGTTAAAAGTAAGGATAATTTTTATTTTTAGGCTTCCATGGCTAGTTCCTGGAAAATAACATGAGGAGGGTTTTTGGAGTGCTAGTCACATTTTGCCTCTTTATTTAGGTCCTGGTCCACTTCATGAATATTCAGTCAACTGTATGTTTATAATTTTTACACTTTTTCTTATAGAATATTTGTAATAAGCAAAAGAAATAAAGAGAGAAAGAAGCTGCAATAGTTTTCTATTTGGCAAAAAACAATTTTCATGGATTAAAAAAAAATTGAACTATATGAGTTGAAATCTTGACCAGCCTATTTCCAGACCTTGGGCATGGAATACTATATGTCAAATATCAGTGCCTCAGTTACTGTAACTGTAAGATTAGGGAATGTATATTTCCATGAAGGATGTTTTAATGATGAAAAGATAGAGTATATGTATTACTTCTGCCGTTAATACACAAATAATAAATGCTGCTTCCCTTTCTCTCCATCCACCACATTTGAGACACTGCAAAGCTGAGGTTGTTATTGTGTTTCACAAAGATGATAAAATTATAATATTATCTTGCAACCATTTAAGAACAGTAAATTTAAATGATTAGTCTTTCTTTCCATGAATACTAGGCATGGAAATAAATATTCATTTTTAGAAGATTTACTAACTAAATAACTAAAACGTGTAAGTAAATATTCTTTTTTTTTTTTTGTGGTACCCGGGCCTCTCACTGTTGTGGCCTCTCCCGTTGTGGAGCACAGGCTCTGGACACACAGGCTCAGCGGCCATGGCTCACGGGCCCAGCTGCCCTGCAGCATGTGGGATCCTCCCAGACCGGGGCACGAACCCATGTCACCTGTATCAGCAGGCGGACTCTCAACCACTGCGCCACCAGGGAAGCCCTCATTTTTAATTAATTTTTTTTAACTCATTCCATGAGTTATTGTAAACTATAACTTAGGAATAGAAAATAAATATATTATGAATTGAATTAACATATATGGATAATATATATTAAAAATACATCAAAGAGAAATTATAAATTGAGTTTCAAATGAAAGGTACTAATCAATCCAATACTATTTACTCCACAACTGTTATTGTGCAAAAAATATTTGGTATATTACATAAAATGTAAGTTTAAAAAGTTCTAGAAAAAGTATGTAGATAGTAACCAAAACATGACCAGTCTATTAAGGTGACCATGCTTAATATTGCCGCAGGGAACAGTATAATGCGCTTATTAGAGTAGAATTGAATTTAACTGAGTTATTGTAGATAATTAAAATTATGAAAGCATGTTCAATGTTCTAATTTTTGATATCACACATTATCTCATTTAACTCCAGTAATATGGTAGTGTTCCTATTTTTAGATACAAAAAAATGAGACTTAGAGAGTTTAACTAAATTTCCAAATTTCCCACAATCAATAAGCCAGACTTCAAGCCAAGGTCTTCTGATCCCTGACCAGTTTCTGATCAGCAAGAGTTCCAACATTTTTCCATTTTGGAACACAGAAGAAATGTTTAGCTCATTAAATATGCAATTTTTGAATCATACTCAACCAACCTCTGGGGATTCTGAATAATTAGTTCTGATTTCTGTCCCAGAAATCTGCATTTTCAACAGTTGTTGATTCTGTAATGGTTACTCTGTGGATCACATTTTGAGAAACACTTGTTCTGGTCTTCATGCTATTTTACCTCAATTCCTTGCTGTCCTTTGTTCAGTACTGCAGACACTGGCAGGAGATTACAGAGTAAGAGGGGAGAAAATTCAGAGCAAATTCCCCTTATTTCACCCCAGGCTGGGTATCTAACAGTCCTGGTGTATGTTGGGGGTACAGTCTCCTCCACAGCTCCAGCTCCCACCAGAAAGCTCCACCTTGGTTGCATCTTCCACCAGTTGACCCTTGGTCCCTGGTCCCCAGGAATATCACATCCTCTTTGTCCCTATATTCCTAGAAGTGAAAGTATTTTCCTGCTTTTGCTAATGTTTGGGTTGCCACACTCTCCTTTTTTTGGCTTCTTAGTTATTCCCTCAGGTTTTTAAACAACTTTCTGTGTTAAATTTCATCTGTTTTAAATATTACAAGTAAGTTTCTCTTTTCCAGTTTGGAGTCTGAGTGATACAACTGCCATAGCTTTTTGCCTAAATGAAGTTAATTCATGATTTCAAATGTCATGTAAGGTAATTAATATTCCACACTGTTCCAAATCCAGGCCACACCTATTGACTGCCAACTGGAGCACAGGAATCTAACTGGTCACTGGAGGCCAAGTGTAAGAGTACAAGGGTTAAACAGAAGTGTTCCTATGAGATGTCCTAGTGAATTAGTGAGTAGAGATTTCATTTATTTATTTATGTATCTATTTATTAAAGCACAAAAGATAGCACAAAGATGAATAAAAGGCCAAAAATATGATGAAAGTACTGGATGATTTTTCTTGCTCACTAAGGTTGCTATACAACATCAAGCTAATGAAATAAGATTCAAAGACTTGGGGAACTGGGCTCATTCTGTCTTGTAGGAGTCCACCATCATTTTTGCCTTGAGGATCCAATAGGGGGAAAGAACTCCAATGCCTTTCTTTATTTCTATTTCTTTCTGCAGAGAAAAGATACTAGACTAGTGTGTAAAGTTCTGGGTTCTTCTCCCAACTTTGTTGCCAATTCAATGAATGACTGTAGGCCTCACTGTGCTCATATTTAAAATGCGAAAATTCTGAGATATCTTCCTAATATGCTATGATTCTTGCTTTTGTTTTCTCCTTGAGCAACAAGAAATCTTTGATGAAAGATAAATCAATATTTGTGAAATACATGACTGCTTATAATGCCAACAGAAACAAATGAATGAGCTAAATATCTAGCAACAAATATGCTTTTTACATTCAGAGGCTTCTTTCTGTATAGCAATCAGCTCATTCTCTACCACATCAGCCAGGCAACCTGAGTTGGACAGACTTATGATGCAAACTTGTTTAACTTATTAAGATAATTATATTACATTTGCACCCAGGATGTTTTATTCTGTAGTTAAAAAGACTGAGCTTTATACATTTCATCTTTGTAATATATTCTTAGGAAGTATATTCAAAGCAAAGCTTTGAGGAATTAAAAAATTTCCTTCAAAGAACATTTACTAGTCATGATACACAAAATATACCTAAATGTAGAATAGTGAGTTTTCTCATTTATCATTTTGATGTGCATATCAATTTAAAAATCCTTTAAAATGAATTCTCAAAATTAACCATGATGAAAGAATGGAAGAACAAATAAAATATTCTTCTATTTTGGGTGAAACCTCACGTATACTGCCACCTATCCCTATAATTAATCTAACATTTTGCCAATTTATCTATCTGGAATTCTCAGAGTGTCTGACTCATCCAACATCTCCATTTTCCTTATTCAATTTTCAATCTCTTTAGCTTCTCTAGAGCTTCCCTTCTAAGATTAACTCCATCACCCACTTTTGTTCTTCTACCTAACATCATTATTATTTTACATTTGTCATCTTCCTTTACATGTTCTTTAAATCTTTATTCATTATTTTCATTTTCTTAGCATCATAAAGGGAGACCACACTACAAAACCCTACTTTTTCATGTGCTACTTCTCTCTTTACTCTTCAGAGCTGCATCTCTAGGTAGTGAAACTATATATATACCACCTAGAGTGAACAATTATTAACATTTTGCTATATTTGCTTTAGGTGTCATGTGTGTTTCACTTCTCATAGGCCATCAGTTACTACCTAATTACTAAATCCCAAAACCTATACTCACTGTTCATTAAACCTTTGTGTATGTTGTGTGTGTGTGTGTGTGTGCGTGTGTGTGTGTGTGTGTGCGTGTGTGGTCATTTTTGAGTGAATATTACACCTTGTAACTTTCTCCCCCTCATCTCCAATTCTACTTCCCTTCTTTGATACTGACACCCAGGAGAAGCTCCAATATTCTACTCAATTCAGCTCTAAACTCTTCTTAAACGTGGCTCAAGATGAGGGTAGGATAATTTATTGTATTAAAAGTACATTCTGGGCTTACCTGGTGGCGCACTGGTTGACAGTCCGCCTGCCGATGCAGGGGACACGGGTTTGTGCCCCGGTCCGGTAGGATCCCACATGCTGCGGAGCAGCTGGGCCTGTGAGCCATGGCCGCTGAGCCTGTGCGTCCGGAGCCTGTGCTCCGCAACGGGAGAGGCCACAACAGTGAGAGGTCCGAGTATAGCAAAAAAAAAAAAAAAAAAAAAGTACATTCTTTTGGGATTTTGAAGATCTGCTGTAGACCTTAGGGAAAAACCTTTTGTGCTCCATTATTTTCCTTGGTTTGAATTTTTTGTATTCCCCTTTCTTCATCATTGGAATAAGAAAATCTGGAGAGCCTAAGTTAAGGTACAGGCCTAATCAAACATACCAAGAAGGAGATCTGACATGATTCTACAATTCTAAACCTTACTTTTACCTGGAGAAAAGACAGAAGAAAACCTGTACTTCCATATGATTCAGCAGAGTTACCTGGAGACTAGATTATGTCATGGGGAAAATGCATTATGACAAATTTTTTAAAGAGATTTTGTTTTGAGCATTCTTTCATCATCTCTCTCTTATAAATGTATTACAGATATAATCAGTTTCTCAGTGTCAAGCTCTCTGCTATCAGTCAAATGTATTTTCACTAACTTGCTACCACTTTTTTATTCTGGTCAGTTCACTTTTGCTAGTGCTTTTTTCCCTGTTCAATTCTTAAGAGTAACATCATCAAAAGTAACAAGAGTAGCCTCAAAATTCTAAACTTAATCCGTTTTTGTTCTTTGCTCCATAGTCACGAAGTGACCTTAATTATTTCCAGTTCTCCAACTACTACTCTGGGTTATTAAGTATAAAACCTGTAATTCTAATCTGATAATATGCCCATGACATAAATTCATTTCTTAATGCCTACTGGACATTTCTATCTGCAAATCCAGTAACACAACAGAATTTCTGCAATAGAATTTAATTTCTTACAGCTCATGTTCTACTTTTGACTCAATTCTTGTATTTCTTTATATCTCTTAATGATACTACAGTCCAAAAAATTCCTTAAAGTTAAAAACAACAAAAAATAACAGCAAAAAACTTGGCGAACACCAGTATGTCTTTCAACCTTATATAAACAGTCACATATTTGGTCATTTGTAATTTAGATGTATTTTTAAATCTGATTTTCCTTTCTATCCATGCTGTCACTTATTCATCCAGGGATCCTCATTATCTTGTGCTTGAACTTCTTAACTGCTCTTCATGCCGATGAGTTTATGCCCAGTCCAATCCATCTGCTAAACTGTTGCCATTATTTTCGGAATCAAAGGCAGAGCACTTCACTCTTCTGCTTAAAAAGAAAATACATATATACATACATAAATACTTCTCTTTGACTTTCCACTTCCCAAAGTCATGGAATAAAACCTTTATTCCTATTCCTGTGTACATGTAAATTCTCATTTCTCACTATTAATATAACACTGAATTTCTCTTCATTACATTGAATAAATCAGACCAATTTTTAGCTCAATAACTTTGCCTTTTCAATGACTAATGTCATTCCTCTCATATGTATAGCAAGTTCATAACCATTTTTCAAGATCTAAAAAGAAGTGTATCTTCAAATAATTCTTTAGCCACTGAAAAGTGAGTTAGTACCTCACATATCACATTCAACTGATTTTATGTTAATAACACATCATATTTATTTAAAGATATTTATCTGGAAATTCGGGTGTACAGACACCGTCTCTTCTTCAACCCATCTACCAATCTCTGCATTTATTCAACTGTAAGGAAAGTCTATTACATAATCAATACTTGAAAAAAATATACAGAGGTAGAGAAATACCTATTCTATAAGCAAAAGGAATTCTCTCCAATTGCAGAAGAGACCCACATTTTAAAAGGGTGTATATGCACAACATAAAAGCATACATATGGTATCAAGATAGCTCAGAGGAAAGAGCAATTATCTCTGTTTTGGGATATGACCAGGGAAGGATTCCTGTCAGTAGTGATATCTGATATGAAATTTAAAGAATGAATTAGCATGGACCAGATGTATAGGGCATCAGATAGGCAGGACATTTTTCAGGCATAGATGATGACACATACAAAAGCAATATCTGCGTTTAAATTAATTGTAATTTACCATTCAATCATTCAACCAACATTTTTGATAACTTATTGTATGTAAGAAACATGTGATATTAAGAATTCAAACATGCTCTTGCATTCAGAGATCACAGATTAATTTATTTTTACTCAGTACACAAATGATAGTACAATTCAGTAATGCCCAGACAGTAGGGAACAGCTCTGTCCCCCACTAGTGCTCGTCATGATTTCACAATAAGACAGCAAACACATTGCAAGCAATTCAGTATATGATTGTTTCCCACATTAGCTAACCTAAAATTATCAGAGAAAGCTCTGAAACACTCAAAATGCACTAAACTACCAAAGCTAGAAAGCAGCGTTCTACTAGTTGAACTCCCCAAACGGTTTATTTTCCCCCAGAAGCATAAAGATGAATGGGCTTTCTGATTTTTATCCCAGCACCTGTTCATTCTATTCACCAAGCTGCTTAATCATGTGCTTCTGCCAAAAGAACGACAGGCCATATTTCCTAATATGTTTTAATGGTTAAAATTACAAAATATTAGATGTGATTTATTTGACATAGCAACTACAATTTGGGACATTCCCAAATATTTCTCTGGGTTATTTTAGGTAAAAATTGTCCTCTGAAAAATGGATATATTTTGTATCTATCCAGTCAAATCTTGTTAGGATGTATTAAAATCTAGGGAGGAGAAGCTGTGGATAAAAAAAGAAGTTTTTCTTTTTTACCATATGCATGTAGCTGCTGTGTTTAACAACACATTTCTTTTTTATTTTCATTGACTATTAAGTTGGTTTACCATCTCTGGATAAGCACCTACTGACATCAAACTATTTTTTTAAATGCTTGAGGCAATCAGTTTTGCCTGGCAGGAACACATAGAGCACATGTTTAGTTTTATGCATTTCACTGTCTGGTTCAGCTTCCATTGTATGTGGAGTTTCTCTCGAAGTACTGAGAGCATCTATTTAAGAGCTGACATGGCTTAGCAGAGAGAACAGCAGAAGTAACAGGCAAGATTCTGACCGTGGCATGCGAGTACCTTCTCTCTCTGAGAAAAGCATTCCAGTTGGATTTAAAGAGTGGGAAATAAACACGCCAATAAGTAAAAGGCATTCAGCCAGTCTGGTGAGCTCAGATGATTTATCTCCACTCTAATTGTCCCAACATAGTTGAGCCAAACTTTTATCAGAATGCGTGAACACTGTGAATAAAATATCCCCTTGCTTTGTCAGAGGACTTAAAATTCAGCAGTAAACCCACTGTATTGAGCACGTAAAAAATAATAATTTTTTAAAACCCTCATTCTTTTGTATCATCTTTCTTCCTATATTACAAACTATGTTCACTGTACCTTCCAGCTGACCTTCCTATAAATTAGTCATTCTTTGTCTAACTGCTTGACCTCATTAAAATCCTGAAAGTTCGAGTCTCACTAAATTTTGATAATGCCACACAGACTGAGCTGGAGGTTAGAGGTGGTTTTGATTGTTCTTTTATGAGGGGCTGTTAAGAATAAGTGTCTTAGACTTACCACATCATTGCAAGTTTTAAGTATACTTAGCAGCTTCAAGTTCACTTACACACACATACACACACAAACACACACATATGAGGTTGACTATTGTTGTTTTTGAGTTACTTTGTCTTTCCAGGTGAGAAAATGATAACAAACTAGAACATAACAAACTCTGCATATTGAGTTTCCCAAACTTAATGATACTATTTAACTAATATAAAACACATGATATTAGCTTATTTTATAGATGGTATTGATTCCTAGGAGGCTAGTATGAATGCTGTCTTCTCCTCATTCTCAAGGCTTAAGGCAATAGAGAACTAGTGCTGTGTTTTGTCCTCTCAGGTGATGAAGGGAAAGCTGGCATTGCATTTACCTTTTTTTCCAAGAATATGATTTGTCCTGTTATTTCAAACAGGGCAATCAACTAATTCTCAGTGGTTTCCCAGTATGAATGAAACAATGGGTTTCTGGACAACCTCTGTAGAGAAGTGGCTAAAGACTTCATTAGAGATTTTGGTCACTTTGCTACCTAAATAGACCAATTTATTTTTGTTTTCTTTATAATTTCCCATTTAAAATAATCTTGACACAGAAATTAGTTGCTTATCTATAGGTAATCTAGAAAATTTTATGGAAAACAGGTTTCTTCTGAAATCTGAGTCTGAGTGCCTGTATTCTGTCCGCTAACCACATACCATGTGTTCTTCCTCTTGTTCACTCTCTCATATACAGGAGCAGGAATGGAAGAAAGATTTGGGGAGGGAGGGATGACAGATCTTTTTCCAGGTCCCTAAAAACACATTATATCTCACACCTAAAAACTGAATTGGCATTCATACCTTAGCCTTAAGACGTAGTGCTAAGTTCACCAAAACATGAGCTCCCTCCTGCTCAACAAAGCCTGTTTATGAAGAACTGACAAATGCTGGAACACCTTAGTGGAGAATTGTATATTCTCAATCTGTCCCAAATTGATTAGGGTTATGCCCTTGGACACATCCTTTCATGTTTCTGAGGCTCATTTTCTACATCAGGAAAATCCAGATATTGCTTTATCTCCCTTCTACCTTCAAACTTCTATGGTTATATAATTATATGAACAAATTTTTAGATGGAGTTTTTATTGATATATTATGCTTTTATTATCATATATTAATTCATTGATAAGGGGATGTGATAAATTATATTATTCATTAACCAACAACAACAACAAAAAAATGAAGGGTCTTTCCCTTCCTCCCCTCCAAGAATGCTTGCATCCTCTACCATAGAGGACTGGCCACATGACTTTCTTTAGCCAATAAAATGTGAGCAACGATGACATTATGCTCTCCATGTGGAAACTTTGTAAGCTTTACATGTTAGCATGTAGTTTGCCACGTCCCATTTTCCACTGCCAAGGAAACAGTCACATTCAGATTGAGCTTGTTCTGTCAGCCTGGGGCTAGAATGAAGGTGACATGGAGCAAAGCCATACCTGACCTGCAGTGGGCATGTGATGAAAGCAAAAAATAAGACTGTAATTGTAAGCCACAGGGATTTTTGTGTCCCTTGTTTCCATAGCATAATGTAACTTAAACAGACTAATCTATAAAGGGGTATTTCTAAACACTCTGTCCTGCTGCATTTTCTACTTGACTAGGAATACCTAGACATATCACTATTTCAATAAATGTATCACTTATATATCAGGGTTAATCATTATCTTTATTATATTTAGAAATATCTCTGGTACCTGTTAAAGATATTTTTTTTTTATTTTGTCCATCCTCTCCTATCCATGCTCTTTGGCCTGACCCACTCTCTTCTGCCCCGTGACTACTTGTTGGATTTGGACAATGGGTGACAGCAGCAGAAGGCAGCAGTGGTCAGGCAGTTGTCCCCTTCCCAGCCTTCCTCCTCACCATTCTGACAGAGGCTGCATTCCACAGGACAGATCTTCTCAGATGGACATCCCTCTTCTAAGGCGATGAGCTCTCTTCAGGCTCCAGCAACCTAGTTCATTCTCTGTTCCTTCTTGGGATGGTAAATTACTTCCTCTTGTTGTTGCCAGTCCCTGAAGACATGACTACATTATGTCTATTCCCTTAACCCTGCTCATAACTTTTGAATAGCTTCTTTATTAATTCTATTCAGTTTGACCTTCAAGCCTGGAATCAGTTTCCTATGGGGCTCTCAATGCTATAGTGTCCTATATATACTCTATTCTAATAGTTCCTCCAAATAAAACATACGTTATTTTTGTCTTATTTTAGAATGAAATTTATTTGAATTATTATAATTTTATTAATCATAAATCTTTGAATGGTACATTTGAAAAAAATCCATATTTAAACTCCTTAATCAATCCATTCAAATATACAATACCAGTATGTTTCTCCTTTTAGTCAAATATACATATTGTCTCCCCAAAAAAAATTCTGCCTATTTTTCACTGGGATTATATTTTAGATATTTTTATGTATCTTTATATGTCTTATTGCCATTGGGAGTGAGATTTCATTAAATTTTATCTTCTAACTTGTAATTTCTAGCATAGAGGCACACTACTCTACGTAACTCTATTGTAGCCAGTCACTTCCCAACACTTTACTAAACCATTTTATATAAAATAATTATAACTTTTTTCTACTCTTGTTTTCTGCATTATACATACATAGGCTGGAACTTCCACAACGATGTTTAATGTAGATGCTTCACAATGATTGAAAGAAAAGCTAATCTTACCATCCTAGTGCTTTCCTAGAAGCTGGAGCTACTGTTTTCTTACAATATCAAGGTCCCTCTACACTCTTTTCATTGCATCCCATGAGAGGAATAACTTGGCAATTGAGTGAAACAGTAAGATCTTCATATGCGTTGGGCTGTGTTTCCCAGAAGACAGAGTCACCGCATTGAGAAGAGATTGTGGGACCTGCCCTGTTAGAACATGGTCTCTAAAGCATGGGTCTCTGTGTAGCTGGCTGGTGAGTGTATTTGACTGCATTATGACCTGGATTTCCCCATTCTTAAGTGCCAAAATGTTGATTCCAGATGAGACAATAAGATATCCTTACCGGGGCTTTGGGCTGGGGACGTATTCTCCAATCTAGTATAAACGTGGTATCTTACCCTTTGAGAGTCTTCAGAGACCTGATACCCAATCCACATTTTATTCATTGTATCCATTTTCTTTGTAAACACCAATCCAACCAGAGAGAAGTAGTACCTAATTGTTCCAACACACAGCTGCGTTGTTATTTGCCTGCTTTTAATAGAAGGGACTTGGACATGTCACTGTTCAACACAAAAATGACTAACATAGCCTGGATTCAAAGCCCTTCCATAAATTTCACATAGCAAACCTCACATACATATATCTCTCTACTCTGCCTCGCCAAATGCATGACCTGTCCAAATCAGAAGCCTCATCATTTTGTACATCTACATTATCTCTTTTTCACCTGCCAGTCCATCTGCCTGGCATGACATCCCTGACAAGTTGAACTATTTGTTTTCAAAATTCTGTTTGGAAATTTTTCTTAATTATTCTTGTAAAGTAACATCCTGGGTCATATTGAAATTCCAATGAAATTTCTTTGAATTAATACCACAGTTGCAATAGTAATTACAAGAAATAAACAATTATTATATCTAAAATATATGAAATGCTTAGCATTACCCAAATACTGAGCTAAGCAATTATATGTGTATATATGCACACACAAATATACACATATAAACATATACATATATATTCATATACAAACATACATACACAGACATGTGCTATATAATCATATTTGATATTCACAATACACATGTGAGGTAGATTTTTTTATTTCTATTTTGAAAAACAGACACTTAGATTTATAAATTAATATTAATCAATTTAATTTTATGTTTTGACCAACAGAAATGACCTGTAAGAGGTTTTTCTTTTTTTTAATCCTAAAAAATTAGGTTTTACTTTATATGCAACTGGGGAAGTTTGAAAGCATTTTTTACTGCACCCCACTCAACCTGGTAAATATTTGTCAGAAAGACAAATATTTGAGGCATTTGAAATGATTGGTGATATGTATTGGACTTGAAGGATATTAATAAAGTTGAGAATATCCCTGGGAATAGAAGGGACAGGCGTAACAAAATGTAATCTGTTTGTTGATGTAAAATGCATAATGATTTTTTCTCCTGCTTTGTGAAAGGCATTTAGAGAGGCAGACAGAGTGAAATTTGTTGACTGACCTGAAGGGAGAAATGGACAGAGGGAGCATTGACCACTGTCTCCAAGACTACACGAGCAAACATGCCCAGGCAGATCCATTTGAAAAAGTGCTCCAAGGGAAGATAGGCAGTTACGTAAAAGTTATCAAAAACAAAGTACTCATTGATGGAGGCATTTTCTTCTCTGGAATTCTCTGTTCTGGAGTTACTTTTTTGACAGAGAAGATGGTCCTGGTCTTCTCAAACATTTAGCGTGCTTTCCATAGGACTATATGTAAATGCAGTTTTGAATGAATTAATCAGCCATGTGCACAGGGAAGTTTAGGATAATCCTGCCTGGAGGGTCTTTGTGCAGCTGCCTGGGCAGATTCCCAGGTTGCTGTTGTGTGAAGCAGTTTTTATTATTCAGCAGTGCATAACTTTGCTACTCCTGAAACTCTAAAGGTTCTGGCCAAATGAGAGATGGTTTATTGAGATGATACTTTGACTTCCACTCTTATCTCTTTCCACAGACATTTGACTCAAATATTCTCTAAAATCTACCATCATGGCATTTTTTTTCATTTTTTTTGAATATTACAAAATAGAAAAACATGAAATAGTCTATCACCTTAAATTCTTAAGAGAAATTCAAAATAAATTTTTATGAAAGACAGAAATACTTCCCTCCTGATACAGCACAGTAATCATAATAAAAAGGATTCCAGTTGGGCATGCTAAAATGTTGAAGTGAGGAGTCAAATTATTTGTTCTGCATTTATGAAGTGAAGGGATATGTCAGCTCCTTACAGTTTGGTTGGATGGGCAACGTCATGTTTAGGTAGTTTGACATGGTGATAATTACCCTGGTTGCATGACTTTCTCCAGTGGGATGAAGACAAAAATGACCTTGATGGCCCCCTCAGTTTGACTAAACTTTAGTCAAGTTTCTTCCTAAACATAGGTCTTCCCTTTCCTTAGAGCATTTACTTAAGAATATGTTTACTTTAGAACATGTTTAATTGCAAATGAGGTTCCCTGCTCCTTAGAGGTGTAACTATTCTTAAAATCCTCTTGCCAGTTTGGCAAATAATCCAGATGGAGTAAGAGTCCTGAGAAAATGTTGAATATTTTTCTTTCCTTTTTTCTTTTTTAAATTGAGGTATAATTGACATATGACATTATATTGGTAATCAGGTAATGACATGATTCAATATTTGTATATATTGCAAAATGATCACCACAATAATTCTAGTTAACATCTGTCATTATACATAGTTACACAATTTTTTGTGTGATGAGAACATTTAAGATCTTCTCTCTTGATAACCTTCAGATATGCAATGCAGTATTATTAGTCACTGTTCTGTACATTGCGTCTCCATGACTTGTTTAGTTTATAATTGGAAGTTTGTACATTTGACCTCCTTTACCCATTTCATCTTTCCCCCCAACCCCCACCCTTGGCAACCACCCATTTATTCTCTTTTGTATCTAGGAGCTTGAGATTTTTTTTAAGATTCCACATTTAAGTGAGGTTGTTCAATATTTGCTTTTCTCTGTTTGACTTACTTAATTTAGCATAGTAACTTCAAAGTCCATCCATTTTGTCACAAACAACAAGATTTCATTCTTTTTTGTGCTGAGTAATATTCCACTGTGTGTGTATGTGTGTGTCTTTATTCATTCATCTATAAAGCAAACTAAGCAAACTTAGTTTGCTTCTATATCTTGTCTATTATAAATAATCCTGCACTGTACATGGAAATGCATGCATTTTTTTCATGTTAGTGTTTCATTTTCCCTGGATATATTCCCAAAAATGGAATTGCTGGATGCTGTAAAACTTCCATTTTTAGATTTTTAAAGAACCTCCATACTGTTTTTCACAGTGACTGCACAAATTCACATTTCCACCAACAGTACACAAGGACTCTATTTCTTCCACATCCTGACTTGTTACTTCTCATCGTTTTTATAATAGCCATTCTGACAGGTGTGAGGTGATATCTCATTGTGGTTTTTGTCTGCATTTCTCTGATAATTACTGATGTTGAGCATCTTTTCATGTTTATGCTGGCCATCTGTATATCTTCTTTGGAAAAAAGGCTATGCAAATCCTCTTCACATTATTAAATCACATTTTGTGGGTTTTTTTGTTATTGAGTTGTATGAGTTTTTAATATATTTTGGATATTAACACCTTATCTTTTCTTACACTGTAAATTACATGCACTCAGGCCTTTTGTGTTTGGCTTTAAGTAGAGAGCAACTCTTCAGTACCAGACAGAGAAAAAAAACAAAAAAACGCCTATTCCCAGAGAAATCGGCCCAAAGGCTTCTTGGGCTAAGTGTCATTTTGAGCTGGATTTTGAAAACCAGATACCAGTTTGAAATGTGGGGAGAGAAGTTCATTTTCAGTGCACCTGCCTATGCAAGTATTGGTGTGATCTCTTCTAAATAACATTTAAACTAGCTTCCTTGGTGCTGACATTTGGACTTTCATATTTCTCACGTTCCTGACAGTTCAAACTTGAGGCCCCTTTTGCAGGTTCCTTTTTAAGACATTCCTACATGGTCACAGTTAAATGTGACCAAATCTGAAAATTATCAATTGAACAAATCATACAACCAAGTATTGAGTATTGCAAAAGGAAGAGGTTTGAATAATTGAATATGTTATAATAGCTACAGACATTTTTAGTTTTCTAAATAGAATTTTAAAATAATAATAAGATCAGCTAGGTCTGTATTTTTTTATGAAAGTTCATACTCCCCTTGGATGACTTTAATATTATGGTACAAAATAGCTAAGACTTTGAATCATAAAAAAGATTTCAGATATCATAAAAACAAAAGATATGTCTATTAAAAATGGATTAGACGTGTGATTTAATATATAAATTGGGAGCTGATGAAGTTAGATCTATTAGCTGCATAAGCTGTGGTATCTTAGACAATTCCTAATGAACTGAGAGCAGATTTTCCAAATAGCGTTTATAGCATGATATTGTTCATCAAGAGATTAACAAGCATTCAAATAACTCAGACCCCTTTGTAAGATGCATATGACATGCTAAAATCAATGAAATTTTCCAGAGGTGAAATAACTTCTGTAACAAATTTTAACCCACTGTATTACAATCTTATTGCCAAATCCCCTCTGGCTTTGGGATATTTTTTCCTTCCATTGAAGGTGTATTAAAATCTGCCACAGTACTAACGTTTACTGGACCTTATTTGGGGTAACACTGAGTCAGAACAGGAAGATTTGAATCATGTTCAATCAGAATATTTATTAAGCAATTATTATGTTAAAAATATTCTGCTACACGCTCTCTGTGAAACACATGTTTAAAAACAAGTTCTTGTCCTGAAATTATTTACTTTCTCAGCAAGTTAGTTAGACTTTGTTATGGGTTGAAATATGTCCCCCACAAAAGATATTAAAGCTCTAAAACCCAATATCTGTGAATGTTACTTTATTTGAAAGTAGGGTCTTTGAAGATGTTTAAGATGAGGTCATTAGAATGGGCTTTAATCTAATATGATTATACCCTTATAAAAAGGAGAAATTTCGACACAGGAACATGCACACAGGGAGGACACAAAGTGAAGATTGGAATTAAGTTGTTACAAGTCAATGAACTATCAGAAGCTATGAGAGAAACCTGGAACAGATCCTTCACTATCACCTTCTGAGATAGCATGCTCCTACAAACACCTTGATCTCAGACGTCTAGCCTCCAGAAATGTGAGATGACAAATTTCTGTTGCTTAAGCCACCCAGAATATGGTACTTTGTTATGGAAGCTCTAAGAAATTAACACAAACATATTCACAAAACAGTAACTAGCAATATGGCTCATTGTCTATGCATGAAATGATAAAGCAATTCAGAGAAAGGATGACAATAAGAAGACCACTTGTAAAGGGATGGCTGAGGAAGGAAGCAGCAGAAAGGATGCTATTGGTTACCTACTAAAAAGTCAACCTTTTCCTGTTTTTACTTGCTGACGGAGCTTGTCTTCTAACATAAGTATTGAAAACACCATATTTTTGCTTTTCTACCATCCACTCTTGAAACTAGAACAATGGCTTATGGTCCAGTGCTGGACAATGGGAACTCAGAGGGGCTTCTAGAAAATCTTCCTTCCTAGTAAAGGGACACAGGAAGGAAATGCTCCATTTCTTCTTAAGTGTATGTGGTCATATTTAAGTGAAGCTGGAAATTCTACATTGGATATGCTCTTCCAAGGGAAGAAATTGCTGAAAGACTGAGGATAACCTATATAGGAAACACCAGAGCTCCTAGAGATGTCAATGTGTCATAGCCCTAACTCTCAGCACACCTTGTATCCAGATGTCTTACACATAAGCTAATGTAACTTCTTAACAGTCTTAGTTAAATATTATATTACTTACAGAAGCAAAGATTTTCTGAATGTTGGGAAAAGAAAGGAAGAATGCAGAAAAGCAAGAGAATGGTGTGATGATGGATGTGGACTCAGGGGGCTCAAACTATCTTCAGAATCCACCCGAAAATTGTTAAAAACAAAACAAAACAAAACAACTTTCCTATTCAAGGTTCTAACTTGAATACTGCATATTTTATTCAGATTGTCACTGATTTGCTCTTTTCTTACTCGGGCCTCTCACCGTGGCGGCCTCTCCCATTGCAGAGCACAGGCTCCGGACGCGCAGGCTCAGCGGTCACGGTTCACGGGTCCAGCTGCTCCGCGGCATGTGGGATCTTCCCGGACCGGGGCACGAACGCGTGTCCCCTGCATCGGCAGGCGGACTCTCAACCACTGAGCCACCAGGGAAGCCCTGATTTGCACTTTTAAAGATCATTCCCTCCGCCCCAACTCAGTTGCCAAAATACCTTATCTGTCTCCTTGAAATTTAATATTCTTTTCTCTGCATGTCATAGCTGCTAATGTACAACATCTTTGTCCAACTGTTTATCACATTACTCAGTACAGTGTCCAGTGTCATGTAGGACTTACTGCATGAACGAATGTATAAATAAGAATGAATGGGGGGCTTGTTATTTCTTCAATAATATAGACCTAGACAAAATTATTTCAGTCCAAATGGTTTATTTTTTTTCTGTTCTTTACTGTGCCAGCCAAATACCTATGTGTTGGGGATACAGTAATAATTTGTAGTCTTATACACAGGGGAAAGCCATTGAGTTGCTCAAACATGACTAACTTGATCAGATTGCCTGAGAACTGGTTAGGAGAAAGGAATGAGCAAGTGATTTCGTATCAGCGTTGGTCATAGATGCTGGAGTCTTGTTGAGAATCAGTAAAAAGGGTGCTAAGAATAAAAAGAGGCAAAAGCGGTGGCATGGAGTTGGTGAATAACTGGTGAGAGAAAAGGGATTGGGATTAAGTATCGATTTTTGACTGAGGTTATTAAGATACTGACTAGGTGAGATAAGTAGAAAAGAGAGAGCAGAGATTTTTTACAGATGGGGAAGACATCAAGTTCAGTTTTGTACTTTCTCTATGTGCCAGGCTGAGGTTAGAGCATTACATTGCTTGTTTTGAGAGAACTCTGGACATCCAGATAAATGGGCCACTGTATTATCCTTCATGCAAGAGAGGGGACTTTTCATTGTATTTAAAGGTAGACTAAGTTTGGCATGTGATCCTCTTATTTCAATTTTTAAGTAAAAGACACTTCCAGTTCTTTATGGTTTGTTAAAGGAAGCATAAAGGCCATCTGAAACATAGTGATAAGTTTCATGTGTTTAAGAGACTTTGGTTTTACTCCTTTGCTACAGCAAATGGAGGATGCAGAAAAATGTATGGAAGCATAGAAATGATACACTTTGTTATCAGAGCTATGACAAAATTAGGGCTCTTTCCTAGTAAATATGAAATACAAACTCTTCTCTAATGACCTCAACAGAAGAAAATGAGCATGGACATTTTTACAGTGTAACATTTCTGGTATTATAACCAAAGGTCAGTTGTCATATTTATTATCTCTGATATTTCAAGGGTTTTCAGCTTATCAAATAATATCTGGCAGAAATTTGCTGTGAAGATTTTCAGCTTTATTTAAAAATGATTTTATTTTGTGCAATATATATTATAGTGAGTTTTGTAAAGAGAATAATTTCCTCAGAAATTTAGAGGAATTTGAGGGATAGCCTCTTTATTAACACAAATCTAGGAGGAGAATTTTGCACAGACAATTAATTCATTTTAGCATTTGTCATTGAAGACTTAGAATTGTTTATTTACAACGAATTCCAAAGAGATCATCTGCTAAAGATATTACTGTATAAAGTATCCCCTTGAAAATGTTTTAAAATTTGTTGAAATATTGTCACTTATATTTCTTCAAATAAGAGAACATGTTTGGGTAACAAAATCACTTAAGAGATACTTTGATGAAATGAACTGTGATGGAATTTTTCAAGATAAAATCTCATTTTGTTGTGTCCTTCATTTTTCAGGTAATACAGAATACAAGGGAGATAGCTTGCTGAACTCAAAAGGCCAGAATAGAAGCGCTGGATTAGTCATCCAGTATAAATTAATGTATAAATCAAATATAAATTAACAGGTTTGAAAATATGCATGAATGGTTAAGTGCTTGAAGACTGAAATGTGGTATGTGAATTGAAACACATGCAACACACAAACTGAGTGGATGCAAGCACCAGAATAGCACAGTACATAAATAAGGCAAGGTTGCAGGGGAAATTTACAAGCAGACCATCAGCAAAATGTTGATGGTCTACTGAGCCCTCATCCTCCTTCTAAAAGTAGAATGATCAAAGAGAGTGAGTCTCATCCCAGGCTATTTCACAAATTAAGCAGGAAGTTGAAAGGCAGCAGGGTCACCCAAATATTATCATAGAAATTTAAATTAAATTAGAATTCCTGGATTCACATGGTTGAGCATATTACCTCATTGGCAAGATGAACATCCTGACTGAAGAGACCAGCTGTATTGGATATTTGGCATTTCAGGGTTGATATCAGCTGGAGACTGGCCAGTTCATTTCTAGGCTCTCTGAGAAGTGAGAGCAGTCTCTTAGCCAGTAATAACTTGGTCTCTCCTAACACTAGAATCTGGGAACAATTTCCTTTAAAAAAAAAGTCTTATATCTCACCCATCTTTATATCTTTGTGCCTACCATTATGTCTGACATAAAATAATTTCTCATTTATATATATATATATATATTTATTTATTTTTATTGCAGTATAGTTTATTAACAATATTATGTTAGTTTCAGGTGTACAGCACCTGTACAGCAGTGATTCAGTTATACAAATACATGTATCTATTCTTTTTCAAGTTCTTTTCCCATTTAGATTATTACAGACTATTGAGCAGAGTTTCCTGTGCTATACAGTAGGTCTCTATTGGTTATCTATTTTAAATATAGCAGTATGTACATATCAATCCCAAACTCCCAATTTTTCCCTCCCCACCATCCTTTCCCCTGGTAACCATAAATTTGTTCTCTAAGTCTGTGAGTCTGTTTCTGTTTTATAAATAAGTTCATTTGTATCATTTTTTTTCGGTTCTGCATATAAGCAATATCATATGATATTTGTCTTTCTCTGTCTGACTTACTTCACTTAGTATGATAATCTCCAGGTCCATCTCTGTTGCTGCAAATGGCATTATTTCATTCTTTTTAATGGCTAATATTCCATTGTATAATGTAACGCATCTTCTTTAACCATTCATCTGTTGGTAGACGGTTAGGTTGCTTCCATGTCTTGGCTATTGTAAACAGCATTGTGATGAACATTGGTGTGCATGATCCCTTCGAACCATGGTTTTCTCAAGATATATGCCCCAAGAGTGGGATTGCAGGATCATATGGTAGCTCTATTTTCAGTTTTTTAAGGAACCTCCATACCATTCTCCATAGTGGCTGTACCAATTTACATTCCCACCAACTATGTAGGAAGGTTCCCTTTTCTCCACACACTCTCCAGCATTTATTGTTTGTAGAACTTTTGAAGATGGCCATTCTGACTGGTGTGAGGTGATATCTCATTGTAGTTTTGATTTACATTTCTCTAATAATCAGCGATGCTGATCATATTTTCATGTGCCTCTTGGTCATCTGTAAATCTTCTTCAGAGAAATGTCTATTTAGGTCTTCTACCCATTTTTTGATTGGGTTGTTTGTTTTTTTTGATATTGAGCTGCTTGTAAATTTTAGAGATTAATCCTTTGTTGGTCACAACATTTGCAAATATTTTCTCCCATTCTGTGGGTTGTCTTTTTGTTTTGTTTATGGCTTCCTTTGCTGTGCAAAAGCTTTTGAGTTTAATTAGGCCCCATTTGTTTATTTTTGTTTTTATTTCTATTACTCTGGGAGGCAGATCAAAAAATATATTGTTGTGATACGTGTCAAAGAGTGTTCTGCCTAAGATTTCCTCTAAGAGTTTTATACTATCTTTCTTACATTTGGGTCTTTAACCCATTTTGAGTTTATTTTTGTGTATGGTGTTAAAGAATGTTCTAATTTCGTTTTTTTATATGTAGTTGTCCAGTTTTCCCAGCAGCATTTATTGAAGAGACTGTCTTTTCTTCATTGTATAGTCTTACCTCCTTTATCATAGATTAATTGACCATAGATGTTTGGCCAATACACCTAATTGACCATAGGTGCATTTCTGGGCTTTCTATCCTGTTCCATTGATCTATATTTCTGTTTTTGTGCCAGTACCATACTGTTTTGATGACTGTAGATTTGTAGTATAGTATGAAGTAAGGGAGCCTGATACCTCCAGCTTCATTTTTCTTTCTCAAGATTGTTTTGGCTCTTCAGGGACTTTTGTGTATCCTCAAATGAATCAGGGTGATATACCACATCAACAAATTGAAGAATAAAAACCATATGATCATCTCAATAGATGCAGAAAAAGCTTTTGAAAAAATTCAACACACATTTAAGATAAAAACTCTCCAGAAAATGAGCATTTAGGGAACATTTCTCAACATAATAAAAGCCATATATGACAAACCTACAGCTAGCATCATACTCAATGGGGAAAAGCTGAAAGCGTTTCCTCTAAGATCAGGAACAAGACAAGGATGTCCATTCTCACCACTTTTATTCAACATAGTTTTGGAAGTTCTAACCATGGCAATCAGAGATGAAAATGATATAAAAAAATCCAAGTTGGAAAAGAACAAGTAAAACTGTCACTGTTTGCAGATGACATGATACTATACATAGAAAATCCCAAAGATGCCACCAGAAAACTACTAGAGCTCATCAATGAATTCAGTAAATTTGCAGGATACAAAATTAATGCACAGAAGTATCCTGTATTTTATACCCTAACAAAGAAAGATCAGAAAGAGAAATGAAAGAAACAATCCCATTTACCATTGCAAAAAAAGAATAAAATACCTAGGAATAAACCTACCTAAGGAGGCAAAAGACCTATACTCCAAAGAATATAAAGCATGATGAAAGAAATTGAAGCCTACACAAGCTGATGGAAAGCTATACCATGTTCTTGGCTTAGAAGAATCAATATTGTCAAAGTGACTATACTACCCAAGGCAATCTACAGATTCTATGCAATCCCTGTCAAATTACCAATGGCATTTTCTTCATTATATTTTAATAGAAAAGCATTACAACAAACTTTAATATGTACAAGTTTAAAGAAACTATCTGATTGTATTTTGACTCTAGACTAGGTCCTTTGGATGATAAAAAGAAGAAATGCCCTCCCAAAACTTTTTGTCTCTTCAAGCATAATACATTGATAACAAAATTAATTATTATAGATTGATTACATGGTAGAATAATACCTGGGCATTCAACTGATAAAAGTGTGAGGGTAAAGACAGAAAATTCTAGGTGATGAGACCAATATGAGGACTTATGAATATACTGTACATGAGGAACAGCGAAAGAATCATGGTTAGAATCAATGGGAATAATATTGGAAAGGTTGAGAAGGTGCATACTGAAAACAGTAAAATCACTAAGAAAAGTTAGGATTTAGTATTTTTTGAAAAAAAAATAACACATAATGACATTCCAAGCAGAGACATGGCAAAATAACAGTGATGCATAAACAACTTATAAAAGTGAATAAAATATTAAAATATGACATAATGCATACATATAAATATGACACATAGGTGTAAATGTAACACGCACAATACATTATATACTATTTGTGTATAATGTACATAGTGTCCAATGTAGCTTATATATGAGATTCATGGCATCCACTATATAAAACATACATACAATTTAAAATGTACATTATAATTTATAGTTTATCTAACATTAATATCATTATATATACACATATACATGCATAATATGCTTTTATAGTTTCCAAGAAGGAACACATAGTATACAATTTGCAATTATACATACACAGGCTTCAGGAAGTAGAGTAGGCAATATCATGAAGAACAACAAAGAGCTAGAAATGAGACCAGCTTGTCTGCCTGTGTTTCCTCCTAAGATATTTACTAATTAAGAACTTGTGGCTGAGAGGCTAAGCTTAACAGTATTAAGGAACTGAGAAGACAAAATTAGAGTGAGGTTCTCTATGTAGATGATCCCAACAATTTTGAGCTTATATCACTCCAAGCAGATAGCAAAAACATTAAGAAGCTATCATTCAAACACTTGAATTATATATGAATCTGAACCCAAAATATTTGTTAAATGCAAAGTGAATTTTAAAAATTGTGTACACATTAACATAGATTTCTAATTATTTTTATATTTTTGTCTTTTATATTCTATAAAATGATTAAAAAGTAGAGGTTCAAACCAAAATTACAAAATAGGACTTTATACTTCTTTACATATTTACTTTTTTGGTTAAATTTATATTTTCATATGGCTTCATATTACTTTCTAGCACCTTTTTATTTAACTTGGAGAACACCGTTCAGCCTTTCTTATATGGTAGGTCTAGTGGTGAAATTACCTCAGGTTTTATTTACTTGGAATATCTTAATTTTTCCCTCATTTTTTAAGGACACTTTTGCATTATAATAGTATTCATGGTTGACTTTTTTTTCCTTTCAGCGCTTTAAATATGTCATCCCAGTGCTTTCTGGTCTGTAGTGCTTCTGCTGAGAAATCAGCTGATTACCTTTGTGAGAATTCCTTGCATTTGACAAATTGCTTTTCTATTGCTGGTTCCCAGATTCCTTATTTGGTTTTGACATTTGCCATTTTGATTATAATGTGTCTTAGCATGAGTCTCTTTGGGTTTACCCTACTTTGAGTTTTTTGAGCTTCTTGTATTTGTATATACACATCTTTTTCCCAAATCTGGGGAATTGTGGGCCATTATTTCTTCAAATAAGCTCTCTGCTGTTTTCTCATCCTGGACCCCTATGATATGCATAATTGATCATTTTTGTGGTGTTCCATAAGTCCCTTAGGCTCTATTCACTTTTCTTCATTCATTTCTACTTCTCAGACTCTATAATTTTAAATGACCTGTTTTCAAGTTCATTGGTTCTTTTTTCTGCTGGTCTAAGTCTGCTGTTGAAACTTCCTAGTAATTTTTTTTTTCAATTCAGTTATTGTATTTTTCAGCTCTATAATTCTTTTTAGTTCTTTTTTTTTATACGTAATTTCTGCTCCTTTGTTGATATTCTCATTTTGTTCTTATATATTTTCCCTGATTTCCTTTTTTGAATCTGTCTATGTTATTCTTTAAGTCATTGATTATATTTAAGACATCAATTTTAAAGTTTTGTCAAACAAATCTGAACCTAATATTTTTTTAAGGTTTGGTTTCTGGAGATGTATTTTATTCCTTTGAATAAGTCTAATTTCCCTGTTTTATTTTTGTATGCTTTGTAATTTTTTATTGAAAATTAGACATTAAAAAAAATAGCTACATTTCCCAGTTTTGTGTACTGTCTCCATGCAGGTGAAATAGTCCAGTAATCAGCCCAGTATAAAAGATCAAAGTCTTTTAGGATTTTTCTGGGGAGGCATTTTCCCTGGACCTGTATATGGACTTTCTTCCCAATTCTCCCATATACACTGTGCTTTTTAATGTTTTAATTTAACAAAATGTCTTGCTTCTGCTTTTTCTCAGGACCTTAAATGGTCTATCATATTCCTCTCCGCATAATCTCAGGCCACC
Organism: Stenella coeruleoalba; assembly: GCF_951394435.1. Classification (NCBI taxonomy): domain Eukaryota; kingdom Metazoa; phylum Chordata; class Mammalia; order Artiodactyla; family Delphinidae; genus Stenella; species Stenella coeruleoalba. The sequence goes on along the minus strand of NC_137159.1, from coordinate 16,911,801 downwards.
AGGCACCTATGGGTATGGAGACCCCCTTGAAGCTCACACACACACATATTATGATGCCCACCACTCTTTTCAGTAGACTCCAACCTCATATACAAATTATATTTCTATTCCCATCAGTAATCCCAGTCAGGCAAGATAGATATCAGCAACCTGAGAAGACAATACAGTCAGTCCAGAGCATTGCAAACTGAAGAGCCAGGCGATAAATGGTTTTCTTCTGAACACAATGCACTGTGTTGGGGAGAATGTAAGACAAAGGCAAGCAAAGATGCCATAAAATTTCCTACAATTTTGAGTGTGGCTTTTTTCTTGGTTGGGGGTTTGGTTGCAGCCAATCATTAACTTTTTCCTAGAGTCCCCACAAAGCTATGTTGGTCCATATGTTGTACTTTAATTGGTATTTCCATTAGAGAGTGAGGGCCTGGATCTTTCTATTCTATCATCTTGATACACTGAATTCTGAACTGTTCATTTTTAAAATTTGTTTTATCTTTCTACTTAAGCTGGGCTAATTTTTATTTCCATTTCTATTTCCAGAATATTTGTGTACTGAACTTTACTTATTTCATATCAAAACTGCTGTTCATCCTACCTAATATATTTTTTTATATTTTATGTTTGTTCTACTAGCTTTTTTTTCCATTTTTTCTTCTGAGCATTTCTATTTTTGTTAGTCTGTAAACATATTTTTAAGAGCTGCTGCAAACTCCTAATGTGGTAACTCCAATGTTATCTCAGGGTTTATTTTCATTGGTCACTCTTTTTCTCAACTATGGATCACATTTCCCCCATTTTAATACTGAATCATATGCATAATACTTATGGGGTTATAGTCTCTTATCTCTATATTTTGACTTTTGTTCTACCAACTAGGTTACTTACCAGCTAGCCACTTTGAGACCATAGAGGCTTAGTTTCATTCTTTGTTAGACTTATCTCTTTTTGTTGCATCCTTAATCATAATGTAAAATATGCAGTTCAGAAACATAGCTTTACTCAAAACACATGACTCTTCTTGGGTTTCTTTGTGTATGCCAAGGTGCTAGTTAAGCCAGTACATGGAAAATTCAGTAATTGTCAATGAAATTGTAGGGTTTAAACTAAGATTTTGAGAGTCCTCCCACTGTGGTTTCTTTCTGCCTGAAATCTAACCTTACTTAAATTTTGGATACTGTGGTAGCTCTCAAAACACTCTTTCACACCTCAAGACATTAAGATTGTAAACTTCTATTTGAGTTCTAGCTAGCCATTGGGTGATACAGAACTGAGGAATAGTTTTGGGGACAAGCCAAATAAACATGAATTTCACACACGGAATTTTTGTCCTTAAAAGGAGTAAACCAACTCCAATTTCAGTACAGTATTGGTCACTCACCAATGTCTTCAAATAGTATTTTTAAACAAATATTTGTTCAAAGTTTATAATTGCTACCTGCAAGAGGGTTGGCCTGATGCTGCATTGTCTGCTATTAATAAAAATAATGACCTGTTAAATATCAGTTTGCCTTTATATGGAACATCCCAAATAGGAATAGCAGGAAGATATGGAAGTGAAGGATATATTCAGAAAAATATAATATTTCTAAAGTTAATAATTGTCAATAAGCACAAGTTAGTTCAGGTGAAGAGATAGTTTAATTTTCTGATATTTTCCAAATTATTTGATTCTAGATAACAACATATTCTTGATATGTTTATAATCATAATGAAGAAAGGAGGAAGTTATAATGACATGATTTAATTTTGAAATCAGTACAATGTAACAGGAATTTATAATTACTTTAAAACTTCTACATGCTTTTGAAAATATGGCAATGAACACGTTTCTTGATATTGGAGTAATGGTATTAATAGAATTTTCTCAATAACTTGAAAGCACTTTAACAAAATGGTGTCCATATCAACTTTAAGATCTCAAAATAAACATTTTCCAAGAAGTGTAATAATAATAGTGATCTAGATTTGCATTCACGATATCTGACAGAAATGTATTTCCCATAGAGCCCTATACTAAAAGTCAGCCATCGAATGTTAGTGAGCTGGATTCAGTGACCATTTTTGAGTTGTAAGGGTAATCAGCAGTTGACATCAAAACTGAAATTCATTGACTATTTCTTAAGTACAACACTAATATGTAAGTAATAATTACATCATCACACAGTCATTTGACCTGATTTGGATTTCAATTCTTCTTGTTTATTATGTTTACATGTGAGACATTTTTCTTATTATTTATTCTAAATAGAGTAATTCTTTGTGTCACAATATTGCTTCTCTGTTACCAATTTTTTTTTGTGTATGGCCATTTTCTTCTATTTTGTTTGTCATATTAAAGAGAAAAAAAGTTTTTTTCCTTTTCTTTATTTTATAAGTGACAGTTAACTTTACCAAATGTATTGTTTGAGGTGGACTTGCCAAAAGAAGCCATTTTTGGCACCTAGCAAAAAATATGGAAATTGCTTTGTGACTATACCCACATCCAATTACCATAAATTGTTCTTAACCTGAGATTGCATAAATAGATATGATGGACAGATGCAAAAGATTCACTGAATACCTCCAAGTTACTTGTAAAATATTAGAATTGGAAGTGATATCAGCCAGAGCTATTCACTGATGTGCAGGCATCATGGATTGAAAAACTACTTGTGGAGACAATTGTTTTTAAATAATTGTCCCAAAACAAAAATTGTTTTTAAATCTACTGTAGAAAATAAATCCCATACTTACAATTTTAATAAGTATGTTAAAGAAAACAAACAGTAGGTGAAATAAAAATAATATTACTCATTCTTTGGTCTACTTTAAATAGTAAGTAACATCTGTAACATTTTTAACATCTGTAAGTATTTTTTATTGTTGTTATAAAAGAAAACATGATGTTTCTGGATGAGAGGTAAAATTGTTATTCCTTATAGCAATTACATGCATCCTTTCCTCATGCCTCATATTTTTCTACTTTATGACAATGAGATGAGGGCATATGTCACTCTTCCTGTGAAACAGCAGTTTCTTGCAACACAGAAAAAATGACTCTGGAAACATATATAGAATCTGGACACCTGCCCCCTCTCCTCTGGAAAGAGTGACAGAAACTTGTGCTACCTAATATCTAACAATCCTTTGAAGGACAAATGCATGGCTTTAGCTTACCTCCCTTTGAAATAAAAGCTTATCTCTGGGAAGATGAAAATCTCCCAGAAATCTTTCACCATCTTACAGTTGCCCACATTTTAGTCATCCTTTGACTTCCAACGTTTGTCTTTTATCTCAGATTGCTATTAGTTTTTGCTCAGCAAGTCCTGACTGAAGAAATTAGAAGATACTCATATTGCTTCCCATCAAGATACAATAGTACAAGCTGAAATAATTATAAATGCATAATAGTAAGATGTATGGAAAATCTTTCCAATAAGTCAGAAATTCACAGACTTGATGTAGAAAAAAAATCAAAAACCTATATGTGCTTTAAGAATTTCAAGAAAATTAATTTAGTTAAAGTATAGAAGAAGATAAGTCTATTGAAGAGATTTTGATGAAAACTATGTGACTAAGCCATGGAGGTGACATTTATGGACAGAATGGAATAGATACAAAATGAAATGTCTTTCCCAGTATCAACAGAATATCTCCTGATATATGAACAAATCATCATGTAAATTAATACTATTATCAATTCACTATTCTATTATCATAATATCCTCCTGCCTCTTTTCTCCAACCTCAGCCTTGTCACTGTTAATTGATATCGAAATTAACTTAGTAATGATCTTTCTAAAAAGATTTGTCTGAGAAAATTAAGCACCTGCTTGAAATCCTTGAAATCTACACAGTTTTCACATTTTCCTTCCTTATCTGATTGTTGCCTACCTCACTTACCTAATCTACTTATCTGACCTCCCAACCTGTCCCATTTACATTTATTTTTTGAGCAACATAGTTTATCATGTGCATTTATTCTTTAAATGACATGAATATTCTAAAATTAATTATGATTTAAACCTGTTTGGATCATAATTTTTTCCCTGCTTATAACATCTTCCACTCATATTTGTTAATCTAGCTTTTTCACATGCCCTTCAAATTTCAGATCAGTCTTTGCATCCTCTAGGAAAAGTTCTGGGTATGGTTTAAAAATCTTAACTCTGTGATTTCTTGACATTCTCTTTGTTTCATTTTCTTAATATTTAACTAGACATGATTTCCCTAAAGATAATTTTATTTTTTAACTTTAGGGTCATTCTCATTTGCAGACTCATAAGAATTGCTCAAAGAATATCTATTGAATGAGGCAGCAAATTAATGTCTAAATAAACTGTTCAATTGAGCAAAGGATGCATTTATTGGTTACGTAATATGTGCCATCACTATGTGAAGGGCAATGGGAAACATTTATTTTTTTTAAATGTGAAAAATAAACAGTATGAAACACTTTTGCTAACAGCTTTTGTCAAGAATGTATGTGTTGAAGAAATTCTGAACTATTCATTCTTCTGAATAGAGATGATATTAACTAACTTAGCTATTTTACCTACCTCTTGTTATAAATATATATGAAATGTCATTGCCTTTGTACAAATGCACTACAATTTATTTATACATTAAAATGTTGATTTATACATTAAAATGTTGATACACTTGTTGGGTACTTGGGGGGTTACTACAGATGTCTTTTATGAACAAGGTTATATGTACAACAGGGGACATGTGAATGAACTGGCTATTATCATTTGGAGTAGCAAAGCTGGGTCATAGATTATCAATATGGTCAAATTTGGTATACACATTATACAGCTATGAATGTTTACTTCAATACTATAGGGACAATAGTTTACTAAATATTTACAGGTTACTATATATAGAGTACTACAGTACTATAATTTACTAACAACAGTGTAGGAAAACTCATTTCTTTATATCCTCACCAATGCCTGCGCTATTGTCTTTCAATTCTCAATTTTCCAATTACAATGACTTTCAGCAGATTTTTATATATTTCTCAAATATTTAAGTATCTTCATACATGAATTACCTGTTCAGTTCCTTTTCAACTTTGTGCTTAATTTTTTTCTTACTGATTTTGGGAAATATGTATATATTATGAATATTTCTCTTTAATTTGTTTTTCTTAACAACAAGCCCTACTATCCATTTTTCCAAACTTTTGATATTAAAATAACTATATCTTCATAGGAAGGTGAAAAGATAGTACACATAAGTCCTTTGTACTTTCACTTAATTTTCTCCAATGGTTATACCTTACATAATTACAGTACAATATTAAAAAACAAGAATCTGTCATAGGTTCAATGTGTGTGTATAATACCATGTCATTTTATCACATGTGCAAATTTGCACAACCACTACTGCAATCAAGATACAGAACTATATTATCAACACAGCTGGCTCATTAGAACTGAGCCATGGTAAAATTCTTACTCTCCACTAGACCTCCTCTGAAACCCCCTAGAATGTAGTAGAGAGCTGCCTCATTTCCCTCAAGTGAAGGTAGAAGCCCAAGTTCCCTAACTGATCTCCACTGACACTATAAGAAGGAACCCTTCCACTGACACTTAGGAATCCTAAGTGTCACTTACTGCCAGTGTGAATGAATGCCTCAGCTCCCTACTTGTCATCTCTGACACTACCCTGGTGAGGAAATTGTGTTGCTTCATTACAGCCTGGCAAAGATGGAAGTCTGCACTCTCCACTCAGCCTTTGGGGTGGGGTCACAATTTCTTCTGTGGAGTTTGCCTGGAATAGAGCAGTTATTGTCTAAAAGTTTTCTTTCTTACCAAACTTCCCCTTTCCTGTTATTTTTTTATCAATATTTCGATTTTTTTTTTTTTTTGGCTAGAAAGAAGGTTATACAAAAGACTATTCTTATACCATTACTCTGTAGTGCCAGCTTTTTTATAAATCAACTCTCAATATTTTTAGATTCCATTATATTCCATTGTTCTATTTATTTATCTTATACATATGTCTTACTTTATTAATTATATAACAAGTCTTGACTTCAGGCAGAGTATATCTGTTTCTCTAAAATTTATTTTATTAATTTTGGTCTTCTTAATTTATCTCAATATTTTAGCTTAGATATGTTGTACATTTTTCTTAGAATGATTCCTAGCCCACTTAATTCCTTTCCTTCTTTGCTTATTTTCCATAAGTGAACTTATTGGCAATATGATAAATCATATTTATGGAATTAAAACTCAATATTGAAAAGATTTCTCTAAATGGATTTGTATATTCAATGGAATCACAAACAGGTTACTGATAGGTTATCTATTTTATATTAAGACAGATATTAGGGGGAAGAAGATTGAAAATATTCACATTTCCCCTTAACATTGTAAAATATTAAATGTTATTGAAAATGTATCCTATCATATTTCAAATCATCTTTTTTAAAGCATCCTTGTACTGATTGGTAGTTTGAATAGAGTCCAGTTTATTTTAATACATACGTTGATAAGGACTGAGAGAACTTCAATTTTCTTCTCAGGTAATTTATTTGTTATCTGATTCCCATAAGCAAAATTACTGATACAAGACAAGAAAGCTTTATGAAAAGAAGATGGTAGATTTTGGAAGTCAAGACGCCTTTCTACTCCTACCCTCCTCACTGATGGAGTTAAGGCTAATCACACCTTTCTGGCCTTTGGGGGTTAGCTGATATAGTGTGAAGGCTCCCTGTGATAGATGAGAGTTTTCAGATTCCAGCTGAGTGGCTGGAAAGAACAGTGCTTAAGAAGAATCTACACTTATGTGGAGAGCCAAGATAGTACATCAGAAAAATAATGATCTGTCCTAAATCCAATTTGATGTTCATTCTGTAACAAGAGCAGGGAATTTTAGTAGAAACTGAAGTAAACTATGAACCTAACTTTTTAGCTTTTTCTCTTAGCAAGTTTTAAATTTCTCAAGGAAGAATATTTTTCCTTCAAATTTGTATTTATTCAATGAATAATCCACTATTTAAATCTAGATCCACACATGAATACATTATTGGAAAGGACATTTGATAAAATAAATAACACAGGAATGTAAGTAGGGACAACAGGATTTTGGTATCACCATTGTAAAAACTGTTTATGTCAACACACAATCCATACAAACCATGCTGTATGGACTTGGGCTAAACATTTAATATCCATGGGGCTCACTTTTCCAATGTAGCATATGAGAACTTGGCAGATATAAACAACAAAATTCTTTCTGATTGGGAACATTCATCTATTCACTTCCTTCTAAGCATTTTAAGCATCTTTCCCCAAACTGTTTGCTCTCAATTTAAAGCATACTCTTATAGGGCCAGGAGTAAGCAATGGATTCTTTTATTCTTTTTTACAAATTTTAAATTAAAAACAATGAAATCAGTGGAGCATGGTAGTGGCGTAAATAATGCTGAATGAAGATTATAATTAGACTATTAACTCAAGATGGGTAATTGAGGTAAGATTGTCTATTTCTCTTCTCTCATTTTTAGTGTCATTTCTAATCCCCTTAGCTCCTTATACTACTATGTACAGATTTAACAATCTAGATCTTCATTAATTTTTCACTTGTCAACCAGTCACTTTTACCAAATCACCTGGAAGCTGTTTGTTTTGAATCAACTGATGAGTGAATAATTTTTAAATTCATGGTCTATTCATGGACTTCCTTGCTTTTGCCAAAGAAGATTAAGGTGCAATTGTATGTGTGTGTGTGTGTGTGTGTGTGTGTGTGTTTAAAAGAAAGACAATTAACATGAGAGAAAGCTACAGGTATTGAAAGAGAAAAAAAGGCCTTACTTCTATGAAATTCGTCTCATTTATCTTCCTTCCCATTCTATCCTAGTTCCTTCATTTTTCTCCCACCAAAATGTAATATTAGCATGGTTTAGTGTTTCCCAGTAGGAAGAACTGTAGTTGTACATTCAAATTCCTCAAACCAAAAAGCAATCAATACACTATGGCCGGTATGTTGTTCCTGAAGAAAATTGTTTTTGTGCTTCTTAAAGGAAGAACAATGAGTATCAGTGAGAAGAAAAACCCAGCCATGGAAGTAACTGTATTTATCTTTCCTCAAGAGGAAAATTAAACAAAAAAGTTAACTTTAAAACAATGATTAACTTAAATCTCTTTCATGAGCATTATATATGGTCTTTCTAAGGGAAAAATCATGTCAGTAACCTACAAAGAAGGTAAGAAAATGTTATGTAAAAGAAAATGTGGATGTTCAGTGCATTCAAATTATATACACAAATTGGTGTTCAGTTTAAGTATGGGTGCCTGTGTTTTCTTTTCTTTTCTTTTTTTTTTAATGTGTGTGTTAAATATGCAATAGGCTGGAAGTAATGGAAGCCTAAAATTAAAATTACAATATGATATTTTCCAGTTTGCTAACACTAAATTGACCCTAAAGCATTTAACATAAGATGAGGTGGGACACAATCCTTAAGGGAAAGAGCATCTTTTGACTCTCCTACGCTTCCCTATATGCTGATATCTGAAAGATAATTAATACATTTGTATATGAGTAGAATGACTTTTGGAATAAATAGCATTTTTAGAAACTATGTGATGGGTTGAGATAGTCACAGTTGAAGTTGATTTCGGGTGAAATTCTCAATGCAAAATAAATTCATCCTGAGAAAATTGTGGTTCTGAAGGTTCAGAAATCAGGGAAATTTGACATTGTGTGCTGGTGGTTATAATTTATCGTGACATAATCACTTGAAATGGGCTTATGTTAAGAGAATAATACACTGAACAGAAAGTTTTCAACAACAAATCAAATATATTTGTCTGCAACAAAACAAAGGTAAATTGAAACAGCTGAACTCTGATAAACCTTATTTATTTTCCTGCCCCACTTGGGACACATAACCTAAACTGACAGCTTTGGTAGAACCTGGAATACTGGAACAGTTAGGGGGGATGGGGGGGTGATTGAAAGATTGAAGGTCATCTCAAGAATTCTCTGCGATAGAAACATGTGAGGGGACTTTGATGAATTACTCTGACTTAAGGAGAGATGGGGGAGAAGAGAGAGAGAGAGATAGGAGTTGATTGTATTTCTCCCCCAAACTAATCAAAGAGATCATATCACCAATTACACAGGCTTTATCTAATTTAAAGTCATTAGCAATATTATGTGCTAAGTAATCTAGTTCTATTTTATAGATCATGTGAGTAAAAAAATGTTGCCTACCATATCAGTAAATAAAGGATGTTGCAGCCCTTAAGCCATCACATTACAGCCATCCCGATGGTAAGCTCTGAGGGAACTCAAGATAGAAACAGGATGCCCACCATCAAGCCATCAGCCACTGCAGACACCCTACCCCACAAAGTTGCACCCTGAGGAGATTCAGAATAGGAAAACACAGGTTACTGGCCCCAGATATCTGAGGTACATATCAAAGGAATGATTTCAATGAGCCCTGATTTTGCATCTTTCTGTGCGTAGAAAAGCACTAAATTCCTTAACTTGAGATATTTGGTTTTCTTTACTTAACAGTAATCTTTTGATGTTCTGACTACCTGGTCTTTGTTTCAAAAACTCCTATATATTCTTGCTCCTGCCTTACCTTTTCAGAGTAGTCTGTCCGAGGTAACTGAAAGGCTGTGTCCTGGGCTTAAATCTTCAGTTTAGTGTGCCAAATAATACGTAATTCTCAACTTTTAGGTTGGGCATTTTTTTCAGTCAACAATCACCATATGATATACAGGGCCAGAACTAGGGTGAGGTGACAGAGACATGTCTCTTGAGTGTAAAATTTAAGGGGTGCCAAAGCACACAGTAATCAAGATAAATATTTTAACACAATTTTTTTAATGGAAATTAAAACAAAAAGCCCCTGATGAGCAAAAGATCAAAATTTTAATTAATGATAGAATCAGTATATGATTATTTATGCATTCTAAAGAACTTTTCCTGTCTAGTTCATTACCTTGCAGGCTCATGATAAAGCCCTCATTCTAAACAGTTTCATAACTTCAGAACATAAGAGCACAAATGTAGCATCATTTCCCAATTTCCTTAGTGTATGTAAGTTCGCAGCAAAATATGCCTGGTCCTCCTCAGTTCCACAGAATCCATTGTTTAATGGCTGCAAGTCTAAAGCATAATTATGGAAAATCAGGCACTTGTGGAACTTCTCTTTTTACTCCCCTTCCTTAGTTTTTTTCCTTAATTTTATTTCCCGCTCTTCTGGTTTCAGTTGATGCTGTTAAGAAGTCTTCTTCAGTCTAATTTGATTTTCCTCTACAATAGAAAATAAGAGTAGATCATCTAGTTTCTATCTCTGACTGTTAATGATATTATTTTTGGTTTCTGTGTTCAATAGATTTATAAACATATATCTAGATTTGGATTTGTTTTATTTAACCCGATTAGGATATATCGTTCTTATGACTGAATGTAAGTTCATGTGCCTGATGCACAGTGAAGCCAAGCAAACTGAAACGTCAGAGTTTGGAGCAAAGAAAAGTTTGTTGCAAGGGCCAAGGAAGGAGAATGGGTGGGTGGCTCATGCTTAAAAACCTAAACTCTCCAAAGGGTTTCAGCAAAGCATTTTTAAAGGCAAGGTGAGGGAGGGGCAACCCAGGGTATATGATCAGCTCATGCACAATTCTCTGACTTCTTGTTGGTGATCAATCCTTAGGAGCAAGAAGGCCTGGGACTTGCATGCTCATGATCATCAAGTAGTTCATTTCTTCCATTTTGTTGTGGTTTTAGCATCTGAAAAAACTCAGGAAATATGCATCAGGTACTATTATCTAGGTACTTCAGAGAGGAGCTACAGCAGAGGACATGGGGAAGGGGCCTGTCCTGGGAAGGCCACATTGGGTTCTACTCAGTTACATTCTCACTGGATATAAGGACTCACACTTTTCAAGTGTTCCAGGAAGTTTCTAGTTATTATTTCATCAAAATGTGGTTGTTATCCATTCTTTTTATTTTTTCCTTCTGGATTTACATATAGACTGACACACAGGCTTACATACATATACACAGACTTATTTTTCCATCCTATCATCTATATCTCTTTACTTTTTATCCATATTTTATTTTCCTGTGTTGTATATCAATCATTCACAATTTATCTCTTAAGCTCTATATAATCTATTTTTCATAATTCCACTAAGGTTTGATTTTTCACAATTAAAAATTTCATTTGTATAGGTGTCACTCTGTATCAAATTTGCCTGTTCATTTTGACAGCCTCTTATGTTTTATTCATTTATCTAATTTATCTAGTTAAGTATTTTATCTAATTAAGCATTTAGCTAGTTAAGTATTCCAAAGACATCTCCTCTAAATTCTTTATCTCACTTTGAATATCCAAACCTCCTACTGATTGTTTTTTCTTCTCTCTCTCTCAGCATTTTGTGTATTCTTGATAATTTTTGGTTATGAGTCTATTTTTTGTTTTGTTTTGTTTTTACTGTGAGACTCCTATATACCTGTATTGGGGGGAAAAAAGATAATTTTCTTCTTCCATGGACCACAGAGGAACACTAGCCAGAAAATACTAAGAAAAGTGTACAGATCAAATGTGAAAGCCACAGATTCAACTGCACCTCTTTGCAAACTCAAATCTACATGACAGAAAAGATTATAGGGTTACATGTTCTCTAATCATTTCAGCTCTTTGTATCTGCCTGTAGCTTAGACTCCCAGCCCCTCAAATAGGCTTTTTTTTGGGGGGGTGTCTTTGAAGATCTCTTCTGCCACTCCTAGGTACAAAAATGTTACAAAGAAGGTGTCTTATCCATGACAAATTTGTTCTATAGGCAGAGGTGCTTCCAAGACACCCAGGTTGCCCTACACACATAAGTAGTTTATTTCTTCTATTTTTATCAAATTTGGCTATGTTGATTTCATTTTGTTTTTGGTTTAGTGCAACTCCCTTATTGATAAATTTCAGTAAATTTGAATTTCAATATTTCTCAATAGACATAGGTATTAAAATCATCTGGTCCTAGAATTAATTCAGAGGATAGTTCTTTAGTGAAATTTTAATTTTTGAAAGGTTAATTATGTATTTACATTCACAATATCTTTTGTGTTCAACATAAGTCGTTTGTAATTAAGTAAATCATTCATGTCACTGAGAATTTTACTTTTAATTCTATATTCTTGAGAGTATAATTTCCATCTTTTCTTCTCTAAATGTCTTTGGTATCTCTGTAGAATTTTCATCCTTAATATAATTTTGGGGAGTTTTTTGGTGTTTTTTTTTTTTTTTTTTTTTTGCGGTATGCGGGCCTCTCACTGTTGTGGCCTCTCCTGTTGTGGAGCACAGGCTCTGGACGCACAGGCTCAGTGGCCATGGCTCACGGGCCTAGCAGCTCCCGGCATGTGGGATCTTCCCGGACCGGGGCACGAACCCGTGTCCCCTGCATCGGCAGGCGGACTTTCAACCACTGCGCCACCGGGGAAACCCTGGTGATTTTTAAAACAGTTTTGATTGGATTGGCTAGACATTTATCTATTTATGGAAATAATTCTAAGCTTTGTTTGCCAGTCCTACTTTTCCCTTCTTTTTTAAAATGAGTTCATATATCCTTTACTGATTTCTTCTCCATCTCCAGGCATATTTTGGTTCACTGTTAAAATATCTTGTTTTAACAAGCTAAATTATTTCTTCTGAGCATTCCTGAAAGTCATGCCATGTAAGTTTTGATAGTATCATTATTATCTAAGTGGCAATGCAAATCCTGTCTTTGCTCCTCCTCTTATTGTCTCTATGATCTTTGTCATGTTACTTTTCTGTACCTCAGTTTACACTTCTGTAAAGTAGGACTGATAATAATAACTATCTCATAGAGAAGTCTTTAGGATCAATGAAGTAATAAATGTAAATAAAGTCTGCCAAGCAGTAAGGTCTATAAAATATTAAATTTAATTGGTATTATTGTTATTGGTATTATTATAGATAACTTTAATTTGCTTATTATGGGACTCTCTTAAGTAAGTATCTATGGTTTAGCTCTAGTGTTCTCTATTTTTACTATTAATTGTAATGTTATTTGCACTATAATTAGGTAATTATTCCTACTTTATTCTTTATAGCTATTTATTTTGATTTTTAAATGGGCCTTATATATAATTTGCTTAAATATCAGTTTCACAGGGACTTCAAAGGAATGTGTACTGTGTATGTGTTTGTAAACTTTTCCTTTTACATCATTTAAATCTTGTCTATTAGTATATTTTTATGGTAAGGCTATACTTACAGATATCCTTTCTCTTCAGCTTCCAGACACATGGGGTGTGGAGTTAGGAGTGGAGCTTATACACCTAGTTCTGGTCAACAAGCTATTAGCAGAGATAATGTGGACTATGTTAGGTTTCAAGCATTTAATACTCACCCCAGTTCTCTAGCCACCTCTTTTCTTCTACAACAAAAGTGGAGAAAGTCTTGTCTTAAAATATTAAGTCAAGATATCAAGCAGCCTGGATTACTGAATCATCATATGGAGGACAATGGCTTTGAAGAGTCACTAGGTCTGCAGGGGACTTTGAGTGAATGAAATACAATTTTTTTTTAAATTATTAAACCATAAAAATTTTGGGATTACTTATTAGCTACAGTAGGGTGAATGTCTTCAAAACTCAACTTGGTTTGGAACTTGAGGACAGAACATATTTGAATTATTGAGAGGTGAGGGGCAGGTATGTCAGACCAGAGGGTACAAGTAAAGGTGCTGAGGAAAAGGTGTAGAGATCAGCCTAGCAGCATCTAGAGGGCAAGCATTTGTCCTGGTCAAAGATGGCATGGGGATTGGCCTCCACAAGAGAACCTGATTCCAGGATTTTCACCTGGCCAATTCTGCAGGACAGAGAACACAGTGAAAGTCATCTGCAAGAAATGAACACAGGAGAAATATATAGCACGGAATGGTTTCTTTACTCTGATCTAAGAGTATGATTTAGGGCATTTGATTACAGTTTGCTAAGGATTGCTGCTCTTCAGAGAAAAGCAAAACTATGCAGGTAGTAGTGACTATTGATTTTGGCACAACAATTACCGGAAGAGTTTATAAGTCAGCTATTCATCAAAGCCGGAGGAAATATTACACACATATCACATATTAAAAGAAAACAACCCCAAACTTATGTCCTTGATGCAGTCTAAAAACTGGCACCAACTGAATTTTTCTAAGGTCCTTACAACCTCAGATAACAACCTTACAAAAGGATGCTCAAAGCCCAGGTGATCAGGATATTCAGGAGAAAGTCTAGTGCCATGGTAGCTGCTTACCTTTTAATGATCAAACTCAATGGAGTAAAATTTTTATATATATATATATATATATATATATATATATATATATATATATATATATGTATGTGTGTGTGTGTGTGTGTATATACACATATATATATGTGTATACACATATATATAATATTCTATAATGTTATATATAGATAGGATCATCTAATAGGTCTTTGAATAAACGATCATCTCCCATGTATGTGGTCTGACTGTGCAGGAAATTTGAATCTGTCAAATGCACAGTGAAATTGCCAGGAACTCTCAAGAAAGACAATTATCATGTGACATAAAAAATCGTATTTCAAAAGACAAAGTAGATATCAGAGTTTATAAATAAGGAAAGCCTCTTCATTCCAGAAAGGGTTGGGCAGGAGGGATGTGATCTAAAACTTTAAATGAAAGGAGAAAAAATAATCTTATAAGAAGAATACTAAACTATAAATTATAAATTTACATTTTTCTTCTTACATTTAAATACCATGTCTTTCATTCTTTACTGAAAATTATAACATGATGGAGGAAGAAAGTTAGAATGTTCCATGAAAAATTATGTATTATTTTCTTTCAGAATCTGTGAAAGTGGCTGTGGATGACTAAGACTGATAGAGTCTTTGCTATAAGGGTGATAGTAAAGGCAACACTTTCACAGTGGCATTCTCCACAACATGGCCATTCTGTTACACCTTTAAGACATGCATAAATATCTACCCAAGGTTGATTATTTCACCTTCAAAGAGATTCCACTAGAACTATGCTTTGGAACTTAAAAAAATGTTATTGAAATATACTTTATAAATAACATTGTGTTAGTTACAAGTGTACAGCAAAGTGATTCAGTTTCATTGTAGAAATGTTTATTTAGGTCTTCTGCCCATTTTTTGATTGGGTTTTGTTTCTTTTTTTGTTTTTTGTTTTTCTTTTCATATTGAGCTATATGAGCTCCTGGATTTTTAATTTATCAAGACCCATTCCTTTTGTTCTAAGATTAACTAGATTCTAAATCTTTATTTAGGCTCTCCTCCTACATGAAGTATCTTCTTACTTAGTTAAGATCAATCTTTTGAATAAATATCTTAGTCTCTAGTTGATCGTTATCAAATATAACTTTAGCTTACCTAGCTCAGAAGGGATAGTTCATGGTGAATAGTCCAATATTCAGTCCAAGAAAGGAAAAGTAAATTTATATAAGCTGATTTAAGTGGAGCCTTTTTCTTTTTTGTGTGATGTTTTCTTATATTTCTTAAAAAATATCTTGCTTCTAGGTTTGTTATTTCTATCCTATTTTGACTTATTCTTGTGTATCCTAAGCTATTTCTATCTGCTTAGTTGTAACCAAGATTTTTCTGTCAGCTTTGTTAACAAAGTACAGAAACTTTCCATTAAAATAAAGGAAACATTTTAAATACAGGGTCTAAAAATAACTAAAACTGCTGTTATTAAGTGTTTTGGTTTTAAGAGAAGAAACAGTAAGTACAATATCTTGAAGGAAAGGAATTCTGTTAATCAAAAACATTCACATTTTTGACACAGGCCCTGGTATTATGGATAAAATACCCAGGAGCAAAGCTTAACACTGTTCCTTACTGTATCATCTAGAGTAAGGCCTTTAATTGCTCTGAGATGGTCATCTCATAGAATTGCCTTTAAGAGTACATGCTCTAGTTGAGTATATTGTATTAAAATTATTTTATGGCAATTTTGAAAGAAAGAAAAGCATATTTAAGGAAAATGACCTTTTATATGCCATATAAATACCCAACCCAGTTCACCTTTAAATGGAATGCCAACAAGTGACTGGCAAGATTCTACTATAATTTTATTGTATTACAAGTTTAATAGGTAATCTTAATTGTCACTGTGGTTAGGAGTAGTTTACTAGGACAAATTTTTTATATTTATAACTCGATGCCTTAGGGTTCTTTTATTTTCACATTATATACAGAGCTAAAAGATTATGTGAATATATGTAAAATTCTCTAAAAAGGTAGAGGGTTTGAGATCATTATAAAGCCAAGAAAGCCTTGAAACAGAAATAGAAATACATTGGTTTAATGTCTCGCTTTTGAGCTGTGTGCAGAAGATGCCCTGGCAACAAGAGATTAAATGTGTAAGTTTGAGATCACCAAGCAACGTGTTATATCCATAAGCTTCTGCTACTAAAATCTCCAAACAAGGGAGAGGAATACATGGGATATGAATTATTATTTCCAAATATAATTATGAATCATTCATAGGTTCAAAATAAATAAGTGTGTTTTTAGGGAGGGCAGTATATTCTTAAAGAATTTAGAGCTGTATGTGTGTGCTTACATTTTATTCCTAGTTTACCTTTTGTCTATTTTCACTCAGGCCTTTCCCTTCCCATTGTAGAGAATTTGCCTTGAAGAACCAAATCTGTCAAATCATGACAAATATCTTACCAGCTGGTCTTTTACATACTTGCTAATG
The DNA here is from genome assembly GCF_951394435.1 of Stenella coeruleoalba. Taxonomy (NCBI): domain Eukaryota; kingdom Metazoa; phylum Chordata; class Mammalia; order Artiodactyla; family Delphinidae; genus Stenella; species Stenella coeruleoalba. Next base: position 16,895,072 of record NC_137159.1, on the reverse strand, counting down.
GAAAATAATAGTTGCCATAAATAGAGTTATTCAATTAACTCTCCCCCTCACCAATGAGGCCAGAATTCCTGCTACTTCCCTCATCAATATAGGAACAGTTTTCCTGAGTTCTTTGTTCCACCTGTGTTCTATACATTAAATAACTTGTTTTCTTTTTGGCACAGTTTCTATTTATCACAACTGTTCCCATTTCCTTCCTCACTAGTCTTACCCTCAGGAATCTACACTCTATCCACTCCATCATGCATTGGCTCAGGAATCTTCCAAAGTCTGAATAACTTGATCAATTAATCTTTACGGGGTGTTTAAAATAATGTTATTGCAAGATTAATATACAATAACTTTGGTTTTGATGTGAAGCATCAAGGTTATACTTATTTTTGCTATAGAATCTTTATAATAAGCCTTATAAATAGGTATTCCTTAATTGAGGAGTCACTCTAGACTTCTGGAATAAGCGTATAAGAACATAATCTTAGCTAAGTGTTTTTTGATGGGAATTTGTATACACATTTTGCAGTGAAATCCTAAAAGAAAAGTGTGTTGTTATGCTTCTCTTGTTGATATGCTTTCTTAGTGTCGGTGCTACTTGAATAAGGACATTGTTGATGGCAATACTGTCTAATGTGATTGCTTTTCTAGTTAAAGCAGCATATGGAAGTCCTGTCACAACATTTCGATTGTCTCCGGGAAGATATGGAACTTAAATCAGTGCCTAATTGTTAGATGCATATACTGCTGTCAAATTATATTATTTTCCCCACTGAAACTGATAAAAAATTGAAATATTAAATCTAATATAATTTTAATATAGTTAGAACAAAAAAGAGAATACTCCTAAAAAGTGCTCTACTGACATGTTCATAGAAGTTATTTTATAATAGAGAAAAAGTTTAACAAATGTTAATATTATAAGTATCCCAAAATAGTGTGACATTTGAACTCTGGCATGCTCAATGGAATAGTATGCAGACATTAATAAAATGATGACATCATAATCTTGAACAGACACTTATAGTGGAATATGACTAAAGCATGACCTCACTTGAAGAACAAATGTACACATTAGAAAAATAAATCAAAGGAAATCAGACCTTAAAATCTGACTGACCTACTTTTCACCATGGTCTATTAAACTTCTGAACTGTGACCACCTGTTTTAACGTAACCTAGCTATCCATACCATGAATTAAGATGATCTGAGTCAACATGACTTAGTTATTTGGTCCAGGGAAACTTTTCCTGGGAAGGACTAACCTGTTAACCAATAAATAACCTTACTGTTTGCATCAGGAATCCCATGCAGATCAATTATCTGATATAGCAATCTCCTTGGAAAACAGCCCCCTTAAGAAGCAACTGTTTAATTTCCAAGACTAACTTCAACAGCCTCAGCTTTCTATGTCTACCAATCTTAAACTATTACATCAAAAATTTTGTCTAGTCCCCAGCAGTTCCTCTCCCTGGAAGACCTACATTTGAGTCAGACCTCAAGTCCTATAAATATTCATTTTGACTCCTTACTTAGACATTACTTAGACATTCCCTCCTTAGGTAGGTTTATTCCTATGTATTTTATTATTTTTGATGTGATGGTAAATTGGATAATTTCCTTAATCTCTCTTCGTGATATTTCATTGTTAGTGTGTAGGAATGCAAGAGATTTCTGTGTATTAATTTTGTATCCTTCAAATTTACCAAATTCATTGATTAGCTCTAGTAGTTTTCTGGTAGTATCTTTAGGATTTTCTATGTATAATATTATGTCATCTACAGACAATGACAGTTTTACTTCTTTTCTGATTTGGATTCCTTTTACTTCATTTTCTTCTCTGATAGCTGTGGCTAAGACTTCTAAAACTATGTAGAATAAAAGTGGTGAGAGTGGACATCCTTATCTTGCTCCCAATTTGAGAGGAAATGCTTTCAGCTTTTCACCATTGAGTATGATGTTAGCTATAGGTTTGCAATATATGATTTTTTTTGCGGTATGCGGGCCTCTCACTGTTCTGGGCTCTCCGGTTGCAGAGCACAGCCTCTGGATGTGCAGGCCCAGAGACCATGGCTCATGGGCCCAGCTGCTCCATGGCATGTGGGATTCTCCCAGACTGGGGCACGAACCCGTGTCCCCTGCATCGGCAGGCAGACTCTCAACTACTGTGCCACAGGGAAGCCCGGTAATATATGTATTTTTTTATGTTGAGGTATGTTCCCTCTAGGCCCACTTTCTTGAGAGTTTTATCATAAATTTATGTTGAATTTTGTCAAATGCTTTTTCTGCATTTATTGAGAAGATCATATGGTTTTTATTATTTTATTTTGTCAGGGAACACTTAGGTTGTTTTTTTCAGATCTTTGTTATTGTGAATGTTTCAATGAACATGGGAATGCAGATATCACTTCAAGATCCTGATTTCATTTCCTCTGAATATATGCTAAGAAGTGTGACTGCTGGATTATATGGCAGTTTGTATTTTTAATATTTTGAAGAACTGCCATTTTGTTTTCCATAATGACTATACCAATTTACATTCCTACCAAAAGGGTTGCCTTTTCTCCATACTCTTACCAACACTTGTTATCTGTTGTCTTTTTGATAATATACATCAATATTTCACTGGGGTTTTGATTTGCTTGACTCTGATGACAAATGATGTTGAGTACAATATCACATACCTGTTGGCAATTTGTCTTTTTTGGAAAAAATTCAGTACTTTACCCATTTGATTATTTGCTTTGTTTTATTTTTCAATTTTTTACTATTACTATTGTTATTATTATTGCTGTTTAGTTGTTTGCTATATATTTTGGATAATACTCCCTTATCAGATATATGGTTTTTGAATATTTTCTTCCATTCCATAATTTGTCTTTTCACTTTTTGATGGTTTTCTTTGCTGTGCAGGAACTTTTTACTTTGATATAATTTCACTTGCTTATTTTTGCTTTTATTGCCTGAACTTTTAGTGTCTTATCTAAAAAAATAATTGCCAAGATCAATATCAAGCAGCTTTTCTCTATGTTTTCTTTTAGAAGTTTTATAATTTCAGGTCTTATGTTTAAGTCTTCAGTACATTTTGAATTAAATTTTTGTAAGGGTAAGATAGGGTTCCAATATCCTTCTTTTGAATATGATGTCCAATTTTTCCAACACAATTTATTGAACGGACTGTCCTTTCCTCATTATGTATCCTTGACACCCTTGTTATAGATTATTTGATTGTATATGTGTGGTTTTATTTCTGGGCTCTCTACTCTGTTCTAGTGGTCTATGTGTCTATTATTATGTCAGTACCATAATGCTTCAATCACTATATTTTGTATTACAATTTAAAATCAGGATATGTGATCCTTCAACATTGTTCTTCTTCTTCAAGATTATTTTGACTATTTATAATTCCATATGAATCTTAAGATTGTTTTTTCTAATTATTTTTTTTAAAATCCCTTTGGAATTTTGATAAAGATTGCAATGAATCTGTAGATGGCCTTAGGTGGTATGGATATTTTAGCATTGTTGTTTCAATCATTGAATATGAGAATATTTTTATTTATTTGTCTTCTATTTTTTTCATCGTTGTCTTTTGGTTTTCTGTTGACAGATTTTTCACTTCCTTTGTTAAATTTATTTTGAAGTATTATATTCTTTTTAATGCTTTTATATATGAGCATTGTTTTATTAATTTCCTTTTCAGATAGTTCTTTGCTAATCTACAGACATACAACTGATTTTTTGTATATTGTTTTTGTTTTCTGCAAATTTACAAAATTCGTTTATTTGTTCTTATATTTTTAATAAAGAATTTGCATATCTTAATATATAATACATGTAATCTGCAAATAGAAGCAGTTTTACTTCCTCCTTTCTGATTTTGATGACTTTTATTTTCTTTTCTGACCAAAATATTCACTCTGTTGAATAGAAGTAGCCAGAGTGGGCATCCTGTCTTGTTCTGATCTAAGAAAAAACTTTCCAGTGTTCACTGTTAAGTTGATGTTATCTATGGCTTGTTGTGTATTTTTTTTTTAACATCTTGATTGGAGTATAATTGCTTTACATTGTTGTGTTAGTTTCTGCTGTATAACAAAGTGAATCAGCTGTACGTATATATGTATATCCCCATTTCCCCTGCCTCTTGCGTCTCCCTCCCACTCTCCCTATCCCACCCCTTGAGGTGGTCACAAAGCACGGAGCTGATCTCCCTGTGTTATGCGGCTGCTTCCCACTAGCTATCTATTGTACATTTGGTAGTGTATATAGTTAATGCCACTTTCTCACTTTTTCCCAGTTTACCCTTTCCCTACTCCGTGTCCTCAAGTCCATTTTCTATGTCTGCATCTTTATTCCTGTCTTACCCCTAGGTTCTTCAGAACCCTTTTTTTTAAGATTCCATATATATGTGTTAACATACAGTATTTGTTTTTCTCTTTCTGACTTATTTCACTCTCTATGACAGACTCTTAAGTCCATCCATCTCACTACAAATAACTCACAGGTTTTATTATGTTAAGGTACATTCCTTTTATACCTAATTTTTAAAGATGCTGTTAAATCATGAAAGGATGTTAAATTTTGTCAAATGCTTTTTCTGCATCTATTGAGATGATCATAGATTTCTATCCTTTTTTCTGCTAGAATAGTGTATTATATTTTTTGATTTGCATGTGTTGAAACAGCTTTCCATCTCAGGGATAAATCCCACTTGATCTTGTTGTATGATTCTTTCAATGTGCTGTTAAATTTGTTTTACTAGTATTTTGTTAAAAAATTTTGAATCTTTATTTATAAGAGATATTGGTATATATATATATATATATATATATATATATATATATATATATATATATATATTTTTTTTTTTTTTTTTTTTTTCTTGTAGTGCCCTTATCTGATTTTGGTAAGAGAGTAATAATGTCCTCATAAAATAAGTTTGGAATTGTTTTCCCTTCTTCAATATTTTAGAAGATGTTGAGAAAGATTGTCATTAGTTCTTTAAATGGATGGTAGAATTCATCCTTGACGCCATCTGGGTCCAGATTTTTCATTGTTGGGAGATTTTTGAACACTGATTCAATATCCTTTACTCTTAATTGGTCTGTTCAGATTTTCTATTTCTTTATGCTTCAGTCTTGTTAGATTGTATGTTTTTAGAAGTTTATCCATTTCTTCTAGGTTAACAAATCTATTGATGTATATTGTTCATAGAATTATTTTATGATTCTTTGTATTTCTGTGGTATCAGATGTATTGTCTCCACTTTCACTAATTATTTTAGTCTTCTCTCATTTATTGTGGATTACTCTAGCTCAAAGTTTCTCAATTGTGTTTATCTTTTCAAAATAGCAACACTTAATTTTTAAAATATTTTATAATGTCTTTCTAGTCTCTATTTTATTTATTTCTGCTCTAATCTGTATTTCCTTCCTTCTGCTAACTTTGAGCATAGTTTCTTCTTCTAGTTTTAGGAATTTTAAATTAGGTAGTTTATTTAAATATCTTTCTTTTTTCTTTTAGTATGTATTTATACCAATAGAGTTCCCTTTTAGAACTCATTTTTGGTGTATTCCTTAATTTTTGGTATGTTCTGTTTCCATTTTCAATTGTTTCAAGATACTTCTTAATTTTCTTTTTAACTTCTTTGTCCCATGGGTAGCTCAGAAATGTGCTGCTAAATTTCAACTTATTTGTGAATTTTCTAATTTTCCTTTTTTATTAATTTATAGTTTGATACCATTATGGTCAGAAATAATACTTGAAATGATTTCAATCTTTTCAAATTTGTTCACACTTATGGAATGTTTTATATATGTCTGTTAGGTTTATTTAGTCTATAGTGTTATTCAAGTCCACTACTACCTTATTGATTTATAGGTCCTAGTACCACAGTTGGTGAGCCTGCCTTTCCAAAACTGCCCTCCACCACTTGGGTTCCATCAGGATTTCCCAATCTCCTATTTCCCAAAGTTTCCACAAAGATACTTTTGTCCATGGATGGCTGCCAAGTTATTGTTGCTGTGGCAGAAACAAGTGGCAGACTTCTTGTTTCTCCATTGCTAACCTCAACAGAAAAGTTAATCTGCATCCACTATACAGCCTTAAAGCAATTGATCAAGACATTAACCTTTTCCCCTCACATTGTCCAAAATTTCCTGACATACTTTCATTAGATTTTTATGTCCTTGGTCCCTGATCCTTGCTGTATATCCAAAACAAATTTCTAACTTTGCTCCCAAATACATTTGATGTTCAGTTTGATTATTTACCTAATATACATTTTTCTTCTTCCACATACATCTTCTCAAAGCTCATTTCTCTGGTCTTTGCAGCTTGCTTTATCTTTGATGAAGCCTCACTTCCTAATGACATCTTTGGATCCAAATTCCATTATAACCTTATTTTTTCTTCAGCTGTATCCATGACAGACATTGCATTTAAAAGAAAGATTACAAACAGTTTTCAATAAAGTAAATGTTGACAAATTAAAAATATCTTTCAGATAATTAAGCCTGTACTTTCTTAAAATTTACTTGAAGGTCTCTTCCCCCTTTGCATGTTTTAGCCACAGCTGTATGATTATCCCTATAAACAACACAAATTTCTTTGTGGTTTAGATAATGAATTTGATTCTATAATTTGGTGATTTTGGGGCATATGATAAACTCACAATGCCCTGATTTTATTACCACTGTAAAACATTAGGCCATTCTTCCTACCATTCATCTTTAATTCCTTCATACAGGTTGACCCTTAAATTCAATCAAATTTGACTCTTTTTGGATAATTTTCTTAAGAGAAAGAGAAAATAACTGGAATAATTAATGCATGTTTTCATCTCAAACTATGTTTTGTTATTAACTTTACACTCAAAATAAAAAGTTCTTGAGAGCAAGATGATATCTTTATTACATTTACTCTCTCCAAATAATTTGCTTATTAAATCCTCTGTTACATATGCATGGAACTATTCAGGCAACATAACTCATATGAAATTATAACATAATGGGAGAATGTTAAGAACATTTAGAAAGAGCTGTTTCATGAAAGCTGTCTAATTTTATTCTTCTCTCCAAAAGCTACCCTTTCAAAGTTCCCCAAATAAAAGAAAGCAAAACTTACTGTATCTCCTCAATGTAAATAGCTATTTACCTTCCACTTTGCCATTGGCATGGAAACTTTCCAAGTGTCCTTATATGTTTAACAAAGTAAAATATCTACCATGTAACTATGATGAAAACACTAAGATGGAGCCATTTATTTACAATCCTTGGCCTAATATTAGAAGAGCCAGAAATTTCACTCTACACTCCTGATATTTGTAATAGTCTTTTTTTTTTAAAAAAATGAAAGCAATATAATTTATTTTTTCTGACAGGCCTTCAATTATTTCTACACTTTGGGAGTAATATAGTTTTTTCCACACAAAATAAGTTTAAAAAAAACATTTGTTGCAATTGGCATAAAATCAAACTCAAACTAACTAGAAGTAAATTTTTGACCATTTATTTCCTTAATAAAATTTAGAAGCTACACTGTGTATGTAACATATGAAATTGAACAATATACTGAGGTGCTTGTTTTCAAATTATATTTAAAACTGAACTGATCACTATTCAGGGCAGAAAATTTTTCTTCTCTCTACAAAATTTCAAAATAAAACTTGGTAAAGTAATTAGTCTTAATTTTAATAGTTAGTGAAATAAGTTTTGGAAAGTACTTCTCTGCTTTCTTGAACTCATATTTTGTTTTTGTTATAGTTTAGATTTAGGAAAATGCACTACTATCTGACTATGGAGAAAATGGAAATGGAACAAAATGTGGGGGTCATCTCTAGATATTTTGCACAAAGAATATCTACTTAGTGAAGTCCTACCAGTAGATTTATAATTTAAGGTTGAGACTGCCTCCATGAACATCATTTGTTTTGGGTTCAGGGATTGTAAAGTAATTTTAATATTAATCTTCACCAAAAAGAAAGATAGAAGAACTAATGTCTTTAATCAAATGACTTCATAGTAATCAAAGAGAGATAAAATTATTTTGGAGAACAGAAACTTCATTTGTTATGATTTAGTACATACTTTTACATCACTATAATTTCCATAAAGCCTAGAGAAGAAAATATCAATTTTATCATGACTATTATCTCTCAAATTAACTTAAATTTTGAGAGAATATTGCTTCATATACACATAAATATACTTTATGTCTAATTAATTCTATTTGTTGATGTGATACACTTATCTTCTCCAGTGCCTGTTGGACCTGAAACAAAATGTCTTTAGATCTAGACTGTACTTAATTATGAGTTATAAAAACACAAACATGTGTGGCTCTCAGACCTTGTACCTGACTTAGCTTTTAATGTTGACTCACACATAAGCAGGCTGATCTACTCCATCTTGAGCAATTAAAGACTGTAAAGACCTTATACCTCCAGAAATTCCTACAGTACCTTCAGACATAAATATTTGAGATTTCACAAATTTCATGACTGAAATTCCTTTGTCTTTCACTGTATTTAAGCTCCCTACTGAAACTAGAGTCTATTCTCCACCATAATTTAATTATCTGAGTTCAGTGTCTCCCCTCATTTACTTAAGGCTGGTCATTGCTTCAAACTGGATGGATGCTCGTATCTACTACCACCACTGTATTTCCAGCCACCTGAATACATGAGCGATCACTGTCAAGAAAACTCTTCTTCCTTCACCATATATCACATTAAACTCATTGGATATTAATACCAGCTTGGATTGTACTTCATGTGCTACATACACTTTCTGACTTTTACTCTGGGTACATTTGCTGTAACAATACTCCTTTTCTGATGGTAGACTTTTCCATTTCTCTGTCTTTTTTTCTCTTTCCTGCTCTATCTTGGCCACTTAATGAATTTGTCCCATTTATTCTTTATTATATATTATGTTTTTAAAACAAACAAAATATAAAAGTACATTTTATTCACTGAGCAACAGCATTTTACCCTTCTAAATTTTCTATCCAACAGAGAGTCTTATTATATTTCTTCTTTAACTTAGATTTTTACCTTTATAACCAAATACCTTTTTATGACCTGGATTACTTTTGTTTCTCAATATCTTGCATTCCCTTATTTCTTTATTGAACTTAGTCTTTCTACTTATTATTGAACCTAATACTTATATGGTGTTACAAAAATTCATAGGAGTGTAAGAGACTACTATGAGCAATTATATGCCAACAAATTGGATAATTTGGAAGAAAATAAAAATTCCTAGAAACAACCTACAAAGACTGAATTATGAAGAAATAAAAAATCTGAACAGACCTATAATAAATAAAGAGATTGCATCAGTCATCAAAAACTTCCCAAAATGAAAAGCCCAGGATCAGATGACGCACTGGTGAATTCTATCAAAAACTTAATGAAGAATTAACAGCAATTTTTCTCAGAGTCTTCCAAAAGATTGAAGAGTTGGAAACACTTCCAAACTCACTTTAAGAGGCAAGCTTTACACTGATGCCAGGAAAATAGGGACACTACAAGAAAATAATAGACTAATATCCCTGATACAGATGAATAATTTCTCAATAAAATACAAGGAAGACAAATTCAACAACATATTAACCAATTTATACACCATGATCAAGTGGGATTGATCTCTGGGTGGCAAAGTTGGTTCAGTATGTGCAAATAAATAAATGTGAAACACCACAACAGTAAAATGAAAAACAATGATATAATCATCTCAATAGATTCAAATAAAGCATTTGACAAAATACAATATCTTTTCATGATAAAAGTCCTCAAAATTTGGATATAGAAAGAACATACCTCAACATAATAAAGCCCATTTACCACAAACTCCCGGTTTATATACTAAATGGTGAACGATTGAAAGCTCTTCCTTAAGATCAGGAACAAGACAAGACTCTCACCACTGTTATTCAACATAGTATTGAAAGTCCTAGCTAGAACAATTAGACAAGACAAAGAAATAAAAGTCATCCACACTGGAAAAGAAGTAAAATTGTCATTATTTGCAGATGATATAAACTTATATAGAGGAAGTCTTAGACCCAAACAACAACCTGTTGGAACTAATCAGTGGTTTCAGTTCAGAATGCAGGACATAAAATTGATATATAGAACTTCTTTGAGTTTCTATACACTAAAAGAAACATCTTAAAAAGAAATAAAAATACTATTCCTTCACAATCACATCAAAAAACAATAAAACACCTAGGAATAAATTAAACCAAGGAAGTGAAAGTTCTGTACACTGAAAACTACAAGACTTTGATAAAAGAAATTGAAAAAGACACAAACAAATGGAAAGATATCCCATGTTCCTGGATCAGAAGAATTATTATTGTTAAAATGTCCATACTACCCAACGCCATCTATAGATTCAATGCAATTCCAGTCAAAATCCCAATGGAATTTTTATAGAAACAGAAGAAAAAATTCTAACATTTGTATAGAACCACAAAAAACCCATTATAGACAAAGCAATCCTGAGAAAGAACAAAACCAGAAGCCTCACAATTCCTGATTTTAAAGTATACTACAAAGCTTTAGTAATTAAAACAGTATGGTACTGGCATAAAAAAATACACATACCAATAGAACAGAATACAGATGGTGTCTGACTTATGATGGTTCAACTTAAATTTTTTTGACTTTATGACATTGAGAAAGTGATACCCATTCAGTAGAAACCATACTTTGAATTTTGGATTTTGATCTTTTCTTGGGCTGGTGATATGCATTATGATTCTATCTCATGATTCTGATCAGTGGAGTGAGCCTCAGCTCCCAGCCAGCCATGTGATCACGAGGGTCAACAACCAATACACTTACGACCATTCCGTTTTTCACTTATCAACAGACTATTCAATAAATTATAAAAGATATTCAACACTTTATTATAAAATATGCTTTATGTTATATGACTTTTCCCAATGGTAGTCTAATGTAAATGTTCTGAGCACATTTAAAGTATGCTAGTCTAAATTTTGATCCTCTGAGTTTAGGTGTATTAAATGCATTTTCAACTTACAACATTTTCAACTTATGATGGATTTATCAGGATGTAACAACATTGAAAGTTGAGGAAGATCTGTAGATAGCCCAGAATTAAATCCTCATATATATAGTCAACAATTTGGTAAGGGATCCAAGACTACTGAGTGGGGAAAAAATAGTTTCTTCAACAAATGCTACTGAGAGCTAGTTAACCACATACAGAAAAATGAAATTGAACCTCTATCTTACACCACTCTCAGGAATTAACCTGAAATAATTTAGGACATAAACCTAAAACCTAATACCATAAAACTCCTAGAAGAAAATATCGGGAAGAAGTTTCTTGACATTGGTCTCGGCAATGATTTTTTGGACATGACACCAAAAACACAAGCAACAAAAGGAAATATCAACAATTGGGAACTACATCAAAGTAAAAAGTCTCTGCACAACAAAGTTAGCAATCAACAAAATGAAAACCTAAGGAATGGGAGAAAATATTTGCACATCATATATTGGATAAGGAATTAATGTATATAACCCCAAAATATACAAAGAACTCATAAAACTCAATAACAACAACAACAAACAAATCTGGTTAAAAAAATGGGGAGGGGGTCTGAATAGACATTTTTTCAAAGAAGACACACGAACTTCCAATATGTAACATGAAAATATGCTCAACATCACTAATCATCATGGAAATGCAAATCAAATCCAGTAAAACTACCCCACACCTATTAGAATGGCTATCATTCAGAAGACAAGAGATAACAAATGTTGGTGAGGATGTGGAGAAAAGGAAACACTTGTGCACTGATGGTGGGAATGTAAATTGGTGCAGCTACTATGGAAAACAGTATGGAGTTTCCTCAAAAAATTAAAGAGATAGCTAACATATAATCCAGCAACTTTTCTGCTTCTGAATATACATATACACATACACAGAACAGGATATGGAAAAGATATCTGCATGCTCATGTTTATTACAACATTATTCACAATAGCTAATATATGGAAACAATCCATGCGTTCATCAATAGATGAATGGATAAAGATAATGTGAGATTATATATATGTGAGATTATATATATATATATATATATATATATACACACACACACACACACACACACACACACATACCACAATGCAATATTATTCAGCCATGAGAAAGAAAAGGAAATCCTGTCATTTGCAACAACTTGGATGGACCTTGAAGGCATTATGCTAAGTGAGATAAGTCAGACATAGGAAGATGAATATGTATGATACTATTTATATGTGGAATATTAAAAAAGAAAATACTTGTAAAGACAGAGATTGTAACGGTAGTTACCTGGGGTTGGGGGAATGGGGGAGATGTTGTTTAAGGATACAAAAATATGCAACTAATAGATAAATTATTTCTGTAGATCTAATGTAGAACATAGTGCTTATAGTAAAAATATATTGTAATACAAACTTCAAAGTTGCTAAGAGACTATATTTTAATTGCTCTCACCACTGAAAACAAAATGATCATTATGATCATTATAATTATTATGCCATAGAAGTATTAGTAAACACACAGTAATAACCATATTGCAGTATATATCAAATCAACAGGTTGTACACCTTAAACTTACACAATGCTATACATCAATTACATCTCAGTTTAAAACATTTTTAAAAATAGGAAAAAAAATGTACGAACAAGTTCATGGGGAGAAATGTTTCCAAAATTTATGTATAGTAATATTGTGTAAATTTATGCTAAGTGAAAGAAGAAACAAGGCATTCAAGAATATCTACAGTGTGTTTCCATTCATTTAAAGTTCAAAACTATAAAAGCATGTAATGCATGTAAGGCCACTAAATGATCAAGAAAAGTAAGGGAATTATTACCACAAATGCCAAAACTATGGTTATCTCTGAGGGAAGGGAAATGGGATGGAGTCAGAGAGAGTCAGTGAGGATTTCTAGCATGCTTGTGATGCTCTAATTCTTAATCTAGTTGTTGTTAGAAAATGTCCACTTTATTATATCCTTTACGTAGATATACATTATGTATATCTTAACAGCCAAATGACTTTTAAATTAAAATATTATTTATATATAAGATATAGTTAAAATTTTATTTTAAAATTACTAAGTGAGGAGGGGAAATGTTCCAATTAGAGGGAAAAATGCCCAAAATGAAGGCTTCTGTGTTCCAGAAACTGAAAGAATTTCAGGGTGACAGGAGCCACTTGAGTGAGGGAGAGAAGAGATAAAATGAGATTGTAGAGAAAGGAAGGGTCTGATAATGTAGATTCATACAAGATCAAATTCAGCACCCTCAGAATTGCTGCAGGGAGTTTCATAGACCCTCTTCTCTACTGTGATCCACGCGTTTCTTGGAATCTCCCGAAAGGAGAAAGACAGACACCCCACCATTGCCATTACCATTTTCTGACCAAGTATTCTCTGGGTACTCAGTTCTTATTTAATTACACACCATCATGGTAACATAAGATGAAAACTTCATGTATTTCACAACTATCAAAATATCAAAAATCTTTTTACCTTTATTGTGTATCATTTATTAAGATAACTAATTTCAAAGACAATAAACAAATGTGCCTCTGGATGCTGTGTGACTGTGGGCAAGTCACCATTCTGAACCTCTTTTCTCATCTGCAAAATTATGGGATGTTTGGGGATTAAAGGAAACTGCAGGTCACCTAGTCTATCCCAGAAGCACTTCAGTCCTACCTGAACCTCTTCTGCCTAATGACAAATAAGAAACAAAAGAATAGCATTGTTTTAAAATATAATAACACAGTGTTTTCTTTTTTTCTTTCTAATTTTTACTTAAAGGTCGGGTGTAAATATATACAGGAATTGTGTATTTTATGAGGTTGCCATCTCAAATCAGAGAAAAAAGTGGATTATCCAAGAAATCGTGCTGGGACAATTGACTAGCCATATGAAAAAAGACAAAAAGTTAGACCTCCACCTCATCCTTCCAATGAAATAAATTTCACAATGATCAAAAATTTGAACATTTTAAAACCCAATAAATTTTATAATAAAATAAAACAATGTTTCACCTAAATAAACAAACATAAAAGGACTAGTTGGGTGACTCTTTTGTCAAATACGTACTATTTAAATTTTTTTTTAAATCCAAACTCATTGGAATTAAATAGCACAATTTATAAAAACTGCTTAACAAAGTTCCGAAGCAAACCCTTAATAAATAGTGATCATAATTAATAATAAATAATGATAGCAGTAATAGTAAGAGTAATTATGATCATTATTGTTATTTTATTTTGTTGAAAGCATTCCTTTAATTTAATATGTAGATTATTCCCATTCTTAGCAGTTTCCACTACTAATAAGTCTACGGCTTTTCTCTTGTTTAAAGTCATGGTTAATTTGATATTCAATCACAAATATTTAAAACATGTCCATCTTCATCATACAAAATGTCCAAAATAAATTACACATGATGGCATTAAATGTTACTCTGTCAAAGTGCTGCCTTTATAGCAGAGAATAAGGATCCTTTCTTTGCTTCCATTTCCATATTACATTCATGTGTGTCCCTGAATGCCTCAATGTGAATTGACAGTGAGATATTGTTAAACTTGCTTTATCACAAAAGGGCAAAGCTATAATCACAGACTTGCTTCAAGGTTCACTTTCCTGTCAAGGCAGAGAATTGGATGAGTTTATGGTAACAAGTCTGTATATATAACACACAATTTAACAATTTTATGATATTTAATGTGTGGTTAAGTGCTTTGAGAAGTATAAACCAATGTATAAATGTTGGTATTTGTTGCTGTTCCTCTTATCACTTTGGCTTTGCTATTATTTTTTGTTTTTGCTATTATTTTTTGCTTTTTGGAAATGGAATTCTTTGTGATTCATGTCAGAATCTTGAGGAGAACAGAAAAATAGAATAAGAAAAAAAAAAGAGTAGGTTTCACACACTCAACAACTAGCCCTGTGTTTACAAATTGCCAGGTGTGTGTGAGACACCACAACACATTTTGATGCCTCCGTTTGAAAAGCAGGCATAATAATTCTGTCTTGCTTAAGTCACTGAATTGTGGTGACTATCAAACATACCAATAAAGGTGAATGATTCATTAATAATAAAGTTGTGTTAAAAATATGTCAAACTTGAGCTTCCTTGTTAAGGCAGACAATGACATTATGTAGCCAAAGCACCATCACATTCTCTACTCTACTTTGTGTGTGTGTCTGTGTGTGCACACGTGGGCCTATACACATATAATGAAAAGACCTGTGACAAAATCACGAGAGTATTTATGACTTATTGGTGATCTATGTGTAATGTAGGCAAATAAATGTATATCTATCTATCTATATATACATACATATATATACACATATATCTATGCTGTTTTGGTATTTCCAAGTTTTCTTCTGTTACTATACATTATCTTAATACTTTTCCATCTTCCCCTCCCCCCCAGCATTCAACATAAACTCTATATGTGAAATAAATTACTGTACTTGCTGCCTTTAGTCTATATCATGTAATTTTTTTCTCTCCTATTTCTATTTTCATTCCTCCTGCAAACTTTTCTCTTTTAGCTCTGTCTAAATCCCATTTAGCTTCAAGACAAAAAATTGTATCCTAGATTTATGAGTTATTTATTATATAATCTATATATATGACCACCTAAATCTTGTTGCTTAGACAATTCTTGCAAGAAGGAACCTTGCATTTTATGTATGTATGCTTCCCTTATTGTTTACAATAGTGTATGTCCTTAGTTTGTACTCTTATTGAGTGTAATACCCCTTGATTTGCTTTAGTTCGTCTTTATTTCCTGAAAATAACTATCCTGACTGGATATAAATAATATCATTTCATCAGCTATTTCATCACTTGTTCTGACCCCTGATACAAATGCAAAAACAAAACAATCAGCACCATTCTACCATTTACCACTTTTTAAAAAATTTTTATAATCACGGCATTCAAAAGGGGTTGTTTCTTAAGATGATAATCTTAAATTATATTACTGCACTTACTGCCATAGAGCATTTGAGATAATGATTTATAATAACAGGTACAAGTTTGCTGAGGCTCTTAATAGAAAACAGAACATCAAAAACTAGTGGACAGAGAAAAAAATCAATCATCAACAGGAGTGATTTTCAAACTTATTTTTTACTAACAGGTTTTTAAAAAATAGTTACAAATGTTATATACCTTAAATAAATTCTTACCTGAAATCCAGTATGTTTGACAAGATATTTGAAACATTCCTGGTCCATGTGAAAGAAGGCGGGATCCAAAAGTCCTGAACAATTGACACTTCTTCAATCCATCCCTGCACTAGTGGCTTCAGCTGTATTAGATTTTAGGGAGTTTACACTACTTACACTAATGCAATTAAAGGTATTTGTATTGAGTATTGGTTAAATTGAACGCTGATCTTTCTGTTTAAAAGGCAAATACTGCAGTGTCAGAATATAATGAAGGAAAATATAAAAAATCTTCAAGAGAAGCACCAATTTCCTTGGTAAAAAATGAATTTACTGTATGTATCATTATAAGTCATTGAGAAACATATTTGACAATGCCTTCAAAATGAGTCTTTCATACTATAAAACATCATGCTTTATGTAGCTGTTTCTTGTATGTATGTTCAATAAAAATGTGGGATAACTCTGTTGAATAAAATAATTTCTGCATAGGGATAAACTGCTGATGTCCACAAAAGGAGGTTTTAGGTAATCTAATTTGATACGTGAATGACTTGAAGAGTGAATATGTGGCTATAGAGTCTATATGTCTTCCTTAAATATAATATATTTTTGCAAGCTTCTAAAAATAGAACCTGGATGGTATTTAATTTTATGTTAAAATTTTAGGTGAAACCCTACATGATAACTTTTACAATTTAAATGAGGAAATACATGTTCTAAATGTCTGATGTGCAAATCGTGTTTTGGCTGACCTTTTGTGAGGATCATTAAAAATATTACAGGTGAGGAATGTCTATACACAAATTATGTAGAGATAAGTAATTTTTAATTGCCCATATTGGATAAGAGTGTTCAAAATTTCAGTTTAACACTGAAGTTTGGATTTTATTTTATGTATTTCAGGGAGCCTTACTCCAACTACATATTAGCTGACCTTCTACATCAATACAGAAATGAATAGGAAAATATTCCTTTCTGGATTATCCCTGGAATAAGGTCACAATACTACTTCTTTTGCAAGACAAACAACATCTGAAGATATTTGGTCATTTTGATGTCTCTACTAAGAATCTCTTAAAACAGACTTAGTTTTAAGCCATCTCCTCAAAGTTAGTTCATAGAAGTCATTTTTTTTTCTCACTTTCTACACACCTTGTTCTCTGAAATTTATATAATCATGTGTTCTTTCTTCTCTTCTCTCTCTATCCCTTTCTTCTTCTCATTCCCCTCTTTTCCTTCTCTCCTTCTTCCTTCTGACTTTCCTCATGCAGTTATTCATTTCATTATATATTTAACAAACAATTAAATTAGTTACTATATGACATTATCTATCAGGCAGATTTCATAAAACTGAAAAATGCCTCACTCACAGTCAACACAGTATAGGTGAAAAAGGATGTACTGGGCAAAGGGTAGTTCATATGCAATGCTAGAAGATTGTATATTCATAGGTCTTTGTAGCTGAATGCTTATAAATAATTTTCTTCTCATATTTGGCAAGAACAAAATTAATATTGGGATATTGGAGGGGAAAACAGTGAAAAAGGAATACACCTATATTCAATAATAAAGAGGTGTGGCTTTATTTTGCATTATTTACAAAGCCATAGGAAGATAATATGGGGAATGAAGGTAAGATGTGAATTTATTATGATTCCCTTGGCTGAAGAGTACATGAGTGTGGAGACTACACGGTCATTTAGGAATCTATCATGAAAATCCAGGGAAGAGAAAATGGAGACCTTATTCAAGTCTGAGGCAATGGAAAGAGTTAGATATAAAATCTACAGAAATCAGAGACACTTGATTGGGTGTAGAAGTGGCTGGGGGAAAAAAACACAATTTTTCAAAATGTCTGATATCAGTGTTTAAATGGATGGTGCAACCACTTAAGCAAAAGTGAGGAAAAGTCAGAAAAGTAAGGAGAAGATAGATTCGGGGTCATAGATGACACGTTCAGATTTGCTAAGCATTGTGAAATTTACTTCCAAATGAACATATGATTTGCTTTATTTATTATTTTATATAGTTTGCTTTATTCATTTTTCTTTTATATGATTCTGTATATATTTGTCCCGGCATGACAAGGTAGTATAGGTATGAGGGTTCAGATTCTGGAGCCATATTGGTTGGGTTTAAATCTTGGCTTGAAGTTTGTAGCCTGTATGAATGTAGGCAAATCTTGTACCCATTTTGTTCTTTCATTTACTAATCTGTAAAACAGATCTAAAAATAAAATGAGCAATGCCTATTTCTGGAGTTACTTTGAGAAATATATATATATGTATGTATGTGTATATATATATATGTGTGTGTGTATATATAACTATTATGCATCTATTTTATATCTTAAATATTCTACTGAAATATTTTCATTTGCATAACTCACACAGTATAAAACATAAATGAATTATGTATGCCTCCCGCTCTCCAAAATAATTTGGTTAGCTATGGACAATATTATCTACCTCTTGATTTTGTGTCTAGCACTATGACTGGTATACACAACCTATAAAAAGAAACTTTATTTGTCTCCTAATAGCCATATGATAGACAAGATCTATGGAGGTCAGAAAAGGCATTAAATTAAATATTAAGCATAGACTGGTTGAATTCATCACACTTGGAAAGTAGGAACCTGAGATTATCCATATTAGAGTGACGCTTTATTAATTTGGATTCAGCGTCTTAAAAGCACAAAAACAATTTTCGATCTGACGAAGTGGGCAAAGATAAAATACCATATGTGAACTAAGGTCTAAACATAGAGCTTTATAAGGATGTGGACAGAGAGATGAAATACAATTGGAGTTATAGATGTTAGCTTGTGGTGTCAGACTAGAGATACAAGGTGAAGAGAAAACAAATGGGGACCAAATCAGGAGACTTTCATTGCTGGGAAAAGACAGACTGAGTATTCTGGGTAGGGATTCCTGCTGCCACATACACAGAAGTGCTAGATGGTATTTTTTAAAATCATTATAAATGGATAGCTAAGCAAAAAGAGAAAATAAGATAACTTCCAGGTGGAAAATAAAAAGAATTCAAAAAAAAAATGAAAAACTGAGTAGTAAACCCGAGGGCATTTACCAATACCAAGGAAATAGAAACCTGTTTTTTAACTACCACACCAGGAACGTAAATAATTCCTTGAGCTCTTCAAAAGTGGAAAACTGGAACCAAGCACTCCACCTAAAGACGGCTGTCAAAATACTCTTCCTTCTATGAAGGAGTAAGATAGGAAAACAGTCCCCAATGGCAAAGGAGGCAATCGAGGAACTTTCTTTTTATATTACAAGTCAAGTGGAAAATGTATTGAAATCAGTCCTCCAAATTCAAAAACCAGCTATTCTGTCAACTGGATTTGGTGTTTCAATTAACAACACTTGAATGATCAGAAAAATTCCGAGTCCATAAATTAATTTAAAGTGTGCTGAGCTTGGCAACCTTTGGGCTTTCTGCAAGAGACAATGTAAATCATCATCTATTGAGAAAATAATCTTTTGTTGTTGTTGTTGTACGCGGGCCTCTCACTGTTGTGGCCTCTCCCGTTGTGGAGCACAGACACCGGACACGCAGGCTCAGCGGCCATGGCTCACGGGTCCAGACACTCCACGGCATGTAGGATTTTCCCGGACCGGGGCACGAACCCGTGTCCCCTGCACCGGCAGGCGGACTCTCAACCACTGTACCAGCAGGGAAGCCCGAGAAAATAATCTTAAAACAGATTCCTCAGGATGCCCACTGGTTAACTTAGTCAAAGTATATATGCAGATATGGTATATATTTATATTATTATATGCTTTGTTATATTATATTATGTTATATAGTTATATTTGTATTTTGAATTATCATATATATATATATACACTCATAAACACACATACAAATTTTTTATCATAATTGAGACTTAGGAGAAATAAATAAATAAATAAATAAATAAATAAACAATAAGTTTCAGGCTTAAATCCTCCAAATCTGCAAATTCTGAAACATAAAATAATTACATCACACATATTTGAAGAGAACAAATATATGGGATTGAACATGTGTTCAAGAAACAAGGAACCAGGGCTTCCCTGGTGGTGCAGTGACTGAGAGTCTGCCTGCCGATGCAGAGGACACTGGTTCGTGTCCCAGTCCAGGAAGAACCCACATGCCGTGGAGCAGCTGGGCCCATGAGCAATGGCCACTGAGCCTGTGTGTCCAGAGACTGTGATCCACAACAGGAGAGGCCACAACAGTGAGAGGCCCACGTACCGCAAAAAAAAAAAAAAAAAAAAAAAAAAAAGAAAGAAACAAGGAACCATCAAAAATGGGTAAATATTAAAATAATAACTTTATTACTAGATTTTTTGAATGAAAACATAAATCAGTAAATTTAAAACGAATCAATGAAAAAATCAAACAGCATTAATCATAAGCAAATAAAGAACAAATTGAACATAGACTTGATAAATAACACAAATCACAAGCTAACTACACAAGAAGGTGAAGGATTTAAGAAACACAGCGGGTAGAATGAAATGCTCTAAAATAACTGGCATTTAAACTGAAAAAAAAAAATCACACAGTGGAGAGGCAATTTTTAAATAGATAATTGTTTTGGATGTACTGGAAATAACAAAAGATATCAAACCTCAAATTCAAGAAATGCAGTGAATATCAACAAAGAAAAATAAACAGAAACTCCCATCTAAGCATATCAGCATTGAAAATCTAGAAAAAAACTAGGGAGGAGGAAAAAGTAAGTGACTGGAAAATGAACATCAAGAGGTTATCTTAACAGCACAAATATATGCCAGAACAAAGTGAGAAAATAAGTTTAAAGTTCTGAGATATAATTACTGTGCACTTTTATTTATATTTACTATTATTTAATAACCAAAATTGAGAATTTACCACCAGTAGCCCATTAATAAAGAAAACTCTAAAACTTTATCCAGGAGGAAAATAATCACAGAAGAAAAGTCCGTAATATAAGAAG